>NC_072439.2:80182500-81490000 GCF_028878055.3 Symphalangus syndactylus | reverse complement strand
ATCTCTGTAACACTGTGCAGGTGATCTCAGACACCAACTCAAGAGTACAGAACTTGTTCTATAGCCTAAGATTTTCTTTTTATCTAAAGTAAGGATATTTTCACACTTTATCTAATCCCATCCCCTGGTCCTGCCCCTGCCCCCTGCCATCTCCCCACAGAAGGCCTGTACTGATGTGATTTAGCAACAGTGATGCCTACAAGATGACAAAGACGGCCTTTCTGTGGTAGACAGTTTTGTCAGCACTTATTTGGGGATCATAGCTCTAGCTAAATTAGAATTTTGTTTGCCGTCCTCTTCTAGAATTTCAAAATATTCTATAGAGGTGACAGATTTAGTTGAAGGCAGTTCTAAGGCTTTTCTAGGAGGACACTTTAAATGGATTTTTTGTTTTGTTTTTGAGGGGGATGGAGCCAAAGTACCTCATGGACTGGAAAGTTGTTTGTTTCAAGAATAGAAAAAAGTGGGGCTGGATCCGGTAGCTCATGCGTGTAATCCCAGCACTTTGGGAGGCTGAGGCAGGTTGAGGTCAAGAGTTCAAGACCAGCCTGGCCAACATGGCAAAACCCTGTCTCTACTAAAAATACAAAAATTAGCCAGGCTTAGTGGCACGCACCAGTAATCCCAGCTACTTGGGAAGCTGAGGCAGGAGAATTACTTAAACCTGGGAGGAGGAGACTGCAGTGAGCTGAGATTGCACCACTGTACTCCAGCCTGGGCAACAGAGCGAGTCTCCGTCTCAAAAAAAAAAAAGAAAAGAAAAAGAAAAAAGTGGGATGATTACCCAAAAAAGTATAGATAAGTGGAGCAGGAATACAAGCAGAGGGGCGGCGGGGGCACTAAGAATGACACAGGTCCTCAACTGGGGAGTATAAGTGGTAACAATGCAAAAATATAACAGCCAAACTGCTAAGTGATCCCTCACATTTCACATGTCAGACCCTAGTGGTAACCACAGGAAAATAAAAATAAAATGTCAGGGCAAGAGAGATCTTCGGAGCTAATCTAGTCTAACCCACTTGTTTCAAATGAAAAGGCCCAGAGGTACAGTGATTCAGTCCCACCTCACTTAGAGTGGAGTCAGGATACAGACCCAGGTGCTCTTACTATGAATTGCAGGTAAGGCTCTGGTTCAGGTAAAGGGAATAAGTGACTCAGGGAGCAAGAGGCTCGAGCTATGTCCGTTGGACTTCCTATGGCCCAAAGTAAGCACTGGGAAATGTCAGGCTCATTCTCTTGTAGGTAGGAGAAGGCAGCCTAGTCAATTCCAAAATACTGAAGCAACGTTGATGTAAAGTGTCAGTAACACATGATTCTTCCAATAGTCTTTTCTGCATACTTTTTTTTTTCTTTAAAAGAAAATCCCAATCTGAACCAAACTGGATTTCTGATTAGTTATATGGGCATTTAGATCAATTGACCAAATAAATACTTTGGTACATTACCTTTTCCAAAGACACATTCATTGGAATTCTACACAAATGGATATCAAAAGATATTTACAGGAAGAAAGTGTTGTCTTTCACACAGACACCCGCATACAGGGAGAATTTCACGATTAGACCACCATGCCTCACATAGAGGACTCTCAACAGACTGATACTGAGTTGACAAAATCCACACGTTATTCCACTTTTCAGTCACAAATAATCATGTCTATGCAAGTGTAAAATTAAGCAGTACATTCCAGACTTTTATAGGGGAACCTGCCTTGTATATATTGAGATACACATATAAATATGTTTTTAAGCAAGTAAGAAACCCATTATTTACTCCAGTTTTTCCCAACTCTCAATCTGAAGTAAAGAATAGCACATATACAAAACTTTGCCTTGTAGAAATAGCCCTTTGTGTTGTGAGGCAGAAGAAAAGGCAGCCATAGCACAATTTTTTACATGTCTAGGCATCAAAAGGGCTAGTTAATGAAATCAAACAATTTATAGCCTATAGTCTGAAATATTGGTTTTACACCACTGATTTTTCAAAGTTTTATTACAAAATTTTTATTTTATTCAAAATACACATGCTATCTTTGTCCACATTTCAATCCAAACCACCCAGTCACCCCCAATTCCAAAAAACAAGTCTTTGCTTTATAACATCGCTGAAAACAAGCCATTTTTGATGCGGGTTTGGAGTCATTATTCTATGACACTCACTCTGCCCTAAGAGGACTGGATTTTGTAAGGCTGCTTAGTGTGGGGATGTCTAGGGGAGTCAGTGACTCTCATAACAGAGTGGGACTGTTTTAGGAAATCCAAGTCAACATTAGGAGGTGACACCTGTGGGCACACTTTAGTAGAAAAGTACTGCACCATGAGCTCCCTCCTTCTGCCAATCTCATTTGTTCCCAAATTGAGGAAAACAGAGGAGAAAAGGCAGGGAGCACCGTCTACTACGACCCACCACGACATACCACATTCCACTCATTGAAGGTTCACTGTAACCAATCTCACTGTATCCTCAAAGCATGACTGGAAAGAGAAGGCAGGTGTCATCATACCGTTGTTCAGATGAGGACAGTGAGGCACAGGAAGGATGAAGGACTTGCCCAAGGTCCACAGTCAGCTAGGAGCAGCACCCAGGTCTCCAGGCCATGGGCCTTAGACACCATGTCCCTCGGTCACATGGCACCAAAGGATCACCTATGAGACAGGGCCCCCCATCACACCCAGAATCCTGATTGTTCACAACTCACTACATCCTAATCCAATGTCTGTGCTTTATTTCACCTGATTGGTTCTGTTTATTTTCCTACAGTTTCTAAAAAGATCCTTTCAACCAAACAAATACATGTTAAACAGACAGCAATAAATCCTTTTTCATTTGACCAAATAATCTGAAATAGCAACTCCAGAGACTCTAGAATTTGGTACAGACCAGTAGGAAAATTATAGAAATTATAGAACGCTATCATTCCACTTTTCATCACATTGGAAACTCTAATCTAATCCCAGGTTGCAACTAAAATGCTGAAATAACCAAAATGAAATGACAGTCTTTCATAATGTCGTATAAAGTTTCTTTGCATCTAAAATCCTTAGAGTGTCCAAGATCACACTGTTGGTCACATCAGATAAGCAATGAAGGCAAGTCAGAAGGTGATACACCAAAAAAAGGCAGAGATGAGACTCTGGCCCCAGAAAAACAAGGAAATGGAGGCAGATAAAGAGCTCAGAGATGGGAAAATCACAGACAAATTTGGGGCACTTGACATGACTCCAAAGAGTTATCATGTGAGATGGTAAAAAGACATTAGCTATTTTAACTAAAAATAAACACCATACCTTTTGGGGAAAGGGCTGCTGAGAAACAGAGAATTTACCTACCTTTGACAAAGTACAATATTACGCTGCTGTGGGCATCTAGCATTACACCAGCAAATGTCCCAAACCCAAGTGAATTTTTGACAGCACTTAAAACTCAGCCCTTTTTACTCCTTAAAAACCTAAGTGGGGAACTAATCTTCTCGAAGGTTCCTGAGTCATAGTTTTGTTAAAATATTTACTTGCTTTTTTCAGATACACTTAATACCAACTGTTCAGCCTTTAAAAACCAACTTGTCACAGATTTTCTAGTGGACTCACTTTTCTAGTAAAAGTCTCACACTCTCAGTCACTCTCACACACATTCACACAATCTTATGAATTTTGATATGACTTAAATTAAAAATATCTTTCATTGCAGAGGCTCTATTATGGACAGAGCATAATATCTACATGGATACATCAGAAATTATTGTATGTCATGAAAAAAAACATGTCACAAATAAAGCCCCACCCAATTGCTGATTTTCTATATGAAACACAAGTGGGCTTTTCATTTGTTGTGGGTAAGGCCACACCACTGGCCACATTATTTGGTTTCTCCAGAGGCCACTACCACTGACCCCCAAAGCAAAATAGAGGGCTGGGGGCACATCCCCATTTTTGATGTGCTGATGGCAGATTCTCCACCAGCAATATGAATACTTTTTTTGTTTTTAAATATCATCATCTTTTTGAACATTTATAAAAACTATCTACAATATAACAGTGTGTCATCACTAATAGAAATTTATTCTCAGTTCTATTTCAGAAGGTGTCAACTGATCGTGCTCTTTAAATAAACTATAAATACCCCATATATTCCTTCATGTCTGGTTGTTTCAACTTCTTCTTCTTCTCTTTTTTTTTTTTTTTTTTTTTTTTGGCAAATTAAAAAGGCGTATGGCTTCTTCTCGCCAATTTTTATGTTTGAGGTTTAGCTTGGTATCCTGCGGTAAAAGTACATGTAGCCCAGGTCTTTAGGGGGCCTTTCTGAGGCACAAACTTTGTGGTCATTGTAAATCACCCATCTGAAAACAAGACAGAAGCATTTGATGGATTTAAGTCAGTTCCAGGAAACTTTACAGAAAGAAGTCACTAAATCATATGGCGCACAACACTTAACCATGATGTTTTAAGGTACTATACTGAAGTTCGTTGTATAAAAAGGGACAGAATGCTGGTAGGGAATCACAACTGCTTTTTTTTTTTTTTAAGAGACAAGGCCTCATTCTATTCCCCAGGCTGGAGTACGGTAGCACAATCTGAAGCTTCGAACTCCTGGGCTCAAGGGATCCTCTCGCTTCAGCCTCTGGAGTAGCTGGGAACACAGGCACACGCCATCATACCCAGCTACAACTGCTTTTTGATTCTTAAGCTCAATCAAAAACTAGTTACTAAAATGTATCAGGAACCTCCAAACATTTTAACCTTTGATCCCATAACTTCCTTTATAGAAATCCATAGATAGCCTGAGAAATTGAGTCAAAGAATTATGTACAACAATGCTTATTTCAGTCTTAGGTATAAAACTAGCTTAAAACCAGAATTTTAAAAAAAATCCATGCAGTGAACTATTACAGAACTATTAAAATTTCTTCAAAGAATATTTGGCAAAGTGAGAAAATAACCATGATATAATACGAAATGGGGAATTACTGGTTAAAAAATTGTATGCACTCTGAACATACTTTAAGCTTTTAGTTAAGTTGTAAATACATGTGTTTATTTATATGTAATATGTATGTATATAGACATATATACACTTTCTTCCAGTGAGACAATAAAGCAAAGAAAAGTATATCAAAATATAGACAATGGTTATTGTTAGGCTTCCAGGGTACATATTCTTTGTATATTTTTATATTTATAAATTATTTACAATGAATTTTATTGCTTTTAAAATTATAATTAAGCTATTTTTCTTTGAAAAAGCATTTTTACTTTATTTTCTTTGACTTCATTCCATAAAGTGTTTTTAAAAGAGCTATCGTGTTTGTAATAAAAACAATTCACTACAAAGATTAAGTCCCAGCCGGGTGCGGTGACTCACACCTGTAATCTCAGCACTTTGGGAGGCCAAGGCGGGTGGATCACTTGAGGTCAGGAGTTTGGGACCAGCCTGACCAACATAGTGAAACCCCATCTCTACTAAAAATACAAAACTAGCCGGACATGATAGCACATGCCTGTAATCCCAGCTACTTGGGAGGCCGAGGCAGGAGAATCGCTTAAATCTGGGAGGCGGAGATTGTAATGAGCTGAGATTGTGCCACTGCACTCCAGCCTGGGCAATAAGAGTGAAACTCCATCTCAAAAAAAAAGAGATAAATTCCTGTGCTCAACTATTTTATCAAGTTAAGAAGACAAAACTAAAAAGACACACCACAAAAGAACACAATGGAGTACAGGTGGGAAATGGCCACCCCTGCAGTGGGAGCCATGGAGCAAGGGGCCACACTCAGGCATTTCTCCAGCATCCACATGGCCTGAGCACAGCCCTCAAGCAGAAGTGCCAACCCACAGGCTACTCAGTTCGGAGCTATAGGAAGGGTACCAGTGGGGCCTGTAGGAATCCAGCCCAGGGAGAAGGTTCTGAAGAAAGCAGCAGCCTTTCATTCCACAACTGTCTCATTTCCGGTTCACCACACACTTAACAATTCTACTTAAGAAGGCTGAGAAGCCAGCTGCAAGGCTGTAGTAAGGCAAAGGACTGAAGGTTTAGAGCTGCCAGATAAAACACAGGTTACCCAGTTATATCTGAGTATCAGGTAAGCAATAAGTAATTTCAGTATAAGCATGCCCCATATAATATTTGGGACATAGAATATTTGAAATTTATTTATACTAAAAAATTATTCACTATTTATCTGAAATTCAAATTTAATAGGGCATCCTGGTTTTTCTTGTCTTGTTTCCTTTTGTTGGCTAAATATGGCAATCCTAGGGAGGTTCCAATTACAGCATACATTCTGCTGCAGGATGCATCTTTATTTTGGGAGGTCACCTTGGTATGATAGTTGAAAGTGGCTTTGAATACCAGCTCTGACACAGCTACTTACTAGCTGAGGTCAAGCTATTCAGCCTCCCCGAGTCTTGGTGTCTTGATGTTTAAATGGGCATTAACAGTATACCCTTTACAAGACCAATGTGAGAACCAAATGAGATAACATACAATGTACCTAGGGGAGTGCCTGGCATATAGTAGGTACTCAATAAATCAAAGCTACCATTTACCTTCTAAAAATGACTCACCTTCCTTCCTTTTTGATATGGCAAATGTAATGACCACTCATTGTGGATGTTCCCATGTGACTGATGAATGCAAATAGCTCATATGCTGTGAAAGAGGAAACAACTCAGTTACAAGGCAGCATTTCCAGAATGAAGAGCACTTCTGGTTAGAATTTAAAACCAGCCACAGTATAATCCAGCAACAGTTTAGATTTGAAAGACAAGGTCTATTTACCTTGCTATGTTGACAACACACACATACTCAGAGTGACACTAAACTCAACCTGCAAACTTGTGATCACAAAAATAGGACATAAATTATCAAAGCACAGCTGATGTTAAATTCAAATGTGGAAAGGGATTTAAAAAATCCCACAGCCCGGTCTGGTGGCAAGCTTATGGATCTAAAAGGGTAGTCCTGGCTCTATCACCTCCAAATAGCACGAGGGTGGACGAGTTGTTTCCTCTTTCTGAGCCTGTTTCTTTATGGGGATTAAAAAAAAAAATCCACCCACTTTGCAGGGTTGTATAAAACTTAAATGAGCAATTCAGACTGAAATACCAAACAAATGTCAAAATTATGAGGAAGAGAGCCGATAGCTGCTATCATTTATAGAAAAGGATAATGCTTTGTGCAAGATTTTTCACTTGTTCATGATTATAACTTATGTGGGACCAAACTTCAGGCTTCATGTTTTCTGAACAAAGAGATATATGGCCTCTGAGAGGGTGAGACCAATGTTTATTCTCTAACAGGTACCTCTTGCATCAGGCCCAGTACTCTATGATATCCATGTTGAATCCATTTTAGTTCATGTTGCCAAAGTGGCTTCCATGGAAAAGTACCGGTCCACTCAGCAAACCATTACAGACTACAATGAGGTAGTATGGAAATTGAGAGAGAACATTTACAAGACTTTAGAGTAAATGAGAATAAAATGTATGTCTGTTGAATTTAATAAGGAAAAAAATGGGCTTGCATATTGATTTTGCTAGTGCTCCACTTTTACTACATTTTCCAAAAAAAGTATTGGTTCTGGACAGAGCTTTTCTCCTACCCCTCTGTCTCTCATTCGTTCTCTCTTGCTTTTCACTCAGGCTCATTCAACTTACTCAGCTGTCAATCCCCAGTCCTCATCTTGCTCACTCTTCAGCAGCATCACATACTGTTAATGACCTCCGTTCTCAAATACTTGCCTCCAGGACATGACTGTCTTGGTTGTACAGCTGCCTTACTGCCTTACTGCTTCCCTTCATCTCCCTGACCTTTGAATTTTGGTGACCTGGGGTTCAAACCTTCTTCTTCCCCCCTCTATCCAGACTCTCTTTCTCTCTCTGTCTCTCTGGCTGATATCATGTAGTCTTATGGCAGTAAATGATATTGTTTTCTTAATCTCATTTCTGGAATGTTCATTGTTAGTGTATAGAAATATAATTGAATTTTGTATATTCATCTTGTTTCCTGCAACCTTGCTGAACTCATTTGTTAGTTCTAATCATTTTTTAGTCGATTCCTCTGGACTTTCTATACATGAGATCATGTCATCTGCAAATAGAGAGAGTTTTACTTCTTCCTTGATAATCCAAATAACGTTTACTTCTTTTTCTTGCCTAATTGCAATGGCTAGAACCTCCTGTACAATGTTAAACAGAAGTGTCAAGAGGGGGCATCCTTATCTTCTTCCTGATCTTAGAAGGAAAGCATTCAGTCTTTCACATTAAGTGTAAGGTGAACTGTGGGGTTTTTGTAGATACATTTTATCACGTTGAGGAAGATCTCTTCCATTCCTAGTCTGCTGATCATTCTCCCCTCAGCCTTACCTATCTCAGTCAATGGCAATTCCATTCTTCCAGTAACTCAGGACAAAATCTTGCCTTCTCTCTCACACTCTTTATCAGCAAGACGAAGTCCAATCCATCAGCAAATCCTGTATCTAGAATCCAAATGCTTCGTACAATCTCCACTTGTAACCCCTCATCCAAGTCACCATAATATCTTGTCTGAATTATTACAATGGCCTCTTAATTGGACTTCCTGCTTCCTCCCTTTCCCCCACCAACTATTCTCGCCATAGCTGCCAGAGTGGTTTTTCTTCTTTCTTTCTTTCTTTTTTTTTTTTTTTTCACAAACCCTCGTGTCAAGGGCTGACTTTCAATAGATTGTAGCAAGGGAGCTGCTCTGCCACATAAGAAACCCCAACCCAGAAGCAGGTCGTCTACCAATGGTTTAGCGCCAGGTTCCCCATGAACGTGCGAGGGTGCAGCTGCCTTTCTGGCTGCACTCTGTTGTTCTCTTTTGTTGTTGTTGTTGTTTGACATGGAGTCTCGCTCTGTCACCCAGTCTGGAATGCAGTGGCATGATCTCGGCTCACTGCAACCTCCACCTCCCGGCTTCAAGTGATTCTCCTACCTCAGCCTCCCAAGTGGTGTTACAGGCATGTGCCACCATGCCTGGCTAATGTTTTTGTATTTTTAGTAGAGACAGGGTTTCACCATGTTAGCCAGGATGGTCTCGATCTCTGCACCTCATGATCCACCCATCTCAGCCTCCCAAAGTGCTGGAATTACAGGCATGAGCCATGGTGCCAGGCCCATTAGTCTTTTTTTTTTTAATGGAAGTCAAACTGTGGTCATTACTCTCCCCCAAAACCCTCCAGTGGCTCTCTGTATCTCTGAGTAAAATCTCGCTCTTGCAGTAGCCTATGAAATCCCCTTACCTCCTCCCCTCATCCCCCTTACTCTGCTCCAGCTACCTTGGCCTCCTGGCTGCTCCTCAAACATGCTTGGCAAGCCCTGACCTTCAAGCTGTTATACCTTCAAGCCTTTATACCTACTGCTCTTTCTCTCTGAAACTCTCTTTTTTCAGATGTCATGTGACTCACTCATCACTTCATTGAGATCTCAGGTCCAAATGTCACCTCATTAGACAGGCCTTCCTGAACCTTCCTTATAAATAGTAACCATCCTTCCACCCCCGCCCTCACTCCTGTTGCTCCTGTTTCCCTTATCCTGCTTTCCTGTCCATACAGCAGAAAGTAACACCTGCCATGTCGCATTCTTTTTTTTTGAGACGGAGTTTCGCCCTTGTTACCCAGGATGGAATGCAATGGTGTGATCTTGGCTCACTGCAACCTCCGCCTCCCAGATTCAAGTAATTCTCCTGCCTCGACCTCCCGAGTAGCTGGGACTACAGGCACGCGCCACTATGCCCGGCTAATTTTTTTGTATTTTTAGTAGAGACGGGGTTTCGCCATGCTGGCCAGGCTGGTCTGGAACACCTGACCTCAGGTAATCCACCCACTTCAGCCTCCCAAAGTGCTGGGATTACAGGTGTGAGCCATCATGCCCAGCCGTCATGTCACATTCTTACTTGTGCATGTATTTATTGTCTATCACCTTTTACCCCAGGCTAGAATAGGCTCCATAAGGACAGGGAGTTGTTTTGTTTACTGAGTATTCAGGCACAGAGAAGAGTGCTTTGCACACTGTAGGTACTTAATAAGTATCTGTTACATGTATAAATAAATGAATGAATGAAGGAATGACTCCTTTCACTTCATTTCCTCACTTGTTTTGTATCTTCTTATAGCATATATATTTTTGTAAACCTCCTACCAAAGCATAAATTGGGGTATAAACTGGCGAAATAATTATTTAATCAGAAATAAACCAGAGAAGATTGCCTTTCCCACAATTAACTAAATTTCTGTTGCTAGCTATCACATCAACTGAAAAAAAAAAGAAAAGAAAAAAATCCCAAGTTGGAAATCAGAAGCCAGGCAAAAACAGTTGTAAATGATCATCATTTTGCCTGGTATTTATTTTTTGAAACAGTGATCCAGGCACCTTAACCTTGTCTGCCCTCCGGTTCTGTCTCCCACACTAAGAACCCACCTTTACCTCCCTATGTAAGCAAGAAAGGGAGTGAGCTGAGGTCCTTGTGTTTCTTGGCCCCTGTTGGCTTTTTAAGCCCTTTTGGAATAATTCTATATCAAATTCCTAATCTTAAATTTATGAGACAGAGTGCTGCTCTCTCAAAAATGTGGCTGCTCTCTAAGAATTTTCATGAAATGAAGAGAGGATACAGGCCAGGCATGGTGGCAAACGCCTGTAATCTCAGCACTTTGGGAAGCCAAGGTGGATGGATTGCTTGTGCTCAGGAGTTTGAGACCAGCCTGGGCAACATGGCAAAACCCCGTCTCTACAAATAGAAAAAAATTAGCCAGGCATGGTGGTGTGCACCTGTAGTCGCAGCTACTCTGGAGACAGAGGTGGGAGAATTGCTGGAGCCCAGGGGTTCGAGGCTGCAGTGAGCCGAGATCGCACCACTGTACTCCAGCCTGGGTGAGAGAGTGAAACCCTGTCTCAAAAAAGAAAAAAAAAAAAAAGAGAGAGAGGATACAATACCCCAATCAAGGCTTTTCCCCACAGGGTTGTTCTGCAGAACAATGGCTTCAGCAATTCAACAGAGTGTTTACTGAGCATTTCCCACCATAAGACAGGGTCACATCAATGAAACACAGCACAGATACCAACACAGCCAATGGGTTGACAAAACAAACAGACACAGAGAAAGGACAAATCCATACATCCCAATATATCCAAACATGTCCCTAAGCCCCCTCAAAAGCATTTTCCTCTCTTTGTTTAAAAACAACTCATGTACATACTCAGAACCACAAAAATAAAATTTAAAACGTTAGCATAAATCTTAGTCCTATTATTTAAATTAACCATGTTTATCAATATAAGCAACTGCCCTATGCATTATTCAGACCTCGTGCTAGGAAACAACAACAAAAGAGAATCTCTCTCAACACATTTGCAAAAACTAAACAGGTAATAAATCTCAATTTATATTTGTCTCCAAAGAGAAAGTCAAGGTGAATTCACCAGAGAGAAGCTACTGTTGATTCTTCTCTAAGTTCCCAGAGATGTCCTCCCAGAAAAAAAAAAACAAAACAAAACAAAAAAAAAAAACCAGCACTCTAAAACATACTCCAAAAAACACACACTAAAAAATATTTAAGTTTTTCTGATGAAAGTCAAAATTTTGAAATGTTTATCTCATCTCAAGGTGCCTTTTCTATTTACTTAAAAAGGAATTTCTAACATTTCAAAAATGTTAGAAAAACTTTCAACAGAAAAACCTTCAAAGTACCTGGAAGAATTAGACAAAATTGACAAAACCACTATGTCTCACATCTAGTGGTATGTGTCCCTCCAAATGGGCAGAATTAAACTGTGTCTGAAACTAACATTCCTCCTCCCCACAAAACTTGTCCTTTTTGAACTCCAGGAAAATCTTCCCAACCTTGCTAATAAGAAGATTTTTTAACATCAAATGTTGCCACTACCATCCCTATCCAACCTAAAAGCAATTGTACTCTTTGATTTTGTTCTTTGAGAAAGGATCGTTTAAAAAAAGCTTATGAAACTTGGAAGGTAAAAGAGGTGGGCAGCATACCCTTTCAATGTCATATAGAGGTAAGACCACCCAAAGATTATCTAGGGGAGGGATTGGCAAGTGACCCATTAGCCAAATCTGGCCCACAACCTGTTTCTGTACTGCCAAGGAGAAGAAAGGGGAGAAGAATATGGGACAGACATGTATATGGCCCACAAAACCTGTAACATTTATTATCTGGTTCATTAGAGAACAAAGTTGCTGGCCCCTCATCTAGAGGGATGAACTTAGTTCATCTCACTATTTACTACTTGATATAGTTTGGATGTTTGTCCCCTCCAAATCTCATGTTGAAATGTTACCCCCAATGTTGGAGGTGGGACCTGATGGGAGGTATTTGGGTCACGGGGGTAGATCCCTCATGAATATACCTTGGTGCCCTCCCATGGTAATGAGTGAGTTCTCAGTCTATTAGTTCATGGAAAACAGGTTGTTTAAAAAAAAAGCATGACACCTCTTCTCTCTCGCTTGTTCTCTCTCTCGCATGTGACACACCTGCTCCTCCTTTGCCTTCCGCTGATTGAAAGCTTCCTAAGGCCTCCTCAGAAGCAGATCCAGCACTGTACTTCTTGTATACTCTGAAGAGCTGTGAGCCAAATAAACCTCTTTTTTTTTATATAAATTATCCAGTCTCGGGTATTCTCTTACAGCAACGACTATAAAACTACTAATACACTACTGATTAAAGATCTCATACTTAGTGTTACTTGCTAACTTGTAGATTTTTATCTAGTAAAGATACAAAAAAATTCTGCCCAGTAGAACACATATCCTCAAGGATGTATAGATTTATAAATTGGGGTACAAACTGGTAAAATAATTATTTCAAGGATTTATGGTTCTGAAAGACACTAATTTTTAATCTAACCTGGCAATCTCATTCTAACATTTCTTTTTTAAATTGTCTTTAAATATCCTAGTTCCACAAATGTTTTTAAACCAGTAATAACATCTGACTGATTCTCTCATTAATTAATGAGTTTTTTAAAATCTGTGATATGTGTTCATTTTACATTTACCTGAAAGTCATAATCTTGCCTTTTGGAAAATTATGCTTTAACAAGTGTAATGACCAAAAGCAACTCTGGATTCAGAAGTGTCTTTAAATGAATTTAATTTTACAAGCCATCATAGCATCTAAAATATTTACGAAGCAGCAGTATCTCATCAGGGCATGACGCATTTCTTAGTCTACAGAGAGTGCTCAGAACACAGAGACATCAAAAGACTCCCTAAAATAACTATCAAGACCCCAGAGGCACTGTAGTCCTCTGGTGAGATAAACTGATTTCTCATCCAATGCTCTTTACTTGATTAATTTGTGTCATTGCCTATCTCTAACTCCCCCTGTACAAAGTGGACGGAAATATAATTGCCAACTTACTAACATTTGCCTCATAAGCACCCAATATCTGGATATTTATCTGGGATATGCTTTTCCCCCACAAGGTATTCATGAGGGATCCTCTCCCATGACTCAAACACCTCCCACCAGGTCCCACCTCCAACCTTGGGATTTGCATATCAACATGAGATTTGGAGCGGACAAACATCCAAAGTATATCAAGCGCAATATACAACAAGTTCAATCTCTCCAACAGCTTGATTTCCCTCATGCCCTCTCTGAGAAAAAAACAGTGTGGGAGGGAGGAGTATTTGGAGCTTTCAGAAATTTCTGAATTCTCAAAAAGAGAAGACAGACCTACATAAATCAATAACATCGGAAGGCAGCTGATAGCAACAGAATTGTAAAGGGTCTCCAAATTGCTTCCCCCAACCCTAGCCAGCTCAAAATTACCAATCTCTCTGTTACAATGCCGGATGCTCCAAAAGGCAAACACTTCCTTCCAAGTCTAATAGTTCACCATCATTTATCCTTCAGTGTAAATTAGTTTACTCAAGAGTGGCTGCCTCTTAACTTTCAACAGCACCGCTGAAAAAATTAGGAACTACAACAAGTGCTAAGTGGGAGGAGAATTAGCATCAGCGGCATGAAGTAAGTCTACGTAACTTTCAAGTTGACCACTGGGGCTTAGCTTCCCTGGGGAGCTGTACCTTTTGCCCTCTAGATCCTCTTCTGGGTGGCATTCCTCAGGGAGCTCAGCACCTTAGGAACCCCAGCGTTAGGCAAATGAACGCCTCTCTGCTCCCTGGCTGGAAAATCTCAGCAGCATCGGAGACATCTAAACCATTACACCAAAGTGGCTAAAGGAACCAGAGCAGGTTCTGAGTAATCACAGCCTAATCACATGTTAATTTCATTGGCAATCAGTGAGTTCTTTTCTTAAGAAAAATTAAATGCTCATTAAGTGAAACATGAAAACAGAAATGATTTTGCACATAGCAGAAGCCCAGATAGGTCAGAGTGACGGCCTGATTTCTAGCTTTGAAGTTTTAAAAAACTCAACAGAAAGTTAGGTGCTAGCCCTAAAATGTGTAGAACATGGTAGAAAATAGACTCTCGCCTCCATTCCAACACAAAAGGTGAAATAAGATGACTCAATCGGGGATAAAGGAAAAACTGCACAGTCTTCAAAATCAAACAGGCCTGAATTCTAACCTGGTTCTACCACTTGCAAACCACTTAGCTTGTCACCACTTCCTCATCAGAATACCTCACTATAAGCAGTGAAGGAAAAGTGGTCAAGGAAGTGCCGGGCACAGAGGAGGCATTCAGGAAATGACAGCCACTATTTCATCAAGTGTTAGTAGCACTAACCTTTTTAAACAAATTAGATGCCATTTAAATAATCGTTTCATGCAATAGCATTACTTCCTTATTCAGAAAAATGGAAACAGTGATTTTTAATTAACATATTCCTAAAAGGAAAAATTTGATATATGTGCTTCTTTAATCCCTATCCTTGTAATAATCGCTTTTTTCCACTTCATAACACCTACCTTATTATTTCAGTGTTAACCTGGTGTGACAAAGTCCCAGTAGCCACGCCCCTCCTTCTTAAAGCAACAGTTACCTAACACTGCTTTTAAGGCGGTCATTCTCAAGTTTAAGCTGCATCAGAATCACCTGGATGTCCTGTTAAAACACAGATTACTGGGCCTCGCCCAGAGTTCCTAATTCAGCAGGTCTGAAGTGGGGCAACAGAAGTCCTAACAAGTTCTCAGGTGATTCTACTGGTCCGAACCACACTTGAACCAGTGCTTGAAGGAGATCAACCTGTCCCTTCTCCACTCGGGTGAGAGGATGGAAGATGTCTGCACCCTCGGGTTCTAGGAGTGGGGCCCATAATGCAGGCCTGAATCAACCTGCCTCAGTGACTTGGAGTAGGACAGGGCACATGACAGAGTCTCACAGAGTCTCAGGCTCTCAGGACCTTTGCTGAGAACTCTGGGACAAGACTCGGCTAGATTTTAACCTGGAAAGATATAGTTGTGGGAGGCGCTGCAGCCATCTTGTGCCATTAGGGAGAGCCTGTCTGGGACTGGAACCAACCTAGAGGAAGCAGAGCCAAGGGGCCCATCCAGTTAAAAGGGTTTGAGTCCCGAATCACGGCAGGCCTGCAGCCCAGTGCCCCCAGACTTGTCAGCTTTCATGAGAAAATATTTCCCTTTTTGCTTAGACAGATTTGTCTTGGACTTCCTGCCACTTAAAACCCTGAAAACAGGTTGTTTTTATTTTGTTTGTTTTGGTTCGTCAAACACCAATTACCCCTACCCTTTAATTGTATTCAATATTCTCGGCTGGGTGCGGTGGCTCAGGCCTGTAATCCCAGCACTTTGGGAGGCCAAGGCAGGCGGATCACAAGGTCGGGAAATCGAGACCATCCTGGCCAACATGGTGAAACCCCATCTCTACTAAAAGCAGTACAAAAATTAGCTGGGTGTGGTGGCGCGTGCCTGTAATCCTAGCTACTCGGGAGGCTGAGGCAGGAGAATAGCTTGAACCAGGGAGGCGGGAGTTGCAGTAAGCTGAGATGGCGCCACTGCACTCCAGCCTGGCGACAGAGCGAGACTCCATCTCAAAAAAAAAAAAAATTCTCAAGTCAAATATCTCAGTCAATTCACCAACCAGAAAAAGTAAAAAGAAATGACTTGGGAATTTAAACAACCTAGCTAAACAGAACACACATCTTCCCAGGTTAACCCATAAATTTAATGTAATACCAGTCAAACCCCTAGAGAATGGCCAATTACAAAATCGGTACCTTTATATAATTTAGCAGCAATAATGTTTAATATAGAATGGGGAAAATTTGTATTCATAAGTAACAGTGAAAATGTAATTTTGAGATATAACTAAACTAGAAATGCCCGGCATATTTATGAAGAAAACCATACAGCTTTGCAAGAGTTAGAAAAGGGGCGAATAAATCAGAGGAGAAGCATATGTTTCTGGCTAGAAAAACTCAATATTGTAAAGTGATCAGGTGTTCCCAAACTCATCTACAGTACATGAAACTCTCATAAAAATCAATAAAAGAAAGCTGACAACCTCAATAAAAGTGGGAAACTGGCCAACGGAAATAAAGAAGCTGTTAACACGAGAGGAAAAATAACTAGGCAATAAAGATACAAAAAATATAAAAAGCACTCAACCCAAAAGCACTGCTGGGGAAGGCTGGGGAAACAGGAGAGTCACCAGTGTGACCAGGATGTGGCCCCCTGCTGTGTTTGTGGAGGGTCATGTGATGGTAATCTGCATTAAAACCTTAAAAATATGTATTTTTCACTCACAAACTTCCCTTCCAGAAACTTACCCTTAACAAATAATCAAATGAAGGCCCAACGCTGTTTATCTCAATATTATTTTTAGTACAAGAAGGAAAGAAGGAAGGGATGGAAGGAGGAAAATGCTGAACAAGCTTTTATTCCCCGGATAGAGATTACATTAGGCATATGCTGTACTTCTGTGAATTGAATTCATCCTTTAAGAAACTCATTATTTGGCCAGGCACAGTGGCTCACACCTGTAATCCTAACACTTAGAGAGGCAGAGGTGGGCACACTGCCTGAGCTCAGGAGTTGGAAACCAGCCTGGGCAACATGGCGAAATTCCGTCTCTACTAAAAATACAAAAAATTAGCCGGGTATGATGGTGCACGCCTGTAATCCCAGTTACTCGAGAGGCTGAGGCATGAGAATCACTTGAATCTGGGAGGCGAAGGTTGCAGTGAGCCGAGATCATGCCACTGCACTCCAGCCTGGGGAACAGAGTGAGACTCTGTCTCAAAAAAAAAAAAACAAAAAACTCATTATTTAAAAATCATAGTGGTCATCTTCTGAATGTGGAAATATCTTCATTATTTGAAACTCTTTCTGTAATAATGTGGTCTTTTATTTAAATGATACCTAATTAACCTAGAATTAGGTATATAAATTATGGTACATGTTTATAATAGAATATTATTAATATATGTTCAACAATATAGATTTATATACATGTACACCTACATAACTCACAGCCTAATCATAGCCTCATGACATGTTAATCACATGTTAATTACATTAAAGGAAAAGCAAGTCACAAAATAGCAATGTATAGAATAGAATGTTATATTTAAACAACCTTGGATTTATATTCATTTTTATACATTTGTCTAAAAAGGTCTAGAGAATATAAACAAAACATTATTTTATCATTATTGCCGGGGAGTAGGATTGTAATTTTTAATTTTGTCTTTTCATATATCTATATTTTCTTAAGTTGCTAAAATTAATATATATCCTTCAATATAAATGTTAATTTTTTTACAAAGGAAAAAGAAAGCAACAACTCACAATATGAGTTTGGGTGCTAATATAGTAAAGTACAAGAAGTCATGTTTTTCCCTCCCTTTGATTCATGCAATGTAACATAGTAGTACACTGCCAACCCCTCTATATGGAACTTTGTGGAAGCAGCAAAAATGCTATCAAAGTCTATTACCTCCTGGCATTCACTTAATCCTTCATTCAATCAGTTTATTTGCTCATCATTCACTATGGGCCAGGCACAGTGCTGGGGAAGCTACTTTGAAAACATTTGTTGTTCTGTAAAATCAAACTCAAAATGTATTTGGCAAATCAGGTTTCTGCTTTTCTGTCTTCATAATTAAATGTTTCATCTACTACTGCCTTTATATCCTGCATATCTTGAATGCGATTTCTAAGTGCATCTCATAGTGCTCCTTCGCTACCCTCATCCTCAATCCCTTGGGTTTGACCCATAGTGCCTTAAAGGGTGCCTGGCAGCATCCTATTTAAGGATGCACCTCAAAATCCAGCAGTGGCAGGAATATCTACAGATCACTCTGAGGTAGAGTAAGCCCTGAGGAAATGATGTGGCTGTTCTTTATCATTACTGACCATCTGTGGGAGAGTGGCTGCTGCCTCCAAGCTCCATCAGAAGAAAGGAAACCCTAAAGATCAGACCCGCCTTCCCTCGGCAGCCAAACCTTGGCAGCTTTACAACAGCCCCATCTTGTGGTTAATTCCTTCCGCAAGGACTCATCCTCTCCAAGGAAAAGTCCATTATGGAAAATCAATGAAGCAGTGAACTGATGGACATGTAATACGTGATAAATCCTGCTCATGCATTATTGAGTAACCTGTCTGTTACAGCTTTAAATATTTTAGGCAAACTAGTAATTTCTGAAAAGTAGTACCAGATACTTTAAATGAGTACAGAAATTGGGAGAACTACATCTCATCCTTTTCTTATCCAGTTGGCATTGAAAGAGTTTCAGTGATGAAATTCCTATTTTATATTAAAAAAAAAAAGAAGACAGTCCCTCCCACCGTCTATCTCTAGCTCTATATCAATACGTACATGTTAGGTCTGGAAAGAACATTAATGAGTAGATCTGCCACTATATGATTATAGGAACAAATGCTGCTAGAGTAGATTTAGTTAAATACAACTGTTATTTACTCAGTACTTTCTATGTGTCTAGCACCATGCTAGACACCATGAGTTTTATAAAAGCCAAATGGCCTCTGCCCTGGGCAAGCTCCTAGTCAAATGGGAGACACAAATACCTACAGAAGTAATTTTATTGCAAGATCAACTTGATACCTCCAACAACAGAAGAACTAACAATGGAGCGTGGTGGCCTGAGCCTGTAATTCCAGCTACTCAGGAGGCTGAGGCAGGAGAATCGCTTGAATCTGGGAGGTGGAGGTTGCAGTGAGCCAAGATCGCGCCACTGCACTCCAGCCTGGGTGATGGAGTGAGACTCTGTCTCCAAAAAAAAAAAAAAACTAACAATGCATTACAGTGGCTACAGGCACAGGCTCTGGAGGCAGACTGCCTGCAGCACTGGAATTGTGGTTCTATCCATCACTAGCTATGAGACCTTGACAAGCTACTGCTTAGCCTTCTCTATCTCAGGTTCTTCGCCTGTAAAATGGGGATAATAATGGTATATGCCTCATAAGGTTACTGTGAGGATTAAAGATGGCACAAATGGGAGTATTTTTCATACTGGTATAATTATTACTAGCATATGAGGTAAGCATGAGCTGATTATGACAAGGATCTAGGAAGGCAGTCCAGAGAAATGGAATCTGTGGCCAAGTTCTAAATAATGATGAGAATTTTAGTGTGCAGTGATAGGAGAGAAGGCTCATTTCACAAATAGGGGTTAATCTGAGTCTGCAGGTTAAGTGAGAAGAGAGTTGTTGACAGCTGAGTAGGCTAAGAGTGCGGCTACAGTCCCAGGCATCCCAGCTGCAGGTACAGGGAGTATAGAAGTGACACTGGGAGACCAGGTGGCCTGGGATCTGACTGGAGGAGGTGCTGAATGCCAAGCTAAAGAGCCTGAATGTTATTCTACAGGCAATGACAGCCCAAGAAACAGGATATCACAATGGTTAAGAACAAGGATTCTGGGTTTGAATCTTGGCTCCATCTCTTAAGAGCTGTGTGGCCTTTGGCACGGTACCCAACCTCTCTGTGCTTCTATTTTCTCACCTGTAAAATCAGTTATAGTGAGGATTACATGAGTGTTGCTAAGCAACGTGCTTAGAACAGTGCCTGGCACATAGTGACATACATAAATGTTTGCTATTAAAAGGCAGAACAACAGCCTATGGCACCTCTTCCTGTCATCCTGAGACAACCCTTCAGGATATTATCAGTAGTTGGTATGCGTAAGGGTATGATCAAGGATGAGACCACTTTGCTACTACTCAAAAAACACTACCATGAAAACAAATGTTCTCTTTTAGACAAAAGCTCCCATGGTCCATGAAGAAATTTTACCTCAAAGGAACAGACAAAATCAAAGTTGGCCCTAAACATAGGCACACACATGACCAAGCAACATGATTCTGACATGACTTTATCAGATCACTGGGGCCTATACAAAGTGGCAAACTGTACCATTTCTAAGAAGATGGGATCTGGCCAGGCGCGCTGGCTCATGCCTGTAATCCCAGCACTTTGGGAGGCCGAGACAGGCGTATCACGAAGTCAGGAGATCGAGACCAGCCAGGCCAACATGGTGAATCCCCATCTCTACTAAAAATACAAAAATTAGCTGGGTGTGCTGGCGCATGCCTGTAATCCTAGCTACTCGGGAGGCTGAAGCAGGAGAATGGCTTGAACCTGGGAGGCGGAGGTTGCAGTGAGCCGAGATCGCACCACAGCACACCAGCCTGGCAACAGTGTGAGACTCTGTCTCAAAAAAAAAAAAAAAAAAAAAAACCGAAGAAGATGGGATCTGTGCTAACTGTTGAATGATGGCAAAGGCTTGACTATGTCGTGGTGGGAGGGAAGGGCATGAGCTGAAGGTATAGTCCTGACTTCTCAGACAGCCTCTAAGGCAAGAACTTACTTCCAGATCCATCCTTGACTCTAGGTCCTTCAGGCTTGGCCTCAGAAATAATGTTTGCATTGGCATTATTCTCCATCTCAATCACAAAATCACTGTCTTCTTCAAACTCGGGGTGGCTAAAGATCCAATCCAGTGCTCTTTCCAGGTTATTATTCTAACAACAAAAAAGAAACACACATTTTTACAATGCACGCAGCCTCAGGCCTCACTATGTCCTGACCATTTAACTAGATGTCAAGCAGATAGGGAAGGAGGCCTGAATTAATTAGTCCTAAGTGCCACTGAGTAAGAAGCTCTGACTCCGCATGACACACATGTTCAGTTGGCATGGCATTCTGCAAGTCTCCCAGCTGACATCTGTAATTGGATTCACTGGAAAACAGTTCTAAGCAGCAGATCAGCATTCCAAAGCTTCTATCAATGTTAGCTCAGCCTTTCTGCAGGAAGATGCTGATAATAATAGGTGTGCAATAACCAAGGGTATGGCATTTGTTTAAGTGCAGCTCTTTTTAAAGCCACTTTAATTGCACACACTACCTTCTCTACCAACTGTATTTTCTGCAGATAACTTTGAACAATAGAGGGATGCCGGTGTGGTACTATGTTAGAACCTTCTCTCCTGGAATGTTGGTAATATGTTTGAATTCCAGTAAAGACAAGATTAATATCTTGATTAATGGCAATAACACTGATTAGTTAAGTATAATTGTTTAAACTGAACTCCATGTACTTCAAACTAATTGACCATAAAAATATTTCCATCTTTCTCAGCTTGTGATATCACTGGCAAGTTAAAGAATTTGTATAGATATAGAACCTCTAATGAAACAGTCAGGCAAATAAAATGAGCGGAGCACAAGAAAGTACTCCAAGTAAAACAAACTCTGGTTGAGATATTTTAATCATCTTAAAGGGAGACAGGTTGTCCTAGCCACATCCTCGTGAGACAATCAAGAGCCACTGTGAGCTCAGCAACGGATCCTAGCAGGCACCCCATCAGGATAGGCAAGAAGTAATTGAGAGCAGGTATCTACTCAAAAATGGATTATGGTGTGACCAGGAAGGATGGGTTTTGCTTTGTTTTTTAAGTACTTTCCCTCGATATTAAACAGATACCAGCACCGCAGAAGGGAATCGTCTACCCTGTAGTTTCAGGGTCCCTTGTTTCTTGGTATCAAGAAGTTCATGGCTACCAGAAGAACCTTCTCTTTCTGCAGAGAGAAACAGCAGCAGAGAATTCCAAGGAGCCATTCAGTTTTCTATGAGGACTTTTGTTTGTTTGTTTGTTTGTTTGTTTTTGAGACGGAGTCTCGCTCTGTCGCCCAGGCTGGAGTACAGTGGTGCGAGCTTGGCTCACTGCAAGCTCCGCCTCCCGGGTTCACGCCATTCTCCTGCCTCAGCCTCTCCGAGTAGCTGGGACTAGTGCTGGGATTACAAGCGTGAGCCACCGCGCCCGGCCTCAATGAGGACTTTTAAGAGACATTTACCCAAGGTCTTGGTATCAGAAAAGCATTCTATCTCCTAAAGGACTTCTTACTGAACATGGAATTTAATGCATCACTCTTTCCTCTAGGGCCACAAGCAGCCTCCAAGTCAAATTTATGACCCCCTGTTAACAAACATTCAAGATGATATCAAGTTTCTTTCAGTTTGCTCATATTACCCCAGGTTTATTATCTCCTTATTCGTAAATTCTCTGTGTGAAAATCTTCATTTTAGCTTTATATTTACAATATGCAAATAAATCTTTATGGGCTATGGTGAGATTCACAGTTAGATGAATCAAACGTGAATCAAAATGATCAAAGTACATTGGAAAGTCTCAACTGCTACAGAAATAAATTCACACACACACACACACACACACACACACACACACACACACACACACACACAGTCTCTCATGCTCACCGTTGCTCGTAGTGCCTGAATAGCCTGATTTCGCTGAAATCCCATGGAGGTGATGATAGCTACGATTTCCTCTGGAGGTTGGTTATCCAATCCAGAAGCACCAAAAACAGAGGCTCCAGCAGAAGCTGCCCCTCCATAACCAGGCATGGTCAGCGGCTCAGCAAAATCTGAGAAAAATAACCACACCCAAGTCTTTTCCTTTTTTTTTTTTTTTTTGTCCTTAAACAACACTAACAAGGAAAAACATGATTCTACAAAGTTATAATAATCAAGACAGTCTGCAAAGTTATAATAATCAAGACAGTCTGGGCCAGGCATGGTGGCTCATGCCTGTAATCCCAGCACTTTGGGAGGCCAAGGTGAGTGGATCACCTGAGGTCAGGAGTTCGTGGCCAGCCTGGCCAACATGGCAAAATCCTGTCTCTACTAAAAATACAAAAATTAGCAGGGCGTGGTGGTGCACACCTGTAATCCAGCTACTTGGGAGGCTGAGGCACAAGAATCACTTGAACCCAGGAGGTGGAGGTTGCAGTGAGCTGAGATTGCACCACTGCACTCCAGCCTGGGCAACAGAGCAAGGCTCTGTCTCAAAAAAAAAAAAAAAAAAAGCCTGGTACTGGTATACAGGCAGACATATGGATCAATCAAATAGAATTGAGATTCCAGAAATAAAACCATATACCTGTGGTTAACTGATTTTCAACAAGACCACTCAGTGGGGAAAGGACATTATTTTCAACAAATGATGCTGGGACAACTGGATATCCACATACAAAAGAATAAAGTCAGACCCTCACCTCACATCATACACAAAATTAACTCAAAATGGATCACTGACCTAACTATAGGAGCTAAAACTATGATAATCTTAGAAGAAAACATAGGAGTAAGTCTTTTTGCCATTGGATTAGGCAATGGTTTCTTATTTACAACACAAAAAGCTCAAGTGATAAAAGAAAAAAAAAGATAAATTGGACATCATCAAAATTAAAAAATTTTGTGCTTCAACGGATACCATCAAGAAAGTGAAAAAAACACCAGAATGGGGGGAAAAATACAAATCATATATCTCACAGAAACTTGTATCTGGAATTTGAAAAGAAGTCTTAGAACTCAATAAAAGGATAACTTCATTAGAAATGGGCAAAGAATTTGAATAGGCATATCTCCAAATAAGATATACAAACAGTCAATAAACATGAAAAGATGCTCAACATCATTAGTCATTAGGAAACCAAAATCACAAGATACCACTTCATACCCACTGGGATGGGTATGATAAAAAAGATAATAATAAGGGTTAGTGACAATATGGAGAAATTGGAACTCACATTCATCACTGGTGGAAATGTAAAATGGTTCAGCCACTGTGTAAAACAGTTTGGTAGTTCCTCAAAAAGTTAAATATAGAGTTACCATATGACACAGCAATTCCACTCAAGAGAGGTAAAAATAAATGTCCATCCACACAAAAACTTGTACAAAAATGTTTATAGCAGCATTGTTCATAAAAGCCAAAAAATGTAAATAACCCAAATGTCCATGAACTGATAAAGATTGATAAAATATAATATATCCATAAAATAGACTATTATTATTGTTATTATTATTATTATTTTAGATGGAGTCTCACTCTGTTGCCCAGGCTGGAGGGCAGTGGCGTGATCTCGGCTCACTGCAACCTCCATCTCCTGGGCTCAAGCAATTCTCCTGCCTCAGTCTCCCAAGTAGCTGAGACTCCAGGTGCCCGCCACCATGCCCAGACAATTTTTGCATTTTTAATAGAGACAGGGTTTCACCATGTTGGCCAGGCTGGTCTCGAACTCTTGACCTCAAATGATCCTCCTGCCTTGGCCTCCCAAAGTGCTGGGATTACAGGTGTAAGCCACCAGACCCGACCCAATAGACTATTATTTTACCATAAAAAGGAATGAAGTACTGACACATGCTACAACATAGATGAATCTTGAAAGCATTATGCTAAGTGATAGAAACCAAACACAAACGACCTCATATTATATGACTCCATTTATATGAAATGTCCAAAACAGGCAAATCCCTTGATCCAGAAAACAGATTCATGGTTGCCAGGGGCTGGGGTGAGTGGGAAAATGGGGAGTGACTGCTAATATGTATGAGATTTCTTTTGGAGGGTACAAAATGTTCTAAAATTTGATAGTGGTAATGGTTGCACAACTCTGAATTTATGAAAAACCATTGAAATGTACACTTTAAACAGATGAATATATACATTATAGCTTAATAAAGTAGATAAAAGAAAAAGCTAACTAAACATCCTCCATTTCTTCATGCCCATGTTTCCATTTCAAATTTTCATCATCGCTTAGTTAGAAGTATATCCCATACCTTTCTATTGGTCTTTTTGCCACTGACTTATACACTTTAAAGGGGTGAATTATATCTCAATAAAGCTGTTTGGGGTTTTTTTTGTTTGTTTGTTTGTTTGTTTTTTTGAGACAGAGTCTCGCTCTGTCACTCAGGCCGGAGTGCAGTGGTGTGATCTTGGCTCACTGCAGCCTCCGCCTCCTGCGTTCAAGCGATTCTCCTGCCTCAGCCTCCTGAGTAGCTGGAACTACAGGTATGCACCACCATGCCCAGCTAATTTTTGCATCTTTAGTAGAGATGGGGTTTCACTATGTTGGCCAGGATGGTCTTCATCTCTTGACCTCATGATCCACCGCCTCGGCCTCCCAAAGTGCTGGGATTACAGGCATGAGCCACCACACCCGGCCTAAAGCTGCTGTTTTTAAAAAAAGAAGAAGAAAAAAGACAAAGACTGGCTTTCTCCTCTGCTGCAGTAGATTAGGAACTATAAAGTCATTTTCTAGGGATACATCCATAGGGGCCTTGGAAGGACCAGGACTCAGCATCACTGAGGGTCACATCAGACTCCAAAGCCATTCCATTTTCTCGCCACCTACCTGGCTCTTCCATGTGAACAATGATCCAGTTGAAGGCCACCTCGGCACCCATATTTCCAGTGAAGTACACAGCCTTGCGACATGCTTCCAGCGGGAAACCCATCTCGGCCAGCTGCATCACTGATGACTCATCGATGTCTGATGCTACAGGGCACAACAGGATATTCTAGTGTGAAAGAGGAAACTGTCGCTTCTTGTCTTAGCTGCTCTTCACTCTCTTATCCACATGCTACCCAAAGAAAGTGCTATTTTGTTGGGTGTAGATAACGGTTTTACTTTGTTTAGTTTTAAGCCACACAAATATTAAAGCTATTTGGGCTAAGCTTAAATCTTTGACCCAAATAGGAACCAGGTTAATTGCCTGGACAATCCAAGCAATGAAAAACGATTCTCTAATTTCATATGGGGAGATTTAGTGTATTCCCAGAACGTTTTCAGAGCATTCTCAAGACCTCTACAGCAGCCTCTCCTATGACTGAAACTTGAACAGAAAGCACTAACTACAGCCGTAAAAGCCTGTTCCTTAAACCTCATGGAAAGTTACTGCAGGCCTATAAATACATCTGGCAATCATAGGAAGCAAGCAGCTCTGGGAAATGGAGAGTGCAAATGTTAAGTATAGAAGGAAAAAGTTCCTTTTTTAATTATACAAGTTTAAAACATTAAGAGACGGCTTTACAAAGTAACTTGGGCTCAGATACAGAGGCTTTTGTTTTCTTGTGTTAATAACACATAGATATTGATAGAGATGTGTGTGTAAATCTGTATGTATGTATGGATACATACACATACACACTGTTCTCAAATTATACCAAAAGAGGAGAAAAAAACCGGAAAATAAAATATATCCCTTGGGTTTTCCATGTCGTGAGGACCCTACTAAAACTTCTGTCAATTTTCTGTCAAACAGTAGAAGAACTGAGAAGAGAGATAGCTGTTCTACAAAAATTTTGTATTGAAAATGCATTTACCAGGCAGGCACAGTGGCTCATGCCTGTAATCCCACCACTTTGGGAGGCCAAGGTAGGTGGATCACAAGGTAAAGAGATGGAGACCATCCTGGCCAACTTGGTGAAACCCTGTCTCTACTAAAAATACAAAAATTAGCTGGGCATGGTGGCATGCACCTGTAGTCCCAGCTACCTGGGAGGCTGAGGCAGGAGAATCGCTTGAACCCCAGAGGCAGAGGTTGCAGTGGGCTGAGATCGTGCCACTGCACTCCAACCTGGTGACAGAGTGAGACTCCATCTCAAAACAAAAAAAAAAAATGCATTTACTAAAGTGCTCTCTTACAAGGAAGATACACAGAACATCCTATCCAGGTCAAATGTTCAGAAAACGATGATGTTGGACAACAGTGATTCCCAAATTGTGTTCTACAGGATCCTAGTGTTCTAACAGATGTAACCACTGAATCAAAAACGGGGTTTCTGTAGTAAAATAAGTTTTTAAACCTACATAGTCTACCCTCTCCTCAGAAATTCATGATGTGCATTAGCACAGTGAAGACTCAAAAGTTCTGTAATAAAGAATCCTACAGTAAAGAAACTATGAAACTCTGTAGAGCACCTTTCAACATCTTTTAAGACTTTAATCTTAAAAGATATAAGATATAGATATAATCTCAAACATACATGTTTATAATATTAGACTAGAAATACATAATTCTGGCCAGGTGCGGTGGCTCACGCCTGTAATCCCAACACTTTGGGAGGCCAAGGCAGGCAGATGACGAGGTCAGGAGTTCGAGACCAGCCTAGCCAACATGGTGAAACCTTGTCTCTACTAAAAATACAAAAAATTAGCCAGGCATGGTGGCGCACACCTGTAGTCCCAGCTACTCGGGAGGCTGAGACAGAAGAATTGCTTGAACCCAGGAGGCAGAGGTTGCAGTGAGCCGAGATTGTGCCACTGCACTCCAGCCTGGGCGACAGAGCAAGACTCCAACTCAAAAAAAAAAAAATTTTTAACAAAGGTAGGATGCAAATGTCAGTTCATGACAGATAGCTTTATTTTCTCCTGATTGTTGGTAAGACAGCATGCTTAGATCCAGGAGGAAATAAATGGCCAAACCAGCAACACTAAAAAATGGCTGCATGCTCTCACCATCAGAGGCAGGCTCCTCTGGCACAGTGAATTCCAAATGCCCATCAATTCCCATGGAGTGAGATCCTGCAGGCCAGCTCTCCACAGCATCAGGCACAATCAGCAAACCTCTCACATGCCAGGATAGTCTAGTGGCATGAGAAGCAAGGTAACTCCTAGCCCTAGTTCTGGTCCCAGGTCTTGGGTCTCCAAAACTTCCTAGATCTAGGAAGTTTGATCCTCTATAAAATGTCACCTGCCTTGCCCTTCCTACCATGATATGGGACCTTTTTTATAAAAAGTAGAGTTGTAGACCTGTCCCAGTGAGATCTGGGACCTTGTTTTATAAAAAGTAGAGCTGTAGACCATTGAAAGAATTTATGGAACAATAAATGCTAAATGATCCATGGTAAACATTCAAAAACTTTAGCAGTGGCTATTACAATTAGATTATTCACAGTGGGAATAGTATGTCCCAGGCTACCCATTGTCCTACCAGGTCTCATGTGAAGATCATGGCAGGCTGACCCTTGCTGACTCTAATTACTCCTCTAACAATCAGCAAAACATAATTGTCTCAAGAAAGGAAACATGGAGGTCTAAGCTACATGATCCATCATTCTCAATGTGTAAGATTCAAACTCCTAAATTAATATTAGTTACTGTCTTGAAAGACTTTACAGACCAAAAGATTTAGAGTATCTAGTGTTAAATGCTTTCTCTTTCTCCTAGTTAATATCTAAATATTGTCTATCATTTATTTTTTACGTTCTTTCTAGAAAACCAAGAGTATCAACTCCCACAGGATTAGGAACTAAAAGGCTATAAAATTAACAAAGAATCCAATCAAACTAATATCCTTGAGAGCATTAATTAACACTATCATGTCCTGTCAACTGTGTGTCTTCATTATGTGTCTGATAGCAGGAGAGGAAAAAGTGACTGACCACTGTGCCACCATTGCACAAAGACGTCTACTCAGTGGCCAGAGAGGGAAGAAAGGGCATGGCTAGCCCCATTCACACATGAGGAAACTGGGGCTCAGAGAAGGTAAGTAAATTACTCCAGGTCACACAGTCATAAACGGCAGGCCAAGATTCTGACCCAGGGCTAGTTAGCTTCATGCTAATGGTCACTCTCCTGAGCCCCACGGGCCACCTGATCAGCGTGTCACTGACTAGCAGACACAGAGTTGTTCCCACCTGGGAAAAGCTGCACACACACTTTTCCCAGATGGGAAGAGTGTATAAAGAGAACAATGCCTCTTTACTGAACTCTCACAGACAAATTCATCAGATTAATAACAATAGTAGGACATTGAGAAACATTTTTAAAGATACATACGGTCTATCAATTGGTTCATCAGGCGATCTGGAAATTAAGGGAGAGGACAGAAAATGAGACCAAACCATGTTGAGGAGTTATAGAAAAAGAAAACCCATTGATCCAGGGCATTCCCAATGCCCTCCCCACTCCTGGGGACCACACACTGTTGTCAGTCCCTCAACCACACACAGACCACCCCAGCCTCAGTAATAAGAGAAAGTAATAGCTTTCAGGCATTTAGGTTGGTTAAAACATGATGCTTTGATTAATATCCAAACAAACCACTATTTCCCTATTATCTCTCTATTATTTCTTCTTTAAAAAAAATTTTTTTTTGGAGACAGGGTCTCACTCTGTCACCCAGACCCAGAAGGTGGTACAGCAATCATGGTTCATTGCAGCCTCGACCTCCTAGGCTCAGGTGATCCTCCTGGCTCAGCCTCCTGAGTAGCTGGAACTACAGGCACATGTCACCAGTCACCACACCTGGCAAACTTTTAAATTTTTTATTTTTTGTAGAGACAGTGTCTCACTATGCTGACCAGGCTGGTTTCAAATTCCTGGGCTCAAGTGATCCTCCCACCTCAGCCTCCCAAAATGCTGGGATTACAGGCATGCACCACCACGCCCGGCCTCTCTCTGTATTTCTTTTTTTTTTTTTTTTTTTTTTTTTTGAGACAGAGTCTCGCTCTGCCTCCAGGCTGGAATGCAGTGGCACAATCTCGGCTCACTGCAACCTCCGACTCCCTGGTTCAAGCGATTCTTCTGCCTCAGCCTCCCGAGTAGCTGGGATTACAGGCATGTGCAGCCACACCCAGTTAATTTTTGTATTTTTAGTAGAGACGAGATTTCACCATGTTGGCCAGGATGGTCTCAATCTCCTGACTTCGTGATCTGCCCGCCTTGGCCTCCCCAAGTGCTGGGATTACAGGCGTGAGCCACCGTGCCTGGCCCTCTCTCTGTATTTCTAAGAGCTCTGTATAACTACAAACCAAAGATTCTATTATGAACATCAAAGGGAGCTGGAGCAGTACTAATAAACCATCTTGTATTTATCTGATGCCCATGCTGATCCTTCTTTAACCCCTTTAATGAACCATCTGTACTACGTGACCTAGAATGTCCCTTCTCTACTCTTTCTCTATAATTTAGCATTTGACCCAGCATTAGAGAACAACATAATACAGATGCCTATCTGAATCCTATCTTGCTCCTTCTAGACTCATCTTACCCTTCCTTTATACCTGACCATGGTCACCTTCACTGTTTAACTGAAGGAAAACATTTAGTAGAGGGTCCCAGAGTGCTCTGTCATTATGAGTTAATTTACTCATTAGGAAGATGAACAGTAAACAGGTGAGCAAACAAAGCCAGAATGAAACTGATTTCATCAGGATAACTGAGCTAATAATTAAACCAAGATTTTTCTGACACAGTTTTTGAATCCACAAAGGTGAGACAACTATTTTTGGCATATCCTTTTCCATTAAAAAGTTGTGAGGCTGGGCATGGTGGCTCATGCCTGTAATCCCAACACTTTGGGAGGCCAAGGCGGGCAGATCACGAGGTCAGGAGATTGAGATCATCCTCACTCACAAGGTGAAACCCCATCGCTACTAATAATACAAAAAAAAAATTAAGCGGGCACGGTGGCACACACCTGTAGTCCCAGCAACTCGGGAGGCTGAGGCAGGAGAATTGCTTGAACCCAGGAGGTGGAGGTTGCAGTGAGCTGAGATCGTGCCACTGCACTCTAGTCTGGGCAACAGAGCAAGGCTCCACCTCAAAAAAAAAAAAAAGTTATGTATTCTGAACAATGACCAGTGATGGGGTCACAGAGTCAAAGAGAAACTCAAACCTCTTCCTTTCTATGAAGCAGTAACAAAGCTGGGGAGGTGAGATGCCGTCACAGTTTTTAAAACCAACCCGCGCTGTTCAATTTCCCCTTTAGGTTGTCCAAAGGTACTCCCAAGAATGACACAGCTTCCCTAGACTAAGAGCCTACAGAAAAAAACTGTCCATTTCAACCACACATGATGGGTCTGTGCCTCTCACAATGTCTATTTTATGTTTACCGTTGCAGCCACGCCTCCCTTCTGTGTGTCAGTGGTGGGTTACATCACAGCAAGGCAGCTAAACCCCCAATGGGTGGCGGTGGTAGCAGCAACACAGTGGTGGAAGAAAGAGACTGTTCCTATAGAACAGGGTGGGAAGGTAGAGCATATTCTCCTGGCAGGAGATGGTACCTTTTGAGTCATCAGGAATGACTATGGGGGGGCTGATGTCTGGAAGTTCTTCCTCTCCTGGCTGTAACCCCCTGGCTCGGAGATGGTTGATATCAAGTAGGTCTGGCATATCAATAGAAACATCTGCAAAATGAGAGAGATTATATCCACTGGACTCTCCATAATCACCTTATTATAATACCAGCACTATAACTCTACATGCATGCGTCTAGACAGAGCTAAGGGATGTTTTTCAGTTCTCTAGAATATGTCGCTCGACCAGCAGGTTCATGAAGACTAATCAGATATTAGTGGAGAACCCAGGGAGAAAATACAGTGGGTGGCAGGATTTCACACCAAACGAGCAAATCAGTCAAGCCTGAGATCACAAACTGGCAGCCCATAGACCATGTGTGGCCCAGACACAATCTGTTTGATATTTTAAAAGTGTGGACAAGGCCAGGCGCGGTGGCTCACGCTTGTAATCCCAGCACTTTGGGAGGCCGAGGCGGGCGGATCATGAGGTCAGGAGATCGATACCACGGTGAAACCCCGTCTCTACTAAAAATACAAAAAAATTAGCCGGGCGTGGTGGCGGGCACCTGTAGGCCCAGCTACTCGGAGAGGCTGAGGCAGGAGAATGGCGTGAACCCAGGAGGTGGAGCTTGCAGTGAGCCAAGATCGCGCTACTGCACTCCAGCCTGGGTGACAGAGCGAGACTCCGCCTCAAAAAAAAAAAAAAAAAAAAAAAAAAAGTGTGGACAACAAATTCCAACGTTTAAATCAGAAGATTTAAGGTAAAATCCAGATTTCCAGCTTATTTTGAAAAGCATAAAGCTGTAGCATATTCTCATATGTAACAACCGTCTGGAGCTGATCTCCAGTTTCTACCCTAGACAATGGTGCAATGTTAGTCTGACACAGACCCCACTGCTCCTTGTTGCTCCCTGAGCATCATATTTGTGCTACTCTGAGTCTCATGGCAGTTTTTCTAGTCCATCTCTTTATTTAAAGTGGGAACACCCAAGCGAGGCCAAGATAGCTAGCTACAAGCTTCCTATACTCAGCCCAGTTCTTTCATTTAGATTATTACCCTGTCCTTTTTAGGCATTTGAGTTTGCCAACCCCATTTGATGATGCAACCCATTCTCAGATCATAATGGGTACTGTGGATATTGTAACTAATGTATTGAATAAATAATGAAGTTTTAAAGACATTAATTGAATCTCAAGTGTATGATCTTTACAGCACTTTTTTTAACTTCTTGGTTCTGTTATTGTGTTGACTTATTCAAACACAAAATCTGTCAGACTAATACCCTGTCAAGATTTAGTGCTGCACATATTCAGATGATAATAATGAAAAACGGGTTCAAATGTTGGTACAGGATACACCTTTTGGGCTAGCAAACAACCTGAAAATACTATCCCCAAAATCAGTTATGAAACCAGGTTCATAAATCCTACTTTAAAACAACCCAAAGAACAAAGCTTAGTGTAAAAAAGCAAATTTAAATTTCAGGGGGTAGCAAAACCAAACATAAAAACTGACCAACAAAATCAATGCAACTGCTCCTTATGAGAAAAATTCAGGTTCATTGAAGAAAATTTTGAGGTTCCTTAAAATTCAGCAAGTCGATGAAATATTACTCAAATTTTGTATTCCTTTACAGAAATTCCAAGGACAAAGAAAATAAGCAAACTATTCCCAAGGCAATTCAAAGCCTTCAGAGCAAGAAAGTTTTTTCTCTCAGGTACTTTTCAGGTCCACAGAAGAAAAGCTGAGTGGTCAGCATCCTGCCCTCTGCCTTCCCCTGCTCACAAAACTATTCTGCCAGGAAAAGGGAGGATCTCCTGCAGGATCAGTAACAGCCCAGCACAATTTCACGTGGCAAAAAAGTGCTGTGTAACTGTTAGTACTGGAGGTCTCTAGGAAATCACTCCAGCAGATTCTACATCCTTTTTTCCTATCTCCTTCAGGCGAGTGCTTAGTTAACCAGCGTAAGATTGAGTTGGGTTTTTTCTTAAGTACTTAAAAACATAAAAACTTTAAAAGACTGGCAAAGAGTCCAAGGTACTTGCTTGAGAAACTGTACATTCTTCTACACCACTGAGGACAACTTAGTAACGCCCTTTGTATTAGATTATAATGCTGGAGAAAGGCTTTTATGTATTGTCTGGAAAATTAACCTCTAACAATGGTCAGGAACTTTAAAAATTAGCATAAAGAAAGCTTCATGAAGCCAAAATCACATCCTTTTGTTTTACTGTCTAATGCAACTGGCTTTTTCTACTTTATTAAGTGAATGTCATCAGCCACACCTGCCTGCTCAGAGGCAGAGGAGAGATGCTAAGAGGAGACTGCATCTTCAACCACTGGCTGCTCAAAGTGTGGTCTGTGGACCAGCAGCACCAACAGCATCAGTAGGACCAACAGCATCAGCATCACGTGGGAGCTTGTTAGAAACACAGAATCGCAGGCCCACTCCAGACCTGCCCAATCTGCACCTGCGTTTTAATCAAGATCCCAGGTAATTCATATGCACATTAAAGTTTGAAAGCACTGTTTATTTGACAATGTGAGGATTCTGTTTACACTCTTAGAATTTGGTCATTCCAGAAGCCATAACTGGAGAGGTGGGTAAGCAGGTGGCAATTTTTATTGTCAGTTCTTATCATATACTCTGATTCAAAACAGAAAGGTGAGAATGATGGAAGAATGAAGTGGAACTGTTTGTGGCAGCCAACTACATGGGCTCTTTCACATGCCATGTTGTTTAAATGGCTCATTTGATGTTTTAAGCGAAAGCATGCAAAAGATACCTACCAAATTTTTTGGGAACCCAGTCAAGACCAAAAGTGAACTTCTTTATCTGCACTACCAAGTATTCAGGGAATGAAGCAAAGCGAGATGTTCTGGGAAACACAAGGGGATATATCAATGAAACAAGGCAATAAGAATTGTGAATACAGTTCAAAAAGCATATCAACTTTGTCTGAGGCACACCTGGCCATTCCAATGGCTGAACTGAAGAGGAGGAACATGCAAACACAGACATGTAAGTGGACACACATTCGCTCTCCCCTGCTCATTTGTCCTGGCCTCTTCACAAGAAGAAAATGTTTAATGTAGAATGTTATCGTTTAAGAATGCTTTTGGGTGGGCACGGTGGCTCACACCTGTAATCTCAGCACTTTGGGAGGCCGAGGTGGGCAGATCACCTGAGGTCAGGAGTTCAAGACCAGCCTGGCCAACATGGTGAAATCCCATCTCTACTAAAAATACAAAATTTAGCCAGGCGTGGTGGGGCACGCCTGTAATCCCCACTCAGGAGGCTAAGGCAGGAGAGTCACTTGAACCCCGGAGGCGAAGGATGCAGTGAACTGAGATCATGCCACTGGACTCCAGCCTGGACAACAGAGTGAGACTCCATCTCAAAAAAAAAAAAAAAAAGAATGCTTTTGGGCCTGTTTCAAAATTGTTACTTTTACTTTGCTGTGGTGTTTTATATTTCTGAAAAGTGCTTTTCAACCATTTGTTCTTTCTGAAATCCTTGTTAGAATTTAGTATACATATTTTTAACTGTTTACAGCATGCATGCATGGTGTATACGTATGTGGGGTTTGAAAAGGCTCCCCAGGTGATCCTGAAACACCTCCAACTCCACTTCTACTTTCACACAGAGTCACTGTCTCATAGCACAGAGTTGGCAGATGAAGGGCTTACTGAAACTTTGGTTGAGGTTGACTATTGGAAATGCCAGGGCCTCATTAAAATACTGCAGTACTTAATCCATGGCCACATGGATCCTAGGGCTAGACATATTATGGGATAAGTATCCAAAGCATCTGAATCTGGGCCTTGAAGTTTAAAATCAATACACATTACCAGTATCTTGAATCCTCTTCAAACTTTCAGAAAGGCTCAATTTCCTGGGCATAGATTTGGAAATTTTATACACAGACTGTTCAACCTGTACACCAAATTCATACCCTAGTTCCAGCTCATTCACTCCACATTTATCATCTTGTTTTTAACAACCATTTCTATTTGTAGTCAATGTGGGTGTGGTAGGTATATGTAAAAAAGAAAATGAGCTGTTTGTAGGTATTACAGGTACCTTTTAAAATAAAAAATTCTAGAATATCCTCCCCTATTCCACTTTTCAAATCTAAGTCATTGCCTTCTATTTGTAATGCATCTTCCCAGAATTTAGAAAACAAATGCAAATGTATTGCTGCCCCCTAGTGTCAGAGAAAAGGCACAGCACAGGGACAGAACACGAGGCAAAAAACAAACGATGGGGATGTGGGTCTTGAAAATGCCACTTCATTCACTCCAAATCTGGGCAAACCACTGACCCTCCCTGATCAATCTACAAAATGGACTTACTAATCATGTCTACCTGCCAGGCCGTGCAATGTTCATGAAATGATGTGAAACCGCTTGGCACACTAGAAAGTATTGTATATACCTAAGGAATTAGCATGATTATTTTGTCATGAAAGAGGTAAAAGCTATAAAGCCTTGGATGCTGAAATGAACTGTCACTTATCTGTATTTTACCCCCAGGCAAGTTATCTACTATTAGCCAGGCTCACTCTCCAGAAATTATATATTATCTCTAATTAGGTTTTTCTATCTTCTGAGAAGCAGTAATAAACATTATTCTTATTTAAATGTCACCAAGTCCTCAACTGCACCAAAAAACAACAAACTCCGTCTGGTATTTTATATATACATATATATATATATATACACACACACATATATATATACACACATATATATGTACATATGTGTGTATATATATATTTTTTTGAGACAGAGTTTTGCTCTTGTTGCGCAGGCTGGAATGCAACGGCGTGATCTCGGGTCACTGCAACCTCTGCCTCCCGGATTCAAGTGATTCTCCTGCCTCAGCCTCCTGAGTAGCTGGGATTACAGGCGCCTGCCACCATGCCCAGCTAATTTTTGTATTTTTAGTAGAGATGGGGTTTCACCATGTTGGCCAGGCTGGTCTCAAACTCCTAACCTCAGGTGATCCACCCACCTCGGCCTCCCAAAGTGCTGGGATTACAGATGTGAGCCACCGCACCTGGCCATGATATTTTAATGTAAAAATGTTCTTTTTCTTACCTCCTCTTCCTACCACATTAGCTTAAAATCTGGAAAATACATAACAGTGAAATCAACCAAAAGACATTGGTAAACCAATAAGTTCCAAAATATGACTCAGGATCCCTGAGACTCTTGAAGCTGCTCTGTGGTCAGTATCTAAGCGGGGTGTCAGCTGTAATACCATAATAGGGGTAGTGGAATAACTCAAGGTTGGGGCAGGGATAATTTAACACATCACTGTGTTATGGGTAGCTGCCAACCTAAAAGTACCAGAAAGTGATTTAGATGGTGTTCACATAATATTTGCCCTATTGGGTAAAACATTCTTTATTCATCTTTGTAACCTCTATAGGGTCTCAAGTTGAATCGCTCACATGTAGTAACTGTTCAATATATATCTGTTCAAATCAATCTCAAAAGTTATGCTTTGCATTCATTTATTGCAGTTTGGGGACATCAAGTTAGTTAAATCTAGCAAAGTTATAAATCACACTCAGCTTATTCTTTTATTTCTAAAATTAATTTCTGGAATTAAAATATTTCTTGGAAAATGATATGTTTTTAATAAAGATCATTAGAATGTAAATCATTCAAAGAGATCTAGACAGACAGCACATTTCTTCAAAGAGCAGTTATGGGAATTAAATGATTTAGGACATATAAAGTGCTTAGAATATGTCCCAACAACAATATTGTGTTGTTGTTAACAACCTGTTAACATTATTTAAAATATATTGATTATTCGCTAAATCTCAATTAAGGCAAAAATACGATAAAGATTTTATTGAGAAAGAAACATAAATTGTACCTCTTCCTGACATTAAGACATTAAGATGTCTACAGTATTGAAAACCTAACAACTAAAAAAACCATAATCTTCCCCTGTCTACTTGTTGAAAATATGATCATCAATCCACCACACTCAAATTATATCACCAAAGACAAAAAAAGGAAGATAAAGATAACAGAAATAACAATTCCATCCTATATTTGCCCCGTGTGAAGCACTTTATACAGCTTATCTCACTTAATCCTTACCCCAACCCTGTAAAGAAAGTACCATTATTATCCCCAGTTTACAGATAGGGAAGCCGGGCTTATGGCAGTGAGATCACTTGGCCAAGGTTGTCGCATACCAATAAGTTCTAGATTGGGCATTCAAACACTGGACATCTACCTAGACTCTGTGCTCTGCAACCCCACATTATGCTTTTCTCTTTATAAATGATAATGGGTAAGTAAAAGTCTCTCCCTCTCAGCTCTTCATCTGTGAGCTATCTGAGGGCAGGAATTAGGTCTTGTGCAACCCGTTGCCTAGGATATGCTAAGTGAGCAATAATATTTGCTGGGTGAATAAACTTTCCAAGCACTAATATTCTTCCCAGACACGGTCTGTTCATGATCATTTAAGAGAAGGGTCTTTATGTCTGGCCCATACTGATGCAAGATCCGCCAAGATCTTTAGGACATTTTTTGCCTCTTCCTGGTCTTCTGGCTCTGGGTGTAACAAAAGAAAAACCCAAGGCCCCAAATTAACAAAACGTAGACTGAATCACAGCCTACATTGCTGGAAATAAAAATAACATCTCTTAGAAATCCACTCAACTGGTTTTCTCAAAACTAATATTTGAAACATGATAAAGCATAATAAAGAAAAAGCAAGGTTCTACAAAAATGTAAAGATAAGCAAGTATGACAAGGAATATGGGGGTGCTTGATAACAGGCATTTAGAGTTTGAACTCAATCAGACTGGAATGAATCCCATGCCTGCCACTTACTGGCCAATTACTTCTTTTATTTTTTCCTTCATAAAATGAGAAAATAATGGAACCTACCTCAGACTACTAAGAGGATGAAATATGATAATTGATGGGAAGTGCTTGACACATGACCTGGCAATAACAAATGTGCAATAAATGATAGTTGCTTATTACCTTTAACACCATCTTTTTCTTTCCCACAAGGACCAGTTTTCAATTAATAACAACTGGATACGCCCAGTACTAATTCTTCACATGTATATAAAAGGCACATGCAAGAGCATGTGTGTATGCAGACAAAAAGGAAAAGGTAAAAGGTCCTTGTAAGAACTATAGGAAGCAGAAACCCCTCCTCGAGGATTCTAGATAGATATGCTAGCACTGCCTACAACTGAATATTTTGTAGCATCTAAGGAGAAATTCAGGAGAGCATCATTTCTCCATTACAGATGGAATCACTGGGCGGTGACTTTGCCCCAGGACAGAAGCTAAGGTGGAAGGTGGACACAGGAGAAGAATCCAGGTCTCCTGACCACTAGCCCTGGGCTCAGGGAATCTGCCTCTCTGTGGAAAGCTAATGCCTCTCAGTCCCCGTTTTAAAGATGGGCCATTTCCAGGTGTTGAAAAGGCTGCTTCCTGGCAGGACACTTCTAGGGAGAGGCAGGAGCAGACAGTGTGTCACACCCTGCACTTCTAAGACACCAGGCCCCTTTTCTGAAGAGCAGAAAGGGGTGGCCGAGGGCCAGGCAAGTGAACAATACCCCAGCTGGCAGCTCACACCTGATCCTGGGGCTTTCGAAGCTTCCAGGCCCCACAAGCACCTTCCACCTCCAAAATGGACTCAGAACAAAAGCACAAAGAGAAAAGGATAAGTGTTTGAGGAATCAGTCTTAAACCTACTGTCAATGATTTTAAAAAATTGCTTCCATCACTAATAGAGCGTGTAGAGGTCTCACTGCCCAAAGATATCTCTGAGTTGTAATAAAGTGTCTCTCACACTGAACTTGACAACTCAACAACTGTTATCTGCAAGGACACAAACTGGCACATGCACATGTGCACACATACACAACATACACACACACAACCACCCATACCTACAACTGAGCAGTCCTAGGATAAAAACTCACCTAGTGATGGGCAACTGATACCTGAATGAACTACTATTAATCTCCCTTGGATAGGGAGCTTTTAAAAAATAATTTTAATAAATATAGCTTGTTTTTCCTTTTTGAAATAAATTGTTTTTGCTTTACCTGTTTTTAACATACGAACTCTATAATCGGAAACAGCAGAAGCCTGAGGGAGGGGTTTCACAGAGAACAAATAATATAGGTTGAGGCCAGACATGGTGGCTCATGCCTGTAATCCCAGCACTTTGGGAGGCTGAGGAGGGCAGATCACCTGAGGTCAGGAGTTCAAGATCATCCTGGCTAAATAGTGAAACCCCGTCTCCACTAAAAAAACAAAAATTTGCTGGGTGCGGTGGCTCACACCTGCAATCCAGCACTTTGAGAGGCCAAGGCGGGAGGATCACCTGAGGTTGGGAGTTCGAGACCAGCCTGACCAACATGGAGAAACCCCATCTCTACTAAAAATACAAAATTAGCCGGGCATGGTGGCGCAGGCCTGTAATCCCAGCTACTCGGGAAGCTGAGGCAGGAGAATCCCGGGAGGCGCCCGGGAGGTGCAGGTTGTGGCGAGCCAAGATCGCGCCACTGCACTCCAGCCTGGGCAACAAAAGCAAAACTCCGTCTCAAAAACAAACAAACAAAAAATACAAAAATTAGCCGGGCTTGGTGGCATGTGCCTGCATTCCCAGCTACTCGGGAGGCTGAAACAGGAGAATTGCTTGAACTTGGGAGGCAGAGGTTGCAGTGAGCCAAGATCATGCCACTGCACTCCAGCCTGGGTGACAGAGCGAGACTCCCTCTAAAATATATATATAATATATAAAATTTTATATATATATATGTTGAACTGCTATTGAGGCCATGGTAAAAACAGCCTGCACCAGCTGTTCCATCCTTTAACCCCCTTTATGTTAGCCAAAAGCTCCTTAGCCTCAAAGAAAAATGGCCAAAGAATATCTGAACGTAGCAAAACTCCTGGAGCCAAACTTTCAGACCTCCCTTTGTTTTATGCCACTGCAAGCACACTTTTTCCAATTAAGTGCAGTGATATGAAGTGTGTTGGCAAGGACTTGACTGTATCAAATCAACTAGGGTGGCAGATGGAGAAAAAAAAACTTTTATGTGTCTGACAACCAGCCTCACAATGTGAAAACAGGACATCTGACTAAACCCTGAGCGGCTCGTTTCAACAATGCTCAGGAGACTTCCTGTCCACTTTGAGATGTCCTGAGACTCCTAGTCTCCAAGGAGAAACATAGCCAACCAAGTTCTAGACCGAGTCTTTAATTATGGAGTTAAAATATAGCGCAATGGAGTTTAAATATGGAGGCCTGTCTTAAGCATTTTTGTAATTTCTTCATGAATAATGTCATTCTTGCTATTTGGGGGTAGGGGATTGTTTCTTGGCTGTATCCTCTTGGTGAGAGAGGGGCTGGGGGTGGGGTCAAAGTTGGGAGGAAGGGAAGGAGGGAGGAAGGAAGGAAGGAAGGAAGGAAAGAAGGAAGGCAGGCAGGCAGGCAGGCAGGCAGGCTCCTAATAGAGAATAAATCACAAACTTACATTTAAAAAAAGAAAAAAGAAAACCCCTCCTTAGCACATAATATAAATCACAGGCCTGTTTTATTGGACAGGTCTCACACAAGTGAAGTTTGACGACAATTAGGGTGTGTGAACCATACTCCCACCCATCACACATGAACAAACACACACAGACACAAATAACACCCACTCCCTCTCCCTAACCCCTGTCCCCACCTCTCAAGGCCCCTCCTCACCCCACTGCCACCACACATACACACACTTACTTCACACCCGCAGACTTTGCTTGTAGGGCACTGCTCCAGAAATCATCAACATTTTCTGGTTCAGAGAAGGCCTGAAGGCAGGCACTAAATGGTATCTTGGCACGCACCAACTCAGGAAGGGCTCTTCTGTTTGCTTCTGCTTCCCTTCTCGTTAGTTCATAAGCGATCAGTTCATCTGGGTGAAAGAGCAAATGAATGACCTTGCAATCGCTCTTACCCTATGGAAATGAAAAGCACCCTCTTTGGACAGTCTTCCCTGAAGGCTTCTGGGCTGGGCCAGGGTTGCTTATTTGTTGTCCTTTACAGAGCCAGATGCACCTGCTGAAAGGCTGTTCTGGGGCTGTCTTTAGAGTTGCACCGACAGGTGGCATCAAGCCATTCACATCTTTTTGCATGATCCCTTTGAGACTGACAGGAGGGAAGTGTGAGCTTGGCCTGGCCTGGGTGGGTGAGAGGGTCAGACCTTGTGTGTGATATAAATGCCCATGAACCTGGTTTGTCCAAAGGCCAATACTGGGATTATTCAAATGCTATCCTCCCAAAACAAGGCCTTCACATCAGAGTATTTTATAGCCAGAAAAGGTCCAAGGGCTCACCTCTTCCCAGTCCTTCACTGCCTTGCTGAAGAACTGAGGCCCAAAGTCAAAACCAGCCAATTATTGACAAAGCCGGACTTAAAACCCTAATCAGCACTCCCTCCACAACCCAACAGATATGGCCAGAAAGAGATGTTACATTGTGTTAGGGGATCAATTTTTGCCAATGATCACACACACATACACAAAAGTAACAAAAACATTCTTGTTAACTTTAAGCTGTTTTAAAATAAAATAACCAAAGGCAGGAAAAAAAAAAAAAAAACAGAAAAAAAACAAAAAGAACCACCACTAAGCACCTGACAAGAACTAGATCCAGTGTTAGACATTTTCTGATTTGGTTCCACCAGCAACTATGATTAGAGGTCATGGGTCCCTGTGAGGCCAAGAAGGAGGATAACTACAGGACTGCAGTTAGCCACCATCACACAACCCGTGACAGTAACCAACACTGCCGAGACAACTTCCTGTGGAGGTTACCCAACACCTCAGACATCAGGGCTACCAACCTAGAAGGCCTCTGTGCTATTCCTACTCAAATGATTAAACACTAAGGGAAAAAGAGGAACCTCCTAAGCACCAGCAGATCTGGTCCTGGAAACTAGCCTGTAGTCAAAATTTTATGTCGATTTGAATGGCCTTTCTGGTCATTTCTTTTGTATTACCCACCCACCCCCCAAAAAAAGCTCCTGATTTATTAGTTTGTTAAGTACACTTACACACATATGTGTTTTCCTAAACACATCTTAGATGTTTTGAAATTCATTCCCCTGTCCCCAATCAGTTTATGATGTACTTATGTCTAGGTTGCTAATATTAGGTGTTCCCAGCAGTCAAATTCCAGAAACTAAATTATAAATCTCCTTTCTGAAAAAAAAAAAAAAAAGTAGTTATCACTAATAAGTGATAAACAGAGTTAAAAAAGATCATGGGTCTGAGCAGACATGTGAGTCAGTAACCCTGAGGTAGACAAGAGAAACCACTGAAGCCTAGTTCTAACAAGGAAACAAACAACAGACTCCCATTCCCTTTTGAAACTGATCAAAAACTGCATGAGCATATAGAAAAGGAAAATCATTTCATCTCAAATCATCATAATCATTACCTTCCAATTAACATCATAAACTGACCCATGACCCCCCCACACAAGAAAGAGGAAAAAGGGCCATCCAGGGAATTGCTGAACTTTTTTTTCTTTATTCTAAAAAAAAAAACAGGATACATGTGCAGAACGTGCAGGTCTGTTACATAGGTATACGTGTGCCATGGTGGTTTGCTGCACCTACTGACCTGTTCTCTAAGTTCCCTCCCCTTTCCCCCCACCCACCAACAGGCCTCAGTGTGTGATGTTCCCCTCCCTGTGTCCATGTGTTCTCAATGTTCAACTCCCACTTATGAGTGAGAATATGTGGTGTTTGGTTTTCTGTTCCTGTGTTAGTTTGCTGAGGATGAGGGCTTCCAGCTTCATCCATGTGCAAAGGACATGATCTCATTCCTTTTTATGGCTGCATAGTGGAATTGCTGAACTTTACAAAAATGACTGGTTCACAGGAGATGAGCAATCCAGTAGCTATTTTGTCTTTTTTGCTTCTACGATGTTAATTCAAAGAAATGCCATTTGTCTATTCTGCCTAGGAAGAACCAGCTTAGACTGATGGAAGGAGAAGGCACCAAACATGAGTGCCACATCTCTGCCTCCATCTCTCTTCCAAAGCCCAGAGACCCTTCTAATGGGCTTTGCTTTTACAAAGAACCCTGACACAATTTATCTCCCAGAAGAAGTGGCTGAAATACTCATGTGCCAAAGCTGGATTATTTCAAGAGACCTCTGCTCAAATGTCTAACTTTAAAAAATGCAGTCCTGTTCATTTCCCTCAGACTTTATAGCACAACTTATAAATGATAGTGTTAAAGAATTTTCTACATACATCATTACCAATAATTTTCCCCAAAATTATGCTGACTCCATACTCAGTCGTTGGCCAAATTTATAGGCAGTGAAGTAGGTTCCAACCATAACGCCTCCATAAAACCTGTGATGCATTTGATTCTTCTCAAAGGAAAAGTCACATGGGAACCAACAAAGAGATGAAAAGAGATGTGCAAAGCAGACATCACCTGGGCTGGGTCTACTCCTCACACACTTCAGTAACTAAACCATTCTCTCTGATTCGAGGGTTTTCCCATATGAAGACACACAGTACCAATTTCCCGCTTTGGAATTGTTACCCTTGTTGGTTGCCGCCTCCATGGCCACAGGTAACTGCATCAGGTAATCCACCCTCTCTGTGTAGCGGACTTTCCGGGTCTGACAGCACTGAATGCGTTCTTCCACCAAAAAACGAAAAACATCGCTTGGGTTTTCTGAGCCGATGCGGTTCCTCTGAAGGATGGATTATATCAGGTTAGTAAATGTATGAATATTGAGCCACTAAGCCTTAGTAGAAAATGAACTCTAAACCCGGTGTAAACACTTGGCTTTATTAAACATTTCCTCTGGGCATGCCCATTCACAAAGCACTTTCATAGAAAAACACTGGAATTTATCTAAAGTCCAAAAACAGGGATTGGTAAAATAAAATATAGTTCATCATGGATTACTATTTCAATATTATTAAATTAAAAAACCATGGGAGAGAAATTCATGGAATGAGAAGGAGGAGGAGAAGCCAATCAAAAGAGAAAGGGAAAAAAATAAAGGGCTGCCCTAGAAACATGAAAACATGTACAATATGATTATGTAAATACACTCATGTAAATTAGGTACAAATAAAATAGAAATTATGCTCTGTTAACAGATGTGATGATGTGGCAAAACATTAAAGTGAAAACACTGCTTACAGAAGAGCATGTAGAGAATTAACATAAGACCTGGAAAGTGACGGGAGGGGCAGATGCCAACCTGTGAATGCTGGCTGTTGGCTGGGCACAGTGGCTCACACCTGTAATCCCAGCACTTTGGGAGGTGGAGGCAGGTGGATCATCTGAGGTCAGGAGTTCGAGACCAGCCTGGCCAACATGGTGAAACCCCGTCTCTACTAAAAATACAAAAAATTAGCCAGGCGTGGTAGTGGGTGCCTATAATCCCAGCTACTCGGGAGGCTTTATTCTAAAAAAAAAGTTATCACTAATAAATGATAAACAGAGTTAGAAAAGATCATGGACCTGAGCACACATGTGAGTCAGTAACCCTGAGGCAGACAAGAGAAACCACCGAAGCCTAGTTCTAACAAGGAAACAAACAACAGAAGAATCACTTGAACCTGGAAGGCAGAGGTTGCAGTGGGCCAAGATCGTGCCACTGCACTCCAGCCTGGGCGACAAGAGCAAGACTGTCAAAACAAAACAAAACAAAACAAAACAAAAAAAACCACTGGCTGTTTGCACGGGTGGCATTAGGGGGGGTTTTGATGTTCTCCTTTGTGTTTTCTATATTTTCCACAAAGAAAACTGTTGTAACCAGGAAAAAAAAAAAACAAGGCTTTACTCAGGAATTCTCAGTGGCTTTCCAGCTCACACCTGTAATCCCAGCACTTTGGGAGGCTGAGGCAGGCAGATCACAAGGTCAGGAGTTCGAGACCAGCCTGACCAACATGGTGAAACCCCATCTCTACCTAAAATACAAAAATTAGCCAGGCGTGGTGGTGGGCGCCTATAATCCCAGCTACTCAGCAGGCTGAGGCAGTAGAATTGCTTGAACCTAGGAGGCGGAGGTTGCCGTGAGCCAAGATCATGCCACTGCACTCCAGCCTGGCCAACAGAGCTAGACTCCGTCTCAAAAAAAAAAAAAAAAAAAAAAATGTTTTTAATGGCATTCAATTCTGATGTAAGCAGAGTCATCATCTTTGAGCAGTGGCAGGAGGACACCAAATACCACGCAGGGCTCTTAAAGAACTTTGTCACAAAGACCACAAAAAAATAAATTGTGAATGGAATAACTTGCAAGCATTCCTGTAACACATACAGGTTAAAAGGAGCACAGAGATCCACAAGTGTCTGGAAACTGGAGTGTGAAGAGCAGTCACATCAAGTGGGCGGAGCGAGCAGAGAGTTTCCAGGGAGCTGATTCTGAACCAGCTTCAACAGGAAAGACTGAAGCAAGAAGAGAGTGGGGAGGCATTCTGATCAAGCCACAGCGGACTGCACTGAGCGGCTCGGCACCCTTCTTACAAGCCCGCTGAGCATCTGTGAAGACTGACTACTCACCTCTACTAGATTCACCAGGTGCAAGAAGAATTCCTGGGCATCTTGCTGCCTGTTGGAGGAGAATTCCGGGTGGCTCTTGCTTACAAAGGCCTTAAACATGCGCGGAGAGATCCCGTTCTGCTGTGGCTAACGTATAAAAATGAAATGGACTTATGATACTTTCATGCAAATTAACAGCCCTAAGCGGCAAGCAAAGCAGAACCCACCATAAACTCCACTTTCCAAATGAGAACTCTACAGCCCAAAGAAGGTAAATAATGATAGTGGCCAGTACTCGCTGGGTATTTACTATGTGTCAGGCCCTGCACTATGAACCTTATGAAGAACACAGAATGAGACTGTTCCTGTTTACTCAAAACTACAGACAATAGGTGACACACACTTTAGAAAGTACTCACTTTCTAAAGACAGGCACTCGGCTCATTCTCACAGGACTTGCTACACAGTGACCAAATGTCACAGCCCATCTCAGAGCAGGCTAGAGATGACTTAGGAGGAGAGTTTTCCAATGGAAGTTAAAAGAGAGGCCAGGTGCGTTGGCTCATGCCTGTAATCCTAGCATTTTGGGAGGCTGAGGCGGGTGGATCGCCTGAGGTCAGGAGTTCAAGACCAGCCCAGCCAACATGGCGAAATCCCGTCTCTACTAAAAATACAAAAAATTAGCTGGGCATGGTGGCGCGTGCCTGTAATCCCAGCTACTCAGGAGAATCAGGCAGGAGAATCACTTGAACCTAGGAGGGGGAGGTTGCAGTGACCCAAGATCACACCATTGCATTCCAGCTTGGGCAACAAGAGCAAGACTCCATCTCAAAAAATGTATAAATAATAAATAAATAAATAAACAAAAGAGAGGAGAGCTCTGCAGCATCTCCCTTTCCCTTCCATGAGGGTAGAGGAGAGGACCCCTCCTGAAGAATGGAGCACTTGCAAGAAAGAAAAATGGCATTGCACGGCCCAGTGAAGCACTGCAGAGCTGCTCAAGCTCATGAGCCCACCCCGTATGGTTTCTGGACCACAGCGCAGGGAGTTCCAGGAGCTTGCAGAGGGCTTGCCCCTCACCTGGCTGCAGCTGCTAGGGGGGCTGCAGGGCAAGAGCAGGCAGCAGGGCAACTCTGGCAGGACGGGAATGTTGGATTTCCCGGGGGACCAGCAGGACGGCTCAGAATCAGAAGACAGCCAGATGCCCCACGTAGGACCCTGCAGAAGTGGGCGGGCTATCTGCCAGTGGAGAAGGCTCAGGGCAGGAGGAGGTGAAAGCTGCAGAGGCCAGCTGGACAGAGCATCAGGGAAAGGTCCTTGTAAGGTCCCTGAGGGTGGTATAACAGTTGCAGGGAGGCAGCTCTAAAGAACCACTAATGTTCCCCCACAAAAAGCCAGCCATGACAGGAGACATGTGGCAGCCCAGAGGGAGCTCACCAGCACTTGGTAAGTGAAAAGACTGCCTACTTCTCTAATCTCCAATCCCCTTGACCCTTGACTGTGGAGAGGCCAGCAGCGGGTGGAAAGAGGCAAATAAGTGGAGCAAGAACTGCCCCACCTGACCAAAAAAAAAAAAAAAAAAAAAAATAGATGCTGACATTAACGCTTCAGCACTGCTGTTTTCTGAAACTCTTGAGCTTGGTAGAATGAAGAAGACTAAAACTGGCTTTTTAATACTGGTAACCTACAGAAAATCACAAGGACTCTAGGGGATCTGCCCAGGATGCTCTGAAGAGGCAGGTGGGAAGATTCCACATTGCCTTTGGCAATAGAGACGTGCACCTGATAAAGCTGTTTCCCAAATGTTTCCTCCAAGTTCAGCCCATCTACTAATGGTGATACCTACTGTCTCGTTAATACTTGTAGTAACCCTAGAAAGCGGGCACTAGTCTTATCTTGACTTGGGAAGCTGAGACTGGCAAAGAAGTGCCAGATAGGCCTTTCAACTCAAAGTGGTCTTTACACCCAACTGCCATGCAGCTAACAAAGCCTAACTGGAGTGGCTCTAACTCCACTTCCAGGCTGTCTGTAGCAAAAACAAGTAAGTGGGTCCTGAAGCACACTTAGGTCTCAGTCATACAAACCTCACCTTGTCATTTGAGCCAAAGAAGTAATTTATGTCCTCTCTGCAAATGCTGTGGCTGCTACCCACCCACTTTTCCATAAAACCTCCCTTTGCTTAGCTTGCAGACCATACTCCTCTCCTCTGAAGTCCAGTGCACAAACTGCCTTCTACTTTCTTTAACTTTCAGCCTGCTTCTGGTCTGTCTCTGCAGCCTTTGCAGGTAGAGGCCATGTCTTATGCCTCCTTGAATTCTCATGGACATCCAGGTCCATGCCTATAGTCTGGGGACCATGACATGTTTGCAGAATCACAGTCATATGCAACAAGTGATGAGAAAACTCCTTTATCTCCCTGCAAAAAAAAAAGGCAGTTCCTTATATAACATCCCTCCAACACACACGTTCTACGCAGTGTATTCTAATAAAAATCTGATGAATTTCCCTGTCTTGCTGAAAACATAATCTGATCTGGGCATTTAGTATTTAGTGACTGCCTGCTTCATGCAGAGCACTATTGGAGATTCTGCCTTCTAGGAGCTTACAGACAACAGAGGAGATGAGAGACATACACACACATCGATAACAAATGTTAGGGAACACCACAGAGGACCTGAAACACCACTGGTAGCTCTCAAAGAATTCCTCAAAGTGGCAGCATTTGGGCATCTAAGGACTGACAACCTGTATATAAATGACCAGCTTACACACATACATGGCTTCAGTTGTGCTTCCAGCGCTAGCCAAAGCGCAATTAATTTTACTACCTGACAATTAATTTTACTACCTGTATATGCACCTCCTGAAACCTATGTAAAAGTTGTGACTTTCTTCATTCACAGTGCTGATATATATCACACAGTATCAGCTGACACGAGCATGCAGTAATAATGCCCTAGCTTCATATAATGGCTAACATTTATGTACTCATTAAGCAGATATTTACCGAGAGCTATAAAATCTCAGGTGCTTGGATGAATACCTACTATGTGCCAGGCACAGTTGTTAACACTTTATATATATTTTTTTCTTAACTCACCCAACCCCATGAGGTGGTGATGATGATGATTTTCTCCACTTGACAGATGGGGAAACTGAGGCACATAGGTGTTAAGTCCAGGGTCACAAAGCTAAAAAAGTCTCTCCACCCCCTCTCTCTAGTGTCCTTATGCTGTTTTTGGTATACATGTGCCAACATCTCATTTCTAAGGTCGCTGAGTCCATCCCACTAGCTACTAAAGAGAAGACAATACATCAAGAGTCTGCATAACCCTTCTTCAAGCCCACACAACTCTAGGGCCAACATTACAGCCAGTCCAACAGTTATTTCTCCACTTTGAAGAGTATGGAGGCACCACTTGGAATAAATCCCTCAGCATTTGTGCATTTCTGTTTAGGCATTCACATCAGCATGCATTCACTGCCTGCTGCTGATAGTGTTATTTCTTATAATCTGTGATTCAAGTTTCGTGTGGCTGCCAGTCCCCAACACAGACCATAGAAAGCAGCTGCTCTGGAAAGTTTAACAAGCCAGTAAATTCTGAAGAGCTAGCTGCTGCTCTGGGCCATCATGTGGCCATACAACCAGGAGGAGAAGTTTCAACAGAGACCATGGTGGGAAACACTAGAAATTCAGTCCCATACCTGGACTGTGGCCCAGTCTCAGCCATTCTCCTCCCACACTTCTGTGACCATTTCATTTCTTCATTTTCCTTAACCAACTTTTCTTAATCCTCTATTCAACAGTCAAGCTATTGCTTGAGAGTTGTCGATCATTTAGAAGTTATTTGAAAAAGTTTCCTAACCAGATGCTACCTCCTCCTCTTCACATCATGCTGCAGACCAGGTCCTGGGGCTCACAGCTGGGTTAGAGCATCTTAGCTCAAACTCATCTACTCCAAGCTTAGTGCTTTGATCATCACCTGGCCCCATCTGCTAACACCCATGCCCACGCCTACTCTCTGCTTTCAGAGGGGACGTCTTACTAATTCCCATGCTCAACTATTAATATGCTCACTTCACACCTAGTTATTAGAAAGTCAGGCTCTGAAAAAGTTGAGCCTGAATCTCATGAAGCCTCCGGATCTAATGACCTTATATGAAACACAAGTCAAACAATACCTCAAGGAAGCAACCTTTAGAGCAAACTTAAAGCAAATGGTCCAGCTCCTTCAACAAACCAATAGTTTGCAAAAAGCAAAGGAGGGGGACTTTAAAAAGATATCTTGGATAATGCAGGGAAAAATCAGAAGATGGACTAGGTATTCGTGATACTAAGGGATGGTTATTAATTTTGCTGCTGTGCTTTTAACACTTTAAACACCTTTTTTTTAAAGAGATGAAATCTTGCTGTTGCCCAGGCTGGATGGCAATGGTGCAATCACAGCTCACTGCATCCTCAAACCCTTGGGCACAAGTGATCCTCCCACCTCAGCCTCTCAACTATCTGGGATTACAGACACACGCCACTGTGCCCAGCTAATTATTTTATTATTTTTTTTTCTAGAGACAGAGGTCTTACTGTGTGGCCCAGGTTGGTCTCAAAGTCCTGGTTTCAAGCAATCTTCCTGCCTCAGCCTCTCAAAGTGCTGAGATTACAGGTGTGAGCCACCACACTTGGCTGGACACTTTAAACTTTTAATACAATATTTATGTTAAAAGAAGAAAGAAGGTATTATAGTTACAGATGCATAACTACATATCTATAGGTGAAAAGGAGGATGTTTAAATTTTATGTTAAAATACTGATGGGAAGGAAAAGGAGAGGAAGAGAAAAAATGAGAAAAGGAGAAAGGAAATGAAAGGGAAGAGTGAAGAGTTTAGGGAAACTGGTGGAACCGGATTTGCAGGATGATTATTGAAGCTGCACATCAGGTACATAGAGATTCATTATACTTTGCTCTCTACTTTTGTATATATATGCAAATTTAAATAATTTTTCCTTTGGGAAAAAAAAAAGGTCAGGCTCTGGACAAGGCAGTTCCCTAAAAGAAACCAAAAATCCAAAATAAGAACTGAAGAATTAAATTAAAGAAAGCACATTTCCCATTTAGCAATGAGCCAGTGACATCAACTGAGTGTCCCCTATGGGCCCAACACCTCACAAGATGAGAGGCAGAGACCAAACTTGACCAAGAGTCGGCCCTGCCTTCAGGGAACACACACTCTCACTTGAGAGCTGGCTCTCAGACACCTGAGGCAATGGCTAGTCCTGACCACTAACTTTATAATACAGAGACCCAGGAAGTCACCAAAATAGCACCCAACTAAGGAACCTGTCATATTAATAAGATACTGTACTTACTTTCTCCATCAGCAATTGCAAAACAGATCAGCTAAAATTAGAGGCAGGCCTTCAGTGTTCAGAATCTCTCCCAAATGCTTACGCAGGACTTTCTGTTTAACAGAGTGCACCACACAGCCAGACACAGTCCACCATACTGCCCTGAGCCGAATGCTTTAATTAATAAGCAAGCAGCAAGACTGAGGCTTTTATCACATCAGAGCAATACTTGCACAGATACTTTTAAACCACAGGATAAAAGGAAGATAGACACATGTCTGCCTGTCCCTAAAACAAAAGTGTATGAAGTCTGTTGATTTAAATTTTTAACTTTAAACAATAAACCTTGGACCAGTAAGTGTTTAACCCAGGCCCAAACCCCAAATCTCCAAGCTAAGAGGACAGGGGCATTCCCAAGCTATTACTCATATTTCAAAGGTGAATCAGAAAGGTTACATGTGTCTAACCTAGGAAAATAGAGGTTAAGAGAAACAAAGCTCTTATGTTCACAGCTAAAATTACATCATCTTGAAGCAGAACACTGGTTATCTCATGTTGATAAAAAGTTGAGACCAGCAATTATGTGTCGAGGATTATTTAGATGAGAAATCAAATAAATTATCGCTTAAGAAATGCAGCTTATTCAGAATACAGAGTTATTTAAAATATGTTATCTTTGGAGGAAGAAATGAGGTAGAGTGTTCAGCTTTAAAACATTTGAAAGCACTGCCTTAGAATGCATAAAGATAGAGAAAATATTTTTTGAAGAAAAAATACCCTTTTATAGTAACTATTATCTATTGCAAGTGCAAGTTAATCTTAAAATTCAATTCAACATATTTAAGTAAAAATGGCGGTACCACAAATAAATACTGCTGCCTTTTTATGCATGACAATGTTTATTAAGCATGCATATATAAAAAGCTAGATTTAACCTTGGTTTATAGCAGATTAACTTAATAACGGGAAGTACATATTCTAGAAATGACTCAACTTGTAAGACGCCAGTGAGAAACCCTGATAACTGGGCTACCTGGTAATTCTGCAAACTTCAAATGCCCCCTTTTGTCATCCACCTGCCACCATCCACACACTGAGGCACTGGGAGCCTGAAATAAGTCTTGGAACAACTGTTAGGGAAGTAGGATAATGCAGTGATCAAAAACACAGACTCCAGAGCCAAACTGCCTGATATAATTCCCAGCTCTGCCACTCACTGGCTTTGTAACTTTGGGCAAGGCTTCTGTGCATCTGTTTCTGCATCAGTGAACATACAAGAAGAGTCTGGCCCGTTGCAAGCACTATGTGATGCTAGTTATTAAGATCATGCGTGGTGGTGGCCCTGTAAAAAGGTGTTACTGCCACTTGGCTCTGACCCATCCTTCATGCTGTCTCCCCCCCACCATACATTCCTCTCATCATCTATCCCCTTTTCTGTTTCAGTGAATCTTCTTTCCCTCTCTTGGGGCATTTCAGGCTCATCTGCAAGTCACAAACACCAGAGGCCTGGGACAGGACCATCCTTCCAAAGGGCTTCTGATAACTGAGAAAAGAAAAGAGTTTCACAAATTGGTTCCTTTGAAACCAGTTTGCCAGTGAAAATCTTGATGCCTGAGAAACTAATTCCTTCCACTGTCAAGGAAAGTGGAGATTTTTGCTATAAATTGTCTATTCAAGGAACAGCTTGAAACGGACACCCCCAGGGCCACAAGGAAAATCATGGTCAATGTGAGCTCTATTTGAGTGTTGAAGAAATATTTCCGATGCTGAACCAAAGATACTTGTCTTCCACCCAGCTGGACGGGCCTTCCCTGCCCCTGCCTAGATGCACACTATATACTTCTCATAATCAGGATTCTTTCTTCAAGACCACTAGATCGTGGCACCTGAGGGCTGGAAAGGATTTCACAAGTCATCTAGATCAAGGGTCACAAATCCAAATACCCAGAGTCTCAGTCAGGTCATGAGTCACAAAGGGACCGGAGCCAGCTGGGGACTGTGTGTCCTGTGTGAAGGGAGGGCTGCCCCTTGGCCCCAGCTGTCATCACGGGCCTGGGACTGTCAGATGTTCTGAGTGGTTAAGAGAAGATGGAAATTTAGATTTTATGTGTGGACCAGCCAAAACACATCCCAGAGATGGCCCAAGTGTTTCCAGGTCACACACCTTGATCCAGAGCAGTGGCTCCCACCTACAAGCCTCAGACCCTGGAGATGTAAAGAGCTACCACACTACAGCCACTGAATCCAATGCGGGAAGAAAGACAAGGGCTCCAAACAGATACTACTTGTAGACTGCATAGATAGTGTGCCTTGCTCATATAAGAACTTTTTTTTTAACATAAAAGGACACTGTAATATTAACAAAACCAAATTTTATTTCCAAACAGCACTAAATTGATGATTTTTCATTTCACATTTTCTCAGATGAGGAGACCCCAAGAGCACAGAAACGGTCACGCAAGGTCCACAGGTTTTATTTACATTAGAAGGGGGACTCCTGGGCCTAAAACATTCACCATCACCTAGATCAATTCTGCCACTTGAATGGTGAGATTGGAAGGTGGCATGACTTGCCCATAGTCACACAGCTCCTTGCAGAACCAGAAGGGAAAGCCAGGCTCCTGAGTCCGACTCCCAGCTCCTTCACCACCACCAGAGAGCATGGACCCTGCCCCAGAAGAGCCATGCAAGAAGTGACACCGCCTGGATGAGAACTCAGAACCAATACAATCATAACACAATTTTGGACCGAGGTTTATCTACAATCACCTCTTCAAAGTTTCACAGAAGCACAGAAGTAGAAGAAGCCTGGATAACCCCATACTCCAGCCCTACCCTCAAGCCACCTCCTCAACTCTATCTCACATGGGAGCCTTCCAGCCTCTGGTGGATAAGGACCTTGTTATCTTACAGTGCTGGGTAACAATGCAACTTGAGAACTTCAGTTCTTCCTATTCCCATACCACTCTGGTCTCCTGGGCTTGCCATTCAGAATGTCTGTTTCCCTCTCCACCCTCTTCACAACCTACTTCTTTCTCCCCACCCCCAAGGCTGCCTCTATATGTTCTTTTCATAATCTCCCTTCTCTTGCTTGCTCCATTTCCACAACTAGCTGGCTTCCTTATGAACAAGAGGGTATTTATTCACTGTTGATTCTTGCTCTCAGTCTACAGGTATTAGCTAAGAAGGACTGCTTTAAGATAAACACTTGAGACACAGAACTGAACAAGCCTGCCCATTAAGTCAAGACAGGATACTGGGAAGCCAGAGCAGGTGGTGGGGAAGTGGGGCATGCGTTCCACTCAGGGCATCTGTGGCAACGGGAGAGGACGATGCCAAACACAGATGTGTAAGCTGTGTACTACACAATTCCAAGGGCACCACTCAAAAAGACCAAGTTATGAGTAGTACCCTCTGGAGTTGTACAACAAGCAGCACAGGGAGGGTCCAGTGGAAATGCAGGTGTGGCCATTAAAAGATCAAGCCCATCTTTCAGTGGTTCTATTAATTAATAACGACTGGCCCACAGAGTTTCTCCTACTTGAGCCTGCTTAAGAACCACCCCGCAGCTTACCAAACCTGAGGAATGCCAAGCCCTCCCTTGAAATTCTGATTCTTCAGTCCCATGGAGGGACTAAGGAATCTATATGTTGTTTTTTGTTTGTTTGATATGGAGTCTTACTCTGTCGTGCAGGCTGGAGTGCAGTGGCACAATTTCAACTCACTGCAACCTCCTGGTTCAAGCAATTCTCCCACTTCAGCTTCCAGAGTAGCTGGGATTACAGGCGTGCGCCACCACGCCCAGCTAATTGTTGTATTTTTAGTAGAGACAGGGTTTCACCATGTTGGCCAGGCTGGTCTCGAACTCCCAACCTCAGGTGATCCGCCCCCCTCAGCCTCCCAAAGTGCTGGGATTATAGGCGTGAGCCACCATGCCTGACCCTGTGTGTTGTTTTTTAACAACCAGACTCTTGAGAAACTCTAGCCAACAAAGTTGAGGCTTAGGAGAAGGAAGACACTGTAAGTGCCGAGACTGTGTTACCAAGGGAAAATGTTTATATTTTTATGAGATTTAGTCCTTCGATCTCAGCTCTATCTTATAAAGAATACTGTTTCTAAAGATGGTTAATGATGGCACACATGTATAATCCATGAAACAACTGTCTCTATAAACACAACCCTGGCTATTCCTTGTCACAATTTTTAAGAGCATACAGACAGGCACCCTAGACACTGAAATGACATTACTATTCTTACAGCTTGCTAAATTTATGGCCACCATGTGCCAAATCATAGGAAACCCACATTCTAAAGCTCCTCCCTACCTACATGTCAACATGGCAAACGCTCGGACACATACCTTGTGCTCCTCCTTCATCACCTGTTCAATGAGTTCAGATTTCACCGGAGGCTTTGAATACTGGCCTGAGAGAAGGCCATGTCCCAACTTAGTCCTGGCCAGGACAGAGAAACAAAAACAAAAAGGTCATTGTTGTTTTTCCATAGCAATATTAAATTTATCTATGAATATCAATAAGTACAACAGCTGTTAGGTGGAGCATTTGATCTGGATTACACACAAATAACTTATTTATTTGATTCTGCTTCATACTGATACCAGTTTCAAATTTTCTTTAGTACTTTGTAGATAACTTTATCTTCTTATAAAAGTTAACACATTCTCATTTTGGAACACTTTTTTAAAAATACATAAAGAATTGTCTTTAATTTTGCAACCCAGAGATAACCACAATGAACATTTTATTGGATGCTTTTTCTTTTTTTTTTTTTTTTTTTTTATTATACTTTAGGGTTTTAGGGTACATGTGCACAATGTGCAGGTTTGTTACATATGTATCCATGTGCCATGTTGATTTCCTGCACCCATTAACTCGTCATTTAGCATTAGGTGTATCTCCTAATGCTGTCCCTCCCCCCTCCCCCCACCCCACAACAGTCCCCGGAGCGTGATGTTCCCCTTCCTGTGTCCATGAGTTCTCATTGTTCAATTCCCACCTATGAGTGAGAACATGCGATGTTTGGTTTTTTGTCCTTGCGATAGTTTACTGAGAATGATGTTTTCCAGTTTCATCCATGTCCCTACAAAGGACACGAACTCATCATTTTTTATGACTGCATAGTATTCCATGGTGTATATGTGCCACATTTTCTTAATCCAGTCTATCGTTGTTGGACATTTGGGTTGGTTCCAACTCTGGCACTTACATCTGTGTGTTGAAATCTTGTGTTGGATCTAAAGGTGAGTAGTCAAATATTCTGGGAAGGTTTCCTACATACCTAGAAAATGAGAGGCAATAGTTAAAACATAGTAACTGCAAGAAGAACAGAACCAAAACAAGCCATCAAATTTCTTGCTAAGACCTTCTTGCTCCTTTGTCAAACTAAATAATCTGCCTGAAGAAAAGTTTTTCCTGAGATTCTACCCCTACCAGCACTCATGATCTTCCTGAAACATTTATGCTTCTGTCGGTGGGTCTCAGCCCTCGTTGTAAGTTAGATTCACCCAAAGAGTTTCTTTTACATATACTAAAGCCAGAAGCACCCCTAAATGTTCCAATTTCATTGCTCAAGACTGAGGCCTGGGATTTGGAATTTCTTTTAAAAGTTCCCTGAGTGATTCTAACATGCAACCAGAGTTACGAACCGCTGGCTAAGCCATCACAATAATCACCACCTCGAGGACAATGGTACAGAGGCCAGGCACCACGGCTCACACCTGTAATCCCAGCACTTTGGGAGGCTGAGGTGGGTGGATCACCTGAGGTCAGGAGTTTGAGACCAGCCTAGCTAACACGGCAAAACCCCGTCTCTACTAAAAATGCAAAAAATAGCCGGGTACAGTGGCACGTGCCTGGAATCCCAGCTACTCGGGAGGCTGAGGCAGGAGAACTGCTTGAACCCTGGAGGTGGAGGTTGCAGTGAGCCAAGATCACACCATCAGACTCCAGCCTGGGTGACAGAGCAAGACTCTGTCTCAAAAAAACAAAACAAAACAAAACAAAACAAAAAAAAGACAACAGTACAGTTAGGGACAAGACTTGACTTAAACCAAAACGTCGTCAGGCTCCTCTGAAGCCTCTGCTTGATTGGGTCTGTCCTTGGGCTTCCCTCTCTGTCCTTGTAGATCCAGTTTAAGTAAGCATCCTGCTAAGTCAGTTTAGTGAAAATCACCCATCCTTGCTGTCTGACCAGCCTGGCCTGCCTTCAACAGTAATCCCATTAAGTCTGGGTAGCCAGAAACCGCTAATCCTTGATGTTTCTTCTTTGTGATTTTCCATCCCCTGGCCCCACCCAACTCCTTGTTTATAAATCCCCACTTGACCTTGTTGGAATCAGAGTTGAGTCCAATGTCTCCCCCACTGCCAGGACCTGTTGCAGTGCTCCTATACCTATGGCCATGGACCCCCTTGAATAAAGTCTGTCTTATCATCTTTAACAAATGTTTGGGTAATTTTTCTCTTTAACATTAAAAATTGTTCCAATAATCTCAAAACGAATAATAATGGCAATAGCAGTGACAGCTACTGTTTTCTGGAAGGCTCCCTATATTAGCCAGTTGAGTCTTCACTGCAACCATATGAGGAAGGGATTGTTGTTATCATTATCCCCATTTGAGAGGTGAGAAATTGGGATGCAAATTCATTAGGTAGCTTCCAAAGTCTCCAAGCCACCTGCAATCCCAGTACTTTTGGAAGCCAAGGAGGGATGATTGCTTGAACCCAAGAGTCAAGACCAGCCTGGACAACAAAATGAGACCCCATCTCTACAAAAAAAATTAAAAATTAGCTGGGTGCAGTGGTACATACCTATAATTGCAGCTACTCGAGAGGCTAAGTTGGGAGGATTGCCTGAGCCCAGGAGGTCAAGGCTGCAGTGAGCTGTGATTGTACCACTGCACTCCAGCCTAGGTGACAGAGCAAGACCCTATCTCAAAAAAAAAAGCCTACCAGGGAGGGAGTAATGAGGCCCAGAATGGACCCACGCAGCCTCGCACCAGGCCAAGTTCAGAACCACTCTGCTGGCTGTGTCTGCCCATCCATTGCCCCTGGAGCACTCTATAATCCCTCCTGGCAAGCTTATCCTGACAAAGCAAAGCCAGCTTTAACACTGATCTCCAATCATAATGCACAATCACTCCTTTCACTTCTTAAATTCACGTCCTATTTCTTTTTTTTTTTTTTTTTTTTTTTGAGACAGAGTCTTGCTCTGTCGCCCAGGCTGGAGTGCAGTGGCGCAATCTCGGCTCACTGCAAGCTCTGCCTCCCGGGTTCACGCCATTCTCCTGCCTCAGCCTCTCCGAGTAGCTGGGACTACAGGCGCCCGCCACCACGCCCGGCTAATTTTTTGTATTTTTAGTAGAGACGGGGTTTCACCGTGGTCTCGATCTCCTGACCTCGTGATCCGCCCGCCTCGGCCTCCCAAAGTGCCGGGATTACAAGCGTGAGCCACCGCGCCCGGCCTTCACGTCCTATTTCACACCCTCTACTTCGTGTTGTTCTTTCCCCATTGTCTTTGACTTTCTAGCCTGAAAGCTCTAGGAAGAAGAATCCAAAAGCAGATCCCTTTCTCCAGCCCTTCATGTGCCCCACTCTGCCCACTTCTCTGACCTCACCTGCCACCATGTTCCCCCAGCCCACAACATCCCCGCCACTTGTCCCTCTTGCCGCCTCAGGGCATGACAGACTTGCTCATGTCTCAAGGTCATGCCTTCTGCTGTCTTTTTCCTGGGATGCTGTCTCACAGATCCTTGCTTGGCAGCTCCTTCTCAAGCCTGTTGACAAGTCGCCTCCCGAGACCCAACTAGTCCTCTTAGTCTCACCATTTGGAAATGGCACTCCAATTAGCACTGCTCAAGAGAGCTGAGATTACAATCAATGAGGCTAGTTTAGAAATATAATAAGTTGTGTCTCTATTAAAAAGCCATATTACAAAGCACAAAACAAAATGCTATGTAATATTACTTTACAGCATTCTACTTATGTTTGCATTATTTGATGGACACAAAATTAATTTGGTAAAGGATAGTGAAAATTCATGAAACAATAAAGGATGATGACTTGAAATATTAAAAAAAAAAAAAACAAGAGGGGCCACCCCCACCCTTCCTCACTCCCTACCATCTGCTTCTGACTGACTTTCTTCTTAGCATGCATCACTATTTGCAATTTTATAATTTACTTGTGATATGGTTTGGCTGTGTCCCCACCCAAATCTCATCTTGAGTTGTAGCTCCCATAATTCCCATGTGTGGTGGGAGGGACCCTGTGGGAGGTAACTGAATCATGGAGGAGGTCTTTCCATGCTGTTCTCGTGAGAGTGAATAAGTCTCAGGAGATCTGATGGTTTTATAAATGAGAGTTCCCCTGCACAAGTGCACAAGCTCTTGCCTGCCACCATGCAAGACGTGACTTTGCTCCTCATTTGCCCTCTGCCATGATTGTGAGGCCTCCATAGCCATGTGGAACTGTGGGTCAGTTAAACCGCTTTCCTTTATAAATTACCCAGTCTTGAGTATGTCTTTATTAGCAGCATGAGAACAGACTAATACATCTTGTTTAGTATCTGTCTTTCTGGAGATTATATACTAGAATGTCATCTCATGAAGGCAGCAACTTTATCTAAATCACTGCATCTCCAGCACAAGAACAGCATCTGACATGTAAAAGACACTCAATAAATATTTGTTCAATGAATACATTTATGTCACACAATCACACAATTAACTTCCATAACTGAGTACCAATAACCAAACAGAAAAGGCATTTTTGCAATGAAACCCTAGCAAAGAATCGTGATACACTATTACTTGGCAATGACCTCTAATTGCATTCCCTAACTACTAGAAACTTCTAGGCACCTGCTGTCCACAAACTCAGAAGCTGTAGCTCAGATTATGTGCCTACATGAAAATTAACAGAACATGCTTCTTTGGGCCAGTCCCATTCAAAGGACAAATAAGACATAAACCAAACTTCAGAGCTAAACTGTTTAGATGCAGGGGCCACACTGAAGAATTCCTAACAATATATAACATGATGAACTCAGGAGCTCTCTTATAATCCAGTTTTAATCACATCTCAAAACCTGACAAGACAAAAAAAACTCACTGGAAAGATGAACACTAGTGAATAGGCTTATGCTTTAAGGCAAGATAGAAGAGTAAAGAGAATGAATTTTATTTTTTCAAGACAGCATCTCACTCTCTTGCCCAGGCTGGAGTACAGTGGCACGATCTGGGCTTACTGCAACCTCTGCCTCCCAGCTTCAAGCAATTCTCCTGCCTCACCCTCCCGAGTAGCCAGTATTACAGGTGCTCACCACTGCACCTGGCTAATTTTTTAGTAGAGCGGGGTTTTGCCATGTTGGCCAGGCTGGTCTCGAACTCCTGTCCTCAAGTGATCTGCCCATCTCAGACTCCCAAAGTGCTAGGATTACAGGCGTGAGCCACCGTGCCCAGCCAAGAATAAATCTTTGATGTCAGAAAAGTTCACTTTGCTGGCACCTGAGGTCAGGGTGAAAAAGACAGAAGTCCATTTTGCTATCAATGTATATCCCTTTTCTAACTGATGAAGGAAATCTTCCATTGTAACAAAATTAAATTAAAATGCACAAGTAACACTAGATAATTTTCATAGATGTTATACCTCCTGTTTGTAATCTAGCAATTCTTAAAAATATGTTGTTTCACTATCTAGCAATCTATCTTGGTTGTCATTCCATTTGTGTATCAGTTTATTTAGATTCGATCCTCAATAAAAATTATTTTGAAATGTAAACTAGGTTCAAGTGGCAGACAGGGTACCAAGGAATCAGGTCAAGTTCCCAAATTGCGCTATGGCTGTTCATAAGCCATTTAATCTTTCTGAGTCATTTTTCTTTTTTTTTCCTTTATTTAATTTTCTTCTTATTATTATTTCTTTTTTTTTTTTCTTGAGACAGAGTCTCACTCCATCACCCAGGCTGGAGTGCAGTAGAGCAATCTCGGCTCACTGCAACCTCTGCCTCCTGGGCTCAAGCAATTCTCCTGCCTCAGCCTCCCGAGTAGCTGGTATTATAGGCATGCACCACCATGCCCAGCTAATTTTTGTAGTTTTAGTAGAGACAGGGTTTCACCATGTTGGCCAGGCTAGTCTCAAACCCCTGACCTCAGGTGATCTGTCCACCTCGGCCTCCCAAAGTGCTAGGATTACAGGTATGAGCCACTGCACCCGGCCTTCTTATTATTTTTTTAAAGACAGGATCTCACTCTGTTGCCCAGGCTGGAGTACAGTGGCACAACCACAGCTCACTGCAACCTCAGACTCCTGGGCTCAAGCAATCCTCCCACCTCAGCCTCCCTAGTAGCTGGGACTACAGGTGTGCACTAGCACACCAGGGTATTTTTTTTTTTTTTTCATTTTTGTAGAGATAGGATCTAACTTTGCTGCTTAGGCTGGTCTCAAACTCCTGGCTTCAAGTAATCCTCCTGCCTCAACCTCCCAAAGTACTGCGTTTATAGGTGTGAGCCACCATGCCAGGCCCTGAGTCACTTTTTCTACTTTCAAAATGAAGACGCTGCTGCTGGATCTAACTACACTGAGTTAGACCTGCTGGGGAAAAAGAGGTGAAAAGAACAAGTATTTCAATCCAGTGATATTTGGTCAAAGGAAGAAAAGACTGAAGACATGTATGAACAGTTCATTGCTCAGGTTCTAATACATCCAGTAAATGTTTAGAAAATAAAACGAGAATGTAAAATGTTAGATAATATAAAATTCTAAAACTCTTGAAACAAGACTAGGGAGAGATTCAAACACTAAATTCTCAAAAACACAAAGCCTCTGTTTTCACTCCTCCCACACGTGCATCACGATGTGTGTCCCTTCTTCATAGGCTCCTCTCTGACCACCTCCCTCCTTTCTCCTTCATGGAATGTACCATGTTTATAAGCATGCAGTTGTTACGATGATTATTTTCTTAATGCCTGTATCTCCTGCTTACTTCACGCCTGGGGGTGAGGACCCTGTCCTTCTGTTCACCACTGACCCCCACACACTCAGCACACTGCTTAGCAGAAAAGAACTCACTCTCTATTGGCTGGATGAAAAAAAGGAAAAATAGTCATGGAAAATGAATCATAAATTTTCAAAGCCAGAAAACAGCAAGAGGTACATCTCCAAACACCAAGAGAGGAAAGAGAAGGGTATGTGACATACTTTTGATGAACCTCCACTAAAGCCATTAGGATTTCAACTCCACATGGGTAAAACATGACCTGGACTATTCCTGGCATGTCGTCTGCCGGTCTCAGCACACACATGTCCTCTTCCACACTTAAACGAAGGTGGAAACCTGCCTCTGGAACACACTAGGATGATTCTCTACACTTAGGCAGTGGCTGCCTGAGAGTGCACCAGCCACAGCTCCCGGGCTCTATAGCTCCCTGTCCTCAGTACACCCAAGGAAGAAAACAGCCACAGACATAGCTGCTGTGCCCCTCGGTGTAGGAGGAGGAAGGCAGTCTTGAACAAGCACAGTCAGGGAGCACCTAAATCAGTGCCTCCTAAATTATCTGTGGTAAAGGGTCAGTTTTTTTATTTCAACTCAGACAGATGATACCTTTTAAAAATACAATTAAGATGGTTAATGGGTAAAAAAGTATAATTAGAACGAACAAGATCTAGTATTTGATAGCACAATAGGGTGACTATAGTCAACAATAATTTGTCGTATATTTTAAAATAACTAAAAGAGTGAAATTGGAATGTTCCTAATACAAAGAAATGACAAATGCTTGAGGTGACGAATACCCCAATTGCCCCAATGTGATTATTACACATTGCATGCCTGTATCAGAATATCACATATACCCCATAAATATATACACCTGTTATGTACCCATAATAATTAAAAAGTTAAAAAACTCAATTACAAGAAATTGTTAGAAAAATGAAATGCCACTTGTAAGACACAACAGCAATGTCAAATTGTTACAATTTCCCAGTGCTCACTCTCGATTTCCAAACTTATCTCATTGCAGGCCCACATCCAGCAGTAGAAGGAGCAGCACTAGTCTATGAACCACACTTTAAGTAGCAAAAAATGAAAGCCCTAAATCCTTGAGGAAATTCCAGTTCACCACAAGAGAGACACTAACCAGACCAATCACTGGATCTCTCCTAGCACATCTATAGGAGGGAATTGGCAGATCTGCTGTGAAGATTAATGATTAATATATTCTTGGTACATAGGGTGATGGTCAAAAAGCAGAAACCATTATTAATAACAAACCCCTGTATGGTGTTTTTGAGTTTACGAAGCTCTTCTTTTTTTTTTTGAGACAAGTCTCGCTTTGTCACCTAGGCTGGAGTGCGCGGCATGTCTCGGCTCACTGCAACCTCTGCCTCCCAAGTTCAAGCGATCCTGCCTCAGCCTCCTGAGTAGCTGGAATTACAGGCATGCGCCACCACCCCTGGCTAATTTTTGTATTTTTAGTAGAGACGGGTTTCATCATGTTGGTCAGGCTGGTCTTGAACTCCTGACCTCATGATCTGCCCGCCTCGGCCTCCCAAAGTGCTGGGATTACAGGCGTTAGACACTGAGCCCAGCCACAAAGCTCTTCTTATCTCACCTGATCCTCATTAATACCTGGCAAGTGTTCTCACCCAGTCTCTGTAGAAGGCAGGCCAAAGAAAAGGTGGCAAACTGTCCTGAAGCAATAAAGATGGGCTTCGCAGCGCACACTGAGTGGACTGGACCCAGATGGGGCAGGGAGGCGCCGCATGCCCTGGTCTGCATGGAAGGCACTTACGCTCTCTGGAATTCTGGGATGCTGAAGATGGCCTGCATGACAGAGCTGAGATAGCAGCTGTTGCCCAGGTTCTTCAGACCCGTGTAGCCAGGACCATACATTGGCTTCAGCTTCGTGCCCGACTCCTGGATCACTTCCCACTCACTGACCCTCGGCTTGATGTCATTGTCCTGGAGCCCATTCTCTGTCTGAGACAAAGTCATCGAAGAAAAACAACTTTAAATGTGATTCCCATTCAAAGTTTATGTCCCATTAATTATTTCTAATAGTATAGGATGTTTCTGTCATTTTTTTCCCCAATTACATAGAGAAATAAACAATGCAAATAAAAAAGACTGAGAGATGGTGATGGTGGCACAACAATCTGAATGTACATAATGCCAGAGAACTGCACGCTTAAAAACAGTTAAAATGGTAGCTTTTATATTATATTTTACCACAATGTTTAAAACACATATGAAAAAGATTTTAAAGAGAAGCTGGGCGCAGTGGTTCACACCTGTAATCCCAGCACTTTGGGAGGCCGAGGTGGGCGGATCACCTGAAGTCAGGAGTTCGAGACCCATCTGACCAACACAGTGAAACCCTATCTCTACTAAAAATACAAAAATTAGCCAGGTGTAGTGGTGCATGCCTGTAGTCCCAGCTACTCGGGAGGCTGAGGCAGGAGATCTGCTTGAACCTGGGAGGCAGAGGTTTCAGTGAGCTGAGATCACGCCACTGCACTCCAGCCTGGGCAACAAGAGCGAAACTCCATCTCAAAAAAAAAAATTTTTTTTAAGAGAGAAAGACTGAAAGAGAAAGAGATAGAAGTAGGATGAAGAACAAATAGGAATCAAAAAAGAAGCAAGGAGACTGAATTCAAGCAAATATTCAATGCAACACAGCAAACGAAAAGGCCAGGCAGCTGGAGAGGATATGGATTAAAACCATGAGACTTCAGAATGCCTTGAAAGAGGAGGGAGGTGTAAAGAAGAGCAGAGAAAACTAAACAAAAAAGTAGAAATGAGTGACAAAGAGGAGACAAAGAGAATAGGAACATGAAGAGAGGGAGGTGGCCTGGAAGGAAAGGGCTAAAACTAAATGCACATTTAAATAGTTCCTTAAAGGGAAAAATATTATACAGTCATGACATCAATTTGAAAACACAATATTAAATGAAGCAGAGCTTCTCTATCAATGGTAATGTGTTGGTTTATTCGTTCTGTCCCCTAGGAGCTTTGCTTCCCTTCCTGAAATTAATTAAAGTGATGTTGGTCACAGATAATTTTAAAGGTCATCTCCCTACACCATCTGCGTTTCGTGAACAAAGAATGATTCACACAACTGCCCATCAAAGGAGACTAATTTTGCAAGTAAACTCCAACTAAACCAAAAGAGTACTTGATGAGGTGCCATTTTTATTACAGCATAAAAAAATCTAAGCTGGCAACCAAAAGAAAACATCTACTAATTAAATGCAAGAAGGAAATGCAACAATTAAAAGCTAAAACCTAAAAAATGAAGATCCATGTTACAGGAATTATATATTAAACAAATCAAGCAGTTCCCTTGCCCTGTCCCCATCCCTACTCCATGCAAGGTGGAAACAGAAACAAAAGGAGACCTCACCCCATGCATATGAAGCATATCAATTCCAAAATGCGCTAAGTGCTTGGCCAAATGAGGATCCAAAACAGGTTCTTCTTCTTGAAAAGAATAAACATCTAGCGGATGAAGAGAAAATAAGCACTGCAATCAGTAATCAAGTCACTGAATATCCAACACATATTTTTTGAACTCCTACTGTACACCAGGCTTGGGCTATATCACTGAACAAAATGAAAACTTTCTAACATTCAACAAGGGGAAAGATAATGATAAACAATAAATAATATGTAGGCATTTTTGGTAAATATACTCATATATCATTCTTTTGACATTTTGGAAAGTTTTTTTTTTAAGTTTTCTAAAATAAGAAAAGCAAAAAAAAAAAGAACAGTTTCTAATAAGTATACAAATATAAATGCCTAACACTTGATTTTTCTAACTAAAACCACAGTGGCATAACTCTGAGCTCAGGAAGAGGGATGGGCGGAGGAGGGGGTGACGGCCATCTGCCAAGGGAGGGGGGACCTCCGGGGGAATAGAGAGAACACACAGGCCCTCGGGGCAGCTTGTTCCGTCTGAGACAACGAATTTCTGCCCATGAAACCCTCTGTATTCTCAAACCTACCACTCACCACCTCTACCTCCCACCTGCCCCCACATCCCTTCTTTCCTACCTTCATGTCCACATCTCACAGAACCAGCGAGAGATCTGTGAAGACTGTGTGGCGCTTCCCTAACGGTCCACTTCGTCGCACACACAGAAAATGACCATATGTTTGGTATTCCAGGGATACTCAAGACTCCAGCCATCCCTGCCCTGCCTCACTGCCCCAGGGCCTCTGGGATCCACACCCCGGCCATTTGAGAGACGCTAGTGTTGGTAAGCTCTGTGCTGAAGTGGGCTGCCTCTTTCCTCGGGATAATAATATCCCACCTGACAACATGAGGCTTTTGACTGAACCTGGCTTCTCAAAGTGGGGTGTATGGACTCAAAGCAGCAGCTTCACCTGGGAGCTCATTAGAAATGCAGAATCTTCTTTGGGAGGCCGAGGCAGGCGTATCACGAAATCAGGAGATCCAAACGATCCTGGCTAAGAAGGTGAAACCCTGACTCTACTAAAAACACAAAAATTAGCCGGGCGTGGTGGCGGGCACCTGTAGTCCCAGCTACTTGGGTGGCTGAGGCAGGAGAATGGCGTGAACCCGGGAGGCGGAGCTTGCAGTGAACCGAGATCGCGCCACTGCACTCCAGCCTGGATGACAGAGCGAGACTTTGACTCAAAAACAAAAAAAAGAAAAGAAAAGACATGCAGAATCTTGAGCCCCGCCTCCAGGCCGACTGAATGAGAATCTGCATTTTTAACAAGATCCTCAGGTGCACAGTGAAGTTGGAGGACTGTTTGGTTTTCCAAAGCTATCCAATCCGCTGCCCTATCCACCCTCACACACAGTGCCGTGAGGAGGACAGAACAGACATTTTCAAGCCCATCTTGCAGATAAGGAAAAGAGGCTCATAAAGGTTAAATGATTTTTGCCTTAAATCCCACAGGTGGCCCGGAACCCAGGTAGTCTAACTCCTGGCTCAATCTTCTTCCCTTTACAACAGAATATTTATGAAGGTATATCAGAACACTAGCGAGGTGCATGGCTCACATCTGTAATCCCAGAACTCCGAGAGACCAAGGTAGGAGGATCACTTGAGGCCAGGAGTTTGAGGCTACAGTAAGCTATGATAATGCCACTGTACTCTAGCCTGGGTGACGGAGCAGCACCCTGTCTCCAAAAAACAGAAAAAAAAAAAAAAAAAAAAAAAAAAAAAAGAATGTTTCTAAAGAAGGAAAAAAAAAATGTATATATCAGAACAGGATACCAATAGACTTGGTGAAGAACCAACCTAGGGCCTTAAGAGGAATAAAGACTCAAAACCCACAATTTCTTTGCTCTTATATTTGAAAAACAAAATCTATAACAAGGAAAATGAATACGAAGATATCACTCTTTGGGACAGTATAAGACAGACTATCCAAGGAGCTCCCTACTCCTTGGAAGATCACCAGGGGGAGAAAAAAAGTAATGCATAGAAGCTATGTGACCTTCTGTCCCATACCCAGATACGTGGAGACTCACTGCTCACCAAAGAAATTCAGTTTTTCTATTATTAATAAGTTAAACATTGTATAGCTGTCTTTTCTATTCCTCTTCCCCCAGAGGCCCATTATAACTGTGGATAGCAACCCTCATTTATATTTTTTAAATATAATTCAGTGTTCTCAAAAGCAAAACAAAAGACAAAATCTCAGCCCAATTAAGAAGAAACGTTTCCAAAAGTTTAAATATTAATAAAATAAACAAAAACCTTTGAATTAATAAATTGAAACAAATACATCAACAGTATTTTTAATCTACGACAAGGGATCAAAAAATTCCACTCAAATACTAGCTGGAAGGTGAAAATGGCACTCCCTAGGCACTTTAGTTGTTATTAATTAGGGAGATAGTTTGAAGACTTAAGACTTTAAGCCTCTAATGATCAGGGCTGTATTAGAAAATAATAAAACTGCCAGAATTGAACCACTGGCATTGGCCTAGGATTTTGAAATAAGTGAAAACCACACAGCCCTCCATAGTTCGTAACCCATTAGGCTCTTGCCACATTGAGAAAATCATATTTCTTACTTCCAGCCATTAACTGCTCCAAAAATATGACATGATTTGGTCAAATGCTATAGTTATTTCTCATCCCCAAGACAAAAACAGTTTAGTGAGTAACATACAAGAAACCTGAAAATGAACTGTGATCTTCAAACTTGGCAATCATGAAGAATTTATAACTATGTAGTCAGAGAAAAAAAGTTTTCAGTGGCCTCAGTGGCTGAAAATGCTGTCCTGTATGTTTTTCACTGGGAAACTCATTTTATTCCCAACTTCAGCTTAGCAAAGTCAGGTCTTAGTGCAGAAACTATGGTAGTAAATAGGCAACTTCTGACAAGTATTATCCATCACGCTCCCCAGCTTGGCCTAAAACTTGAAGCCAAGAACCACGGTTAGGGAGTCCACAGAGGGATCCTCCTAGGAATAGCCCAAGCAACGTTTCATGAGTAACTGCATTCATTTTAGAAGCAAACCAGTCATCCTTTCATTTCAAGTTAAATGACAAACTAAATCACAAAGAGCATGAGGCAGCAATCCACAGAAGAAAAAAGATTTTAAAAAAATCTTTAGAACAGGAATATCCCATTTGTGACAAGCATGCTAGAAAACAGTATGTGCAGTAAGCTCAAAGATTAATTAAGGAAAAGCTTAGAGAGCAGAGACAGAGATAGAGATGAAGCGGAAGCAAGATTAAGAATCTGTAAGAATCCAGATCAAAATGGTAATAATAATTTATAATCTCTGAACGGGAGGATTTCTTTTTTTTCCTCTTCTGTTTTTTCTAAATTTATTATATTTTGATGGAAAAAAATGTTTTCTAAGTAATTCCCAGAGATTAAAATGATGCTATTGGATGGTGTGCTATTAGGACTATGCTGCTAGGACTGGCATGCCTAGTGTGGGTCATCCTTGTTCAACCACCAAGATTAACTCACTCATTCATTGTATTCAGCAAATATTAACTAAATACCAAATACATGTATACCCTGAGGATATAATGTTAAATAAGATACGCAGAGTCCCTGCCCTCATAAGTTTAAAGTTTAATATTTCTTTTTTTTTTTTTTTTCTTGAGACGGAGTCTCGCTCTGTCGCCCAGGCTGGAGTGCAGTGGCGCAGTCTCGGCTCACTGCAGGCTCCGCCTCCCGGGTTCACGCCATTCTCCTGCCTCAGCCTCTCCGAGTAGCTGGGACTACAGGCACCCGCCACCACGCCCGGCTAATTTTTTGTATTTTTTTTTTAGTAGAGACGGGGTTTACACTGTGGTCTCGATCTCCTGACCTCGTGATCCGCCCGCCTCGGCCTCCCAAAGTGCTGGGATTACAAGCGTGAGCCACGGCGCCCGGCCTAATATTTCAAATAGTCTTAGAAGAAATGCTGGTTTGGTGTGAAGGGTCTCATGGTTTAGTCATGTGACTTTTATGCCCTTATCCTAGGCCCCAGGAAATGGCAGAAGTCCAAATTCTCCCTCCAGATTCCCCTACAGGAAAGTAGAAGGGAGAGAGAGGTAAGGATGTACCTCAACAAGTCCTTGTGTTAAAACTACGGAAGGCCGGGCACGGTGGCTCACGCCTGTAATCCTAGCACTTTGGGAGGCCAAGGCAGGCGGATCACCTGAGGTCGGGAGTTCGAGACCAGCCTGACCAACATGAAGAAACCCCATCTCTACTAAAAATACAGAATTAGCCTGGCGTGGTGGCACATGCCTGTAATCCCAGCTACTCGGGAGGCTAAGGCAGGAGAATCACTTGAACCTGGGAGGTGGAGGTTGCTGTGAGCCAAGATTGTACCACCGCACTCCAGCCTGGGCAACAAAAGCGAAACTCCGTCTCAAAACAAAACAAAACAGAACAAAAACTAGGAAAGCCAGGTTTGGTGCCCTTCTCTCACAAGTGGAGAGAAAAAGCAAAGCTCCTGGTCAAACACCAAGTAATAAATCAGAGAGAAGAAAATGAAGAGAGGTTCTCCTCAATGTCAGTGCAGATCTGTCCACCCAAACTGCATCTCTCCCCCAGGAGTTCACATTTGTGTGCCTCTAAGCCATCTGCAACAGACAGGAAAAGAAGAAAAACAAGACAACTCCAGCAGCTACACTAGAAAAATAAACACAAGGCTGGGCACCGTGGCTCATGCATGTAATCCCAGCACTTTGGGAGGCAGAGGCAGGTGGATCACAAGGTCAGAAGTTTGAGACCAGCCTGGCCAACATGGTGAAACCCCGTCTCTACTAAAAACACAAAAATTAGCCGGGCATGGTGGTGTGCACCTATAATCCCAGCTACTTGGGAGGCTGAGGCAGGAGAATTGCTTGAACCCAGGAAGCGGAGGTTGCAGTGAGCCGAGATCACACCATTGCACTACAGCCTGGGCTACAGAGTGAGACTCCATCTCAAAAAAAGTAAGAAAAATAAACACAAAATAAATTGGGCCAGCATGTAGGATCTCTTTAAAGAGAGAATGGGTTATAATCCTAGGACTTTTAGAGGCCAAGGCAAGAGGATAGCTTGAGCCCAGGAGTTCGAGACCAGCCTGGGCAACACAGTGAGATCCTGTCTCAATTTAAAAAAGAGAGAGAGAACAGGGCCAGGCACAGTGGCTCACATCTATAATCCCAGCACTTTGGGAGGCTAAGGCAGAAGGATCACTTGAGCCCAGGAGTTCAAGGCCAGCCTGGGCAACATAGTAAGACTTCGTTTCTACAAAAAAATGAAAAAAAATTAGCCGAGCATGAAGTGTGGTAGCAAGCACCTGTGCTCCCAGTACTTGAGAGGCTGAGCTGGGAGGCTCACTTGAGCCCAGGTAGTTGAGGCTGCAGTGAGCCATGACTGCACCACTGCTCTCCAGCCTGGGCAACAGAGTAAGTCCCTGCCTCAAAAAAAAAAAAAAAGAAAGAAAAAGAAAGAGAGAGAGAACCGCCAGGACAGACAAAACCTAGACTGTAGTCAGGAAAGGAAAACAGGTAAGAGTTAAAAAGATGTCAATAAAATAGAAAAAAGGTAAATCGGAGAAGCCAATATTCTCTGCCTTTTTTAAAATTTTTGAGACAGGGTCTCACTATGCTGCCCAGGCTGGTCTCAAACTCCTGGGCCCAGGCAATCCTCAAAACACAGCCTCCCAAATAGAAGCAGATTTTGTTGGTGTGTCTTCCTCCATTTGTTTGCTCCATAATATTTGCTGAGCACCTACTGTGTGTGAGGGACACTACTAGATGCTAGAGATATAACAGTGCCCAAGAAATGTGGCCTTAGGCCCTGCTGTCCTGGGTGACCACCATTAAATAAACTGTTAACAGGGTCTTGTGAAAAGTACCATGACAGAGCAGCAGGAAGTACCACAGAGGCACACAGGAGGGGCCAAGGCCAGGCCAAAACTAAAATGAAGTAGTCCATGCCCTGATTCCAAACCCTGGGGCTGGGAGAAACTCAAGGGAGCTTATGCCCAGGTCAGGGGTAAAGATGACCAAAGAAGAAACACCAGCCTGAGATGCTATGGAGCTGGTACAGCCAATAGAAGAGGCAATTTCACAGCTGCCTTGGGCATCTCTGGAAGATTCTCCTACAATCACCCAAGACACCAAAGCATCTTCTCGGGTAAACTAGTTTCCATGATGGAAGAAAAACACACCCTATCCCGTCTCCGTCCTGCCCTACTCCCTTTCTACCAAGAACCTCATCCCTGCCTCGCCGAAACAATGTGTCCTCCCACAGAGGAAAGCTTTTTGTTTGTTTGTGTAGTGATCTGCTTCTTGGTTTGTTTGTTGTGTACCCATGGGGACCCAGAGTAGAATTTCATGTGGGGCCTGTTCTTGCTACACATGCCACCGCTCTGGCCTGGACTGAGGGACCAGGGTTTCTTTGAAAAACTAAATCTAAGTTGAGACCTCAAGGATGAGTAGCAGCGTCTCATTGGACAAATATGTCCTTATTGGGGGAAAGGAAATCAGGATGATCAGATCACACTACCATTAAATATTTGAGTCCACAACCTTCTTGGATTCCATGTTCACTAAGCAATCTTCTAAATATAATTCAGCTTCCCACAGGGAAGGAATGTACTGGTCAAGCGGACACAAACATCCTACTTACTGGCAGTTGTGGCTCTCATTATGAACCAAAAAACAAATGCTCTGACTTTGAGACTTCGTCTCTTGTGAGTTGAACTGGCCTGAATGAGCCCAGCAAGTGTGGAAGAGCAGACCCTCAGCAGTGGAAACTTCACCGAGAGATGGCTACCCCCAGACAGAGGGCACCCTACCCCCGGGCCTCAGTGTCCACAAGGCTCATCATTAGACATTTAAGGAAACTTTATGCATGTTTTTATTAATTTATGTGGCTTTTAAATAAACAATAAGTTACAGCTAGCAATCTATTAAACAGATTTAAAGGAAACCAAAATAGAATGTATGCATCCCATAAACTAATATGAAATTACAATTAGACAGAAAATAATTACTTTTATTAAAACTGGCTCTGCACAATATTGGCAGGAATCAAAGCCTGATCTTTTTCAAAAAGTTAACATTATTTTAGCTAAATGAATTCACAACCCTTATCACAGTGTATACGATCTGCATTGCTGTTGCCAATGTTTTATACTTTCTATGATTGAAATAGATGTATTCAAATACTGTCAATTATATGACAAGAAAAACCTTAAAAGTTGTTTCTTCTTCACAAAAACAGCAACAACTACGGAAGATAATGGGTTAATATTCTGAATAATCAAAGAGTTCTTAAAAAACAATTTTTAAAAACCTAAACCTATGAAAAAAATGGCCTAAGAAAGTCACAAAAAAGAACTACAAATGGCCAAGAATACTAAGAAAAATATTCAGCCTCAACAGAAATCCAAATTAAAACAAGACACCAGATTAGCAAAGTTTTTTTTTTAAGTCTTAATAAAAAAAGTTGTCAAGGATTTGTTGAAATAAGTACTGTCATACACTGCTGATGGGAATGTAAATTATTACAACTGTTTAAAAGAGAATCTTGGTAACTGAAAATTTTAAAGATTTAACTCTTTTTGTCATAGAAATTTATTCTAAAGAAATAACTAGACAAACACCCAAAGATTTGCATATATACAAGGATGTTCATCAGAATAGAAAAAAAATTGTAACCACTTACAGAATAGTGAAATGATTTATGAAACCATCATAAAATACTGAAGAATATTTAATAACATAGAAAAACATAATGTTAGAGAAAAATAAGAAATAAAACTTTATACAGTATGATCAAATTTTTGTAAAAATGTGAGGTGGGTGTGTGTGTGTACATATGTGTGTGTATGAATTGACTAACCCTTTAAAAAAAAAGACTGAGATGAAACACCTAAATTATTAACAGTGAGTAATCTAAAGGGTGGTATTACTAGTATTTTGTATTGATTTATCTAAACTTTTATCTCTGTTTTCTACATATGTTACACTGAATATCTGTTTGCTGCAAAATCAAGAGGAAAATATAAAACTTTCTTAAAACTGAAAGAAAAGAAGCTAGAGTTACTCTATTTAGCAGTTTTAAAATAAGTTTCCCATTAGAAAAGAAAGCTTCTAGAAAACTAAAGATACACAAAGAATAGAATTAATTCTTGGCCTTTATTATTAGCATACATTTAAATAGAATCTAATTACAATCACTAACTGAATAACAACATTTTGGTCAACAATGGACTGCATATATGGCAGTGGTCCCATAAGGTTATAATGGAGATGAAAAATTCCTGTCACGTAGTGATATCATAACCACCATGTTGTAGCATTACAGCATTACTCGCGTCACTCCCATGCTTGTAGTGATGCTGGTGTAAAACAAACCTATTGCGCTGCCAGTCACATATAAGTATAGCACATATGGTTTTATGTACAGTACACAATACTTGATAATAATAATAAATGACTATGTTACCATATTGTGTTTACTATACTATACTTTCATTGTTATTTTACAGTATTCCTTCTACTTATATGTGAAAAAAGTTAACTGTACAACAGCCTCGGGCAAGCCCTTCAGAAGGCATTCCAGAAGAAGGTATTGTTATCATAGGAGATGACAGGTCCATGCATGTTATTGTCCCAGAAGACTTTCCAGTGGGACAAGCTGTGGAGGTGGAAGACAGTGATACTGATGATTCTGACCCTGTGTAGGCCTAGGCTAGTGTGCGTGTTTGTGTCTTAGTTTTTAATAAAAACATTTAAAAAGCAAAAGATAAAAATGGAAAAGAGCTTATAAAATAAAGATACTTAAAAAAAAAATTTGGCTGGGCATGGTGACTCCACCTATAATCCCAACACTTTGAGAGGCCGAGGTGGGTGGATCACCTGAGGTCAGGAGTTCGAGGCCAACCTGACCAACATGGTGAAACCCCATCTGTACTAAAAATACAAAAATTAGCTGGGCATGGTGGGGGCACCTGTAATCCCAGCTACTCAGGAGGCTGAGGCAGGAGAATCACTTGAATCTGGGAGATGGAGGTTTCAGTGAGCCAAGATCACGCCACCGCACTCCAGCCTGGGTGATAGAGTGAGACTGTCTCAAAAAACAAAACAAAACAAAAAAATTTGTACAGCTGTATAATGTATTTGTGTTTTAAACTAAGTGTTACTACAAAAATGTCCAAAAGCTAAAAAAATTAAGTTCATAAAGTAAAAATATTACAGTAAGAGGTTAATTTATTATTGAAAAGGACAATGTTTTCATAAATTTAGTGTAGCCAAGTATATGGTGTTTATAGTCTGCAGTAGTGAACACTAAAGTCCGAGACCTTCACACTCACCCCCCACTCACTCACTGACTCACCCAGAGCAACCTCCAGCCCTGCATGTTCCATTCATGGTAAGTGCCCTATACAGGTGACCATTTTCTATCTTTTATACCATATTGTTGCTGTATCTTTTCTATGTTTAGGTATGTCCAGATACACAAATACTTACCATTGTGTTACTACAGCAGTCAGTACAGTACTGTGCTGTATAGGTTTGTAGCTGAGGAGCAACAGGTTACATCATATAGCTTGGTTGTGAAGGAGGCTGTGCCATCTAAGTTTGTCCAAGTATACTCTGCGATGTTCACACAATAAAGAAATCACCTAATGATGCATTCTCAGAACATATCACCATCCTTAAGTGACGCAGGACTGTATTTAAATGCTTATATACCAGTTGGTTCAATTAACAAAAGTATTTGTGCCTAAGACATGTAAGATTTTGTATAGAACCCCAAGATGAGTAAGACATAGACTTGCTTTCATACTAAAAAGTTAGAAGAACTAAGCTGCATATACGAACAGTTATAGTGTTGAACAGGCTGTTCTGAGAACTGAATTTCTAATAACTGGTCCTATAAAGGCAACTACACAAGACAGCACAGAAAGTCGGAAAATCTGAATTATTCTCCCCTTGCAACTTTATCCGACAGAATTCCTACATTGCAAATCTTTCTTTCTACAATCCCCTAAAAGGACAAGGAGAAGGGCTTGGAGAAGTCATTCAACACCCACTCATTGAATAACAATCACCTGTAAACACCGCGCTGTAACCCTGAATCTAAACGCCATGTCTTGAATTCCCTCTTTCAATCCCCGAAGATTTAGGGTAAGACCTGGGCTGTGTGTATCTTTATTTACTTTGGGGGAAAATCTTTGGTACCAGTAGCTAGGATTTCTCAGCTACTTGTCTTTAATGAGTTAAAATAATTCCACAAAACTTGAAAGCAAGAAAATTCTCTAAAATGTGAAACCAAAGAATCCTGACACGACCTAACTGCCAGTCCTCAATTATATATCAAATGAAAAACTACACCGGTTCAATGAAAAAACAATGATTGGTGAGAAGTGTCCCCTTATTTAATGAAAAGATCTTTGGCAATTAACTCTGAGGCAGGCTAATTCCATCATCGAAAAATAACAGAAAAAAGAGAAAAGAGAGAAGACATGTTTTTATATTTCTCCTAAAAAACATCTTACCTTACAGCAAAGAAGAAACAGAGACTAAATAAAGCCTGGGAAAATGGAGAAGACCAGCTGGGTATCAGTCCAGGTCTGTGTTTAACAAATGTTTCCAATGATGATCACGTGATGGGTTCTCATAGCCACTGCTCAATATTTAAATTTCTCATTACTGATCCCGATATTATTGTCTTTTCCCTCGCAAAATGGTAGGAGGTATTAACTGTACAAACATGGCCAAAAGCTAATGTTTCAAAGCACACCATGTGAGGACAAAAAGAAACAGAACCAACTCTGAAGCTGACAGTGCAAGAAGGAAACAATTCTAATCCCCCGGAGAACGTGAACACCATCGCTGCCAGGTGATTTCAGGGACTCTTTTAACACACAGTATCCTTTAAAACTCATATTCTCCATAATTAATCCATTTGTTCCTAAAATGATACTTAATCCCTGTAATGGATTCCAGGGCTTCCTCCTGCTGTTCTAACAGTAGACTTGATTATGCACACTCACTTCACAAATGCTGTTTCCTGCTCTGTCCTCCTTAGCCAAGAGATACACAGAAGGATAATAACAACAGCAACAACTTGTATTAGGACCTTACAGCGTGCACTGAGCTAAATGCTTTATGCACACTAACAAACATAGGAAAGAGGTACCATCATCGTTATCCTCAAGATGAGGATTCTAAAGCTTAGGGGGACTGGAAAACTTGCCCAAGATCTCAAAACTAATAAGAGGCAGAATTAGGATTCAAACCTGGGCTGTTTGCATCCAGAGCCTACACCTTCCAACACCTGGATTCAGGGATTGGTTAAATCTAAGAGGAAGCCGCTGCATGTTCCTAAGTCGATAAAGGCGCACTCACCTGCCCCATCAGGAGTGATGGTTCCCAGCTTCACGGCTAGTGGGTAGCCCATGTCTCTGTAATGCTCCAGCGCATGCCCGTTGCCCCCAGAGCTGTCAAAGAACCACTTTCCACACAGGACAGAGCCGTCAGTCAGATTCAACCAGAGGTTTTCTCGCAGGTCGCATCTGGCACACTTCCATCCACTGGAAAACCATTGGAGAGTAGTCAGAACAGCCAGAGCATAATTTTAAAAACTAACATCTAAGAAAACAGAGGGTTTCAAGTACACAGGTCACAACAAAGGCTCAGTGAAGTAACAGAGACTGATGCTTCCCCATTTTCTTCCCTCAAGACATTGTTGGCCGGGCGCGGTCGTTCACGCCTGTAACCCCAGCACTTTGGGAGGCCGAGGTGGGTAGATCACCTGAGGTCAGGAGTTCGAGACTAGCCTGGCCAACATGGCGAAACCCCGTCTCTATTAAAAATACAATAATTAGCCAGGTGTGGTGGTGGGCACCTGTAATCCCAGCTACTCGAGGGGCTGAGGCAGGAAGAACTGCTTGAACCCGAGAGGCGGAGGTTGCAGTGGGCCGAGATTGCGCCACTGCACTCCAGCCTGGGTAACAGAGCAAGACTCTGTCTAAAAAAAAAAAAAAATTATTGTTCCTCTCCCAGAGTAGCAGGATCACTCAGCACCCTGCCTGCCTCCCAGATGTGGACGAGCCCCTCCCAGCATCTCCGAGTGGCTTTTTTTTTTTTTTTTTGAGACGGAGTCTCGCTCTGTCACCCAGGCTGGAGTGCAGTGGCGCAATCTCGGCTCACTGCAAGCTCCGCCTCCCGGGTTCACGCCATTCTCCTGCCTCAGCCTCCCAAGTAGCTGGGACTACAGGCGCCCGCCACCACGCCCGGCTAATTTTTTGTATTTTTAGTAGAGACGGGGTTTCACCGTGGTCTGGATCTCCTGACCTCGTGATCTGCCCACCTCGGCCTCCCAAAGTGCTGGGATTACAAGCATGAGCCACCGCGCCCGGCCCCGAGTGGCTTTTTTACTTTCGAAAACTGACACAAAATTTCAGGCTAGGAGAGGAGCTCATTTCCTTAAAACTCCTCCATGAGGGACAACGAAGCTTGAACAAGTTTAAAATATTAAGGATCCTGTGTGTATAAATGTCTAAAGTTCTAAAGCATTAATCACATACAGTAAAGCTAGTTTATGCAAATCCGACTACACTGCAAATCTAAATTAATTAGAAAGGAGACCAACTTGACTAAATGCTAAATGTCAACTACATGCCAAGTACCTTACAGAAGTCTCATCATTTAATTCTAATAAACACCTTTCAGCATCAGTATTACCATCTCTATTTCTACAAACGGAGAAACGGATGTCCAGAAGTAACTCTCGTTTCCAAAGACCACACAGAAGGTGAATGCCGTGCAACTGTCAGGATTCAACCAAATCAGACACATTCCTAAGCCATCTGCCTATCCGCCAACACCTGCCTCTGTAAACACACTGGCACCTAATAAGAGGAGATATGAATGGAGCCCAAAGATTATTCCAGCCAAAATGTGACAACCAAAGACTTGTAAGTTGGACTGCCCTAAAACAAGACTCTGAGACAAAAAAGTGAAGGTAAATGGCTTGTCTGGGAAGTGATCCCAGGGAAGTGGGGAAGAGAGACAAGAAAGGGTAGGAAGCTGGTACAGGATATGTCAGTGAGCAAATGTACACTGTGGGCGACTGGGGCTCAGGCCATGTGGGGAATTGCAAGAGACAGATATCCCACCTGCAGGGACAGAAAACTGGGATATTAATCCACCCACGCCACAGTCGCTGGTTTAGGGCTACTCCGGGAGGAGGCAGGGAGCTTCACTCTGGTGTTTCTGACTGTCCCGTGCACTGGCCTCACTGGCTTCAGCAAGCAGAAAAAGCTCTCAAGCAAAGTGTTTCAAGTGCTTGCAACTGGCAGCTTCAGGGCAGGGAAGGGCTTAGGGGTATGGACTGGGCACATTCAGCATCCACTACAAAGCTACAGACAATTTTAGAGAAGTTTTATATTTACTTTTAATAAAAGGCATCTGGTAAGAAAAAATATAACTGCCAATTCAAAAAAGAGGTAGAAAACAAATATTCCTTTGGTCAGTTTTAGGGAGTAAAGTTCCATTCTGCTATTTGACTCTCACCTTGGAGGAATCCTGACTCCATTGTCCAGCTGGGTGAGGTTGTTGGCATATTTAGATACTGGCAATTCATTTTCCCACGTGTCTGGGTCCTGCTTTCTGTACGGAGATTTTGAGCTGAGAACTGCATCACAAGCAATTGTTACCTATAAGACAAACCCAGATGTAATATATAAAAACGGTTTGAGAAAATAACAATTTGCTAGTAAATAGCAAATTCACTAGAATATGAATCTAAAAACTGAAGAAATGCAAACAGCGTAGTTGTCACAAGAGAGAGATCCTGTTTTCCTGCACTTTCCCTGGATCGAGCTAGGTTTTGTCCCTGGCCTAGTGTTTGTAGTACTGACAATGTCACATATAGCAAGAAACTAAATTCATTTTCTAAGCCCAAGCTTAGAGGTCAGATTTAATAATTTCTACCACTTAGCAAGCAGGGTGAAAAGTAGGAGGTGAACAATTTGCAAGGGTGAAATTAGATACAGGAATGCCCAGGATTTACCCAAGTGGTGTGTTTTCCTCATAACAAATGCACACTCAGATATCCAATATCCTCAACTCATCACACAATGGCATGTGGTCAAGGGCACTTGAATGGAATGTAAGCAGCATGGCTCCATTTCTTAATCTGGTGCAAATGTGACCCTGGACAGGGACATGCCTGGGTGTCTCTGTGCCAGATTAGTCCACATCATGAGCAAATCTGTGATGTCCTGCTCGGCACCAACTGACCACAGGGGAGGAGGAAAACAGACTCTCTGCCCTCTCCCTACCTGATTGATTCTGGCCATATGCGTATTACCCAATGTGCTATTGGCTTAATGCTATAAGCTATTTCTAGCTGTCTTTTAAAAACTTATATTGTGGTTGCAAAGTAAACTGGTACAGCCGCTTTGGAAAACAGTTCAGTAGTTCATCAAATGGTTAAACAGAGTTATCGCATGACCCAGCCATTCTAACATAGGTATATACCCAAGAGAAATGAAAATATGTGTCCACACAAAAACCTGTACACAACTTTTCATAATAGCATTATTTAGAATAATCAGAAAAATGGGGCCAGGCACGGTGGCTCACACCTGTAATCCCAGCACTTTGGGAGGCTGAGACCAGCAGATCACTTGAGGTCAGGAGTTCGAGACCAGCCTGGCTAACATGGTGAAACCCTATCTCTACTAAAAATACAAAAATTTGCTAGGTGTGGTGACACGCGCCTGTAGTCCCAGCTATTCGGGAGACTGAGGCAGGAGGATTGCTCGAGCCTGGGAGGCAGAGGCTGTAGTGAGCTGAGAACACACCATTGCACTCCAATCTGGGCAACAGGAGAGAAACCCTGCCTCAAAAAAAAAATTTTTTAATAAAAAATATAAATAATGGCAGCGCACGGTGGCTCACGCTTGTAATACCAGCACTTTGGGAGGCCGAGGTGGGCGGATCACGAGGTCAGGAGATCGAGACCACGGTAAAACCCCGTCTCTACTAAAAATACAAAAAATTAGCCGGGCGTGGTGGCGGGCGCCTGTAGTCCCAGCTACTCGGAGAGGCTGAGGCAGGAGAATGGCGTGAACCCAGGAGGCGGAGCTTGCAGTGAGCTGAGATTGCGCCACTGCACTCCAGCCTGGGCGACAGAGCAAGACTCCGTCTCAAAAAAAAAAAAAAAAAAAAATAATAATAATAATGGAAACAACCCAAATGCCTATGGACATAACAAATAGAATGTAAAATAAAATGTTGTATGTAAATACAATGGAATGTTATTTACCAATAAAAAGGAATGAAATATTGATACATGCTACAATATAGATAAACTTTGAAAATATATTCTAAGTGAAAAAGTCAGTCACAAATAGCAAAATATTACATGATTCCATTTATATGAAAGGTCCAGCATAGACAAATCTATAGAAAGTAGATTAGTGAGTGCCACAGGCTCAGCATGGAGGAAGGGTTGGAGGACGATGGCTAAGGGGTATGGGTTTTTAGTGGGGCAAGAGAAATCTTCTAAAATTAGATAGTGGTGATGGATGCCCAACTCTAATATAATAAACGCTACTAAATTGTAAAAAAATAAATAAATAACAAAATTTGTAATCTACATCACTAATATCCTGCACAATGAGCTGATCGTTTTCCCCTGAGTAGCAGTTTCCCATGTGTCTGGGTCCTGGCTTCTGACCCTAGAACCAAGGAAGGAACAAGAAACAATGGAGGAAGTTCCCTCAGCTGCCATTTCACCGCCACCTAGCCCACAGGCAATTCCTAGCAGCCCTGCGATGGGCCTCATGTCCACTCCAACCCCACCCCTCCTGGTCCTAGCCACCATGATGGTTCCCTGATAGCTACACAACAACCTCCTTACCGTGGCCTTCCCTCTAGCCCTGCCCCTCTTCTCTGCACAGCAGCCAGAGTGATCTGCCAGAGTGATCTGCTGTGAAAATTATATCCTATCCTTCTCCAGCTTAAAACTCTCCAAGGTTGGCCGGACGCGGTGGCTCACGCTTGTAATCCCAGCACTTTGGGAGGCCGAGGCGCACGGATCACGAGGTCAGGAGATCGAGACCGCGGTGAAACCCCGTCTCTACTAAAAATACAACAACAACAAAAAAATTAGCCGGGCGTGGTGGCGGGCGCCTGTAGTCCCAGCTACTCTGAGAGGCTGGGGCAGGAGAATGGCGTGAACCCGGGAGGTGGAGCTTGCAGTGAGCCGAGATTGCACCACTGCACTCCAGCCTGGGCGACAGAGCGAGACTCCGTCTCAAAAAAAAAAAAAAAAAAAAAAAACTCTCCAAGGTTATACTGACCACTACTCGTTGATGACATTGAGCTACTCACAGTCAGGAACAAGGAGGAGGTCCCCGGCCTCAACAAGCTTATAATCCATTAGAGATCGGGACTTAATAAATATAGTTAAGCCTTTCAAAAGCCCATTTATCTCCCACTACAAATGCTGTTATATAATTAGCTTTTTCTTTCTATTTTGAAGCCTCATCCCCCATCACCTTCCAGAAATGCCCATAGAAAATAGAGCTGAGTTCACCACAAGCCCCTTCCAGGCTTTATGGGTTTGGGACATGCCACCTTAGCACCTCTGGCCAGGACTTCTTCCTTGTTCCTGACTGTGAGTAGCCCAGTGTCATCAGTCAGTAGCGTTGAGAGTTTTAAGCTGAAGAATGATAGGATCTAATTTTCACAGCAGATCACGCTGGCTGCTGTGCAGGGAAGAGGGCAGGCGTGGAGGAAAGACCACAGTAAGGAGGCTGTTGTGTAGCCTCCTAATCTTCTGAGTCTGACCTATTGTAACCTCCTTGTTTGTTTCATCAACTACCCAAATCATGTCTGTGTCCTCCTTAGGACTGTCTCCACCCCTACTAAATCTTTTCTAAACGTTCTGGTTTGCAGTGCACTATGATTCTGAACAAGACTCAAATAGAATCTTCTCCTTTGTCTTTGAATATCTTTGTGGATGACAACCAACAAAACATCCTTAGACTTCTGGGCCTATAAAACACTGATCCAGTGTTTTCAGAATATCATCCAAAATCACTTAAAGGCCCTTTTTATGGGTGACAGCTGAAGGTCAGGATCCATCATCCTGTAATCACACTGTGAACTATTTTTCCCTGGATATGTTATCTGAAGTGATGCGAAAAGACCTTGGTACTAGTCCTGGCTCCATCCCAAGCCTTCGTAAGCCTCCAGTTCAGTTCTGCACTGGAACTGGCTCAAACTGGCTCATAAGAGTCCAGCTTTAAATTTTAAGAAATTCAGCAAGATGGTTGCTAAACACAGCCTTTATAAAACATTAAATCATATAAACTTACGACTAAATAAAATGTTTTCAAAAGGTGACATATAATCAAAAATTCTTCACTTCCTAATTGTTTTACTGTATCTCATTATTATCTATGTGCTCTTGAGGTTTTATTTACATGCATGTCAACGGAATGCTGGAAATTCTGTATAATGATCTGCCACCACCAATCTCTTTCCAACACCGCATTCAGTGACGTCACATTGATAACCTGAAATCAGTCATGGTGGGAGTATTTACACCATGGAATCAGCAGACACTACAAAACAGGGCTTTTTTTTTCCTAGGGAGCCTGTTGTTAAACATTTAGAAGCACACCACTGCTCCAATTTCTGATGTCAAAAATGAAGGCACTGGATTTCAAGCTCTAAGACCCCTGCTGAGCTCACAGTGCTATGTCTCTGTGAACCCAGCATCACTCAGAGGTGCTTTAACTTTCTGGTAGAACCTATAGAGTCACTCTCTGAAACTGAAATTCTTCTGCACTAAGACACTCAGAAGATGAAGGAAGAATCACCTGGTTACATGTTTTGAGCTCAATAATTTTTGTTACTTAACAGTTTAAAAAGAGAATTGTTGAACACCAAAAATATAGCAAAAGCATGAAAAGCAAATATAGTAACTGGCATCTTCTATGTAGATAAATCCTATCAGTTACCATCAGATAAGTCCAGGCTTTTCCTTTAATCTCCCCACCCTCATCTTCCAAATAATTCTCTCTTCTTTTTTCATTCTTAAAATATTTCTTAATACTAAAAGACTCTATATTAAAAATGACATATCTTGCTGGATTCAGATTTCTATGGCACTTCTCTTTATTTTAAATAAGACTAATCACATTTCAAATTATACTTCAAGTACAACAATAAGAAAAGGCTTTTTTATTAATTTTTTTAACATAAAGACTTATTCATGAGGGGCTGAAAGGAAAATAATTTATCATAACATTTATTCACCATGTTTCTTCTCTTCTGACGGCAGAAATAAGAGTTATATTAAACAAGGCAGTAAGAACTCTCAGTATTACAGAAATATAAGCATTAGTATATAATTTCAGGTAATGGGATGAGGTAAGGCCATTTTGTCCACTAATATATTTTATCCTTGGTAACAGCCACATGAGTCAACATGGAATTGGAGAAAGCAAAGGTAATTTAATTCCATATGCCTTACTGAACACTGTGCACTTAGTACTAAAAGAAGAGGCACAATAAATAAATATACACAAAATTCTCATTTCTATGATCTTAGATATAAAGTAGATTGGGCCAAAAGAGAATGAATGGTGGAAACCGAGTCCCTAGTGACATGGAAACCCCAAGCACAAATGTCCCCTCTTGGCAGGGACAAGTGAGCAGATGGCTACAGAGAGAGTCATGCAATGTCCAGAAGACTCCGGGATCTAAAGAGCTGGCTTTGGTTCTGGCATGGTTTGAGGAGGGAAAAAATGAACAGGCATGTCTAAACTCAACCCACCCTGACCCCACTGCCATCTGTGGCCAGGCTCTGGGAAGTCAAGGTGTGCACAGAGTGGAAAGAGGAAAAGAAATGGGAGACCTGGCGGGGGGCGGTGGCTCACGCCTATAATCCCAGCACTTTGGGAGGCCGAGGCCAGCGGATCACGAGGTCAGGAGATCGAGACCATCCTGGCTAACACAGTGAAACCCCGTCTGCACTAAAAATACAAAAAATTCTCTGGGCGTGGCAGCGGGCGCCTGTAGTCCCAGCTACTAGGGAGGCTGAGGCAGGAGAATGGCGTGAACCTGGGAGGCGGAGCTTGCAGTGAGCCGAGATCGCGCCACTGCACTCCAGCCTGGGCGACAGAGCGGGACTCCATCTCAAAAAAGAAAAATAAGTAAATAAATAAATGGGACACCAAAACAAAAAAAAAAGGAAAGAGGACAAAGTGGTACAGGCAATACAGGAAATGAGCAAAGAGCAGGAAAAACAGTTAGGGTCCCCACAGGAACTCTGTGCCCACTTCCAGCACGCGAGAATCGAAGGAAAACAAAACCTGGCTTCCCTAGATCACTACCAGCAGCTCCAGCTTCAAGTCATTCAAGAAAATTAAGGTCCGTCCACAAAACTGGATTAGAAAGAAAGGAAAAGGAAGGAAAGAGAAGGGAAGAGGAAGGGGGAAGCTCACAGCTAAAAATATCTAAAACCTAGAAAGTAGTCTTAGTTCACACAGGGAGTAAAACTGAAAAGAAGGTTCATTTAATCCCAGAGCTCCCGCAGACCTGTAGTTTGTAAACGCTTTGTTCTTTTTGGAACTGCGTCGCTATTGTTTCAGCAGTGGAGCACTTCTATTTTTTTCCAAACAAAATGTTACATGGAAGGCCAACATAATAAACATGATAAAAAGACTGTCATCCCTCTGATCAGAAAAGAGTCCCTCTCCAGCAGTCCCTGTAGATCTGGGGTGCAGAGTTTGAAAATCTAAGGAACAGACTGTGATTTAGGAGGCAAGAAGCCAGCCCAACCTGGAGAAGACCAGCTAATGAGCAACAAAGCCCTAACAGCACTTGAAGTAAGAGACAGCAAAAGGCCCAGCACTACTGAAATGTAAGCCGGCAAGACCCCTGTCACAGAAGAGAAGAGGTATGTGCATGTTCACGCTCATTCTCATCCTCTTCTCTCATTCAACCCGCTTTTCCCACCCCACCCCACCCCCGCACACACACACATCGCACACGCACACACACCTGACACAAAGTCATGCGCATCTAGCTAGCAGCCGTGCACACTCACTGACCAGGGCTGGTAACTCCTCAATATTTGGTAGTGCTATTTCATAGTGATCTGGGAATATAACAAGTTTGGCTTCATCTTCATATTCATAATCGTCGCTATTTAAATCGTCATCAGTATCTAGATCTGAGGAGAAAACAAAAACAAAGAACAAGAAGTGAGGAAAATAATATCCCACACTACGGCAGCACTCACTGGAAAAGCCAGAAATCCAAGGCGATGATGAAATACCAAGGGTGTGACATCTACAGCTTTCTCCTCTGACAGGGCCATCCATCTGTCCTAAACCACCAATAGCAGGCCTTTCCATCAAGTTATGAATACTTATATATCAGTGACTGATGTATGAAGACTTAGCCATTTCATAAAGCTTTACAGTTAAAATAGACAAATGTGCAAGATACTCAATTCTCAGAGAGAATTTCTCAGAAAGAAAATTTCTTAGAAACTCCTAAAAAGGAAAGGATTGGTAATTACAATGTGTCAGGTACCTGGTTCCTGACTTCACAACAATAGGATGGAATGGTTGTTTGGTTTTAGAGTTGACAAACTTAGGTTCAAGACTAGCTCCAAAACTTAATGTCACTTTGGGCAAGTCATAAACTCTCTAAGCCTTAGTTTTCTCGTTTATAGCATGAAGATAGTAGCATGTATCTCACACAGTTTACACAGGAGATAAACGAGAACAAGAGGCTTGGCATATAATAGGTAGTCAATAAATGTTAGCTATTATTTAAAAACAAAATCTCCCTCTTGCTCTCTCCCTCTCCCTCTCTTAAAGTGTTGAGTTATTGCCTAGTAGACCCGAGGTGGAAGCCCTATAATGTGAGTAGTCATATTGTCCTCGGCTGTGGAGAATTCTCAGTAAAGAAGATGAGCTCCTCCAGCCTGTTATCTATCAAGTCGTCCCCTCTTTGCTTGGTTCATCTCTGGTAAAGGTTAAACGAAGGCTCAAGGAAATGTCTCGTCACAATATTTATATGGACATTTCAGCATCACTTTCACAGGGATGCCAGCATCCCAGATCATGTTTGTATATTTATGCTTGGAACTATGGTGACAAAGAGCTAGCGAGTTATAGTCCACTCACATGCGCACAAACCTACACACGAACAGGCACATAAACACACACACAGAAACATGGGCTCTATAGACAGAAGAAAGTTATTTTACTTAATGAAGCAGCCACCTGAGAACCAAAGGATCTAGATTCTGTTATTACCTTGCATGTTTTCAATCAAAAACCTAGTATATGTTTGTGTACAGCTCTGCTCTTAAATTCCCAAAGATAGGGCAGTTTGTAGTAATTAATAAATAAATAAATAAGATACAGCTAAAATGCAGTCTAAGCTTTTTTTTTTTTTTTTTTCTTGAGGCAGGGTCTCACTCTGTTGCCCAGACTTGAGTGCAGTGGTGTGATCATAGCTTACTACAACATCAAACTCCCAAGCTCCAGCTATCCTCCCACCTCACCCTCCTGAGAAGCTAGGACTGCCAGGCCTGGCTAATTTTTTTTTTATCTTTTGTAAAAACAGGGTTTCACTATGTGGCTCAGGCCGGTCTCAAATACCTTGCCTCAAGCTATCCTCCCACCTCAGCATCTCAAAATGCTGGGATTAAAGGTGTGAATCACCACGCCTGGTCTAAATGTTTTAATAAAAGACTCTAAATTATAAAAGTCAGAAATACCAAAATAAAGAACCAAACCAAACAACATTACTAGGTAGCAATAGAAGTGAGGTTCATTTGACAAAATGTAATTTTAAAGAAGTTTAATTAGTAAGTAAAGGCATTAATTTAAAGGATATAATTCAAAGAAAGATTCTATATGTTACAAAAATGAGAATGCTTCAATATTTATAATTTTTTTAAGTTGGAATCTAAATGTTTAATAAAAAAATGGTATTCAACCTGGCCAGGCATGGTGGCTCACACCTATAATCCCAGCACTTTGGGAGGCCAAGGCAGGTGGAGCACGAGGTCAGGAGTTCAGGACCAGCCTGGCCAAGATGGTGAAACCCTATCTCTACTAAAAATACAAAAATTAGCTGGGCGTGGTGGCGCACACTTGTAGTCCCAGCTACTCAGGAGGATGAGGCAGAGAATTGCTTAAACCCAGGAGGCGGAGGTTGCAGTGAGCCAAGACTGTGCCACTGCACTCCAGCCTGAGCGACAGAGCAAGACTCCATCTCAGAAAAAAAAAAAGTATTCAACCCAATAGAATATTATTTAAATCATAGTTATTTAGACTATGTAGGAACAGAAATGTTTATGCTATGTTAATGCTAAAAACACAAAATTCATCTTCACTGTAAAGACTTTATATTATGCTCATAGACAAAAATTAGAAAGAAACCTAAACAAATGGAAATAATGAGCAAGTGAACTTTATTCTTAAATTTTTCTTTATTATAATATTGTATATATAACAATTTTAAGTAACCAAAGCATAAATCTTGTGTTTTTGTGTGCAGATTCAGCTCATACAAGATATTATCTGTCTCTTTTCCACAGAAAACATGCTCATTTAAAGCTAATTCAAATCTTACCTGGCATAAATAAAATACAAAAAAAAAAACAAAAACCCACTCTGGCATTTACTAGCTATGTAACCCTAGAAAATTTATTTCTAAGTTCATTTTTCTTGTGAGTAAGCCATAGATATTATCTACCCCACAAGACTGTTAAGTGGATTAAACAAGATAAAGTTTTAAGGCACCCTGGTATAGGATCTGGTAGGTACTAGGGGACTCCACAAACAATAGCTGCTATCACCATCATCATCATCACCTTCTCCCTATTCCTGACAACTAATACAACCAAAAGTGCCTTCCTTTCCCTTTGGCTGCAAGACCATGGTACCATGTGGGGATCTTCTGTGAAATCTGAGTATTCAGAAGTTACCGCCTTCAAATTCTTCTAGACTGTAAGCTCAGAGAGCAGGAAATGAGTCTTACCTCCCGTGTTCCTAGCCCCTGTACTGTGCCCAGCACACACCACACACTCTGTAAATGTCTGTGAACGGGGACTTCAGGAAGTCAACATCAACATGCTAAAAACAACAGCAAAACAAGAATATCAAAAGAGTTGCGTTGTATTTTAATTGGCGACTCACATGTTTAAGAGGAAGCAAGACTGCTGTCATGAAGAAAAGCAGAACTTTGTCGTACTTCTTTACACTTAGTTTAAGTTTACTTTTAATTCAATGGAATGGAAGAGAGGCATGATCTTTCCCAAAAAACTTAATCCAAATTAGGGAAAAGTCCATCAGAGGTAACCTACATTCTGATTTTATGGGACAAATCTAATATTCCTCCTGAACACATATGACCCCATAGCCCTAAATATAACCTAAAATTTCCACATGTCTCTAAATCATGTCTCATCACTCCAAAAATATTTAGTTGAAGAAGCTACAGAGTAATCATACCGTAGGGACCCCCAACTTCTCCCCAGCTGCTACTTTCTATTGTGGCTATTAAGTGGCAATACCCAAGAGAGCTTTCTCTAAGTTTAAAAATGAATAAATAAATAAAAATAAATAAATACAAACTCTGCTTCGATGATACTCCCAGATCCCTGGGAGAAGTGGCTAGGACTACCCATTTCCCCAGGATGCCTAAGCTATGAAGGAGGACAGTGAGGGAATGCATGGGTCCCTACCCAAAGCCAGGGCTCTGATTGCCAGGTCAGTGTTCTCTCACCCTGACCATATTAACTTTAATTGTTGGAGGTAAGCGATCTGTCCAAGGGCTGTAAAATCTAACCAACTATTTACCTTCAAAAGAACATATTATTTTACCCACTTCAGAAAGAAATAGCAAAATGTAGTTTATTAGAACCTTCTGGTTATCAGAGGCGCAGACGAACATTCTGAACAGGCCCATTAGCGAAATTTTGCACAAATTTTCTGTTGTCAATCTATTCCTTAACAAGTTTAAATACCTGGTCTAAGCCAAAAAAAAAGTGGAATTTAAGTTTTCTCAGGTGAAGTGGTGGCTCCTTGAAAGTTCCACTTTCAGACACAGAGAACTGAACTCCTTTACACCTATCTGTGAAAACTAGGAAAGAGTACATAAAGATGTAAATATTTAACACTGTTTTTTATGATGTATCAAACATATGGTATTTTTTAAATTAAATGCATTACCAGTTATTTACATATCTATGCATATTTGTAGCTTTATTGTAAAATATATATATATATGGAATTAGGCCAGAATAACATTATGAGCCATAGGGTATTTCTTGAAGGATCCAGAACTCCCTTACCTCCTCGCTTCTCTACTATCTCTTTCACATCAGCTTATACCCCAAACTCACCAACTTTCATATTTTTCCAAGTTATCTTTCTACAACACAACCTAATAGTGTCCCTTTCTAGCTGAACTCTCCCAGTTCACAGCACCCCTAAGCATCCCAGCAATTTTTTCACAGCAACCCTAAGCCAAAAGAAATGCCTGGCCGGGCACAGTGGCTCACGCCTGTAATCCCAGCACTTTAAGAGGCCGAGGTGGGCAGATCACGAGGTCAGGAGTTCAAGACCAGCCTGGCCAACATGGCAAAACTCCGTCTCTACTAAAAATACAAAAAAATTAGCCAGGTGTGGTGGCGGGCGCTCATAATCCCAGCTACTCGGGAGGCTGAGGCAGGAGAATCGCTTGAACCCGGGAGGCAGAGGTTGCAGTGAGCTGAGATCGTGCCATTACACTCCAGCCTGGGCAACAAGAGCAAGACTCCGTCTCAAAAAAAAAAAAAAAAGAAATGCTTAATGGTTCTGTTTATTTAGTAGTTAGATCAAAAAAAACTTGGTATGTATTTATGTCCTAACAACTAATTAACCATTTGCAAAAACTACGTATAAGTTGAAAGAAAAAATATTTCACTCTGAAATAGCCCCAGTGCTTCACTAATGGGATGTGTGCAGCTGTTGGGCAATGCACAACTTCCCTGAATCAGATCAGCCGCTGCCACCCTTATTTCCCATTTCACATTGATTTTCACGTGGTGCTTGACTTTTACCAAAGAAACCCCTAAAAAAAACTCCAGCTTTACAAAGATATGAAGTTATTGGAAGGAATACAGGGTAACCTAATAGTAAAAGGTACACTGTGTTTCGTTCATGCAATGTTTGAGCATCACTATGTTCCCTCAGAGACTTAAAATATCCCTCAGTGCCCTGGTGAGCTCACTGTAGCACTCCAGGGTGCCTCAGAACACAATTTGGGAACGGAAGGGTTAATGGCTCCCTAGGGACTACAGGAAAAAGAAATCTAAAGGGATTATTTATGTATAGACAATCGCTGAGAAGATACACAATATACACAAAGATGTACAAACAAAAAAATTGTCTCTGGAGGCAGTAACCAAGTGGCTAGGATACAGGGAAGGGAGGGGAAGAAAACTTAATTTTCACTGAAGAGCCTTTTATAACTTCTCAATTTGAAGCTTTACCCATGAGGTACACATTGAAAAAAAATTTTAATCCTAAATGTTTTAAAAATATAGAATTTAAATGATTTTTCAATTACCAATAATTGTCATTGCTGGTTAAAAAAAAAAATAGCAGCAAAAGCTAGTACTGAGGCCATTTCACTTGAATGAACATCAAAGTAATGTGGAGGGAAAGTGATTTGACCACTGAGGGGCAGGGTGCCACTCAGGACACCGGGACGCCTTTTGGCACCAGCCAGTGGCCTCAGCTTCCCTTGTAAAGTCAATTGCAGGTTGTAACCAAATGATTCAATGGTTTCAATGTCACTGTTGAGCCGATGGAAAAGGAATTATTCACAAAGTCATCAAATGAATGGGAATAAAACACCTCCATCCAAGATAAAGCATTGGCCACCTACATCTGTTTCATGAAGCGGCAGAAGGAGCATCATAATTCATTTCAGTACCAGTGAAATAGTACTTCCTCACGAAAAAATAACAGAGAAACTGCAAGAGAGCTCTGAGTTATCTTCCTCTCCATGAGGAAACAACTCCAGTGTCCCTTTGAGGGAAAGAGTCTGTGGCAGAGGCTACTACCTGCCTCCCAATACCCACTGTCCCCTTCTTCCTAATAAGAGACCCAAACTTTACTCAGTGAAGCCAGTTGGTGAGCTTTATTTTCCAGTCTCCTGTGCAGCTAGATGTGGCCACATGACCAAGTTCTGACAGAGAGGCGTAAACTGACTGGGAGCTCTATGAGACGGCTGACAAAAGCAAGGTGACTCTGCTGGGAGATTAGACTATTTTGACTATTTTGTCCTTCCTCTTTCTCCTCTTTTCTTTCCTTTTCTTTCTTTCTTTTTTTTTTTAAGATGGAGTTTCACTTTTGTTGCCCAGGCTGGAGTACAATGGTGCGATCTCAGCTCACTGCAACCTCCGCCTCCCAGGTTCAAGCAATTCTCCTGCCTCAGCCTCACAAGTAGCTGGGACTACAGTCATGTGCCACCATGCCCGGCTAATTTTTTGTATTTTTAGTAGAGACAGGGTTTCACCATGTTGGCCAGGCTGCCAAACTCCTGACCTCAGGTGATCCACCCACCTCGGCCTCCCAAAGTGCTGGGATTGCAGGCGTGAGCCACCGTGCCCGGCCTCCCCTTTCCTCTTTCATGCTTTCCAGAATCAGGATGTGATGGTTGGAGTTCCAGTAGCCATTTTGGACCATAAGATGACCATGAGGTTGAAAATCATGGGCCAGGATGGAGGGTGAAGCAGGAATATAGGAAGAGCCTAGATCCCTGGTGAACATGAGGCCATCACATCACCGCACTTACTGTTTCCCAACATCCTCTACATGACAGCAAAATAAGCATCTATCTTGTTTAAAGTTACCAGAATCGGCTGGGCACAGTGGCTGACACCTGTAATCCCAGCATTCTGGGAGGTCAAGGCAGGCAAATCACTTGAGCCCAAGAATTTGAGACCAGCCTGGGCAACATGGTAAAACCCTGTCTCCAAAGAAAAATACAAAAATTAGCCAGGCGTGGTGGCGCATGCCTGTGGTCCAGCTACTTGGGAGGCTGAGGTGGGAGGATCACTTGAGCCCTGCAGGAGGCTGAGTCTGCAGTGACCATGATTGTGCAACTGCACTCCAGCCTGAGTGACACAGTGAGATGCTGTCTCAAAAATAAATAAATAGGCCAGGTGCGGTGGCTCACACCTGTAATCCCAGCACTTTGGGAGGCCGAGGTGGGTGGACCACCTGAGGTCAGGAGTTAGAGACCAGCCTGACCAACATGGTGAAACCTCGTCTCTACTAAAAAAAAAAAATACAAAAATTAGCCAAGCGTGGTGGTGGGCACCTGTAATCCCAGCTACTCAGGAGGCTGAGGCAGGAGAATTGCTTGAGCTTGGGAGGCGGAGGTTGCAGTGAACTGAGATCCCACCACTGCACTCCAGCCCAGGCGACAGAGCGACAGAGCGAGACTACAGCTCAAATAAATAAATAAACAAAGTTACCAGTGTTTTAAGTTTTCTGTTACATAAACCAGATGTAATCCTAATACACAGCCCATCACTGAAATTAACTTACAGATCACATCAACTTAGAGGGCTGGGACCAGTGTGACAAGAGAAAAGTGCCTGTTCCTAGGAGATAAGAAGCACCAGTTGAGGGGGCTTTAAATCAGAACTTGCAAAAAATGAATTCCTGTAAAAAATAACTTCCTGGCCAGGCACAGCAGCTCACACATGTAATCCTAGCACTTTGGGAGACTGAGGTCAGAAGATTGCTTGAGCATAGAAGTTCAAGACCAGCCTGGGCAACACAGTGAGACCCCATCACTTCAAAAAAAAATTTTTAATTAACCGTGTGTGGTGGTGTGTGCCTGTAGTTCCAGCTACTTGGGAGGCTGAGGCATGAGGATCGCTTGAGCCTGGCAGGTTGAGGCTGCAGTGAGCTATGATTGTGGCACTGCACTCCAGCCTGGGCAACAGAATGAGTTCCTGTCTCAAAAAAAGAAAAAGAAAGAACTCCTACTGGGATGAAGGAGGTAAATTTGTAAAGAACCGGGATATAAAACAATAGGGAGAAATGGGATCTGGGGCTAATGGCATTCTTTTTTAAATTAATGTAGTCACAGAACACTTTTTTTGGGCTGTGAGTTCTATATGCACCTTGTGGTTTTCTAAGATATGAAATCTTGCCTGAACACAGAGAATAACGTGTAGAAAAAGCCTCACTGAAACAAAATGGTAGGTAGTCCCCTACGGAAGAATGGAAGGAAGGGGTCCACACAGTTTGAAGCACAAAACCTCAGTGCTAACTTTCAATTAATTTCTAAAACAGTTTCCTGACAATATCCTCTACAACCAAAATAATCACTAGAAAAAAAACAAACCTCCAGGTCTTATGAAAAGAAGACACAAAAGTTAAAGACCAAGGTCAGCTAACTTCTTCATTCAACCAAAGAAAATAATAAAAATTAACAATGGTAAGTCAAAATGTTTAGTTAGTTTTGCCTTCAAGAAGAACCTGCTGATGTCACTTAATTCAAACGAAATCATATGATCTATATTAGTGCAAAGGTGCTGGAAGACTAATAACCAAAGCATCAGAAGATATTCAATAATTTCAGCTTTGGGGTTCATGCTATCCTGGTTTGGGTTTGGTTGGTTAAACTGGGTTGTAGTCCAAAGGCAGGTTGAGAAGTAAGGAAGATTGGCCAAGGTAGAAGAACTAACTGCAGATAAGCCTCATACAGAAAAGCACGAGCTGAGAAGCAGGAGCAGACAGCAAAGTTGGATCCAGCACAGAGTAACTGAGAATCAAACCAGGAAAGAAATTCAGCTCCACAACAGTTTTCAATGGCTTTACTTTTCAAGTAATGAATGTGTCTTTTCATCACAATCACATGTTTGTTATAGAAAAAGTTTAAATACAGAGAAGCAAAAAGATGAAAATCAGAATCACTTCCATTCTATTACTGGGAAAGAGCTACTATTAACAGTTTGGAGTATTCTTCCAGACTCTTCTGATCTCCCAGTTATATATGTACACATATGTATGTGTGTGTAGAAGTGTGTGCGCACACGGATATATACATTCATACATGCATGCGTACATACATACACATGTCTATATCTGTATATAAATATGTGTATGTATGTATAGAATTTTTTTACAAAAATGAAATCATACTATGGGAAACAATTTTGCAAATCCTTTCAAACAATAATCTGAGGCATTTAGGCATATAAACTTGTTCAGTCAAATATTATCAAACCACTTTTTTGCTTGAGAAAACCATATCAGAAAGTTAATATGACCATAATTATATGATATAGAAATCAGTAGTCATTTGCATAAGCAAAACTGGCCCTTTTGAATAAGGGAAATTTTCAAATCACCATTAGTCAAGCACTAGAGTCATAATTATTGCAGGCAAGGTCCACTGATGCTAAAATTAGTGAGCAAAACTTTGAGGAGAAACAAAATATTTAGCACAGTCTCAAAGTATTACTCTCAAAATATTTCTTAATTACGCTATAATTTTATAGTGAAGAAACCCAGCAGACACTACCTTAACAATGATCAAGTTCAACATCACCAGTATGACAACATGTCAACATCATGTACCCCTGATACCATGCACTAAGAAGGGCGCGCTATCTCTGTAGGATTCTTCCCAAAAATGCATGCATACATACTTCACATTTTTCATGAGAAAACATCAGATAAAACCAAACTGAGGTCTAGTCTACAAAGTAACTGACCAGCACTCTTCAAAAGTGTCACAATTATTAAAGACAAAGAAAAACTGAAGAATGATCAGAGTCTGGAAAGGATTAAAGAAACATGACAACTAAATACAATGCGGAACACTGGATCATATCTTGTAACAAAGAAAGGACATGAGTGGGAGAAAAATTATGAAATCTGAATGAAGTCTGTCGTTTGGCTAATTTTAGAAAGAAAAAGAAAAAAATTGACTTCTTTTTTTTTTTTTTTTTTCTGAGAGACAGGATCCCGCTCTGTCACCCAGGCTGGAGTGCAGTGGCCATCATAGCTCACTCCAGCCTCAACTTCCTGGGCTCAAGTGATCCTCCTGCCTCAGCCTCCCAAGTCACTGAGACTACAGACACACACACCACACCCAGCTAATTTTTTAATTATTTGGTAACGACAGGGCCTTTTTATGTTACCCAGGCTGATCTCAAACTCCTAGGTTCAAGCAATCCTCCTGCCTCAACCTCCCAAAGTGCTGGGAGTACAGGTGTGAGCCACTGCAAGAGCCAGCAATTTAAAGTCAGCAAAAAATTGGCTGGGTGCAGTGGTTCATGCCTGAAATCCCAGCCAAGGCAGTTGGATCGCTTGAGCTCAGGAGTTCAAGACCAGCCTGGGCAACATGGTGGAACTCCGTCTCTACAAAAAGTACAAAAAATTAGCCAGTCATGGTGGTGTGTGCCTGTGGTCTCAACTACTTGGGAGGCTGAGGTGGGAGAATGGCTTGAGCCCGGGAGACACAGGTTACAGTGAGCCAAGATGGCGCCACTGCACTCCAGCCTGGGCGAGAGAGCCAGACCCTGTCTCAAAAAATAAAAATAAAGTAAGCAATAAACAGAAGTGAAGCAGAATTATAATTACTCTCAAGTCACCATAAGTATAATTGTTTCAAAGCACTAAACCCAACTAAGAGGGCTAAAAGCACACTTCGCTGGTAGGTAAACGCAAAGTGGAGGCAGGCCTTTAAATTTGTGCCTGTCATCCTTAAATTGTACAGCAATAAACAACCTATTACTCCAAATCAAAGATGCACATGAGTATGCATACATACACACATACACACACACAAACACAAAATCTGAGCATGCTACTGATAACTATTTACCTAAAAAAATCTTGGAATTCCTCCTTTTTGGTAATGCTCCACCAGACGCCCCTCTTACCTTCTGAAAAGAAAACAAAAGATCATTAAAATGCAGCCTATAAAACAAACATCTTTGTGGGGGAAAAGCACATCTCAGAGGTTCCTAGTTTTTACAGAAGGCCAAGAAGAAATATTCCATCTAGATTAGCAATTCCAGGATAAACAGGGAACTGACCCAGGTTAATGCAGGTAGGTGAAGGGCAATGCTATCCACCTGCTTATTTTTATTAAGTTACAAAGAAAGCGCTTCTGGAAAGAGAAATGGAAACCAGGGATCAAGGTGAAGTCGATACTTAATTTTCAAATCAGCACCTGTTCCCAAGAGGGCAGGAGTCCAGGCCTGACAATGAAAAACTCAGGAAAGATGATGGGGCTTCAGAAGGTGAGGATCTTATTCTCCTGCTTACCCAGTGGGTCTCTCATGCTTGGCCCTGGGCATGCCTAACAACTATTGTTCAAAGGCTTAATAAATATCAATAGTCATCGATAGTCTGGTCATATGAAATCCCAATCTAACCTCCCTAAACATTTCTGGAGCACCGACAAGTGGCTATGTTTGCCATCGTAAGCATCGTGTATTTTCTTTTTTCTTTTTTTTTCTTTTTTTTTTGAGATGGAGTCTCGCACAGTCTCCCAGGCTGGAGTGCAGTGGCACAGTCTCGGCTCACAGCAACCTCCACCTCCTGGGTTCAAGCGATTCTCCTGCCTCAACCTCCTGAGTAGCTGAAATTACAAGTGGCTGCCACCACACCCAGCTAATTTTTAGTATTTTTAGTAGAGACGGGGTTTCACTGTGTTGGTCAGGCTGGTCTTGAACTCCTGACCTCATGATCCGCCTGCCTCGGCCTCCCAAAGTGCTGGGATTACAGGTGTGAGCCACCACGCCCCACCCAGCATCGTGTATTTTCTACCTACGGTGGAAGCTGTCAGCAGTAATGAAATAAAATGCCCATCAAGTGGTAATACAAAAGAGGCCATTCATCTGATGCTCACACAAAACATTTTACTCTCAAATCAAGTATAATGCCAAAACCATATTTCCACAGTGTATGTTTGTTCAGTTACTAGAAAAAAGCATGTTTCCAGCAGACCACCATGTGTGAGTTTAACGCCGCATCATTCCAAGCAGCCACAGGTGTCGAGACCTTGCTGTACATTTTCTGCTTCTCAGTTTGTCCTCTCATGAGTCCTAAGTCTGCTTTCTCACATTTTAATAGTTGACTTTGAAGGCTGACTCATCCTTGTGATTCTCACATTAAGTTTTTACAGCTTCTACTACAGGTTTACAGTTCACATCTTAGGAATCTGCATTACAGAACACTTTCTCAAAAACCTGTCCCTCCAAATACTGATGCCAAATGCACATCTCCTCTCTTAGAATCGTTCCTCTATGATCTCAGAGCCTCTTTCTTCCCCTCTTCACTTACCTGCTTCAAAAAGGGATGAAATAAAACCTATTGCAAAGCACCTTTAACAATCCTGGAGGTCCCCTGAAATCTCTCTACAGAATTGTATGGTGTCCTTTTAATTATTTTAGTCTCACTGCCCCCTCCCTTCCTTCATGATGCCAGAAGGATAACAAGGAGGGGTTGCACGAAGACTTGCTAGAACATGAGCCTGTCCCAGACTGTGAGATTCACATCTCAGACTTGCAAAAAAGTAGAACCTCCTTCTAAAGACCATCACCTCTGCATCAGTCAACAACCAAAATCAACAAGGTTTGAGAAAATAAAACTCCTCCGTCAGCAAACATGACTGTGCCCATGTGTCAGATTCTATGCTGGAGTTCAGACTGCCAACTGAATGAAGACGTGTTCCATCTTTTAAGGAGCTAGCCAGCATAGTAGGGGAGCATATATGTAAACAAATGATACCACAGATTCTGGTGAGTGCTAAGAAGATTCAAAAAAGGCACAATCATATCATAAGGAGGAAATGATCAGTTCATCTGAGGATAAGGGTATGGACAGGGCTGGTAAGAACAGCAGCAATCCTGGCATATAGCAGCTACTGAGTAAATATTTGTTGGATGGATGGATAGATGGATGGATGGATGGATGGATGGATGGATGGATGGATGGATGGATGGATGAATGGATGGATGGATGGATATGTGGATGGATGGATGGATGGATGGGTGGATGGATGGATGGATGGGTGGATGGATGGATGGATGGATGGATGGATGGATGGATGGATGGATGGATATCCTGACTACAGGGAGTAAAACAGGTAAGAGGGGAGTGGGGATAGAATTAAGACATCCTAGACAGAGAAAACAGCATATACAAAAGCATAAAATCACAGTGTGCTCCAGAAAGGAGAAGTGATTTGCTGTGTCTGGAGCAAATCTTGGTGGAATAAGATTTGGTGGAATAAGAGCGAGGGTTAGAAAGGCTGCAGGCTCCAGATCACGAGCACCTTATAATTACATGCAAAAGAGTTTGGACTTCATCCTGTAGAAGAGGGAAAAACATCAGAGATTTAAGTGCCAGTGTGCCATAGATATGTGCATTTGGAAAGATGGCTCTGGGAGCAGTGTGCAGACTGGGTGGGATTGAAGGCAGCAAGTTTGAGGTAAGGAAGGTTAGTCAGGAAGCAAAGGCACTAGTCTTTTTTTTTTTTTTTTTTTTTTTTGAGACAGAGTTTCACTCTTGTTGCCCAGGCTAGAGTGCAACGGCGCGATCTCAGCTTACCGCAACCTCAGCCTCCCAGGTCCAAGCGATTCTCCTGCATCAGCCTCCCGAGTGCTGGGACTACAGGCATGTGCCACTACGCCCAGCTAATTTTGTATTTTTAGTAGAGACAGGGTTTTTCCATGTTGGTCAGGCTGGTCTCGAACTCCCGACCTCAGGTGATCCACCCACCTCAGCCTCCCACAGTGTTGGGATTACAGGTGTGAGCCACCGCACCTGGCCAGCACTAGTCCTTTTAAGGATAATGAGCACTCAGACAAGAACAGCAGGAATGGAGAAGACAGGGTGGACCTCAGAGCTATTTGGGAAGCCCAGGTAACAAGATCACCAGTAAGACACAGAGGGAAAGCAGATCAAAGAATATCTAGGTCTCTAGAATTGAAGAGGAAGGAAATTTTTTAGCAAGAGAAGAAATTTTTTACCTTGAAGTACCTATGAAATGCTGGAGTAGAAAAATCCAGATCAGAATAAGATGATCAGACCTTCACCTCCAGAGAGATATTAATTTGAATGTCATCAGCTTAGAGAAAGTGGTTAAACAAAAATATGGATAACCCTGATGAAGAAAATTATCTTTCTGAGGAAGAAGACAGGATGGCCAAATGGCATCCTCGGAAATGCCAATAACTAAGAAGTAAACAAAGGAAGAGACGTTGGTGAAAGAAACTGAGAAAGGATAAGAGGAAGCCAAGAAAGAACGGTGTCAAAGAAAACAGGAGAGGAACAATTCCAAAGGAAAGCAAACTCAAACATGCAAATACTCAAAAAGTCAAGTAACATGAGAGCTAAAACACATCCACCAAATGCGACAGCTAAGAGGTCACTGACAAGCTGGGCAGTGTTAGTGGATTAACAAGATCAGACTGCAATGTTGAGTCTTAGTGGCAGATGTAGCACAGACAAGATCAGAAAAGTTTTTAAAGAAGCTTTTAATAAAAGAATACAATGACTGAAGAAGGACACAAATTAGAAAGATGGTTTTGTGGTGTTGGTTTTGTTTTTTTAAGAGACAGTCTCACTCTGTTGCTCAGGTGTACAGTGGCCTGATAACAGCTCACTCTGTAACCTGAAATTTCTGGGCTCAAGTATTCCTCACGCCTCAGCCTCCCAAGTAGCTAAGACTAAGGCATGCGCCACCATTCCAGGCTAATTATTTTATTTTTTGTCAAGACAGAGTCTCACTATGTTGCCCAGGGTGGTCTCAAACTCCTGTCCTCAAGCCAGGCTCCCACCTTGGCCTCCCAAAGCACTGGGATTACAGGTGTGAGCCACTGAGTGAGCTTCCAGAACACAAGGAGTAAGTTAAGTGAGTTCCTGTCCAGGGATTCCCTTTTTTCCTGCAAAGTACAAGTCAAGATAATTTTCTGAGTATGATGAGGATATCAAGGAATGTATAGAAAAAGCTTAAGGAAAGCATCCAAAGGTTAGAATGGCCACTCACGGGAGTGGGACAGGATACAGACTAGAAGGTTTGCTGGGCAGGGAGAGGGCGCAATGGAAGAGGAAAGGCCCAAAATGTGACACGGTCTCAAACCCATCATAGTGTGGGGTTTCCAGCAGTCTGTGCATGGAAGTAGACAGTGACATCAATGGAGCAACTGTTTGGAGTTCTGGAGGATAGTTAAGGAGGCAAGACAGGAGAATAACAGTCAGTTCAGAGTGCTGTGGATTACAGAATGTTGAAAGAAATGAATCATGAAAAGTAGGCTAAACAAGCCACTGGCCTGAAGGTCTTCAGGACCTACAACAAATGATCAAAATAGGAATAAATGAGTGAAAGAGCAAAAACGAGTGGAAATTTTGGTCAGAGAGTGAAACATTTAACTTGAAATTCCAGAGGTAGAGCTTACTGTACAAGTTTACCAGCATTCCACAGTTCTGCTGCTAACTTTGTGATCCTGAGCAAGTTACTAAGTCTCTGGGCCTCTGTTTCTTTCTTTCTTTTTTTCAGTTTTCTAAAATTTTATCACTTTATATTAAGTCACAAAACAGACTTCACAAGAATTATTATGTACCACCTAACAGAATTAGCGAGTGTAAATCATTCAGTAGCAAGTCAAAATTATTTTGAAGCTAATCATTGAGTTTATGCCTTATCTGGCTCTCTGGCCTTTCTTCATTCTCTTCCTCCTGCTCTCCCCCTCTTCTTTGTTAGTAACTTAAACAGAGACTATATTAGGAAGGATAAGGTGAGAAATTAGAGAAACTTCAAATCAGCATTGACCATTGAGAAGATCCAAAATCGTGCACAAACTATTAGAACTAAAGTAAAAGTTGAACAGCATTGCTAAATATAAAATCAACATTTATTAATTAACAATATTTCCAAATACCATCAATAACCAGTTAATGTGTAAAAAATAAAGGATGGCAGTAATGGTAAAAAAAAAAAAAAAATTATAGGGTACTAAAAAAAATCTAACAAAACATGAGTTCCTTTATAAAAAATTACAAAAGTTATCGAATGACAAAAAGGAAATGTGAAAAAAGAGGTATGCTATGTTAAATACTTAATAAATATTTATGAAGCACCTACTATATGCTAGGCACTGTTAAGTGCTAAGAACACAGCAGTGGACAAAACCAAAGAAAGTGAGCTTACACAAGGATGTGGATTATAGGTTAATCTATAAATTTAATGTGATTGTCATCAAAATCCCAATAGGATTTTTTAAGCTAGATGAACTAATTCCACAATTCTGGCTAGAAATACCCAGGAAAATTCTGGAAAAAAAAATAAATATGGCTTCAACCACAGCATCAGAAAAGAAAAATAAAGAAAAATAAATAAACATGGAAAAAGAGCTTGCACTAAAAGATATCAAGGCTTGCCATACCAATGCAGAGACAGACAAATAAGATCAACAGAACACAACTGAGAGAGCGAAGAGAGACCCAAATGTGAACAGCAAGTTAAAATATAAAAAGGGTAGCACAGTGCCTCTCAGCTGTAATCCCAGCACTTTGGGAGGCTGAGACCAGTGGACTGCTTAGGCTCAGGAGCACAAGACGGAGCACCATGGTCACCTGGGAAACATGGCAAAACACCATCTCTACAAAAAATACAGAAATTAGCCAGATGTGGTGACACATGCCTGTGGGCTCAGCTACTTGGGGGGCTGAGGTGGGAGGATCGCTTGAGCCCAGGAAGTTGCGGCTGCAATGAGCCGTGGTGGCGCCACTGCACTCCAGCCTGGGTGACAGAGTGAGACCATGTCTCAAAAAACAAACAAAATGTGTGTGTGTGTGTGTGTGTGTGTATAAAGGGTGATACTGCCAGGCACGGTGGCTCATGCCTGTAATCCCAGCACTTTGGGAGGCCAAAGGGAGTGGGTCATCAGGTCAAGAGATCGAGACCATCCTGGCCAACATGGTGAAACCCTGTCTCTACTAAAAATACAAAAATTAGCCGGGCATGGTGGCGCACACCTGTAGTCCCAGCTACTCAGGAGGCTGAGGCAGGAGAATCGCTTGAACCCGGGAGACCGAGGTTGCAGTGAGCCAAGATCGCGCCACTGTACTCCAGCATGGTGGCAGAGAGAGACTCTGTCTTAAAAAATAAATAAATAAAAATAAAAGGGTGATACTATAAATCACTGGGAAAGGTTGTACTACTCTATGAATAGTGAAACAACTGGTTATCAGTATGAAAAAATAGATTCCCATTCTTCATACAAATACAAAAATAAGTTATAGATGGATTAAAGACCTAAAATGTTAAAACAGTCATGTTCACACACACTTAAATAAAAATTTAAAAACTACTGTAAGAAATGTGATATAGTTTGGCAGTGTCCCCACTCAAATCTCATCTGGAATTATAACTCTCACAATTCCCCCATGTCATGGGAGGAACCCAGTGGGAGGTGACTGAATTATGAGGGCGGGTCTTTCCTGCACTGTTCTCATGATAGTGAACGCGTCTCGTGAGATCTGATGGTTTTAAAAATGGGAATTTCCCTGCACAAGCTCTCTCTTTGCCTGCCACCATCCATGTAAGATGTGACTTGCTCCTTTTTGCCTTCTACCATGATTGTGATACCTCCCCAGCCACATGGAACTGTAAGTCTGTTAAGCCTCTTTCTTTTGTAAATTGCCCAGTGTTAAGTACGTCTTTATCAGCAACTGAAAACAGACAAGTACAAAATGTCTCTATGACCTTGAGGTAGGAAACAATTTCTTAGACAAGACACAAAAAGCACAACTCATAAGACAAAAAGTTTAATAAATCTAACTAATTCAAAACTTAACAACTTCTATTCTACAAAATAATTCATAAACAAAGTAAAATGACAAGCCACAGACTCAAAGGAAATTTAGTAAGGCACAGACTCAAAAGAAATCTAGTATGTAACAAACAAAGGTTTGGTATCCAGAATGTAAAAATAACTCATCACACTTATAAGAAAAAGATAAATCCATAAAGAAATAGGCCAAAAATATAAATAGGCAAATCCAACAAGAAAAAAAAAAACAGAATAGAAAGTACAAAGAGACGTGCCAAATATTTAGATGCCACTTCATAATCCTTAGATTGGCAAAAACAGAACTCTCACCAAGGGTTGGTGAGGGTGTGGGAAAGCAAGAAATCATAATTATTGCAGATCGGAGTGTAAATAGGTACAATCACTCTGGGGAGAGACTTGACACTATCTAGTAAAAACAAAGATAAGCATAACATGAGCCTGCACTACCACTTCTAGATCTATTTCCTGAAGAAATCTGGCACATGTACCCCCAGGAGAAGTGTATAAAAATGTTAATTGCTGCATTCTTTACAGCAGCAAAAAATAGAAACAATCTAAATGTTCATCAATAAGAGAAGAAAATAAATTACAAGGTACTCATAAGATGAAAAACCAAACTGTTGAAATGAATTAAATACATCCAGATGTATCTCGACATGGACAGATTCCAAAAGAAATGAAACATTTGGATGCTGTGGGGAAAAACTCTTCACGGAATTATAGGTAGGCATATGATAGCATTTATCTACATCTTTAAAACATATAAAGTTATACTATATATTGTTCTTGAATATGCATTTGTTAATAAAATATAATGGCATGCATGACACAGAAGAAGTTCAAATCAGTGGTTACTTCTGGTGAGGGAGAGGGACAAAAGGAACTTGAATTTTTAAGGAAGCTCTATTTCTTTTTTTTTTTTTTTTTTTTTTTTTTTTGAGAAGGAGTCTCGCTCTTTCACCCAGGCTGGAGTGCAGTGGCGCGATCTCGGCTCACTGCAGGCTCCACCCCCCGGGGTTCACGCCATTCTCCTGCCTCAGCCTCCCGCGTAGCTGGGACTACAGGCGCCCGCCACCTCGCCCGGCTAATTTTTTGTATTTTTAATAGAGACGGGGTTTCACCGTGTTAGCCAAGATGGTCTCGATCTCCTGACCTCGTGATCCGTCCGCCTCGGCCTCCCAAAGTGCTGGGATTACAGGCGTGAGCCACCGCGCCCGGTCCTCTATTTCTTATACTACAAAACAAAACAAAGCAAAACAAATCTGAAGCAGGAACATTCAAAATTTTTTTTTTTTTCTGATTTTTGGATCCATGGGTGTCTCTGTACTTTTCTGTATTTTTAAATCTAGTTTTGTTTTTTTTTTCCAATTAGTCAACCTATGTATTCTTAAAAACACCAATCAGAAGTTTAGAGGAAGAAAAATAAAACTGGTTACAATAAGGTTTGGGAGATTCTCTGGATTTTGCAAGCAGTGCTGTTACTTTTTTCTCATCATCAAAGGGAATCGGAAGTTATGTGGGCATGGTCAAATCTCCACGTGAGAAAGCACACTGAGACAACGTTACAGGAAAGACATCAAGGCCAGTTCTCTGAAAGTGCGGCTCTCACCTCTCGCACATGTCTTTTCAGGTGCATGTATACACTCTGTCCAGTTTTTCGAAAATGTCTTTCAACATGTTCCCTTCCAAAGGCCAAAAATGTATTCATGCATACATAGAGTCCACCTTCAGAATTCTAGAAGAAAGAGAAAAAGTACATTAGCCAAGGACACCTAGCCAAGTAGTCAGATATAGAAAGAGAGAAAGGGAAGGAAGGCAAATGCTGAAGACAAGGCCTGGCAAAGGGTCATCGAGGCTCCTGCTGTGAAACCCTACCTTGTTTTAACCTGAGTGACTCTCTCCTAGCAGAGAGAGAGCCGGACAGACTCCATTTCAGTTTCTTCACTTGCAGCCCCCTTTCACCCCCCTCCCTTAAGGCATAACTAGTGTAAACTGACTCAATGCACGTCCAGGAATGCACCTACTGATAAGATATTGAGGCAAGCTGCACCGCCAGCTCCTGAGGACGTGCTCGGTGGATGGCACCCAAAACCCCTGCATTTATCTCTTTGTGATAGTTTAAGCCCCTGCACCTGGAACTGTTTATTTTTTGTAACTGCATTTGTAACCAATTAATTTTTTAACTTTTTGCCAGTTCTGCTTCTGTAAAAATTGCTTCAGCTAAAATCCCCCCTCCCCTATTTAGACCACAGTATAGAAACAAAACTAGCCCCTTCCTCAGGGCCGAGAGAATTTTGAGCGTTAGCTGCCTCTCGGTCGCCAGCTAATAAAGGACTCTTTAATTTGTCTCAAAGTGTGGCGTTTCTCTGTAACTCGCATGGTCACAACACTGTAGTCATCATCAATGACCATTCGGCAGCTCCACAGACACCCACAGCGGTGGCTTCACCCCAGCCCTGGCTCCAAATGCTCCTATGGACAGCTGAGCAATCTTTTCCCAAATGCTGGCTATGTTCACAGTGAGGTGAGATCCTCAAAGGCTCTAGGAAATAAACATGCTTGTCTGACAATAGAGCAAAGGAAGAGAAAGATAGAAGAAAGTTGGCAAAATTTTCACTGTAATATTTTATCATCGTTCTTCCTCATTCATTGGTGAGGAATGCAAAGTTTTAGGTCCTTTTAGCAGGAAGGGGTTCTTCAAAGATATTATTCCCTTCCTTTGGTAACACATGATATTTGATAGTATTCATGAATAAACTATAACAATGTAGTGCCGGGCACGGTGACTCACGCCTGTAATCCCAGCACTTTGGGAGGCCGAGGCAGGCAGATCACGAGGTCAAGAGTTCAAGAACAGCCTGGCCAACATGGTGAAACCCCTGGCCAACATGGTGAAACCCTGTCTCTACTAACAATACAAAAATTTTCTGGGCGTGGTGGCGCATGCCTGTAATCCCAGCTACTCGGGAGGCTGAGGCAGGAGAATCGCTTGAACCTGGGAGGTAGAGGTTGCAGTGAGCCGAGATAGCGCCACTGCGCTCCAGCCTGGGTGACAAAGCAAGACTCTGCCTCAGAAAAAAAAAAAAAAAGTAATAAATAAATACAGGTTGAATACCTCTAATCCGAAAGTCTGAAATGTTTCAATGAGCATTTTTGTTAAATTATCATGTTGCTGTTCAAAAAGTTTCAGATTTTGGAGCATTTTGGATTTCCGATTTTCAGATTAGGGATGCTGAACTAGTATATATAATGCAAATATTCCAAGATCCAAAAAAATTAAAAATCTGAAACACATCTAGTACCAAGCATTTCAGATAAGGGATACTCAATCTGTGCTAACAATAAGTACATAATAAAGGATGAAATCTTATAATGCATGTTATTGCATGTCTGATATGCTTCATGTATATTGTTCTCTTTCTCTTTCTCTCTCTCTCTTTCTTTCTTTTTGTTGTTGTTGTTGTTGTTGTTGTTGTTGTTGTTTTCAACAGCGTCTCACTCTGTTCCCCAGGCTGGAGTGAATGGCAGGATCCTGGCTCACTGCAGCCTCAACCTCCTGGGCTCAAGACCCTCCCACCTCAGCTTCCCATGTAGCTGGGACTATAGGCACGTGCCACCATACCCAGCTAATTTTTGCATTTCTTGTAGAGATAGGGTTTTGCCATGTTGCCTAGGCTGGTCTCAAACTCTTGGGCTCAAGCAATCCGCCCACTTCAGCCTCCTAAACTGTTGGGATTACAGGTGTGAGCCACCATGCCCATCTTATGGATATGTACATTATTTCTAATGCTAACCACTGCAAGTTGCTTATTGTTATTTCTACTTTACAGTATCAAAAAAAAAAAAAAAAAAACTAAGGATAGGTCACTTACCCAAGTTCACACAGCATGGAAGCGTTAGAGTTGAATCTATTTCTCCTTTTATCCCTCTATGCCACATTTCAAAGCACATAATATTATTTAGTTAAAGACATACTGCTACAATGAACAGTCAAGGATATGTTTGAATTTTAGATACTTGATTTTCTATCTTAATTTCATCTCTTGTTTTCTCTCACTCTGCTTAACATGTTTTTCTGTAAATTTAGGCTACAAAATTAGCCATCCTTTCCTCAAAGGAAGTGGATTTTCTTAAGCTATGGTTAGCCTCACCTGTCCAAATAATAAAAATAATAATAATAAAATAATGTAAAACTAACTTTTGAACGCCTGTCAAAATTGCCAATAAATACCTTACAAAATTCCTTACTGTGCATTTCAGTAGAGCACAAAGTACAATATCAAAACAAACATTGATGTTTATTACAAATGTATTTAAAAATTGTTTAAAATTCCAATAATTTTGTTTAAAATTTGTTTAAATTCCAATAAAAATTATTTAAAATTTGTTTGTTTAAAATTTATTTGTTTAAAATTTGTTTAAATTCCAATAAAATTTTTAAAATTCCAAAAAATTATTTAAAATTCCAATAATTGTTTAAAACTCCGATAAAGATTGTTAACTTAAACAATTTTCTAATAATCAAATTCTCTAACATTGTATCTAGAATTTCTAAGTGAGGTTATAAACAGTTGTCTCACAATGTGAACACTTAACAGCATTAACTCAAGTATGTGCCTTCTGCTGTAGCATATACATTGCAATAAGCAAACTAAATAAATAAATAAATAAAAGGTATAAAGATCACAAAGAAAGAAGTAAAATGGTCTCTATTTCCTAATGGCAATACAGTCCATATGGAAAATTCTAAGGAATCTACACAAACTAGTGAAAATAACAACTAGTAAGAGCAATAAGTGAATTTAGCAAGATCACAGGATACACGTTAATAGACCAGAGTCAACTGCAATTTTAGATATTAGCAACAAACACTTGCAAATGAAATTTTAAAGCTTGACTTCAAAACAGCATCCAACCCCGGCATTTTGGAAGGCCGAGGCAGGCAGAGTGTTTGAGCCCAGGAGTTCAAGACCAGTCTGGGCAACATGGAGAAACCCTGTCTCTACAAAAAAATAATAATAATACAAAAATTAGCCAGCCTCTTGTCCCAGCTACTTAGGAGGCTGAGGTGGGAGGGTCACTTTAGCCCAGGGAGGTCAAGGTTGCATGACCATGATTGTGCCATCTAGCCTGGGTGACAGAAAGAGACCCTGTCTCAAAAAAAAAAAAAAATAGCATCCAAAAAAGCTTATAATATAGCTTGTGCTTGTGGATAACTTTTCTACCTTTACATGCAATCATTTAAATAAAATTAGAAAAGTCCTTCAACTGGAGACAACACATTACATGCATTTAATCAACAGATTAGGTAAGTATTTTCAAGAGTTTTCTAAATAAACATGTTCTTTGGATAGATAGACCTCTTAAGAAAAACATACTGCATCACTATAATAGTCAATTATTCATTAAATCCATTGTGATTTTTTAAAAAAGTTCCATTCTCTTCCAATAAAATGTAATTCAGTCAATGAATTCGAACCAGAAGATTTACTGGGGAAAATATGGGATTTGTAATAGAGGTCATGCACTGTCACCAGCTAGCTCTCTGGCCTAAGGCAGGCTGCCATATAGGGCTCTGAGCTCGTGTTCTCCTCTACAAACATGGCCGTAGCAATAATTCCCACCACAAAGAGTTGCATGAAATTTAAAGGGGGTGAAATATATCAAAGTGCTTTCTGTGCTATATGGCAATACATAAATGTTGTTTATTATACATTATGAGCTAATTATTATTATCTCATTATCTGAATCATTTTATAATTGGGGAAAACAAGCAGGAGGAAGAATAAGTGAGTCTGACAGCCACATAGGCTGGGAGTAACAAATATTAATCTGTCAGAAAAAAACACTAGGCAACTAGTAGAAGAACCAAGAAATTAGCAATCAGAAGAACAAAAATGTTCAAGGACAGTATTTTTCTAAAGAAAAATGTAGAAATACTCTATAATCCAAGAGCTTATAGTTTCTTAAGTAATCATAGTCTTTGCTAATTTCATTGTCAAGAGTTTTTTACTTATTAGGGAATCTGATGGAATTATTTTACTTTACCATTACTTTACTTTACTTTATTTTATTTTATTTTATTTTATTTTATCTTATCTTATCTTATCTTATCTTATTTTATTTTATTTTATTTTATTTTATTTTATTTTATTTTATCATTGAGTTTTGTTCTTGTTGCCCAGGCTGGAATGCAATGGCGCAAAGCAACCTCCACCTCCCGGGTTCAAGCGATTCTTCTGCCTCAGCCTCCCAAGTATCTGGGATTCCAGGCATGCGCCACCACACCTGGCTAATGTTGTATTTTCAGTAGAGACGGGGTTTCTCCATGTTAGCCAGGCTGTTCTGCAACTCCTGACCTTGTTATCCACCCACCTCGGCCTCCCAAAGTGCTGGGATTACAGCGTGAGCCACTGTACCCGGCCAGAAATTTAACATACCAGACATGAATTCTCAATTTCTGAAGCCGCTTGATAATGTCACAAAGTCCATAATCAAAGAGAAAAATTATTTGACACTCAGAGAGGAATGGCCACATAAGGAAGAATTTCATTATAACATCAACAGGTGGCTGGGCACAGTGGCTCACGCCTGTAATTCCAGCACTTTGGGAGGCCGAGGCGGGTGGATCATTTGAGGTCAGGAGTTAGAGACCAGCCTGACCAACATGGTAAAATCCAGTCTCTACTAAAAATAAAAAACTTAGCTAGGCGTAGTAGCAGGTGCCTGTAATCCAGCTACTCGGGAGGCTGAGGCAGGAGAATTGCTTGAACCCAGGAGGCAGAGATTGCAGTAAGCCGAGATCACGCCACTGCACGCCAGCCTGGGCAATAGAGCGAGGAAAAAAAAATCAACAGGCATCTTCCACTGGACACCAAGGCTGGCCACAGAGGTAGTGTGTGCCCCTCTATGTGGCCAATGCTGACAGGGAGGCACTGCCCAATGCACTTACCAGTAGTTCTAAAAATTCAGGGAACATTAAGACAGAAAACCCTTTCAAACCTGTCACATATAGAACAAACAAACACCCCAGTTTAATGATCCATGCTTTCTTCTCTCTTGCCCTATTAATATCTAAATATTGGTCCTATCATACACTGTCTTTCACATACAGAGTCAGCACCCGATGGCCTCTGCTCCCAACAGCTTCTTTCAATCCTCATAAAAAGTCTATGTGGATAACTGTCTCCCAATTTCCTTGTGACCGAAGCACAGAGAATGGTATACAGCCCACAATCAAGCTAAGCTTCTTGAATCATAGAGTTTCAAACCCTCAACCTCATCCTCTCATTAACCAGCCATCTTCTCACTAAGATCACCACCCAGGAAAGCATGTGTAAAGTGCGTGCCTCCATGTGGACAAAAGGGCAGCCAAGAAATCAGGCAGGTGCAAGATGACAGTGAAATGCAACTGGAAGAATCAAAGGACAGCATATCAGCCCATTCTCACACTGCTATAATGAAACACCGGAGACTGGGTAATTTATAAAGGAAAGAGGTTTAACTGACTCACAGTTCTGCATGGCTGGGAAAGTCTCAGGAAACAAAATCATGGCGGAAGGCGAAAGGAAAGAAAGGCACTTTGTTCACAGGGCGGCTGGAAGGAGAAGTGCTGAGCAAAGGGGGAAAAGCTCCTTATAAAACCATCAGATCTCATGACAACTCACTCACTATCACGAGAACAGGATGGGGGTTACCAACCCCATGATTCAATTATCTCCCACCAGGTCCCTCCTACGACATGTGGGGATTATGGGAACTACAATTCAAGACAAGATTTGGGTGGGGACACAGCCAAACCATATCAGGCAGAATACAAAATAAAACTTTTTTTAAAGTAATGGTGGTAGAGTGCTCTATTAAATTAAAATAGATTACAGGCCGGGCACAGTGGCTCAAGCCTGTAATCCCAGCACTTTGGGAGGCCAAGATGGGCAGATCACTTGAGGCCAGGAGTTCCAGACCAGCCTGGATAACATGGTGAAACCTCACTGCTACTAAAAACACAAAAATTAGCCAGGTGTGGCAGCACACACCTCTAGTCCCAGCTACTCAGGAGGCTGAGGCAGGAGAATTGCTTGAACCCGGAAGGCAGGGGTTGCAGTGAGCTGAGATCATGCCACTGTACTCCAGCCTGGGCAACAGAGTGAGACTCTGTCTCAAAATAATAATAATAATAATAATAATAACAATAAAATAGGTTACAGAAAAAACTCATATAGCATTGGGTAAATTTTTTAAAAAAATTAATGGTAGCATAAGAATGGAGGCCCCAGAAATATATTCATTCTAAGATAACTGTTTAATATATGTCAAATCACAGGAAATACAAAAATGCGGAAAAGAATCACCAATAAAAGTTACTAGGAAAATTAACATCAGTATAGAAGAAAATTAATCTAGATCTACAACTAATATGAAACATGGTAATAAGGTCCAAATAAATCCAAGAAATAAGCAATTACAAAACTAAAAAGAGCAGAATCATATATTCAGCCCATTTTTAAAGGGGAAAATAATTTCTGGCCAACAAAATTAGAGATATCATCAGAGATGATGTAGTTTAGTCTAAAAATGTAAACACTAGTGAACATGCTTTGCACCACAAAATGTAATGAAACAAATAAAAAGCAAGAGAATGGGGAAAGAGATAAAGCACATGAATAAAAGCATGTATCCAAACTATATAAAAACTGATGAATCACAAGATGTCAACATTCAAGTTCAACTTAATAATTTTTTTTTTTTTTTGAGATGGAGTCTTGCTCTGTTGCCTAGGGTGGAGTACAGTGGCATGATCTCTGCTCACTGCAAGCTCCGCCTCCCAGGTTCACGCCATTCTCCTGCCTCAGCCTCCTGAGTAGCTGGGACTACAGGCGCCCACCACCATGCCTGTCTAATTTTTTGTATTTTTAGTAGAGACGGGGTTTCACCGTGTTAGCCAGGATGGTCTCAATCTCCTGACCTCGTGATCCGCCCGCCTTGGCCTCCCAAAGTGCTGAGAAATAAATTTTTAAAGACCATTTAGTTTCCAATGTGAGAAAATATTAAAATCAAACCATCACATCCTCGCAATCTCCTTAAGTAAGCATATTAAAACAATCTCAAGGCACAGGTACATGCCTCATAAACCAGCAAAAACTATTAAAATTGGACAGCCTGAAGCCACAGAGAAAACCCGTATATCCTCTCCTACAATAGAAATCGGTTCAGCCTTTCTAGAGAGCAAAAAAATGGTAACCGTTTGACACAGTATTTCCCCTTTGGGTACAGGCCCAAAAGAAGAAGGAAAAAAAAAAAAACTAATTGGTACAAAAATATTCACACATGCACTATCTGTAATAAAATAATGTAGCAACGGCCCCAAATAGAGGAGTTAAGAAATTGTGGCATATAAGCATAAGAAAATACTGCAACATTATTTAAAAAGACAAATTTATGAATTGTGTGTAATGAGTCTTGCTTGGTCTAGAGTGGTGCTTCTCCAACTATTGTCATGATGGATGAGGTTGTTTTTGTTTTTGTTTCATGTTGTTTTCATTTGTTAAGGAAAGATACATGGTCCCACTGCACATGACTAGTTCAAAGCTCCAGCCAGATATGGTCTTACTCACCACACACCTCAAGTTCCACAAAACCCAAACCGGTCTATGCCCTGGGCAAACAGATCCACTGGTCACACACTTGGCTGTGGCTGCAATGTCAAGTTGCTATATAAATCTCAAAACAGGCCAGGCGCAGTGGCTCACGCCTGCAATCCCAACACTTTGGGAGGCTGAGGCGGGCGAATCACCTGAGGTCAGGAGTTCAAGACCAGCCTGGCCAACATGGAGAAACCCCACCTCTACTAAAAATACAAAATTAGCCGGGCGCAGTGGCACATGCCTGCAATCCCAGCTACTCAGGAAGGCTGAGGCAGTAGAATCGCTTGAACCCAGGAGGCTGAGGTTGCAGTGAGCCAAGATCGCACCATTGCACTCCAGCCTGGGCAACAAGAGTGAAACTCCGTCTCAAGAAAAAAAAGAAAGAAAGAAATCTCGAAACACTACTCCTAGTGTACTCATCCCTCAGCCCAGTCAGCTGACACACTTTAGGTAACACTTGTCTAGGGCAAGGTGAACTCAGCCCAAGTCTAAGAGTGTCTCACCCGCCAGGAAAGCATTATCTAAAAGACTTTCAGGACACGAGGTCAGGCCTGCAGACTTCACAGCAGCCTCATTAATGCCTCCTCACTGCAGGCGCTTCGCAGACGCCACACTCTGCCAGTCTCTGCCCAGGAACTACTCCCACATCTCCCTGCTCAGCCCTTGTTCTGACAGTCCTTGACCCTAAATCTGCTTTCGTTTCACAATCAGTGTCATGCTCATTGAAATCTATCACTGTGAGGAACCCAGGCTTCCTTCAGTTTGCCGCCAGTACCTTTAGAAGCTGACATACACATTTGCTCCTTGAAGGCAGGAAAATTGTATCATTTATTGCTGAATCCTAATAATGGTACCTGGTACAGGGCAGGGGGCAGGAAAACTGAGTCATATGCACCACTGAATCCCAAAAACAGTACCTGCTACAGGGCAGGATTGAACAAACTTTTGTAGGATGAATGGCAGTTTTTGTCTCCACTATTTGTTATTGGGTCTCTCTCTCTCTCAAACTATTCCTCAGTGCCCTTCTGATCTGAATTTAAAATGCTTCATAATACAGCTTCCACTTAAAGCCTCTGGCATGACTAAACAATGGGAATTCTCCAAATAAAACTCATGGCCACGCATAGAAAAACAGCCTGAGGCACCAGCAGAAATTCTAGCTTTTCAGGTTTGTTTGACTGAAGTCACTTTTAGCAGCCTGGACACTTGAACCCCACTTCCCCAGCTCTCCCACCTGCTGTAACCAAGCCAGTCTCACATGGTTCTTCAGGAAAGTGGCGGCCTTCTCTGCACCCCAGTACCACCTTGGATCCTACCTGCCTCCTGTGCTCAGAGGACACCCAGCCCAGCATGACCAATGTGCAGTTCTGTGCACAATCTTAAGCTAAATAGGATTCTAATGATCATTTTTATGATGCACTAACCAGAAACTTGACCAAGATGCAAGACTTTGACATCCAAAATCACAAGAAAGTCAAGAAATACTTCACAGGGCTCTATAATGATTTCCCTTGACAACTTCTCCCACCCTACAATCAAACGGTAAGAAAAGAGCAGCATTGGCTGGGCGCGGAGGCTCATATCTGTAATCCCAGCACTTTGGGAGGTAGGTCAGGAGATCAAGTCCACCCTGGCCAACATGGTGAAACCCCGTCTCGACTAAAATACAAAAAATTAGCCGGGCATGGTGGTACACACCTGTAGTCCCAGCTGCTCAGTAGGCTGATGCAGGGGAATTGCTTGAACCCGGGAGGCAGAGATTGCAGTGAGCCGAGATCGTGCCTTTGCACTCCAGCCTGGCAACAGAGCAAGATACCGTCTCAAAAAAAAGAAAAAAGAAAGAAAGAAAAAAGAAAAAGAAAGAAGCAGCATTAGAAGCCCCATGTATTGTTAAAATCCTGTCTTCAATGCATTTCAATATACATACAGTATATACTTAGCCATTCATTTACTACTTCATATTGTATCCCTCTATGTACTATTCAGAAGTAACATCAAAGACAAAGTCACTGATTTTATATTGCCTGCCATTTAAAAGAATGTTAAAACGGTGGCAAATATAAAGGTCAAGATTGAAACATGTTTCAGGGTAGCAAGTGAATAGTCATTTTAAATAAAAATACACCACACTGTCAATCGGTAGGTGTTCAGAGAACTTTGTTTACGATGATGTTTTCTTGGCAACCAGCCTTCCCACTGGAAGACAGGAAGGGAGCATGAGCTTATGTGAGCAACGCGCTCAGGAAACACAGTCGCTGCGTAACACTTGTTTTTATAACTACAGAACAGTGTCTCCTGTGGAAAACAAGCGGTCATTGCTGCAAAGAGAAACATGATGTAGGTAGATGGAGTCACAACAAATCCACGCCAGGACAAATCACATACTAACACCGCAGGAAGACTCTGACTCACACACCCTTGGAAAAGGAAGGCCAAGAAGACCAGAACACGATATTTTCTAGAACATCGACTCAAAAAAGAGCGGACAGGAAAAAAAATTAACCAAATGAGCTGCTTGTAATTATAAAAAGAAGTAACCCAAATGCCCAAGAACAGATTAGCTTAATAATTTATGGTACCTCCATGAAATGTAACACTCTTGAGCTATTTAAAATTGACTTGTGGATGAGTATTTACTGACAGAAAAGTATGTACATGGGCAAAGAAAGCAGGTAACAAAATACTGTGTATGATGTTATAATACACACGACATGCACACTCTTCCTGGCGTATGTTGTTATCTCAGCATGAGGAGACAATGTGGGAATTTTTTTTCTTCCCATTTTCTTCTGGCATTTTTTAATTTCTCTTCAGAAACATAGATTCATTTTTTAATTAAAATATAAATAAAAGTGTTTTAACTGAATGTATTTAGATATGCTCCCTCTTCTCAAACCTGGCTTCCCAACCACACAGCTTAATGGGAGCTGTATATTCCCACTACTCAAAGTAAAGCGTGGTGGCAATAACTTGAGATTTTTATTTTTTATCTTTGAGAGAGTCTCACTCTGTCGCCCAGGCTGAAATGCAGTGGAGCGATCTGGGCTCACTTCAACTTCTGCCTCCCAGGTTCAAGGGTTTCTCCTGCCTCAGCCTCGCAGGTAGCTGGGATTACTGGTGCCCACTACCATACCTGGCTAATTTTTGTATTTTTAGTACAGACAGGGTTTCGCCATGTTGTCCAGGCTGGTCTTGAACTCCTGATCTCAAGTGATCCACCCACCTTGGCCTCCGAAAGTGCTGGGATTGGCCGGGCACAGTGGCTCACACCTGTAATCCCAGCACTTTGTGAGGCCGAGACAGGCAGATCACCTGAGGTCAGGAGTTCGAGACCAGCCTGGCCAGCATGGTGAAACCTCGTCTCTACTAAAAATACAAAAATTAGCCGGGCATGGTGGCACACACCTGTAATCCCCGCTACTCGGGAGGCTGAGGCAGAAGAATCGCTGGAACCCAGGAGGCAGAGGTTTCAGTGAGCCGAGATTGCGCCACTGCACTCCAGCCTAGGTGACAGAGCGAGAATCTGTCTCAAAAAAAATAAAAAAATAAAAAAATTGCTGGATTACAGGCATGAGCCACTGCGCCCAACCAATAATTTGAGATTAATAAGAGAATATCTTGAGATTTGTAGCTAAGGAAATTCAAGTAAAATAGAGGTGATAAGGAGTGTAACCTCAGGGAGGCAAATGAGACTATGATTACAACTGGGAAAAATGAAACTAATCGGGAACACTGTACTCTAGTTGGCTCCCACTCACGTTTACAAAAGGGGATGGTCAATGTGGAGAATGGAAAAGAAGCCATAAGAGTGAGGCCATGATGTCTTCTCTAGAGGCAAAAGAAGGCCATGAGGGTGAGGGGCAGAAGGAATGTGTTCAGTCCCTCAATGCAAGACATCAGAGACCCACCAAGGGTGGTGCCCTAATGACATTTACGTCCTAGTAAAGAGAGACAGGCAACAAGCAAGAAAGAGACATCGAAGATAATTTCCAGCAGTGATAAGAGGAGCCTGAGGATTGGGGTCTTTATACAGATGGGGGACAGGGTTGTCTCTGGGAGGCTGAGCAGTCAGGCAAGCAAAGAAGGAAGAGTACCCTCTCCAGATGCAAAAGCATGTGCAAAGGTCCCAACTCCAGAAAAAGCTTGGCTACTGCTTTGAAGGACAGAAAGCCAGCAGGGTGCTGGAGGAGCATGAGAAAAAGGTGGCGACAGTAGAGGAGATGGCTGCAAAGGTCAGCTCAAGGAAGCCTCGCATGCCAGGGGACAGCTGGGTACACACTGGACAGAAGCAAAGCCACTGGGGGCTTCTAAAGTGAGAAGTGCCATGATCTCATCTACATTTTTCAAAGATCACTCTGGCTACTACAGAAGAATTATGGGGGGGGGGGGTCAAGAAAATATACAGTTGAGAGGCTACTGTATAGTCTAGACCCACATTGTCTATTATGGTAGCCACTAGCCACATGTGAATATTTAAATTTAAATTAAGTTAAATTAAAAATTCAGTTCCTCTACCACACTGGCCACATTTCAAGTGCTCAACAGCCAAAGATGGCTAGTGGCTACCCTACTGGACGGCTCAGACACAGAACAATTCCATCATTTCAGAAAGTTCTTTTAGACAGCCTTTGTCTAAACAAGGCCAGATGGTGGCTTAGCCTGGGGAAGATGGCAGGAGGAAGAGGGAAGGTGGCTGACAGCAGAGACAGGAAAACGGGCAGTGTCAGGATATTATTTTATTTTATTTATTTAATTTTTTTTTTTTGAGACGGCGTCTTGCTCTTTTGCCCAGGCTAGAGTCCAGTGGTGCAAGCTCAGCTCACCGCACCTCTGCCTCTCGAGTTCAAGAGATTCTCGTGCCTCAGCTTCCGAAGTAGCTGGGACCACAGGTGTGTGCCACCACACCGACTAATTTTTGTATTTTTAGTAGAGATGGAGTTTCACCATGTTGGCTAGGCTGGTCTCAAACTCCTGACCTCAGGTGATCTGCCCGCCTTGGCCTCCCAAAGTGCTGGGATTAGAGGCGTGAGCCACTGCGCCCAGCCAGGATATAATTTTAGGATAGAGTGCACTAGCCTAGGAGATGGATTAGATGTAGAGGCATGTGCAAAAGGGTGGAAGTAAGGACAATTCCTAATGGTTCTGATTCATTACTGAGTCCATAAGAGCACCCTCCTGTCTCTGCCCAACTTCTGCTTTCACCAAACAACCACCTACTTATTAATTCAACCTCTCAGGTACTTCCATGTCTGAATGAAAGACATGAGTGTTCCAATAACCAGAGCACAGATCTCCAGTATATTCTCACTTCTAGAGCAAACCAGACAAGAATTTTAAAATGCAAAAGTTAAGCACCCATAAATAAGAAGCAAATGAGCAAATAAATCACCCATAGATAAGAAGCAAGTGAACAATAAGAAAGTAAAACAAGATTCAAGATCAAGGGCAGCAAGCATGCAACACACAGAAGGGGGAAATATAATGGAGAAAAAGCACTATCAGAAGATAGGGCTGGGCGCAGTGGTTTATGCCTGTAATCTCAGCACTTTGGGAGGCCAAGGCAGGAGAACTGCTTAAGCCCAGGAAGTCAAGGTTGCAGTGAGCCAAGATCACACCACTGCACTCTAGCCTGGACAACAGAGTGAGACCTTGTCTCAAAAAACAAACAGAGAAAGAAAGAAAACAGGCTGGATAGCAGGGAATAACCAAACAGGTCACCGGTAAAATAGAATTAACAGAATACAATAGTAGCAAAATCCAAAATCTTGGTTTCAACAGCAGATCCAGTAAAGTAAATGTGTTCACAAGAACTAGGTAGGAAAGAACAAATGCATGTAATCCCAAGAGAGTATAGGCCTTGCTGCTAAACAATGATAAAACATCTGTGGCCATGAAATGTTAAGAAAAAAAAACAGAAATATTAATCCATCAGCAGGCATAGTGGTGCACACCTGTAGTCCCAGCTACTCAAAAGGCTGAGGTGGGAGGACCACTTGAGCCCAAGAGGTCGATGCCAGCCTGGGCAGCATAGCGAGACCCCATCTCTAAAAAAACATATAAATAAATAAATGTTGAAATGTTAATGCAGTAATGATTCCCCCAGCTTGCTCTGACTTTTGAGTGTCTCCCTTTCTGCAGAGGACTCCTATGCATTAGAGCTGTACAGCCTGGTCCTGCACAGCTAAAGGCAGAGTCTGAACAACTAAGTTTTGACTACACTGTAAATTTACTGTTCTACTGAGGCATCATTTATTAACTTTTTTGATAAGTATAAAACCGAATCGGCTGGGCACCGTGGCTCATGCCTGTAATCCCAGCACTTTGGCAGGCCAAAGCGGGCAGATCACCTGAGGTCAGGAATTCGAGACCAGTCTGACCAACATGAAGAAACCCCATCTCTACTAATAATATAAAAATTAGCCGGGTGTGGTGACGCATGCCTGTAATCCCAGCTACTCGGGAGGCTGAGACAGAAGAATCACTTGAACCCAGGAGATGGAGGTTACGGTGAGCCGAGATTGCTCCATTGCACTCCAGACTGGGCAAGAAGAGCAAAACTCTGTCTCAAAAAAAAAAAAAAAAGAATCATTCCTCTGGGTATTTTGAGCAATAATGATGCTGTCCCCCACTGCAGCTAGGGAAGGCCAGGGGCAGGGCAGGAGGTTCAGCTACTACAACACTCTCAGGACAAATCGGTAACACGGAAACCATCGGCATATGAACACACTGAACTGAGCACCTGCAGCAGTTCCCAGCTTACACATACAAAAAGAAAATGTGAAACCACCTTGTCAACAGTACACCTTTTATAGTCATTTCTTATTTTTATTTTATTTTTTAAAAGTGATGATTTTCTTCAGGATGAAATCCCCCTGATAAACATGAAGATTGAATTTCCAGGCTAACCCATAAAAGCCCATCCCTCTGATCTGAATTTGAGTATGAATAATGGCCCAGAACAGAGTTCCCATCAAAGAGACCAGCAAAAGCTTTCACTGTTGGGGAGAGCCTTATGCAGAATTACCAAGTAAAAGATGTCTCTCTTCAGCAACCCCAAGACTCCATAAATGCCATTTCATCTTCTTCTCGAAGGGAACCGCTCACTAAACCACTGATAAAAGGGCAAGTACCTCTGCTACAGATCCACTAGCTTAAAAGTGAGAGCTAGGGAGGGGAGAATTCCAGAGAGGACAGCAATAAGATAGGTTGAATGGGCAGCTGTGATTACAACAACCCTGCAAGGTAAGGCACTACAGAGGGGGAAACCAAGGCTCACAGGAATTCGTGACATTAAAGCATTTGCTGAAGTCACATGGCTACTAAGTAGTAAGTGGAGGTGGATTTGAGCCCAGGCCAGTCTAGCCCCCTGCGGGCTGCCTGGTGCTACTGAGAAGCAGATGTCGTTTTGGTGACAGGAGCCAGGTGGGCGGCTGTCGGCAAGCACATGCTCTCATGGGGGCTTGGGGAAAAGAGCAGTTTCTCTTTTTTTCAAGACTGTTTCATTCAAGGAAAGCAGGAGGGACAGGCAAAGGACAGCAGCCCCACTCAAGTAAGCAGCCTGCACCAGGCACCCTGCCAAGCTTTCCTGCTGGGCAGGAGAGAGGTTTTAGCAGGCTTTGCCAGCTCCACTCCCCAAATGCAAAAGGACAGCTGGAGTCCCTGGGAAGCGGTCACTCCAGATTGACAGCTCTCTGACAAAAACAGTGGCAAGACCCAAAATGCTGGGCTCCAAGACACCGGTGAAGGACCTGCAAGACTTAGAGGCTCTCACAGCCTACTTGCCCTAATCAGCTGTGTCCAGCAATGAAACTGGGGACCTAGAGAGAGAATTCACACCAACTGAGGCTTCTTCCAAAGAATAGGCCGGACACTCAATGGCAGAACCTGCCCCAAATGGCACCTCCAAAGGAGCAATTCAGCAGCTTTACACAAGTGATACAATATGTGAATTACTTTCAACCCTGCTACCTGTAGCCACTCCCAGCTATTCCTCATTCCACTTCCAGAATGACCACCATCCTCATGCTGTTCCCTTGCTCATAATTGGCTGGTCCCTCAGGTCTAATCTTATCAAGACCAACCTCTTTTACATCCCACAGAGGATTCAACCTTGCTTTCCAGTCTCCTCAGGAATCTTCTCTTCCATAAGACAATTTACTATCTCACATACGAGCCAAGTTGGTCCCAACTCCATAGCTTTGTCCGCCCCTACCCCTCCAAAGTGCTGCCTCTTCGGATTCCATCCAGTTGTCCAGGCCAGTAACTCTACTAGATTTTGTTGATTATTCCCAGGTCTAAAATCTCCTCTCACAAATTTTAAGCACCACACTGTTTAAAGCTTAAATATCCAGCTGGGTGCAGTGGCTCATGCCTGTAATCCCAGCACTTAGAGAAGCCAAGGCAGGCAGATCACTTGAGGTCAGGAGTTCAAGAATGCCCTGGCCAACATGGAGAAACCCTGTCTCTACTAAAAATACAAAAATTAGCTGGGCATGGTGGTGCATGCCTGTGGTCCCAGCTACTCAGGAGACTGAGGCACAAGAATCACTGGAACTGGCGAGGCGGAGGTGGCAGTGAGCCGAGATCACACCACTGCACTCCAGCCTGGGCGACACAGCAAGACTCTGTCTCAAAAAAAAGAAAAGCCTTAAATATCCTATAAGTGCTGCAGGGTCTAACTTCATGACTCATCAGGGTTTAAAGACCACCTCTGTCATGAAGCCATCTTTGAACAAATCCTTGAACAAATTACCTACCCTCTCTGACTCTCCATTTCCTCATCTGTAAAACAGGGACAAAATCGTAACTATAACATGTAAGCCAATTACTATCATAACTAAATGAGATGATGTACATAAAAGTGCCTGGCATAGTGTTTGACTCATAATAGACACTTGACGGATTGGAGTTAGCTCAAGCGGTTACGTCCTCATGCCAGACTTTCTATAATAGACACTTGAAATTAGCATACACACTCCACTATGATAGAGATTCTGCCATTGTCCTCTGTTTCCCTCCCACTTACACCTTCTCTACCCCTATAATACCAACTGCAGTGCAGAGTACACAGGAAGCCATAAGTCAGTATTAACACTTGTTAACTAACACAAAGCAGAATGTTTCCTTTTTAATCTTTTTTTTTCTTCTTTTGAGACAAGGTCTCACTCTGTTGCCCAGGCTGGAGTGCAGTGGCGCAGTCTTGGCTCACTGCAACCTCCGCCTCCCGGGTTTAAGCAATTCTCCTGCCTCAGCCTCCTGAGTAGCTGGGATTACAGGCATCTGCCACCATGCCAGGCTAAGTTTTGCATTTTTAGTAGAGACGGAGTTTCACCTTGTTGGCCAGGCTGATCTTGAACTCCCGACCTCAGGTGATCCACCCACCTCGGCCTCCCAAAGTGCTGGGATTACAGGCGTGAGCCACTGCACACCATCTTTCCTTTTAAATCTTACCACATGAGGCACATACTATCCTGCACCTCAAGCAACATCTCTGTCCAGAGGCATATTCAGATTCATTAAATTCTTGTCATTGTTACATTGTCCTGTTGTTCTAGCCCTAAAAATAGGTGTTCCTGTTCACATCTTCCCTGTGCCTGGGAACAAGGGGAGTCCTAACTGATCACCACAATACTGAACAGACCAGACAGAGGCCTGATCTGCAACCACAGATCCCAGTCCTCTTGTCATCTCCCTAAGGGGTCCAATGTGGGATCTTTTACCAAGCACCCTAGAATCACCACACATAAAACACTCGGCAAGTACCCAAGACAGTTTTCCCTGGCTTTTCAAGGGTCAAACCTATGATGTTTCACATAATAAGATAACATGAAAATATCATATTGGCAGCTGGGTGCGGTGGCTCGTGCCTGTAATCCCAGCACTTTGGGAGGCCAAGGCAGGTGGATCATTTGAGGTCGGCAGTTCGAGACCAGCCTGACCAACATGGTGAAACCCCATCCCTAGTAAAAATACAAAAAAATAGCCTGGCATGGTGGCACACGCCTGTAATCCCAGCTTGAACCCAGCAGGTGGAGGTTGCAGCGAGCCAAGATCATGCCACTGCACTCTAGCCTGAGCGACAGAGCAAGACTCAAAAAAAAAAAAAAAAAAAAAACCCAGAAAATCAGAAAAGATGCAGGCTTAATGGCACAGGTTCACAAACTGTGTAGTTTTCAGTTCTCTACTCTTTTCCTTTCAATTCTCCAAGACCTCAGCTATTCCACATCCCTACAATCTGTATCCCACCCATGACAGAGATGTACAAAGTGAAAGCAAAGGAAAACAAATATCTAACTCAGCTTCTGAGGATGGGAGGAGTCCTCACAAAGAACATCTGAGCTGGCTTTAAAGGACCAACAGGGCTTTTCCAGGCGGATGAGGGTGAAAGAATGCATTCCAGGCCAATGCAAGAGCATGAGCAAGCACATGGAGGGGCAAGAGCACGGAGCACCTAGAGAATGGAAAGTCCTTTGGGACAGACAGAAAGTAAGCAGAGAGCAGGAAAGCTGGATCAACAAGGTAAACTGAGGTGATGTGCCATGTTAGAAAAGTCTGAATGACGCCATTGAGGATTTCAAGGTGGGAAAATGACATGATCAGACCCCTATTTTAAAAATATCTGAGAGTGCAGTGTGACAGACTGGAAGGGAAAGTAAGATGGTTGTTAGGAAGCTTCTGCAACAGTCCAGGTGAGAAAGGATGAGGGCCTGAGCCTTAGCAGCACAAGGGAGAGAGGAGGATATACCAGAATTTTGTGACTAAAGAGATGTGATGCTAAAAGAGACAGTGAGATAGCCATGCTCATGGCAGCACTATTTACAGAAGACAAAAGGTGGAAGCAACCCAGTGTCCCTGACAGGTGACTGGATAAACAAGATGCGGTATATACACACAATGGGATATTATCCTGCCTTACAAAGGAAGAAAATTGACACAACAACGTGGATTAACCTTGAAGACATTATGCAAAGTGAAATGAGTCAGTCAAAAAGGATAAATATTGCATGATTCCACTTGTATAAAGTACCTAGAGTGGTCAAATCTTAGAGACAAAAAGCAGAATGGTGGTTGTCAGAGGCTGAGAAAAGGGGAGAACAGGGAGTCATTGTTTAATGGGTACAGAGTTTCTGTTTTGCAAGATGAAAAGAATTCCGAAGACAGACAATGGTGATAACTGCAAAACAGTGTGAATGTACTTCAATGCCACTGAACTGTGCATTTTTAAATGCTTAAGATGGTAAAGTTTATGTTATATGTATTTTATCACAATTTAAAAAATAAAAAGAGAGAGAGGGAGGTAGAATGGATGATACCATACACCTCTCAATCTGGGGCACCAAAATGGGTGGCCGCTCCTTTAACTGAGCTCCAGTCCATCGGCAGAGGAATGCAGGGGAGGAAAAAGAGAATTCAGAGTTGCACAGATGTCCAGATTCAAAGTGAGCAGAGAACAGGAACTTTCCCAGAAAGTCTTTCTGACAGGATCAGCATCATCTCTCACACTCCAAAGCTCTAAAAGTGGTACAACTTTAAAGGTAATGAACTACTGTCCAAAAGGGACAGCAACTGACTTCTTGATTATGATTTTAGAAAAGCAGGATTTTAGGGTACACAGGGCAAATGACACAAAGACATCCATTTCACTCCTTTCTGAAACCCCAATCAAAGGACAGCAAAGGGATTTTTTCAAGACATAAACTATAGCACTAAAGTCTGGAAAGCTGGACGGCAGATAAATGAACGCTAAAAGACTAAGATGGCGACAGAGCTGAATCCTAGGCCAGCAGCAGGGAAAGCCAAGATCCAACCTGATGTTCACCCCAGAATGCCCAAAAGACTCCAGAACTGGCAATTCAAGATAACTCTGGAAGATGGGGTGAAGTAGGAGCTAAAATAAAGAGAAAGGGTTTCTATGTAGCTGTCAGAGCCCCAAATCTCACCTCCACTCCAAGAGGCCCCTCCCTCTCCTGGCAAAGAACTAGAGAGTGATTCTCTAAAGCAGATGAAAACAAAGGTTTCAGCGCTGGGGAAGAATGGACTTAGTTAAGAATAGGGGCACCTTCACGAACATGGGGACTAAGAGAATGTATGTGTATCAGTCCAGATTTGGTCAGAAAATAGATGCTATTCTAGGTATTACAGGCAGGAAGAGATTTGATGCAGGAAGTTAAAAGCTTAAAAAATCATGGGAAGGGCAGTGACAGCCACAGTCAGAGAAATCACTGCCTATGTTCAGGAAATCAGGATGTACAAGCGTCACAAGAAACTGCACAGATGATGTCAGATCCCCCACCACTGAGGTAACTGTGTCCCAAAAGGACACTCAGATGCTGCTAGGAAAACCTCACGTCAACCAGGTGCCACAGTTGCAATAGCAAAGTGGCTTCTCCTTCTCTTTTGCCTTCTAAATCTCTTACTGGAAAAATCAATATCAGAATCTTGCCACCAAGGGACTCTGGGAAATGCAATGTCCAGGAGCCAGCCCCTGCAATGATGGGAGAAGCTTAGCAAAGCAGGGACACAGCTGAGAACCTACAGGCAATATCCAGCTGGTATCCAATACCCAGATGCTGAGACCACCTTCACCCTCTGCTCCCACTCAGTTCCCTAAATACTGGCAGACAGGCCTGTACTTTCCAGGCAAGAGATTAGAATAGTCTCCTAACTGGTAGCCAAAGGGGAAAAAAAAAAATCAAGACACTAACATTTAAGCTTCCCCAAAGAAACAGCCCAGCCAGGTCACCCTACAATGAAACTCACAGTTCAGAGAATAAAAAAAATTCCTATCTATGAAATAGTAAATTCCCAACTCAAGTAGCTCTAATTTTTTCAAAAAGTGTCAATCAAATTCTCTAAATTTTAATTTGCTTCAAAAAGAACGTGCATGCAACATATGACATCTATGGTTGAGCTAAAATTAAGATAATAATTTAATGTGAACCCATAGGCTACATTTCAGGTGAGGTAAGTGACTGGAATAAGTGGTAATATCTTCTTGCCTAAACTCTAGAACTTTGGTTTCCAAAGTAAAGCCTGGTAACCCTCTGAAACCCCAGAGTCTTTAAGTAATTTGGGAGGTCAAAAGTATTTTCATAACATGAAGTTACTTGCCTTTCTCTCTCTCATTCTCTCATAGCATACAGTGGCATTTTTCCAAGGCTACATGACATGCAATGACATCATTTCAAAAGCTAATAGAATGTAATTGTTCGAATTGTTTTAAATTTTTCTCAGTTTTAATTTCTAATATGGTAAACAGCAACAGAAATCACACAAAAGCTTTTTGCGGTTCTCAAAAATAGTTAAGAGTATAAAGAGGTCAAAAAGCTTGAGAATCACTTCTCGAGAACAACTTTTCAGCTAGTTGCTTTTGGAAGGAAGCTTTTGACGTGTGAAACTAATAAGATTTACTTTAAGTTTATATCTTCAAACTGGAAAAAATCTGTCTGCTCTGAAATTTTGCTTTACTACCTTGTATCAGTTTATCCATTAGGAGGAAGAGTTTTCCACAGAGATCCTAAATTAACTTTTTTTTCTCCCTACAAGTAAATATTATGATGGGAAGTCTCATTGCCTGCAAGGCAACGTGCATAGTACAATGGTAAAATGCAGAGAATCTCCAGGGACTCAAACAAATACTTGTACACCAACAACTGAAGCAGTTTTATTCACAACAGTCAAAAGGTAGAAATAACCTGATGTCCATTAACAGGTGAATGGACAAATAAAATGTAATACATGTACATATATATGATGGAATATTATTCAGCCTTAGGAAGGAAGGAAATTCTGATGCGTGCTACAACACTGAACCTTGATAACATTATGCTAAATGAAATAAGCCAGACACGAAAGGACAAATACTGTGTGATTCCACTTAACATAAAGTGCCTAGAATAAGCAAATTCATAGAGACAGAAAGTTGAATGGACATTACAAGGGGCTAGGAGAAGGGAGAAGTGGGGGTTTATTGTCAAATGGATACAGAGTTTCAGTTTGGAATGATGAAAAACTGGAGATCGACAGTAGTGATATTTACACAACAATGTGTAGTGATAGTTACACAACAATGTGAATGTAATTTAATGCAACTGAATTGTACAATTAAAACGAGTTAAAATGTTTCCATGCGAATGTAATTTAATGCCACTGAATTGTACAATTAAACGAGTTAAAACGTTTTGTTTGTTTTTTGAGACAGAGTCTCGCTCTGTCGCCAAGGCTGGAGTGGAATAGTGGGATGCTGGCTTACTGCAACCTCTGCCTCCCGGGTTCAAGCGATTCTCCCTGCCTCAGCCTCCTGAGTAGCTGGGACTACAGGCACCCGCTACCCAGCCTGGCTAATTTTTGTATTTTTAGTAGAGACGGGGTTTCACCATGTTGGCCAGGCTGGTCTCAAACTCCTGACCTCATAAGGTGATCCACCCACCTCAGCCTCCCAAAGTGCTGGGATTACAGGTGTGAGCCACTGCGCCCAGCCAAAATAGTTTTTTAAAAACAGATTCTAGAGTCAGACAATCCAGATTCATACCCCAGCTCTACTACTTACTATCTGTGTGATCTTTGTACCTGAGTTTCCTGATCTGCAAAATGGTAATAGTATATAACATAGGGTTGTTGTGATGATTAAATGAGTTCATATAGGTATAACAATATATGCAATAATTAGAAGGCTTGGAATGATGCATGGCGCCTAGTAAGTGCCCTATCACTCAGTCTCAAACTTTGGCATGTCTCAGAATCACGCAAAGAGCTTATTAACACACAGACTGCTACAACCCCACCCCCAGATCTTCTGTTTCAGAAGATCTGGGGTGGGACCCAAGAATTAGCAGTTCCCAAGACATGCTAGTGCTGCTGGTTCAGGGAGCACACTTTGAAAACTGCTCTATATACATGTGAGATGTCATTATTATTACTGGCAATGCCTGAGAGAATACCAGGCACATCAATAAATACTTGTGGAAGAAAGGACAGAAAGACAGAGGATTCACTGAGCCCCTAACATGAAGTGTTCCCACAAGTAGATGGAGATCTCAGTCTTTCCTGGTGGATATCTAAACCAGCCACTCCCACCAGGCCCCTGTCCATCACAGTTTTCCAAAGACTCACAGGAAGACAAAGAACCAACAGTGACATCTCAGTATCACCGAGCCATCTCAGAACTTTCAAAAATGGGAAAAAAGCTCCTTCTTACAAAACAGTCCTGATGCGAGAAGGGAAGAAGCGGTGGGAGTAAGGGCAACCATTTATGCTGAGTCTCATATCCCCTTCGGCCACCTTTTTGGTTCAGCCACTGTATGCAGCTGATTGCCACAGCAGGTGTGGCCCAACAGTCGTAGCCTCAGCTGCACTGAGGACCTCTTGCTTCTCGGCTGCTGCTGGTCCTGCTCAGCCTGTCAAAATACTTCCCATTCGCAGGCTTAGTGCCTATAAATACAGACTTGGAAGAGTGAGGGCTTTTCCACCCCTAGAACAAACCTTGACCGATGGAGGATGGGAGCCAGTGGATAAATACAGTACTCTCCCCGGCTCCATCTCAAGTGGATGATTCTGAGGCACATTCTGGAGTTACCCAGGGAGTCCCCAGTGAGGTTTAGCTCTAGCTGCCCACTGTGGAAGCCAGCTCCATAACTCACTCTTGGACTGCCTTTCCTTCTTTCTCTTTTTCACTATTCTCTTGCTCATAATTCCACTTCTGTTCCTTGGGATAACTTTCCAAAATAAACTGCCTTGTCTAAGCCTCCCCATTTTCAGTTGACCCAAGCTAAGGCAAGGCATAAACAGCTCCACTTACAATGCAGGTGGGGAGGGGGGCAGAATTAGCACAAGAGAGCAAACTATGAGGGCAGACTAGAATCGCTGTGCTGCATGACACAGACTCTCCGTAATGCAGGCATTCAGAGGGAAGGATGAAGTCTGAAGCAGAAGGTGAAGGTTGAGAGAGAGCCCAGACAAATGATCACAAGAGGAAGGTGGTCTTAGAAAAGGAAATCAGTTGGCCAGGTGCGGTGGCTCCCACCTGTAATCACAGCACTTTGGGAGGCCAAGGTGGGCGAATCACAAGGTCAGGAGTTCAGGACCAGCCTGGCCACCATAGTGAAACCCCGTCTCTACTAAAAATACAAAAAATTAGCCAGGCATGGTGGTGGGCACCTGTAATTCCAGCTACTCAGGAGGCTGAGAAAGAAAAGGAAATCAGTCTTACACATGGACAAGCCAGAGACTCGCCTCACTGGAACTGACCACCTGGAAACTGAAGAGACACAGGACAAAGTACACCCAGAGAAATGAGGAGCTCAACAACCAAAGAGATGAGAGGAGATTTCCATGCTGGTCCAGGGAGGCTTATGAGCGGAAGTGTGAACCAAGACATCCCTCCTCCACTTAAGCACACAAAACTCCCTACACAACCCCTGACAACCAGACTCTTGGGCTTACAACTTGTGATTAACTCTTTTTCTTTCTCTTTTTTTTTTGAGACGGAGTTCCCCTCTGTCACCAGGCTGTAGTGCAGTGACGCAATCTCGGCTTACTCCAACCTCTGCCTCCCGGGTTCAAGCGATTCTCCTGCCTCAGCCTCCCAAGTAGCTGGGACTACAGGTGAGTGCCACCACACCCAGATGATTTTTGTATTTTTTTTAGTAGAGACAGGGTTTCACCATGTTGGCCAGGATGGTCTCGATCTCTTGATGTCGTGATCTGTCTGCCTCAGCCTCCCAAAGTGCTGGGATTACAGGTGGGAACCACAGCACCCAGCCATGACTGACTGTTTTTCTTTCTTCTTTCTTCTTTCCATTCTTCTCTCTTTCCTCCTTTTTTATTTTTTTATTTTATTTTATTTTTTTGAGACGGAGTCTCACTCTGTTGCCCAGGCTGGAGTGCAGTGGTGCAATCCTGGCTCACTGCAACCTCCACCTCCTGTCAAACTCCTGACCTCAGGTGATCCACCTGCCTCGGCCTCCCAAAGTGCTGGGATTACAGGCGTGAGCCACCACGCCCCGGCCTTTCCTCCTTTTTTAAAGCAAATGTGTATGTGATTACTAATTGGCCAGACACACTTTACATATTAATTTATTTAATCCACAAAATAACCTTTTGAGAAAGGTTGTTATTGTCTCCATTTTACAGATGGAGAAACTGGGGCTCAGAGAAGTTACACACCGAGTGACAGAGATAGGATTCAAACACTGCCAGTCTGGGCTCTCTCGTTCATGACTGTCCCCAACAATCAATGAAATCACCTCATTCTATGTGATAATCCCCCAAGATTCCTTTCTCAACATTTCCCATATGTTTTATCCTCACCATGTGCAGGGCCTGTAACTCCATGGAATTCATACATTTCCAAAGCATTCACTGAGCTCCTGGTATACATACCAGATGCTAGACCAGCTGCTGGAAATAACACAAAGTCCCCACTCTCCAGGAAGGTCGCACTCAAAGGCAGAGACAAGCACGTGAACATGTCACTGGGGGTTAGACGGGAATGCTTATGGGGTCTAGTGGGAAGCAATACGGAAATGATTCATAGAGCAAGAACCACTTGAATTCAGTCTTGAAAAGAAGCTCCACTGGGAAGGTGCATTACAGACCTTGCGCAATGAACCAAACCATGGAGAGGTGAACCTACCCATCAAGGTAGGAGGGTGGGTCCAGGATGAAATCAAAGAGGTAGGTGAAAAACAAATTCTCACTCATCCCAAAATAGCTGTTATTGAGCATCTGCTATGTGTTAAGCCCTAGGAGGTGGGAAGAAGGGAAGAGAGATACTAATACACTACTGATATCCCACAAAGGTGAAGAATGACAAAGGTCTGCAGACAGTGCCTTAGACATGGTAGGTACATCATAAAGATTTGTTGATTCACACTCTTCCTCCAACACCACTTTAAATCACATGACCAAGAATAGCTTTCCATAACTGACCATATAAAATCAAGATCAAATGTTTTCCAGATTCAAGGCCCCCATCATCTACTCTCTATTTGGTTCTACCTCACTTCTTGCTACTTGCCAAATGTATCTTTTTATTCCAAATACATTACAGGCAAATTAGTGGGAAATATTCACACGTTATAGCTTCTTTGCACATATAATTTCCCTGGCCTGGAATGTTGATCTCCCTTATTTTCTAGCCATCTTTGTACATAACCCTTTTCAAAAGTAACCAATGCAGGGATGATTTTTTTTTCCACTCAGCTGGTTTTGGCCTTTTCCCTAAGACATCCCATGGCACTTGTGGATTAAAGTTTCTGGCATGGTTAGCACCAATGGATTTTGCTCTTTATGCTCCTTACAGTCGTGCATGTATGAGATGGCACATAGTAGGTGCTGAAGAAACCCTTATTGGATTCATAGTGTAGTGTTATATACCATAACAAAATACTGGCTGGGTGCAGTGGCTCACGCCTGTAATCCTGGCACTTTGGGAGGCCAAGGTGAGTGGATCACTTGAGGTCAGGAGTTCGAGACCAGCCTAACCAACACGGCGAAACCCCACCTCTACTAAAAATACAAAACTAGCCGGGTGTGGTGGCACACGCCTGTAATCCCAGCTACTTGGCAGGCTGAGGCAGAAGAATCGCTTGAATCCAGGAGGCAGAGGTTGCAATGAGTTGAGATTGTGCCATTGCACTCCAGCCTGGGCGACAGAGTGAGACTCCATCTCAAAAAAAAAAAAAAAAACTTCCCATTATCACGCACTGTGTTTTATGATAAATATTATCAAACCTTCCTTCCCTTCCTCCCGTGAAACATAGATAATGAAATATACTGATTCATCAGCCTTGTAAATAATCCCAGTCTCCCCCAAGGAACTGCTGTGATATGACTGAAATCATCAGTCTACACTGGATGAGATGTTTCTAGAATAGTAACATTCTAGAAACGCACACAGTAAGCGCCCAATAACTATTTGTGGAAGTGAATTAAAACAATCAGCCTTTTTTCCCACACCTGCTATCCACTACATTATGCAGCGAAGTTTGTAAGCAGAACTTGAAGAAGAGCCCAAATCAAACATGGGGAAAGTCATTTGACCCACTTTCCATGTCGTGCTATCCTAAAAAACTTAGGCCACTTTCTTCTTCCTGGAGGTAACAATCTCTCAATTGCTTAGGTTAGTTAGGACCATCATCCCTCTCCACCTTTAGAAGCTATTAGTGGGAACTGCCCAACACTGGCCATACAATCTGAAAACGGCATTTTCAAATAATTTATGGATAACATCCTAAAAAAGGACTGCCGATTGTCACACTCCACTCTGTGGATCTTTTCGAAAGAAAAAAAAAGTAAGCAATCAAAAATTAAGTTAGGTTTCATCCCTCAAATGGAAGAGGCAGATTGAAGAGGCAGATTCTTCTGCCTCAAATGATACGGAATTACCATAAATAAAAAAACTAAATGTCACAGAGAGGATACTAACTCTGATACTCCAGTGTGTATCAAGCAAAAGTGCTTTGAAGCCAGCCAAAATCAACCCACAGATAATAAAAGAAACTTTGGAAATGTTGCCGCTCATTTGGACTTTTCTTTTCCCCTCTGACAATATTCCACATGCTATGAATAAAACGCATTAGACCATTGCGAGACCTGCCTCGGTCCATCCAACCCATGCACTCCCAATGCATTGAGATCTGCCGGGTGACATATGAGATCTAAAGTGGGTGGATAAAAATAACCTGGTCCTCAAAAAGACATGATAAACGCCAGACAGCTGAGTCACTTTGAAGCCCATTTTGACTTTTGAAAGGGACATTCACCCTCCTGCTGCTTCTCACACATTCACATAGAACCAGGTGAAAACCACCACCAACCGCCCCGGGTGGAAGGTGGAGATCCCTCTCAGCTTCCTCCTCGTTCTCCGAGGTCACGACTCGGGATTGAACTTTTAATAATTTATACTTGCGCATGTCAGTCCAAGTGACTCATTTAGAAGGGCAAGGGGGGGAAGGCTTAAGAAAACCATCACAATCCAGTAGATCCCCTATTTCTGCTGCCCAAGTGGAGGCACCGGAAGACTTCGTCTGACATTTTTTTTTTGAGACGGAGTCTCGCTCTGTTGCCCAGGCTGGCGGGCAGTGGAGCGATCTCGGCTCACTATAGCCTCCTCCTTCCCTGTTCAAGTGATTCTCAAGCCTCAGCCTCCCGAGTAGCTGGGACTACAGACGCCCGCCACTGCGCCCGGCTAATTTTGGGGTTTTTTTAGTAGAGATGGGGTTTCGCCATATCAGCCAGGCTGGTCTCGAACTCCTGACCTCAAGCGATCCGCCCGCCTCCGCCTCTTAAAGTGCTGGGATTTCAGACGTGAGCCACCGCGCCTGGCCCTGACATTCTAAAGACAAGAAAAGGAGTGGGGTGAAATGGGAAGTGGTGGAAGAAAAGCTCAGAGAGCAAATCAGAATTGTTCAGGAGTGGGGATCCCTGAGCAAAGCAAGTGGTCCCAGAAAAAGAAGGACTGCGTGTCCGGGGGTGTGGGGGGATCATCCCATCCACCTACCCGCCCTGCGCTCTGCCCCGGGGAGGACGCAAACGATCTGCAACGTGCAGTTCGGAACAGGGAACTCTTGTATTTCATCTATCTTTAAACGGCGGCGGGGCTGTGTGCAAAAGCTGCTGGGAATCAGGCCCTTCCAGCCTGGGGAGGCTGGCGGAGCAAAGCCACTAGCACGACCCAGTCCTCGGCTGCAGCAGCCCTGGGGCGCTCACTAAGTGTCTGCCGAACTGCAGTGCTCCCGAGCCAACTCTGCCGCCCGGAGGAAGAGAAGAGGTCCCCGGCCGCCACTGCGCATCTTCTCCCCCGGCTTCACGTGCCGCAGGCCGCCAGCCCCGCGACCCTCCCCTGAGGCGCCTTACTTACGGGAGAGTCGTAGGAGAAGGCGCACTCGTTCTTGTAGACCCTGTCGCCGGACCTGGGCACGCGGATCGTGGGCATGTGGGGCACCAGCAGCTCGCCGATGTCTCCTGCAGCCATCTTCCTGCCTCCGCTGCCGCCCGGCATGCCGAACAGGGCGCCCCGGCGCTGCATGGCCTCGGCGCTCACCGGAGCCGAGCGAGCCGGAGCCGGAGCCGGAGCGCGGGGTCTGTCAGCGGCGGCGGCGCCAGCGAGCGGGCTGACGGGCGGGCTGCGCGGGCAACGGCAGCCGGCCGAGCCGGGGCGGGCGGGGAGAGCGGGCCGCGGGGCGGGAGCGGGCACCAGGGGCTCGGGGCGGACGGGCGACGCTGCTATTTTTAATCCAATGGCGAGTCTCCGGCCCAGCTGCAGCGTCAGGCGGGGCTGGGGAGCGCCAGCCGCAGCGCGCCGGGGAGGGGGCGCTGGAAAGGGGCCCTGGGCGAGGGCCGGGCTCGGCCGCGGGGGGCGAAGGGCGAACCCCTGAGGCGTCGGCGCGGGAGCTCGAGCGGGCTGGCGGCCGAACGCGGCGCGGGAGAGCCCCGGGAAAACACCACGGAGGTGTTTTCTATCCCGAATTGTTGGCTTGCAGAGGGGCAACTTCGAGGAGGCCAACACAAAGAGCAGGATTGGGGGTTTTAAAAACCGCTTGCTTTTAAAACAGCCGAAGACTAGAGCGGTGACGTCCCCGGATTGGGTAGGGGCGGGACTCGATGTGCAAATCTGAAATCTAACGTGAGGCTTAAATCTAAATTTGCGCCATGCACTTCAGTGCTTCCCCACTAAGCTTCGTTCCTTACTTTAACATCCAAGGCTCAAAAATAGAGAGAATAGAATAAGATCGAGTGAGGATAGAGGGTGTGGGGGGGTGTGTGTGTGGGTGTGTGTGTGTAATAACAATACAGGTTTTCTTACATATTGGGAGTAGTCAGGGATGGTCAAGATTTTTTCAGGGCGTTGGAAGGCTTTCTATTTTTCTCTGCCTTTGGAGTATCTTCTATGTGATTCAAAGTTCTCATGTCGAACATTCAGTGGCCTGATTTGAGGATTTTGTAGGCAGACATACATATTCCTGTCTTGATCATCAGTTCCTCAAAATAAATGATGAATGGGGTTGGGCTGGGGGGTTGATCATTTGCAAGCAGAGCATGTCTCCCAGCATACTCTCATTTTCTCCAAAAAACCCACAAGACGGGTTCAATGACATTGAGATTCTGTAACTACACCCAACATATATATTCATGGCAGGGTATCCAGGGATCCCTGCCAGCTAATGAAACGCAGAAAGAGCAAGAAATAGTGAACCAAAATGCTAATTTTTGTAAGCCTCTCCCAGATCAGATAGTCCGTAAGTTCTTTTTTTTTTTTTTTCTTACATTTTTTCTCTACTAACTCTCCCTGGTTCTCCAGACCTATCTCAAGATTTCCATATCCTCAAGCAAGCCTCCAGCGCACCACACTTTCTTATCACTCAGCACTCCCAAATGCTATCTGTTGGAAACGGAGAAGGAGGTGGCACTGAGCAAAAAATCTGACACTATTGTCATCTTCATCATTGGGCAGATACTCTCAGCGAGCTTTTGCTTTGAATTTAGTCTCATCAGCTTATTACCTTTCAGGTTCATGGATGATGTTTTCTCCAATTACAGAGATAAACTTGGTTTTACAAAACTTAAAATTTAATCTTAGATTAAATGCAAATTAAATCAGTGAGACACTGTTTTTCATCCTTTGGGCTGGTAAAGATATATTGAGTTAGCATGGGTTTGGGAAGTAGACCCTCGTGTACATTGTTGGTGGGGATAAAAACGATAAACCTCTTTGCAAGGAAATGTAATAATACCAGTCATAACTTTATATGTGCATACTGTTTTCCCCAGCATTTCCTTATCTAGACATTTATGCAACGGATAAATTCAGGCTGTGTAAAGATATTTGTTAGAGCACTGTTTCGAGTAACAAATGTCTGGGGAAAACCTAAAGATCCTTCTGTAGAAAGTGGTTAAAATACAGTACCATTGAAAAGAATGAAGTCGCTCTACATGTGCTGATGTGGAACAATCTCCAAATTATTACTAGATGAAAAAAGCAATTTAAGCAAACTAGTGTATAAAAGCAAGGAATACATGCAAGGCTGATAATATGCAGTAGGCATTTTGGCACATCCTGTATACCATGGGCCTTCATTCCAGTTGGTTGTACCTGTGGTAAATATTTTTAATGTAGCCCCTTAAAATATACATATTTGTATGCATGCCCACCTGTTTGGCTTTAGGATGTCTCTAGAGCAATACACAAGAAACTAGTGATGGTCAGGATCTGTGGAGAAGAACAGAAAGCCTGAGGTTAAAGGAGAACTTACTACCTGATATGGTTTGGCCATGTCCCCACCCAAATCTCATCTTGAATTCGCACGTGTTGTGGGAGAGACCCAGTAGGAGGTAATTGAATCATGGGGGCAGGTCTTTCTCGTGCTGTTCTTGTGATAGTGAATAAGTCTCACAAGAGCTGATGGTTTTACAAACGGGAGTCTCCCTGCACAAGCTCTCTCCAGTTGTCTGCCTCCATGTGAGACGTGCCTTTCACCTTCCACCATGATTGTGAAGCCTCCCCAGCCACATGCAACTGTAAGTCCAATAAAACTTTCTTTTGTAAATTGCTCGGTCTCAGGTATGTCTTTGTCAACAGCGTGAAAACAGATTACTACACTACCACTTTTTAGCTTTCTGTATGATTCCATTTGTATTATATGCAAGTATGGTTTTTTTTCCCCCTTTTCTTTTTTGAGATGGAGTCTCCCTCTGTCGCCCAGGCTGGACTGCAATGGCGCTATCTCAGCTCACTGCAACCTCCGCCTCCTGGGTTGAAGCGATTCTCCCGCCTCAGCCTTCCAAGTAGCTGGGACCACAGATGCACGCCACCACGCCCGGCTAATTTTGTTGTTGTTGTTTGTTTGTTTGTTTTTGTAGAGACAGGGTTTCGTCACGTTGGCCAGTCTGGTCTCCCACCTCGGCCTCCCAAAGTGCTGGGATTACAAGCGTGAGCCACCACGCCCCGCATCAAGTATTGCTTTAAAAATTAATTAAAACTCAGCCATCGCTCTCCAACACCAGCGCCGCCTGTCACTCGCCGCGCTCCAGCAGAAGAACGGGTCTAAGTAAGGAGGTCTCTATACCATGGCTGGTACAAAGCTGACTGCCCAAGAATCAGTTGGTGGTAAAGAACCCAGGAAGCAATCCCAGCACTTTGGGAGGCCGAGGCGGGTAGATCACGAGGTCAGGAGTTCAAGACCAGCCTGGCCAAGATGGTGAAACCCTGTCCGTAGTAAAAATACAAAAAAAAAAAAAAAATAGCTGGGCGCGGTGGCAGGCACCTGGAGTCCCAGCTACTGGGGAGGCCGAGGCAGGAGAATCGCTTGAACCTGGGGGGCGGAGGTTGCAGTGAGCGAAGATCGCGCCACTGCACTCCAGCCTGGGGGACAGAGACTCCGTCTCAAAAAAAAAAAAAAAAAACACCCAGGAAGCAACTAGCTACAAACGCCACAAGAGTGCGCCCTCTACTGGACGGGTGAAGAAACCTCATCATTACAGACCTGGTACTGTGGCACTTGTGAAATTAGACGTTATCAGAAGTCCACTGAACTTCTGATTCGCAAACTTTCCTTCCAGTGTCTGGTGCGAGGAATTGCTCAGGACTTCAAAACAGATATGCACTTCCAGAGTGCAGCTGTGGGTGCTTTGCAGGAGGCAAGTTAGGCCTATCTGGTTGGCCTTTTTGAAGACACCAACCTGTGTGCTATCCATGCCGAACATGTAACAGTTATGCCAAAAGACATCCAGCTAACACACCACATACGTGGAGAATGTGCTTAAGAATCCACTATGCTGGGTACGGTGGCTCACGCCTGTAATCCCAGCACTTTGGGAGGCCGAAGCAGGCGGATCACCTGAGGTCGGGAGTTCGAGACCAGCCTGACCAACACGGAGAAACCCCATCTCTACTAAAAATACAAAATCAGCCCTGTGTGGTGGCGCATGCCTGTAGTCCCAGCTACTCAGGAGGTTGAGGCAGGAGAATCGCTTGAACCTGGGAGGCAGAGGTTGCAGTGAGCCAAGATCACACCATTGCACTCCAGCCTAGGCAAGAAGAGCAAAACCTCGTCTCAGAAAAAAAAAAAAAAAAAAGAAAGAAAAAAAAAAGAATCCACTATGATGGGAAACACTTCATTCTAACAAAAAAAAAAAAAAAATTCTCTTTTTCCTATTATTGGTAGTTCTGAACGTTATCTATTTTTTTTTCCATGGGGTCAAAAGGTACCTAAGTATATATGATTGTGAGTGGAAAAACAGGGGACAGAAATCAGTTATTGGCAGTTTTTCCATTTTCATTTCTGTGTGAATTTTTAATATAAATGTGGGGATGTAAAGCATTAATGCGAGTCAAAATGTTTCAGTGAACAAGTTTCAGCAGTTCAACTTTATAATAATTATAATAAACCTGTTAAATTTTTCTGGACAATGCCAGCATTTGGATTTTTTTAAAACAAGTAAATTTCTTATTGACAGCAACTAAATGGTATTTGTAGCATTTTTATCATACAGTATATTCCATCCATTCACTATACTTTCTGAGTTGTCCTACATGCAAGTACATGTTTTTTTGGTTTTTTGTTTGTTTGTTTTGTTTTGTTTTTGTTTTTGAGACAGAGTCTCACTCTGTCGCCCAGGCTGGAGGGCAGTGGTGTGATCTCGGCTCACTGCAACCTCCACCTCCCGAGTTCAAGCAATTTTCTGCCTCAGCCTCCTGAGTAGCTGGAATTACAGGTGCCCACCACCATGTCTGGCTAATTTTTGTATTTTTAGTAGAGACAGGGTTTCACCATCTTGGCCAGGCTTGTCTTGAACTCCTGACTTTGTGATCCACCCACCTCAGCCTCCCAAAGTGCTAGGATTACAGTCGTGAGCCGCCGCAACCAGCCCATGTTTTTAATGTTGTCTGTCTTCTGTGCTATTCCTGTTAAGTTTTCTACTAAAATACATTAAACTATAAAAAATTAATTAAAACTCAATTGTAAAAACACTACAATTTCAATGACTAGTAATAGTAATAGAAATTGAAGTTGCATCACTATAAAAATACATTCCAACTTTTTTCATATAATGGCACACACTGAAAATGATATTTGTACAACCCACTGAAATAATCAGTCAAGGATGTGTCTTGCAGCCAGAGCCTACTAATCTGAGGACTCTGATCAGCACAGTCCCATCCATGGCCTCTCAGAGGACTGAGGAGATACCACACCTGAATCCATCTCTGTGCACCAGAATGCCAATGGCACACCAGATGGAAAGTTCTAATCAAACCAGGGAAAAATAGAAAACATCTAAACACAGAGAAATTATTAAATTAGATACATCTAATCAAAGATGCTTATACAAACTTAAAATGATAATTATGAAAATTATTGATTTAATATGTTTATAGAATGCTGCTGAACATGCTTGCTATGCTTATATAACATTATTGCAACGGGGTAAAAATAAATATCCATTTTGACATGACGGGAAAATTTAAATAGTTATGTTTGGGATTAGGTTATAAGATTTTGTTTCTATTTTCAAAATGTTTCCAATGATATCACATTTGTTTTGTAACATAAAAAGTTATCAGCCAGGCATGGTGGTTCACGCCTGTAATCCAGCACTTTGGGAGGCCGAGGTGGGTGGATCACCTGAGGTCAGGAGTTTGAGACCAGCCTGACCAACAAGGTGAAAACCCATCTCTACCAAAAATACAAAAATTAGCCAGGAGTGGTGGCAGGCGCTTGTAGTGTAGTCCCAGCTACCTGGGAGACTGAGACAGGAGAATTGCTTGAACCTGGGAGGCAGAGGTTGCAGTGAGCCATGATCATGCCACTGCACTCAAGCCTGGGCGATGGAACAAGACTCCATCTCAAAAAAAAAAAAGTTATCAAGACAAAAATGTTAGTAAAAGAAGCTTCACTGAAGTATGACCACTGTGTTAATCATGACATTTTAGGAAAACATGTGGTTCAATTACTGGAATATTTAAACTTAATTTTGCAGATTTTACATACGAATTTATTTATTTATTTATTTTAGAGACAGGATCTCACTCTGTTGCCCAGGCTATATATCACAGGGGCACAATCAAACCTCACTGCAGCCTCAAACTCCTGGGCTTCTGGGTTCCAGTGATCCTTCCCACCTCAGCCACCTCAGCCTCCTCAGCAACTGGGACTATAGGCACACACCACTGTACCAGGCTAATTTTCTTTTTTTTTTAGAACCAGAGTCTTGCTGTGTTGCCCAGGCTGGTTCTGAACTCCTGGGCTCATGTGATCCTCTCACCTTGGCCTCACAAACTGCTGGAAGTACAGGTATGAGCCACTGTGCCCAGCCTACATATGAATTCATAACTGTTTTACTACTAGGCTAGTTTCTGTACGTGAATCCCAGTCAATGAGCAAGAAGAAAGAAGATGATGGGTAAACAATTTTCCAACATAAATTCAAAGTCTTACTACAGAGGTTTTAAGAGACATGAAGACTACGAACTGACTTCTGCCACATCAGGGCGTCAGGCCACCATGTCAGTCTACTGCTCCAAACCTCCTCTCACGATTCAGGGTGGAGCCCAGGCTACGATAGACTGAAAGATAGACCGAGGCATTCAAGGGCCTCTTCCACCCAGCAATGATCTATCTTTCAGACTTTACCTCCCACTCTTACACATCTTGTGAGCTCAGCTTACTCTTCCCTAGCGTTTATGAAAGCTCTCCCCTTTTATCTCTATCTTTTCAATGCTTTTAAAATTTAGTGTTTTCTGGTTGGGCACGGTGGCTCATGCCTGTAATCCCAGCACTTTGGGAGGCCGAGGTGGGCAGATCATGAGGTCAGGAGTTTGAGACCAGCCTGGCCAGCATGGTGAAACCCCGTCTCTACTAAAAATACAAAAAATTAGCTGGAAATGGTGGCACACGCCTATAATTTCAGCTACTCGGGAGGTTGAGGAAGGAGAATTGCTTGAACCCGGGAGGCAGAGGTTGCAGTGAGCCGAGATCGCACCACTGCCCTCTAGTCTGGGCGACAGAGCGAGACTCCCTCTCAAAAAAAAAAAAAAGATGCAGTGTTTTCTCCATGAAGCCTTTTCTGACTGTTCCCATCCTTAAGGATCAATCTTTAAAACAATTACAGCCCCTATTGCCTGTTGTATTCATCATTGGAAACTGCCTTATGACCTCTTTTGTACTGTTATTTAGTTAGTCTTGGTTCTGTGTCTTATACGTCTATGTAGAAAGCAAATCCTTCAAAATAAGTTATATTTCTTAGTATCCTTGTACCTTATGGAAGCTCAGTGTAGAATATTGCCAGGCTAGGTGGTTTTATTTCAGGCACTCAATAAGTATCTCCCAAATGAATGACTCACATCAGTGACATTGTAATAAAATTGTTTTGCAGTCTGCATTGTGTCTTTTAGGAAAATTAATTGCTGCACAAATGTTATTCCAAGAACTGACAGAGGTTACATTAAAATGTGATATAAATATTAGTTACTATGACTAATGTAAAAAGGGGGAATTGGGGAAATCTACAGAGAAGAAAATCCTAATTATTTTAATACATAGAATAACCCTTGATCTCAGATGTCTTCCAGTAACATGCAGGGATCATATAAAGCCATATATGGTGAGACTCACTGTGGAGGCATACCCATAAAATTTTCTATAATGGCAGGTAGACTCTGCAAGAAGCACTGGTTACTAAGTGTAGAACACTAAGGCACTGGTTAAGAAATGTATGCCATTTTCTGTTTCAGAGAATTCTATGTAGCCATGAAAATTATGTCGCATAAGAATATTTATTGACGGCCTCGTGGTGGCTCACACCTGTAATCCAGCACTTTGGGAGGTTGAGGCGGGTGGATCACCTGAGGTCAAGAGTTCAAGACCAGCCTGGCCAACATGGTGAAACCCCGTTTCTACTAAAAATATTTTTAAAAATTGGCCGGGCGTGGTGGCACATGCCTGTATTCCCAGCTACTCAGGAGGCTGAGGCAAGATAATTGCTTGAACCTAGAAGGCAGAGATCACACCACTGCACTCCAACCTGGATGGCAGAGCAAGATTCTGTCAAAAAAAAAAAATGTATTGATATGGAAAGATGATAACCATAATAAAAACTTTGAAAACAGACTATAAATAAACATATACACTACTATCCTGCTTAAATACATAAACATATGTCATATTTATAGCATAGAAAAAAGACTAGATTGGAATAGAGTGTATGCTAGCAATGGTTATCTCCAGGTGATAAAACTATTTTTGTTGTTGGTTTTTTCTTTGTGCTTTTATTTGTTAACTTAGTCTTTTGCATTAAGTATCCACTTTTTTGTTGTTGTTGTTGAGACAGAGTCTTGCTCTGTTGCCCAGGCTGGAGTGCAGTGGCACAATCTCGGCTCCTTGCAGCCTCCACCTCCGGGTTCAAGCAATTCTCCTGCCTCAGCCTCCCAAGTAGCTGGGATTACAGGCACGCCCCACCACGCAAGGCTAGCTTTTTTATACATTTAGTAGAGACGAGGGTTTCACCATGTTGGCCAGGCTGGTTTCGAACTCCTGACCTCAGGTGATCCACCCTCCTTGGCCTCCCAAAGTGCTGAGATTACAGGCGTGAGCCACCGGTCCCAGTCTTTTCTGTTTGTTTTCTTTTTTCTTTTTCTGAGACAGGGTCTTACTCTGTCACCCTGGCTGGAGCACAGTGGCACAATCTTGGCTTACTACAGCTTTGACTTCCTGGGCTCAAGCAATCCTCCCGCCTCAGTCCCCCAAGTAGCTGGGACTACAGGCACTCACCTCCATGCCTGGCTAATTTTTGTATTTTCAGTAGAGACTGGGTTTCACCATGTTGTCCAGGCTGGTCTTGAACTCCTGAGCTCAAGTGATCTGCCCTCCTTGGCCTCCCAAAGTGCTGAGATTACAGGTGCGAGCCAATCACACCCAGCTGAGTATCCACTTCTTTTTGTGAATAAGAGGGAAAGGTTAACTTTATATAGTGCCACTGATCATATCAGTTTTCACTTTCAACTGCCATCTTTCTTATCTGCTTCCCCCTTTCGCTGCTTATTTAAAAGTAAGCAGGTTTCTGCTATTAGGTTTATAAATGAGCCACCTAGCTACAAGGTAGATTCACAGGAACGAACAAACTCCTTAAGCAGCTCTTAACATCAGGATGAGGTAAGCTCTTATTCAGCTTAAGAGGAAATGTGAGACGCCTGTTCACATTTTCTGGTTTCATGTTGTGAAAGACTCCCCACAGTCCTTCCAGGAGCCTGACTCATAAGATACAGAGGTAGTCAGATTGTCTTTCAGGCCCTTCTGACAGCACCATCCCTCCTCATGGCCACCACAAGTTCCATGCACACACAAGGAGTCTTGTCCTCCACTCAGGTACAGAAGCTCAGTGTGGACACAGTAATAAAATATTAACCATGGGACCAAATGTTGCTTTTCAGATTTCCCAGTAAATGGGTCAAAGCAAGCTATTTAAATATGATACATATTGCCTCCAAAATCCAAAGAAGCTCACCAAAGAGTTCCTCATTCTTTTTTGTTTTGTTTTTGTTTGTGAGATAGAGCCTTGCTGTCTTCGCCCAGGCTGGAGTGCAATGGCGCGATCTCAGCTCACTGCAAACTCCACCTCCCGGGTTCAAGTGATTCTCCTGCCTCGGCCTTCCAAGGAGCTGGGATTACAGGCACCCGCCACCATGCCCAACTAATTTTTGTATTTTTAGTAGAAACAGAGTTTCAACATGTTGGCCATGCTGGTCTTGAACCCCTGACCTCAAATGATCCTCCCACCTTGGCCTCCCAAAGTGCTGGGATTACAGGCATGAGCCACCATGCCCGGCTGAGTTCCTCATTCTTAGTGGTAAAGAGCTGAAGATGATGAACTTGACCTTGAGTAAGACAGTAAAGTTGTGCTGCATACCCTCAAGTAATGGCAAACCTGCTTATCCTAATGGGGAAAATGCTTTCACCAGATGAGCAGTGGCAAATCAAAGGCCTGCCAGGAGATATATTAATTTGCTTCTGTGAGGAGACCATCCCTGGGATATTAACCAAATTGAAATCACCACCTTGTTAACTTTACCATAACCCATCATCATTCTCTATTCTATTTAAAGCCAAGATATAGGGTGCGAATATAATAGAATCACGAAGTCTGTTTCTTCCAGATCTTTGGTAATGGTATAAATTCCTGCAGTTCCACTAGGATTGCAGTCTTGTTTCGTATTTCTATTTTGTTAGGGACGGGGAACACCAGTTCATCCTCTTGGTCCTTCCTACTATAGTAATTACTTCACAGGTCAGGGAGCCAGTGTGAAGATTCTAGAGTTTGTTGCAGCTATGAATTCCAATAATACTTTCAGGAACTGTGCTGCAGTCAGAGGATGAGCTTAGGGTCCCAGTGGGCCTACCATGAAATGAAGTAGGATCAGAACCCCATATATACTCAGCCCCCAATAAGCCTCCATGCTGGCAGATGGGAATGGTGTTCCAACTGGCTCCAGTTTTGCTCTGAGCCAGTTTTGCTGTAAAAGATTTGGAGAGCACAGTCACTAGGGGAGTGGCTGCAGAGAAGCACAGGAGGAAGTTTCACACTGCTCATATATATTTTTGTAGATGGGAGTCTCACTATGTTGTCCAGGCTGAAGTGCAGTGGCTATTCACAGCCTCCAACTCCTGGACCCAAGTGACCCTCCCACATAGCTGGGACTATCAGCACACACCACCACACCCAGCTATGCACTGTCCATATTTGATAGTTCTGCAGTATCTTTCCTCAAGGAACACTCCCTCTCCTTCAGTCAAGGAACTCTGGGTGTGCCAATTAACTCCTGGCTGTGATCACAACTATCTAGCATGGTGGCTCGATTCAGACCTCTGCTTGCTGAGCTTGGGGATGGTGGGATATGAGATCCTAGTGGTATGCCCACTGCTTACACTCCTGGGACCCCCATGATGAACCACAGCCAGAGTTATCTGTGAATTAGCCATTCCCTGAGATTTGCTAATCACATTTAGACCACTGCCTAATATCATAACCATCCTGGCTTTCCTCCTGGTAGTGAATCACTACCACCTACAATGTCCACGCAGGACTCCCCCCATCCCTACAGGGATCAGAAAGCTCACATGGGTAAATCCTGTCACCAGCATTCTGGACTAGTTGGAATCATTAGTAACTTGCCTTTGAAAGATTCTAGGCTGGGCACAGTGGCTTATGCCTGTAATCCCAGCACTTTGGGAGGCTGAGGCAGGCAGATCACTTGAGATCAGGAGTTCAAGACCCACCTGGCCAAAATGGTGAAACCCCGTCTCTACTAAAAATACTAAAAATTAGCCAGGCATGGTGGCACGCACCTGTAGTCCCAGCTACTCAGGAGGCTGAGGCAGGAGAATCGCTTGAACCCGTGAGGCGGAGCTTGCAGTGAGCCAAGATCACGCCACTGCACTCCAGCCTGGGCGACAGAGCGAGACTCCATCTCAAAAATAATAATAATAATAATAATAATACAAACACACAAAAATTAGCCAGGCGTGGTGGCAGGCGCCTGTACTCCCAGCTACTTGGGAGGCTGAGGCACGAGAATCACTTTAACCCGGGAGGCAGAGGTTGCAGTGAGCCAAAGTTTTGCCATTGAACTCCAGCCTGGGCTACAAAGCAAGACTCTATCATGACGAAGAAAAAAAAAAAAGATTCTAGACCCAATGCAAATATCTCTTATAGAGCAAATTCAGCATTTCTGTCCATTGAGTCCCTTCCCCTATGTTATGCTAAGGAATTTCTAGCCCTTTGTCATCATTTAGCAGGTAGGAAATGAAAGAGCTGAAATCCAAAGCTCTAATGCCTGCCCTCAAGAAGTGTATAGTTTTATAGAAGGGCAAAGTTTAATACATGACTGTATTAGTCCATTCTCACATTGCTATAAAGAAATATCTGAGACTGGGTGATTTATAAGAAGAGGGATTTAATTGACTCACAGTTCTACAGGCTGTACAGAAAGCATGGCTGCATCTGCTTCTGGAAAGGCCTCAGGGAGCTTTTACTCACGGCAGAAGGCAAAGTGGGAGCAGGCATCTTACATGCAAAAGTGGGAGCAAGAAACAAGGTGGGGCTAGGGTGGGTGCAAGAAACAAGGTGGGGCTAGGCACGGTGGCTCACACCTGCAATCCCAGCACTTTGGGAGGCCTAGGTGGGTGGATCACCTGAGATCAGGAGTTCGAGACCAGCCTGGCCAACATAGTGAACCCCATCTCTACTAAAAATACAAAATTAGCCAGGCGTGGTGGAGCATGCCTGTAATCCCAGGTACTTGGGAGACTGAGCCAGAAGAATCACTTGAACCCAGGAGGCGGGTGTTGCAGTGAAGCAAGATCGTGCCACTGCACTCCAGCCTGGGCAACAAGAGTGAAAACTCCATTTCAAAAAAAAAAAAAAAAAAAAAGGAAGGGAAAGGGAGGGAAGGGGAGGGGAGGGGAGGGGAGGGGAAGGGGACCAGAGGAGGAGGGGAGGGGAGGGGGAGGGGAGGAGGAGCAGAGAGGGGAGGGCAGGGCAGGGCAGGGCAGGGCAGGGCAGGGCAGGGCAGGGAAGGGAAGGGAAGGGAAGGGAAGGGAAGGGAAGGGAAGGGAAGGGAAGGGAGGGGAGAAGGTGCTACACGGTTTTAAACGTCCAAATCTCACAAGAATGAATTCACTATCATGAGATCATGAGGACAGTACCAAGGGGGATGGTGCTAAGCCATTCATGAGAAATCTGCCCCTGCCGATCCAATCACCTCCCACCAGGCCCCACCTCCAATACTGAGAATTACATATCAATATGAGATTTGGGTGGTGAAACACATCCAAACTATATTAGTGACATAAATGAATAAATAAGATAAGACAGTATGGAATCAAGGCCCATGTGGTATATTACAGTGTTTACTCAAACTTACTTATTTCTGCCTGTCCTTTCTCAGGCTTACCTATGGGCCAAGTATTTTATCCACATCAGTATCATCAAAGGTTACTCTTCCAATCTGGATTCTTGGAAACAGAAGACACATGATACCAGCAGAGCCCAGGAGATCGAAACCTAACTCTCAGCCCTTAAGACCAAGAAAACAATTGTTCATTATTGAAGCCACTGAGATGTTGGGAGTGTTTGTTACCACAGCAGAAGCTGACTAATCCAGACTAAAATGGCATTCAGGTTTTCTGCTAAACTTTATTCCTTTTTCTGTTATTTCCCTGACAAAAAGCAGTATCTTTTAAACTATTTTTAAACTGTCCCTGTTCTTTTTCTATTTTTGAAGAATATGAACAAAAAAGTTTTTGTAAACTGAACATTAGTTCACTCAAATATAACTAAATGACTCTCAAAATGTTCCACCACAGTAGTTTTAAAAACAGAAACAATAAGGCTGGGCGCGGTGGCGATGCCTGTAATCCCAGCACTTCGGGAGGTCAAGGCAGATGGATCACAAAGTCAGTGGTTCAAGACCAGCCTGGCCAATATGGTGAAACCCCATCTCTACTAAAACTACAAAAATTAGCCGGGCACAGTGGCAGGTGCCTGTAATTCCAGCTACTCGGGAGGCTGAGGCAGGAGAATCGCTTGAACCCAGGTAGCAGACGTTGCAGTGAGTTGAGATTGCGCCACTGTACTCCAGCCTGGGCGACAGAGTGAGACTCCATCTCAAAAAAAAACAAAAAAAAAAACAAAACAGAAACAATATGAAAAAATCAAGTCATAACAAAAGTTACAAGGAATAAATCATACCAATCATCCAAGATTTTTGTATTCAGAATTACTACTGTTAATACTTCATGAACAGCCAGGTGTGGTTGTGTGCCTCTGTAGTCCCAGCTGCTTGGGAGGCTGAGGTGGGAGGATCTCTTGAGTCCAGTAGTTCTTCGCTGTAGTGTGCTATGGTCACGCCACTGGACCATAGCATACTACACTCCAGCCTGAGCAACATATCGAGACCCCATCTCTAAAAATAAAAATAAAAAATAAAAGTGAACACTACATGAACTAGATTCCAGATACAGTGTCTCTCTATGTGTATCTATGGATAGAAAGGTGGATGGATGGTTGGATGGCTAAAAAGAAATGGGAGCACGCAATACCTGAAGCCAGATTGATTTTTCTACCTTATAAATGATGTGATTTTTCTGCTTAGAAATTTTCCCCCTCACCCCCATTTTTAAGCTCTAAAATGCAATCATTTAACCAAGATATGTCTTAGTGTCTATTGTTTCAATATTTCTGGCTGGGTGCAGTGGCTCACGCCTGTAATCCCAGCACTTTGGGAGGCCAAGGTGGGCAGATCACGAGGTCAGGAGATCGAGACTATCATGGCTAACACGGTGAAACCCTGTCTCTACTAAAATACAAAAAATTAGCCGGGCATGTTGGCATGCGCCTGTAGTCCCAACTACTCTGGAGGCTGAGGCAGGAGAATCGCTTGAACCCGTGAGGTGGAGGTTGCAGTGAGCCAAGATCGCACCACCACACTCCAGCCTGGGTGACAGAGCGACACTCCGTCTCAAAAAAGAAAAAAGAAAGCCTGAGGTGCATGGGCCTGTTTAAAAGTGGAGACAATGTGGAATACAGTAAACCTATACTGCTGAACATGTTGACTGCTGTCTCTATCTTCTTCAGTTCCATCACCTAAAAGGTGTTTGACAAAGGCAGAGTCTCCAACTGCAGAGTGCTTTAAAAAAAAAGGTTTTTTGGGGCTGGGCGCAGTGGCTCATGCTTGTAATCCCAGCACTTTGGGAGGCCAAGGTGGTCAGATCACTTGAGGTCAGGAGTTCAAGACCAGCCTGGCCAACATGGTGAAACCCCATCTCTACTAAAATACAAAAATTAGCTGGGCATGGTGGTGCATGCTTATAATCCCAGCTACTCAGGAGGCTGAGGCAGGAGAATCGCTTGAACCTGGGAGGCAGAGGTTGCAGTGAACCAAGATCGTGCCACTGCACTCCAGCCTGGGCAATAGAGCGAGACTCCATCTCAAAAAAGAAAAAAAAGGTTTTCTTGAGTCAGGATCTTGCTCTGTCACCAGGCTGGATGTCAATGGTGCAATCACAGCCCACTGCAGTCTCAGTCTTCCGAGCTCAAGCATTCCTCCCTCCTCAGCCTCCCAAGTAGCAGCTACCATGGCTGGCTAATTTTTTTTTTTTTTTGAGGTGAGGTCTCGAAATGTTGCCCAGGCTGGTCTCAAACTCCTGGGCTCAAGTGATCCTCCCGCCTGGACATTCTTGCTTGCTGTAGGGAATCCGTGATGCTATGATTATCATGTTTAAAGAAATCAAAGACGACTTCAAAATACCTAAAAGGGGCTGGGCTCAGTGGCTCATGCCTGTAATCCCAGCACTTTGGGAGGCCAAAGCGAGCAGATCACTTGAGGCCAGGAGTTCGAGACCAGCCTGGCCAACATGGTGAAACCCCATCTCTACTAAAATACAAAAATTAGTTGGGCGTGGTGGTGCACACCTATAATCCCAGCTACTCAGGAGGCTGAGGTAGGGGAATCACTTGAACCTGGGAGGCGGAGGTTGCAGTGAACCAACATCACGCCATTGCACTCCAGTCTGGGCGACAGAGTGAGACATCGTCTCAAAAAAAAAAAAAAAGGAACTGAAGGCTACTTTCTGAATAATTTCGTATTGTTGGCATTAATTACCTTTTATTACAATTTAATGAGTACATCAAGCAATTTCATAAACAGAGTCAAATTGCCAAGATCTGGAATACTGAGCAAAGGTATAAGGTCTGTGCTGAATGGGAAATGCTTTTTGAGAATGGCATTGCTCAAAAGACTTCGAGGGTGTTGAAAGAAACTGTCATAAAATCCTACCATCAGTCTGACAAGACACAAAGTCTTTAAAACTTTAGGACTGGCCGGGCACAGTGGCTCACGCCTGTAATCCCAGCACTTTGGAAGGCTGAGGCAGGTGGATCACCTGAGGTCAGGAGTTTGAGACCAGCCTGGCCAGAATGATGAAACCCCATCTCTACTAAAAATACAAAAAATTAGCCGGGCGTGGTGGTGCATGCCTGTAATCCCAGCTACTCAGGAGGCTGAGGCAGGAGAATTGCTTGAACCTGGGAGGCAGAGGTTGCAGCGAGCCAAGATCGTACCACTGCACTCCAGCCTGGGCAACAGAGCAAAAACTCTGTCTCAATAAATAAATAAATCATAAAAATATGGTATAACTTTTATTAGATGTAACTTTAGGGTACTTAACTTTATTTAAACTTTCTGAGCATCAGTTTTCTTATTTAAGTGAGGATAGTGATATCTACACTGAAGCCTATTCTAAAGAAATAAACGGCCGGGTGTGGTGGCTCATGCCTGTAATCCCAGCACTTTGCGAGGCTGAGGCTGGTGGATCATGAGGTCAGGAGATCGAGACCATCCTGGCCAACATGTGAAACCCCATCTCTACTAAAAATATAAAAATTAGCTGGGCGTGGCAGTGCATGCCTGTAATCCCAGTTACTCGGGAGGCCGAGGTAGGAGAATCGCTTGAACCAGGGAGTTGGAGGTTGCAGCTAGCTGAAATCGTGCCACTGCAATCCAGCCTGGCAACAGAGTGAGATTCTGTCTCAAAAAAAAGAGAAATAAATAAGATAAAATATACAAAATGTTTAGTTCATGTTTGCTGCATATTGGACTCAATAAATAATAGCTGGTTTTTATTTTTATTTTTTGAGACAAGATTATGGCTCACTTCAACCTTAACCTCCTGGGCCCAAGGGGTCCTCCCACCTCAGCCTCTCAGGTAGCTGTAACTACAGGTGTGAGCCACCACCCCGGGCTAACTTTTTGGTTTGTATTTTTTATAAAGACAGGGTTTTGCCATGTTGCCCAGGCTGGTCTCAAAGACCTGGGCTCAATAATTCACCCGCCTCAGCCTCCCAAAGTGCTGGGATTACAGGCATGAGCCACCGCGCCCAGCCTGATAGTTAGTTTTAATTTATTTAAAAAGCAATGTAGCCCGGGGACGCTGGCTCACGCCTGTAATCCCAGCACTTTGGGAGGCCAAGGCGGGTGGATCATGAGGTCAAGAGATCGAGACCATCCTGGCCAACATGGTGAAACCCCATCTCTACTAAAAATACAAAAGTTAGCTGGGCGTGGTGGCGCGTGACCGTAGTCCCAGCTACTCAGCAGGCAGACGCAGGAGAATCGCTTGAACCAGGCAGGTGGAGCTTGCAGTGAGCCGAGATCCCGCCACTGCACTCCAGCCTGGCAACAGAGTGAGACTCCATCTCAAAAAAAAAAAAAAAAAAGCTACGTAAAAAGCAATAAAATAACATCACAGGATGTTGGATGTTTGAGGAAAAAAGAATTCCTCCTCCCTCAGGCAACCATTTTATCTTTTTGTTTGACTTTTAGGTTTTTTTCATGTTTGCAATTATGGCATACATATATTTATTTTTAATTATTAATATATTTTTTAATGTTAAATGTGAATGTAATTTCAAACTTACAAAAAGTTGCAAAATAAAAATAGTACAAGGAACACCTCCATGTCCTTTACCGAGATTATCTATAAACATTTTACTTCATCTGCTTTTACTTGCATTCTGGGTGTGTGTGTGTGTGTGTGTGTGACTATATATTGTATATACACCGTGTGTGTGTATAGTATTGGCCTGCCAGGGCTGCCCTAACAAAGTTCCACAGACTGAATGGCTTAAACAGCAAAATTTATTTTCTCACAATTCTGGAGGCCAGAAGTCTAAGACCAAGGTGTCAAAAGGGTTGGTTTTTTCTGAGGCCTCTTTCCTTGGCTTGTAAATGGCTGTCTTCTCTTTCTGTCTTCACAGGGTCTGTCCTCTTTGTGTGTCTGTTACCTCTTCATAAAAGGGGACCAGTCATAGTGGGTTGGATTAGGACCACCCTAATGATGTCATTTTAACCTAATTAACTCTTTAAAGATTCTATCTCCAAATACAGTCACATTCTAAGGTACTAGGGGTTAGAACTTCAACATATGATTTTTGAGGGGGACACGATTTGGTCCATAACACATTTATACATATGTATGTATGTGTGTATATTTATATATATATACATGCATTAACACCCATATATATGTATATTTTTCTGAACAATTTTGAGGGTGTCACATACATCATGACCCTTCAGTCCTAAATATATTTCAGCATCTATTTTCTGAGAATAAGAATATGCTTTTTTTTTTTTTTTTTTTTTGAGATGGAGTTTCACTCTTGTTGCCCAGGCTGGAGTGCAATGGCTTGATCTCAGCTCACTGCAACCTCTGCCTTCCAGGTTCAAGTGATTCTCCTGCCTCAGCCTCCCGAGTAGTTAGGATTACAGGCATATGCCACCACGCCTGGCTAATTTTTGTATTTTTAGTAGAGATGGGGTTTCACTATGTTGGTCAGGCTGGTCTCGAACTCTTGACCTCAGGTGATCCCCCCGTCTCAGCCTCCCAAAGTGCTGGGATTACAGGCGTGAGCCACCGTGCCCGGCTTTCACTTTTTTTTTAAGGGACAGGGTCTCGCTCTGTTACCCAGGCTGGAGTGCAGTGGCATGATCGTAGCTCACTGCAGCCTCAAACTCCTGAACTCAAGTGATCCTCCCCCTCAGCCTCCAGAGTAGCTAGTGATACAGAAGCTAAAAAGAAATTATTTAGGCAGATAGTGAAGGTAAGCGAGTTCTCAGCACAGCTTCCTTTTAACAAAAAGCAGCTTCCAAATCATTTTTTTTTTTTTTTTTTTTGAGACAGAGTCTCGCTGTTGCCCAGGTTGGAGTGCAGTGGCGTGATCTCAGCTCACTGCAGGCTCCGCCTCCCGGGGTTCACGCCATTCTCCTGCCTCAGCCTCCCAAGTAGCTGGGACTACAGGCGCCTGCCACCTTGCCTGGCTAATTTTTTGTATTTTTAGTGGAGATGGGGTTTCACCGTGTTAGCTAGGGTGGTCTCGATCTCCTGACCTCGTGATCCGCCCGCCTCAGCCTCCCAAAGTGCTGGGATTACAGGCGTGAGCCACCGCGCCCGGCCAAATCATTTCTTTTCTAACAAAGAACAGCCTGTAAAATCGAGCAGCAGACATGGATAAGCAAGCTGGAAGCAAGCTCAAAGTTTACACGGGTGAATGCCGGTAGCTGTGCCAATAGAAAAGGGCTAGCTGGAAGTCAGGTATGTTCCACATGGAGGCTCCGTCTTCCCTTTTCTTTGTCACCACATGTACAGTAAAGGAACAGTCAGCATGGCGCCAGCCAGGTAGAGAACCCATATGCATAATAAAAGATTGTGGTGGGGTGACCAGCTTCTTCGTGCTATGTAAATGGCACACCTGATCTGAGCAATCTTTTGGGCCCTGTGTAAATCAGACACCACCTCCTCAAGCTAGTCTATAAAACCCTGTGCATTTCACCACAGACCCAGAAGACGTGCTCTCGGGAGCCCCTCTCTCTGCAGGAGAGAGCTTTTCTTTTTCTTTCACCTATTAAACCTCCACTCTTAACCTCATTCCTTGTGTGTCTTCATCCTTGATTTCCTTGGTGTGAGGCAACCAACCTCACATATTATCCCAGACGAACAACAGCGCTTCACTAGGACCACAGGTGATAAAATTCTTTTTATAGGGATGGGGTCTTGCTCACTATGTTACCTAAGCTTGTCTTGAACTCCTGGCCTCAAGCAATCCTTCCACCTTTGCCTCCAAACTGCTGTGCTGGGATTACAGGCATGAGCCACCACACCTGGATTATACTCTTTTTTTTTTTTTTTTTGACACAGAGTTTTGTTTTTGTTGCCCAGGCTGGAGTGCAATGGTGCAATCTCGGCTCACTGCAACCTCCACTTCCTAGGTTCAAGCGATTCTCCTGCCTCAGCCTCCCGAGTAGCTGGAATTACAGTCATGTGCCACCACACCTGGCTAATTTTGTATTTTTAGTAGAGACGTGGTTTCTCCATGTCGGTCAGGCTGGTCTCGAACTCCCTACCTCAGGTGATCTGCCTGCCTCGGTCTCCCAAAGTGCTGGGATTACAGGCGTGAGCCCACTCCCAGCCTATATTCACATTTTTAATGAACACAGTCCACTCACCGTTTTTGTTAGGTAACTAGAGCACCCTAATGGCGCTGGTTCCGGGTTCTTCTTCCTCAATGCAAACCCGCCAAAGGAAAAACCAATCAGAGAGAGGTGTTTTTCCCACCTCGCTCTAAGCCCCACCCCAATCAATCACAAACATCCACGCAGCCCTCCTGGGCATAAAAGAAGCAAACCCCCCACCGCTCTCTCTGTCTGTCTCCTGCCCAGCCCAGCCTGCTGCCTCCAATAAAGATCTCTTGGCCGAGCCGGTGTGCCGTGGTCTTAAGTCTGAGCATCACTCTTTCATTGGTGCCGTGACTCGGATTGGGACTCCCCGCCTCTGGCGGGACCCCAGTCCCCCTCAGGCTCAGACCAGGCCCCGGCCGGCCTTCGCCCAATTTCTCGTCCGCCGAACAGCGCATGCACCACCGGCTCCTGTTTGGTAAGTCCTCTTCCGTAGTCTGCCGCCTAGTCCTATACTGTGGCGACAGACTCCTGCTTCCCTTCCTCGACCCGCAGGGAACTGAGTTTTCTCCCTCTCCCCCTCGCTCCTCCGGCCTGAGCCTCCACGCCATACTGTTGGCGACAAAAATCTTGGTACCAAGTGGCTCACGTTCCCTCGGCCATGCTGTTGGCCCTTCAGTCCCTTCGCCTTGGTGATGACCAACCGAAGGCCCTGAACCTGACTACAGTGTTCGGCTAACTAGGGGACGCCCTCTTAGCCCTCACTGCCTCTCCGTCCATGGGAGGCTCCGCATCCCTGCTGGCCGACTCCCCCCTAAAATGCCTTCTAGACAATCTGGCTACCCTAGGCCTTGCCGCTGACCTCAAACCTAAGCGCTTAATCAAATTCTGCACGCGAGATTGGCCGACCTACCCCTTAGACAACCAAAATGAATGGCCCCTTATGGGACCCTAGACCCTGAAATTCCCCAGGGCCCTCACAATGATTGTGCGCACGGGAGATTGGGCAGAGATCCCCCATGTTCCTAACTTCTCCTATTAGACGATAAGCCTCACCTCTTTCTGTCCCTGTTAACCCTAACCACAACAAGTGTCATGGCTGGCCTCCACTCCAAAAGCCTTTCCCAACCCTCTCCCCTTCCTACTTCCGATTTTAACCCTGCTGACGAACCGCCGCCATATCACCATCCCCAACCTTGCCCCTCCACCACCGCGCCGCCGCCAACAACCCCAGCCCTACCCATCAGAGCGCAGGCAGTCCCCGACCACAATCCTGGCCTGCAATTATAACTCCCAAGACGGTGTCACAGCCCGAGACCACTTTGCCACCTGTTTAATAACAGGTCTCCGGAAGGCAGCTCAAAAGGCAGTCAATTTTGATAAACTCCACAAAATCATCCAAGAAAAACACGAAAACCCGTCCGCCTTCCTCGCCCGCCTTACACAGGCACTGCAACAATACACCAACATGGACCACTCTTTCAGTTTTCAAAATAAAGTGTTTATTATTTTGTTTGTTTGTTTGTTCAATGTTTCTTTGTGATGGGATTTAGTCTGAAGTCTGTTCAACCTACACCATGTCTTTTTATAATGCCAGTCTCCTGTAGAATTGCAGAAAAGAAAAAAGATTATTTAAAGGTAACCCAAAACCTGGCCAGGTGCAGTGGCTCACGCCTGTAATCCCAGCACTTTGGGAGGTGGGCGGATCACCTGAGGTCAGGAGTTGGAGACCAGTCTGTCCAACATGGCGAAACCCTGTCTCTACTAAAAATACAAAAATTAAATGGGCCTGGTGGTGCACGCATGTAATCCCAGCTACTCCAGAGGCTGAGGCACGAGGATCACTTGAATCTAGGATATGGAGGTTGCAGTAAGCCAAGATCCTGCCACTGCACTCTGGTCTGGGTGACAGAGAAAGACTCTGTGTAAAAAAAATAAAAAGAATAAAGATAACCCCAAACGGTGTTAATCCCATATATCATCCACTCAACAGATTTTAAATGCCATCCTATGGAAGAATTCAGGATGGCATGCGTTCACCTTTGCCTTCATAAAGGAGGTAGCTTCTGAGCTAAGACTTGAAGAATGAGAATATGATCAGTCATTCAAATGGCAGATGAGATGGCAGATGTGACAATGTGGCTTATTCTGGGAAGAGCAAGTTGCTTAGTAAGTTTATGGGCCAGAGTGATGTGAGAACTTGTAGGGGATTAAGATTAGACAGTGTTCAGCTGGGCACAGTGGCTCACACCTGTGTAATCCTGTGCTTTGGGAGGCTGAGGCAGGTGGATCACCGGAGGTCAGGAGTTCAAGACCAGCCTGGCCAACATGACAAAACCCCATTTCTACTAAAAATACAAAAATTAGCTAGGCACGGTGGCGGGCACCTGTAGTTCCAGCTACTCAGGAGGCTGAGGCAGGAGAATCGCTTGAACCCAGAAGGCAGAGGTTACAGTGAGCTGAGATCACGCCACTGCACTCCAGCCTGGGTGACAGAATGAGTCTCCCATCTCAAAAACAAAAACAAAAAAAGATTAGACAGTGTTTCAGGCCACTACCTGAAGGCTATTAAAGATCAGAGGGTGTGATTAGATATAAAACTTAGAAAGATTACTTTGGGTAAGTATGGGGAAAGGTTTGCAGTAAGGGGAAACTGGAAGGAAGGATACCAATATAATTTAGTTGAGTAACAAGGATCTATACCAGATGAGCAAGGATATAAAGAGCTAATTAGAAGCAGAATGGAATGAGAGTCCACCCTTTGAAGACAATTTCAAATCCTTCCATGGAAGTTCCAGCTTCCATGCTCAGTTTTGCATAATACACCAGTTCTTCAATCTAAACATCACACCTTCCCACTTCACTTCCTCCCCTAAGCAGATTATTTCCTGGTTCATTGTGTCAGACTCTCATTAAGGCCATAGGTTTCCTTTCCCCATGGTCCTTCCATTGCTCCTGTCCAAGCAACCTTCATCCTCCAACATCTACCTTCCCTGCACATGCACTCAGGCTACTAAGTGCTGCCAAAAGAGGCCACCAACTTCACAGGTAGTGCCACAATGAATAAATGGTCACCAATCTCAAATGGGCTCTCGATGATGCTTAGTCAAAAGACCACCTTCCCCATGTTATCTCACTCTTTTATTCTCTGCAACTACTTTCTTTTCTCAGTTTTCTCAAAGTCCCACTTCCCCATATACTCTCAGCAGATGACCTTTCCTCTTGCACCAGCAAAAAAGAAATTATCAGGTAAGAACTATTCCAGCCTCCTACCACCAAACCTACTGCCTAATCTTTCCCTTCACCTCCCTAGGATCTCCTTTCCTCCTGCCTTCCCAGATATCTCAGCCCATCCAGTACTCCTTTTTTTATCTCTATCTTCAACCTCTCCCTCTCTACTGCCCTTTCTGCTCAGCATTTAATATATGGAAGCTTCTCCCCACAAACTGTCCATTGACTAGCTCCTCCATGTGCTGTTAAATCTACCTACCTCTTTTCTCCTCTGCACTGCCAAATTTCTTGAAGTTGCCTCCTTTCCATCAGTCCCCATCTTCCTCAGCCTAAACTGGCTTCTGTTCCACTCAACCATAGCATCTGTTTCCACTGAGGTCACAAATGGCCCCCAGGTTGCTAAATCAACTCTTTTAATCTTTTAGTCCTTACTTTTCCCTCTCAAAACACTTTCTTCTCTTCGCTTCTGTGACATCACATTCTCATTTTCTTTTGCTATAAATATTACTGTCTCCCAGGACTCTGTCCTAGGTCCTTTTATCTCCCTACTCTATATGGGAGAGAAGGTCTGCAGGGATCTGGAGGCACCTTGAAATCAAGTCCAAAACTGAACTCATCTTCTGTATCAAACCTGTTTCTCCTACCAATCCTCCCCATTTCAGCAAACAGCAGCAATACCCCATTGGTTAATCCAGAAATAGGATATATGCTTCACTCCTTATTCCCATTTCCCAAAACACTCAGTTGATTCACCAAGTCTTGTTAATTCTATCTCCTCAATATCATTCAATTTCCTACATTTTTTTTCATCCATCCCCATTGCTACTGGCCTAGCCATGTGATCACCATCTCTCACTTGGATGACCGGAACAACTTTTTAACTAGTTTTCCCTGCATTTATGTCAGTTTTTCTCAACCATTTTTTCCACTATCGCCCCCTATGGAGGATGTTAGATTTTTTTCCCCAAATTGTTCTTTCCCCCACCACAAAATTTTAATACCACAAATGTACTATATAACTGCTCATGTATGTATAGCTATGCTTTATACATAAAAAAGTAAGATCTTTTTATCCCCCAAGAACCAATTTTTGTCCCCTTTAAGGATAATATTGACTCCATTGAGAATGAATAATTTACACTCATTATCTTTAATTTGTTTTCGGCCGTGTAGCCAGCGTGATCTTTAAAAAACAAATCCAATCATGTCATTTCCCCTTTTAAAACACTTCAATGACATCCCATGGTCCTTAGGATGAGATCCAAATCTTCACCGAGAGCTGCAATAGTGCAAATAATCTCATCTGCACTCTCATCCCACTCATGCCCTATATTTCAGGCTTCTCTAACCGGTTTTCACTTCAATTTTTTCTTGCCTCTTATTTTCTCTGCTTGGAACATAGTATTCTTCCCCTCCCTCCATGCATCCTCGGGTTACAGCTCACAGTCATTCCAGTAATCCTTGGGCTACCTTGGGATCCCATAGGTTACTACAAGTGCCTACTTCTTTCCTTTGACCAATATTGAACAAGTTTAAATATTTGAACTTTTAAAAAGTTAGCATACGAATCAATATAAACACATATATTAGCTTTAATTAACACTTTTTTTCCCAAGAAACACTTTACAACTTAAAAAAGAAAAAAAGGTCAATCCCATTTTATTTTATTTTATTTTTTTGAGACAGTCTCGCTTTGTCACTCAGGCTGCAGTTCAGTGGCCTAATCTTGGCTTACTGCAACTTCTGCCTCCCAAGTTCAAGCAATTCTTTTGCCTCAGCTTCTTGAGTAGCTGGAATTACAGGCGTACGCTACCAGGCTCGGCTAATTTTTTTGTATTTTTAGTAGAGACAGGGTGTCACCATGTTGGCCAGGCTGGCCTTGAACTCCTGACCTCAAGCAATCCGCCTGCCTCATCCTCCCAAAGTGCTGGGATTACAGGTGTGAGTCACGCACTCCACCAAAAAAGCCGATCCCATTTTTTATACGTGATCCCAGCTGTGTTAAATAAAGCCTAGAGGAAACTTCTGAAATGTCTTTATGAACGTTAGGATTATCAGTATTTATTGTATACTTTCCATATTTTTTATTCTAAGCTTTTCTTACATTTATAATAATAGAAAAGAGAAAATAAAGTAAAACCTACAATTGTCAAAAAACATCCTGTAGGCTATTTTTTTAAGGTGAATATATCTACGTATATAAATCTAGGATCATTTACTATCACCATGTACGAGACCTATCTGCTTCAATCTCCTTATCCCTCTTCTACAAACTGGTTTGCATAAGCAGGGGCTTTAGAGAAAATATGCCCTTCTCCCAAATCCTTTGGTAGAATTATGAGGTGGTAACTAGATTGCATAGGGAAATCTAAAAACAAAACAAACTAACAACAACATAAACCTAGGAATGAATTTATCCAAAGAAGTGAAAGATCTCTACAAGGAACACTATACAACACTAATGGAAGAAATTGAAGAGGACACCAAAAAATGGAAAGGTAGATATCCCATACTCGTGGATTGGCATAAACAACATTGTTAAAATGTCTATACTACCCAAAGGAATCTACAGATTCAATGCAATCCTTATCAAAATACCAATGACATTCTTCACAGAAATAGAAAGAAATTCTAAGATGTATGTGGAACTACAAAAGATTCCACATAGCTGCTAGTCTCTTCAACAAATTGTGCTGGGAAATCTGGATATCCATATGCAGAAGAATGAAACTAGATCCCCACCTTTCACTATATATAAAAATCAACTCGAAATGGATTAAAGATCAAACTTAAGACCTGAAACTATAAAACTATTAAAATAAAACATTGGGGAAATGATAGAGGACATTGGTCTGGGCAAATATTTTTTGGGTAAGATCCCAAAAGCACAGGCAACAAAAGCATAGAAAGACAAATGGGATTATGTTGAGCTAAAAATCTTCTGTAGAGCAAAGGAAGCAATTAACAAAGTGAAGAGACAACCTACAGAATGGGAGAAAATGTCTGCAAACTGTCCATATGACAGAGTTTGGATATTTGTCTCCCCAACTCTCATGTTGAAATGTGATTCCCAGTGTTGGAGGTGGGGCCTGGTGGGAGGTGATTGGATCATGATGGCAAATTTCTCATGAATGGTTTAGCATCATCCCGTTGGTGCTGTCCTCACAATGTTGCAGGATTTTTAAGGAATCAGACCCATGGAAGTCAGGAGGATATTTATTTAGGTGCACCAGCCCAGTCAGATTAACATCCAAAGGACTGAGCCCTGAACAAAGAGTTAAGTTACCTTTTAAGCATTTCGTGGGGAAGGGGGAGGTCTGTGCAGGGGGAAGCATATTACAGAAATAAGAAACAAAGACAGTTATTCAGCCAAGACATGCATTACATCATTTCTTACTTTTCAAGGAAAAACATGTTTCGCCACCTGAGTTTATCTGTCTAGTGACCTTGCAGCTGCCTAGCTAGGGAAACAGGGTCTTCACAATGCCTGGGAAGGGAGGAGAGATAACGCTTACTAGCCACCAGAAAAACAGGCAGTTAATTTTTAAAGGACTCCAGCTCTTTCTCTTTCTACAACTGAGTTTCTGCTTACACACTCTTTAATTTCTTTTAATTCCTGTTCCATTCCCCACTCTGATGCTTTTTATAACAAAGGTGTTAATAGAAAGCACCACTATTTGCCACCTCCTCATGGAGCTGAGCTGCTTCTTCTACTGGCAGTGGCTGATATTTGGTTAATGCCATCAACTGCACAGTAGTGTATTGGGTTACTATTGCCTCTATAGTTGGCTGAATACTTCTAATAAACAGGGGTAAAAGGCAAGGGAGGATGAGGCAGATGCCAAGAATAAGCAAGAACCTACCAATGAGGGTTTTGAATCCTCCAAAGGTTGAGAACCGTCCTCCAAACAAGGAATCTGGGGACCACCTGGACCAAGTCTGAACGGAACATAGGCCAACTTGTGCATTCTAGCTGTGATTTCCATGACAGCTCAGCTATTATCATTTCTAGGCAACAGTTGGTTAAATTAAAGTTTCCACATACTCTTCCTTCGGAGGCTAAGAGGTAATCTAAAGCCAATCTATTTTGATATATAGCATTTCTCATTTGTGTTACTTGTATTGCCAATAAATCTGGTGCCCTTGACGTTGCATTGGTTATAAATTCTAGGGCTGCCTGCAACCTTATGATGCGGTTGAGCATATAGGTTGGGCTGTGGTACCCCCATGACCCATCTTGCCCTCAGGTAGCTGGTCCATAGTATTTAATGATTCTTTCAGGAGGCCATTCATTATCTTTCCAGTCTCTTATTGAGAGGTGAAGCCAACTGGACTTCCTGGGTCGAGTGGGGACTTGGAGAACTTTTCTGTCTGGCTAAAGGTTTGTAAATGCACCAATCAGCGCTCTGTGTCTAGCTAATTGGATAGGGGACTTGGAGACATTTTCTGTCTAGCTAAAGGATTGTAAATGCACCAATCAGCACTTGTGTCTAGCTAAAGGTTTGTAAATGCACCAATCAGCACTCTGTAAAAACAGACCAATTAGCACTCTGTAAAAGCGGACCAATCAGTACCCTGTAAAATGGACCAATCAGCACTCTGTAAAATGGACCAATCAGCAGGATGTTGGTGGGGCCAAATAAGGTAATAAAAGCTGGCCACCCAAGCCAGCAGCAGCAACCCGCTCAGGTCCTCTTCCACATTGTGGAAGCCTTGTTCTTTTGCTCTTCACAATAAATCTTGCTGCTGCTCATTCTTTGGGTCTGCACTAACTTTAAGAGCTGTACCACTCACCGCGAAGGTCTGCAGCTTCACTCCTGAAGCCAGCAAGACCATGAACCCACTGAGAGGAATGAACAACTCCAGACGTGCCGCCTTTAAGAGCTATAACACTCACTACAAAGGTCTGCTGCTTCACTCCTAAAGTCAGCAAGACCATGAACCCACTGGGAGGAATGAACAACTCCGGACGTGCCACCTTTAAGAGCTGTAACACTCATTGCGAAGGTCTGCAACTTCACTCCTGAAGTCAGCAAGACCACGAACCCACCAGAAGGAAGAAACTCCGGACACATCTGAACTTTTGAAGGAACAAACTCCGGACACCATCTTTAAGAACTGTAACACTCACCACAATGGTCTGCAGCTTCGTTCTTGAAGTCAGCAAGACCAAGAACCCAACGGAAGGAACCAATTCCGGACACACTATGTCCACATCCTTTTTGATATTTGTGTCTATTTTTGTGATTATACTTCCTCTAGTTCTTTTATTTTCATCATAAACTTGATATCCTAAGAGTTCCCCTTGCTTTAGAGGAATTAGAAAGAAGGATGGTTTGATTGTTCCTAACACATATGCGCCTCTCCATTTAGCTGGCAGTTGCCTATATGCCCATGCTTCACAGATCCAATATAGGCCAGAGGGTGCCTTCCAAGCATTTGGAGCCTCTAGCTGATGCCAAGTGTGGCTTAGAGTAGAGAATCAAGAAAAAGGGTTTGGATCTGGTAAGTAGGAGTCATTCTGGGCATTTCTCCATAGAGTTTTGTTTTTAGTCTCATCATAATACTGTTGCCCTAGGCTAGTTGTTTCTCCTACTGCCTCTGTGAAAGCCTTTCCCCATCGGGCGATACAGTACTTTCCAATTATGGAGATTTTTAACAAGCAAAAACTGGCTGAGGCTGTTGGTTCACTGGCAGGGTTAGGCGAAGTGAAATTATCTTGTGTCATTAATTCCTTTGCCTCCCATGGCCACTGGTCCCTCATATTAGTTCCTCCGCATACATAGCATGAGGAAATTCCAAAGCTGCCAGCTATGTTTTCAGCTAGTTGAGCAAATAAGTTTTTGGTTGATGGGTAAAGCTCAGGCACTGGCTGATCAAAATGCTTATAGGATGACTTATGGACCCAGAGTTGCGGGGTTGGATGCATTTGAGTCCTTCTAGTCTTTTTGACAATTACTAGTGGAACTCCAAGTCTTGCTCCTTGTCTATCAACTCATAATAGTACTGTCTGTCCCGTAGACCAAAAAGGTAGCTCTGGCTTTAAGATAGTAAAATTTAAAGGATTGCATGTCCTTGTCTTACAATTTGGTTTGGTTGACATACTACTTAGCAGAGCAGTCCTTCCTGAATGTAAGTGTTGGAGCTGTGTTAGCGTAGACCACTGGATGTTACAGTCTGTGCATCCGATTTGTGGTTCTCCATACAGATGTTTAGGACTGTTGCTGCTAAGCCTCTCTTGTGTCAAAACATTGCAGACTGCTTCTGGTTTTTTAGGATTATGAACATATGTGGCATGGCAGGCACCAAAGTACAAGGAAATAGGCCTTTTATAGGTGGGAGGGGATTCTTTGGTTTGAGCTATAAGCTCTCCTTTTTTTCCCTCTAATTTAATATGTATTTCAAACCAGAATTCATAGGGTAAGAGCTTAGGGTCATAACATACATATAGCTGATTATTTCTTGGGTCACAGACTGAATAGGTGGTCTGGTTGTATGTGCAGGTTCCTAACTTGGTTCCTGTGCATTCACAGTAGGAATGGTTCAGTAGAGTTTTAACTATGGTATTCCTTACCCAGGTAGTGTGTACACAGTGTGGGCATCCTTCTAGAGATTGCTCCCCTTTTAGTATAGGCAGAAATGGTAAGAACATTAGTGTATGTAATAGAAACATGCTTACACTACACATGGGCATGGAAAACCTTCCTCTGGGCACAGACATTTGCAGCATTTGCAGTAATAACATAACAACACAACAATCAGTATTGACAGAATTATAACTAGGCTTATGAATTGTATCCACATTTACTTATCTGGAGATGGTCCTCTTAGCTTCAGCTGTGCATAGACTACTCAGCTTCCAGGATGTGACTAGAGCAGAGCTTGCACGATCCTCAAGTTTCAGCTGTGCGTAGACTGACCAACTTCCAGTGTGGTTAGAGCAGGGCAGTTGATCTTCTTACTGGTTGTTGGGTTTCACTGTAGGACTATTCAGGTGGGATGATCCGAGTCTTGTTGGCTAATCCACTGGTCATTATCAGGAGTCACTGCTGCCACTGGTTTCAACCAGCTATGGTGAATCTAAGGTGTGACACCTGCAACTTTAACAACAGTGGGAGTAGACATGATCACAAGGTGAGGCCGATCCCATAAGGGGCCCCAGGGTTGTTGGATTCTACCTTTTAACCCAGACAGAGTCCTCCGGCTTACGTGGATGCACTGGGTCTGTTAGACTTATAGGTATCCTTTCCCTTACCCAGCCTTGCACCTCCTGCATTGCCACTCCCAAAGCCTGCATCTATTTTGTAAGGGTTAGCTCTCCTAACTCCTCTAAATCCCCTCTAATTTGATTAATGATTGGGGTGGCCTTCCGAACAATATTTCATAGGGCGAATACCCAGTTTGTTATGTAGGTGTACACCTGACCTGGAGGAGGACCATGGGCAAGACCTGATCCCATCCACCTTCCCTGAACTCTGTGGTTGGTAGGCTGTGTGCAGTTTCCATTTGATCTTTAAAAGTTGAGTCAGCTGTTGTACTACTTCTGCCACAAATGCAGGACCATTGTCTGATCCTAGGGTTAAAGGCAATCCAAATCTTGATATGATGTCTTTTAGTAGCACCTTTGTCACCTCTCGTGCCTTTTCAGTCCTGGTGGGGAAGGCCTCAACCCACCCTGAGAAGGTGCAAACAAACACTAGCATATACCGGTAACCTCCTGCTTGAGACAATTTGGTAAAGTCTATAAGCAGGTTCTCACAAGGCACAGCTCCTATTTCCTGAATTCCTGGGGGTCGAGTAGATCCTTGTTTTGGATTATTCTAGGCACAGGATAGACATTGTTTGCAAACAGCACAGGTGATGGCAGAGCACCATGGCACATAGAAGTGTCGACCTATCAATGTCTCTAGGGCTGTCCTTCCAGTGTGTGTTCCTTGATGGATCTGCTTCACAAATCTTGGGGCTATTGTCTCTGGGATGGACAGCCTCCCGTCAGAGAACAGCCACCATCCATGAGCATGCAATATTCTTCCATTTGTTTGTGTCCTCTTTTATTTCGTTGAGCAGTGGTTTGTAGTTCTCCATGAAGAGTTCCTTCACATCCCTTGTAAGTTGGATTCCTAGGTATTTTATTCCCTTTGTAGCAATTGTGAATGGGAGTTCACTCACGATTTGGCTCTCTGTCATCTGCAAACAGGGATACTTTGACTTCCTCTTTTCCTAACTGAATACTGTTTATTTCTTTCTCTTGCCTGATTGCCCTGGCCAGAACTATGTTGAATAGGAGTGGTGAGAGAGGGCGTCCTTGTCTTGTGCTGGTTTTCAAAGAGAATGCTTCCAGTTTTTGCCCATTCAGTATGTGGGTTTGTCATAAATAGCTCTTATTTATTTTGAGATACCTCCCATCAATACCTAGTTTATTGAGAGTTTTTAGCATGAAGCGTTGTTGAATTTTGTTGAAGGCCTTTTCTGCATCTATTGAGATAATCATGTGTTTTTTGTCATTGGTTCTGTTTATGTGATGGATTACATTTATTGATTTGCGTATGTTGAACCAGACTTGCATCCCAGGGATGAAGCTGACTTGCTTGTGGTGGATAAGCTTTTTGATGTGCTGCTGGATTCGGTTTGCCAGTATTTTATTGAGGATTTTTGCATCGATGTTCATCAGGGATATTGGTCTAAAATTCTCTTTTTTTGTTGTGTCTCTGCCAGGCTTTGGTATCAGGATGATGTTGGCCTCATAAATGAGTTAGGGAGGATTCCCTCTTTTTCTACTGATTGGAATAGTTTCAGAAGGAATGGTACCAGCTCCTCTTTGTACCTCTAGTAAAATTTTACTGTGAATCCGTCTGGTCCTGGACTCTTTTTTTGGTTGGTAGGCTATTAACTATTGCTTCAATTTCAGAGCCTGTTATTGGTCTATTCAGAGATTCAATTTCTTCCTGGTTTAGTCTTGGGAGGGTGTAGGTGTCCAGGAGTATATCCATTTCTTCTAGATTTTCTAGTTTATTTGCGTAGAGGTGTTTATAGTATTATCTGATGGTAGTTTGTGTTTCTGTGGGATGGGTGGTGATATCCCCTTTATCATTTTTTATTGTGTCTGTTTGAGTCTTCTCTCTTTCTTCTTTATTAGTCTTGCTAGCAGTGTATCAATTTTGTCAATCATTTCAAAAACCAGCTTCCGGATTCATTGATTTTTTGAAGGGTTTTTTGTGTCTCTATCTCTTTCAGTTCTGCTCTGATCTTAGTTATTTCTTGCCTTCTGCCAGCTTTTGAATTTGTTTGCTCTTGCTTCTGTAGTTCTTTTAATTGTGATGTTAGGGTGTTGACTTTAGATCTTTCCTGCTTTCTCTTGTGGGCATTTATAAAGTGTTATAAATTTCCCTCTATACACTGCTTTAAATGTGTCCCAGAGATTCTGGTACATTGTATCTTTGTTCTCATTGGTTTCAAAGAACATCTTTATTTCTGCCTTCATTTCATTATTTACCCAGTAGTCATTCAGGAGCAAGTTGTTCAGTTTCCATACAGTTGTGCAGTTTTGAGTGAGTTTCTTAATCCTGAGTTCTAATTTCATTGCATTGTGGCCTGAGAGACAGTTTGTTGTGATTTCTGTTCTTTTACATTTGCTGAGGAGTGCTTTACTTCCAATTATGTGGACGATTTTAGATTAAGTGTGATGTGCTGCTGAGAAGAATGTATATTCTGTTGATTTGGGGTGGAGAGTTCTGTAGATGTCTATTAGGTCTGCTTGTTGCAGAGCTGAGTTCAGGTCCTGGATATCCTTGTTAACCTTCTGTCTTGTTGATGTGTCTAATATTGACAGTGGGGTGTTAAAGTCTCCCATTATTATTGTGTGGGAGTCTAAGTCTCTTGTAGGTCTCTAAGGACTTGCTTTATGAATCTGGGTGCTCCTATATTGGGTGCATATATATTTATGATAGTTAGCTCTTCTTGTTGAATTGATCCCTTTACCATTATGTAATGGCCTTCTTTGTCTCTTTTGATCTTTGTTGGTTTAAAGTCTGTTTTATCAGAGACTAGGATTGCAACCCCTGCCTTTTTTTGTTTTCCATTTGCTTGGTAGATCTTCCTCCATCCTTTTTATTTTGAGCCTATGTGTGTCTCTGCACGTGAGATGGGTCTCCTGAATACAGCACACTTCTTTGTCTCCTTTGATCTTTGTTGGTTTAAAGTCTGTTTTATCAGAGAGTAGGATTGCAACCCCTGCTTTCCTTTTTTTTTTTTTTTTTTTGCTTTCCATTTGCTTGATAGATTTTCCTCCATCCCTTTATTTTGAGCCCATGTGCATCTTTGCACATGAAATGGGTCTCCTGAATACAACACAATGATGGGTCTTGACTCTTTACCCAATTTGCCAGTCTGTGTCTTTTAATTAGGGCATTTAGCCCATTTACATTTAAGGTTAATATTGTTATGTGTGAATTTGATCGTGTCATTATGATGTTTGCTGGTTGTCTTGTCCGTTAATTGATGCAGTTTCTTCATAGTATCGATGGCCTTTACAATTTGGCATGTTTTTGCAGTGGCTGGTACCAGTTGTTCCTTTCCATGTTTAGTGCTTCCTTCAGGAATTCTTGTAAGGCAGGCCTAGTGGTGACAATATCTCTCAGCATTTGCTTCTCTGTAAAGGATTTTATTGCTCCTTCACTTATGAAGCTTAGTTTGGATGCATATGAAATTCTGGGTTGAAAATTCTTTCCTTTAAATATGTTGAATATTGGCCCCCACTCTCTTCTGGCTTGTAGGGTTTCTGCTGAGATATCCACTGTTAATCTGATGGGCTTCCCTTTGTGGGTAACCTGACCTTTCCCTCTGGCTGCCCTTAACATTTTTTCCTTCATTTCAACCTTGGTGAATCTAACAATTATATGTCTTGGGTTTGCTCTTCTCGAGGAGTGTCTTTGTGGTGTTCTCTGTATTTCCTGAATTTGAATGTTGGCCTGCCTTGCTGGGTTGGGGAAGTTCTCCTGAATAATACCCTGCAGAGTGTTTTCCAACTTGGTTCCATTCTCCCTATCACTTTCAGGTGCACCAATCAAACGTAGATTTGGTCTTTTCACATAGTCCCTTATTTCTTGGAGGCTTTGTTCGTTTCTTTTTACTCTTTTTTTTCTAACCTTGTCTTCTCGCTTTATTTCCATAATTTGATCTTCCGTCACTGACATCCTTTCTTCCACTTGATCAAATCAGCTATTGAAGCTTGTGCATGCATCATGAAGTTCTCATGCCATGGTTTTTATCTCCATCAGGTCATTTAAGATCTTCTTTACACTGTTTATTCTAGTTGGCCATTTGTCTAATCTTTTTTCAAGGTTTTTAGCTTCTTTTTGATGGGTTCGAACATCCTCCTTTAGCTTGGAGAAGTTTGTTATTACGGACCTTCTGAAGCCTACTTCTGTCAACTCGTCAAAGTCATTCTTCATCCAGCTTTGGTCCATTGCTGGCAAGGAGCTGCCTTCCTATGGAGGAGAAGAGGCACTCTGATTTTTAGAATTTTCAGCTTTTCTGCTCTGGTTTCTCCCCATCTTTGTGGTTTTATCTACTTTTGGTCTTTGATGTTGGTGACTTACAGATGGGGTTTTGGTATAGATAAGCTTTTTGTTGATGTTGATGCTATTCATTTCTGTTTGTTAGTTTTCCTTCTAACAGTCAGTTCCCTCAGCTGCAGGTCTGTTGGAGTTTGTTGGAGTTCCACTCCAGACCCTGTTTGCCTGGGCATCACCAGCAGAGACTGCAGAACAGCAAATACTGCAGAACAGCAAATATTGCTGCCTGACACTTCCTCTGGAATTGTCGTCCTTCCTGATCCTTCCTCTGGAAGTGTCATCCTAGAGGGGCAGCTGCCTATGTGAGGTGTCTGTTGGCCCCTACTGGGAGGTGTCTCCCAGTTAGGCTACATGGGGGTCAGGGACCCACTTGAGGAGGCAGTCTGTCTTTCTCAGAGCTCAAACGCCATGCTGGAAGAACCACTACTCTCTTCAGAGCTGTCAGACAGGGATGTTTAACTCCACAGAAGTTGTCTGTTGCCTTTTGTTCAGCTATGCCCTGCCCACAGAGGTGGAGTCTAGAGGCAGTAGGCCTTGTTGTGCTGCAGTGGGCTCCACCTAGTTCGAGTCTCCCGGCTGCTTTGTTTACCTATTCAAGCCTCAACAATGGCAGATGCTGCTCCCCCAGCCAGACTGCTGCCTTGCAGATCGATCTCAGACTGCTGCGCTCGCAGTGAGCAAAGCTCCGTGAGCATAGGACCTGCCAAGCCAGGCACTGGAGACAATCACCTTGTCTGTCAGTTGCTAACACCTTGGGAAAAGCGCAGTATTTGGGCAAGAGTGTCCCATTTTTCCAGGTACAGTCTGTCACATCTTCCCTTGGCTAGGAAAGGGAAATCCCCTCACCTCTTGTGCTTTCCAGGTGAGGCAATGCCCCGCCCTGCTTCAGCTCACCCACTGTTGGCTGCACCCACTTTCTGACCAGTCCCAGTGAGATGAACCAGGTACTTCAGTTGGAAATGCAGAAATCACCCGTCTTCTGCATCAATCACGCTGGGAAATGCAGACCGGAGCTGTTCCTATTTGGCCATCTTGCCTCTTTAGTTTTTATTTCTTTTCCTTCAGTAGTCAAAAGTCCTCTCTCTTTGTCTATAACCCATGGGTGTGCAGAGTTGCAAAAGCATATTTAGAGTCAGTATATATGTTTACTTTCTTCCCTTTGGCCAATAACAGTGCTCTGGTTAATGCTATTAATTCAGCCTTCTGAGCAGAAGTCCCCAGAAGGTAAGGCTTGAGCCTTGACCTCCAAGTGTTGGGTAACTACTGCATACCCTGCATATTGCACCCCATCTGTTATGAAACTGCTACCATTAATGAAGTATTCAACATCTGGGCTCTCCAAGGGGGTATCTTTGAGGTCTTTCCATCTCGAGAACACTTCGTCCACTGTATTTATGCGACAGTGAGGAACGTCCTGCCAGCACTGAGGCAACCCACCGTCCTTCCAGTCGGGTTCCTCCACAGGCAGTAGGGTAGCTGAGTCAAGGTATTTACAGTCTCTGGTGTTATCTGAGGATTTTCACACAGAAGTCCTTGATACTTTAGCATTCTAGAGTTGGACAGCCAACGATGTCCTCTTTGCTCCCTTAAGGCGACTACAGTGTGTGGCACCTTAACTATTAACTTCCGACCTAGGGCTAGCTTGTTGGCATCTTCTAGAAGGTTTGTGTTAGCTGCCAATGCCCTGAGGCAGTAGGGCCAACCTAAGGCCACCAAGTCCAGTATTTTGGATAAGTATGTTACTGGCCGAGGCCAAGAGCCCAACAACTGAGTTAAGACTCTTGGCCGGGCGCGGTGGCTCACGCTTGTAATCCCAGCACTTTGGGAGGCCGAGGCGGGCGGATCACGAGGTCAGGAGATCGAGACCACGGTGAAACCCTGTCTCTACTAAAAATACAAAAAATTAGCCGGGCGCGGTGGCGGGCGCCTGTAGTCCCAGCTACTCGGAGAGGCTGAGGCAGGAGAATGGCGTGAACCCGGAAGGTGGAGCTTGCAGTGAGCCGAGATCGTGCCACTGCACTCCAGCCTGGGCGACAGAGCGAGACTCCATCTCAAAAAAAAAAAAAAAAAAAAAAAGACTCTGACTGCCATTCCCTTTCGTTCATCCACATACAAAAAGAGGAGCTTTTTTACATCTGGCAACCCTAGTGCCAGGGCCTGGATGAGAGCTTCCTTTATATCCTTGAAGGCCTTTTCCTCTTCCAGTAGGAAGGGCTCTCTTTCCTTACCTTTGGTAGCCTCATATAAGGGCCTTGCTATAAGGAAGAAGTTTAGAATCCAGATTTGGCAGAATCCTGCCGTGCCTAGAAATTCCCTGACCTGCCACCTTGTAACTGGGGTGGGCAATGCACATACAGCCTCCTTGTGTGCACTTCCAGGCCTGCGCTGGCCTTGGGATACCATGAATCCTACATATCCAACCTCCCCGAAAACAGACTTTTGCCTTCTTCTTGGACACTTCATAACCAGCTTCACACTGCAGGTGAAGAAGCCTCTCTGTTCCTTGGAGGCATTCCTCCCTCATGGGGGCAGCGAATAACAAATCATAAATATATTGTAATAGCACACAATTGTCACTAGGTGGCGTAAAACCCTCAAGATCCGTAGCCAAGGCCTCCTCAAAAATGGCAGAATTCTTAAACCCTTGCAGCATCCTTGTCCAGGTATATTGCAATTGCCCCCACTGGAAGGCAAATATAGGCTGACTTTGGGGAGCAAGCTTCAAACAAAAGAAGGCATCTTACTGGTGCAGCACAGCAACATGGCACATGTATACACATGTAACAAACCTGCATGTTGTGCACATGTAGTCTAGAACTTAAAGTATAATAATAAAAAAAAAAGGAAAAAAAAATAGACATCCTTTAAGTCCAGACATGTGAACCAAGGGGCATCAGCAGGAATCTGTCCCAGCATTGCGTATGGGTTGGGTACTATGGCATGGATAGTGACAATGGTCTTGTTTACTGCCCAGAGATCCTGCACTGGCCTGTATTCTCCATTTGGTTTGCACACTGGCAGCAGAGGAGTATTCCATGAGGACTTGCATTTTACTATAATTACATGTGTATAAACCTGATTTAGATGCTTTGTTATTCCATCAATTGCCTCTCTGAGTAGTGGATTATTGACAGACTCATACCGGGACAGCATGAGGGTTAAGCTCTACTACCATCAGGGGTCTGTTTGCAGCAAGTCCAGGGGGGTTATCCTCAGTCCATACACCCAGGACCTTGAAAAGCATCCCCCACATATTGTGTAGGTCCGCTCCGGTGGCCTTCTAGCACACAGTTCATAGAGCCACCATTCCTCAGCCCTTGGGACAGTTAAAGTCAATACCATTGACTTAGACTTTCCAAACTTCAGTGTCATATTCCCTTTAGGTGTAAAGGAAATTTGTGCCTGAAGTTTCTGGAGTAAGTCTCTCCCCAACAAGGGCACTGGATAATTTGGCATGTATAGAAACTTATCTTGGCAGGGCGTGGTGGCTCACGCCTGTAATCCCAGCACTTTGAGAGGCCGGCCGATCACAAGTTCAGGAGATTGAGACCATCCTGGCTAACATGGTGAAACCCTGTCTCTACTAAAAATACAAAAAATTAGCCAGGCATGGTGGCAGGAGCCTGCAGTCCCAGCTACTCAATAGGCTGAGGCAGGAGAATGGCGTGAACCTGGGAGGCAGAGCTTGCAGTGAGCCGAGATCACACCACTGCTCTCCAGCCTGGGCAACAGAGTGAGACTCCATCTCAAAAAAATAAATAAATAAAAATAATAAAATAAAATAAAAAAGAAACTCATGCTGCACTTTTTGCCCCCCAATAACACATCTCCTTTACTTGCAAAAAGGTCTCTTTTCTTTGGCCCCAGTAGCCCCTACTATAGTAGCACAGTTCTTTGTGCGGGGCTAATTGGGTGAATTTCCACAGAGAAATCAGCACCAGTATCTAGTAAAAAATCCATTAACCGGCCCCCTACTTCCATAGAGACCATAGGCTCCCCAGGGCCTAAAAAGATGGAGCCCAGTCTGTCTCAGTCCTCAAAATTCTCAGTCCCTGCTAAGCCAATCAGATCAGGATTTGCCTTTGAGGTACCATGACTAGCTACCAAATGCTGCACTCGGGTGTTAGACCATTGACCATCATTTCCATCCTTTTCCTTTTCAGGGCACTCATCTTTCCAGTGGCCCATTTGCCTGCACCTTGCACATTGGTTCCTGTCCACCTGGGACCGGCTTTCCTCTCCCGGTGTTGTCTGCCCTCTTCCTTGGCCACTGCCTCAGCTACGCCCTCTAGCAAATCCAGGGTTACTTTCTGCTAGTGCAGCAGCTACAAATTGAGCTGTCTCTGTTTCTATTTCTGGTTTTTCTTTCTTTCTTTGGTTGGGCTGCCTGAGCCACTAATGCCTTGTAATATCCTTCTAGGCAGAGCTGTAGACACTTGGGGTGAGTTTGTGCCACACTGATCCAAGAGTCTATATAAGGAAACTGGTCTGGGTATCCTGGTTGTCCTCCAACTCCAGTGACCACCTTAAACACGCAGCCAATTAATTCCCTGTCTATTGTACCTTCAGAGGGTCGCCCCACATTGAAAGCAGGCCAATCTATCTCACAGTATGTCCTTAACTTTTGAGTATCCAGTTTCATCCCATAATCACCTCTAAATCCTTTTATAAAATTCTTTATCATGCACTCCGAAGGAGTTGGTTTTCACGCTTTCCCTCCCATTTCCTCCCTTGTGGCACACTTTCACTCTCGGGTCCACCAGACTGGGTCCTATTACAGGAGTTTCGGATGCTGCTTAGCCAGGAACGTGTCTTCCTCTGTCACAGCCTGCTGTGGCTGTGAAGCTGGTCCTGTCAGCCGGTCCTATCAGCCGTATGCAGCATCCTAGGTCTGATTTCCCCCGCACTTGCCTCGGAGCACACAGCCCATGCTAAGGGATCTGTGCCTCCCCACATCACTCTCTGCATTGGCCTCTCCCAAGACCGTCTCTTTCACACACTTTCACACACCTCCCCTGCCCCAGGACTCCTCATCGGATGAAACGAGCCTCTCTTGTGTCCCGGGTGGGTTCACACACACCCACACACTCCCAGTTCCTGTCTTCAGATCCATGAGCCACTTTCACTTTGTTAGTGGGGACAAAAGGTTCATCCAAATTGGCAAGTCACTCCTGCCACCCCCAGCCACTCTGGGTTGATTAGTGGTTGTTCCCCAGGAGGTGATCAAGCTTCCCTTCATCCCTATAGGACAGGCTTCCCTGCCTTGGGCCCTTGCTCCTTACCATGGTTTCTGAAGTGCTGGTATCATCCTGCAACCCTGTTCCCAGTTCTGTTACCCTGCTGGGCAGGCCACTGGGATGTGGGAGCTGGTTTCCGTCCGGGTGAAGCTACCCCGCAGCATGCCTTGGATGCCGGGTCTCCCCCAGCCCCAGGGCTCTAGTCCCACAGGCAAAGGAGACAATAAATCTGTTGTCTCCAAACCCAGGGGAGCCCCCAGAAATGTTCTGGGATTTTTAAGGAATCAGAGAGACCGATGGGGTTCAGGAGGATATTTATTATTTAGGTGCACCGGCCCAGTCAGATTAACATCCAAAGGACTGAGCCCTGAACAAAGAGTTAAGTCAGCTTTTAAGCATTTTGTGGGGAAGGGGGGAGATCTGTACAGGGGGAAGCATATTACAAAAGCAAGAAACAAAGACAGTTATTCAGTCAAGACATGCATTACATCATTTCTTACTTTTCAAGGAAAAACATGTTTTGCGACTTGAGTTTATCTGTCTAGTGACCTTGCAGCTGCCCAGCTAGGGAAACAGGGTCTTCACAATGCCTGGGAAGGGAGGAGAGATAACACTCACTAGCCACCAGAAAAACAGGCAGTTAATTTTTAAAGGACTCCAGCTCTTTCTCTTTCTCAAGGGGAATTGGGTTTTCTTACGTACAACTGAGTTTCTGCTTACACACTCTTTAATTTCTTTTAATTCCTTTTCTAACAACGAGTTCTTGAGAGATCTGGTTGTTTAAAACAGTGTGTGGCACGTCCTCCACCTCTTTCTCTTGCTCTCTTGCCATGTGATGTGCCTGCTCCTGCTTTGCTTTCTGCTATGAGTGAAAGTTCCTTGAGGCCTCCCCAGAAGCCAAGCAATGCTGGTGCCATGCTTCCTGTACAGTCTGCAGAATTATGAGCCAATTACACCTTTTTTCTTTATAAATTACCCAGACTCAGGATTTTCTTTATAGCAACACAAGAATGGCCTAACACACCATCTAACACGGGATTCATAACCAGAATATATAAGGAAGTCAAACAATTCGATAGCAAAAAACCCATAACCTGATTAAAAAATGGACAGGCTGGGCACAGTGGCTCACACCTGTAATCTCAGCACTTTGGGAGGCAAAGGTGGGTGGATCACAAGGTCAGCAGGTCAAGACCACCCTGGCCAACATGGTGAAACCCCCTCTCTACTAAAAATACAAAAAAATTGGCTGGGTGTGGTGGTGCACACCTGTAATCCCAGCTACTCAGGAGGCTGAGGCAGGAGAATTGCTTGAACCTGGGAGGCAGAGGTTACAGTGAGTCGAGATCGCACCACTGCACTCCAGCCTGGGTGACAGACCGAGACTCCGTCTCAAAAAAAAAAAAAAAAAAAAAATGGACAAAAAGGCCAGGCATGCCTAAAGTCCCTGCACTTTGGGAGGCCAAGGTGAGTGGATCACTTGAGCACAGGAGTTCAAGACCAGCCTGGGCAACATGGTGAAACCCAGTCGCTACAAAAAATACAAAAAAATTAGCCGAGCATGGTGGCACATGCCTTTGGTCCTAGCTACTTGGGCCATCCTGAGGTGGAATGATCACTTGAACCCAGGATGCGGAAGCTGCAACGAGCCCAGATCACCTCCAGCCTGGGTGACCCCAATTCAAAAAATAAAAAACAAAAATTAAAAAAAAAGGCAAAAGATCGCATAGACATTTCTCAAAGGAAGACATATGAATGGCCATTAGATATGTGAAAAAATGCTCAACCATAATTAGGGAAATGTAAACCAAAACCACATTAAGATATCATCTCACCCCAGTTAAAATGGACATTTGAAAAAAAAGAAAAAATAACAAATGCTGGTGAGGATGTGGAGAAAGGGGAACGCTCATCCACCATTGGTAGGAATGTACAGTAGTACAACCACTATGAAGAACACCATGAAGGTTCCTCAAAAATCTACACATAGAACTATCATACAATCCAGCAATCCCTTTGCAACCTGTGTCCATCAACAGATAAATGGATATAGAAAATGTGGTCTGTATGGACAATATTATGAAAAAGAATGGGATTCTATCATCTGTAACAACATGGATGGAACTGGAGGTCAATATGATAAGTGAAATAAGCCAAGCCTAGAAAGACAAATATTGAATGTTCTCACTTATATCTGGGAGATTAAAAAACGGATCTCCTGGAGGCAGGGTAGAAAGGTAGTTACAAGGCTGGGAAGGGAAGGGGAGAGTAGGAAATTTAGAAAAGTTAGTTAATGGTTACAAGAATACATTTAGATACAAGGAGTAAGTTCTAGTATTTGATAGTACAGTAAGTATAGTTAGCAATAACTTATATAATAATATACTTATATATACTTATAACTTGTTATCTTATTTTGAAATATATATTTTAAAATATATATATATTCAAATACTCTGATTTGACCATTATACATTGCATACATGTATCAAAATAGCATATTACATGTACATTATCAATAAAAATAATAAAGTTATTTGTTGAATGAATGGCCTGTGGCTTTTCAATTCACTTGTGTGTTTAGGCAGCAAAAAATTTCTCCATTTGGCCTTAAGTGGAGACCCACTGGCCTGAATCTTAGGAAGCCTGGATTCATTTTTACTTTTATGAAGAATGTAAAACATACTTCTAAGATGAGATGCATTGATAAGCTGCTACAGGTTTGAAAATCCTGAATGCTTATGGTAAAAAGCCATTTTGGAAGCTGAAGTGTAAATGTTTTAAATGTTTATTTTTGTAAATACTGAGTTTGTGTTTAACATCTGAGCCTCAGGTTTCTAATGTGTGAAACTCAAGAGAGTAATACTACCTCTTAAGTCATTTTGAAAATAATATTGGGTGCAGTGGCTCAGGCCTGTAATCAGCACTTTGGGAGGTGGAGACAGGCCAATCACCTGAGGTCAGGAGTTCAAGACCAGCCTGGCCAACACAGCGAAACAGTCTTTACTGAAAAATACAAAAATTAGCCAGGTGTGGTGGTGGGCACCTGTAATCCCAGCTACTTGGGAGGCTGAGACAAGAATTGCTTGAACCTGGGAGGTGGAGGTTGCAGCCAAAATCGCGGCACTGCACTCTAGCCTGGGTGACAGTGCAAGACTTCGTAAAAAAAAAAAAAAAGAAAATAATGTTAAAAAATGCAGTTATTTAATATAGTGTCTAGCAGACAATAAATGCTTAATAAATGATAGTCATTTTTAGCTTTTACTCACATTTTTTATCTCTGCAGGAATCACATTACCTAGTGAAACTACTTCCCCAGTGTTTACAAAAAAGGACTGAGGGATCCCAGAGATTGCATCCAGGAAAAGAGCAAGCACGCGTGCGCGCGTGTGTGTGTATACGTGTCTGTGTGTATGTGTGTAGTTTAAAAAAGAACAATACATGCCAAAAAAAAAAAAAACCATGAAAGCATTATAAACTTTAAAATTTGTTTACTGAAAATCTGTTTATTAAGGAGTTAACATTTTAGAGTTGGTTCAATACTTTATGGAACTTAAAATCCTGAGTTGCCCCTCAATAATACATACATCTACAGTACAGGCATTTGTACAAAATACTATAATTACTGGTGCTTAACATTATTAGACTTCTTTTCTATAACTTCCATTTGTCAGGTAAATAAAACACTAACCTTTCAAAGTTGCTACAATTTTAGGAGTTCACAAATTCCTCTCTCTCCAGTTTTTATTAGTACATTTTAAATCTCCTTTGGGGACTGGAAGCCAAACCCTCCAAACAAAAGCCTCAGTCTGAACCAACACTGAGAGACAGTAATGTCAGAAGCTCTTTCGTTTTTCACGGAGAGCAAAAATACAGAATATATTTACTAATTTATTTTCCAATAAAAAGAATATACTTTGTATCTGGAGAAAAAAAATGCTTAATTGTCAGGAGTTGCTTTTGGAGAATGATCAATAAGTTCCTTGTCAATTGTCTCATAGTAATACCACGGTCCATCTCCTCTCACACGCATCAATCTTCGTACTTCCAGCTCCTTTAACCTGTAACAAATGGAACAGCAATATTGAGATTCCAGCACTTCCAATGATAAATTTAATGAGCCATTTCCATAAAGGACAATCACTGGAGTCTGCTTTTATGTAAAGTATAATGTCCCTCCACAGACCCTTATGTAGGCATACATGTGGTATACATCTATAAGCAAAATTTGGGACTTGTTTTTGACTTTTATTATGTTGCTTATGTAGGTAGCTATCAAACAGTTTTTTTGTTGTTTTTGTTTTTTTTTTTTTTTGAGACGGAGTCTTGCACAGTTGCCCAGGTCGGAGTGCTATGGTGCAGTCTCAGCTCACTGCAACTTCTCCCTCCCAGGTTCAAGTGATCCTCCTGCCTCAGCCTCCCAAGTAGCTGGGACTACAGGGGCCCACCACCATGCCCAGCTAATTTTTGTATTTTTAGTAGAGACAGGGTTTCATCATGTTGGCCAGGCTGGTCTCTAACTCCTGACCTCGTGACCTGCCTGCCTTGGCCTCCCAAAGTGCTGGGATTACAGGCGTGGGCCACTGCACCCGGCTTACCAAACAGTTTTTAACACCAAAACATTACTCGAATTGATAACGAATTCTCTCCTCCACTGTGCCTGCACAGATCACTTTCATCTGAATTGTTACAGTGCTTTTCCTATCTTCTCACCTTTTAGATGCTAGGAGAGTCATTTACAGAATGTCTACTACTATGGCCATATGCTGTGCCAGGTGCTAGGAATTAACAAGTGAATAAGCTTTTCTGGAGTTTCACATCTTGTGTCTGCCTATCACCATTAGGACAGAAAACTTTCCAAGAGCAGAACTGGTTTTTTATTCACCAGCATTATACCAGGCCCAGTCAACATCAGACACTCAGTCAATATTTATACAAACATAAATAGAAAGCAAGAAAAATCAAGATTAAGAAAAACATTCTCCAACTCTAACATCTACTTACTTGCCCTTGTCATTCTTCACAAATTGAATAATCTCTTATTTTATACAGGTGCTTTCCCTCTTCCATATCTAAGTCTTTGCACAAACGATCACACATTCCTGAAGTAGTCCCTTCTCCATCAAACCTTTTACTTTCTGTTTTTATAGAATACATACTTTTTCATAGGACTAAAAATTTATCACAGTTAAATAAGTCACTTTATGAACCTCAACCAGCTCACTTACCCTATGGGAGATTATATGCCTTTGTGAGGGTATGTTTATTGATCTTTTTTGAAGGATTAAATAACGTTCTCTTTCTTGTCTACTCTTTATAGAGTATAACTATCCAAACCGTGAGTAATTGAAATATTTATCAACATGAGACTAACTGGTTAAATTATGATTCATCCACATAATGGACTACTATGTACCTGCTAAAAATAATGAGAACCTGTATGTAGTAACATGGGAGGAGATTCTACATATACTGTTATGTTTTAAAAAAGCAAGGTATAAAATAAGCATGTGTAGCACCTTCCTATTTCATTAAAAAATAGTAAGCTGGGAGCAGTGACATGTCTGTAGTCCTAGCTACTTGGGAGGCTGAGGTGGGAAGGTTGCTTTAGCTCAGGAGTTCAGGTCCAGCCTGGGCAACACAGCAAGTCCCCATGTCAAATAAAAAAAAACAAAAAAGCCAAAAACAGGCTGGGCAAGCTGACTCATGCCTGTAATCCTAGCACTATGGGAGGCCAAGGCAGGAAGATTGCTTGAGCGCAGGAGTTCCAGATCAGCCTGGCCAACAGAGCAAGATCTCATCTCTACCAAAACAAACAAACAAACAAACAAAACCCCCCAAACAATTAGTTGGGCATGGTGGCCAGCACCTGTGGTCCCAGCTACTCAGGAGGCTGAGGCTGGAGGATTGCTTAAGCCCAGGACGTCGGGGCTGCAGTGAGTCATGACTGCAACACTGCACTCCAGCCCAGGCAACAGAACGAGATCCTGTCTCAAAAAAATTAAAGGAAAACATGGGTGAATATTAAAAAAATAATTTTGGAATTATATATTTACTGATTTAATTATCATCAGAGATCTCTGTATGACACAAAATCCCAAAAGCTAAAGACTGTCAAACCTGACAATAATTATAAATGAGTAAATACATAGGAAGTAATTAAAACACTGATACAAAATGTACTCAAAAATTTATTAGCGGCCAGGTATGGTGGCTCACGTATGTAATCCCAGCACTTTGGGAGGCTGAGGCAGGCAGATCACTTGAGGCCAGGAGTTCAAGACCAGCCTGGCCAACATGGCAAAACCTGCTCTCTACTAAAAATACAAAAATTTGCAGGGCGTGGTGGTGGGCGCCTCCAATCCCAGCTACTCGGGAGGCTGAGGCAGAATCGCTTGAACCCAGAAGGCAGAGGTTGCAGTTAGCCAAGACCACGCCACTGTACTCCAGCCTGGGAGATAGAGCAAAACTGTCTCAAAAAAAAAAAAAAAGAAAATGTTATTAGTTACTATTACAGATTTGTTATCTGAAAATGTAAAAACACTTCTGTGTTGCAAAAATTTCTACACTGCCAAAAGACAATATATAGAGAAAGAAATACACACAGCCAGGTGCAGTGGCTCGCGCCTGTAATCTCAGCATTTTGGGAGGCCCGGAGGGTGGATGGCTTGAGCCCAGGTGTTTGAGACCAGCCTGGGCAACATGGTGAAACCATGTCTTTACAAAAAATACAAAAATTAACTGGGCATGGTGTCATGCACCTGTAATCTTGGCTACTAGGGAGGCTTGGGTGGGAGGACAGCTTGCACCCAGGAGACCAAGGCTGCAGTGAGTCAAGATCATGCCACTGTACTCCAGCCTGGGCAACAGAGCAAGACTTTGTCTCGGGGGGAAAAAAAAGAAAAGAAAGAAAAGAAATACACACAACTAATAGATATATTAAAAAACTACTCAACTTTACAAAGAAATATAAAATTGAAATGATGAGGTGACATTTTTCAATTACCATATCAGCAAAAATGTTTCACTTTGATAAATTCCATTACAGAGAAACATGGAAAACTGAAACATGGAAACTGATGAAGAAACAACTGGTGTAACTTTTTGGAGAAGAGTTCGGCAATATCTACCCAAAGTTTAAAAGCATGTGCTATTTGGCTTATTAATGCCACTTCCAGAAATTTATTTTCCAGATATGTTACATAAATATGTAAACAATATGGGGGAAAATTAAACACAGCAGTATGTATAATAGCAAAAAACTTGGAAAGAACCCAAGTACCAGCAATAGGGGACTGGTTAAAAAAAAACACAGGCACTCCAAGTCAATCCTAAGCCAAAAGAACAAAGCTGGAGGCATCACACTACCTGACTTCAAACTATACTACAAGGCTACAGTAACCAAAACAGCATGGTACTGGTACCAAAACAGACATAGAGACCAATGGAACAGAACAGAGCCCTCAGAAATAATGCTGCATATCTACAACCATCTGATCTTTTTTTTTTTTTTTTTTGAGACAGAGTCTTGCTCTGTCACCCAGGTTGGAGTGCAGTGGCGCAATCTCGGCTCACTGCAAGCTCCGCCTCCCGGATTTATGCCATTCTCCTGCCTCAGCCTCTCTGAGTAGCTGGGACTACAGGCGCCCGCCACCATGCCCGGCTAATTTTTTTTTGTATTTTTAGTAGAGATGGGGTTTCACCGTGGTCTCGATCTCCTGACCTCGTGATCCGCCCGCCTCGGCCTCCCAAAGTGCTGGGATTACAAGCGTGAGCCACCGCGCCCGGCCTAGTATGTATATAAAATATAAGAAAGAAAATCCACATAGCTTTCCATAACAGCATATATCCCTTTCTTTTTAATGGCCACATTATATATTTCATTGGATGGATATATCCATCCATCTGCTTCCCAGCTGGGGCAACAGAGCAAGACTTCCACTCTAAAAAAAAATTTCAGAAATTTAAAAAAGAACTCCTTTTAACCTGACACATATCTCCTAATAGTCTCCTTGTCACCAGTTTCTAATTTTCACTCCAAACGAGCTAATTCTATCTTTATCCCTTTTTTTTTTTGAGATGGAGTCTCGCACTGTCACCCAGGCTGCAGTGCAGTGACATGGTCTCAGCTCACTGCAACCTCTGCCTCCCAGGTTGAAGTGATTCTTCTGCCTCAGCCTCTTGAGTAGCTGGGATTACAGGCACATACCACCACGCCCGGCTGATTTCTGTAGCCTCCCAAAGTGCTGGGATTACAGGTGTGAGCCACTGCATCTGGATGTATCTTTATCCTTTTACATAAAGCATCCTACAATGCTGAAATATTAATAGTTTTATTAATTCTTTTTTTCTGGTGGTTTGCAACCTTAGGAAGATTTTCTTTCCCACCTACCCCCTCTTTTTTCCTACCGTAATTCAACCTTTTCCGCTTCAATCTGAAGGACGGCCATTGTTCTTTCATACATCTTTTCAGGACTATCACAGAAATTACGGGCAATCCATCTCGATATGGGATGCTATAAGAGAAAATTCGTTTAGTATTAGTCCATTTCTGAATAATACTTTGCTTTTCTAGTTGACTATTCTTTAAAATGATCATTTCAGTTAGATAAACCAATAACATCTATGTAACTAATATACATATATATAAAATAATTTTAACAGATTAGGTGGATACTATTTTTGTCCGCATTTTAAAGATAAGTGAATTGCACAAAGTTACACAGCTAATAAATGGCAGCACCTGGACTCAAACCAGGTCTGTCTGACTCCAAAGCTGTGTACTCTTTTCCATTACATTATGCTGAGTATCTTAGGTGGCAGATTCAGAAGCCAAACCCAGGTTTTGGTAATTCAAAAATGGAGCTCTTTGCACCAGTTAGCATAAACGAACTAAGTGTAAGGTCTGCCTTAAGATTTAATGGTTTAAGATTTATATTTAAAATATAATTCATTCAGATAATAAAACATGATGGGACATACTCTATTCAAGGCTCACAATAACACTTGTAAAAACAAATAATAAAATTAATTTTGGGTTTTGGTAGCAGTGGCAGTATGGTATAATGACCAACAGTTCAGGCTCTGGAGTCAAAGTTGTCTGGGTTGAAATAGTGACCCTATCTAGACAGGTCACTTAACTCTTAGCCTCAGTTTCTTCATCTCCAAAGACGGAATAATAATAGTACATTTTACATGGGATGAAATAATAAATATTTGTAAAACACTCAGCACAGTACCTGTTACACAGTAGGTGCTCAATAAATGACAGCTAGCATTACCATTGGCGAAATCTTTCCTAAGGCATTGAACTTAGGATAAATTATGTTACTCTGTTAGGCTGAGAACACACTGCAATCATTCTTTAAAAAATTGTAAAGCTTAAAATGATTTTTAAAAAAATGAAGTACTAAAACTAGTTGTTTATAAAAAGTATGCAAAAAATGTATCTGCTTGATATAAAAAATGAAATATAAAACTCTATCACAGCTGGGCACAGTGGCTCACACCTTTAATCCCAGGACTTTGGGAGGCTGAGGTGGGTGGATCACTTGAGGCCAGGAGTTCGAGAAAAGCCTGGCCAACATGGTAAAATCCTGTCTCTACTAAAAATACAAAAAGTAGCCAGGAGGCCAGGCACGGTGGCTCACGCTTGTAATCCCAGCACTTTGGAAGGCCGAGGCAGGCAGATCACGAGGTCAGGAGATCGAGACCATGATGAAACCCCGTCTCTACTAAAAATACAAAAAATTAGCCAGGCGTGCTGGTGGGCACCTGTAGTCCCAGCTACTCGGAGAGGCTGAGGCAGGAGAATGGCGTGAACCCAGGAGGCGGAGCTTGCAGTGAGCCGAGATTGCCCCACTGCACTCCAGCCTGGGCGACAGGGCAAGACTCCGTCTCAAAAAAAAAAAAAAAAGGTAGCCAGGAGTGGCAGCACACACCCGTGATCCCAGCGACGTGGGAGGCTGAGGCATGAGAATCGCTTGAATGCGGCAGGCAGAAGTTGCAGTGAGCCGAAATCGTGCCACTGCACTCCAGCCTGGGCGACAGAGCAAGATGCTGTCTCAAAAAAACAAAACAAAACAAAATACCTGATTATATCATAATTGAATTAAGACATTAACTAGTGCGTTGACAAGGCATGTAACAGTATGTAATTGTCAATGTCCCATACAAACCTTATAATATTCCCAGTGTTCTGGGATATAGCCTTCTGGAATTTCTGCTAGTTCAGCTTGACCTAATAAGAAAAAATGGTTATGTTCAACTTTAGCATGAGTAGTTTATAAAATTAATTCTTCACCATTAAAGTAAGAAACCAACTTCTTGTGGTTTTAAAGGATCCTTTAAAAAATTTGTACCAATGAAGATATCTAGTATTTTTAATTCACTTTAATCTGGTTGAAAATCAATTCATTTGTTAGACATTTTTAGACATCTCTCTGTGTAAGGCATTATTTATAGGTATTCCATGAGTTTCTCATTTTGTATTTATATACTGTAACAAGATATAATAAAAGACATATTATTCCTTCTGGTCTTCCCTATACCTATGATACAAAACATTTTAGGATTCAAGGTGTTAGAAGTACTTTGAACAAAATTTTCCATGAAAATCTAATGTTTACTGTCATTGACATTTTCATTTTTTGTAAGAGGATTATAGTGTATTTTTTTTTTTTTTTTTTTGGGACAGAGTCTCACTCTGTTGCCCAGGCTGGAGTGCGATGGCACGATCTCAGTTCATTGCAACCTCCACCTCCTGGGTTCAAGCCATTCGCCTGCTTCAGCCTCCTGAGTAGCTGGGATTACAGGCGCCCGTCACCACGCCCAGCTAATTTTTTGTATTTTTAGTAGAGACGGGGTTTCACTATGTCGGCCAGGCTGGTCTCAAACCCCTGACCTCATGATCTGCCCGCCTCAGCCTCTCAAAGTGCTAGGATTACAGGCGTGAGCCACTGTGCCCGGCTGAGGATTATAGTTTTATATGTTCTAGGATGGATTAAAAAATTCTTAGTTGAGATTTGGTTATTTTAAGATAAACTGCCATGCTTATGCTTATTTAATTATTTAAAGAGCTTTTCATTACAATATCCATAATTTCTTTTTTATGTTAATGTACATATGTTTAAAAAATTTTTCCAATCTGGTGGTGCTGGCAGGGGATGGAAGTGACTTACCAATGAATACATTCACCAGAGTTATGAAAATTGCTACTGGAATCCCAGTCAATGCAATGTAGAATCTCTAAGATAAAAAATAGAAAAGTGTTTCTCATGACCATTTCGTAACTCTCCCCACACACAAATCATCCTCATATGATTTCCTCATATTTCTTATAAAATAAACTTGCCAAATTGGGCATACAGTACCAAATTATTGATTTCTGTGATTTTACTTTTTGGTAAAGCAATGCCATGAAAGAAAATAATACGTTAAGAACAAAAGTGTAAAAACATCAGGGTGATTTCTACCACTTAACAGGATTTGAGCTGGTCATAACAAGAAAAGTAAGGGTTCAACCAAGGAGATGAAAAAGGTCATTAAACACAATGGAAGGGCAAGAGAAAGTTTTAAGGTCAGTACTCAAATGATGATTCAGAGCTTTATCTACAGTGGCAGATGGTCTAGACAATCTCCCATTTTCTAAGCCTCTACTTTGTTCCTACAGAGCCTTGAGACAGAAATATAGTCAGCATTCTAAATAAGCAATGTAATTATATTATTGCTAAATTAAGATTGCACTATAGATCCCTGTTACTCTCTGAAATCAATGTTCTTGAACAACATATAAATATAAAATCATATCCCAAAATAATGTAGCTCCTTTATTTAAACAAGTCTTTCAACAAGTTCTTTGGTAATTTAAAGAATATTTTAGTTATAGGAACACAGATTCTATTTCGAAACGCCATAATCTTCAGAAGAAAGGAATGGTTCAAGTTTTACCTCCATTTAGTGTAAATCCTTTTGTGATTAAGGAAAGCTTCCCTAATTTAAAGATAAATTCAATAACAAATCAGACTTTACAATCTCAGTATCTTCTACAGAAAGAAATATAAATTTACAAAATAAAATATTTCATAAAATGAAAGATGTTTTCTAAAGAGGCAAAAATTTTTTCCCTGTTACATGCAAAGACTTTAATTCAACAAAAAATTTAAACTTACCAGTAACTTCAAAAAACGCCTGTCATAGAATCTAGAAGGTTTGATGACAAATAGTCTTTTCCCATGGTCTCCACTGTGTCGAACAGGAGCTGGAAATATTGAATTACCCTGTTTCATACAAGGTTCATATGGGTATACTGTTATATTCTGAGTTAAAATCAGATTATTAAAAAAATACAAGGATCCTTTTGTAGCTCATAAGCAGGATGACTGGGTTTTCACACTCATGTGTGAGATGTGCCTCCCTCAAACCTTGTTATGAGGGAGGCACATTACCCATCTGACATGAAACAAAAAGAAAATATACATTCTTAGATGTTTAATATGAGTTAAGATTTTAAAATGTCTTATTTGAGTAATAAGGCCAGGTCAGACAGGGTATCTTTAAACAAAGATGGATCTACTGTTCTAAAGTATAACTTTCCTCATTGTAATTCAAAGTTAAAGTATCTAAATAATCATTTTAATTTGTTTCAATAGCAGGTAGGGAGGTTAGGTACTTAATGAGCTGCTTATCTGTGTCTCCTCTGCAACAAATATTTGCTAATGCTGCAAAAGAAATACATTTAATTTAAATTATTCCATTATGCCATTTCACATGACACATTATCTGTATTATATGTATCATTACGCTGCAAAATAGATGGAAAGGACCAGCAGTATTTATTCAACAAATCACCAGCAGGAATTAGAACTTGTTATCAAACTACACACTCTAAAATATCTTGATAAAATCACGTGGTAACCCATTGCTGATTAAGAATATCCTCTTCAAGTCTCCCCCCTGACAGAATTTAATCAAGCCTTGCTGGAAGTAAACTGAGGCAAAATTTCACTTCTGGATCCTCTTTTTACATTCTTCCTCTTGAAGGTCTGGAAGGATCACTAGAGGCATTCCAAGCCGTTTCCACTGGGAACAGGAAAGGATCTAGCTGTTACTTAGAAACTGAAGGTTCCTATGTTTTCACTGTGTAACTACTCTCAAGGATATTTTGCATGTGAGTCACTGTGGAATAAAAAACTTTAATTTCCCATTAAAGGAATTTCAGTCAAATAGATGTCAGAAAGATCTGAATCTTTTGTTCATGTTTAATGTCTGGAATGCCGTCCCCTCTCCTGAAATCTATGTTAGGCCCAGATAACATCTTATCTTCCAAGATTCCAACATTCTTCCCAACCACACGAGATCTTTCCTACTTTCGAATTACTGTATGTTATTGTGACGTGTATATTTGTGTTCACTGCTGCCACTTTTAAGTATAAATATTTTGAAAGCAGGAACTAGCTTCTTAATTTTGGTAACACCTGCAGCAGCTTGCAGTTAGTTTGGGAGGTTGATTCACAAGAGAATTAGAAACTGGCATGAATTTACTACATATAATTCATACTACTAAGGCTTTTTAAATAACAAGATTAAGAGAATTTGACAAAGTAAGTATGGACTTCAGCAAATCATCTGAAAGATACATAACAGAATTTTTTTTGTGGACTAGATGAAGAAAACGGGTTGGATGACAGTACAAAGTACTCATTAATTCAATACATATTTAATTGCATACTATGTGCAGATCCTATGCTAGACCTATATATGGTCTAAGAGGGATATAGATCTTGCTGGGAGAAATACACACTACACAAATAATTACAACTCTGTAAGGGTAACAAGGGAAAGAAATAGCATACAGTGGCCCAGAAGAAAAGTTCCTATTTAGACAAGATGGGGGGATTGGGAAGAGGGGACATTATAAGCTGAGAGAAATAGCAAGTTAGAGAAATTTGTAATGGGTACTTGATTGACTGTAACCAAAAGGTACTGATTAATTACTGCAGTAACCTGGCAAAGGGATCTCTCAAAAGCCCTGCAGCATCAAGGTTTTTATGAATGGCTTAGATGAGGTGGATACAGCATTCCTGACTTGTTGAGTCTTAGAAACACAAAGCTACTGCTACAAGAGTGGCTAAGGCACTGATGAAATGGGGTCCCAAAAGAGTCTTTACACACATTACAAAAGGCTGAATCTAAAAGGATTCAATATAATAAGGTAAGTGGAAGTTCCGCCTGGAACTCCCAGAAATTTAGTTGCTCACAAAAAAGCCAAATCAGTCAATCTGATACACTAGAAGTACGGGGTCAAAACAGGATGATCTTCCATGTCCCTTATCCCCTGACTACACCTGCAGAAATGTGTCCATTCAAGAGCATACTCTTTTAGAGGGACAATCTATTTTCAGCTTAGTATTAGTTTGGTGCAAAAGTAATTGCAGTTTTTGCAACTGAAAGTAATTGCAGTTTTTGGCCGGGCACGGTAGCTCACGTCTGCAATCCCAGCACTTTGGGAGGCCAAGGTGGGTGGATCACAAGGTCAGGAGATTGAGACCAATCTGGCTAACACAGTGAAACCCCATCTCTACTAAAAATACAAAAAAATAGCCGGGTGCGGTGGCAGGCGCCTGTAGTCCCAGCTACTCGGGAGGCCACAGGAGAATGGCGTAAGTAAACCCAGGAGGCAGAGCTTGCAGTGAGCCTAGATCGCGCCGCTGCACTCCAGCCTGGATGACAGAGTGAGACTCCGTCTCAAAAAAAAAAAAAAAAAAAAGTTTAATGCACTTAGTAATGTGAACTGCTTGCTCTTTCTTTACACATATTACCCAATTATTAAACAATTGGTCATGTCATTAAAAGTCCTAGATAACTTATTAATATTGTTTCAAGGTATATTTCATAGCATGTAACTCTTTTTTTCTTTTTTCCAGAGACAAGGTTTTTTGCTATGTTACTCAAGCTGGTCTCAAACTCCTGGGATCGAGAGATCCTCCTACCTTCAGCTTGCGGAGTAGCTGGGATTACATCACGCACCACCACAACCGACTTGCCCTTAACTCTTTTTAAATGTTTTGAGCCTTCATGATTTTTGATGTAGTAGGGCCATCTGCTTAAATCTAAAAATATTAGTGTGTAACCAGGAATGGTGGTGTGTGCTTGTACTCCCAGCTACTCAGGAAGCTGAGACGGGGGGATCACTTGAGCCCAGGAGTTTGAGGTCAGCCTGAACAACATAGCTAGACCCTTCCCCCTCAGAAAAAAACCTAAATTATTAGGGTGAACATTGCTTACAATGAGGTGACTACCAAGATTTCTGGAACCCTGATCCTCCTGACACCAAAAATAGGCACCTTTCACTGCTCTCTAAAGCCTGAAATTTCTCCATTAAGTACTCATTAATTTCATAGGCCCAAGGCTTCAATGACTAATTTTTAAAAATGCAAATAGCCTCAGAAAAGTTATTAAGCCTTTGACGATTGCGATTTTTATAAGAATTGAATAAGATAATGTAGGAACTTTTTGTGTGTCAAAGACAACAACTGGGCTGGGCGCAGTGGCTCACACCTATAATCCTAGCACTTTGGAAGGCTGAGGTCAGGAGTTTGAGACCAGCCTGGCCAACATGGTGAAACCCCGTCTCTACTAAAAATACAAAAAATTAGCCAGGCCTGTGATCCCAGCTACTCGGGAGGCTGAGGCAAGAGAATCGCTTGAACCCAGGAGGCGGAGATTGTGGTGAACCAAGATCACGCCACTACACTCCAGCCTGGGTGACACAGCAAGACTCTGTCTCAAGAAAAAAAAAAAGAAAAAAAAGACAACAACTGAAAATTAGTCATTTTCTTTCCCTCATTCCCAGTAAAGGGCACCACCATCTCAATTACCTTGGATAAAAATCTCAATCATCTTCCTTGCATCTATCCTTCATTCATCATTTGCCAAGGCCTCTTGATTCTAAGAGTTAAATTCTCCATTCCATTCCATGCCTTCTTTTCTTTACTGGCCTAGGTAATCAACATCCCCTATAAGCCATCCAATATTCAGAAGCATCTTCCTATAACACACTCCTGATATTGCTCTTCTGCTACAACACTCTGTTGCCTACAAAATCAAATGAAGATACTTTGGCTTTGTAGTCAGTCCCTCCCCTCCCTCAATTTGGTCCCAACTTTCCTTTATTTGCCTTTTCTCCCAACACCTACCTACCCCAAGAGTCACACATCCAATAAAAAAAAACTCAACCTTTACTTTTCTGCCAGTTCCACCTATTAAAACTATCCTTATAATTCAGTTAAAATGCCCCATCTATTCCATGTCTGGATTAACTCCACAGCACTCTGTTTATACATCCATATTAATACTCTTCACATTTTTAAAAACCATAATTTATGCATATCAGTCTTCAATTATAAATTAAATTTACCTGGGAGAACTTAGCTCATTTCTGGAATTACACCATCTTTGATGTTTAATAAACAATTTAATTAAACAGAATAGCTTTATCTGCTAATTTTCTGAGAAAGGTTTACAGAGGGTGATGAAGAACATGACAGCACTAGATTTTTAGGAAGGATGAGGCTACAGGAATTTGTAGAAGGCTAATGCCAGGACTTCAAAGGCCCAGGCAAAAAAAGAAAAACTAGACAAACTGGACTTCATGAAAATTTTAAAATTTTGTGTCTGAAAGGATGCTATCAGCAGAGTAAAAAGGCAACCCACAGAATGGGAGAAAATATATGTAAGTGATATATCTGATAAGGGACTGATTTCAGAACATATAGAAAACTCAACAACAACAAAAAACCAAACAATCCAATTTAAAAATAGGCTGGGCATGGTGGCTCATTCCTGTAATCCCAGCACTTTGGGAGGCTGAGGTAGGGAATTTCTTGAGCCCAGGAGTTTGAAACTAGCCTGGTCAACACAGCAAGATCTCGTCTCTACAAAAAACTTAAAAAATTAGCTGGGTGTGGTGGTGTGCACCTGTCATCCCAGCTACTCAGGAGGCTGAGGCGGGAGGATCACCTGAGTCTATGAGGTTGAGGCCACAGTCAGCTATGATTGCGCCACTGCACTTCAGCCTGGGTGACAGAGCAAGATCCTGTCAAAAATAAACAAATAAATAAAATAGGCAAATAGCCTGGCAGAGAGGCATGTACCTGTAGTCCCAGCTACTTGAGAGGCTGAAGCAGGATTGCTTGAGTCCAGGAGTTCAAGTTCGGCATGGGCAACATAGGGAGACCTCATACTCAAGTTAAAAAATAATAAGATAATAAATAATAAGCAAAGGATTTGAATAGACTTTTCTGTAAAGAAGATATATATACAAATGGCCAAGAAGCACACGAAAAGATGCTCAACAAAACTAATTAGGGAAATGCAAATCAAAACTACAATGATATCATCACATACCCATCAGAATAGCTACTATGAAAAAACCAGAAAATGACAAGTGTCAGTGAGAATATGGAGGAACTGGAACCTTGTACACTGTCGGTAAACAAAGGAATGTAAAATGGTATTGTTGCTATGGAAAATAGCAGGAGGGTTCCTCAAAAAATTAAAACCAGAATTACCATATTGTGGAGTCCTAGCAAGACACATAAGCAACAAGGAAGGGGCCCCAGGTGGAGGAAAGCAATTCTGCTGAGACATAGCTAATCACAGGCAACCCACAGGCACAACATCCTGTTCCCAAATACCTCGTTCAACACATAGCCCCAGTAGAGTGACCTTATCTGCACATCTTCTCTGCTTATAGCCCCTTCAGTATGACCCTATAAAACTTCCCTCCAGTCCCTCACTCTGCAGATAGCCCCTTCTCTGCTGTGCTGCCCATTGTTCTCTTCCAACTCGATCTTCGTATTTTCTCTAATAAATCTGTCCTCTTTACCTATGACTGTCTTGGTAAATTCTTTTACCATCCACAATGCCAGTCCCAGCCAGTAACACCCATGACACACATGACCCAGCAATTACACTTTTGCAGATATACCCACAAGAATTGAAAGCAGGGTCTCAGAAGAGATATTTGTACATCCATGTTCACAGAAACATTATTCACAACACAAGTCATACTCAATGTCACTGATAAGTTCTTGGAAACTGTGACTTTAAGTGAAACCACATACAGCAGGTCCTTAAACAACATCACTTCCTTATTATAGGTTCTGACGGTCACAGTTTCAAGAGCCAATGATTTTAAGTGAAGCTTTACAGTAATTAAAATCTGCAAGTGCTTCGGCGTAGTGGCTCACAGCTGTAATCCCAACACTTTAAGAGGCCAAGACAGGTGGATCACTTGAGGACAGGAGTTTGAAGGAATTCTTAACAGAACCCATTTAGGATTAAACAAGTTTTATTGTGGGTCTGAAGAAACTCCCCAGGTCTCCACAAACAAGTTTACTGGAGGTCTGAAGGAACTTCCCAAACCCCCGTGATTTAGCAGGAGACAAGATAAGGGTAATCACCCCAGCACCTGGTCCCATTTACATTAAGTAAATTTACTAAGGCTCCAGAGGAAGGTCCTCAGGACTCAGACCTTAATTATAGATTTTAAAAAGTTAGTCACTTTTGTCTTTAGATGAGTGCACACTTACATGTAGACATATAGCTTAAAAGGTCTACAAGCTCTGAAAAACTGTAATTTTAAGTTGGTCTGGTGATAATTTCCAGGACTTCTCCCTGTAACCGGTTACAGGAATAAAAACTCTTCTGGCAGGGCATGGTGGCTCATGTCTATAATCCTAGCACTTTGGGAGGCCAAGGCGGGCGGATTACCTGAGGTCAGGAGTTCAAGACCAGCCTGGCCAACATGGTGAAACCCCATCTCTACTAAAAATACAAAAAATTAGCCGGGCATGGAGGTGTGCACCTGTAATCCCAGCTACTCAGGAGGCTGAGGCAGGAGAATCGCCTGAACCCAGGAGGAAGAGGTTGCTGTGTGAGCCAAGATCGCGCCACTGCACTCCAGCCTGGGCAACAGAGTGAGACTCTGTTTCAAAAAAAAAAAAAAAAACAACTCTCTTCCTCCCCAGTTCATCTGCATCTCATTATCGGATGGCAAGAAATAGCAGCCTGACCCTCAGTTTGATACGGGAACACTGGAAGCCAGGGGTTGCAGTGAGTCAAGATAGTGCCACTGCACTCTAGCCTAGAAGACAGAGCAAGACTGTCTCAAAAAAAAAAAGAAAAAAAAAAAAAACCTAGAAGCAACCCAATTGAGGGATGATGGATAAACAAAATGGGGTAAATACATACAATGGACAACGGACAATTCAGCTTTAAAAAGGAAGGAAATTCTGATATATGCTACAACATAAATATGCCTTGGGGATATTATGCTAAGTGACAGACAAATATTATATGATTCTACTTACATGAGAAATAGAGTAGTCAAAATCATAAAGACAGACAGCAGAATGGTGGTTACCAGGGGCTACGTGGAAGGGGAATGCAGAGTTATTGTTTAATGGATACAGAGTTTTAGTTTTACCATATGAAAAAAGTTCTGGAGTTGGATGATGGTGATGGTTGCATAGCATTAGGAATGTATTTAATACCACTGAACGGTGCACTTAAAAATGGTTAAAATAGTAAATCTTATGTGTACTTTACCACAATTTTTTTAAAGGCTATTGCTGCCAGGCACTGTTGATTTTTTCCACTCACTCTTCACAACTACCTTTTGAGGCAGGTTAAAATTCTCATCTTTTTTAAAGAGGAGGAAATGCAGGTTATGAGCAATTAGGTGTCTTCCACTTTAGCTTCCAAGATGTGATGTTCACAGACATGGCTTCTGAATTCTAGAGCCAGAATTTGAAGATAGGTAGTCTATCTCCAGAAAAAAACAAAACAAGACAGATTCTCTACTACATTAGAGCTTATGTTCTTGTAGGGACAGATATAAACAACCATATAAGAGATTAAAAGCTTTCATATCACAGCGAAAGATGCAAAATACCTTTGAAAGCAGGTAAACAGCTAAAAACACAGTAACCTTTAGTAAAGATAGCTATTAGATCCTTCCCTGCTCTGATTGGAAAGGGCGCAGAACACGGTAATGATCCTTTGAGAACCCCAAGAAAGGGCAATAATGTAGAAAGAGAAACTGGGGGTGAAATTTTGCTGCAGTTTATCTCCAGCTAGATTTGATTGAATACTACCAGGGCGAGTATTTGAAGGATTTGTATTTGGCTATATGAGGATATCTGTAATCAGAAATGGCTTTATAAAGGGATTTTCATCAAGGAATGTGAGCTTATCTAGTTTTGTATCAAGTTCAAATTCCTGCTGGAAATTTGTTAAATATCACTGGTTCTTTGCATCATGTTTCCAGCAAATCCCTATGTATATTGCCTCACCCTGTGGAGTGGCATAATTCAAATTAAACTGGGAGAATAGGGGTAAAAACAGAACAAGATATTTTGAGGCTGTAGACAACTTTCTGACTTTAAGTGTTTCACTTCCTCTTTACCTGCTTCTATTGCACAGGGCAAATGGCTTACAGTATATGTTTAACGAAGAGGATTAAATAAATTAATACTTTAAACCCTTAAAATGATGCTTGAGGTCAGGTGCGGTGGCCCACGCCTCTGATCTCAGCACTTTGGGAGGCCGAGGCGGGTGGATCATGAGGTCAGGAGTTTGAGACCAGCCTGGCCAACATGATGAAACCCCATCTCTACTAAAAATACAAAAAATTAGCCGGGCATGGAGGTGTGCACCTGTAATCCCAGCTACTCAGGAGGCTGAGGCAGGAGAATCGCCTGAACCCAGGTGGCAGAGGTTGCAGTGAGCCAAGATCATGCCATTGCACTCCAGCCTGGGCAACAGAGCAAGACTCCGTCTTGAAAAAAATAATAAAAAAGGATGCTTGACACATAACAGGTGCTCAGTAAATGCTGGCTGTCATTATTATTTAGTACAGTGACACAATATTTAATAATTGAGTCAGTTTCCTCATCTGTAAAATGGAAATAACATTGTAATTTCTTTGCAGAGTCTTTGAGATAATAAAGTACACTGAATACCAAGCATTTGATCTTTGCTGATTATTCACACTGCCATGATGAAACTCACTGTCTCCAAAGGGGTCCAAATAGCCCTATTAAGACTGTATTGGTCAGGTGCAGTGGCTTATACCTATAATCCCAGCCCTTTGGGAGGCTGAGGCAGGCGGATCATTTGAGGTCAGGAGTTCGAGACCAGCCTGGCCAACATGGTGAAACCCCATCTCTACTAAATATACAAAAATTAACCAGGTGTGGTGGTGTGCACCTGTAGTCTCAGCTACTGGGGAGGCTGGGGCAGAAGAATCGCTTGAACCTGGGGGTGGAGATTGCAGTGAGCCAAGATGGTGCCACTGCACTCCAGCCTGGGTGACACAGTGAGACTCTGTCTCAAAAGAAAAAAAAAAGACTGTATTATGACTTTCCTGAGACCTAGGCACTTTTGCCTTCAAGGGCCCCTTCCTCTAAGTTATTAAAAATAATATTTTATGACTGCATTGGTATAAAACGAACATAATACAGGCTGAATTCGTTATCATATTCATAAACATTATGGTCCTTTTAAAAAAGAAATTTAAATTAAAAGACTTTCGTGGACCCCTAAAACTATCATGGGTTCAGGCAGGAGAATCACTTGAACCCAGGAGGCGAAGGTTGCAGCGAGCCAAGATCGCGCCACTGCACTCCAGCCTGGGCAACAGTGAGACTCTGTCTCAAAAAACAAACAAACAAACAAACAAAAAAACCCTCTCTTCCTCCCCAGTTCATCTGCATCTCATTATTGGGCGGCACGGTACTTACTGTGCCTAAAGAATAAGTTGGCCCTGAGCCTCTTTACCTGTCTACATATTACCTGTCTTCATATTCCTTAGCATAGGTGGGCTTCTCAGCAAGATGACTTTGCATCTGTGACTAGAACCTAGCCTTTGGGCAGGTGGAATTCAACAATAAGCTTGTGCCCTGGAGATACAGGTCTCAGCTCTATACCTTTCTAGACTCAGTTTCTGCAAATTAGCATTAATTGGGATGGTGAATAACAACGTTTTAGAAATGATAATAATGTAAACACGATCTAGCCGGCTACTTCAGGAAAACCCCTCATACAGCTCTTGCTTCGTCTCTCCTCTCAAGCCCCAAGCCCACAATTTGTCTCGGCTCCCTCCGGATCCCACCAAGGTCACCCTGAAGCGTCCTCCCTTTTCTCGCCCCGCACCCGCTTCACGCCCGTTCTCCCTAGGCCAGCACCCACCAGCAGCCTTCGGAAAGCCACGAGTGAGGAAGTCCCCAAATCCGAGGCGAGTGCCAAGGGGGCGGCCAGACAGAGCTGCCACAGCGGTAACCGAAACCCGTCGCAACAAACTCATGGCCGCCATGGCTATTACGGGCAAGAGGAAGAAGGGGGGCGGGTCACGGAAGCTGAGAGAGCCAATTTACCAATGAGGACAAAGGCAGGATGTGGCCCTCTTAAGTGAGGGCAAGTTTCTATTCTCTTCACCGCCGGCTTGAGACGCCGGAAGTGACGCTATCGTTGGCGGAAACGCGTTTTGCCAGTTATGGGAAAACATGGCTGCGGCCGGTTTGGCCCTTCTTTGTAGGAGAGTTTCATCCGCCCTGAAAGCTTCCCGATCGTTAATAACTCCTCAGGCCCCTGCCTGCACAGGGTAAGTGATGTATAAAGTAGGTTTGCCCACCTCTCCAACTTTGGATCTTGTTTGGTTGCCGAGATGCCGAGATGCCTAGAACAACTCAAGAATGGAACGGCCGCCTGGATGGCAGAGCCGGAGCCCACTTTGGTGAGGAGTGAGTGACCTTGGAGAAGTCGCCTACCTCCGACATTTCTATTCCTTCCTCATTTTGTTGCTGCCTGCTGTGGACAAGACAGTATATGGGGTTTGTAGATGTCCAGCATTTGTTGAAGTAAATAAACCTTTAAGTACAGAAGCATCCTCCTGGGCAGGGTGAGGTGCGAAAAACTTTACCGAAGATGTTTTTGTTATGATACTCAAGTCTGTCAAGTTTGGATGGATTGAAAAAGAAGAGATATTTGTATTTACAGGATGTGTTACAATGAAAGTAATTGGTAACTTAGTAACTTCTTTTATTTATTTATTTTTTTGGTCCTGGATCCAGTGAAGGATCATTTATTAAATTGGTTGCCATGACTCTTTAGTCTCTAATCCGGAACGATTTCTTTTTTTTCTCTCTTAATGTTCTTGACATTTCGATGAGATTAGCTTTTTAAGAATCTTCTTCATTTGGATTTGTGTGATTGTTTCCTCATGATTAGATTTAGGCTAAATATTTTTGGGAGGGATACAACACTTGTGATAAACTTCATTATTTAGTTTCAGATCATCTCAGGTCATTAGCTATTTTTTAAAAACAGAATTTTTGAATTAATAATTATCCAGATGTACAGTAATTTTTAAACCATTCTCAGCTGCGTATTTACATAATTAAAAACTTGATATCCTATATAGTGCTTTAATAAACATCTTAATTTATAAATTCCCATCTATGATAATTTCTTCAGTTGAAACTTCTAGATGTAGAATTACTGAATTAAAGGAGGAAGTATTTGAGGCTCCTGATACATGTTGCAAAATTGTGAGGTTTTTTTGTTTTTGTTTTTTGAGACAGGGACTGACTCTGTCGACCAGGCTGGAGTGCAATGGTGTGACCTCAGCTCACTGAAACCTCTGCCTCCCAGGCTCAAACCATCCTCCCACCTCAGCCTCCCAAGTAGTTGGGACTATAAGGCACGTGCCACCACGCCTGGCTAATTTTTGTATTTTTGTTAAAGATGAGGTTTTGCCATGTTGCCCAGGCTGGTCTTGAGCTCCTGGGCTCAAAGTGATCCTCCCACCTCAGCCTCCCAAATTTCTGGGATAACGGGTGTGAGCCACAGTGCCCAGCCCACATGTTGCAAAATTGACTGCTCTTTTTACCTGCGTTTGCACCCATTAGCAATGTAAGACGAACCCAAAAATGTTACCTTAAAATATAGTTGTGTAAATTTGTTACCTCTGAAATTGTAAGGTAGCAGCTTCTATAATGCAGTATTAAAAATACTTTCTAAAGCATTTTCAAAATTTATTGTGGCCAAGCATGGTGGCTCATCCCTGTAATCCCAGCACTTTGGGAGGCCAAGGTGGGAGGATCACTTGAGCCCAGGAGTTCGAGACCAGCCTGGACAACATAGTGAAACCCAGTCTCTAAATAAGAAAAAAAAAAATTCTTGTGCAGAAACCCTGAGTAGCTTTTTAAAACGTTATAGATGACAAAATGATTATGTTTATTATGATAATGTTTATGGCTTATAAAATCCAGATATTATAAAACTTTACTTGTTTATGTGTGTTCAATTGCAGGTTTTTTCTTAGTTTGTTGCCTAAGAGTACACCAAATGTGACATCCTTTCACCAATATAGATTACTTCATACCACATTGTCAAGGAAAGGACTAGAAGAATTTTTTGATGACCCAAAAAACTGGGGGGAAGAAAAAGTAAAATCTGGTGAGATACTTGGATTTGTCAACATTAAATATATTTATGGAACCCCCCCCATCATTCTAGGATTATATATCCAGTTTAGGAATTATTTAGATGTTTCCTTTGTCAGTTTTCTTTGGGACTGTCTACTAGAGAAAATTAAAGGGACAATATAATAATAGAGTTAATTTTTCCTTGGCAGATTGGCAAGATGGTTAGAAAAGGAATAGGTTGAAATTATTATTATTATTATTTTTTTTTTCTTTTGAGACGGAGTCTCGCTCTGTCGCGCCAGGCTGGAGTGCAGTGGCGCGATCTTGGCTCACTGCAAGCTAAAAAGTAAGGTTTAGGGCTTATTTTAGATTTTATTTTTTAATGACAATTTAAAGTTTATTTATTTATTTAGAGATGGAGTTTTGCTCTTGTTGCCCAGGCTGGGGTGCAGTGGCACAATCTCGGCTCACCGCAGCCTCTGCCTCTCGGATTCCAGCGATTCTCCTGCCTCAGCCTCCCAAGGCATGTGCCACCACGCCCGGCTAATTTTGTATTTTAAATAGAGACAGGGTTTTGCCATCTTGGTTAGGCTGGTCTTGAACTCCCGACCTCAGGTGATCCCTGCCGTCTTGGCCTCCCAAAGTGTTGGGAATACAGGTGTGAGCCACCACCCCAGTTAATTTATAATGACATAAAGTATTTTGTCATTAGGGTGTGAAATACATTCTGTACTAATGCTAACATTTTTTGAAGCTATTGCCAGTCATGTTAATAGTATTTTTGTATGTTACCTAATTTATCTCTAATTACACATGTTATATACTATAAAAAAGCTGTTATATATTTTACAGATAAGGAAACAGGTTTAGACAGGTTTAGAGAGCTTAAATAATTTGCCAAAGGGCACATGGCTAGAAACATTATTTCATGTTATGTATTATTTTAATAGGAGCAGCATGGACCTGTCAGCAACTGAGGAACAAAAGTAATGAAGATTTACACAAACTTTGGTAAGTATACTAAGTACATTAACATCTAGACGTTTGAAGCAGTTATAGTGTAACAATGAGGTAAAAACTAAATCTATCTGATATAAGAAATTGAGTAAAGTGGTTTGTTTTATAGTACTATGGATGATAAATCTGATGTTAAAGATCATGAAAGATTTTATATGACAGAGGTTAGATTATGACAAATGTCACAATTCTCAAGTAATTGGGAATTCAGAAATTTTACTGTAATTTACATTGGTCCTACTAACACCTTTATACTAGCAATTTCAGTCAATTAATAAAATGAAACAGAGAATAGTTATTTGCTTTTGTTTTTTTCTTTGAGACAAGGTCTCACTCTGTTGCCCAGGCTGGAGTGCAGCGGTGCAGTCACAGCTTACTGCAGCCTTGACCTCCTGGGCTCAAGTGATCCCCCACCTCAGCCTCCTGAGTACCTGGGACCACAGGTACTCACCACCACACTCAGCTAATTTTTTTGCTTTTTGTGGAGAGCAAGTCTCCCTTCGTTGCCCAGGCTGGTCTCACTGGGGTTCAAGTGATCCTCCCACCTCAGCCTTCCAACATCCTGGGATTACAGGCGTGAGCCACTGCACCCAGCCATTGGTTATATTTAGAATTCTCTCCTTTTTATTACATTTTCATGATCTGCAATCTTTAGCGTATTTGCTTTGGAAAGGTATGTTGGAGGGTGCATTTAATTGAGAATTTAGGTAGATTTTTCTGGCAGGCTCTGATGAATTAGAGAGGGTTAAGAGGATTTAAGACTGGATTGCATTTTTAATGTACTATATGTAGCCCAAAGATATGTTTTGTTTGGACCGTAATTGTTTTTTAAATTGGGAAGTTTCACACAGAAAATATTATTTGTCGGCTCTTGAATAATGAGACCTGTGATTTGGCAACACTGGTCCTGCATTCCTACATGGCAACAACTTGGCTGGTCTGTGGAGCAACTGCCCCTTCTAGATGGAGCAGGGACACGCCACTTCTCAGCCACCCTGTGGTTCTTTCACTACGTCTACTTCCTTCATAATTGTTATCTGCCTAGGGACTCTAGTAGACATTTACTTTTTAAAATTTTCTCTTTTTGAGACACAGTCTCACTCTGTCACCCAGACTGGAATGCAGTAGCGTGATCTTGGCTCACTGCAACCTCCACCTCCCAGATTCAAGCAGTTCTCATGCCTCAGCCTCTCAGGTAGCTGGGATTACAGGCCCACGCTGCCATGCCCAGCTAAAATTTTGTATTTTTAGTAGAGATGGGGTTTCACCATGTTGGCCAGGCTGGTCTTGAATTCCTGGCCTCAAGTGATCCACTTGCCTTGGCTTCCCAAAGTACTGGGATTATAGGCATGAGCCACTGTGCCCGGCCAACATTTTTTTGTCCCCTGATGTAAAGCATTGTTTATCTTTCATGACAAATTAAAGAATTGTAAAGTGTTTATAAAAACCACCGATACTATGTTTATTCATTATAAAAAAATAAGGTGTATTAAAGCACTATTAGTTACCTTGGGTTATCAGTGAAAGGATAGTTAAGGCTATTTCAACATTCATCATGGCTGCAACCAACCAAAGTTTTGCCATTTCTCTTTTTTGTTTTTTTTTTGTTTGTTTGTTTGTTTTGAGACAAAGTCTCACTTTGTCACCCAGGCTGGAGTGCAGTGGCGCGATCTCAGCCCACTGCAACCTATGCCTTCCAGATTCTCCTGCCTCAGCCTCCTGAGTAGCTGGGATTACAGGCACGCACCACCACGCCCAGCTAATTTTTGTATTTTAGTAGAGACAGGGTTTCACCATGTTGGCCAGGCTGGTCTCGAACTCCTGACCTCAAATGATCCACCCGCCTCGGCCTCTGAAAGTGCTGGAATTACAGGTGTGAGCCACTGCACTGAGCCCCAACTCATATTCTCAAATAGATGTATTCAGAAAATCTGCCTTCACTTTAGCTCTGCTGCTTCAGTACCTTTGATTATGTTTGCTCTGCTGTCCCTTCTATCATAAATTCCATCTCTATGACTCTTTGCCTGGTCATCTTAGCTAGAAGAGATGTTTCTCATCTCCCCCACTTAATTCTTCTGGTACTTATTGCCTGTCCCACTTATTATCCCACATCACATTACAGTTTCAGAAGCAGCATGGTGGAGTTAAAATAGAATGGATTTTGTACACAGAGATCAGGGATTTGAATCTTGAATTACCTGTATGACCCAGAATACCTTACTTCTCTTAGCCTTAGCTTATTCTTTTAGTAAGTGGAAATAATACCAACCTCAGAAGGTGGTTGTGAAAACTAGATGAAATAAGTGTATATAAAATGTTTAACACATTGTCTGGCATATAATAGGTACTCAGTAAATGTTATTTATCTTCCATCTGCCTTCTCTACTCTCTCCTCAGAATGTAAGGACTATGTTTTATACCTCTTTGTAACTCTCTTAGCCTTAATACATGTGACAAATGGAAAGTTTATTGAACAGATAGATAAGCAAAGATAGCTGTGTATAAAGGATTATTCTTTGTAATCATATTCTATATATTGAGATTTCTAATATGACTTTTTTTTTTTTTTTGAGACAAGATCTCACTTTATCCCCAGGCTGAAGTATAGTAGTGTGATCTTAGCCCACTATAGCCTTGAATTCCCAGGATCAAGCAATCCTCCTGCCTCAGTCTCCCAAACAGCTGGGGTTACAGGTGTGTGCTGCCATGCCTGGCTAATTATATTTTTTATTTTTTGTAGAGATGGAGTCTTGCTGTGTTGCCCAGGCTGGTCTTGAACTCCTGAGGTCAAGCAGTCCTCCCACCTCAGCTTCCCAAAGTGCTGGGATTACAGGCGTGAGCCACAGCACCTCGCCCCTAAGTGACTTTCAAGTACAGATAATTAATTTTGATGTCAGAAATCACAACTTCATTAACATAACCACAGAATAGCATCACAAGGTTTGTGTTCTTTTGTATAGGTATGTCTTACTGAAAGAAAGAAACATGCTTCTAACCCTAGAGCAGGAGGCCAAGCGGCAGAGATTGCCAATGCCAAGTCCAGAGCGGTTAGATAAGGTAAGGACTGGGGAGGCTGGAGAGTGGTATACATGATTACAGCTAAAAGGAGTGAGTATGTGGTTCCTGTATTTCTTGTCAAATAGATTCTTTTTTCTTATTTGTTTTTTAGTAAATTTTAGTAGTGCAACTATCATAGCTCATTTGGAAACATTTCCATCATCCCTAAAAGAAATCTCATACTCATCTGCAGTCATTCCTCATTTCTACCTGCAACATGGTTTTTTTTTTGTTGTTTTTTTGTTTTTTTGTTTTTTTGTGGCAGGAGGGTCTCACTCTGTCACCCCCAGGCTGGAGTGCCGTGGTGTGATATCTTGGCTCACTGCAACCTCCACCTCCCAGGATCAAGCGATTCTCCTGCCTCGGCCTCCCAAGTTGCTGGGATTACAGGCACGTACCACCATGCCAAGCTAATTTTTGTATTTTTGGTATAAATGGAGTTTCACCATGTTGGCCAGGCTGGTCTCAAACTCTTGAACTCAAGTGACCTACTCACCTTGGCTTCCCAAACCTACCTGCAACTTCTAACGTACATGTGGACAAATGTTTTTGAGTAGATACCTAGGAGTGAAATTGCTGGCTTATGTGATATATCTATATTTAGCATTTTAAGAAACTGCCAAACTGTTTTCTAAAGTAGCTATACCACTTTACATTTCTACTTCCTGGTTTAACCATTTCGTTAGTATCTAGATCAGTTTTTTACTGCTTTTTAAAATAACTGTGGTAAAACTCATTTAACAAAATTTACTGTCTTGACCATTTTTAAGTGTAACAGTCAGTAGTGTTTAATATATTTACAATATTGTGAAAAGTTGGTTACTTTTTTTTTTTTGAGATGGAGTTTCGCACTTGTTGAGTGCAATAGCGCGATCTCGGCTCGCTGCAACCTCTGCCTCCCGAGTTCAAGCTATTCTCCTGCCTCAGCCTCCCAAGTAGCTGAGACCACAGGCACACACCACCACTACTGGCTAATTTTTTGTATTTTTAGTAGAGATGGGGTTTCACCATGTTGGCCAGGCTGTTCTTGAACTCCTGACCTCGTGATCTGCCTGCCTCGGCCTCCCAAAGTGCTGGGATTACAGGTGTGAGATACTGCACCCGGCCAAAGACTTATGTTTTTATTTAGATTTATGTTTTTACTCGATTGCTTTCAGGATCAACCCTTTATTGATTTTGTCTGTGGCATAGTAAGTAGTGAGAACAGAACTCAGTTTTTATAATAGCATTAGTCCTGCTGCCTAACCTTTGCTGCTTTAGTTTCCTTTCCTCACACCAGTCGCAGCCATTATTACCACACTGCTTTTAAGATGGAAGGACATAACTTTCCCTGGGGAAAATCAAAGAAGGTATAAAATGAAACCTCATTGATTTACCCTAATTATGGAAAAGGTTATTCTGATGTAGTGAAAGTTGAGTTATATAACATTTTTTCTTTTATCTTTATTTCGACATAATATTAGACTCACAGAAAAATTACAAGAATAGTAGAAGGAATTCTCATATACCCTTTACCCAGATTCCTCTGTTTTGCTGCAGCATTTACCTTATCCTTCTATGCATCTATCAGTCCTCCATACACACTATTTTTTCTCAAATGTTTGAGAGTAAGTTGTACACATGACATCCCTTTATCTATAAAAACTTAAGAAAAACCAGGATGTTCCCTTATATAATCACTATGTAAATTTCAAAATCAGGAAATTAACATTGATACAATTCTATTAGCTGTAATCTACAGATCTTATTCAGAGTTTATCAGTTATCCCAAGTGTCCTTTATGGCAAAAGAAAATTCTGCATCATGAATTGTCATGTGTCTCTTTAGTCTCCTTTAATCTGGAGACTCAGTCTTTCTTTGTGTTTCCTGACATTGAACTGTTTTAAAAGTATAGGGTCTGGGAGATTGAGGCTGTAGTGAGCCACGATTGCGCCACCAAACTCTAGCCTGGGTGACTGAGCAAGACCTTGTCGCAATAAATAAAAAATAAAAAGTGCATTGACAAGTAAGGATGCTTTATAAAGAACACATTATTTGATGAAAAAGCTTTTGCTATAATGGTGCTATTATAGAACTTTTGAACTTCAACAGTGGATTATCTGCTTTAAATATATATTTCAGAGGTGAACTTCAGCCCAGTAGGTCATATGTACTACAGTTTCTCAATCAGTATAACCCAAAATATTAAAAGTTTACTCCAGAGAAGCTGAAAGTGACCATAATTTTTTCAAACTTCAAATATATCTGGTGTTTCCAGTGTTTTGTGACGTACTACTAAGGAAACTTTACTAAGCAAAAATGTAAAAAAAACTCTCAATATAAGAATAGAAACCGAAGATATGAAACTGTTTAAGGAAGAGTAAAAGGGAAAAGAAGAATTATAATTGGGATATAATTCTTATCACTGGGCTGATCTGAGTTGATACCCAGTTGAAGCATATTACAGACAGATTTTATTTACAGAATAATATAAAAATTAAGGGAGAAATTATATAATTCTGGCACAATAGTTAGCTATTATTGTAACTAAAGTATTAACTATCCATTTGAGATAAAAGACGCTCACTATATGTGCTTCTCTTCAGAGTATTAGTACCTATTTATCACACAAATAAATGACATGTTAGTCCCCTTGTGTTTGAAATGCAGAAACAAGGCAAGTGATAAAAGATTGATTATAATTTTGCAAGTGTATCTTTTTGTCTCTTTTAAAAAAATGTGTTTCAAGGGCTACTCTGTAATGTTAATTCTTGGCTGTAAAGAGAAGTGTATACTCTTACCCTGGAACACAGTCCTATTAATTTTATATTCTCTCAACTGACGCTCTTGGCACTGAGAAACTTATAGAAAAGAAGGCTCTTTGAGTTTGACTTGTTTTCAATAAGGTATATCTAAATAATACTTTTGATTTTCCTTCACATTTCTTGTCATGAACTTCTGTATGTTAATTCTGTGGACTTGGTAGCCATTTACTTTCTTTGTGAGCTAACACTGGATTTCAGCTGGAAGCCTCAAATCTTACCCTTGCTTAGGCAAACTCCTTAATGTAGTTAGTGAACAACCAGATTTACTAAAAATTTCTAAAGATTAGAGAGTTTTATATAAAGCCCTTATCAGTGTGGTCCCTTTACTCTCCTAAGTTTGCTTGTCTTCAAAATAGAATTTGTCTTAGTAATCTTTTCTTTTTCAGGGATTTTGTAGAAAATAAAATAGTTAAGAGGAAGGCGTGTGAATTCAGCTACTGTAAGGCATTTAGTGAAATTGAGGATAGCAGAAGTGCTGAGTGTGTACTGAGTGGGTTATGGGCCGGGTGTGATGGCTCACGTCTGTAATCCCAGCACTTTGGGAGGCCAAGGCAAATAGATCACTTGAGCCTGAGGAGTTTGAGACCAGCCTGGGCTACATGGCAAAACCCTTTCTCTACCAAAAAAATACAAAAATTAGTCGGGTGTGGTGGTGCATGCTTGTAGTCCCAGCTACTTGGGAGGCTGAAGTGGGAGGATTGCTTGAGCCTGGGAGGCAGAGGTTGCAGTGAGCCAAGATTGTGCCACTGCACTCCATCCTGGGTGACAGAGCTAGACCCTGTCTCAAAAAGCAAAAAGGAAACATTATGAAGTAATTTATCTAAATTTGTGGCTTTCACATCTTTTTCAGGTCTCATAGCTACCTGGGAGATTATAATCTGTGCTTTTTTTGAGGATTCTTATGAGAAACAAATGTGCTTATGCAGTATTTGATATCTTTTGTGATGCTTAAGGGACATACACATAAAATGGCTCTCAGTATGTATTTAGGACTATGAAAAAGTTTGGCCCATCTCACATTACAATCCCCAACATATGAATATTTATATGTAAACAAATATAAGGCCGGGTGCGGTGCCTCATGCCTGTAATCCCAGCACTTTGGGAGGCCAAGGTGGGCAGATCACCTGGGGCCAGGAGTTTGAGACCAGCCTGGCCAACATGGTGAAACCCCATCTCTACTAAAGATACAAAAAATTAGCCGGGCGTGGTGGCGGGTGCCTGTAATCGCTGAGGCAGGAGAATCGCTTGAACCTGGAAGGTGGAGGTTGCAGTGAACCAGGATCACGCCACTGTGCTCTAGCCTGAGTGACAGAGCAAGACTGTCTCAAAAAAAAAAAAATATATATATATACATATTATTCTGCCAATATATACATTATAAAACAATGGAAATCTTAAAGAGGTAAAAATAAATAGAAGTTTAATAGTATCGTCTTGCATCTTGATAAATCTTTGGAGATTCATATCTGGATGGACTGCTATTCCTTTCCCTGTAGTAGCAACAGCTACCAAGCAGGCCGCAATATCTGTGTCTGCATGTCAGGGACACAATGATTAGTTGAGACCAGAACATGTCTTTTTTAATATAATGAAAATAGCAAATTGTTACCACTTCTTATTAGCTCATTGAGTTTTGAAATAATATGAATCAAATTGGGTCTCCAAAAGGACTCTATATAAGTGTATCTCCAAACAAAACTAATATATGGAAATTATATTAAAAAACTATAAGCTTTTTTAAAAATATAGAAAGTGGTAATCTAGACACCCATGTAGACATACTTGTGCCAAAAAGATTTTTAGGAAATACTTAACAGAGTGGTTCTTTGGCATAAATATTCATTATAAATTTTCTGTAGCAGAAGTGTTTATACATTCTCTTTTTTTAGGAATTTTGTAGTAGGTGATTATTGAAATTGTATCTTTCTATTCGCTTTTCAGGTAGTAGATTCCATGGATGCATTAGATAAAGTTGTCCAGGAAAGAGAAGACGCCCTAAGGCTTCTTCAGACTGGTCAGGAAAGAGCTAGACCTGGTGCTTGGAGAAGAGACATCTTTGGAAGAATCATCTGGTATGTAGTTAACACTGTGGCTCTTCTAAGATGAGAGTGGAAATCCATGCCTCATTCCCCTGCCCAATATCTTTTAAAAAAAAAACTTGCACCATATGAGATAATATTAGAGATATATCTAATAAAAGAAGAGGCCCCACACCCCTTTGGACTTTAATGAAGGAGGATATGAATGAAGGTAGCTTTATCTGGTAAAACCAGCCCAGACATCTCATTCCTACGATTCAGTTACCTATAAGTCTTTATTGTAGTGGTTCTTAGTCTTATATGAATCACAAGGCCTTTTGAGAATTTGATGAAAGTTATGGATCGTTTCCTCAGAAAAATGTACATGTACACATATCACTTCAGAAGGTATAAAATCCATGAAGCTAACTTCAGGACACACACCTGCCCTCTTTGCCCATTGAGAACCTGGAACTATTTTTTTTTAAGTCTCAGGGAATGTCACATGAACCAGTTTCAGTTTGCTCCCATTGCCATCAGGATAAGCCCTAGGGCAAATTATGAAATAGTTTATTTTTTATACCTCCTTCTTTCTCCTACATTCAAATCCCAGAGTCTTGTCAGCCTTTGGGAAAGGATCTGATAATCAGCATTCATGCTGAGGTGTAAATAACTGAGAAGACCTGGTGTAAATAAACCTCCTTCGGTGGGGAGGCTGTTCAGCCCAAAGGTAAATAAACCTCCCCTCAGAAGGAGGGGAGGGGAGGTTTATTTACCTTTGGGCTGAACAACCAAGATGAAATATCATTAGACTTTTAAACATAGGCAGAATGGGGAAGGCATTTCGGTTAGAGACCTTCCCTGTACTCTTGACATTATACCACTTAACTCATAACTCATTTGGTAGGTTCTTTTAATGGGATTTAAGTCCAACGCAGAAAAGAAATTGCCAAAGCATCTCACTAAAAACATTTATCTGTTTTATTTTCTACTAATGTTTATTTGGACTAACCCTTTTGAGGTAAATTAGGAAAGTGAAAATGTATTAAATGTTATCTTTAAGGCAAATAACTTCTTTATTGGCAGGCACAAGTTCAAGCAGTGGGTTATACCTTGGCACCTAAATAAAAGATACAATAGGAAACGATTCTTTGCCATGCCTTATGTGGACCATTTTCTCAGGTGAGCACAAGTACCTTTAATAAAACATATTATCTTTATACCAGATGACATATGGTCATATATCATACCAGATGACATAAAGAAAGCTTAAGCTGTCTTTAAATTTTAATTTCTGTTATTATGTAAGTATTTTAAAAAATAGGAAAGTCAGGCTGGGCGCGGTGGCTCACACCTGTAATCCCAGCACTTTGGGAGGCCGAGGTGGGTGGATCACGAGGTCAGGCGATCGAGACCATCCCAGCTAACATGGTGAAACCCCGTCTCTACTAAATATACAAAAAATTAGACGGGCATAGTGGCGGGCACCTGTAGTCCCAGCTACTCGGGAGGCTGAGGCAGGAGAATGGCATGAACCCGGGAGGTAGAGCTTGCAGTGAGCAGAGATCGTGCCACTGCACTCCAGCCTGGGTGACAGAGTGAGACTCCATCTCAAAAACAAACAAACAAAAAAATAGGAAAGTCAGGTAAAAAAGAAGGTTGAAGTCATATATAAGCTCACCATCAGAAATAGCCACGGTCAGCCAAGCGCAGTGGCTCATGCCTGTAATCTCAGCACTTGGGAGGCCAAGGCAGATGGATCACTTTAGGACAGGAGTTTCAGAACAGCCTGGCCAACGTGACGAAACCCCATCTCTACGAAAAATACAGAAATTAGCCGGACGTGGTAGCATGTGCCTGTAATCTCAGCTACTTAGGTGGCTGAGGTACGAGAATTGATCGAACCTGGGAGGTGGAGGTTGCAGTGAGCTGAGATTGCACCACTGCACTCCAGCCTGGGCGACAGAGTGAGACTCCATCTCAAAAAACAAACAAAAAAAAGAAATAGCCACTGTTAACATTATAGTATGTATCCTTTCAAAAGTTTTATTGCCTTTCTATTCTTGTATCTATATGTAAATGGAAAAATTTCTACTGTTATGTTAAAATGAAGGTCCAAATAATTCAGTTGCATACAATGTGAGTTCATGTTATTGCAAGGCTGTTGAAAAGAAATATGGCTAGGAAGAGAAGTCTGTTGTATTATACCTAAACTTATGTTGTCCTGCAGAATGTTGATCTCCAAATATTTCCTTTAGCACATTTTTCCTGCATTAGGTTTATCATTCAATAGGGAGAACATAGGGCTTCTGTTATGATAGAGGAGTGCAGTGTTCCCATGAACCGCTCGCTGATAACTATACAAACTTAAGATTTTTTTTTAAAGAGCTACTTTAGAACACTTGGGCCATATCCAAAAGGAGACAAAGCCAGAGGATATAGTTTAATCCCCAAAACTGCAATTAGAAGGGAAAAGTATTGCTAGTTTATGGTTTCCTGGGCCAAGGGTGCTACTCAACTCCCATTGCTGTGGCTCCAGAGAGAGACAGGGCAGAGGAACCAAAGGGCTCCTGGCTAAAGGTGCTAGAAATCAAATTCAAGGCTGGGAAGGCAGCTGGAAAATTAAAGGGGAAATCGTAGTAGCACGATAGCAGCACAAGAACCACAGCTTTTAACAACTCTTGAATAATACATTCTACTGTTAGCAAGTTCCTCAAAAACTGATTTTCCCTCCCTGATTTTCCAAAACAAACTTTTAAAAACAATTTAAATAGGAATGGAATGTATCTTTAAGCTTGGCTTTGAAGTGTTTAGTACACTTTAGAATCACGTTTAAAATTACTCATCTTCCCTACTGAACCAGCCACCTCTCCTCATTTTATCTGTAGTATATCCAGTCCACATGGGCACTAAACCATCCGTCATCTTTTTCATCACCATTGCTATATATTTAATCAGTCCTTGATTTAATTCTTGCTGCAGAATGTCTCCAGGATCTGTCTTTTCTTCTCCCATTGTCTTTGCCCTAGTGCAGTCTGTGTCTTCATCAAATTGAATTACCGAACATCTTCTTGACTCTGCCAGTCCAATCAAGTATTGCTTCCTGGCTAATTTTCCTCACGACTTTTTTTTTTTTTTTCTTAAATCACATCAGGGCTGTTCAGAAACATACAACAGCTTCTTGTCTACAGGATAAAATCTTAAATTCTTCTCCTCCCAGCATTCCTACAAGTCTTAGCTACCTACCCTTCATCGATGTCACAACTCTTGCCTTGTTTCCTAAGTGTTCTTGCTTATTTTCCACTGTTGCTTCTTCTGTTGCTACAGCTTTTAAATCTTTGCTATTCACACTTAAGACCCAGTTGAGATGCTAAGCAACTGGAGAAATCTGACTGCACTTTTTCTCTGAGATTGCTCCAAGCCCAGGGTTGTGCTGTTTGATCCTTTTGTCCCTTAGTCATACAGGGTGAAGTTATAAATCTTTTGTTTTGTTTTGTTTTGAGATGGAGTCTTGCTTTGTTGCCAGGCTGGAGTGCAATGGTGCGATCGTGGCTCACTGCAACCTCTGCCTCCCGGGTTCTAGCAATTCTCCTGCCTCAGCCTCCTGAGTAGCTGGGACTACAGGCATGTGCCACCACACCTGGCTAATTTTTGTATTCTTAGTAGAGACAGGGTTTCACCATGTTGGCCAGGATGGTCTTGATCTCTTGACCTCATGATCCTCTCACCTTGGCCTCCCAAAGTTGGGATTACAGGTGTGAGCCACTGCACCTGGCCATAACTTTTAAAATAATTTATGAGAATGTATCAATCCAGTATCACTTTTACAGGTTTTATACATATTCTAATGATTTTGTTTTTGAAACTGCCTTTTTAAGCCTCACCTTCAGAATGTAGCATCATCATCTTAAGAATAGCAAACCTTTATTCTTTCAGATGGGTCTTTGTTTTTGTAGTTAAAATTTAGTTGAAGCAAAGACTGATGAATAGAATGAGTAATCTCATTTTGACTTTGTTTAGCCTTTATACTTTTCCTACATGTGCATATTTTTTACTTCACCCAGCTGTAATACGTGTTATCTCAATTTTCTGTGACCTCTCCCATAGCACTGGCATATTGTATTCTTTTTTTCCCCCAAAACCTCATTTTTAGTAACTTCAGCAGTACATCTCTTTATTGCTGTATTTTATATAAGCTTATTTCTATTGACCAATATCCTGTAAGATATCAATTCAAATAGAGCTTGGTATGCAAGGATTTTTTTCATTTTCAATTTTTACAACTCCCAAGTTGACCCTACAGGTCAAGTAATTTATGTTGTAATTTATGCAGCAAATGTGTCATGCCCTGGGATATTGATGTATGGGAACAAACTGATTTAAAGAATAGTAGGTCTAGCCAGAGCCTAAGAATTTATTTTTGATGTCATGAGATACATCTTGAGACTTATGGGAATTCCCTACTTTCAAATAGTACTCACTCTAGCTTATCATTTCCCCTATACACAGATTAACACTCTGCTAAGAGATGATGCTTAGTCATATGAGGATTGAACTTAAGGCCCAATTTGTTACAGGTTCGTAAGATCTGGACATTCTTTCTAGTCAGGAAATAGGGATAGTTGGTATAGGGTTTCAGATGCTCTTGACTTGTGTAGGTTTACAGTGATTACTATTCAAGTTTAGTAATATATATATAACACACCAGAGACTGGCATGTTTGAGGCTTTGATGTAATTGATTTATGCATATTTTGATAGTGTTGAATAACAAAGAAATATTTTTGTATAAATTGCTGTTATGCTTCTTTTATTCTAGACTGGAACGTGAGAAACGAGCCCGCATCAAAGCACGGAAGGAAAATTTAGAGAGAAAGAAAGCAAAAATTCTCCTAAAAAAGTTTCCACATCTTGCTGAAGCCCAGAAGTCAAGTCTTGTCTAAGATATCTGAACTTTTAAATTTACCATTTTGTTTTTCTTGAATAGTCTGTGTACAAGAGTAAATATGTTAAGTGGTTTATAAAGAAATTCTGTTTTTAGTCAAGTGACTTTATTAATCAGTTGTTCTGAGTGTGAATATGGCATGCTAATTAGCTAATCTGGTAGAAGCTAATTTGCTTCTAAAAATCAGTATAAAGTTCAGATTAAATTCCCACTTTATAAATTCTGACATTTAAGCAGGCTTTAAATGTCACCTGCTACCTTAGAGTGTAAGGGTGATGGTAACTGCCACAGCAAAGACAATACCATAGTTTTTGAATTTGAATAACAGTTTTAACTGTTGTTAATAGGATATGAAGAGGATGTGGGTACTGCTGTTAATAAACAGTGAGTACTTTGATTCAAAATAATCAGAAATACATTTAGTCCTTAAAGTAGTAATCACAGTGCACAACAGTCCAAAATATATTTCTGGAATGGCTAATTTTTATTTGATTCTATAAGCCTAAGGTAAAAAGAATAGGCAGTAACTTTTACTGGTCAATAAAAAGCAATTCTACCAATCCACTGGTAATTAATACACTAAACAGAGTTGGAAAGCATTTTACTGAAAGCAAAATATTTAGAGAAAATAGTCATTTATACAAAATTATAAAATGCTTGTAATAAGAATAAGTGCATTTCAAGGAAAGCACAAACTTAATTTATAGAGCCAGTTAAAGCTTTAAAAAATTTAAGTGGAAATTGAAATATGCAAAAATGTATAAACATTCTACAAAAGATGGTCATTCTTTTCCTGAGTATACTAAAGCTATGAAACGTAAGGTGACAAAAGGAAGGTAGAAGCTTGGGAACTCTTTCTCAAGGGCATTTTCTTTCTACACACTGCTTCCCTCCTTCTTCATATTCTTGCTTGGAAATCCACATCTGTTGAAAGGTACCCTGTAAAATGGAAAGAAATTTATATAATTATGCCTTACTTCTTGCTAGAAATGGCTTTTTTTAATTTATTTTTTTGAGAGAGGGTCTTGCTCTGTCAGCCAGGCTGGAGTGCAATGGCATGATCGTAGCTCACAACAACCTCGAACTCCTTGGTTCAAGGGATCCTCCCATCTCAGCCTGGAACTCCAGGGGCATGCCACCTGGCCTAATTTTAATTGTTGTAGAGATGGGATCTCACACTATGTTGCCCAGGCTGGTCTTATACTCCTGGGCACCTGTGATCCTCCTGCCTCAGCCTCCCAAAGTGCTGGAATTATAGGTTTGAGACACTGCACCAGCCTTTTTTTTTTCTTTTAATATCTTATTTTCATAACTCCTAAACTTTGAATAATTCACTTAAGAGTCCCGTCCCCCAAAATAGTACTCGATTATTTCTGCCCTCCTCTAGAACCATCCAAACACACTATTTAGCCTTGCCTTTATGGTTAAAAAGAATACCAAGTCCTTCTGTATCTGTTACATTGTACAGGATTTAGAAAATATCTGGCAAGGAAGACTGAGGGTTTAGGTGTGATGGCTTGATGCCAACCTAAGGCAATAACAGAAATTGTCAGAAGGCTTGACTGACTATTGAATGACATTTACTTTTGTTGCTCTGAGGTAAAGGGCATCCTCCCCCTTTATATACATATATATATATATATATATGTATATAAACTGTATATATACAGTATATATGTATATATATACTGTATATATACTGTATATATAAGTGTATATATACAGTATATATATATAAGTATATATACTGTATATATATATATAAGTATATAAACTGTATATAAAGGGAGAAATGGTCTAAGTCCAGGATGCAGAAAAGTACAAGGACTTTTTGTCCTTATTCAAGGCAGATGGTAGTTCAAGCAACATCTTACAGCCAGCACCATGACTTCACCATTTGCTCCAAGACCAATTCCTGACTTCCTAGACCTCACTGTAGACTGGGGAATGACCAGAACTTGAGAAGGAATGTTTTAATTTTAAATGCACTCCAGACAAGCCCTGACCAGTGCCAGTGGGGGGTATTATTAGAAAAGGCATGCATACATTAACATATTTCCACCTCTGAGAGGGGACATTGAAATTAGGCTGGAAAATGTCCACTAATTAGGCAAAGAGGCATTTTGTTATATCAGAACACATAAAACTGGTTATTCCATTAGGTCCTCCACTCATTTGACAGTTATAAAATGCAAAGATAAATGAAGCACTGGAATTATTTTTTGTATTTTTACTAGTATAATTCAGTAAGAACACTTTTGCAGAGTAGCTCATCAACTAACCAAAGAGGCTAGAATGGAGCCGCCAATCCATGAGCTAAACCTCCGTTCCACTGTTGTATTATTTGCAATCAATTTCAACCGCATGCTCTGAAATAGAAGAATATGCATTAGTACAATCAAATCTTGTGACTCAACTTAGGAAATTCTTTTTTCTTTTTTTTTTTAAATAGAGACAGGGTTTTGCTCGCCATATTGTCCAGGCTGGTCTTCAACTTTTGCACTCAAGCAATCCGCCCATCTCAGCCTCCCAAAGTGCTGGGATTACATGCATGAGCCACTGCACCCAGCCAGGAAATTCAATTTTGACAGACTTCTTAATGGCTCCCTGTGGTTCAAACACTGATTAAAATATGGTAATTTTGAAATAGCTAGGATAACAAGCATAGGTTAGACTAATATATAGACTTTTAAAGTACTTTGATTATGGCTTTTAATATGCAATTATATGATGGAAAATATACAAACTTTAAAAAACTGCATACTGAAGTATAGCATTCACAATTTCCATCCTAAAATAGCAAAACCACACCTAACACTATAAATCTGGTGCTGTGCTAAGTCTTTATTATTTCATTTCATCCAACACCAACCTAATTATCATCCCAATCTGTCTCCCTTTCTGTAGTCCTCCCCGTCCTTCTAACTGCTTCCTTTCTAGGCTTTCATGCTATCCTAATCCCTCCTTAGTTCACCCCAACCCTTCCAAATAAAAACGCATCCATCAGATTTCAGGTCAGTTTTTTATTCATACTACTTTCCTTCCAAATTAGTGCTTCTGTTCTGACTCTCATTTTCTCTTGGTAACACAAAACTTTATTGCACAGTACGATCCCCTATCTCACTTCCTGTATCAAGAGGTTTTTTTCTTGGAATCTGATTCCCCAGAGGAATCTGCCTCTGGGGATAGTTCTCAAGTTGTTGACATCTTCCTATTATTCTATAAATGAACACATTTTTTGAGCTTTTCAAAGTGAAATAAGTATGTGTACAGCAGGGGTGGGCATAGTATGGGATATGGGTGGGTGGAAGGTACTGGGGATAGGGTAAAGTGGGTTTTTGTAGGTGAGAAAGATTGGTAACTATTAAATAGACTTTTTTCCCTGTTCTTTCGTAGATTGTTACCACCTCCTAAAGGACAAGGATAGTTTCTAACTGGCCTTGACCACACCTTGAGTCATGCTTATCTGTATTCATTATTCAGGGGCTTTCTATGAAATCTAATCATTAGTATTATAGGCCAGTGCGGTGGCTCACGCCTGTAATCCTGGCACTTTGGGAGGCCGAGGCGGGTGGATCACCTGAGGTCGGGAGTTTGAGACCAGCCTGACCAGCATGGAGAAACCCCGTCTCTACTAAAAAAATTAGCCGGGTGTGGTGGAACATGGCTGTAATCCCGGCTACTTGGGAAGCTGAGGTAGGATAATCGCTTGAACTCAGGAGGCGGAGGTTGCAGTGAGCCGATACCACGCCACTGCGCTCCAGCCTGGGGGACAAGAGCAAGACTCCGTCTCAAGTGAATAAATAAATAAATCTCAAATCAATCAATCAGTGGATCTAATGATTAGTATTATAATTCAGGTATGCCCTAGATCTCCAAGAATTTAGAAAATACAAGGCAGATGTCAACTGTGTGCCTATATATTTAGATATCACTTTTAATTATAGAAATGTGGCATATGTAAAACATTCTTCTATATGGGAAGCGAAAAGACTATTAAATATACAGATTTATAGATACTGTTAGGGCATATATAACCACTAATGTTTTTTAAATTTAATCTTTAGTGCAGAACACCTTACAAAAAAACCACTTCAAGTTTTTTTTTTTTTTTTTTTTTTTTTTTCCCTGAGCCAGAGTCTTGCTTTGTCACCCAGACTGGAGTGCAGTGGCATGATCTCGGCTCACTGCAACCTCCCCTGGGTTCAAGCAATTCTCCTTCCTCAGCCTCCCAAGTAGCTAGGATTACAGGCATGTGCCACCATGTCCGGCTAATTTTTGTATTTTTTTTTTTTTTTTTTTTTTTTGAGATGGAGTCTCGCTCTGTCGCCCAGGCTGGAGCGCAGTGGCGTGATCTCGGCTCACCGCAACCTCCGCCTCCCAGGTTCAAGCAATTCTCCTGCATCAGCCTTCCGAGTAGCTGGAATTAGAGGCGCCCGCCACCAGGCCCAGCTAATTTTTGTATTCTTAGTAAAGACAGGGTTTCACCATGTTGGCCAGGCTGGTCTCCTGACCTCGTAATCCATCTGCCTCGGCCTCCCAAAGTGCTGGAATTGTAGGCGTGAGCCACCGCGCCCAGCTGATAGAAATTTTAAAGTTAAAAGATTGTAACTGTCATTCTGTTATCGAAGTACTATATAAATTACCTTCTCAAACCGAGTTTTTCTATTCTTTTAAAAGTTATTATAGTATACCCACTGATCTTTTTAAAACAAACATATGGGCTCATCAGTCCACTGCTAGATTTTATCCTGTGAAGAAGGAAGTATTTTCCCCTAGAGATTCAGCATAGCTCCACTGACACCTTGAGGCCTCTAGCCTCAAGAACTGTAAGACAATAAATTTCTGTTGTTTTAAGCCACCAACATGTACTTTGTTATGGCAGCTCTAGAAAACTAATCCATCTTTCTAGCCATATTGCTTTTCCCACTTATGTAAAGACTAGAAACCAACTACTCTGAATCACTGGAACATACCCATCTTCTCTTAGTATTTTTATAAATGGTTTTATTCCCTCCATCTAGATATCCTTTCATAAATTAGCAATGAGTTGAACTATTCAATCAAACTATAGCTTCTTCATGAGGCTATCCTCTGATACTCCTAGAGAGTTAAGTAGTGGCTTCTTGCTGTTCCCGACAGCACCTCGTTCATGACGTACTGAATTGTTGAGCATGTTACAGTCACCATTTTCTGCATGTCTAACCATCCTAGTAGGCTGAGCCCTTGGTGTGCAGGGACTAGTGCCTAGCAGACTATACGTATTTAAATATTAAGTTAATAAATGAGATTCAAATAATTTAAGAGAAACTAATAGATGTCAACTAGGAAAACTTGGTTAAAGGATATTAACTTCAGTGATACTATACGAGGCACACACAAAATATCATGTATCTATTGAAAAATGAACCCTTATCTACAAAATTACACCATCAGTGAGGAAATATATGACTGAAGAATACCATTAAAGAACAAACAGAACTTACTGGAGGAGTTTTCTGAGACAGCTCTCTATTCAACCTGTCAGTAAAACTCTGTATTAGTGTGTTTCCTCCTGCCACTATTACACTGCCATAGAGACCCTAGGATAAAAATACAAGAAAAATCAATCAGTTCCACATGTTTCCAAAAGTTTTAAATACAACTACAAATATAACCATGTGCTCTACTACAATTTTCACTTTCGTTTTTTGGAAATGTTTTACTATTATATAGACCTAATAGCTTAATCCATCAATTCTCCATCCTGGCTATACATTCAACTCATCTAAGGAGCTTTTAAAACACAAATTCCTAGGGTCAATTAAATAAAAATGTCCGGGGATGGGATCAAGGCAAGGTTACTTTTAGAGACGGGGTCTCATTATATTGCCTACATTGGAATGCAGTGGCTATTCACAGGCACAGTCATAGTGTACTACAGCCTCAAACTCCTGGGTTCAAACAATCCTGCTTCAGGCTCCCAAGTAGCTGGGACTACATGCCAATGTGCCTGGCAGGCATGGTTTTAACTCCCAAGATTATTTTAATGTGCACAAAGTTTTAAGAACCACTGACTTAAAGGAATAATTCTAAAAATCATAATTTTTTTTTTGGCAGATAGCTGCCAATATTTAATTAGAAGTACATTTTATAATGACTTTATCTTAGAATGCTCATCTGGAAATATTAATAGCAACCACCAGCCAAAAATTAAAATTACAAATATTTTGAAAAAGAATGCTTATCTGTAAGTTAGGATATTCAAAATTAGACAATTATTTTATGATTACGAAAGACAATGATAAACTCTGAACATATTCCTTGCCAAAATTATTGCTACCTTTCTCTTTTGCAGAGGTAAGCATCAGAAGCACATGGGAGCTTTTCCAAAACACACATGCTAAGGCCTTCCCAAATAAAAATAAATTACTTTTATAAGGAGTGTATTTACTTTGAATTTGCATGTATGCATCAGAAAGTTAAGTGTCAACCTGTTTTAGTGGGTAAGTTCCTATTTTTAAAACATTTCAAATGTCTAAATCATCTCAATTTTGAAGTAGAAAATGGAATGCAAAAGTATCTCATTAGTTAAAAGGAGAAACTTCACTAAAAACAAAGTTATCACTGTTGCAACAAATATACTTCAATTCAATTACCTTTCCCCAAAGGTGGAATTGTATTTGGGCTAAAAAATCCCAAACTTATACTACTATTGTCCTAGAAACATCACATGCCTACTAGGTTACCAGGTGAAATAAAGGTAAAATAAAGTATGATTTCCATAGCCACTCAAAGCCTTTTTTGAACAACATAGTAGCTATTAGCACTATGCTTTAAGCAAATTAATTTACTCAAAATCTAGGCAGTATGTGGTTGATAAGCTGAATTGGGTTTCAATAAGATAAAGTCAGTCCTCATTTAATGTCATCAATATGACCTTGGAAACTGACTTTCAGCAAAATGACATGTAACAAAACCAATTTTTTCCTGAAACAATGTCCTTCAAGGACCTACTGTACATCATTTCAGTTAAAGTTGCAGTCTCCAAGAACCTATCACTGATAATGAGTGAAGTATATAAATGGAGTTAGTATTTAAAACCTGACAAAGCACAAAAAATATGAAGGTCATTTAAAATAAACTTCATGTGAAAGTTACTCATAATTTAAACCACACCTTCCTGAAAAATAAAAGAAGTTGTGCTATCTGTAAGAAAATCACCAACAACACATATTTTGGTTTGCCACATTTCAGGAAATCTCTAGCACAGCACTGTCTACAAGAACTTTCTGTGATGATGCAAATGTTCTATATGTGCGCTGTCTGATGCAGCAGCCACTAGCCACATTTATAATGAGGCTACTACAACTGAAGAATTGAGTTTTATGTTTTTATTAATTTAAATTGCCACATGTGGCGGGTAGCTACAAAACTGGACACCATAGCTCTAGAGTTGCACATTTTTCCTTTTCTAGTACTTCATCTTTTTACATATACTGTTATAAAATGAACTTCAAAGTCAATGACATTGACAACCATTAGGTCACTGTCAATCTAACAATGATTTGGGGGCATTTCAGTCCCCTAAAAGATACCTTTAAACCATAACAGGAGACTGGCACTTACTGGTCTGATATCAATATCACACATCCCAACACTTGTGGTGACAACATGACTGACTCCTAACATTGTGTTTCCTGATAACCCCTACAACAAAAGAAAACAAGTAGTCACATGGAAGTTCTTCATACAGTAAAGCATATCCAAAACATTTTAGCCACAAAAGCTCTTTACCTATATAGGAAAAGCCAGACTAATTATGAAATAAGCTTTTATACCTTTACATTGGAAGGGTCAAATAATCCTTCTGGAATCTTTAGCCGCTCTGCACCAAAATCACAATTGTAGCCATTGGGGAATTCATAATGAACAGTTGGCATCTGTGCAGCCACTCTGAAAACATATTAAACCGTATTACACAAAAGACAAAAATAATTCTCTTCAAAATTAACTACTAGGGAATTATCAACATAAAAAATGGGGAGTAAGAATATTTTAAACATTCAATTAAGTACTTTCTATATTTTTAAAACAAATCCTTTCCTCATTTATAAAGTATACAATTTAAATAAGAAAACATACTGTTCATCATAAGTTGAATCTGACACTTGAAGTACCGAAGCTTGAAAATCCTGGATAACACACTATGAGTAAAAGAAAAAAGTAACAAACAAGGTTGAGATTTATCTTTGTAATCGATACTTTTATAACATATTTTAAATACTTTTCGGAATGAAATTGGACCATGTTTCTAGATGGGTAAATCATTTCAAGAGTATAAATGTACCTAACAAGGATTCTGAGTATCAAGAAACCTAATTCTAAACATTTGCATTAGAAGCTAAATTACACACATTTAAGTTACAACAGTTATGAAGCGAGAGATAAACAACTGCAGGGGCAGGAACCCCTGCACCACAGTCCTGCATAACAAAACCAATTTCAGAACACCACTTTCTCCTTAAAAATAAGCTAGATTAGAAGCAAGATTTCATTACCTACATATACACATGTGCATATACATCACATTTTGTGCAACTTTTAATGACTGTACATAGTATAAAACAGTTTAATAAAATGCTGTGAACTAACACGACCTCTGGAAAAATCTTGCCTAATATCTAGGAAAAATGACAAATCATCCTAATTTTTCCTCATATATTACATGTACACACAGACAAAATCTTTATCTTTAGGTGCAAAAACTGTCAGATAGAGCTGGGTGCAGTGGCTCATGCCTGTAATCTCAGCACTTTGAGAGGCCGAGACAGGAGGATCGCTTGAGGCCAGGAGTTCAAGACCAGCCTGGGCAACATAGCAAGACACTGTCTCTATAAAAATAAAAAATAAATTAGCCGGGCATGGTGGCATGCACCTGTAGTCCTCCCTACTTAGGAGGCTGAGGCAGGGGGAGCCCAGATGTTTGAGGCTGCAGTGAACTACAATTGCACCACTGCACTCCAGCCTGGGTGACAGAGAAAGACCCTGTCTTTATTTATTTATTTATTTATTTATTTTTTGAGACAGAGTCTTGCTCTGTCATCCAGGCTGGAATGCAGTGGCACAATCTCGGCTCAATGCAACCTCCACCTCCCGTGTTCAAGCAATTCTTCTGCCTCAGCCTCCCAAGTAGCTGGGATTACAGGTGCTCAGCACCACACTCAGCTAATTTTTGTATTTTTAGTAGAGACGGGTTTTCACCATGTTGGCCAGGATAGTCTTGAACTCTTTGCCTCAAGTGATCTGCTGCCTCGGCCTCCCAAAGTGCTGGGATTACAGGCATGAGCCACTGTGCCCAGCCAACCCTGTCTTTATATATATATATATATATATATATATATATGATATAAATAATTTTCTTAAAACCTGTCAGATAGATATGATCCCTCTCATAATTTTACTCTTAGTTTCTTTTGCTGGATACACATTAATTTCTATCAAGAGACAGAACAGGAGAAAATATTTGCAAACTATGTATCTAACAAAGGTCTAATATCCAGCTTCTATAAGGAACAAAAAAAAAAAGCCTCATTAAAAAGTGGGCAAAGAACACTAACAGACACTTCAAAAAAAACATACATGCGGCCAATAGCATACGAAAAAAGGCTCAATATCACTGACCATCAGATAAATGAAAATCAAAACCACAATGATACACCATCTCACACCAGTCAGAATGGCTATTATTTATTATTAAAAAGTGAAAAAATAGGGCCGGGCACGGTGGCTCACGCCTGTAATCCTAGCATTTTGGGAGGCTGAGGCGGGTGGATCATGAGGTCAAGGGTTCGAGACCAGCCTGGCCAACTAAGAATACAAAAATTAGCCAGGTGTGGTGGCATGCGCCTGTAGTCCCAGCTACTTGGGAGGCTGAGGTAGGAGAATAGCTTGAACCCGGGAGACGGAGGTTGCAGTGAGCCGAGACTGCACCACTGTGCTCCAGCCTGGGCGACAAAGCAAGACTCTGTCTTGAGAAAAATAAGTAACAGATGCTGCGACACGGCTGCAGAGAAAAGCGAACGTTTATTCACTTTTGATGAGAATGTAAATTAGTTCAACCATTGTTGAAAGCCGTGTGGCAATTCCTCAAAGAGCTAAAAACAGAACTACCATTTGTTTTTTTCTTTTTTGAGATGGGTTCTCACTCTGTTACCCAGGCTAGAGGGCACTGGTGCAATCACAGCTCACTGCAGCCTCGACCTCCCAGGGCTCAGGTGATTCTCCCACGTCAGTCTCCCACATAGCTGGGACTAAAGGTGCACACCCTCACACTTAGCTAATTTTTCTTTCTTTTTTTAAGATGGAGTCTCACTCCGTTGCCCAGGCAGGAGTGCAGTGGCACCGTGCTGGCTCACTGCAACATCCATCTCCTGGGTTCAAGCAATTCTCCTGCCTCAGCCTCCCAAGTAGCTGGGATTACAGGTACCCACCACCACACCCAGCTAATTTTTTTATATTTTTAGAGACAGGGTTTCACTATGTTGGCCAGGCTGGTCTCGAACTCCTGACCTCAGGTAATCCACCCACCTCGGCCTCCCCAAGTGCTGGGATTACAAGCGTGAGCCACCACACCCGGCCCCACTTAGCTAATTTTTCTGTTTTTGTAGAGACAGGGTTTTGCCATGTTTCCCAGGCTGGTCTCTAACTCCTGAGCTCAAGGGATCCACCCACCTCAGCCTCTCAAATTACAGGCGTGAGCCACCATGCCTGGCCCAGAACTACCACTTGACCCGGCAATCTCATTACTGGGTATATACCCAAAGGAATATAAATCAGTCTATCATAAAGACACATGTATGCGTATGTTCACTGCACCACTATTCACAATAGCAAAGACATGGAATCAACTTAAATGCCCATCAGTGGAAGACTGTATTAAGAAAATGTGGTACATACAGACCATGGAATATTATGCAGTGAAAAAAAAAAAAAAAGAATGAGATCATGTCCTTTGAAGGAACAGGGATGGAGCTGGAGGCCATTATCCTTAGCAAGCTAATGCAGGAACAGAAAACCAAATACAGCACGTTCTCACAAGTGGGAGCTAGATGATGAGAACACATGGACACAAAGAAGGGAACAACAGACAGTGGGAACTCACTGAGGGACAAGGGAATGGAGCAGAAAAAAATAACTATTGGGTGCTAGGCTTAGTACCTGGGGGACAATAATCTGTACAACAAACTTCTGTGACACGAGTTTACCTATATAACAAACCTGCACATGTACCCCTGAACCTAAAATAACAGTTTTTTTTGTTTTTTTTTTAAAAGACATTAAGGCGTATCTGTGGTGTCAGGTTGTTTTACTAACCTCTTTCCCATCAGTAAGCCATAAGTTCAGAGATGGGTTTTTAGTAAAGAGAATCTCTCATGGCTTCCTTGTTCTGAACAAAAACACATTTTTGATACTGCTGACTAATGCTAGGAAACAGAACATAACTGAGACATACTAGTAGGCCTCTACAAATCCTAAAGCCATTTTCTCAGCCAAAAATGTTCAGAATAGCATAAAACCAAAATTCCTTCCAGGTCTCACCACAGTAATCCAAGTGAATATGTAGTAATTTGTAGAGATATCTGTTTGGCAAATATGAAAAGCATGCCTCTCACAGCAAGGCTCTTTTGTTAGTAAAATATCATTAAAAATATAGAGTGTGACCCTGAGATCATGTTCTATTTAATCTTCAAAATATATTTAGTAATAAAAAAAAAAAGAGCTTGAAAATATAAAGTGCCCATATTTTACTCAAGGATTTACAGCCTATATATAACTTTTTTTAATACTCATGCAAAAAGCCTGTAACATTTTTGTAAAGAGAATGAGGGTTACTTACATTACACATATAATTGTGCCAAGACCTCGTAACCTGAGGCAACTTCTCTTTTCTTTTCCAGTTTGCTGGAGATCCTTCACGAACAGCTTCCTGAGAGTACCAAGAGATGCTAGGTTAACAGAGTTCATTTCATAGGGGTGGGGGAGCTAGAAGTAAGTTCTACAAAGAAAATTCAATAATTACTTACTTTTGATGCAATCATATATGGAGGAACCAATTCAATATTCATTTCTTGGAAGAGTTCTCTGCATTGCATAGTAATAAAGTCTCCAGCAAGAGGGGATTTCACAATGCCTATGAAACAGATGAAACAAGGCTAAGAGAGCAGTAAGTCCAAACTTCCTAGAATGAATTTCCTCTGTGGGTGTGTTTATGTGAATAACTTTTTCAGGTAGAATGAACTGAACTATCCTTCAACACATAAATAAAGCCATGCATCAGTTTTAAATATACATTATATACTAAAGATTTTTAACATACTTAAAATCTTATTCAGAAACTGATATGCTTTAGTAGTGCTACTCATCATTTTATTTCATTATGTGCATCCTCATGGCATCTAAAATCATCTCAGTGTATCCTGGTTAAATACATTTACCTTGTTGAAGGACATAGCCATCGTGGACTGGAATTGCAGTGGTATGAGTGGCTCCACTGTCCAAAATCAGCCCAGTAGAACGACCATTAGCAAATCTAGTTTAAAACATTAAGGAAAAGAAAGTATCAAGGCCGCTAAAATAATGTTTATTGTAAAGTGCAGGCTCTTATAATGTTTCAGAAACTATTTCTTAAACATGTACCTTATAGTTAAAAATGTATTACAGTGAATCTAGGGATAAAAATTGGTATAAAATAATACTTCTGGCTTAAAAACAAATAGCAAGAGGCAGGAATTCCAGAATGGAGGTATCAGGAACTCAGGGAAACCTTTGTCCTAGAAACAGCTACTATTAAGCTGGTCAAAATTAACATAATCACTAAAAGTCTCTGGAGACTGATCAAAGAGCTTACAGCAAACTGAGATGCATTTATTTAACAAAATATACAGAAACTTGGTAATAACAGTGGGAGGTTGTGACAATTGAGCTAGGGACTATAACCATTCTCACAAAGCATTGAAGAGCTGTTTCAGCAGTTTGGCAGCCATGTGGCACTTCCTATCTCCTCCAACTCAATGAGCGGGAAAACTATTCCAGGTGAATTTCACAGTTGGTGAATACTGGCAGATCCCATTTTCCACAGTTCTATGCTGCAGAAGGCCTATACTACCTGAATATACTAAACTGATGTTTAGGAGTAGGGACATTCACTCATTCATCAAATATTTACTGAGCATCTATTAGGTGTCTACTAAGTCTGGTGCTTAATAAGGAGGGAGGGAGGAAAGGAGGGAGGCTGCTCACCTGGCACTAAAATTCCTTTAACACAGTAGACACATAATGTTGCACCAAAACTGCCTTTTCCCTGAAGGTTATCCTGTTTAGTGAAGTAGATGATCAATAAAGCTGTAAAAAGAAAAGCTCAGGATGTCCCAGGGAAGGTGGTGGTGTAAAAGAGAAACCTATTCCTGAGATACTCAATAGTAAAATCTGGGGAAGGGAATGGGCAATAGTAGGAGCATGTGGGAAGACCAAGAGGCAAGAGAACACAGCGAGGTCAGAGAACTGCAAGTACCTTAGTACGGTCTGAAAATAAAATAAAGGAAGAAATGTACAAGACGATTCTGGCTTAAAGCAGACTAGCACTTTAGAAAGATTATTAGAGGCTGAGCATGGTGGCTCATGCCTGTAATCCCAGCACTTTGGGAGACTGAGGCAAGCAGATCGCTTAAGTCCAGGAGTTCGAGAGCAGCCTGGGCAACATGGCAAAACTCCATCTCTACCAAATAAATAAATAAATAAAAATAGATTATTAGAGCAACAGTGTAAAGAATGGGCAGACAAGAGGATGTGCTTCAGTAACCCTGGAAATAGCTTCATCCTAATGCTGTGTCAGTGGGACAGAGAGAAGCAAATAGCAGGGAAGAATAAGTAGGATTTGATGACTGACTAAATTTGAAGGAGAATGAATTTACAGCCAATTTCCAGTTTTCTATGATATTGGAAGGGAGGGAGATTTTAAAATGGCAATCTTTCAATTTATCTAACCAACTGGTTAAAACATTGCCTTCTATCCACATGCCCCTTCTTAAAAACAAAAAAAACGTCTTAACACTCAGAATTTGAGTGTTACTTTATTTCCCTCATTCCTTCTGGTGTATCATCAGTTCTAATAAGAAATACTAAAAGATGAATAGCTAAAAAGCAAGAGAAAAGGGAAAAAAACTTCTGAACAAGCAATAATTGGCTTATGTCTTCTTCCAGAGTTATCACATTCAGTAGTATCATATATACTTCAAGAGGAAAGGTATTACTCTTTCAAGGATACGCTGTCAAAACTGCAGTTTTGCAAAGGAAGAATGCAGGGATGTTGTAGTGTTCAAACATTAACTCTGTCAGTTTCTCTCTCTTTGCTCTAGTATTCCACTTGAGAAGAGGGGAAAAAGAAATGCAAGTTATTAAGAATTAAAAAGTTGTTTTTATCTCCAGATAAAATCTAGCACTATATTAACAAAGATATAAAACATTAAGAACAGAATAAAATACCATGGGAAATCATCTTTCATAATAGCTCACAAAAATAAAAAACAAAACCTCTATAATATTTCTTTAGATGTAGATTAAATTTAATAAATCAATCAGATAAGAATTAAAATTCTTTAATAATAAAATTGCTTCTATAAATTTTAGAAATTACAGACTTTTCCACATATGAGGAAATCAGGATTCTTATAAACATATTATTAAATCTAAAGAGTAAATATTGTAATCCAAATCCAAAGTACGAATTTTAGACCACCAAATTCTCCCACTTATAGTTGGTATTCATAAAAGCATACTACAAGTTAGTAATAATAAGATACTGATAATTTATGAGCATTATGCTTGCTTTCTGGGACCTTTTTGTCTATGTACCAAATGTATTTCACAAGAGACTTTGGTCCAGAAATTTCCAGCCCTTGTTCAACATCTCAATTCTCTCTTGGAAACTTGGATAAAAGTAGATACACGCTGCTCTTGGGGCACAAGAAATGATTCATAATTCAAAATGAGAAGGAGTCCTAGTAAATAAAATGTTAAACAAATCCCTAGAAATACATAAAGAACCACAAGAATCCATTAGGGTGTTTTGTTGTTCTCTGGATATTTTATTTATTGGAACACTAAAATAAAAGTTACAATAGTATTAAAAAATTAATTCTTTTCCCTAATTTTCAAATTCAGAATATGAATTTCTATGCCTCTTTAAAGAAAAATATTCATCAAATGAGTAGAAAACTAAGGAAAAAAAGAAAAAAAAAACAACTAGAGAAACATGAAAAAGAAAACCTTTATCTCACCGGTGCCTCTGACATGAGAACAGGATGGAGACTGGCTTCTGATTTGACATGCATTTTGTAGGTATGATCCAAAATAGCCTGGAAACTATCCCAGTCTTCAACTAGAATATAAGATTAGTAACTTGGAAACAATGCATAGTTGAAGATGAATACAGCATCTTTTGAGAAATTGTTTCCATGACTTAACAATTAATACTTTAGAATACAGAACCTACTGATTTTACAGACCAACTTCATACCACAGTACTTTATATAGAGATTACCTTTGCCTTCTAGATATATAGAACTTCTTTTTGGTCCCTCCAGCCCCCAGACCTGTCCCAAATGTAATTAATCTAACAGACCTAAAATACGAAGTAAATGTTATTCAATTCAATGAATACTTATTAGAGGCCCAGAATGCGATCAGAATGATAATAGGAAGTACAGAAGAATTGTATGGCCTTCTGATGATACTACAGCTGGATTTAAAAAAAAAAAAAAGAATTGTATGGTCTAGATCCGATACTCAAAAAAATTTACAGTCTATTTGGAAAAAGACTAAAAGACATGTTAAAAATTCAAAGAAGAGCATCTGTCTTCAATTTGGCTTCCACCTAAACATTTTATTGAAACTACTGACATAAGTCACTAATGATCTTCTTTTTTCTTTTTTTTTTTTTGAGATGGAGTCTTGCTCTGTCGCCCAGACTGGAGTGCAATGGCGCAATCTCAGCTCACTGCAACCTCCGCCTCCTGGGGTCAAGCAATTCTCCTGCCTCAGGCTCCCAAGTAGCTGGGATTACAGGTGCCCGCCACCATATCCAACTAATTTTTGCATTTTTAGTAGAGACAGGGTTTCACCACGTTGGCCAGGCTGGTCTCGAACTCCTGACCTCAGGTGATCTGCCCACCTTGGCCTCCAAAGTGCTGGGATTACGGGCGTGAGCCACTGCCCCCAGCCACTAATGATCTTCTACTAGGCAAATTCATGGATACTTAACATTTTTAATCTCATCTGACTTCTCTAAATTATGACAGCATTGCCTACACAAGAGTTTACAAACTTTTCTGTCACAGCCCAAAGAAAAAATGTCATTAATTATATATTTCCACAGGCCCACCTGGATTTTTTTAACTTCTTTCTTACTGTAAAGCTTTCAATGTCACAGCAGAAAACACTGAGAAAAACTGGAATTTTATGCTTCCAGAAACTTTTTCTTTTCTTGTTCTTCTCCTGATTTTTTTCCTACATCCCTAATTGTTCCCTTTCATTCTCCTTCAAGGGTACCTTTTATTCTCTATTGGTTAAAATATACAACAGGCTTTTGCTAGGAACTCCATCTTCAATCCTCTTCTCATATTCCAAATTTTTTCAGAGTAATAAAATGCAACTCCATGTCTTAAAATCTTTCTTATAACCTTTTATTCCCCTGTTTACTGAATTATCACCTGGATGTTCTAAGCACTTTGAACTCAATGCTTAGAACATGTAAAATTTTGTTACATGCCAGGTAGATGGTACCTACATAATCAGCCCTCTGTAAAATCCTTTACTTACTACACATGAAAGAGTTAACACTGCAAGCCTGAGAAAGGCCTGCTTATAAGGCTGACTCTTAGCTGGTGTCTGGAAACATGACTGGCAAACAGTTCCCTATGTTCATATAAAACTTGTCCCTAAATGGTAAGAGTAGCTCGCTACACCTACACTGTTTATACAATGTGGTTTGTTCTGAACACTTGCTTTCCTTCTAAGAATCTAAAATTTTGTTACATGCCAGGTAGATGGTACCTACATAACCACCCCTCTGTAAAATCCTTAGGTACTGAGTCTCAGAGTTCTCCTGGAAGGTAACATAGGTTATAACTTGTTGCTGGAGGGATTAAGCACGTCCTGTGTGACTGCACTGTGAGAAGACTCTCCAAAGCTTGCATCTGGACTTCATCATCCCCTGTCCCTTTTCCCTTTGTCGATTTTGTTTTGTATCTGAATCTTCAGTACAATAAATCTTAGCTGTGAATACAACCATATGCTGAGTCCTGTGAGTGAGTCTTGCTGGTGAATAATTGAACCTGAGAGTGATTTTGGCTATCCCTAATAAGCTTGCTTTTTTTTTTTTTTTTTTTTTTGAGACAGTCTCACTCTGTCACCCAGGTTGGTGTGCAGTCATGGGATCTCAGTTGCAACCTCTGCATCCTGGGTTCAAGTGATTCTCGTGCCTCAGCCTCCAGAGTAGCTGGGATTACAGGTGGTACACATCACCACACCTGGCAAATTTTTGTATTTTTAGTAGAGATGAGGTTTCACCATGTTGCTCAGGCTGGTCTCAAACTCCTAGACTCAAGCAATCCACCTGCAGTCTCAGCCTCCCAAAGTGCTGGATTATACAGGCGCAAGCCACCACGCATGGCCAACCATGCCTTTTAAAACCATAAAACTTGCTCCTTCCCTTTCTATTCCTATCTCAATGCATGGTACTCTCTGTTCAGAGTTACCCCAACCAAAAATCTAGGAAACTTTCTCAACTTATCTCTTGCTTTCACTCCCTCGATCATTTAGTACCATCTGTCTCCTGGTTACCCGGAAAGTCCCTTCAGAATCTCTACCAGCATTATATAATAGTTTAAACCTTTTTCATTTCTCATCTGGACTCTTACCATCACATCTGCTTAAATTCCTTTGGGGTTATCCTTCAGTCACTAGCTTAATACAACCCTGGGATGGTTTACAAGCCCTTTTATGACTGTTCCCTGCCTACCTTTCCTGCTACTGCTCTCTGCCTACCTTTCCTGATACTGACCCTAATGAGCCCAATGCTGCAACCATACTTAATTGTATTACATTTTTAAGCACATAAGTTTCTTTCACAATTCCATCCCTTCACACATGCTGGTCCCTTTGCTTTACCCAGCTTTGTCAGCCAAGCTAATTCTTATTCATTGATCAAGATTCATCACAAGTTACCTCCTTTGTGAAAACCATCACTGACTCCCAACACTAGAGTCAAACACCTCTCCTCTCTAATTTCATTGCTCACTGCACATACCTATATCATAGCACTTATCCCACTGTATACCATTATTTGTATATATACATCTATTTCCCCTAACTGTAAGCTTTTAAGGAAAAGGAACATTTCTTTTTTTTTTTTTTTTTTTTTTTTGAGATGGAGTCTCGCTCCGTCGCCCAGGCTGGAGTGCACTGGCGCAGTCTCGGCTCACTGCAAGCTCCACCTCCCGGGTTCACGCCATTCTCCTGCCTCAGCCTCTCCGAATAGCTGGGACTACAGGCGCCCGCCACCACGCCCGGCTAATTTTTTGTATTTTTAGTAGAGACGGGGTTTCACTGTGGTCTCGATCTCCTGACCTCGTGATCTGCCCGCCTCGGCCTCCCAAAGTGCTGGGATTACAAGCAGGAAAAGGAACATTTCTTATGCATCTTTGTATTCTCAGTGTCTGGAAATCAGTTTGTGGAATAAAAAACAAAACAAAACAAAAAAACCATGGTTGATGTTCAACTTATAGGAAGCTACTGCTTTATATCTAAAATATAACATGTACACTCCATAATCAATTCCATGGGGAAAACATCATACCCATCCCATTTTTTAAAGGTGAAATGGCCTCCATATTCTCCCTCGGAACACGCAGAGCATTAGTATCTATGTAGTAGGTGGGACCGCCTTGTTTGCCTTTATCGCCATCTATTTCCATTAATGTGCTTCCGTCGTCTCTTTCTACCATCATACCAATAGCTGTAGGAAAATCCACCTGTAAGAGTCAGCAACATGATATACAGGTTTCACCTTTCATCAAGGAGGCATTTTTTTCCCCAACTAATGTATTTTCTTATATTTTGTTTTGAGTGAGAATTTCTGCATGAATTTAATTTACATGAATGGCTCTACATATCCAATTAACTCTAACATGACACCTACCTTGGGGCAGTCCTCACCAGCATAACCAGCTCTCACAGTATAGGATCCAATGTCAAAAACAAGGGCTCCAACTTCATCTGAAAAGATTAAAGATAATTAGCATTAACAGCTTGCAAAAGTACCATATGAAAATCACGGCTCACTGCAGCCTCAACCTCCTAGGCTCAAGCAATCCTCCCACCTCAGTCTTCCAAGTAGCTGGGACTACAATGCATGTCACCACACCCAGCTAATTTTTTAAATTTTTTTGTAGACATAAGGTCTCACTATGTTGCCCAGGCTGGACTCAAACTCCAGGGCTCAAGCAATCCTCTGCCTCAGCATCCCAAAGTGCTGCAGGCATGAGCCACTGCACTCAGCCCAATTATATTCATATTATTACTCACTTGAACCTAGTTTCAAATACACCTTAAAGAATCATTTAATTAAAATATAACAAGTCATAAACCGTATTTAAGTAGAGGTTCAATCAGTTAAATGGTACACTAAAACTGGGTAATTTCAGTTTACTTATTAAAGGGAATTATTTGCAAAGATATAGGTGAAATACAAGAGAACCAGAAGGGACAGTTACAGTATTGAAAGATTACAGTGCAGCAGTTGGAAGGGTGGATTTAAGAGGCAAAGAGGTGGAGGCACAATATCTGTGGGGAATTGTAGTTTCCCTGTTGAGATAAGAGCTTGATTGAAGGCAGTGGCAATGGTATTAAAAAGGAGGGAATTTGAGAAACACTTAGGAGAAATATTTGGCAGAACTTGAAAGATGGAGGTGTTCACAACTCTCAGGTTTTTGCCAATGCGGACTGGTGGTCAGCAATGTGTTAGGCAATGCTTCAGATGTGTTGAATTTGAGATACCCATGAGACATCAGATGCAATTGTGTTGATGTACAGTAAAAAGTTCAGGATACAGATGTAGACACTGGTTAGAGCTTGAGAGAGAGAGAGAGAGATTTGAGATCAGTGTTTAGGTAGAAGTTGAAGCTATAGGAGTAGAATATATTACCCAGGAAAGGGTAAATTAGGGAAGGGGCTCCTAACATGGGTTTGTGGCCTTCCCAAAGTTTCCACGGTAGAACTATATTTTATTATAATTGGTTTCTTTTATAAAAATTTAAAAACATTCTAAGAAGGGATTCATAATTTCCTAAACTGTGTGCATTAGTTTGTAGGGCTGCCATAATAAAGTACCACAGTCTGTGTGGCTTAAACAACAGAAATTAGTTTTCTCACAGTTCTAGAGGCTGGAGGTAGATCTAAGTGTCAGCAGAGTTGGTTTCTTCTGAGGTCTGCCTCTGTGTGTAGATGGCCATCTCCTCCTCTGTCTTCACATGGCCTTCCCTCTGTACAAGTCCAAGTCTGAATTTTCTCTGTTTTTTGTTGTTATTGTTATTGTTTTTTTTTTTTTTTTGAGACGGAGACTTGCTCTGTCACCCAGGCTGGAGTGCAATAGCACGATCTCAGCTCATTGCGGCCTCTGCCTCCCGGGTGCAAGCAATTCTCCTGCCTCGGCCTCCAGAGTAGCTGGGACTACAGGTGTGCACCGCCATGCCCGGCTAATTTTTTGTATTTTGGGTAGAGTTGGGGTTTCACCATGTTGGCCAGGATGGCCTTGATCTCCTGACCTCGTGATCCGCCCGCCTCTGCCTCCCAAAGTGTTGGGCTTAACAGGTGTGAGCCACTGCGCCTGGCCTGAATTTTCTCTTAAAAACATCAGTCATACTGGATTAGGACCCAATTTAAATTTGATAAAATTTAAATCACTCTAGCCAGTTGAAATTCAAGGTGTAGCAAAATCTGGTAGCAGTCTCACTTCCTGCCTCATACACTAACTTACTGGGTAATATGTCATCTCCTGAACACACCACATACTCTCACTCAGCTAACCTTTGCATATGCTGTCCCTTTCCACTCCTCCTCCATCATCCCCATTACCTCTATTGTAAAGTCTCTTGACTCCACCACACGGAATCAATAACTTTATTCTCTGAGCTACCTTTGCACTATATTTATATATATATATATGACTTATATATATATATGACTTATATATATATATGACATATATATGTTTGTTGTTTTTTTTTTTTTTTTTTTTAGGATAGAGTCTTGCTCTGTCATCCAGGCTGGAGTGCAGTTCCAAGTTCAAGCGACTCTTGTGCCTCAGCCTCCCCAGTAGCTGGGACTCCAGGCATGCGCCACCACGCCCGGCTAATTTTTGTACTTTTAGTAGGACAGGGTTTTGTCATGTTGGCCAAGCTGGTCTTGAACTCCTAGCCTCAAGCGATCCGCCCGCCTTGGCCTCCCAAGGTGTTGGGATTACACCGCACCTGGCCCCTTCTACATATTGGTATCAACGAACATCTCTCATTGAATTACAGTTACCATTTCTGATCAATATAAGATGCTATCAACTACATGATGCACCACTATTTCCTGCATCACTAACAAAATAATATGGCAATTAAACTCTGCCACGCCAGCACTGTTAAGACATATTCTGACTGGGGGCAGTGGCTCAAACCTGTAACGCTAGCACTTTGGGAGGCTGAGGCGGGAGGACTGCCTGAGCTCAGGAGTTCAAGACTCGTCTCTATTTAAAAAAAAAAAAAAAAGACATATTCCAACTTCAGCTTAGTTTAAATGTGGGAAAAAATGTACAACTAAGAATCAGTGAATACGGTATCTATTTACCTAACGGACTCATCTACAAGACTGAGCTTCTTGATGACAAGAGCCTATACCTGCCACATAGCAAGTACTCAAAAAACATTTTTGTGAAATAGAAAAAATCCCACATATCAGCTCATTTTCCTGTCCTAATTAGTTTAGTAAACTGGATATGGTGGAATTTTAATTTAAGACTCTAAATTCTTAGAATTTTACATCTGTTCCTTTTCCAGGATGGGAGATACACCTAATTCCTGTACCCTGTTTCATTAAAAATCAAGCCCCATGAACCCAAAGTAGGAGAGTGGCAATGGGAGGCAGGAGGCTTAATAGAACCACAGAGCTCTGGATGTTTAAAACCTAGGATGCAATTTCTAGTGTATAAAAATCCTCAAGAATTGAACCTCTACTCTACTAAAAAGGCTTTTTTCCTTTTTGAGGATTTTAATGTTTTTCTCCTTCCAAGTTTAGGGGTGATGTGATTTTCTTGGGGAACATGAAGGAAAAATCTTATTTTTGTTGTTTCCTACCTGTAAAATGACATCCTTTACAGAAACAGCATCACTACTAGACACAGTAACCATAGTAATAGTCTGGATTTGTTTTCTGGGTCTCTAACTCATCAAACACAACCCAACACATGAATTATATGTATCAGTGTTTCCATTAACCCGCAGATATTGAAAAATGGAGGCTCTAAATCAGTAGATTTTGAATGACGCGTGAGATCCTGCATTTCTAACAGGCTTGCAGGTGATGCTGACACTGCTGGTCCATGGACCAGACTTTAAGTGGCCAATGTAGCATTATTTCATTTAACCTTCACGCCCACCCCCATCGGCTAGGAATTATTCCATAAATGAGGCCTGAAGTTGGAAAGTTACGTAAATTGCCCAAGACCAAAACGCTTAATAAAGAGTGAGGCGGATATTTCAACCCAGGTCTGTAACCCCCGGCACCTGGTAATTTTTCTACCACACCACAGTCTAATCAAGGAAAGTGAAAAAATAACACGCCTACGACCCCCAGCAAACTTTCTGGGCATCCTTAAATTACACGTGCTACTGAACTGATCTCAAACAGACCCGCCCACGAGTCACTCTGGAGACTCCGCAGCCAACAAACCCGCAGGAGTTACTGAAAGGTGAGGCAGCTCGCGCATGGGGCGCAAACGGGGAGGAGGCAGTACCCTAAGTGGCCGCCGCTTCCCTAGTCAGTTCTACGGCTTGAGGCTCGCTTTGCCACCTATGGGACACTCTGGGAACCCTCCGTCCACGCTTGCAAACCGCCGGGACCTTCCAAGTTTAAGCGCGCGCACACGCGCCCCGACACAGCTGAGTCCAGGAGGCACCCGGGGGAGATGCGACCCTGGGACGGTCACCCAAGCTGGGGCCCGGCGGCCGGCTAGACTAAGCCTAACGCCCAGCCCGAGGCTCCCTAGAGAACCGAGCGCGCACCCCAAAACCCTGCTCCTCCAGGGACAGAGACAGGAAGAGGCCACAGAAAGCCGCCACTCCAGGGCGCCCGAAGAGCACGGCGAGCCGGGTGGGCTCCAGGGGCGGGCAGAGCGTGGGGCGGGGACGGGGCGGGGAGGCCGGGGTCCCGAGAGGGGGAGACCGGAAGGGAACGCCGGGGAGGGAGGGCTGGGAGCGGCGGTTACAAAGCCCACACGCCGAAAAGGCGCGCTCTCTCGTCCGGCCGCACTCACTCACCTCCCCCGTACACGCCGCCGCTCATGGCTGCTGCTGGCGCGACTCCTACCCTAAGGGCTAACTGGCGAAGTGACTGCAGTGGCTGCGACTGCGAGTCCCGAGAAGCGACAGCCCCTGACTCCCTTAACTTCCACCACCACCCCCCTCAGGCAACAAAGCGGCGTCCACACACCCCGGAGCTCAGCCACACTTGCTGGCTCCTTCTATCAGCCAATCACGAGGGTCCAGGCCTAAGTCTAGCCAATCAGAATGCGGCTGCGCCGCATCCCCGCCGCGGCCCAGCAGGTTTAGCCAATCGAAGGCAGCCATGGGGGCGGGGAAAGAGGAAAGCGACAGCAGGACAGAAGGAGTTGGGTTGCGGAGCTGGAGGGGCGGAGCTTCCCGGGTGGGCGAGGGAATGGGCGGAGGCAGTGGGAGAAGGAGGGGGAAGGCTAGAAGAAGCATGGGGGCGGGTCTAGGAGGTGCGTCTGGGCGCTGAGGAGCGGCGGGAACCCGGGTAGGGGAAGGTAGACCTCTGGAAATGGAACGGGTTTCTCCACGCCGAGATTCCTGTCCAGTGACTGTGGGGAATGCGGATTTCTTTGTTTTTTTCTGAAGAAAAAGTATTTTAAACTAACTTTTATGTTGAAAAAATAAAAATTTTGCGCTCCACTTTGGGATAGGGGAATCAGTAAATCAGACAGATTGATAGGATCTTCCAATTTTTAAAATGGTTATTAATAAGTAAAAGAAGAATGAAATGATGCATTATCCCAGCTAAACCTAGGTAGCGCTTTAAAAACTATTAAAAAACTTACCCATTTCTTTAAAAAAAAAAAAAAAAATTTCAGGCCGGGCGTGGTGGCTCACGCGTGTAATCCCAGCACTTTGGTAGGCTAAGGCGGGCAGATCACGAGGTCAGGAGTTCGAGACCAGCCTGGCCAACATAGTGAAACCCTGTCTCTACTAAAAATGAGAAAATTAGCCGGGAGTGGTGGCGCGCACCTGAAGTCCCAGCTACTCAAGAGGCTGAGGCAGGAGAATCGCTTGAACCCGGGAGGCGTTGCAGTGAGCCGAGATTGCGCCACTGCACTCCAGCTTGGGCGACAGAGCAAGACTGTGTCTCAAAAAAAAAAAAAAAAAAAAAAAAAATCAGTTTCTTTTATCCTGTGAGAGGTATTTAAAACAGCTAATCAATCTTCATTCAAGCAAGCACCCAATGCTAAATATGCATCCTAAAAACAGCCTGTCTCCGTCCCCTATTTCTACCAGCCTAGTCCAGATCACCTTCCTTTATCCCCAGATTACTGCAACAACTTGTTGCTCTGTCCCTTTGCCACTCTTGATCAAGGGAGCTTCATCTGTGAAAACGCCCAAACCTGATCAGGACACTCCAGCGCTCAAACCCTTAAGATTGCTGCCTCTCCTTGTAATTGATCCTTGTCTAGAGTCTAGACATGCAGTGCCTACTTTTAACTTTAGAAACGATTGACTAAAACCCCATCAGTCTCAGTGGCAGAGGGGGGGAAACAAGGCTGGGGGGGAAACAAGGCTAGTGGGAAAACTCTTTCCCATTCACTTGACAATATAATCACAGTATATCTGATCCTTTAGAAAAGCCCTATTAACCCAGTGAGATAATGCAGATGTCAGCACACTATGGAACTAGGGCCAAATCCAGTCTTGTGTGTGGGGCGGGGAGGGGAGGTGGGGAAAAGGGGAAGCAGGTGGGAAAACTGCCTTTTTTTTTTTTTTTTTTTTTTTGGCCTTGAGCTAAGAATGATTATTTCTGTTTTTAAATTATTTTTAAAAATATTTTAAAGAATAATATGTGACAGGTTGGGCATGGTGGCTCACACCTGTAATCCCAGCACTTTGCGAGGTCCAAGCGGGAGGATCGCTTGAGGCCAGGAGTTCAAGACCAGCCTGGGCAACACAGGGAGACCCCCGTCTTTACAAAAAATTTTAAAATTATCTGGATATGGTAGTGCATGCCCCCTAGCTACCCTGGAGACTAGGGCGAGAGGATTGCTTGAGCCCGGGAGTTCAAAGCTTCAGCGAGCCGTGATCTCCCCGCTGCACTCCAGCCTGGGGGACAAAGCAAGTCCCTGAAAAAAAAAAGAAAAGAAAAAGAAAGGAGAGAGATGTGAAAACTATGCGAAATTCACACTTCAGTGACCTTAAACTAAGTTTTATTAGGACACAGCCCACGCTTATTCATTTATGACTATTTTGCTCTGTAAGGGTAGAGCTGAGTAATTGGGGGACAGAGACTATGTGTCCCACTAAGCTGGAGAATACATTTATTACTGAACCCTTTACAAGAAGAGTTTGCAGACCTGAGCTAACACGTGTAATATAACCAGCATAGCGTGCATAAGTACCCTATGTTAACTGTTGTCCCCGTTATTATAGCTGTCACTGTAGATGCATATCAAATCCCCAAAATATTTCTTCTTCCAATCTATGTTTTTTTTTTTTTTTTTTTTAGATGGGGTCTCGCTCTGTCGCCCAGGCTGGAGTGCAGTGGCGCAATCTCGGCTCACTGCAAGCTCCGCCTCCCGGGTTCACGCCATTCTCCTGCCTCAGCCTCTCCAAGTAGCTGGGACTACAGGCACCTGCCACCACGCCCGGCTAATTTTTTTGTATTTTTAGTAGAGACGGGGTTTCACAGTGGTCTCGATCTCCTGACCTCGTGATCCGCCCGCCTCGGCCTCCCAAAGTGCTGGGATTACAAGCGTGAGCCACCGCGCCCAGCCCAATCTATGTTTTTATGATGTGTTTGACTAGTAGCTGAAGAGTATAAAATATTGAGATATTTTGTAATAATTAAATATTGAAGAGACGCTATTTGTGAGTTTATAATACACCGTTATCCATTTAAATCAATGTAGCATTTAAATGCCAAGTAATTTATATACAGCAAATTAACTAGATTTTGATATCGCTGAACATTGATATCTCTCTTCAGTACTATCTCCAACATCTCTCATGTTTGAAGATAATATATCCTAGAAGTAAAATACCTATCTAGGCTAAAAGAGAGTAAAATATTTGTTCCACTTGTTCAGCGTTTATCTTAAAACAAAACAGTTCGAGAGGCTTGATGATGAGGACCACACCCCCTAGCCTCTGGAAAGCCTGAGATGGGACTGTCTCCTCCCCAGATTTAAGACTGTCCTGCACTGTGTGCGGAGTAACCAAACTGTGCAGGAGAATCGTAAATCTGACAGCACAAAGAAGATGAAAGTCACACTTAGATGATTTTGCTTAAAGTCAGGTTTCGCTCCATTTGATAATTTGGAAAAATACTAGAAAACAGATCATTTGTTTGTTCATTCGTAATTTCAGGTTGGCTTGGTCTGTTGATGTCCCATTGGAACCACGGCTTCATTTAATAATAAGCCATTGAAATGAATTTCAAAGGAAATAAACTTCACAGTACATCTGATGTTTCAGGACAAATCACATATTGACACAGATAAAAGCGCACACTTGTGAATCCTTTGATAAATTTTAATCAATAAAAAATGTAATAGGACACTAAGACTATTGGCCCTGCAATATTGAATTGCTGGAGGATGGGATTGTTCAGAAAGAAAACCTATCAGCCTTCTAAAAGAACTATGTCGGGGGATGGGCATCCTCCATATTAATGACGTTATTTCCTTTGACTTAACAGTATGGCAGTTTGTTTTCTTCTATTCTTTTTTTTTTTTTTTTTTTTTTTGTGAAACAGAGTCTCGCTCTATAGCCCAGGCTGGAGTGCAGTGGCGTGGTCTCAGCTTACTGCAACCTCCATCTCACAGGTTCAAGTGATTCTCCTGCCTCAGCCTCCCCAGTAGCTGGGATTATAGGCATGTACCACCATGCCCAGCTAATTTTTGTATTTTTAGTAGAGAAGGAGTTTCACCAAGTCGGCCAGGCTGGTCTTGAACTCCTGGCCTCAAGAGATCCGCCTGCCTCGGCCTCCCAATCTTCAATTCTTAGGAAAACTAGTTGAAAGTACATTAAAACAAAAGTACTAACCCAGGAAAATCTGCTTTATGAAATATAAAATATATGATGGTTGGGGTTTTTTGAGTAGTGATATTTCTCCCCTGTTGTCTAACATGTTTTCTCTAAAGTCTTGGCTCAGCCTATATTAATGTTGTCAATAACTAGTCAGATTAAACAGCAACAACAACTCAAGGTTATTGTCTGTTATTTCAGTTCTCAAAGGCACAGCATATCAAAACTATCAATGCTTGCAATTTTCCTCCTGAACCAATATATCAGGTATGTCAACCTAAAAACAAAAGATGTTGAAGTAACAGGTATATAAATTTATCTAGCCCAGAGTAGGTGCTCAGTGGTTGATTCCGAATCCAGTTTACAAAAATAAAGAGCCTTTCAAAAATCCTTTGTAATATCCAAGCATCAAGAATTTCCCCTGTGGCCCCGGGTGCAACAATTGGCTTTGCCACATTGGGTCGCTGGTCCTCCATTCTTGTAACGACGCACCAGGACTTGTGATGCTAGATCCGCTCTACTTTCTTCACCAGCCCTGTCAGCACTCAGGTTATGGAATTTCAGCAGTCATTACAAAATGTTACATATCTTATCCTCTGTCTCTGCTTTTATTAAGTTCAGCATTGAAAAAAAAATGCAACTGCTATTTATGCAAGCTAGGAAACAAATTCAGAAAATTATCATCCGTCGGTCAGGAAGAAATGACACAAAAATTTGTACATTTAAGAATTATTTTGTTTCATGCTGCAAAATATATAAAGTTGGCAAAAGTAAAAAGCAATTTTCAAAATAGACATTTTTGTGTGGATATGTGTATGAGGAGTCATTGTAAGCACCATCCTTTGTGTACTGAAGTTCCAAAAGTATAACACTCATTCAAGCACTACTGAGATAAAAGATAAATACCTGGTATCATATATAAGGTTTTTCAACAATAGAAATATGATTGGTAAGATTCATATATGTTTGCCATCAGAATAGTAAGAGATCTATCCATTTCAATGATGCAACCTAGATCTACAAAGAAGCAAATAAAAGTATGTTTGGTCACAGCTGGTAACTTTATAACACACTAATAAATTTGCTATAGTATTTTTTTTTTTTTTTTTTTGAGACGGAGTCTCGCTCTGTCACCCAGGCTGGAGTGCAGTGGCGCGATCTCGGCTCACTGCAAGCTCCGCCTCCCGGGTTCACGCCATTCTCCTGCCTCAGCCTCCAGAGTAGCTGGGACTACAGGTGCCCGCCACCACGCCTGGCTATTTTTTTCTATTTTTTTAGTAGAGACGGGGTTTCACCGTGTTAGCCAGGATGGTCTCGATCTCCTGACCTTGTGATCCACCCGCCTCAGCCTCCCAAAGTGCTGGGATTATAACAATGGCCCTGAGGAGACGAGAAAGGAAAGAAAAAAAGATGAAGTGCTAAATGCTCGGTGAGTTGTACGAGTCTATATTGTTATTTAATTATCTTTAAAAAAAAAACCTCTTCTTTGTTCATTCGATATAGCTTTTGGGGAAAATCACCATGTGAGTAAGCAATGCCAACATTTAATCAATTGGTGCTGTAAAGTGACACTGTGTCACTTGGGGCCACTTCTGGGCAAATCAGCGCTTCTCATTAATCTAGGTCAGTAGCAACACCATGTTGTAAGGCTGTTACACAGCTCCAGGAGCAATACTCTCCTGAGTCCAAGGTTCTTGCTATGGATGGCTTCTTTGGAACACTTGAAACTGTTTTGGAATAGAAAGGATTTCATCAGCCATATGATAATAATGACTACAAATTATTGAACTTTATGTGCTATCATAGGAAAGATGCTTTATATATAATATTTTCCATTTAATCAACTTATCCTTCTGAGGGTTTTGGCAGAAGAGGCCCAGAGATTTACCAGCTTGCCCAACATCACAAAGCTATTGAGAGTCAGGATTTGAAACTAAAGTTGTCTGAACCTACTGAGTATGCTGTTTCTACTTCAAGATATCTTTCTCTTTCCACTTCCATGCTTCTAGTAAACTTTAAAAACTAATTTCAATTATATATAATATATAATAATATAATCTGTATGTATTATATATGTATATACACAGATATGTATGTAAATCTAAAGGTACAAAAAGATACAGAGAACTAAGTCTTCCCTTTTACCTGTATCCCTAGCTGTCTCCTCTTCAGGGTGGTTCTATGCTTATACAACTGATTATGTAGATAAATTCCCCCTTCTCTATTTTTTCTGATCCAAATGTAACTCACAATACACTAGGGATCTTTAAGAAGCATTCTCCGGCTGGGCGCGGTGGCTCATGCCTGTAATCCCAGCAGTTTGGGAGGCCCAGGTGGGTGGATCACGAGGTCAGGAGATCGAGACCATCCTGGCTAACACAGTGAAACCCCGTCTCTACTAAAAATATAAAAAATTAGCTGGGCGTGGTGGCAGGCGCCTGTAGTCCCAGCTACTCGGGAGGCTGAGGCAGGAGAATGGTGTAAACCCAGGAGGCAGAGCTTGCAGCGAGCCAAGATCACGCCACTGCATTCCAGCCTGGGCGAGAGAGCGAGACTCCATCTCAAAAAAAAAAAAAAAAAAAAAGAAGTATTCTCGGTTGGGCACAGTGACTCACACCTGTAATCCCAGTACTTTGGAAGGCCCTGGTGGGAGAACTGCTTGAGCCCAGGAGTTCAAGGCCAGCCTGGGCAGCACAGTGAGACCCCTGTCTCTACAAAAAGTAATAAAAAAAAGATAGCCAGGCTGGTGGTGTATGCATGTAGTCCCAGCTATTCAAGAGGCTGAGGTGTGAGGATCACTTGAACCTGGGAGGTCCAGGGTGCAGTGAGCCATGATTGTATCACTGCACTCCAGCCTGGGATAGAGAGAAACGCTGCCTCAGAAAAAAAGAAAAAAAGTATTATTCTTTTTGGAAATCAATTTTAAAATATTTACTTTGGACATTTTTATTTTAATAATTTTAAATGGTTTACATAGGGCTAGAAACTGAAATGACACAACAGTGAAAAACAAAGCTCCCTTTCTCCTCTTTCAATCCTCCCAATTCCTCAGTTCCTCTCCCCAAACTGAACTACTGTTACCAGTTTCTTATGTAACCTTCCAGAGATAGTCTTTTCTAATAGAAACATATATTTATATTCCTTCTCCCCATTATTGTTATTTACATAAGCTGTAACATACTGAACACGTGATTTTGTACTTGACTTTGTTTACTTAACAGTATTATCTTGGAGGTCAGTCCATGTCAACCTGTATAATTCTTATTCCTTTTAACATCAGCACAGAATTCTATTACATGTATATGCCATAATTTATTTCACCAGTTCTCTATTGAAGAGACATTTAAGTTGTTTCTAGTCTTTTACTATTACAAAGAATGCTGTAATGACTATTCTTTTCTTTGTGCATATATGAGAGTTTTTGTGAAGGATGAATTAGGAGAAGAGACTTTGCTGGGTCACAGGGTATATACATTTTTAATTGTAATGGTCATTGCCAAATTACACAGGACTTAAACAATTTACATTTCCCCAATAATATGTTTGGGAGTACACTTTTTCCTCCAGCCCTCACCAACACAGAACTTTTTTAAACTTCTGTTAAGATGGAGCTTTTATATAAGATGTTTTGTTCATTCATTAGCTGTTTAGGTAGAGCCTGTGATTTACTGTTTGTACCAACAACAGTGCACCAGATCCAAGAGTGCATTTTGGGGGCTCTAAGACTGGATGAAAAAAGAAGCAGAATACTTTACAAGCAAAACTTCTGATCTGCTAACTTTTTGAACTCCTGCTCTAAGCCCTGCACCAGGGATACTAGGTGAAATAAGCCATGCTTTCACTCAAGGGCTATAACAGTTCTCCCATTAATGTGAAAGTGGCTGCTAGCACATTCCTGTTGCTACTTGGAGAATGGATCCCAAATATTCACTTAGGCTGAGGCCTCCACCAATTCTTGAGAAGATGTGGGTGGTGACTACACAATTCCTTCTTCCATTTAAAGTTGTTTCTCTCCACCCTGACACATAATTAAAACAATAGTAAACAAAAGAAAAGGCATTTACCACACCTAATATGTAGTATGCGCTACATTTCTAACCAGAGATTGGTTATAGAGTTTGTTTTGTTTTGTTGGAATGAAGGAAAAAGGCATTTCTTTTGTTCTTTTTTTTTTTTTTTTTTCTTGCTCTGTCGCCCAGGCTGGAGCGCAGTGGCATGATCACCGCTCGCTGCAAGCTCCGCCTCCCAGGTTCATGCCATTCTCCTGTCTCAGCGTCCCGAGTAGCTGGGACTACAGGTGCCCGCCACCATGCCTAGCTAATTTTTTGTATTTGTAGTAGAGACGAGGTTTCACCATGTTAGCCAGGATGGTCTCAATCTCCTGATCTTATGATCTGCCCTCCTCGGCCTCCCAAAGTGCTGGGATTACAGCATGAGTCACCATGCCGGGCCCCCTTTTTTTTTTTTTTGCAGAGGGAGGTGGAGGGAGGTGGGAAAGTGTTTTCTTTTTTTTTTTTTTTTTAAGAAAAATCTATGAGAAGCAGGGAGATTATTATTTTTATTTTCCCCCTCTTACTAACCACTATACAAATGAGAAAGGATTAATTATTAGTTACGAAAATCATCGGTCTTTGCAAAATTATTCAAATAACTGCTGGTTGCCAGCTCTACCTAAACTGACTGGAAGAAAGCCTATATTTAAGCTTACTATTGTGTTTGTTAATTTCTAATAAAACCTGCTCCCCAAATGGTTATAATCCAGAAGGAAAAACTAAATTATTGAAGAATTTGAGCATTAAATTAGGCCATAATCAGCCTATCATGCCTACTTGATATTATGAGGTTAGCATTGTTGAGTGCACAGTCTCCTTGCCACTCCTCCTCTTACCTCATATAACCTAGAGAATCACATTATGATACTCTAGGATCACTCACCTTGGTTGTCAACTGTCAGACTTTGATAAACTCCCACAGGGATTTAAAAGCCTCTGTTTGTACTATCTGTGGTACACCAGAGCCAGAAGCACATGGGGACTCTAGACTGGATGACAAAAGCAAGAAGAATAATTTACAAGTAGAACCTGTGATCATTCCATATATACTTGACCCTTGAACAACATGGATTTGAACTGTGCAGGTTCAAAATACGTGATTTTTTTTTTTTTGACAGGGTCTCACTCTGTTGTCCAGGCTGGAGTGCAGTGGTGCGGTCTCCACTCACTAAAGCCTCTGCCTCCCGAGTTCAAGTGATTCTCCTACCTCAGCCTCCCAAATAGCTGGGCTTACAGGCATGTGCCCTCACATGCGGCTATTTTTTTTTTTATTTTTAGTAGGGACGGGTTTTTGCTATGTTGACCAGGCTGGTCTTGAACTCCTAGCCTCAAGCGATCCACCTGCCTCCGCCTTCCAATGTGCTGGGATTACAGGTGTGAGCCACCACACTGGCCACGAATTTTTTTCAATAAATATATTGGAAAATTTTTTGGAGATCTGTGACAGTTTCAAAAGACTGACAAATGAACTGCATAGCCTAGACATATCCAAAAAGTTAAGAAAAAGGCATGTCATCAATGCATAAGATATATGCAGATACCAGCCTATTTTATCATTCACTAACATAATACACAAATCTATTATAAAAAGTTAAAATTTATAAGAACTTATTATACACACAAACACAGATCTTACATGGGCCCTGTTCACAGTCAAGAGAAATAAAACAAATGTAAAAATGCAGTATTAGGCTGGGCAACTTGGCTCACGCCTGTAATCCCAGCACTTTGGGAGGCTGAGGCGGGCAGATTGCCTGAGCTCAGGAATTCGTGACCAGCCTGGGCAGCAAGGTGAAACCCTGTCTCTACTAAAATACAAAAAATTAGCTGGCGTCATGGCGTGCGCCTGTAGTCCCAGCTACTTGGGAGGCTGAGGCAGGAGAATCGCTTCAATCCGGGAGGTGGAGGTTGCAGTGAGCTGAGATCACACTGCTGCACTCCAGTCTGGGTGACAGAACAAGACTCCATCTCAAAAAAAAAAGCCTAAAAACCAGATTGTGTATTTATAGAGTATGTTGTTATTAAAAGTTATACATAAAAAGTTATATAAATAAAACTGTGTATAATTATATATTATGTGTGTAACTACATGTAATTATATATTAAAATATGGTTATATATGTCTATATGTAAAATTATATCTATATCTTTATATAGATAAGCAGATAATATAAGCAAAGGAAAAAAGCCTGATGTAATATGCACCAAAATGTTAACCTGGGGACTAAAACCTCAACTTGGGATTGTAAAAAGCTTTTCTTAGTATAAAAGTTTAAATTTTTCTTTTTTTTTTGGGACAGAGTCTCACTCTGTCACCCAGGCTGGAGTGCAGTGGTACGATCCTGGCTCACTGCAACCTCCACCTCCCAGGTTCAAGCAGTTCTCCTGCCTCAGCCTGCTGAGTAGCTGGGACTACCGGTGCTTGCCACCATGCCCGGCTTATTTTTGTATTTTTAGTAGAGACAGGGTTTCACCATGTTGGCCAGGCTGGTCTTGAACTCCTGACCTCAGGTGATCTGCCCACCTCGACCTACCAAAGTGCTGAGATTACAGGCGTGAGCCACCATGCCTGGCCTAAATGTTTTTTAAAAAGCAATCATCTTAAAACAAATTTATGATATAACATGAAACATTTTAAAATGTATACATTACTAGTTATATACAATCACTTTTGTCTCTTTCTTTTCAATGCTCATCTGCACTTTATGCTTGTCAAAGTTTACATATTTTCCTAGTTTTCTTTGCTTTATTCCTGTTGTATGCTCAGGGTCAGCAGCTTGCAATAAACCACAGTTTAAAAAATATTAGGCTGGGCCGGGCGCGGTGGCTCACGCTTGTAATCCCAGCACTTTGGGAGGCCGAGGCGGGCAGATCACGAGGTCAGGAGATCGAGACTACGGTGAAACCCCGTCTCTACTAAAAATACAAAAAAATTAGCCGGGCGTAGTGGCGGGCGCCTGTAGTCCCAGCTACTTGGAGAGGCTGAGGCAGGAGAATGGCGTGAACCCGGGAGGCGGAGCTTGCAGTGAGCCGAGATTGCGCCACTGCACTCCAGCCTGGGCGACAGAGCGAGACTCCGTCTCAAAAAAAAAAAAAAAGAAAAAAAAAAAATATTAGGCTGGGCCGGGCGCGGTGGCTCACGCCTGTAATCCCACCATTTTGGGAGGCCGAGGCAGGCAGATCATGAGGTCAGGAGATGGAGACCATCCTGGCTTACACAGTGAAACCCCGTCTCTACTAAAAATATAAAAAAAAAAATTAGCCAGGCGTGGTGGCGGGCACCTGTAGTCCCAGCTACTAGGGAGGCTGAGGCAGGAGAATGGCATGAACCTGGGAGGCGGAGCTTGCAGTGAGCGGAGATCCCGCCACTGCACTCCAGCCTGGGCGACAGAGTGAGACTCCAACTCAATAAAAAAAAAAATTAGGCTGGGCGCAGTGGCTCACGCCAGTAATCTCAGCACTTCGGGAGGCCCAGGTGGGCGGGTGATCACCTGAGGTTAGGAGTTCCAGAGCAGCTTGACCAACATGTTGAAACCCCGTGTCTACTAAAAATACAAAAATTAGCCTTGCGTGGTAGCGGACGCCTGTAATCCCAGCTACTTGGGAGGCTGAGGTAGGAAAATCGCTTGAACCTGGGAGGCGGAGGTTGCAGTGAGCCAAGATCACACCATTGCACTCCAGCCTGGGTGACAGAGCAAGACTCTGTCTCAAAAAAAAAAAAAAATTAGATAAAAGTTGTGACTATGATCTTAGTGATAATAATGTAAAATAGAGCAAGTTTAGGTAAAATTTCTAAAAATAAGCCTTCTTGGGGAAAACCAACACACTCACAAATGTTACTCTCAAGTGTTACTCAAGAACCTTTCAGAAGGGATATCGTGTGGAATCCTTCAGAATCTCTTTGTTCATATGTTCCTGGAGACAGACACCAAAAACTTCCAGGAGCATTGCTACTCTGTGTTTCTTACTACAGCCCAATTGGCACAATGGGAACAACTCTGATGCTTTTAATAGCTGTAAGAACTACAGTTGACCCTTGAACAACGCAGGGGTTAGGGTTAGCCTAAGTTAACTACTAATAGCTTTCTGATGACCACTTATGGATAATGTAAATAGTTGATTAACACATATTTTGTATGCTTGTACTGTATTCTTACAATAAAGCTAGAGAAAAGAAAATGTAATTGAGAAAATCAAGAGAAAATACATTTACAGTACTGTAAATGTATTTATAGACACTGTAGATTTATGTCATCTGTTTACAAGATGAATTGTATGCCTGAAATAGCAGGCAACTGCAGCTGCAGGCCTCAATCTCCAGTACATATCAAGTAATCCAACTTCTAAAAAAAAAAAAAAAAAAAAAAAAAGGAATGGCTCACTTTGCTGACTTTTGTTAAAATAGTCAACCCCAGAACTCATAAAAACTGTTTTTGTTTTTGTTTTTGTTTTTCTTTCCAGAAAACCTAATCTTCTTCTGACTTCTCTAGTATGTGGATTGGCCTGCTTGTTCTTTTTCCATCTATGTCAGGAAAACTGCTCAAAACCAAAGTAGAGTGGAGGGTAGCTGCTACCTGGGACTTGGTCCCCTTACTCTGGTGTGCTCCAGCTGCCTGGAACTGAGCTGAACTTCTCAGGCTCTGAGTTGAATTCTTTTATCTCCTTATTTGTTTCACGTTCTTCTTCTTTATTTATTTATTTTTTAAAATCGAGACAGGGTCTCGCTCTGTCACCCAGACTGGAGTGCAGTGGCATGATCACAGCTCACTGCAGCACTGGGGCCTCGAATGCTATTACAGCTCACTGCAGCCTTGAACTCCGGGGTTCAATCCATCCTCCCATCTCAGTAGCTGGAAGGAACTACAGGCATGCACCACCACCACCACGCCCTGCTAATTTGTTATTGTTGTTGTTGTAGATACAGGGTCTCTATATATTGCCCAGGTTGGTCTCACACTCCTGGGCTCAAGCAATCCTCCTTCCTTGGCTTCCCAAAGTGCTAGGATTACAGGCATCAGCTATCATGCCCTGCCATCTCCTCATGCTTACTAGCACACTAGAGGACCCTGCCTGGGGTCTTGCCTGGCCTGGCCCTCCCCACACAGCCTACCCATGGCTCCATCTGTGTCCCTGCCTTATTTGGATTTGATTTTTGTATATGGTGAGAGATACGGGTCTAGTTTCATTCTTCTATATATGGATATCCAGTTTTTCCAGCACCATTTATTGAAGAAACTGTCTTTTCCTCAATATATGTTCTTGGCACTTTAGTTGAAAATGAGTTCACCATGGATTTATTTCTGGATTCTTTATTCTGTTCCATTGATCTGTGTGTCTATATTATGGCAGCGCCATGTTGTTTGGGTTACTATAGCTCTGAGGTATAATTTGAAGCCAGGTAATGTGACTTCTCTAGTTTTATTCTTTTTGCTCAGGATAGATTTGGCTCTTCTTGGTCTTTTGTGGTTTCACATAAATTTTAAGATTGTCTTTTCTTTTTTTCTTTTCTCTCTCTCTCTTTTTTTTTTTGAGATGGAGTTTTGCTCTTATTGCCCAGGCTGGAGTGCAATGGCGTGATCTTGGCTCATCACAACCTCTGCCTCCTGGGTTCAAGCAATTCTCCTGCCTCAGCCTCCCGAGTAGCAGGGATTACAGACATGGACCACCATGCCTGGCTAATTTTGTATTTTTAGTAGAGATGGGGTTTTTCCATGTTGGTCAGGCTGGTCTCGAACTCCCAACCTCAGGTGATCTGCCCGCCTCAGCCTCCCAAAGTGCTGGGATTACAGGCATGAGCCACCACACCCGGCCAGGATTGTCTTTTCTATGTCTGTGAAGAATATTGTTTGTATTTTGATAGGGATTGCATTGAATCTGTAGATTGCTTTTGGTAGAATGGAATTTTAGCAATATTGATTCTTCCAATTCATGAACATGGAATATCTTTCTATATCTTGTGTCCTCTTCAATTTCTTGCATAAATGTTTTATAGTTTTCGTGGTAGAAATCCTTCATTTTGGTTAACTCCTAGGTATTTAATTTTATTTGTAGCTATTATAGATGGGATTACTTTTTAATTTCTTTTTCAGATCATTTGCTGTTGGCATATAGAAATGCTATGATTTTTATATGTTGATTTTGCATCCTGAAACTTTACTGAATTTGTTTATCAGTTCACATAGTTTTTTGGTGGCGTCTTTAGATTTTTCCAAATATAAGATTATATCATCTGTAAACAAGGATAATTTGACTTCTTTCATTCCCATTTGGATGCCTTTCATTTCTTTCTCTTGTCCAATGTTTCTTTGTTGATTTTCTGTCTGGATGTTCTGTGCAATGATGCAAGAGGGGTGCTGAAGTCTCCAGCTATTATTCTGTTGGGGTCTATCTCTCTCTTTTGCTCTAATAATATTTGCTTTACATAATCTGGGTGCTCCACTGTTGGGTGCATACATATTTACATCTGTTATATCCTCTTGCTTAATTAACTCCTTTATAATTATATGATGACCTTCTTTGTCTCTTTTTATAGTTTTTGTCTTGAAATCTATTTTGTCTGATACAGTGATTCTCGTTCTTCTTTTGGTTTCCATTTGCATGGAATATTTTTTTCCATCCTTTTATTTACAGTCTATGTGCATCTTTATAGGTGAAGTGTGTTTCTTGTAAACAGATCATGGCGTCTTGCTTTTTTTAGAAAAATACATTCAGTCACTCTATGTCTTTTGATTGGAGAGCTTATTCCATTTACATTCAGTCATTATTGATAAGTAAGGACTTACTCCTATAATTTTGGTATTTGTTTTCTGGTTGTTTTGTAGCTACTCTTCCTTCTTTTCTTCCTTCCTGTTTTCCTTTTAGTGAAAGTGATTTTCTTTGATGACATATTTTAATTCTTTTTGCTTTTTATTTTTATGTGTTCATTGTATGTTTTGAGGCTACCATGAGGCTTGTAAGTAGTATCTTATAACCCATTACTTTAAACTCATGATAAGTTAACACTGATACCATAAACAAATTAACTAACGAGCAAAAATAAAATTAATAAAAACTCTGTAGTTTATCTCCCCACTTTTTAACTTTTTGTTGTTTCTGTTTATATTTTATTATACTATCTATGTTTTTAAAGTTGTTGCAGTTATTTTTGGTGGTTTTACCTTTTTGTCTTTCTACTTAAGATATGAGTGGTTTACACATCACAATCACAGTGTTATCATATTCTGTGTTTTTCTGTGTACTTACAATTACCAATGAGTTTTGTATCTTCAGATGATTTCTTATTGTTCATTAACATCGTTTTCTTTCAGATTGAAGAACTCCCTTTATCATTTCTTATAGGACAGGTCTGGTGTTGATGAAATCCCTCAGCTTTTGTTTGTCTGAGAAAGTCTTTATTTCTCTTTCATGTCTGAAAGCTATTTTCACCTGATCTACTATTCTAGGGTAAAAGTTTTTTTCCTTCAGCATGTTAAATATGTCATGTTACTCTCTCCTGGCCTATAGGGTTTCCACTGAAAAGTCAGCTGCCAGACGTATTGGAGCTCCATTGTGTGCTATTTGTTTCTTTCCACTTGCTGCTTTTAGGATCCTTTCTTTTTTTTTTTTTTTAAAGTAATTTCAACTTTTTTTGTTTGTTTATTTTTTTATTATTATTATTTTTTTTTGAGACGGAGTCTCGCTCTGTCGCCCAGGCTGGAGTGCAGTGGCGCAATCTCAGCTCACTGCAAGCTCCGCCTTCCGGGTTCACGCCATTCTCCTGCCTCTGCCTCTCCGAGTAGCTGGGACTGCAGGTGCCTGCCACCAGGCCGGGCTAACTTTTTGTATTTTTAGTAGAGACGGAGTTTCACCGTGGTCTCGATCTCCTGACCTCGTGATCTGCCCGCCTCGGCCTCTCAAAGTGCTGGGATTACAAGCATGAGCCACCGCGCCCGGCCTGTTTTTTTTTTTTAATACTTTAAGTTTTAGGGTACATGTGCACAACGTGCAGGTTTGTTACATATGTATACATGTGCCATGTTGGTGTGCTGCACGCGTTAACTCGTCATTTAACATTAGGTATATTTCCTAATGCTATCCCTCCCCCCTCCCCCCACCCCACAACAGGTGTGTGATGTTCCCCTTCCTGTGTCCATGTGTTCTCATTGTTCAATTCCCACCTATGAGTGAGAACATGCGGTGTTTGGTTTTTTGTCGTTGTGATAGTTTGCTGAGAATGATGGTTTCCAGCTTCATCCATGTCCCTACAAAGGACATGAACTCATCCTTTTTTATGGATGCATAGTATTCCATGGTGTATATGTGCCACATTTTCTTAATCCAGTCTATCGTTGTTGGACATTTGGGTTGGTTCCAAGTCTTTGCTATTGTGAATAGTGCTGCAATAAACATACGTGTGCATGTGTCTTTATAGCAGCATGGACACAGGAAGGGGAACATCACACTCTGGGGACTGTTGTGGGGTGGGGGGAGGGGGGAGGGATAGCATTAGGAGATACACCTAATGCTAAATGACGAGTTAATGGGTGCAGCACACCAACATGGCACATGGATACATATGTAACAAACCTGCACATTTTGCACATGTACCCTAAAACTTAAAGTACAATAAAAAAAAAAAATACCATGAACTCTTAAAAAAAAAATAAGGATCCTTTCTTTATCCTTGACCTTTGGGAATTTGATTATTAAATGCCTTGATGTAGTCTTCTTTGTGTTAAATCTTCTTGGTGTTCTACAACCTTCTTGTACTTAAATACTGATATCTTTCTCTGGGTTTGGGATATCCTCTGCTATTATCCCTTTGAATAAACTTTCTACCCCTATCTCTCTCTATATTTTCTCTTTAAGGCCAATAACTCTTAGAGTTGCCCTTTTGAGGTTATTTTCTAGCCGTTGTAGGCATGCTTCATTCTTTTTATTCTTTTTTCCTTTGTCTCCTCTGACTATATATGTTCAAATAGCCTATCTTCAAGCTCACTAATTATTTTCTCTGCTTGATTGATTGTACTACTAAGAGACTCTGATGCATTCTTCAGTATGTCAATTGCATTTTTTCAACCCCAGATCTTCTGCTTGGTTCTTTCTTCTTTTTGTGACAGGGTCTCACTCTGGAGTACAATGGCACGATCATGGCTCATTGCAGCCTTGAGCTCCTAGGCTCAAGCAATCCTCCCACCTCAGCCTCCCAAGTAGCTGGGACTATGGGTCACTGTAGTGCACCACCATGCCCAGCTAATTTTTGTATTTTTTGTGAAGATGGGGTTTCACCATGTTGCTCAGGCTGGTCTTGAACTCCTGAGCTCAGGCAAGATCCACTTGTCTTGGCCTCCCAAAGTGCTGGGATTACAGATGTGAGCCAGCATGCCTGGCTTTGATTCTTTTTAATTATTTCAATCTCTTTGTTAAATTTATCTGAGAGGATTCTGAATTCCTTCTATGCGTTATCTGGAATTTCTTTGAGTTTCCTCAAAACAGCTATTTTGAATTCTCTCTCTGATAGTTCACATATCTCTGTCTCTTCAAGCTTGGCCCCTGGTGCCTTATTTAGTTTGTTTGGTGAGGTCATGTTTTCCTGGATAGTCCAAATGCTTGTGGATGTTCATTGGTGTCTGGGCATTGAAGAGTTAGGTATTTATTGTAGTCTTTGCAGTCTGGGCTTGTTTGTATTCCTCCTTCTTGGGAAAGCATTCCAGGTATTCAAAGAGACAGAGACTTGGGTGTTGTGATCTAAGTTTTTGATTACTGCAGTTGTATCTGCATTTGGGGCTCCAAGCCGATTAATGCTGTGGTTCTTAAAGAGTAGAGGTACTGCCTTCATGATCTTTGATAAGACCTGCAAGAATTCTCTGGATTACCAGGCAGAGACTTGTTCTCTTCCCTTACTTTCTCCCAAACAAGTGGAGCTGCTCTCTGTGCAGACCTGCCTGGAGCTGGGGGAGGGGTGACGCAGGGACACTTGTGGCCACCAGCACTGGGACTGTGCTGAGTCAGACCTGAAGCCGGCAAGCACGGGCCTCACCCAAGGTCTGCTGTAACCACTACCTGTCTACCCTATTTGCTCAAGGCCCCAGGTCTCTGCAATCAGCAGATGGCAAAGCCAGCCAGGCTTGTGTCCATCCCTTAAGGGCAGCAAGTTCCCCTGGTCCCTGGGCAGGTCCAGAGATGTTGTCCAGGAGCCAGGGCCTAGAACCAGAAATCTTAGAACTCTACCTGGTGCTCTATTCTACTGCAGCTGAGCTGGTACAGAAACCACAAGACAAAGTCCTTCCTATTCTTCCCTCCTCTTTCCCCAGGTGGAGGAATTTCTCCCCATGTCCACCACCAGCACAGGCCCACAGGAAGTACTTCCAGGGTGTAGCTGATATTCACTTAAGGCCCAAGAGCTCTTCAGTTAGCTTGTGGTGGATGCTGCCAGGCATGGGACTCACCGTTCTGGACAGTGGGCTGTCTTCTGGCCCAGAGTAGGTACAGAAATGCCACCCAAAAGCCAAGGGCTAGAACTGGGGACACTGAGAGCCTGTTTGGTGCTTTTCCTCAGTGTGGCCAAGTTGCTACCTAAGCTTCAAGACAAATTCCCCTTTCTTCTTCCCTCTTCTTTTCTCAAGCAGAAGGAGTCTATCCTTGTTGCCACCATAGCTGTGAATATGTTAGCTCACATCTGAAGCCAGTACATCTCAGCGTCTTACCCAAGGTCCATAGTGTGTACTACCTAGTTAATGCTGCTAATTATTTGGGGCCCAAAGACTCTTTAGTCTGCAGGTGATAAATCCTGCCTGGACTGAGTCCTTCCTTTCTGGCCCAACATGTGTCTAGAAATGTTATCCAGGAGCTGGGATGAGGGAGGTGCGGTGTCAGCAATTCAAGACTTTTTCCTACCCTCTTCAGTAACTCTTTCAGTGATATGAATTTAAAACCAGGTACTGTGATTGCTCACATGATTTTTGGTTCTTATGAAGGTGGTTTTATGTGTAGATAATTGTTCAATTTGGTGTTCCTGCAGGGAGGATAATCAGTGAAGGATTCTATTTGTCCATTTTGCTCCACTTTCCTCAATATTTTTTTATGTTCTGAAAACTTGTTATATGCCAGGTATACTATTCTGTGTTCTATATATGTAACTCCAGTATTAAGACACTTACTGTGGAGGAATAAGTCCATTTCAAAATGATTTTACTCTTAGCCTATAAACCACACCCATGAAATTCTGAGAAATACGAATTTAGGACTTTTACTTAAGTTCAAGTATTATATTCTAACTCTCACAGAGTCCATAGAAATAAGAAATGAGTGCAAAGGTATCAGAAACTAGGAAGTAGCTTCTCTGGTCCTTTCAACTTATCTCTAGTTCTGTCCAGGGGACCTTTTATCCTGGACAGTGGGACCACATTACATGGTCACCTCCGTGGCTGGCTAAGAGTATCTTCCAGGGTGCTGTCCACATTTGAGCTGTGTCCACTCCTTTCATCTCTTCACTCCCGAGCTCTTCACTCACCTCCTCTGCTGTCCAGCCACCAGCCTAGGAGCCAGACATTGTTTCTGGTTCTACTGCTGGAAGGAAGATGGGGGAGGAGACAAGTATCAGTAAGTCTTTGTGGTGGTCTGGTCTCAGGTTGGCACATCTGCAGGCAATCAGACTTTTTATATTTTAATGGTCAATACTCTCTTTGTTAATACTAAAAGAGAGTGTTTATATTCTTCCCAGTCTTAAGTCGCATTACAAAAGGCTGTCATCATTATGGATGTGTCTGACTCACGGGAGTGTGGGAGAAAAAGAAAATCTGAATCCTCACATTAAATGCTCACACTGAATCTTCACAGAGCCCTTGAAAAAGAGGCACAGTTGATTCTCATTATTCATGGTAACTAGAAAGTCACCATGAACACTGACTCAGTGAGCACTGAATCATTGTTCAGTATTGTTTAGTTCAGAATACTGAACCTAGGGACAACACAGGTTCCTGGAAGCCTCTGGTCACAATATGTTCATCAACCAATCAGTACATAATATTGTTTTATGTTTGTTTTTGTTTAATGACATTGTCTTAGTTCATTTTCTGTTGCTTATAACAGAATTCCAAAATTGGATAACTTATTTTTAAAGGAGTTTCTTTTTTTTTTTTTTTTTTTTTTTTGAGACAGAGTCTCACTCTGTCGCCCAGGCTGGAGTGCAGTGGCGCAATCTCAGCTCACTGCAACTTCCACCTCCCGGGTTCAAGCAATTCTCCTGTCTTAGCCTCCCAAGTAGCTGGGACTACAGGTGCACACCACCACACCCAGCTAATTTTTGTATTTTTAGTAGAGATGGGGTTTCACCATATTGGTCAGGCTGGTCTCGAACTCCTGACCTCAGGTGATCCACCCACCTCAGCCTCCCAAAGTGCTGGGATTACAGGCGTGAGCCCTTGCATCAGGAGTTTATTTCTTATAATTATGGAGACTGACAAGTCCAAGGTCAAGAAGACACATTTGGTGAGGGCCTTCTTGCTGGTAGGGACTCTTTACAGAGTACCAAGGTGGCACAGGGCATCACATGGTGAGGGGGCTGAGTGGGCTAGCTCAGATCTCCCTTCTTCTTCCTTTAAACCCACCAGCAGTCCCATTCTGTGACAACTAATTAATCCATTAACCCATTAATCCATAAATGGATTAATTCAAAAGGACAGAGCCTTCATGTCCCAATTATGTCTTTTTTTTTTTTTCTTTTCAAGACAAGATCTTGCTCTGTCACCCAGCCTGCAGTACAGTATGTGATCTTGGCTCACTGCACCCTCAAATTCCTGGCCTCAAGAGATCCTCCCAGCTCAGCCTCCCAAGTAGCTAGGACTACATATGCCACCATGCCCAGCTAATTTTTGTATTTTTGGTAGAGACAGGGTCTCACTGTGTTGCCCAGGCTGGTCTCAAACTCCTGGCCTGAAGCAATCCTCCTGCCTTGGCCTCCCAAAGTTCTGGGATTACAGACATGAGCCATTGTGCCCAGCCTCATTCACCCCTTAAGGTCCTACCTCTCAATACTACCACATTGGGGGTTAAGTTTCAACATGAGTTTTGGAGGGGACAAACATTCAAACCATAGCAGAATAATCATAGCATAAGTATTGTTGATTCATTAACATTGAACTCATACCTGACAGCACTATACCTCATGCCTGAACAAAGCTTGTCTAACACTTATCTGCACTCCCATGTCTTTTGCAGCACTATTCACAACAGTCAGGATATAGAATCAACCTAAGTGTTCATCAACAGGTAAATGGATACAGAAAATGTGATATATATACATAATGGAATACTATTCAGACATTAAAAAGATGAAATTCTAGGCCGGGTGCAGTGGCTCACACCTGTAATCCTAGCACTTTGGGAGGCTGAGGCAGGCAAATCACCTGAGGTCGGGAGTTCAAGACCAGCCTGACCAACATGGAGGAACCCTGTCTCTACTGAAAATACAAAATTAGCTGGGTGCAGTGGCACATGCCTGTAATCCCAGCTACTCGGGAAGGCTGAGGCAGGAGAATCGCCTGAACCTGGGAGGCAGAGGTTACAGTGAGCTGAGATCATGCCATTGCACTGTAGCCTGGGCAACAAGAGCGAAACTCCATCTCAAAAAAAAAAAAAAAAAAAAAAAAGATGAAATTCTGTCATTTATAGCAACATAGATGGAACTGGAGGTCATTATGTTGAGTGCAATAAGCCAGGCACAGAAAGACAAATATCACATGTTCTCACTCATATGTGGGAGCTTAAAAAGTTGATCTCATGGAGGTAGAGAGTAGATGATGGTTACCAGAGGTTGGGAAGGGTAGAGGGGAGGTGATGAAGAGAAGCTGCTTTCCCAGTACAATTTGAAGGATTCTCAAAGCTTGCTTGTCTCTAAATGTATCCTTTGTTAGTACGATTTGGATATTTGTCCCTTCCAAATCTCATATTGAAATGTGATTCCCATTTTGGAGGTGGGACCTGGCGGGAAGTGTTTGGATCACGAAGACTTGTCCCTCAAGGGCTTAGCGCTACCCTCTTGGTGGTGAGAATTCTCACTCTGTGTTCATGCAAGATCTGTTTTTTTTTTTTTTTAAAGAGCGTGCCATCTCCCACATTACTTGCTCTTGCTCTCACCATGTGATACACCTGCCACCTTCTTCCATAATTGTAAGGTTCTTAAGGCCTCACCAGGGATGCTGATGCCATGCTTCCTTATAGCCTGCAGAGCCGTGAGCTAATTAAATATATTTTATTTATAAATAACCCAACCTCAGGTCCCTTCCCTTCCCTTCCCTTTCCTTCCTTCTTTACTTTTCCTTTATTTTCCTCCGTCCCCTCCCCTCCTCTTTCTTTCTTTCTTTCTTTCTTTCTTTCTTTCTTTCTTTCTTTCTTTCTTTCTTTCTTTTCTTTCTTTCTTTCTTTCTTTTTCTTTCCTCTCTTTCTCTCTCTTTCTTTCTCCTTCCTTCCTCTCTCTCTCTTTCTTTCCTTCCTTCCTCTCTTTCTTTTTTCTTTTCCTTTCCTTTCTTTTTTTCCCTTCCTTCCCTCCCTCCCTCCTTCCTTCCTTCCCGTCTTTCTTTTTTCTTTTCTTTTCTTTTCTTTTTTCCCTCCCTCCCTCCCTCCCTTCCTTCCTTCCTTCCTTCCTTCCTTCCTTCCTTCCTTCCTTCCTTCCTTCCTTCCTTCCTTCTTTTCTTTCTTTCAACAGGGTCTCAATCTATTGCCTTGGCTGGAGTACAGTGGCATGACCATGGCTCACAGCAGCCTCAACCTTCCAGGCTGAAGAGATCCTCCCATCTCAGCTTCCTGAGTAGCTAGGACAACAGGTGCACACCACCACACCCAGCTAATTTTTAAATTTTCTGTAGAGACAAAGTCTTGCTATGTTGCCAGGGCTGGTCTCAAACTCTTGGGCTCAAGCAATCCTCCTGCCTCAGCCTCCCAAAGTGCTAGAATTACAGGTGTGAGCTACCGCACCCAGCCATGTATTCCATTATAGCAATGCAAACAGGATAACACATTCATCCATCTACATGATGCTTAAATGAAATCTCTTCTAAAATCCTACTATTTAAAAGCCTATCTCAGCAGGCATTGCTTAGAAATGGTAAAGAGGAGAGGCAAATATCCATGGTAAGAGTTGAGTGGTGTTAGGAACTAGTCACTGTGGTTTGGGTATTTGTCCCCTCCAAACCTCATGTTGAAATTGGATTCCCAATGTTGCAGTTGGGGCCTAATGGGAGGTGTTTGGGTCATGGTGGCAGATCCTTCATGAATAGATTAATGGCCTCCTTGGGAGTGGGAGACTGTGAGTGAGTTCTCACTCAGTTCCCACAGGAGATCGTTGTTAAAAAGAACTTGACACCTCCCACTCCCAACCCCCACACCTTTCCTACTCTCTTTCCATTTGATCTCTGCACAGACTCTCCTTCACCTTCTGCCATGAGAGGAAACAGCCTGATACCCTCACCAGAAGCTAAGCAGTTGCTGGTGCCATGCTTTTTGTAAGCATGCAAAACTGTGAAACTTTTTTTTTTTTAAATAAATTACCTAGGCTTAGGTATTCCTTTATAGCAGCACAAAATAGACTAAGACACGGAGACAAGGACAAATGTCTGAAGAATGAGCACTTTGGGGAAGAGCAGTCTTATACAACAATTCAAAAGCAGAATCAACAGGAGGAAGCAACACTTTGCCTCCTTCAAAGTTTTGTCAAAGACCAGTCCTACATCTTGATTAGGCTAGAAGCTGAGATGACCTCAGCTGTGAGCCCAGGCCTGATGGGCTTGTAGCACTTCTGAGAGTTCCTTAAGAGGCCTTAAGAGAGCTGGGCATCAGCAGCAGATCGCTGGAATGTTCTCTGTACTGACTTACTCACTCCCATTTCCTGTGGTCCTTAAGTCACTCCTGTGGTTTGAGCGCCTATGTGCAGTGCCAGCTTTATGCCCCTTGAGCTGGAATGTATGTACTCCTGGGATACAAAAAAGGAGGTGACCAAAGAGAGGAGGTCCTCTAAGCTACAGCACATAACATGGCATATCTTCTTACAGAGCCTCTTTTTTGCTCAAAGACAGAAGAGAGGGGCATATGGAGAAAGGGAATTAACCTAATAGGAAAGTCAATGAAAACATTATTTAACCCATGTGTGGGTTAAAATATGAAAACCTTTTTTTTTTTTTGCTCTTGTTGCCCAGGCTGGAGTGCAATGGTGCGATCTCGGCTCACCACAACGTCCGCCTCCCCGGTTCAAGTGATTCTCCTGCCTCAGCCTTCCTGAGTAGCTGGGATTACAGGTATGCACCACCACGCCCAGCTAATTTGGTATTTTTTAGTAGAGATGGGGTTTCTCCATGTTGGTCAGGCTGGTCTCGAACTCCCGACCTCTGGTGATCCGCCCACCTCAGCCTCCCAAAGTGCTAGTCTTACAGGCATGAGCCACCGCACCTGGCCAAAACATTTTAATGTTAAAACAAACACTGATAAAGCACTGAGTAGAATGTAAAATTTAAATAATTTTTGTGAAAAATCCCAAACTTTTTGCTTGCTGCAGGCCATTTCAAACTTTCTCCTCAGTGACCATTGCCTCACCCCTCATGCTGGACACACATCCACGCACATCTCTAGTTTGAGGAGAAGTGAAAGGAAAGTGCTTTGGTGTAAAGATTCAAAAATTGTTATTAGTCGAATCAACCAAAAAAGAGAGTACAACCTACCCAAGCATGGGACCAAACTAAATTTGGGGTCAGAGAATTAGGATGAATTAGGATGCAGGATCCGTTATATCAGCAGTTGCATTTTTGCAACAGTTTGTTAACTAGCAATACAGATACTGGCAAGTCAAAAAGGTAATAGCCAAATGACATTAAAGGGTATCAAGAAGCAGTTTTCATAATGATGAAACTCAGCAAAATTTTTCTCTCACCTTATTTTCCCTTTTCCCATGGCAGTAACCACTGGAACCCTCCCATAGATGACACTTGGCCTTCGCCTGTCCCTTTGTTGTCTAAAGCACTCTTACTGAGGAACACTATTTAGGTTTTCTCCTTTCTTTCTTTCTTTCTTTCTTTCTTTCTTTCTTTCTTTCTTTCTTTCTTTTTCTTTCTTTCTTCTTCCTTCCTTCCTTCCTTCCTTCCTTCCTTCCTTCCTTCCTTCCTTCCTTTCCTTCCTTCCTTCCTTCCTTCTTTTTTTTTTCAGAGATAGACTCTCACTCTGTCATCCCAGGTAGAATGCAGTGGCATGATCATAGCTCACTGCAGCTTCAAATATGTAGGACCAAGTGATCCTCTAGCCTCAGCCTGCAAGTAGCTAGGACTATAGGTGTGAGTCACCACGCCTGACTGATTAAAAATAATTGGGGGTAGGTAGAGATGGGGTCTCATTGTGTTGCCCAGGTTAGTCTTGAACTCCTGGCCTCAAGCAATTCTCCCAAAGTGCTGAGTTACAGACACGAACCACTGTGCCTGGCCAGGTGTTCATTCTACCCAGAGTTCTCCAAACTTTACATGCTTCAAGCAAAGGTTCAGGTCACATGGCCTAACAAATATAGTAGAATTTTTAACAAGCCAAATAGCGAGGGAAATTTTAAAAATAGAATTAGTCCTAAAAAAAATATTGAACTCCTGGTTAAGTTAATCATACTGAGATACTACAGCCCTTCCATTCCTCCTAAGCAAAAATTTGAAGGCCCTCTATACTGGTTTCTGCTGAGCATTAAGAGCTAAGTATTTTGATTAGCTAATTACAAAACTTTACATGAAATGTAATGAACTCTTCCAGTTAACGATCTCAAGGGATGTTTGTGTTTTAAAATAGATGCCTGTGAATCCAAATGAATGAATCTCTACTTGGCTGAAAACATGGGGAAGATATTTTTCTTCTTCATTTTCTATTTTTAATTTGAATTTCTTTATACATATGCATATGTTGTAATTTTACATAGATGAATAAATGCTATCACATTATACATACTGGGTTTCCCAATGAAGTCTTTTAATGTTTGTCTTTTTTTTTTTTTTTTTGTATTGGTTCCCTAAACCCCACATCACCCCCTGTATCAGTTTCCTAGGGCTGTCACAACAAAATATCACAAACTGAGTGGCTTCAAACAACTGTGAGAAATTCATTGGCTCACAGTTCTGGAGGCTAGAAGTCCAAGATCAAGGTATTGGCAGGACCACGCTCCCTTGGAAGCCTCAGAGGAAGATCTTTCCTTTCCTCTTCCAGCTTCTGGCAGCCTCAGATGTTCCCTGGCTTGTGACAACCCAACTCCAATCTCTCTGCCTCCATCCCGTCACGACGTGGCCCCTCGCAGGGCTGCATTCTCTCATGTCTACACCGCTTTCCCTCTGTGAGAGTCTGTCTCTATGTCCAAATGTTGCCCACTAATAAGGATACCAGTCATGTTGAATTAATTGAATTAGGGTTCACTGTAATGACCTCATCTTGACTTGAATACATCTGCAAACACCCTATTTCCAAATAAGGACACATTCACAGTGATATAATTTAGATATTTGTTGCTGCCCAAATCTCATGTTGAATTTTAATCCCCAATGCTGGAAGTGAGGCCTGATGGGAGGTATTTGGATGATGGCGGATCCCTCATGGTTTGGTGCCATCTTCAAGATAGTGAGTAAGATCTCACAAGATCTGGTCACTTAAAAGTATGTGGCACCTTGCCCACCCATTCTCTTGCTCTTGCTCCCATTCTTACCCTGTGATAAGCCTGCTCCCCCTTTGCCTTCTGCCATGATTGTTAGTTTCCTGAGGCCTCCCAAGAAGCAGATGCTGCTGTGCTTCCTGGACAGCCTGCAGAACCGTGAGCCAGTTAAACCTCTTTTCTTATAAATTACCCAGTCTCAAGTATTTCTTTATTGCAGTGCAAGAATGGCCTAACAGACACAGGCAGTAGGGGTTACAGCCTTACCATATCTATTTGGGAGTGATATCACTCAACTCATGACACCTCCCAAACCCATGTTACCCATCCTAGTTTGCACCCTTCAGCACTTTCTCACTCGTTCTCCCAGTTTCCACCCTTCAGCACTTTCTCACTCGTTCTCCCAGTTTCCCATGCCTGCAGGGAGCCTTTCCATTTCCACCCTTCTTCCATCCAGCTCTTTCCTACCAAGACAACTGGGTTAGCAGCCTAAAATCCCATTTCTAACCCAGCACTGGCCTTTGCTATAGTATCACAAAGGCAGGCAAGAGCAGTGATCACAGCATCAGAGCCCCAGGGGCAGGAAAAAGTTCCTGGGGCTCTTTCGGTGTGGGCTTTGCATTTGCTCAGTGCTCTAAAAACAACACGCAAGGAGAGGTGGACTGGGCTAGATCTGCTTATCTTGACCAAAAGCACATTTCCCAGGGAAGGGAAAGTTTAGGTACTTTTCCCACCCCAGCACCCTTACCCCACCTCTGCCTTGAAGCTTAAGTCAGAGTCTTTCTCTGTAGCCTGGCAGCAGCATTTTAATTATAGAGTAAATAATTTTCCTACAGACTTCCTTCTGCTTTTCTAATAATGTGTCCACATTCTCTAGTTTGATGAAAACCATTGAAAAATGCCTATGGTGTTTTAGAAAAGTTTAACAACTCAAACACCAAAAAGCAAATGCCTCAGTCAATTCTCTCGGCATCTCTTTTCCCATCCCTCAAAACCCCTCAAATGCCAATACTAATCCATTTGAGAGGACTGTGAGTAGGGAAGGCATTTTTGAGCAACTGAGAATTGGGGTCAGTCCTCATCTAAGACAACTTATAAATCAGGGCAATTCAAGGAGGCTGGCTGGTCCAAATCAGGAGTCTGAGCTTTGTGGAGTTCACCCATTACTGTCTGCCCAGCACTTCCCTCCTCTCCTCCTGAAGAACAGCTCCTGTCCTTACTCCAACTAGTTGGTTCTAGACAAATACTGATCTCAGGGCTAGGCAAGTAACCCAAGCATGGATCTTCAAAGTCCTCATTCAGGAGTTTTAAAGTTGGAACAAAAACATCACGGACTGTCCCATGTGTGATGAAGCTGAAATGGTGAGCCTGGAAGGAGCTTCGGGCCTCTCCATCACTGTGCAGGCTGAGAAAGGGGTAGGGACAGGTAATCCTAATGGCATTTGACTTCCTGCTTCCAGGCATGCCTGGAAGCCCACTTGTGCCCTGCCCTTTCCTCAGTTTATGAGAACCAAAAATTCCCCCTTTTGCTTATTCTATTTTGGCTTCGTTTCTGTCATTTGCAACCAAAAGAGTCCTGACTAGTACAACACTTCCTGTCTATGGGGAAGTTCAGCAATCACTTTGTCCCCTCACCCAGAGCCTAATACAGCCAAAGCTGAGATACTGAGACCCATATTTATCCTTGGTCAACCAGTTAAATAAGGAATGCCACAGCTACTTGAATGGAATGGTTGCGCCTGCTATCTTCCCTCTTCCTCCTGAAACAAACAAAAACCCCCAAAAACCAACAGTGTTGTGCTGAATGTGAAATTTCATTTTATAAATGAATAAATAAATATATATATTTTCTAGGAATCCTGTAGAAGAGACAGATTTTTGTCAGCTAAACTGAGTCAGGAAAGGATCAAGAGAGTTGAGGAAATCAGTCAAACACATTAACATGGAGGCTGCAGATAGAGAACAGTCTTGCAAAAACTTGTCAATTATATAAAGCGTGCTTTCTGGGAATGGCACCAAGATATTAGTGAATAACAGTGTCACATTTTAAAATAAAAACTGTTGCTAGTGCATTACTAATATATTTATCTGATCGCCTCAGAGTCCAAGTGACCTAAATTCACAGACTTTGTTTCTGCAGAGTTTATGTTACCATCTTCTCAATACAATTCTGTTTTTTTTAAAAAAGTACATTCACACCCAGGTAATTTGTAACATTTAAAAGCATAATCAGAGATGTATAATACTAGGGCAATTCAAGGAGTTAATTGTCAAGTCTGTAAAGGTGACTTCATGCACCAAAAGCATAGTATAATTATATTACCATATGTCATTTTTTTAAAAAAAGTATTTATTGAAAAAAATTTTATCAAGCTGCAACTGTGAAGTGGGTGTTAGGTTCTGAACATCGATGTGAATATGAAATAGTTCCTGCTTTGATCATATTCACAGCATAGTACCCGAGAGATATTTAAAAATAATTGTCTGGCCGGGTGCAGTGGCTCACGCCTATAATCCCAGCACTTTGGGAGGCCGAGGTGGGTGGATAACCTGAGGTCAGGAGTTCGAGACCAGCCTGGCCAACATGGTGAAACCCCGTCTCTACTAAAAATACAAAAATTAGCTGGGCGTAGTGGCACATGCCTGTAGTCCCAGCTACTCGGGAGGCCGAGGCAGGAGAATCGCTTGAACCTGGGAGACGGGGTTGCAGTGAGCCAAGATCATGCCACTGCACTCCAGCCTGGGCGACAGAGTGAGACTCCGTTGCAAAAAAAAAAAAAAAAAATTGTGTATATTTCCTGGTGGTTTCTCCCTGTTTCCCTCTCCTTCCCATACCTGATGCATCTATAGATATGCACAGCTGCTGAGAGCCTCTGACCAGAGCTCAAATCATCACCTCCCTTGGGGTCTGACACAACATATCAGCATATCCAGAGTGTCTAAAGCTTAATTGCAAAGCAAGTTCAACAACCCTGAGAGAAGAAAAGGTCAAGAATGATGAGGGAGAACAAGAAAGGGTCCTGAGAGTTTCAGGAAAATAGTAGCTTAGGACACTCTAGGAGAACTGTTCTTTTGTTTGTTGAGACAGTTTCCCTCTGTTGCCCAGGCTGGAATACAGTGGTGCCATCTCGTCTGACTGCAACCTCTGCCTCCCGGGTTCAAGCGATTCTTCTGCCTCAGCCTCCCGAGTAGCTGGGGTTACAGGCGCACCACCACGCCCAGCTAATTTTTGTGTTTTTAGTAGAGTCGGCGTTTCGCCATGTTGGCTAGGCTGGTCTCGAACTCCTGACCTCAAGTGATCCAACCACCTCAGCCTCCCAAAGTGATAGGATTACAGGTGTGAGCCACTGTGCGCGGCCAGGAGAACTGTCTCTTGAAGAACCCTACCTTCACTGAGCCTCTACCCAGACACCAGACACCACGTGTTCCTGTTTTTCTTCTGCCACACAGACTACCCCTTGGCAGAGCCCACCTCTTCTTTCTGGCCTCTAAATATTAGAGTGTCCTAGGAGGCAGTCCTCAAAGCTCTTCTTTTCTATCTATTCGCACTCCCTTAAGTGATCTCATCCAACCTCATTCAATCAGGAGCAGTGACTACACCTAGAGAGGAACAGCTGTGGGGAGGCCTGTGTGATGGGAGCTGTGGCTTTGATCAAGGGACTCAGGCAATCTTCAGGGAGGGAGCTGGGGGAATACACCACCTCACTTGCTCTTTTTTTCTGATCTGCCACAAGGCTGGCTGAATCCAGCTGGAAACTAGGGGTTGGAGTTCATTGACTTAATCTATGCAGGTCAGGCTGTGTGAAGGTAAACAGCAGAGTGGAGAGGCATGGAGTGAGAATAAGGAAGGCTGCAAAGACAGGCAGCACACTGTCAATATGCTGAAGACTCCCTCATTTGCGTATTTCCAGCCCTAACCTTTCCGGTGGAATCCCAATGGCCTGCTTGGCCATCTCCTCCTGAATATGCACTTGATTGTCCCATCCCCCAGCCTAGTCCACCTCCCCTTCCTTCCACGCTCTCTTCCCAATTTCACCACCATTCACACAGTTGTTTAGGCCCAAACCTACCTTCCATCCCTGAATCCTTTCTCTTATAACCAACCCATGAGCAAGTTATGCCAGTGCCACTTTTAAGAAATGTCCAGAATCTGGATATTTCTCACCACACCCACAGCTTCCACCCTAGTACATGCCCACATTGTCTCTTGCTTGTATGAGGGCAGTAACTTCCTAATTCCCACTTCTACCCTTGCCCCCAGTATGGTCTATTCTACCTTGGCCCCATGAGGTCTACACAGCAGCCAGAGCGATCCTTCTCCAGCTACTCTTTAACACCCTTACCTTGTTTTAATTTTCTTTCCAGCAAGTAACGCCTCGTAAATACCTATTATATGTTTATTCATGTATTTGTTTATTGTTGTTTCTTCCATTAAAATGTAGGTTCCATGATGGCAGAAATCTTCTTATCTACCAAGTTTTCCCCTCAGTTGAATAGACTAATTGTTTAGTGGAAAATGAACATAACTTTTTAAAATACACTGTCAAGAGGATGAGAAGACAAGCTTCAGACTGGTAGCAAATATTTGCAATAGATATATGTGATAAAGGACTATTACCTAAAATACAAAGAACTCTTAAAACTCAATAATAAGAAAACAAATAACCTGATTAAAAAATGGCAAGAGACCTGAACAGATACCTCACCAAAGAAGATATACAGAGGCAAGTAAGCATATGGAAAGGAGCTCAATATCATATGTCATTAGAGAAATGCAAACCAAAACAACAATGATGAGATTCATTCTACCACACAGCTATTGGAATGGCCAAAACCCAAAACACTGACATCTCCAAAGGCTGAGAAGGATATGGAACAACAGGAACTCTCATTCATTGTTGGTGGGAATGAAAAATGGTACAGCTACTTTGGAAGAGAGTTTGGCAGCTTCTTACAAAACTAAACCTACTCTTACCATATAATCCAGCAATCATGTTCCTTGGTATTTACTCAAATAAGTTGAAACCTTATGTCCCCATAAAAACCTGCACATGAATGTTTATAGCAGCTTTATTCACAATTGCCAAAAATTGGAAGCAATCAAGATGTCCTTCAGTAGCTGAATAAATAAACTGTAGGACGTCCAGATAAGGGGATGCTAAAAAGAAATGCTAAAAAGTGCTGAAAAGAAATGAGCTATCAAACCATGAAAAACATGGAAAAGTTTTAAATGCATATTGCTAAGTGAAAGAAGCCAATCTGAAAACCTACATCACAGGTTCAATTCTGTGATGTAAAGCAACACATCACAAGGCATTTTACAGATAGCTTGTTTCTAGTTTTTAGGGCTGGATATTCATATCTTCTTATAAAAGGTCAACAGGTTCGGAAATGTCACTTCTTAGATTCTACAAAAAGTGTGTTCCGAACTTGATAAATGCAAATTCAACTAGGATTTCAACTATGTGATCTCTGGAAAATGTAAAACTATTGAGACAATAAAAAGGGTCAGTGATTCCCAGGGGAAGGTATGATTTCAACTATGTGATCTCTAGAAAAGGTAAAACTATTGAGACAGTAAAGATCAGTGGTTACCAGGGGAAGGAGGGATGAATAGCAAAGCACTGAGGAATTTAAGGCAATGAAACTTCTGTAGGATTCTACCATGGTGGATATATATCATTATATATTTGTTCAAACCCATAGCATGTAAAACACCAAGACTGAACACTAATGTAAGCTATGGACTGTATCAATGTAGGTTCATTGGTTGTAACAAATATACCACTCTGGTGTGGGATGTTGACAGTGAGGGAGGCTGTACATGGCGTTGGTGCAGGGGGCATATGGGAATTCTATGTACTTCCTGTTCAGTTTTGCTGTAAACCTAAAACACCTCTAGAAAGTAAACTCCCTTTTAAAAAAGAAAAAGAATAATATGTGTGGAGACCCTAGAAAAAAAAAGCACCATAAATCTAGAAAAACTAGCCCACTACACTCTGGGGCTAATCATTTGTCAAAGAGCAAATGTACACTTAAGGTTTGTGCATTTCATTGTATGTAGATGTTATATCAAAAGAAAACCTATAAACAAATATTGAATTCTAGTTGTGATATGCATGCTGAAATATTTACAGGGGAAGTGCACTCATGTCTGCAATTTCTTTGAAATGCATCAAAATTGGATGGATTAAGATATAGATAAAAGAATAAATGGATGGATGGATGGATGCCTGGTAGACAGACATATGATAAGTCCAGTTGAGTATATTGAAGATAGAAGAATCTGGGTGATGAGTATATGGTTGTTCACTGTAACATTCTTTCAACTTGCTGTATGTCTGAATTTTTTCATAATAAAATGTTGGGATAAACTATATTCAAAACAAGGGTGCAGCTTCCACTTGTTTTTGAGATTTATTAGTGCCAAACATTTTAATGACCTTGGCAGTTATGGTGGGACAGAACACTTAAGCTAATAACTGAATTGTCACTTTGTTTAAATTAAAAACTCAAAGATGTTTTTTCAGACCTCCAACTCCTTAAAAAGTTTATGAAGAATGTTTGTGAAATGGAAGATTGCTTATGCTCATCTTAAAGCCACTTAGAGCTGGCACAAGCCTCAGTCCTCAGAATCATCTAGAATGCATGCAGTGTGTGCTCTCAGAAGTGTTTTTTCTCTTTTCTTGATGTCAGTTGCCATTTGTAAGGGTTTCCAAAGTAGTGACCAGACACATCTAAAGGCAAGCCTACAAGAAAGAACAACATACTTATTTTTTCCCTTTTAGCCTTAAATATATTTAAAATGCATAATACATTCTGTTTGATGAAATTCTACTTCAGAGAGAACCAAATTTCACAGTACAGAAAAGAGCTCCCTACTCTTGTCTCTGCAACTCCACTTTTAATGACTGGATTTGTTTAAAAAAAAAAAAAAACTGCATGTAGACTTCTCTTTACACCACAGTTTCCCTCCGCCCCCAGGGAAAAAATGTGAGAAGGTGCTAGGTATATTTTAAAAATAATTTTGGTAAAGTCAGTAGAAAGACCTAGTTTACCTCGAAAGTCAGCATGGGAAAAATTTGGATCTGTTCAAAACAGGAATATATCATGTTCCTTGGAAAGTATGTGATTTTTAAAAATAATTAAGACATAATACTTAGGGCTATCAATCGGTATGATTAATTGATATATTTCTACCTGGACAGATGTTACATTACATCAGTTCTATATTTTATATAAATAAAAGGTAAGTTTGGCTAGGTGTGGTGGCCCATGCCTGTAATCCTAACACTTTGGGAGGCTAAGGCAGGAGGATCGTTTGAGCCCAGGAGTTCAAGATTAATCTGGGCAACATAGGAACACCCCTATCTCTACAAAAAAATTAAAAATAAAAAAATTAGCCAGACCTGGTTGTGCATACCTGTAGTCCCAGCTACTGTGGTGGGAGGATCACCTGAGTCCAGGGAGTTCAAAGCTGTAGTGAGCCATGATTGCGTCACTGCACTCCAGCCTGGGTAACAGAGTAAGACTCTGGTCTTAAAGATAAATAAATAAATAAATAAATGTAAGTTTTATAACTGTACACATTTAACATGTATGTTTTTATTTGTGGCAGCAATAAATAAACCATTATGGATTAAGGAGGAACCCCATCACAGTTTTTAAACCTACACTCAAGCCAGGTTCAGCAATGTGGTGCTTATAGTCCCAGTTACTTGGGAGGCTGAGGTGGGAGGATTGCTTGAGCCCAGGAGTTGGAGGCCAGCCTGGGCAACATAGCAAGACTCTGTACTTTTCTGTTTATTTATTTATTTATTTTAGAAATGGGATCTGCAATCTTGTTTAAAAACAACAACACAACAACAAGGAAATAAATTCATTTGGCCCATAGCCATCCTATTTAAGCTTCTGATTTTTTTTTTTCTTTTTAAGAGACAAGGTTGGAGTGCAGTGGTGTATCATAGCTCACTGCCACCTCAAATTTCTAAGCTCAAGCAATCCTCTTGCTTCTGCCTTCCAAGTATTTGGGACTACAGGCACGCACCACCATGCCCAGCTAATTTTTTTTTACTTTTAGTAGAAACAAGATCTTGCTATGTTGCCCAGGCTGGTCTTTAACTCCTGGCCTCAAGCAATCCTCCCCTGTTGGCTTCCCAAAGTGCTGGAATTAAAGGTGGGAGCCACTGAGGCTGGCCAGTTTCTCATTTTTTAAAAAAACTTTTAATTGATTAATTTATTTTTGGGGCAAATCTCACTATGTTGCTCAGGCTGGTCTGAACTCCTGGGCTCAAGGAATCCTCCTGCCTCAGCCTCTCAAGGAGCTGGAATTACAGGTGTAGCCACTATGCCTGGTTTAAGCTTCTAATTTTCATGCACACTCATTTAACTAAGATACAGTAAATGCTTTCTGTTTTTCAGGTGTTATGCTGACAATAGATAGCTGAGTATGTGCCTCTCCTCCAGGGACTTGCAATCTAGTTGGAAAGACGGCATGTAAATAACTTTTTAGGGATATGTGACAAGCAGTCCATTTGGGCTGCTGTAATAAAATACCTTAGATTGGGTAATTTATGAATAACAGAAATTTTTTTCTCACAGCACTGAAATTGAAAGGGGCATACAAACAAGTGCTGTGAGAAGCCTTTGATTCTGCCTGGAAAGACATGGAAAGGCCAAACCCCTGTCCTCAGTTCCTTGTAGAGACAACAGGGTAATCTTTTTTTTTTTTTTTTTTTGAGGCAGAGTTTTGCTCTCATCACCCAGGCTAGAGTGCAATGGCTCAATCTCGGCTCACTGCAACTTCTGCTTCCTGGGTTCAAGCAATTCTCCTGCCTCAGCCTCCCGAGCAGCTGGGATTACAGGCATGCGCCACCATGCCTGGCTAATTTTGTATTTTCAGTAGAGATGGGGTTTCTCCATGTTGGTCAGGCTGGTCTCAAACTCCTGACCTCAGGTGATTTGCCCGCCTTGGCCTCCCAAAGTGCTGGGATTATAGGTGTGAGCCACCGCATCTGGCCTAGCAGCAGGGTAATCTTTGTACCAGGGTTGGAAACTGGTAGCCTATGGACTGTATCAGGATTCCAAACTCATTTTGTTTGGTCTACATAGGATTTTGAAAATCCGAGAATATCTTATATAAAAATTCAGATTTGTGGAGTTTTCTGAAAAATTGCAAGATCTGGCAATTCTGGGCTACAATCAACTGGATCTAGACAAGATGCTTTCAGTTTGTTTTATAACTAAACTGCATGACCACTGACTAATTATATTGCCTTTCAGCAGTTGACCTTCTGTCCCCTGTTAAGTAGGATTGATAATACCACGTTTGCGTTTTTTGAAAGTGGATTCTGTAAGAGCAGGGATTGGAGCAGTATTTCTCAAAATGTGGTCTACAACTACCTTTGTCAGTATCATGTACAACAGTTCTTCCCAACATTTACTGTGGGTATGAATCACCTGGCTATTCTGCAGACTGTGCTCTTTCAAAGTCATACAGTGCATCATTCAAAAAAGGAGTCACTAGTCACATGTGACTACTTCAGTTTAAATTAATTCACATTCAACTCCTCAGCATACTAGTCACATTTCAAATGCTCAACAGCTACATGTTCCTGTGGCCACGTCACTGGACAGTGCAATAGAACATTTCCATCATCACAGAAAGCTTCATTTGATAGTGCTGTACACAACATTGTCTTAGTCCTTGATGACTGCCATCACAAAATACCTTAGACTGAGTAACTTATAAACAACAAAAATGTATTTCTCACAGTTCTAGAGGCTGGAAAGTCCAAGATCAAGGCACTGGCAGATTCAATATCTAGAAGACACCTGCTCAGAGTATCCACACAGCATGGAAGGGGAAAAGCAGTTCCCTGGGACCCTCTTTTATAAAGGTACTAATCTCATTCATGACGGCTCTCCCCTCGTGACCTAATCACCTCCCAAAGACTTTACCTCCTAATACCATCACATTGGTGATTTCAAAACAAGAATTTTGAGGGGACGACATTCAGGCCATAGCAAACGTTGTCTAAGTCCACCTGAAACCACTGATCACCTAGGGATGTGATTTTGCTTGATCTACTATGCTTTATTGATTAAGTTTGATTGTCTTTAAAATTAGATGTGAACATTTAGAAAATTAATCAGTCACAATTGGCTTTTTGTCATATAGAGAGTCAAATGATTTATGTCCAATAAAAAAGAACCTTAAAGGTTATTTTTTTTTGTTTTTTGTTTTTTGTTTTTTTTTGAGATGGAGTCTCACTCTGTCACTCAGGCTAGAGTGCAGTGGCGTGATCTCGGCTCACTGCAAGCTCCGCCTCCTGGGTTCACGCCATTCTCCTGCCTCAGCCTCCCGAGTAGCTGGGACTACAGGCACATGTCACCATGCCTGGCTAATTTTTTGTATTTTTAGTAGAGACAGGGTTTCACCATGTTAGCCAGGATGGTCTCGATCTCCTGACCTCATGATCCACCCACCTCAGCCTCCCAAAGTACTGGGACTACAGGTGTGAGCCACCACACCCGGCCAAGGTTTTGATTTTATTGCTCTGTGGGATATTAGTCAGTTCTCTGTTCTCTATATAACTCTGCAATTTTATCTAGCATTCTTTTCTTCTACTGGTGACATGTATACACACACACACACACACACATACACACACACACACTTATCAGCAATCTTCTATCCTTCTCTTTAAACCAGCTGGTTTGTCACAAATGAAGTAGGTAAGTCTTTATATATTTGTATGAAAATCATGTTTTAACTTTTTGAAATTTGTATTTTGATAGGAGCAAAGTATTTGAATTTATACTTTGGGAAACCTATTTAACTTTGTGAAGCCTCAGTTTGCTCATTTGTAAAGTGAGGAATAGTTTCTAAAACAGAGACTTTTCTCATTGGGTTCTTGAAAATTAAATGGGATAATGAATATAAAACATTTAGTGCAGCTCTTGGCATGTAAAATTGCTAAATAAATATCATTATTATTTAAGAAAGCTTTCTCAACTGTATTTCTGGATGTCTAAGCATCTCAATTCCTACTTTTGTGTTGCTCCATTCAAATGCTGGAAGTTCCAACTGTATTCTGGGCACAACGCCTGCATCTCCCAACTTTGGCTTCACTCTGTCTGCACTCAGCACCTTTTTCATCCTTTCTGTAGCAATGGGAGTTTTCTGGCCAATATCTGGCTTCAAATTGAGAGAGAAAGTCTTCCAGGCTGAGAACAACTAAGAATCCTCCTTCCCAGCATCCTGCTTTTCTTTCCCTCCCTCTTCCCCTCCACCCCTTCCTGCCAACAGAAGTCATTGACTCCATACTTCCTGCCTTGCACTATAAACACTCTCTCCAGCTGTGGCCTGCTTTCACTGGAGGTTTAACTATTTAATTGCTAAAGACCCTTTCCCAGAACAATGCACAGTCTTATCCTGGGGTTGGGGAACAGTTCACAGAATGTTCTCTCTGTTCTCTTAAGCCTCCTCATGCATTCTACAATGTCCATTTGTACCGTTCATATATAAAATTAATTTTTGTTGCTGTTAATTTTGGGAATGGTGCTGAAAAGAATTTTCCTATAGCTCAGAACTGTTTATTGAGGATCTTCTAGGTGTGTAATACTGAAATTTATTTCTCATCTAAGGAGCTAGCTGATGAGAAAAAGAGAGGAAAATTTTGTTCTGTTTTCCAGAGTTTATACAACCAGACTAAGAAAACTCAATCTAGATTACAACTTGACAGAGACTTGGCATGGAAGCACAGTTCAGATATTATGCAATAAAGATAACAAAGACAGTGTTGAGTTAGAGAGAGAATAAAATAGAGACATTCAGGAGAGAGGTAAGCAGAACACTCAGGGTGGCCTTCCGGGGTCCAAAGGGTGGCCCTCAGCTTTATTGGCCCAGAAACTCCTATTTTCATTTAGACATCAGAATCTTCTGAGGGATATTTGATCATATCTCTGCAAATTGAAGTGCGATATGTTTTATCTTCAGTGACAGTGGGGTAGAGAAAGGCAACAATCCCAGTTCTGCATTTTCTAGCTATACAATCTGGGGCAAATGATTTTACATTCTTCTGCCTGGTTTCTGTCAGGCCTCTGAGCTCAAGCTAAGCCATCATATCCCCTGTGACCTGCACATATGCATCCAGATGGCCTGAAGCAAGTGAAGAATCACAAAAGAAGTGGAAATGGCCGGTTCCTGCCTTAACTGATGACATTACCTTGTGAAATTCCTTCTCCTGGCTCAGCTACTTCCCCACTGAGAATCTTGTGACCCACGCCCCTGCGCACCAGAGAACAACCCCCTTTGACTGTAATTTTCCTTTACCTACCCAAATCTTATGAAACAGCCCCACCCCTATCTCCCTTTGCTGACTCTCTTTTTGGACTCAGCCTGCCTGCACCCAGGTGAAATAAACAGCCTTGTTGCTCACACAAAGCCTGTTGGTGGTCTCTTCACACAGACGCGTGTGACATTTGGTGCTGAAACCCGGGACAGGAGGACTCCTTCGGGAGACTGGTCCCCCATCCTCGCCCTCACTCCATTCGGAGATCCACCTGTGACCTGGGGTCGTCAGACCAAACAGCCCAAGGAACATCTCACCAATTTCAAATCAGGTAAGCGGTCTTTTCACTCTCTTCTCCAGCTTCTCTCGCTACCCTTCAATCTCCCTGTCCTTCCAATTCCAGTTCTTTTTCCTCTCTAATAGTGACAAAGGAGAGCATATTTTATCCGTGGACCCAAAATTCTGGTGCTGGTCACGGACTCGGGAAGACAGTCTTCCCTTGGTGTTGAATCCCTGCGGGGACGCCTGCCTGATTATTCACCCACATTTCACTGGTGTCTGATCACCATGGGGACACCTGCCTTGGTCATTCACCCACATTCCCTTGGTGGCAAGTCAATTGCGGGGACGCCTGCTTTGGCTGCTCACCACTCCCCTTCTCCGTGTCTCTACCCTCTCTTTTCTCTGGGCTTGCCTCCTTCACTGTGAGCAACCTTCCACCCTACATTCCCCCTTCTTCTCCCTTAACCTGTGTTCTCAAAAACTTAAAACCTCTTCAACTCTTGCCTGACCTAAAACCTAAGCATCTTATTTTCTTCTGCAACACTGCTTGGGCCCCAATACAAACTCAATAATGGTTCTAAATAGCCAGAAAATGGCACTTTTGATTTCTCCATTTTACAAGACCTGGATGATTTTTGTTGAAAAATGGGGGAATGGGTCTGAGCTGCCCGACATCCAGGCATTCTTTTACACATTGATCCCTCCCTAGACTCTGCTCCCAATGCGACTCACCCAATATCCTTCTTCTTTCTCTTCTGTCTGTTCCTTAAGTCTCCACTCCAAGCTCTGAGTCCTTTGCATCCTCCTTTTCTACAGACCCATCTCACCTCTCCCCTCCTCCCCAGGCTGTTCCTCGCCAGGCCGAGCCAGGTCCCAATTCTTCCTCAGCCTCTGCTCCCCTACCCTATAATCCTTCTGTCCCCTCCCCTCCTCACACCTGGTCCGGCTTACAGTTTTGTTCTGAAACTAGCCCTCCCCCACCTGCCCAATAATTTCCTCTTAAAGAGATGGCTGGAGCTGAATAATGCCAAGGTTAATGCTCCTTTTTCTTTATCTGACCTCTCCCAAATCAGTTAGCATTTAGGCTCTTTTTCATCAAATATAAAAACCCAGCCCAGTTCATGGCTCGTTTGGCAGCAACCCTGAGACACTTTGCAGCCCTACACCCTGAAATGTCAGAAGGCCATCTTATTCTCAATGTGCATTTTATTACCGAATCAGCTCCTGACATTTAAAAAAAAGCTCAAAAAATTAGATCCTGGCCCTCAAACCCCACAATAGGACTTAACTAACCTCGCCTTCAAGGTGTACAATAATAGAGAAGAGTTACAATTATTTGCCTCTGCTGTGAGACAAAACCCAGCCACATCTCCAGCACACAAGGACTTCAAAATACCCAAGCCACAGTGGTCAAGCATTCCTACAGGACCTCCTCCATCAAGATCTTGCTTCAAGTGCAGAAATCTGGCCACTGGGCCAAGGAATGCCCACAGCCCAGGATTCCTCCCAAGCCATGTCCCATCTGTGCAGGACTCCACTGGAAATCGGACTGGCCAACTTGCCCAGCAGCCACTCCCAAAGCCCCTGGAACCCTGGCCCAAGGCCCTCTGACTGACTCCTTCCCAGCTCTTCTTGGCTTAGTGGCTAAAGACTGATGCTGCCTGATCACCTCAGAAGCCTCGTGGACCATCACAGATACTTTGGGTAACTCTTACAGTGGAGGGTAAGTCCGTCCCCTTTTTAATTAATACGGAGGCTACCCACTCCACATTACCTACTTTTTAAGGGCCTGTTTTCTTTGCCTCCATAACTGTTGTGGATATTGATGGCCAGGCTTCTAAACCTCTTAAAACTCCCCAACTCTGATGCCAACTTGGACAACATTCTTTTATGCACTCCTTTATAGTTAATCCCACCTGCCCAGCTCCCTTATTAGGTTGAGACACTTTAACTCAGTTATCTGCTTCCCTGACTATTCCTAGGCTACAGCCACACCTTATTGCTGCCCTTTTCCCCAGTTCAAAGCCTCCTTTGCATCTTCCTCTCATAACCCCCCATCTTAACCCACAAGTATGGGACCCCTCTACTCCCTCCCTGGCAACCAATCACATGCCCATTACTATCCCATTAAAACCTAATCACCATTACCCTGCTCAACACCAATATCCCATCCCACAGCACACTTTAAAAGAGTTAAAGCCCATTATCACTCGCCTATTACACAGCATGGCCTTTTAAAGCCTATAAACTCTCCTTACCATTCCCCATTTTACCTGTCCAAAAACCAGACAAGTCTTACAAGTTAGTTCAGGATCTACACTTTATCAACCAAATTGTTTTGCCTATCCACCCCATGGTGCTAAACCCATACACTCTCCTATCCTCAATACCTCCATCCACAATCCCTCTACAACCCATTATTCTGTTCTGGATCTCAAACATGCTTTCTTTACTATTCCTTTGCACCCTTCATCCCAGCCTCTCTTTGCTTTCACTTGGACTGGCCCCGACACCCATCAGGCTCAGCAAATTACCTGGGCTGTACTGCCGCAAGGCTTCATGGACAGCCCCCATTACTTCAATCAAGCCCAAATTTCTTCCTCATCCCTTACCTTTCTCCGTATAATTCCTCATGAAAACACACGTGCTCTCCCTGCTGATCGTGTCCGGCTAATCTCCCAAGCCCCAACCCCTTCTACGAAACAACTCCTTTCCTTCCTAGGCATGGTTAGGTACTTCCACCTTTGGATACCTAGTTTTACCATCCTGACTAAACCATTATATGAACTCACAAAAGCAAACCTAGCTGATCCCATAGATCCTAAATCCTTTCACCACTCCTCTTTCCTTTCCTTAAAAACAGCCCCAGAAGCTACTCTCACACGAGCTCTCCCTAACTCATCCCAACTCTTTCCATTACACACAGCCAAAATACAGGGCTGTGTGGTCAAATTCTTACACAAGAGCCAGGACCATGCCCTGTACTCTTTCTGTCCAAACAACTTGACCTTACTGTTTTAGGCTGGCCCCCACATTATTCCTGATACCACACCTGACCCCCATGACTGTATCTCTCTCATCCACCTGACATTCACTCCATTTCCCCATATTTCCTTATTTTCTGTTCCTCACCCTGATCACATTTGGTTTATTGACGGCAGTTCCACCAGGCCTAATTGCCACTCACCAGCAAAGGCAGGCTATGCTATAGTATCTTCCCCATTTATAATTGAGGCTACCACTCTGTTCCTCTCCACTACCTCTCAGCAAGCTGAACTCATTGCCTTAACTCAGGCCGTTACTCTTGCAAAAGGACTACGTGTCAATATTTATACTGACTCTAAATATGCCTTCTTTCACTCACGTCCGTGTGAAGAGACCACCAAACAGGCTTTGTGTGAGCAATAAAGCTTTTTAATCACCTGGGTGCAGGCGGGCTGAGTCCGAAAAGAGAGTCAGCGAAGGGAGATAGGGGTGGGGCCGTTTTATAAGATTTGGGTAGGTAAAGGAAAATTACAGTCAAAAGGGGGTTGTTCTCTGGTGGGCAGGGGTGGAGGTCACAAGGTGCTCAGTGGGGGAGCTTTTGAGCCAGGATGAGCCAGGAGAAGGAGTTTCACAAGGTAATGTCATCAGTTAAGGCAGGAACAGGCCATTTTAACTTCTTTTGTGGTGAAATGTCATCAGTTAAGGCAGGAACTGGCCATCTGGATGTGTACGTGCAGGTCACAGGGGATATGATGGCTCAGCTTGGGCTCAGAGGCCCGACATTCCTGTCTTCTTATATTAATAAGAAAAATAAAACAATATAGTGTTGAAGTGTTGGGGCGGCGAAAATTTTTGGGGGTGGTATGGAGAGATAATGGGCGATGTTTCTCAGGGCTGCTTCGAGCGAGATTAGGGGCAGTGTGGGAACCTAGAGTAGGAGAGATTAAGCAGAAGGAAGATTTTGTGGTAAGGGGTGATATTGTGGGGTTGTTAGAAGAAACATTTTTCATATAGAATGAATGGTGATGGCCTGGATATGGTTTTGTATGAACTGAAAAATGAATGGACTGAGACAAAGAGAAAAACAGGTATTAAAGGACTAAGAATTGGGAGGACTCAGGACATCCAATTAGAGAGTGCTTAAGTAGGTTCAGCATAGCCCTGCCAGCAAAGATTATTTATTTACTTCAAGAGGGAGTTAAGAGTGACGGTTTGGGGATAGCACCACGAGATATCAGCTGTGATGGCTTGGAGAAACAGTGTAAACTGGCAGTGTAAATGAGCAAGGCATTTATGAGTAGTTGAGAACAGTGAATAGGAGTATGACTAGACAGAAGATAGTAGGGATGACAAGTTTTTTGGGGTGCAGTACAAGTTGGTCTGGTGTCTGGAATGAGACTGGGGCCTAATAAAAGGGAGCGTCTATACAGGAGCTCAAATGGGCTGTACCCTGTAGCATTCTGAGGACAGGCCTGAATTCTGAGAAGAGAAAGTGGTAAAAGTATTGTCCAGTCCCTTTTAAGTTGGTGGCTGAGCTTGGTGAGGTGTGTTTTTAAAAGACCATTAGTTCACTGAATACCAAGAGCTACAGAAACTGCTTGGGTGATTTGACTAATAAAGGCTGGTCCGTTATCAGATTGTATAGAGGTGGGAAGGCCAAACCGAGGAATTATGTCTGACAAAAGGGAAGAAATGACCACGGTAGCCTTCTCAGACCCTGTGTCTACCCAGACTAAGAGGTATTTTAGTTTTCTGACTTGGGGCATGTGAGTAAAATCAATTTGCCAGTCCTGGGCGGGGCAAATCCCCGAGTTTGATGTGTAGGAAAGAGAGGGGCCCTGAACAATCTCTGAGGGGTAGTAGAATAGCAGATGGAACACTGACAAGTGATTTCCTTGAAGATAGATTTCCACAATGGAAAGGAAATGAGAGGTTCTAAGAGGCTGGCTAGTGGCTTGTATTATAGCATAGCCTGCCTTTGCTGGTGTGTGGCGATTAGGCCTGGTGGAACTGCTGTCAATAAACCAAGTGTGATCAGGGTGAGGAACAGGAAAGAAGGAAATATGGGGAAATGGAGTGAATGTCAGGTGGATCAGAGATACAATCATGGGGGTCAGGTGTGGTATCAGGAATAATGTGGGAGGCCTGGTTGAAGTCCGGGCCAGGAACAACGGTAACTGTGGGAGACCCAACAAAGAGTGAGTATAGCTGAAGGAGCCGGGAAGCAGAAAGTATATGCATCAGGTGGGAGGAATAAAATAGATTTTGGAAGCTATGAGAACTGTAGAGAGTGAGTTGAGCATAGTTTGTGATTTTGAGGGCCTCTAAAAGTATTAGGGTGGCAGCAGCTGCTGCACAGAGACATGATGGCCAGCCTAAAACAGTAAGGTCAAGTTATTTGGATAAAAAGGCTATAGGGCACGATCCCGGCCCTTGTGTAAGAATTCTGACTGCACTAACCATGCCTAGGAAGGAAAGGAGTTGTTGTTTTGTAGAAGGGATCGGGGTTTGGCAGATTAGCCAGACATGATTAGCAGAGAGAGCACGTGTGTTTTTACGAGAATTATACTGAGACAGGTAACAGCTGAGGAAGAAATTTGGGCTTGACTGAAGTAATGGGGACTGTCCGTGAAGCCTTGCAGCAGTGCAGCCCAGGTAATTTGCTGAGTCTGATGAGTGTCAGGGTCAGTCCAAATGAAAGCAAAGAGAGGCTGGGATGAAGGGTGCAAAGGAATAGTAAAGAAAGCATGTTTGAGATCCAGAACAGAATAATGGGTTGTGGAGGGATTGTGGACGGAGGTATTGAGGATAGGAGAGTGTATGGGTTTAGCACCATGGGGTGGATAGGCAAAACAATTTGGTTGATAAAGTGTAGATCCTGAACTAACTTGTAAGACTTGTCTGGTTTTTGGACAGGTAAAATGGGGAATGGTAAGGAGAGTTTATAGGCTTTAAAAGGCCATGCTGTAACAGGCGAGTGATAATGGGCTTTAATTCTTTTAAAGTGTGCTCTGGGATGGGATATTGGCATTGAGTGGGGTAAGGGTGATTAGGTTTTAATGGGATGGTAAGGGGTACCTGATTGGTCGCCAAGGAGGGAGTAGAGGTGTCCTATATTTGTGGTTTAAATGGGGAGACACAAGGGGAGGATGTGAAGGAGGCTTTGAACTGGGGGAAAAGGCAGCAATAAGGTGTGGCTGTACCCTAGGAATAGTCAGGGAAGCAGATAATTTAGTTAGAATGTCTCGGCCTAATAAGGGAGGTGGGCAGGTGGGGATAACCAAAAAAGAGTGCATAAAAGAATATTGTCCAAGTTGGCACCAGAGTTGGGAGTTTTAAGAGGTTTAGAAGCCTGATTGTCAATACTCACAACAGTTATGGAGGCAAGGGAAACAGGCCCTTGAAAAGAAGGTAATGTGGAGTGGGTAGCCTCCGTATTGATTAAGAAGGGGACGGACTTGCCCTCCACTGTGAGAGTTACCTAAAGCTTGGTGTCTGTGGTGGTCTAGGGGGCTTTCGAGGCAATCGGGCAGCATCAGTCTTTACCTGCTAAGCCAAGAAGATCTGGAATGGAGTCAGAGAGCTTTGGGCCAGAGTTTCAGGGGCTCTGGGAGTGGCTACAGTCTGATTTCCAGTGGGGTCCCACACAGATAGGACATGGCTTAGCAGGAATCCCGGGCTGTGGGCATTCCTTGACCCAGTGGCCAGATTTCCAGCACTTGTAGCTAGCTCCTGGGAGAGGCGGGCCTGGAGGAATGCCTGGCCGCTGCGGTTTAGGTGTTTGGAAGTTCTTGTGTGCTGGAGATGTGGCTGGGGTTTGTCTCACAGTAGAGGCAAGGAATTGCAACTCAGAAATACGTTGCTACTTGGCTGCCTCTACTCTTTTATTGTACACCTTGAAGGTGAGGTTAATTAAGTCCTGTTGTGGGGTTTGAGGGCCAGAATTTAATTTTTGGAGCTTTATTTAATGTTCGGAGCAGATTGGGAAATAAAATAAAATGCATATTGAGAATAAGATGGCCTTCTGACTTTTCAGGGTCTAGGGCTGTAAAGCATCTGTCTCAGGGTTGCTGCCAAATGAGCCATGAACTGGGCTGATTTTTTATATTTGTTGAAAAAGAGCCTAAATTCTATCTGATTTGGGATGAAGAAAAAGGAGCATTAACCTTGACTATGCCTTTAGTTCCAGCCACCTATTTAAGAGGAAATTGCTGGGGGGAGGGCTAGTCACAGAACAAAACTGTAAGCCAGACCAGGTGTGAGGAGGGGAGGTGATAAAAGGATTATAGGGTGGGCGAGTGGAGGCTGAGGAAAAATTGAGACCTAGCTTGGCCTGGCAATGAGCAGCCTGGGGAGGAGGGGAGAGGTCAGATGGGTCCGTAGAAAAGGAAGATTCAAAAGAAGAAAGACTCAGCGACACTTGTGGTTGGGGCTGAGGGGACAGATGGGAGGGAAAGAAGGAAGATTTGGGACGAGTTGCACTGGGAACAGAGACTAGGGAGGGAATGATGTGTAAAAGAATGCCTGAACATCAGGCACCTCAGACCGTTTGCCCATTTTACGACAAGAATGATTTAGATCTTGTAGGATGGAAAAATCGAAACTGCCATTTTCTGGCTATTTGGAACCACTGTTGAGTTTGTATTGGGGTCAAGCAGCATTGCAGGAGAAAATAAGGCACTTAGATTTTAGGTCAGGTGTGAGTTGAAGAGGTTTTAAGTTTTTGAGAACACAGGCTAAGGGAGAAGAGGGAGGAATGGAGGGTAGAAAGTTGCCCATAGTGAAGGAGGCAAGTCCAGAGAAAAGAGAGAGTAGAGACATGGAGAGAAGGGGTGGGGGGTGCTTGCCCCCCAGGAAAGTGGAGAAGGGGTAGAGACACGGAGAGAAGGGGTCAGGGGGTTCTTGCCCCCCAGAAAAGCGGTACTTGCTGCTAAGGGTGAAGGACCAAGGCAGACATCCCCGCTTGGTCAGACACATCTGAAATGTGGGTGAATAATCAGGCAGGCATCCCTGCACGATTAAACACCAAGGGAAGACTGTCTTCCTGAGTCTGTTACCGGTGCCAGAGTTTTGGGTTCACAGATAAAACACGTCTCCTTTGTCAATACCAGAAAAGGAAAGGAACTGAAATTAAGAGAAAGGAGAAATTGAAGTGTGGCACCAAAATTGAAAGGAGAAAGAGGTTGAGGGATAGCGAGAGAGGTTGGAGAAGAGAGTAAAGAGAGGCCGCTTACCCGATTTAAAATTGGTGAGATGTTCCTTGGGCTGGTTGGTCTGAGGACCAGAGGTCATAACTGGATCTTTCTCATGGAGCAAAGAGCAGGAGGACAGGAGATTGATGTTCCAAAGGAGGTCCCCTGATCCGAGTCATGGCACCAAAATTTCACTCACGTCCATGTGAAGAGACCACCAAACAGGCTTTGTGTGAACAATAAAGCTTTTTAATCACCTGGGTGCAGGTGGGCTGAGTCTGAAAAGAGAGTCAGCGAAGGGAGATGGGGTGGGGCCATTTTATAAGATTTGGGTAGGTAAAGGAAAATTACAGTCAAAGGGGGGTTGTTCTCTGGTAGGCAGGTGTGGGGGTCACAAGGTCCTCAGCGGGGGAGCTTTTGAGCCAGGATGAGCCAGGAGAAGGAATTTCACAAGGTAATATCATCAGTTAAGGCAGGAACAGGCCATTTTAACTTCTTTTGTGGTGGAATGTCATCAGTTAAGACAGGAACTGGCCATCTGGATGTGTACATGCAGGTCACAGGGGATATGATGGCTTAGCTTGGGCTCAGAGGCCTGACACCTTCCATATCCTGCACCACCATGCTGTTATATGGACTGAGAGAGGTTTCCTCACTACGCGAGGGTCCTCTATCATTAATGCCTCTTTAATAAAAACTCTTCTTAAGGCTCCTTTATTTCCAAAGGAAGCTGGAGTCATTCACTGCAAGGGCCATCAAAAGACATCAGATCCCATCGCTCAGGGCAACAGTTATGCTGATAACGTAGCTAAAGAAGCAGCTAGCTTTCCAACTTCTGTCCCTCATGGCCAGTTTTTCTCCTTCATATCAGTCACTCCTACCTACTCCCTCACTGAAACTTCCACCTATTAATCTCTTCCCAAACAAGGCAAATGGTTCTTAGACCAAGAAAAATATCTCCTTCCAGCCTCACAGGCCCATTCTATTCTGTCGTCATTTCATAACCTCTTCCATGTAGGTTACAAGCTGCTAGCCCGCCTCTTAGAACCTCTTATTTCCTTTCCATTGTGGAAATCTATCCTCAAGGAAATCACTTCTCAGTGTTCCATCTGCTATTCTACTACTCCTCAGGGATTGTTCAGGCCCCCTCTCTTCCCTACACATCAAGCTTGGGGATTTGCCACCACCCAGTACTGGCAAATTGACTTTACTCACATTCCCTGAGTCAGAAAACTAAAATACCTCTTAGTCTGGGTAGACACTTTCACTGGATGGGTAGAGGCCTTTCCCACAGAGTCTGAAAAGGCCACCACCGTCATTTCTTCCCTTCTGTCAGACATAATTCTTAGGTTTGGCCTTCCTACCTCTATACAGTCCAATAACAGACTGGCCTTTATTAGTCAAGTCACCCAAGCAGTTTCTCAGGCTCTTGGTATTCTGTAAAACCTTCGTACCCCTTACTGTCCTCAATCTTCAGGAAAGGTAGAATGGACTAATGGTCTTTTAAAAACACACCTCACCAAGCTCAGCCTCCAACTTAAAAAAGAGGACTATGTCAAGAATAGAGCCCCAAAACTCACCAACCAAGCAAGTAATTGCACTGAACTCCCTTGGGCATTCTCTAATTGGATGTCCTGGTTCCTCCCAATATTTAGTCCTTTAATACCTGTTTTTTTCCTTCTCTTATTCAGACCTCGCGTCTTCCGTTTAGTTTCTCAATTCATACAAAACTGTATCCAGGCCATCACAAATCATTCTATACAACAAATGTTTCTTCTAACAACCCCACAATATCACTCCTTACCACAACATCTTCCTTCAGCTTAATCTCTCCCACTCTAGGTTCCCATGCTGACCCTAATCCCTCTTGAAGCAGCCCTGAGAAACATCGCCCATTATCTCTCCATACCACCCCTCCCAAAATTTTCGCTGCTGCAACACTTCAACACTATTTTACGTTATTTTTCTTATTAATATAAGAAGACAGGAATGTCAGGCCTCTGAGCCCAAGCTAAGCCATCATATCCCCTGTGACCTGCACATATACATCCAGATGGCCTGAAGCAAGTGAAGAATCACAAAAGAAGTGGAAATGGCTGGTTCCCGCCTTTACTGATGACATTACCTTGTGAAATTCCTTCTCCTGGCTCAGAAGCTCCCACACTGAGTACCTTGTGACCCCCACCCCTGCCCACCAGGGAACAACCCCCTTTGACTGTAATTTTCCACTACCTACCCAAATCCTATAAAACAGCCCCACCCCATCTCTCTTCGCTGACTCTCTTTTCAGACTCAGCCCACCTGCACCCAGGTGAAATAAACAGCCTTATTGCTCACACAAAGCCTGTCGGTGGTCTCTTCACATGGTTGTGCATGACAGTTTCCTAATCTGTAAAATGGGGAGAATAATTGTAACTACTGGACAGGGTTGTTGGAAGGATTAAATGAATCAATATATAAAAAGCACTTAGAATATGATCTGACACATTGTAAACACTCAGTGCTAGCAGCTGTGTTACCTTTATTGTTATTTTTATTAGGCCATATTACTGAAATAACTTAAGATGCTAAGACTGTGACTTTTGGATATTTATAGAGAAGTTAGCATACTGTAAATATTAATGGGTTTTCAATATCAGGCTCTCATATTAAATGATGATAAAACACAGCAATAAAGTCAATCCCACTTATTTAACTGGAGAAGCAAAGAACACAAAGGATAAAAGTAATTCCATCATTTTAAGATGTGGCCATTCTAAAGCCTATTCTTTAGTAAGAACCAAGAAATGTTCTAAACCAAAGGTAAGTTGTGTATTAGTCTTCCAGGGCTGCCATAACAAAATGCCACAGACTGGGCAGCTTAAATAACAGATATTATAATTTTTCAGTTTTGGAGACTGGAGCTCCAAGATGAAGGTGCTGGCAGGGTTGGTTTCTGGTGAAGCCTCTCTCCTTGGCTTGCAGGTGGCTGCCTTCTTACTGTGTCCCCATGCGAACTTTTCTTTGCACAATCACACCCCTACTGTCTCTTCTTCTTCTTATAGGAAACCTAGTCCTATTGTGTCCGGAATTGGTGGGTTCTTGGTCTCACTGACTTCAAGAATGAAGCCACGGACCCTTGCGGTGAGTGTTACAGCTCTTAAGGTGGCCCATCTGGAGTTGTTCCTTCCTTCCGATGTTCGGATGTGTTCAGAGTTTCTTCTGGTGGGTTCGTGGTCTCGCTGGCTCAGGAGTGAAGCTGCAGACCTTCGTGGTGAGTGTTACAGTTCTTAAGGCGGCGTGTCTGGAGTTGTTTGTTCCTCCCGGTGGGCTCATGGTCTCGCTCGCTTCAGGAGTGAAGCTGCAGACCTTCGCAGTGAGTGTTACAGCTCAAAAAAGCAGCATGGACCCAAAGAGTGAGCAGTAGCAAGATTTATTGCAAAGAGCGAAGGAACAAAGCTTCCACAGTGTGGAAGGGGACCTGAGCGGGTTGCCACTGCTGGCTCGAGCAGCCTGCTTTTATTCTCTTATCTGGCCCCACCCATGTCCTGCTGATTGGTAGAGCCGAATGGTCTGTTCTGACAGGGCACTGATTGGTGCATTTACCATCCCTGAGCTAGACATAAAAGTTCACCACGTCCCCATCAGATCAGTTAGATACAGAGTATAGACACAAGGGTTCCCCAAGGCCCCACCAGAGCAGCTAGATACAGAGTGTCGATTGGTGCACTCAGAAACCCTGAGCTAGACACAGGGTGCTGATTGGTGTATTTACAATCCCTGAGCTAGACATAGAGGTTCTCCACATCTCCACCAGACTCAGGAGCCCAGCTGGCTTCACCCAGTGGATCCTGAACCGGGGCTGCAGGTGGAGCTGCCTGCCAGTCCTGCGCCATGTGCTCGCACTCCTCAGCCCTTGGGTGGTCAATGGGACTGGGCACCATGGAGCAGGGGATGGCGCTCGTCGGGGAGGCTCGGGCCGCACAGGACCCCATGGAGGGGGTGGGAGGCTCAGGCATGGCGGGCTGCAGGTCCCGAGTCCTGCCCCCCGGGAAGGCAGCTAAGGTCTGGTGAGAAATCGAGCGCAGTGCCGGTGGGTCCGCACTCCTGGGGGACCCAGTACATCCTCCGCAGCCGCTGGCCTGGGTGCTAAGCCCCTCACTGCCCAGGGCCGGCAGGGCTGGCCGGCTGCTCCGAGTGCAGGGCCCTCCAAGCCCACACCCACCCGGAACTCCAGCTGGCCTGCAAGCACTGCACGCAGCCCTGGTTCCTGCTCAGGCCTCTCCCTCCACACCTCCCTGCAAGCCGAGGGAGCCAGCTCCCACTTTGGCCAGCCCAGAAAGGGGCTCCCACAGTGCAGCAGTGGGCTGAAGGGCTCCTCAAGTGCCACCAAAGTGGGAGCCCAGGCAGAGGAGGCACCGAGAGCCAGTGAGGGCTGTGAGGACTGCCAGCACGCTGTCACTTCTCACTATTAGATTAGGGCACCACTCTTACGACCTCATTTAACCTTAATTTCCTCCAGAAAGGCTCTATCTCCAAATACGGGTACATTGGGGATTAGGGATTCAACATATGAATTTGGTGGGGGACATAATTCAGCCCCTAACACTCTGTCTGCTTCACACCCTTGCCCTGTAAACTTGAAGGTCTCCTCATTGCCCTCAGAGAAGGTGCAACCTAAGTCATGATGACTAAAGGCGACTTCCCACCATGCTTTTCCATGGGCTGCTTCTGTGTCTTAAACAAAATTCATCAAGCATCGTTTGCTTTGGGTATATTCCTTGCATTCATTCTGTTCCTTGACTCTAGAATGCTTTTCCCCATCTTTCCATGTCCACATCATACATATATCTCTGACCCAGCCTAAATGCAACTTCTTCTGGGATGCCTGTCTTAGTCCACCCTGATGGAAACCCTCTCTTCTCAGCTGAGCTCCACGGCACAGTGTGCTCCTTTCAGCACATTTCATTTTCTCAATTTTATATCATGCCTCAACTCCGCTATGCATTCCTGAGGTATCAACTAGTTCTGATTCATCCTTGTCATCACTGTAATCCTTCTGCAGCACAGTGTCTCATTCTACATTTAATCTTAAAAAATGTGTTGAATGAGTAAATGAAATGTCGATTGCCTGCCAATGACTACCAGGTAGGAGTTGAGGGATCAGGAAGGATAAGCATCAAACTTTGTGGTTATCCATGGGAAAGTGAGATCTCAGAGGGCTTTTATTTTATATTTTCTATATTTCTGAATTATTTTAATTTTATAATATGTATCCATAGCTTTTAAATTTTTACCCCACTCCTGTTGAATGCAATAACTTTTTAAATAAAAAACAGTATCAAAGATTTCAAAAATTTTTTAAAAGGGGTAGGTGGGAGAGAGAACACTGATGTTACGAAGCATGGCTATTATACTTAAAATGCATTGTCCATGTGAACAAGAAAATAAAAAAGGAGGGCTTTGTAGGTACCTATGGAAGTATTTACATATGCAGAAGCACTCATCCTAAAAAATAATTAAAAGGTTTATAGAATTATTTGACCACTTAAACTATGTACATGTACAGCTGATAAAAATGAAAACTTAAAAAAAAATGTTGTAGGCCAGATGCAGTGGCTCATGCCTGTAATCCCAACATTCTGGGAAGCCAAGGCAAGAGGATCACTTGAGCCCAGGAGGTTGAGACCAGCCTGGGCAATATGGAGAAACCTCACCTCTACTAAAAAGTACAAAAATTAACCAGGATGGCGACACACATCTGTAGTCCTGGCTACTTGGGAGGCTGAGGTGGGAGGCTTGCTTAAGCCCAGGAGGTCGAGGCTACGGTGAGCAGTGATCACACCACCAGCCTGGTGGCAGAACAAGAACCTGCCTCAAAAAAAAAAAAAAAATTGCTGCACATGAGAAACGCCTTATCCTTTCTTTAGTATTGAAAAAATTTTAAGTATATGTAATACAACCCATCTTGAAATACAACTTTTTCCCCATATTGAGCCTGCAACTTACATCTCTTATTTTCATCTTCTGGTCTTTACCACCAGTTAGAAAGCCATCCCCAAGTTCCATGAGATATAAGAAAAAATAGAGATTATTTTTAAAATTAAAAAGCATGAAACTTTTCCGTGACAATTAGGAGAAGATAAATTTTAGTAGAATTAATGGTAACATGTTTGGGAAAAAAGAAGGTAAAATCTATTTCAGAACATGCTTTCAGGCTTTTATAGATACCTTTAGGATTATCTACGCAAAGCTGAATTCACACACAGGCACACACACACACACATGCACACACACACACACTCCTACTAAAAGCTATAGATATTTATGCTCATTACACTTCACAATGCATATGTGTGGAACATAAAACTATTGTTAGTTTTTTTTTTACTCTGCTCTGAGCACAAAGCAGAAATGAATGCAGAGAAAAAATGAAGTGGACTTTTCCCAGAGTCCACCCCTGCCATGGAACACGGTGAATGTTGTCCTCTGGGAGAGGAGCAAGCCATTTAAATTCAGGGAACAGATTCTCAACACTGGCAAGCTATTTTTAGCTCAAGCTGTAGCTTAATTTGGAAACCAAGCAGTTGAGGTCTTGCCTTTTTCTTGGATTGACTTTTTTTTAATGGCAGTAGAAAGCTATGCATATGGAAAAGTTGTTCTCTAAATGTAGCATTTTAATCATTCTTGAAGAATATATAATTCTAAAGCTGGTTGAAAAAAATGTTCATGCTAGAGCTTTGAAAGTCTTGTTTATCTATAGACTGTTGTTTTAAAATTCATCGTGTATGGTCCTGGAAAAAAAGGAAGATGCTCTTAACGGGTTTATTTAACCACAGTTTTGGGGGATATGCCAACCTGTACAGCAACTTGATAGAACAGCAACTTCACTTTGATGTTAGGTGCCTGGCCTGGGAGGTCTGGCCAAAATCAAGATGTGGAGAGTCTCTGGGCTTCCAGAACACTGTAATGTTCATGCTCAAAAGGATCCTCCAGAGTTTTAGGGCAGTAGGACACGTATTCTATCAGCCATGATGACTTAGCTGTTGCAACGACCCTGTCTATTAGGATAGTTTAATTCAAATTAAAGGATAATTAAAGCAAACAAATTAAAAATTAATTTCTTTAGTCATGCTAGCCTCATTTCAAGTACGCAGCCGCGTGGGGCCAGTGGGCTACCATATTGGACAGTGTAGAGCCCTTCTATTGTCATGAAAAATTCTACTGGACAGCACTACTCTATACCAATGCCAAAATAACATTAGGCAGTTTTGTGAAAAGCACCAGATGAGGTGTTAAGAGACATAGAATTTGGTCCTATCCTAGCCTCTTTTTTTCTTTTTTTTGACAAACAAACACAAACATTTAAAATAGTACTATTTTAAGCACTTTATGAAGTGCTTATTAACATCATTTAATCCTCATAATAACCTTATGAGCTGCTACAATTATTTCTATTTTCTAGATAAGGAGACTGAGGCACAAAGATGTTAAGTGCTTACCAAGTCAGTAAGTGGTAGAGCTAAGATACGAACCCAGGCACTTTGCCTTCAGAGTCTTTGGTCTTAACCACTACTTAATGCTGCCTCTCTGAAAATCCACGTGATTTGGGAACGTTTCTTCACCACTGTATTCATCTGTCAAGTAAAGAAAGCTACCAGATTTCATCTAAGGTCCTTTCCACTGTGAATGCTCTGAAATTAATTCTCTTATACAGTTGTTATTGAGTGCCTGCTCTGGGTAGGGAGTATATTAGATGCTGGATATAAATAGATGAACAAAACAGACATGGTGCCCTTATAGTGAGAGAAGGAGACATTAACCAAACATATAATATGTGGAAAATGGCAATGGGGAGCCATGTGGCAGAGGATGGGTTCTGGATACTGTAAATGTTCAGTGAGATTTGGCCCAGAGAGATCAACCATGGCTCTTTTGAGCAGGTGGAACATGGTGATGTGGCCAACACTGAGAGGAGGGGAGCTCTTGGGAGCCTCCACCGTCCCAACTGCTGCCACCCAGGGATGGTCAGCCATACCTACACACCTCCCATGGCAGTGGGTTTACCATGCATCTGTGTGGGTGGGGGATGGGAGTCAGAGCATGGAGTTGGAGGCTGCTAGTGAACAGGACCACAGAGAAAGAAAATTCGCCACCCTTCAGGCGTGCCCAGATTCGTATCTCCTGGGCAACCACTGTATGTGTCTATGTCAGAGTTAAAAAAGGCTAACATCTGTAATGGGGATCAGAAATAATTTGGGTTCCAGCCTATACATAATTCATACAAAGGGGATTGCTTCACACATGCTTATGACAGGAATGTCAGCCTATGACAAGGCAAACGTGTGCAAAGACTCAGCTAGTGAATCCAGGCAGGAAACTTCACATTGGAGATTTGCCTCAGGGATTCTGACTACAGAGATTTTGTTCCAGAAAAGGGTCTGATTCTCAAGTCTGTACATGAGAAATGTAAAAAAAAGAGCAAATAGGAAGCCCATTCTGGAGAGGCGTCTCTTCCCCCCTCTGCTTTTCTACTGTGGGCTTTCCTGAAGGCTCAGGCCTTGCTTGCTTTCTCTTTGGCAAAGTTCTTCTATGGCATGGCTCTAACTAGTTCATCACTAAATGGTGCCAATGCAGACAGGAAACCAGCAGGGAGATATCCTAGTCAAGCCTTGAACCTGAGTACTATTAATAAGAAGAAAGACTTTCTTCTGATAGTTCACTACTGAATGAGGGCAGTGGCTCAGCCGAGGGACTGATCCTACAGAAGAATCTTAAAGCCAGGATTGCAAATTCAGTACTGACAGTGGCAAGACAGGTGATAGAAATGAGTGAGCTGGGCAGGGCAGGTCCATGGTAAACTGGGGATTTTGGACAGCTTCTACTTCTCCAACTACTTGTGGCTCAGTTTGTTTTCCTATTTTTTTCTCTTTTTGTAAAAAAAAAAAAAAAAGAAGGCTGGGCACTGTGGCTCACACCTGTAATCCCAGCACTTTGGGAGGCCGAAGCAGGAGGATTGCTTGAGCTCAGGCATTTGAGACCAGCCTGGGCAACATAGTGAAAGCCTATCTTAATAAAATAAAATAAAAATTAGCGGGGCATGGTGGTGCACACTTGTCATCCAAGCTACTTGGAAGGCTGAGGTGGGAGGATCACTTGTTCCCAGGAGGTCAAAGCTGAGGCTACAGTGAGCCATGATTGCATCACTGCACTCCAGCCTGGCTGACAGAGCCAGACCCTGTCTCTTAACAAAATGAAGTCAGAATTCTGTATTTGCATGTGAAATGTGGACAACCAATATTGTATGCCAAGTGGTACAAAAACACATCTGCAGGGACAGATGTGATCTTTTGCTTGCTAAGGCTTGATAGTCTTAATATATCTAAAGAAAGAGGCTGCCAGTGGGGAGGGGAGTGGCCAGAAAAAAAAAAAAGAAAAGGGAAGGGAGGGCCAAAGGGTGAATGGAGGCCAAGGGTCTATAACACTGCAAGCCCAGGTGGGACAGCACAACAGTCCGCTCCATGGAGTAGTTGCATATTGAGTTGTCTATGTGGAGATTGCCTGGGATGACCATGGCTCGACAACATCAACCCCTAAGGTTACCACCTAACTCTTCACTCGGGCTTGGTGCTCAGAAGCTACTTCCGCTTATAATTTGGCTTCCCAAGATCTGCCCACAGACAGAGAATGCCAGTGTGAATATCCAGTTTATTTGGTAGTGTTATTTCACTTTCTAAAATAATAAATGGGCATTCTGATTTTACAAATTAATCTCTTTTAGTTAAATTAAGTGTACCTAATACTAAATGACGAGTTAATGGGTGCAGCACACCAACATGGCACATGTATACATATGTAACAAACCTGCACATTGTGCACATGTACCCTAAAACTTAAAGTATAATAATAATAAAATTAAATTAAAATTAAATGTTCTCCAGATCTCCACTACCTAAGACAATGATGATTCAATTTCTACATGATCATCTTATCAATATCAATGAAAAAGGCAAGGTGCCGTATATATATATATGTATATATATATATATACATATATATATATGCAACACTAGTGCAATATACATACACATATATACGTATATATATATATATATATGCATAGACCTGGAATCCATTTCTCCAAGGAAACTTGGTTTCTTGAGTGGGAAATGATATTTAAAGGCCACAAGCTGTGCTGTCATCACTTCTAGGACTTTTCAGTGGACAGAGCTAGGAAATACATATTTCTGGAAATTTTTTAAAAAATCACAGGCTCATACTGATATTTCCAATTCAAATTTAACATTGCAGGGAATATATATACATGCTGAGAGAGAGGTTTTGATTCCCAACAATATTAACATAGTTATTGCTTTCTTCTGCAACATATAAAACAGTTTTGAAATAATACTGATATTACTATTAATGATAAGCATTTAATGCATGAATTTTATGATTTCTTTGCAGCTCTATTTGTCCTTAGGATATATTCCATTGAGCAAATATATCAAAATGCTGTGTTAATGACTTCAAGTAATTATTTTCTATGTAGTTACATCACTAACTTGATATAGAGTTAAAAATAATAAAATATGTATTTCAATTTTTTTAAATTAGGGATTATCTTTCCTTTTTGATTGAATTTTATCTTTTGGATATGTGAAATATTAACAAGATACTAAAACTGTATAAAGTATACTCGCAGAAGAATAACTTCCATCTGCATTTTTATTGGTTTTGGTTTATCTTTTCAGTTTCTTTTTGCAAATGTAAGCAGATAGCTATTCATTTTAATCCTATCAGCGTCTTGTACAGTGCTGCAAGGCGGAGTGATCATGGGAGGCTCACGCTGCCCCGGCTGCTGCCTCTCCAATGAGGGGTCTGCTGCGCCCATGTGTCATCCATGGTGGTGTGTTTGCCATGGATCTGTGTGGGTGAGGGCACTGTGGATCTACAAGAAAACATCGGCCGGCCATGGTGGCTCACACCTGTAATCCCAGCACTTTAGGAGGCTGAGGCGGGCAAATCGCTTGAGCCCAGCAGTTTGAGACCAGCCTGGACAACATAATGAGAACCTGTCTCTATTTTTTAAAAGTTAATAAAAAATAAAATGTCCATATTTGTCATTTCCATCTGGATACTTTCAGTTAAAATTCATGATGTATAAAGACAAAGCATCAGTCTTCTTCTTGAACTAACTCTGCCTCCAGACTTCCCTGTTTCTGTTCTCAGTGCTTCAACTCTCCCAACCTCTCAGTATCAAAACTGGTCAACTTAGACTTCTCCATTTTGTTTAGTCCTCACAGTCTATCAATCACCAGAACATGTGGTTATTCATTCAGTTAACATCAACTTTTTTTGTGCATTAACTATGTGCCAATCACATGATGAACAAGACATGATCTGTGATTCCAAGGAACATACATTGCAGTGAAGAAGATGTGAGAATAATTAAATGATCCCAAGATTGTACAAAGTGCTGTTGAAGTAAACAGGAGATGGCTTGGGAGAACAAAGGGAGTAGAGAAAACCCTCATCAAGGGGGACTTCACAGAGGAGGTAATGTCTGAGCTGAGTTTGGGGCTGGGGAGAGTGGGAATAAGATTTAATCACAAGAACAACAGGATGAAGATGGGAGAAGAGCACTCCAGGCAGAGGGAGCTGGAGGCAAATGAGAGCAGGATGTGTTCCAACAACTACAGATTTTTCAATGTGCTTGGAGTGTCACAGTTTGGCAGATAAAGAGACAGAGACCTGATGACAATGAATTTTGTCTACTCACCATGCTATGCTACAAGCCTTCTTTCTTTTCTTTTCTTTTCTTTCCTTCCTTCCTTCCTTCCTTCCTTCCTTCCTTCCTTCCTTCCTTCCTTCCTTCTTCCTTCCTTCCTTTCTTTTTCTTTCTCCCTTTCAGTGAACCCTCTGGAAACACGTCAAGTGATTTATTAATAAAACTGTGTGATAATATCATCAGAATCTCATTTTGAAAAGATCAGCCTGGACATTGGTCAAAGAATGGAAGAGCTGAAGGAAGAAAAAAGCAGAGGCAAGACTAGTGCAATAATTTAGGGGAGCAATGAGGAAAGTCTGAACTAGGGTAGTGGCAGAAAGGATAAGGGGAAGAAAACTTATTTACGATGCATGAAGGAAACAGAACTGATAAGACTTGGCAGATGGATGGCAACTCTACAGTACTCTCAGATTTCTAGTTTTAGTTTGGTCAGCTTGGTGGGTGTTGGTACTATTTCCTCAGAATAGGAACACAGAAGGAGAAGCAACAGGTTGGAGGATGAGGAGCTACGAGGAGGGAATCAGGTGGAGTTACACTACAGAGAAGCATTCATTCAACAAATATCTGTTCAGCATCATTAACTACAAGGCGCTATGTTCTTTAGGGTGTGAGCAACAGATTGCAAGATAAGGGGAAGGAAATCCAAGAGCTTATTTATAATAGAGAATTACAGAGGGGAATATAGGAAAAACAAGAGAGAGAATAGCAAAGGAATGAGTATTAATGAGGATGAGAGTATGGAGCTAGGATTTGAGAAGCATGAAGAAGGTAACTGACTTCAATAATCTAAACAGTTTGTTGACTGAAAATTGCTTCAGTGTGAATGAATTCTGAAGCCCCAGAAAGTTTCAGCGGCTGGTGAACTAAGTTCGTATCAATTTTTCTTTTATAAAGCCTCTTGTGCCATCCTTTCTTTTTCATTGTCATTGCTATCACCAAAACTTGTTTTCTTCCTGTTCCTTTAATTTATGTGTATTTCTCCTCCTTTTTGTTTATATTTTTAATTTTAAAATATTTTTTCCATCTTCGTATCAGATAAGCAAAAGAACACATTGTAAATGTCACTCACAATCCCATCACTCAAAGATAAATACTGCAGTGTTTTAGAGTAATTTTCCTTTTTTTCTTTTCTTTTCTTTTTTTGGGGACAGGGTCTCAGTTCATTGCCCAGGCTGGAGTGCAGTGGCACAATCTCAGCTCATTGCAGCCTCAACTTCTTGGGCTCAGGTGATCCTCCCACCTCAGCCTCCCAAGTAGCTGGGACTACAGGCATGTACCACCATGCCTGGCTAATTTTTTTGTATTGACATAGGGTTTTGCCATGTTACCCAGGCTGGTTTCAAACACCTAAGCTCAAGCGATCCTCCTGCCTTGGCCTCCCAAAGTGCTGAGATTACAGGCATGAGCCACCACGCCCGGCAGCTTATGATATTTCTATACTGCTATTTAACTTTTTAATAAACCTGTGTCTTAATTTTGCCGAATATTGCTTATATAAATCAGCTTAGGTTAGCTATGCAGCAGTAACAAACACCCTCGAAATCTCAGTGGCTTAGAAAGACAGCAACAACAAAGACTTATTTCTCACTCATATTTCATGTTGGCTGTAGGTTAGCTGTGGATCAGCTTCATGTGCTCTTCACTTTGGGACCTAGGTTGAAGGATCATCCTCTATCTGGGACATGCTATTCTTTTGGTAGGGAGAAAAGAGCAATGGTGGAAATCATGTGATGACTCAAAGCTTTTGCTGGAAAGTGTTGTCCAGCACTCCACTCATTATATAGACACATACTACTGAAGCAAGTAACAGAATCAAGTTGTCATGTCAGTGGGTAAATAAGTATAATTCTTTCACATGGAGAGACACTGACTCATCGAGAGCAGGAATAAAATCCACCTCAGCTCTAAATTCCTGTGGATATGTATATTTTGTATGGTCTTTATATATCATCATTATAAGCCAGCTGAATTTTGTAAGGTAAAGTTATTAAATAGATACATTTTTCTCACTGTCTTTCAAATCTACATGAATGTTATTCCCTTCTTCCCTTCTCTGACTCTCGATATTATCTGATGCAGATCTAAAAGTTTTTCTTTAAATTCCGAGGTACTGTCTATCACACAGCTTCATCTTCATGACTTAAGAAGCTCAATTTCATCAAAACCCAAGCTTTAATCTCTCATTCAGTTTAAAGCTCCTTCTCTTTTCCATAGCTCTCAATCAGATCTATGTCTGGAGCTTTGCAGTGAGAGGGTCTGCTTTTCTCTACTTGTTCTACATCTTCCTCCAGTTGCTCTGTTTACTGATGCCGTATTGGTATAGGCCTGTAACAGGTGCTGGCTCCTTCTCTCCTAGACTCTTGCTGTTCACTGCAGGTTAGCTGTGGATCAGCTTCATGTGCTCTTGACTTTGGGACCTAGGTTGAAGGATCAGCCTCTGTCTGGGACACACTATTCTTTTGGTAGGGAGGAAAGAGCAATGGTTTTAGTTGTTTGAAGACTCCCTGCCAGAATCTCCCACTACACAATTCCTTGATGTGGGCAAGCATCCTCCAGCTGACCCCACAACTGTTCCCACAGCCTCTGTTTCTGGCTTTACACCCCAGAGCCAATTTCTCTTAGGGTCATCTTGTCAGGCAGACAGACCTCTAGAATGAAGATGCCTTAAGAAAGCTCACACAGGCCACCTACTGCAGGGTCCGGTCTGGTCCACTAGAAATACTCAGACTTTTACCACCACCGAATTCTGAAAATGCTTGCTCTTTCCACGATAGCCTTCACTCCTCACTCTGTTACCAGGGGCAGCTCTTATCTTTAGTCTTATCTGGGAGCAAGTTGGTCTCTGGGTCCTCCAAACACTTGCAGAGATATGGCAAGGTCTCTGAAATGGTCTCTTAGAGCTCCTTATCTCACTAAAGCTGGGGGTGGGATAGAAACTTTTCAATGCATGGTGTTCTAATAACTATTTCCAAAAGTGATTCTTATCCCCAACATTCCTCATCTCATCTATAGGCTGGCGGTGGGAGATGGTCTTACAGTCACAAAGTGTGTTTCACAGCCTTTTAGCAGGTCCTAAACACTGGATCAGCATGTCCTTTTGTTTACAACTTCAGAGAAGTAGCCAAAAGTAAGACAAAAGAAAATCATATATATTCAGAATATGTATTTTCTGCCCATGACATATTTTACACAGTATCAGGCCTGTGTGAGAGATGGGAGAAGGTGATATATAGTTAGTTTTATAAAACTTTACCTTTTTCTCCTATCTGAGATAGCTGCACAAAATAATCCATTTTTTAAAAAAAGCAGACTCATGAAAAAGCAAGCAATATTAGAAAATTCAGAATTTTGATTTGAGAAGAATGAAAAAGATTATAATACTAAAGGAAAGGAGTTATGAAACTTGACTGTCCCATTCATCCCTGGAAACTGACCATGACGACATGGGAAAAAAGTCTGCTTGGAAAGATCTGGGAGTTCAGAACTCAGAGCCATTCCCCTGTTTAGTTCAACTTAGCTTTATCTATTACTCATCTTACAAGCAAAAGAAAGCAATGCAGAGGCTCAGGAGTCGTATTTTGAATCTTGGCTTTGAGCAAATGAAAAACAGATCAAACAAGTTTGGCTTGTGATTCATTCCACAATTTAAGGCCACTGCCATTTAATTTAATCCTTTGAATGCAACCATGTAGGTTTGCAACCTTGTATTTGGATAATGAGCCAACCCACCATGAAGGCTGAAGCCTATGTTTGGGACTACTTGCTGGCACTAGACAACACTGGGAGCTGTGACATCATGCTCCCAACAGTCTTAATTATAAGGGTCTTGGAATAGAAACAAATGGAACAGAAAATCAAAGCTGTTCTTAATTCACCACTAGAGAACAAATGGCTGGCCACATCTGAGTATGACAGAAGCTGTCTTTGTTGGAGATAAAGCCGTGGACATAGCGACCAGCTATTGAAGACCAGCATACTTTAATGGATGATGTAGTTAATAATTGGAATTTTTTTCTAATATTTTATTGTGAAAGTTTAAACATTCCAAAAAGTTGATCAAATTTAGTGACTATCCATATATTTACCACCTAGATTCTATAATGAACATTTTGCTGTATCTGCATTATTACATACTACTCATCTGTTTATCCTTCTCTCCATCCTTGATCCATCTTATTTTTTTGTACTTCAAAGTAAGTTTCAGAAATCAGTATATTTTACCACTATACCTCTAAATACTTCAGCATGCTTATCATTCTTTGTTCAGTATTTATGGGGCTTTTTTTAGGTAAAATATACATACAGTGGAATGTACAAATCTTAAATGCACCATTTGATAAATTCACGCTGGGTGCAGGGGCTCACCCCCATAATCCCAGAACCTTTGGGTGGGAGGATCACTTGAGGACAGGAGTTTGAGAGCAGCCTAGGCAACAGAGCAACCCATCTGTACAAGAAGAAGAAATTAACCAGCATCTTGGCATGTGCCTATAGTCCTAGCTACTTGGGAGGCTGAGGTGGGAGGATGGCTTGAACCCAGGAGTTTGAGGTTACAGTAAGCTATGATCATAACCACTGCACTCTAGCCTGGATGACAGAGCAAGGCTCTGTCTCTAAAAAAGTAAATTAAAAATGAAAATAAAAACAAATGCCTATACCTGGGACTCTGAGTTTTAATCTCTGATTTAAATGACTGTATTTTATTCTGAGGACTACATATGCCACCTAATCAGAAGATTTTACTGATGTTCAGGGTATTCTTTTTCCAAAGGCTTAAATATCAAAGACCAGCAGAAGGATAGACTACAGGCTACCATTGCCTACTCAATTATCCCCTTAATTAATTAACTAAACAGAGCAGCAATAGCAAACTAGAAAATATGATGATGAAGATGATGTCGTTCACGGTGGCAACCAAAACATAAAAGTAGCTCAGAACAGGCCGGGTGCAGTGACTCATGCCTGTAATCCCAACACTTTGGGAGGCTGAGGTGGGCGGATCATTGAGGTCAGGAGTTCGAGAGCAGCATGGCCAACATCGTGAAACCTTGTCTCTACTAAAATACAAAAATTAGCCAGGCATGGTGGCGGTTGCCTGTAATGCCAGTTAATTGGGAGGCTGAGGCAGGAGAATCACTTGAACTCGGGAGGTGGAGGTTGCAGTGAGCTGAGATGGTGACACTGCACTCCAGCCGGTGACAGAGCAAAACTCCCTCTCAAAAAAAAAAAAAAAAGAAAAAAGAAAAAATAGCTCAGAATCAGTTTACAAGAGAAACATGTGGCATAAATAAAGAAAATTATACATTTTCTTCATGATAAAAGAAGGTTTTAATAATATGAAAACAATACCATATTCCTCAGTAGAAAGTTTAATTGTAACAATACCAGTTCTCTTTAACTTAGGCTTAAGATCATTCCCACTGAAATATCAATGACATAGATTAATGGAATTTTTCTTTAAAATATGACAAAATGGTTATGAAATTTATGACAGAAAGACCTAAAATAGAATAATAATAGAAGGCCTAACCCCTATTAAATAAGCACATGTGCAATAATGACAGCAAGAGATGATGGTGCTTGGAATAAAGAGGTAATAATGGAAGTGGTGAGAAGAGGCCAGATGCTAAACTTCTTAAAGGTAGAGAAAACAGAGTCTCATGATGGATTGAATACACAGCATGAGAAAAAAAAGAACTCAAGGGTGATATCAAGTTTTTGACCTGAGATATTTACTGAAATGTGGAAGACAGAGGAAGAGGTTACCGGGAGTTCAATTTTGTTCATTTTAAATTTCAGATGCCCCTTAAATGTCCGAGAGGAAATAAGAAATAGGCAATTGGGACCGGACATGGTGGCTCATGCCTGTCATCCCAGCACTTTGGGAGGCCAAGGTGGGTGGATCACTTAAGGGCAGGAGTTCAAGACCACTCTGGGCAACATGACAAAATGCCATCTCTACCAAAAAAAAAAATCCAAACCAAAACAAACCCCAAGAATTAGCCAGGTGTGGTGGCACATGCCTGTGGTCCCAACTACTCAAGAGGCTGAGGTGGGAGAATCACTTGAGGCTAAGAGACAGTGGTTGCCGTGAGCTGAGACAGCACCACTGCACTCCAGCCTGGGTGACAGAGTTAGAGACTGTCTCAAAAAAAAAAAAAATGTAGGCAATTGGATGAGTATCTGGATCTGGAGTTCAGAGGACTGACAAGGCCTAGGTCTAGGCTAGATTTATAAATACAAAATAAGATCACCTAGGGAGTAACTGTAAAGAAAGAGAAGAGATCTGGAAGCTGACAGCATGGTAGACAAAGAGGGGTGTTGCACAGATTCCCCTTCAAGGAATAGCTTTTTACTCCTCCCTGTAGGCTGCCTCCAGCTATCTGCTACTTCCAGAGCTTACTCAATGGAGAGAGTCACTTCATCCAAGGTTTCGCCCTTTCTAACATGACTGTATATTTAGAAAACCCCATCATCTCAGACCAAAATCTCCTTAAGCTGATAAGCAAATTCAGCAAAGTCTCAGGATACAAAATCAATGTGCAAAAATCATAAGCATTCCTGTACACCAATAACAGACAAAGAGAGAATCAAATCATGAGTGAACTCCCATTCACAATTGCTACAAAGAGAATAAAATACCTAGGAATCCAACTTACAAGGGATGTGAAGGACCTCTTCAAGGAGAACTACAAACCACTCCTCAGTGAAATAAAAGAGGACACAAACAAATGGAAAAACATTCCATCCTCATGGATATGAAGAATCAATATCATGAAAATGGCCATACTGCCCAAAGTAATTTATAGATTCAATGCTATCCCCATCAAGCTATCCCTGACTTTCTTCACAGAATTGGAAAAGATTGCTTTAAATTTCATATGGAACCAAAAAAGAGCCTGCATAGCCAAGACAATCCTAAGCAAAAATAACAAAGCTGGAGGCATCACGCTACCTGACTTCAAACTATACTACAAGGCTACAGTAACAAAAACAGCATGGTACTGGTACCAAAACAGAGATAGAGACCAATGGAACAGAATGGAGGGCTGAGAAATAATGCCACACATCTACAACCATCTGATCTTTGACAAACCGGATGAAAGCAAGCAATGGGGAAAGGATTCCCTATTTAATAAATGGTATTGGGAAAACTGGCTAGCCATATGCAGAAATCTGAAACTGGATCCCTTCCTTACACCTTATACAAAAATTAACTCAAGATGGATTGAAGACTTAAATGTAAGACCTAAAAACATAAATACCCTAGAAGAAAACCTAGGCAATACCATTCAGGACACTGGAATGGGCAAAGACTTCATGACTAAAACACCAAAAACGATGGCAACAAAAGCCAAAATTGACAAATGGGATCTAATTAAACTAAAGAGCTTCTGAACAGCAAAATAAACTATCAACAGAGTGAACAGGCAACATACAGAATGGGAGAAATTCTTTTGCAATCTATTCATGCGACAAAGGGCTAATATCCAGAATCTACAAAGAACTTAAATAAATTTACAGGAAAGAAACAAACAACCCCATCAAATGTGGGCAAAGGATATGAACAGACACTTCTCAAAAGAAGACATTTATGCAGCCAACAAACGTGAAAAAAAGCTCATCATCACTAGTCATTAGAGAAATGCAAATCAAAACCACAATGAGATACCATCTCACACCAGTTAGAATGGTGATCATTAAAAAGTCAGGAGACAACAGATGCTGGAGAGGATGTGGAGAAATGGGAATGCTTTTACACTGTTGGTGGGAGTGTAAATTAGTTCAACCATTGTGGAAGACAGTGTGGAAATTCCTCAAGGATCTAGAACTAGAAATACCATTTGACCCAGCAATCCCATTACTGGGTATATACCCAAAGGATTATAAATCATTCTACTATAAAGACACATGTACACATATGTTTATTGCAGCACTGTTCACAATAGCAAAGACTTAGAACCAGCCCAAATGCTCATGAATGATAGACTGGATTAAGAAAATGTGGCACATATACACCATGGAATACTATGCAGCCATAAAAAAGGATGAGTTCATGTCCTTTGTAGGGACACAGATGATGCTGAAAATCATCATTCTCAGCAAACTAACACAAGAACAGAAAACCAAACACTGCATATTCTCACTGATAAGCAGGAGTTGAACAATGAGAACACATGGAAACAGGGAGGGGAACATCACACACCAGGGCCTGTTGAAGAGTCGGGGGCTAGCGGAGGGATAGCATTAGGAGAAATGCCTAATATAGATGATGGATTGATGGGTGCAGCAAACCACCATGGCACATGTATACTTATGTAACAAACTTGCACGTTCTGCACATGTATACCACAACTTATAATAAAGAAAGAAAGAGGCAAAAACAAACAAACGAACAAACAAAAAACCTCAACCAGCTGGCCAGATACGGTGGCTCACGCCTGCAATCCCAGCACTTTGGGAGGCCAAGGCAGGCAGACCATGAGCTCAGGTGTTCCAGACCAGCCTGACCAACATGGTGAAACCCCGTCTCTACTAAAAATACAAAAATTACCCGGGCATGGTGGCACGTGCCTGTAATCCCAGCTACTCAGAGACTGAGGCAGGAGAATCACTTGAACCCATGAGGCGGAGGTTGCAGTGAGCCAAGATCGCGCCACTGCACTCCAGCCTGGGGTGACAGAGCGAGACTCCATCTCAAAAACAAACAAACAAATAAACAAAACTCAACCAACTATTTTTGCCCAGTTCAACTCCCATCAATGGTATGTGTTCCAGAGTACCCACCAGGTAGAGCATAGCTTTGTTGGGCTGCCTTGCAGTTTAACTTCTCCCTCTGACCATTCCTGCTTTCACTCTCTTGCTTTCATAGCTATGATGTCTGATACATCTTGTACCCTAAACTCTGTCTCAGCATCTGCTTCCTGAGAACTAAACCTGTAATATATAACATTGTATACATGTATATGAATGTAACATTTTCTTTATCCTTTCATCCATCAGCCAATACTTAGGTTGTTTCCACAAGTTAGCCATTGTGAATAAAGCTGCAATGAACATGGGTCAGTATGTATCTTTTTGAGATACTGATTTCATTTTCTGTGGATATATTCCCAGAAGTGGGATTGCTGGATCATAAGGTAGTTCTCTTTTTAATTTGTGGGAAACCTCCAAGCTGTCTTTCATAATGGCTGTGACAATTTACAATCCTATCAACAGCACATAAGATTCTCTTTTTTCCACATCTTTGCCAACACTTGTTTTTTTGCTTTTTGGTAGTAGCCATACTACTGAATGTGAGATTATATCTTATTGTGGTTTTGCTTTGCATTTTCCTGATGATTAGTGATGTTGAGAATCTTTTCATATATCTGGTGGCCATTTGTATGTTTTCTTTGGAAAAATGTCCATTCAGGTACATTGCTCGTTTTTTTCATCTTTTTCTAATTATTTTTTTTTTAAACTACTGAGTTGTATGCTCAGTAATTGCTCTGGCTAGGACTTTCAGAGTTATGTATGAGTTCCTTATATATTTTGAAATTTAGCTCCCTATTAGATACATGGTTTGCAAATTTTTCTCCCATCCCACAGGTTGCCTTTTCGTTTTATTAATTATTTCTTTTGCTGTGAAGAAACTTTCTAGTTTGACATAGTTTCATTAATTTATTTCTGCTTTTGTTGCTTATGCTTTTGGTGTTACATTCAAGAAATCATTGTCAAGACCAAAGTGAAGAATATTTTCTTCTATGTTTTCATGTATCATTTTTATGGTTTCAAGTCTTATGATTAAGTTTTTAATTCGTTTTGAATAGATTTTGTGTATGGTGTAATATAAAGGTCTGTTTCCTTCTTTTCATGTAGATATCTAGTTTTTCCAATATAATTTACTAAAGATTCTATCCTTTCTCCATTATATATTTCTGGTGCCTTTTTCAAAGACTAGTTGACTATGTAAGAGTGAGTTTACTTCTGGACTCTCTATTCCTTTCCCTTGGCTTATGTGTCTGTTTTTATACCAGTGCTATAATGTTTTGATTACTATAGCCTTGTACTATAATTTGAAATCAGCTACGTCTATAGGTGTGCACCACCATGTCTGGATAATTTTTAAAATTTTTGTAGAGATAGGATCTCACTATGGTGCCCAGTCTGGTTAGATCTTTTTTAAAAATGTAGAGGTTTATTGCTATAAACTTACCTCTTAGAACTGTTTTCACTACATCCTGTAAGTTTCTGTTGTTTCCAATTTTGTCTCAAGATTTTTCTGATTTTCCTCTTGATTTCTTCTTTGACCCACTGGTTGTTCATGAGTGTTTAATTTTTACATATTTGTGAGTTTTCCAGTTTTTCTCCTATTGATTTTTATTTTTATACCATTGTGATTGGAAAAGATACTTGATATAATTTTAATCTTCTTAAATTTGTTAAGATTCATTTTATGGCCTAACATAATCTATCCTGGAGCATTTGCCATGTGAACTTGAAAGGAATATATAGTCTGTTGCTGTGTGATGGAATGTTCTGCATATGTCTGTTAGGTCCTTCTAGTCTAATGTGTAGTACAAGTCTTAAGGTTTCCTTATGTTTCTATCCTATGATAGAATGATTGTTGAAAGTGGAATGTTGAAGACCCCTACTATCCTTGTATTGCTGTTTATTTTTCTCTTAGTTCTTTAACATTTGCTTTAAAAATTGAGGCATTCTGATGTTGAGTGCATATATATTTATAATTGCTATATCCTTTTGATAAATTGATCCCTTTATCATTACATAAAGACCTTCTTTATCTCCTGTTACAGTTTTGACTTTATGTATATTTTGTCTCATATAAGTATAGCTATGCCTGCTCTCTTTTGGTTTCCACTTTCATGAAATATCTTTTTCCATTCTTTTATTTTCAGCCTACGTGTCCTTACAGCTAAAGTGAGTTTCTTGTCGGCAGCATATAGTTGGGTCTTATTTTTATTCAGTTTGGCCACTTTATGTCTTCTGATTAGATAATTTAATCTATTTACATTTAAAATAATTGTTGATGAGTAAGTGCATACTATTGCCATCTTGTTTGTTGTCTTCTGTCTTGTAGTTATTTTGTTTCTTCCTCTTTTGCTATTTTCCTTTGTGATTTGATTGGTTGTTTATTTGGCTTGTTTTTGTTTTGTTTTTTTGTAGTGATATGCTCTGATTTCATTCCCTTTATGTCTTAGGTATCTACTATAGGCTTTTGCTTTTTTGCTCTGTCGTTACCATAAGGCTTACAGGAAACATAGTTTTAACAGTCTATTTTAAGTTAATAAAAACAACTTCAATTACATACAAAAACTCTACCCTTTATTCCCCCATTTTATGTTTTTGATGTTATAATTTACTTTTCATATTGTGAATCTGTTAAAAAAATTGTAGATATCATTATTTCTAAATACTTTTGTCTTTGTACTACAGTTAAAAAGGATTTACATACCACCATTACAGTTTTACAGTATTCCAAATGTGACTACATATTATCTTTGCCAGTGAATTTTACACTTCCATGTATTTTCATATTGCTAATTAGTTTCCTTTAGTTTCAGCCTGAAGAACTTCTTTTATAAGGCAAGTCTAGTGGTAATGAGCTCCCTCAGTTTTTGTTTTTCTAAAAAGACTTTATCCCTCCTTCATTTCTAAAGAACAGTTTGGCTAGATAAGTATTCTTTGTTGAAATTTTATCTTTTAACACTTCAAATATATCATTCCACTCTCCTGCCCGGCAAGGTTTCTGCTGAGAAATCCACTGATAGCCTTATGTGGGTTCCTCTGTATTTAAAGAGTCACTTTTCTCTGTTTCCAAAAATTTTCTTTCTTTTCCTTCTTTCTTTCCCTTCCTTCTGTCCCTTCCTTCTTTCCTTCCTTCCTTCCTTCCTTTCTTCCTTCCTTCCTTCCTTCCTTCCTTCCTTCCTTCCTTCCTTCCCTCCCTCCCTCCCTGCCTCCTTTCTTTCTCTCTTTCTTTCTCTCTCTCTTTCTCTTTCTCTCTCTCTTTCTTTCTTTCTTACTTTCTTCTTTCCTTCCTTTCTTTCTCTTTGTCTTTTCTCCTTTCCTTTCCTTTCCTTTCTTTCCTTCTTTCTTTCATGATGGGGTCTCACTCTGTTACCCAAGTTGCAGTACAGTGGCATGACCTTGATTCACTGCAACCTCTGCTTCCTGGCTCAAGCAATCCACCCATCTCAGCCTCCCAAGTAGGTGTAACCACATGTGCGTGCCATCGTACCCGGCTAATTTTTTGTGTTTTTGGTAGAGTTGGGATTTTGCCATGTTGCCCAGGCTGGTCCTGAACTGCTGAGCTCAGGCGATCCACCCACCTCAGCCTCTCTTTTTTCCTTTGAGACAGAGTCTCGCTATCTTGCCCATACTGGTCTCTAACTCCTAAGCTCAAGTGATCCTCCTGCCTCAGCCTCCCATGTAGCTATGACTATGGACACACGCCATGATGCCCAGCTAGCTTTCAATTTTTTTTTGTTTGACTTCAGCTTTTGACAATTTACGTAGTGTGTCTTGGTGAAGTTCTCTTTGAGTTATACTTGAATGGGAACCTTTGAGCTACATGGCTGTGGATATCCATATCTCTCCAAAGATGTAGGAAGTTTACAGTGATTTTTTTTTCCTTCCTTCCTTCCTTCCTTCTTTTTTTTTTTTTTTTTTTTTTTTGAGACAGTGTCTCACTCTGTTGCCCAGGCTGGAGTGCAGTGGCACAATCTCGGCTCACTGCAAGCTCCACCTCCCGGGTCACACCATTCTCCTGCCTCAGCCTCCCAAGTAGCTGGGACTACAGGTGCCCATCACCACGCCCAGCCAATTTTTGTATTTTTAATAGAGATGGGGTTTCACTGTGTTAGCCAGGATGGTCTCGATCTCCTGACCTCGTGATCCATCCGCCTCAGCCTCTCAAAGTGCTGGAATTACAGGCGTGAGGCACTGCGCCCGGCCCCTTCCTTCCTTCTTTCCTTCCTTCCCTCCCTCCCTCCTTCCTTCCTTCCTCTCTCTCTCTCTTTTGTTCATTTGTTCATTCATTTTTTTCTTTTTTTGATATGAGGTCTTGTAATGTTGCCCAGGGTGGTCTCAGCCTCCTGACCTCAAGCAATTCTCCCACCCCACACTCCGGAGCAGCTGGGATTACAGGCATGTGCCACAACACCCAGCTAGTGATTTTTTCTCCCACCCTTCCTCCCTCCTTCTCTTTTTCTTTCCTTTTCTTTTCTTTCCGTTTCTTTTTTTCTTTCTTTCTTTTTCTTTCTTTCTTTCTTTCTTTCTTTCTTTCTTTCTTCTTTCTTTCTTTCTTTCTTTCTTTCTTTCTTTCTTTCTTTCTTTCTTTTTCTTTCTTCTTTCCTTCCTTCCTTCATTCCTTCCTTCCTCTTTCCTTCCTCCCTCTCTCTCTCTTTCTCTTTCTCTTTCTTTCTTTCTTTCTTTCTTTCTTTCTTTCTTTCTTTCTTTCTTTCTTTCTTTCTTTCTTTCTTTCTCTTTCTTCTTCAGCTAAGACAGCAGAAGAAGTGATTTATTGTATGTGTTCACTTGGCCACAAGTGAACACAGAAATAGTTCAGAATGCCACAGGTCCAGGGAAAAGGATCAATATGGACTGTTTTGGTTATGAGCTAGGTGGGTCTCCGAGGTAGTTTTGGTGATCACATGGCAATGGAAGTTCTAGATCCATCGAGACAAGCTCTAGACAGTAGCATGAAGTCCAACAACTTGTACTAGCATCTCCAGCCTCTAGCATTCCATGTTTCTGTTCCTGTGGCCTCCATGGGTGCACAAGCTAGTGGGTTATTGGACCTCTTGTAGGGAAAAGAAAGAGAGATCAAAATAGAATTTCTTATGTCTTCCTTTTCTTTTTCTTTTTCTTTTTTTTTTTTTGAAACAGAGTCTCTCTCTGTCACCCAGGCTGGAGTGCAGTGGTGCAATCTCGGCTCACTGCAAGCTCCGCCTCCCGGGTTCATGCCATTCTCCTGCCTCAGCCTCTCTGAGTAGCTGGGACTACAGGTGCCTGCCACCACGCCCAGCTAATTTTTTTGTGTTTTTAGTGAAAAGGGGTTTCACCGTGGTCTCGATCTCCTGACCTCGTGATCCACCCGCCTCGGCCTCCCAAAGTGCTGGGATTATAAGCGTGAGCCACTGCGCCTGGCTGATTCTTTCTTCTGTTCGATTGAGTTGGCTGTTGAAGCTCTTTATTACATTTTTTATTTCAATCATTGTATTCCTCAGTTCTAGGATTTCTGTTTGGTTTTTTTTTATGATTTTCATCTCTCTGTTGAACTAATTTTGTTATGGTATTGTTTTCCTCAATTTCGCTTAGTTGTCTATCTGTGTTCTCTTATATCTTGTTGAGCTTCCTTAAAAATAATTAACCTGAATTCCTTCTCAGGCACTTTGTAGCTCTTCATTTCTTTGGAGTTCGTTACTAGAAATTTTTTGTGTTTCTTTGGTGGCATCATGTTTCCTTGTCTTTTTGAGTTTCTTGAGGCCTTGTATTGATGTGTGCACAGTTGAGGGAGCCATCACTTCTTCTAGGCTTTACAGACTGTTTTCAGTGGAGACAGTCTTTTAACTGTGGGCGAATGTGAGAGCATCAGCTGGATGAGGTGTGGCAGCTATCATTCTGGGGAGGACACAGTGGCATAGCCTCCCTGCAACTCCATAAGCTGAAGTCTCTGTTGGCAAAGATATTAAAGAGTTCTCAGCAGCCTAGGCTGCAGGTATCTGCAGTGGTGACAGTAGCCCCAGCAGTGGCAGCAAAGGATGTTGTGGACTTCAGTGTCAAAAGCTGCTGGGGTCCCTCTGGTTTCTTTTTACCTTGAGGGGGCAAAGTCCTAACTGAGGGGATCTTTCTTGACATCAGGTTTGGCATGCAGGCACATAGGCAGCCACAGCAACACTGGGTTTCAGGGCAGAGGTGCTCAGAATGGCTGCAGAGACAGGGTTCTGGGCACAAGGGCATGTGGAGTTAACATGGAGCCTAGGTCCTGGGGCATGGACATGCTTGCTACAGTGATGGTGCTGGTGTACTAGGCTTGGGTATGTACCAATTGCCCATACTGCTAGGTTCCAGGTCTCTGGGGTACACTGCAGCTTCTTGGGCTCCAGGGTATGTGACATAGTGGCAACTCAGGTCTCAAGGAGGTACCAGGGCTGCTTGGGCCCTGGGGAAACAGGGCACAGCAGCAGCATGACTCTGGGTGTGGTGGAGCATAGTAGCAAGTCTGGCACTGGCACTAGGGTTTGGCATGCAGCACAGCAGCAGCTCCAGCCTCATGGATGATGCAGTATCACAGTAGCTCAGATCTTGGGGTGGGGATGCAGAGGTTGCTTCTTTCCTAGGGGAAGCACAGTGGCATGGACTTTGGGCAGCTTGATCAAGTGGGTTCAGCATCTGTGAAGGCTGTGAGGTCCTTCCTGGTGAAGGCTACAGGTGTCTGCAACGGTAATGAGAGCTGCTAGAGTTTTCTTGCTCCCGTTTTTCCCACAAAGGGAAAAGAGAAATCTCTCAGAGGGTATCACTCTTGATGTCTCAAAACTCTGGGAGATGAGAGCCCAGGTAAAATATTTTCTTACACTTTTCTACTTTGTGCTTCACATGGTTTCTGCTATTTCTTCATTGTACTCCAAAGTGCTCCTAGAACTATTTTAATTGGTGTGTAGATGTTTATTTCTTTATTTGTTATTTTTGCTGTTTCCATGGGGCAGACAGGTATTGAAACCTTCTAGTTCTCTATCTTGATGTCACTTCAGATCTCCTAGATATTAGATTGATACCTAGCTGTTTGAATAAACATGACATTTCACAATTTCTCTTAAAGTTAGGAATGGTGATGTAAGCAATTTCTGCCCAATAATATGCCAGCAACTGCTTCAGAGAACCTTCCTTTACAAAAACAGCTTGGTAAAATCTTTGTCCCTTCCGTCCCTTCCTTCCTGCAGCTTGAAACATGTCTGGGATGGCTAAACTCCATTTTGGATGAGGAAGACAAGAGACCTAACTTAGAAGTGGTGGAGGAGAAAGTTGAAGTCAGCTTGGGGTCCAGAGGATGGTATGGCCTCTATACCAGTTCCAGAATGCTTCCATATGGACTTTTACCAGAAAGAAAAATAACTGTCACTAATTTTTGTGTCTTTGTCATTCCTGGGACAACCTAATGCTAAATAATATATCTACCCTAAGCCTTCTCTACTCCCCTAGGTTTGACCATTTCATCTTTGTGATCCTTCTGCTCTTTGTTCATGATTCTATCATAGCACCTTCCATAATGTATTGTCATAATTTATGCACCTCATATGTAGGCACATAATTTGACTGACTTTGTTGAAACTTGTGAATAGATTTCAGCCTGCTAATTTGAACCTCTATTCTCTTATGTATTATTGTAATTTAAAAATTTTTTATTCTTCTAATTAGATTGCAAACTCTTTGAGCACAGGAACCTTTTCTTATCCATCTTTGTAAAATGCCCATTTGGTTCTTCCTTGTGTTCTCTATTTCTGTGCTGAGAATTTCTGTCTAACTATTTGTTTCAAGAGTGTTCACCCTTGCTTCTTAGAGAATTTTTATAATAGCTGCTTTAAAAACTGTCAGATAATTCTAACATATGTGTTATTCTGTTGTTGGCATCTATTGGTCATCTTTTTTCATATGAGTTGAGATTGTACTTATTCTTCCAATGCTGTTATTTTGGGTTGTGCCTGGACATTTTGAATATCATAAGGCTCTTAGCCTGTGATGGTTAATTTTATGTGTCGGTTTAACTGGTTTAAGGAATACCTAGAGAAGTGATAAAGCATTATTTTGGGGTGTGTCTGTGAGGGTGTTTCCAAAGGAGATTGGCATGTGCATCTGAGTGGACTCTGTGGGGAAGATCCACCCTCAAAGTAGGTAGGCACCATGCAATCGGCCAGGGGCTTATCTAGAACAGAAACAAAGGAAAGGCAGGTTGGTCTCTCTCTCTCTGTCTTGGAACTGGGATACACTCTTTTTCTCTTTGGACATCAGAAATTCAGTTTTTTTGGCCTTTGGACAACAGGACTTATACCAGTAGCCCTCCAGGTTCTCAAGATTTTAGATTTGTACTGAGTCATGCTACTGACATTCCAGGGTCTCCAGCTTGCAGACGGCCTGTCATGGAATTTCTTGGCCTCTATAATCACATAAGCTAATTCCCCTAATGAATCCCCTCTCATATATGTCTCTATCGATCGATCTACCTACCTACCTATCCGTCTGTTTTCTATTGCTTCTATGTCTCTGAAGAATCCTAAATAACACAGGGCCTTTTTGAAATCCTATGAAGGAAGCTGATATTTTTGTTTGAACAGACAATTGACCTGGCTGCATGTTTTGACTGTACTTCTGAGTTTGGCACTGTCTTGAGTTCAGGTTAGGGAATATTGGAGGGAAAAAATACAAAAGTCATTGCCAGTTTAAAGATACTTCAAATTCTAATCTTCTCCAGTGCATCTGCTATCTTTATTTCTCAGAGTCTGAAAATAGCTGTTCCACGCATTATGTCTAGGTTTTATACTTACATTCAGTGGGTGAAATAGAGTGAATTGTGCTTACTCCATCTTACCCAGAACTAAAACTTACTAAGTCATTTTTAAAAACATACATCCTCAATTTCTGTAGAAGTTAAAAAGAAGAAATGGCCATACAAATAATGATTCTGAGTTTCTAGTAAAGTCCTTAAGATGTATCTTAATACATTATAGGGTTTAAGATGTTGTATGCAAAGCAGTTGGGAAATGTGGAAAGTGCATAAACCTTGGAATTAGACAGTCCTAGCTATATTTCATAGAAATAGAAAATAGATTAATATGATACACTCTGAGAGAATTAAATCGTATCATGTATGTCAATTCTCCAGCATACATAAGGTAGAAAATAAATGTTAATTTCACCTCCTTTTAGAATTTAGTATAAGGAAAAGATTGCCTGCAGAAATAGCATATTGCTCTTAATTTTTTTTAATTAAGCTTTTTTTTTAGAGATAGGGTCTCACTTTATCACCCAGGCTAGAATAGAGTAGCAGAATCATAGCTCACTGTAGCCTCAAACTCCTGCGCTCAAGTGATCCTTCCACCTCAGCCCCCTGAGCAGCTGAGACTATAGACATGTACCACCATGCCCAGCTAATTTTTTATTTTTAGTTTTGTAGAGACAGGGTCTTGCTTTTTTGCCCAGGCTGGTCTTGAACTCCCCTGGCTTCAAACAATCCTCCTCCTCAGCCTCCCAAAGTGCTGGGACCACTGCATTGATGTTATAGTAAGAATTATGCAACTTGTATTTCTTTGTATGTGTTAGTTGACTGGAGGCTGAGAGATAAGCATAATAAGAAACCAGTATGTGTTTCATTTGTGGAATTGGTATATTTTATTCTATCCTACATAGCATTTTATTTTCCATTTTTAATTTTGATAACCAAATTGTATAATATGACTTTTGTGGTAAAATACTTTAAACTTTTTGAATGTTAGATAGGGCATAGGCATAAAAAAACTATGCCTTTTAATTGATATGGTATTTATAAAAGTTTTATGTTCCTGAACTGAAAATTCACAATGATTTTCTGATAAAATAAATAATTTCAAATTAAAATAGAGATAGTTATTTTATATATATATATATATATATATATATTTTTTTTTTTTTTTTTTTTTTTTTTTGATACAGGATCTCACTTTGTCACCCAGGCTGGAGTGCAGTGGTGCCATCTTGGCTTACTGCAGTCTCAACCTCCCAGGTTCAAGCGATCCTCCTGCCTCAGGCCCCCAAGTAGCTGGGACTACAGACACACACCACCATGCCTGGCAAATTTTTTGTATTTTTGGTAGAGATGGGGTTTCATCATATTGCCCAGGCTGGTCTCAAACTCCTGAGGTCAAGCAATCTGCCCCTCAGGTGCTAAGATTACAGGCCTGAATCACCATGCATGGCCAAGACAGTTATTTTAGAGTCACGAACACTTGGTCATAAAATAATCACCTCATAACTAAAACCTATACTTTATAGTTAGAGCATTTTCGATTTCAAGTTTAGCGTTGTTCCTATTGTCAACTTCAAAATCACACAATTTATAAATTTTAAAAGGAGAGCTTTATATCTTAAGAAGGGGATCACAACCTACAGGCAGGAAGTGTAAGCCTCTGGTTGAAGCTGGAAGCAGGTACTTCCAAGGAGGAGGGATCAGAATAGGAATTTATGCTGAAAGAGTTGGCTAAGCATACATACTCAACAGGTTACAGGAGGAGCTATAAATATTCATGAAGGGGGTCCTAACACATGCATACTGAAAAAACACACATGTTACTTGCATCCCATGTTCACTGTGGGATGGAGGACTTAACATTTAAATGCATTACACTTAGGCCCTGTATGTGAAAAGATGAAGCAGGGACTCAAAGGCTCACAAATGTGTAGCCTCTCTAAGTTTATCAGAACCAGTCCATGGTCAGTAGTCTTATCAGGAAAAAGTTACGGAAATCACCCTTTTGTCCAATCAAAGCTGTAGTGATGGCTTTTGGAACAGGAGAATCAGTTCTTCAGTGTCTGTCAGTGGATGAGCTGCCAGTGGATTTTTTTTTTTTTTTTTTTTTTGAGACAGAGTCTCACTCTATTGCCCAGGTTGGAGCACAGTAGTGTGATCTCTGCTCACTGCAACCTCTGCCTCCTGAGTTCAACCGATTCTCCCACCTCAGCCTCCTGAGTAGCTGGGACTACAGGCATGCACCACCATGCCCAGCTAACTTTTGTATTTTTTGGTAGAGATAGGGTTTTACCATGTTGGGCAGGCTGGTCTCAAATCCTGACCTCAAGTGATCTGCCCGCCTTGGCCTCCCAAAGTGCTGGGATTACAGGTGTGAGCCAACGCGCCTGGCCAAGCCGCAAGAGTTTTAATATTGCTTATCTTGAGGCCAGTGCTTGTTTAGCTGCTAGAGAAAAACAAACAAACAAAAAATTTTGTGACAGAACATAGTTTATTTTTTAAGTATAGGAGTGCATGCTTAACCTTTGCTTGTCATGGCTTTAGGTCTTATTTATAATTTCGTATCTTATTGCTACTGTTTTGTCAGTCTTACGATCTCTATTTTATCATTAATGTTGGTCAGTTGTTGGATCTAAACTGCAAAAGGGAGGGGATCTGACCTGCCATGCTGTCATGGCTGGGAACTCAGTTTTTAAGGTTTCTCCGGGGTTCCCTTGGCCAAGAGGGGGTCTGTTTAGTCAGTTGAAGGACTTAGGATTTTATTTTTAGTTCTCACCATATACGACCCACTTTAAAACATTTAATTTTTGGTGCTTATAACACTCGAAGAAGATTTCTCTAACAAAATAAGATGATATGATAAGACTATGGTTGTGTAATCTTTCTTCCTCCAAATGTTATTGGCATATTCATTGCAGTGAACAGTATGCCTTTCTTTGTTAAACACTGGTAGGAACTGGCTTATTAAATATTCTATATTTTGCTTTCCAAGTCTAAAGACATTCATCGTAAGCACATTTTGCACTAAATGACTCTTATTTAAAATGGACTTGGTTAGATTTTGAAATAATGTAATGTCCCATGCTTTGGATGAAAGCTTTCTCTGTCTGAAATTTTCCTTAGAAGAGGCATTTTTAAATAGAAGTGTTGTCTAATTACAGGCCCAATTTCTCCAGCTTGGTTTATGCCAATATTTTTAAAGAAGTTTATGATTATTTTGTGAGGCCCAATGTTTAAACAGTTTTGGTTTTATTCTTCTAATTTGCAAGCACAAGCTCACCATTCACAGGGCAAGACAACTTTCTAATTATTGATTTAAAGCTGTTTCTTAAGCCTTAGGTTTTCCCTAGTAATGCAGCTCATAGCAGTGCAGCAGTTTGTGTGTCTACTCAGCTTGCTGGATTTGGGGCAAAACTTTTGTTTTTAAAAATGGGCTGGCCAGTGTCAACCTCCTCAGATTCTCTCTTTGGGCTTCACTCTGCTTGTACTCTGTCACATCAGCGAAACAGGATCAAAACTTGTCCTATGTCACCAGGAGCTCCTCTTGAAATTCCTTTGGAATCCTATGGTGGCTCATTGGTTTACTGTAAGAGATGTCAGGGATATTCTTGTTTTCTTTTTGTATTTGCATATTCTTATTTAGCTGAAAGATATACAAAGACTGCAACTTTAGGCACAGGTGAATGATAATAGCTGGAAATTGGAAAAGCTAGGTTAAGAGCTCCTGAAATAAATATCCCAATAGTAAGATGGAGAACAATGCAAAATCAGCAAAGAAATGTCCACATAATACGGGATTTATTAAGCAAAAAAACTCATGATTATTTTTAAAATTTTAACAGAAGAATGACTTGAAGAATATTTACAATTACTGGAGGAAAGGCAAATTACAGAACATGCATCTTTTACTTTTACTTTTTTTTTTTTGAGACAGAGGCTCGCCCTGTCGCCCAAGCTGGAGTGGCAGTGGCACTATCTCGGCTCACTGCAACCTCTGCCTCCCACATCAAGCAATTCTCTGCCTCAGCCTCCCGAGTAGCTGGGGTTATAGGCACATGCCCCCACAACTGTCTAATTCTTGTATTTTCAGTAGAGACGGGGTTTCACCATCTTGGCCAGGCTGGTCTTGAACTACTGACCTCGTGATCCTCCTGCCTCGGCCTCCCAAAGTGCTGGGATACTGAGTTTTTGTTGTTGTTTTGTTTTGTTTTGTTTTGAGACGGAGTCTCACTGTCACTCAGGCTGGAGTGCGGTGGCACATTCTCGGCTCACTGCAAACTTCACCTCCTGGGTTCAAATGATTCTCCCACCTCAGCCTCCTGAGTAGCTGCGACTACAGGGGCCTGCCACCATGCCTGGCTAATTTTGTATTTTTAGTAGAGATGGAGTTTCACCATGTTGGTCAGGCTGGTCTTGAACTCCTGAGCTCAAGTAAGCCACCCACCTCATCCTCCCAAAGTGCTGGGATTCCAGGCATGAGCCATCGTGCCCAGCCGACACTGAGTTTTATATATTGCAAGACAGTGCAATTCGGGGGTTAAGAGGAGAAAAATACACTCCACCTAGTACTGGTCAAAGTATTACCAGAGAAGTATATCCTGCTTTATGTTTCATAACTTAAGGCATTTACATGTCAAGGCATTTTACAAAGCTAATTAAATATTGCCAGATATATTACCCAAATGAAAATAAGCAAAAGAAATACTGGGTTGACATACAGTACAGGGCTAGTCTTGATTTTCTGTTTACAAGCTATTTCTTAATTCTGTAGGGGCAGAGACTAACTTATAGGTAAAACTGAGTTCATTATTCATAGTAGTTATGTTCTATAAAGTTGCCATGGGCCGGGCGCGGTGGCTCACACCTATAATCCCAGCACTTTGGGAGTCTGAGGCGGGCGGATCATGAGGTCAGGAGATGGAGACCATCCTGGCTAACACGGTGAAACCCCGTCTGTACTAAAAATACAAAAAGAACTAGCCGGGTGTGGTGGCAGGCGCCTGTAGTCCCAGCGACTTGGGAGGCTGAGGCAGGAGAATGGCGTGAGCCTGGGAGGCGGAGCTTGCAGTGAGCCGAGATTGTTCCACTGCACTCCAGCCTGGGCAACAGAGCGAGACTCCGTCTCAAAAAAAAAAAAAAAGTTGCCATGAACACTGAATTAGCAAATACTGAATCATGTCTTCTATGGCAAATATAAGTCTCAAGATACAAAATGTTTGTCAACTGATCAACACATAACCTTGTTTCATGTGTGTTTTTGTTTGAAGACACACACTCACACACACACACACACACACACACACATATATAGCTATATGTATTTGATATAGCTGATATAGCTGATTGATTAACATTGAACTCATGACCAGCAGTACTATAACTAATGTCGGAACAAAATTTATCTCTAACACACATGTTTTCTTTTCAAGGCACATCACGGATTTCTTGCACTTAGGACACTAAACAACCCTTCAGCACTATGCCTAAGGGCCATTTAAAAACAATGAAATCACCAACAAAAAGCACAAAAATGCAAAAAAAAAAAATGGCACTATACAGATGGCAAAGGGACATTTGGTTATGGTACGAGAGCTGAAACAGGAAGGTAGAGTCACCTCTTTGAAACTCAATTATGAATTGGCACATCAGGCAATTCAAATTTTTCGCTGCTGTGTGCATGGCCTCAAAGGAGCATGTCTTGAGTATTAATTTGGGGATTACAAATAAACTGTAGTGAGTAAGCGAATTCACAGATATGGGATCTGTAAATAATAAGAATTGACTGTATTTGTCCAGTAGGGATACAAATAATTTTTATCTGGAGGAACAGAACCTGAAGGGTCATATATTTGGCCCTGCTAGAGGGTTAACCCATTCTAAATCTTAGGTCGAAATCAATTTGTTTGCCTATGAAGTCTAGTTTCTCAACTACTCTGAACTGGTTTTAACATCTCAAAGATTCCCTCATTAATTGAGGAATACTATTGGTATGTACTCATTTTATATTTTTCTGAGAGTCATGTTTTTCACAATTTGAAATGTGTACTTTATAAATTTTCAGAGATCAAGACGCTGAGACAACGTGCCCATAACTACTAAATGAGGAGGTTGAACTAAAAAAGTTCTAATGTCCTTTTTTTAGCTCTAGATTGTGCAATTGTAGGAGACTAAACAGCTTTGAGAGGGAATGGGTAGAGGATGATTCAAAATTATTTAAACTATATTGATTGTAGTAAAATTTGTCAAATATTTTGACTTTAATTAATTAACATATTCTGGCCTCAATCTATCTAGCCTGATACTACCATTAGGATAGTATCAGTAAAGAAAAAACTCTCTTAAAATCAAAATGGAAATAAGCCATCTGAATAATCTACAGAGAGTAAAACAAGATTATTTAAATCATCATCTGGTAAGAGATAAAAATTTTGTCCAGTCTTAACAGTGGTTATATTTAGGATCAAGAGAAACAACTGTCTTTTTGTCACAGATTTTTTTACCTTTTGTGATTTCAATGATTGCTTCATCAAGTAAATCTACTGTATAGTCCCCCACTGAATTGATGAAGGGAAATGAAATTATGCTGATGGTTTCTTTCTTTTCTTTCTTTTCTTTCTTTCTTTTTCTTTCTTTCTTTCTCTTTCTTTCTTTCTTTCTTTCTTTCTTTCTTTCTTTCTTTCTTTCCTTTCTTTTTCTTTCTTCTTTCTTTCTTTCCTTCTTTCTTTCTTTCTTTCTTTCTTTCTTTCTTTCTTTCTTTCTTTCTTTCTTTCTTTCCTTCCTTCCTTCCTTCCTTCCTTCCTTCCTTCCTTCCTTCGTTCCTTCCTTCTTTCTTTCTTTTCTTCTTTCTTTCAAGCTTTTATTGCCAGGCAACTTAGAGTGAAATTTGAGGCTCAGCTATAATAACTATGTTACACAGTTTTTCAAGACCTGTGCCTTTATGGGCCTTTCCCCTGCCCTAATCTTACTATTGATACTATTTATTTATAATATAAACTGAGTAATATAAATTTATTTATAAAATAGTATATCTAGTTTAATTATAAGTTCACTATGATTTTTAAATAATTTTCTCAGTCCTGGGTTTTAAATTCCTATTTGATTTTACTCTTTTACTATATATGTCTTTTGTGGTCAGCTATGCAAGTCAAGCATTAGAAGGGAAAAAATATTCTACCCCTTTGTGGAAGGAAGCAGGGTATACACAGGAAAAACAGACAAATAAAGGAAATAAAGAAAAAAAATTAAATTGTCCTTTAGATAGAAAGGAAATGAGCTATTGTTGTCCGGAAGGCAGAACAAAATGACTATGACTTCTTGGCCATCATGGTTTTATTATCGTAAATCAGAGTGACCTCAGACAACTGGTGCAATGGATTATTGCTAGAAGAAAGGCTTTAGGCCAACGATTTCTCATACCCATCATGATGAAGGATAGAAATTGTAAAAGTTCCCACTAACTTTTATGGGGAGAAAAGTAAAACACCCTATTTCTCAGGACTAACTTCATATTCTGAGACCAGAAAAGTCTTACCAAAAAATTAAGACTTTTCCACCAGCCATATGTGACCCATCCCACCTTCCTCACCTCGAAAGGGAGAGTCATGAAAAACCTTGGAATAATGCCAAAATTATTCAAAGCTATAAATTATTTGAATTTTGAACCGCAAAAGTGAAGATTAACTGCAGTGTGATGACAGGCAGTAGAGGTGGCTCTACCCTTCAAAACAGTGGGAATAATTAGCGTCTTAGTAGAGAGGAACTACAGCCTCAATGTCCCAAGGCATTAGTGGGGGCAGGGAATCATGAGGAGATGGAAGGAAAGAAGAATTCTGTCTTTTAAAAAATAAATGTTTTATACAAAATAAAATCATGTTTTCATATTTCAAAAGCAGAATTGCTAATTTTTAGAAAATTTTGAAAAATTTAACAAAGTTCACAGATGAAAATAATAACCACTTGCGTCATCACCACTCAAGAGAGAACTCACCCTAACATTTTACTCTAAGTAGTTTATGAGCCTCTAGTCTTCTAATCTTTGCTGGTATATGCCTATCTTCCCTCTCTAAGGATCTATGGCATTACAAAAAGGTCATTTAAATAGGGAACCATCATTTCGCAGAAAACAATGAGTAAACATTTGATTGAAACTTGACTTTTAAAAGAAGCAGGCTAGGTGTGGTGGTTCACGCCTGTAATCCCAAGCACTTTGGGAAACTGAGGTGAAATGATTGCTTGATCCCAAGAGTTCAAGACCAGCCTGGACAACATGGCCAAACCCCGTCTCTACAAAAAACACAAAAATTAGCCAGGCGTGGTGGTGCACACCTGTTGTCCCAGTTATTGGGGAGGCTGAGCCGGGAAGATCATTTGAGCCAGGGAGGTAGATGATATAGTGAGCTGTGATTGTGTCACCGCACTCTAGCCTAGGCGACAGAGCAAGACCCTGTCTCAGCAAAATGAAAAAAAATTAAATATAAATAAATAAAAGAAGAAACTTACAAAAATAAATTTATTTCATGTAGTGTTGAGCAAAATTTAGGTTGTAGTTGAAACTATGCACTAAGTCTCAGAGTGAGTCACATCGACTTTGTTTTGGAGCAATTGATTGAGCAAAATATATTTGATATTTAAACAGCATGACAGAAAAGACAGTGCATCAATTTATTAATTAAATCATTCTTTTTAAAACTACCTATTATTTTATGATTTTCATCTAATTTCTTTTATTTAGTTTGGGTCTGAGCACAGCGGCTCACCCTTATAATCCTAGCACTTTGGGAGGCTGAGGCAGGAGGATCACTTGAGCTTAGGAATTCAAGACCCGCCTGGGCAATATAGTGAGACCTTGTCTCTAAAAAAATTAAAAAATTGAAATAAAATTTTTTTAGAAAAGAAGCTTAGCTATGGGCATGGTGGCTCATGTCTGTAATCTCAACACTTTGGGAGGCTGAGGCAGAAGGATTGCTTGAGTCCAGGAGGTAGAGGCTCAAGTGAGCTGCACTCCAGCAACACTGCACTCCAGCCTGGGTGACAGTGACCCTGTCTCAAAAAGAAAAAAATGTTTAACTTTGCCAGGCCCTCATTAGCAATGACTTTGGCTGTCTGAAATACTAGGAAGAAGATAAGATACTTTCTTTCTCAGGATTAATTTTATTTACATCCATGGAACTCATGGAATTCTGGTGTCTTTCAGAAGATCTACAACTTTAGTTTGAAATTAGTTTGCATTGAGTCCTGATTATTTTAGCAAATGGTTACTGTATCTGAAAATCAGGTAGAGACTGACTGACCAAGAGATAAATTCCATGGGCAAGAAAAGGCCAGTGTTAAATCTGTGGGAGTTTTGTAACAATGAATTTTGCTTCTTTACACACTATCTTATCAATGTGGACATGAATAAGAAACAAAAACCCCTCTGTACTTGATGACAGTATCAAGTAGTTGGTAGATGGGGTTGGGGGGTGAAGTGCATCCTATGACATAAGAGCTGTGCAGGATCCTCCTAGAAACACCCAGGACCTTGAGAATGATGGTGGCTAATTTATGATGGAGAGAAGGAGAAGTAAAGACTGAGCTAAAGAGAGACAGTATACGGAAAAGTGTTCAGAGCTATGCACTTGTAACTTGTTATTGCCATTATTACAGGGGTCAGAATATCTGGACTAAGTCACCAGATGTATCTTATGCCTTTAAGAGTCATTTCCATTGGGAACACCATTGATTTGTAAAATAAAGCTTGCTGCCTTTGTCTGTTTTCTGTTGCTATAGTAGAATACCACAGACTGGGTAATTTATAAAGAAAAGAAGCTTCACTCACAGTTCTGGATGCTGGTAAGTCCAAGAGCATGGCACTGTCATCTGGTGAGGCCTTTCTTGCTGTGTTGTAACTGCAGAAAACATCACATAATGAGAGGGCAAGAGCAAAAGAGTCACAAACCTTGCTTTTTTAACAAAGCCACTCCTGCAGTAACAAACCTATTCTTGTGATAGTAACATCAATCCATTCACAAGAGTAGATCTCTCATTAATTCATTAATCCATTCACAAGGAAGAGCTGACATTAATCTATTCACATGGGCAGAGGGATTCATTTTCCAAAACATGAACTTTTGGGAAATACATTCAAACCGTAGCAATTGGTATACACTTATGTTTTTAAAGTTCTGTAATTCTATGACCTGAGAATGTGCAATATTTCTAAGAGCTGCTGGAGCACTTAAGAACATTTGAAAAATATAATTCTGATATTTGCTATTTAAGAAGAGTTTATAGCCATTTGAGTTTTTTTTAATAGATGCTCTTATACGTTTGCACTTACATGTTTCTTTTGCTTTTAGTTGAACTAATCAGTTGGCTCATAGGACGACTTTAGTGAATTAGGAAAATGCTTCTCCATTAGCTTGGCAAAATGACTGTGTGTGTGTGTGTGTGTGTGTGTGTTCTCTTTGCAATTAAGGCATTGCTTCCATTGGATAGATAAAATCAAATTATTCTTGTTTGGGCTCTTGATATGATAAGTGGAGGTGCTATAGTCAGTAATATCATTTGATTTTCTCCCTAATAGTTTTCAACTTCTACCTGAAGTGAACATAAAAATGTTAAATTGTTTGAATGGCTGTAAGAGATAAATACAAGTATGAAGAAAGGTAGATTTCAGGGGCAGACAGAAAGTTTGGTCAGTTTCTGGGAAAACATGTTGGGAGAAGATTATTTCAACTATTTAAAATAAAATGGGCACCAGGGATTGTGTAGAATCACTTGTTAGAGGTGTGTCTTGGTGTCTTGTATATTCAACAATATCCTAGTACATATACAACTTGATACTGATTTTAAACATTTCTTGAATAAGATGACTAGTATAGGCAAGACAGTGACCCCATTTCTACAGAAAATAGAAAAGTTAGTTGGGTGTATTAGTCTATTCTCACACTGCTATAAAGAAATACCTGAGACTGGGTAATTTATAAAGAAAAGAGGTTTAATTGGCTCATGGTTCTGCAGGCACTACAGGAAGCATAGTGGCTTTTGCTTCTAGGGAGGCCTCAGGAAATTTACAATCATGGCAGAAGGCAAAGGGGAAGCAGGCATCTTCACATTGCTGGAGCTGGAGGAAGAGAGAGAGGTGGAAGGTGCTACACACTTCTAAACAACCAGATATCATGAGAACTCTATCATGAGAACATCACTAGGATGATGGTGCTAAACCATTCATGAGAACTCTGCCCCATGATCCAATCACCTCCCTCTAGGCCCCACCTGCAACATTGGGGATTACAATTTAACATGAGATTTGGGTGGGGACACAGATCCAAACCATATCAGTGGGTGTGGTGGTGCACATTTGTAGTCCCAGCTACTCAGGAGGCTGAGGTTGGAGGACTGCTTGAGTTCAGGAGGTTGAGGCTATAAGTGAGCCATGATAATGCCACTGCACTCTAGCCTGGGTGACAGAGTGAGGCCCTAATTGCAAAAAATAAAAAAAAAACGCCAAAAAACAAAACAAAACAAAAACCCACAACAAACAAACAACAACAGCAAAACCTTAGTAAAATGTATAGGAATCTCAAAGGATGTGAGTTAACTATTTGTAATTGCCACAATAGGAATGTTTACTAATATTTCCTAACTGTTTACTATGGATCAGGTAGATGAAATGTTTTGTAATAGGAAGTTGCTCAGAACTATACAGCTCATAAATGGCAGAACCACTGCTATGATTTGAATGTCTCCTCCAAAACTCATTTTGAAATTCAGTTGTCATTATGATGGTATTAAGAGGTGAGACAATTAAGAGGTGATTAAGTTATGAGGGGTTATCCCTCATGAATAGTTTAATGTTGCCATCATGAGAGTTGGTTTGTTATCGTGAAAGTGGATTGTTCTAAAAGTGAGTTTGGTCCTCTCTGTCTCTCACTCTCATCTTTGCTTGCCCTTCTGTCTTCTTCCAGAAAATATCACAGCATGAAGGCCCTCACAAGATGTGAGCCCCTTGATCTTGGACTCCCCAGCCCCCAGAACTATAAGAAATATATTTCTTTCCTTTATAAATTACCCAGTCTATGGTATTCTGTTACAGCAACACAAAACAGACGAAGAAGGAAAATTGGTACTGAGAGTGGGACTGTTGCTAAAACAAATACTTGAAACCATGGAAGAGACTTTGGAACTGGGTAATGGACAGAGCTTGGAAGAATTTAGAGAAGCAGGATAGAAAAAAACCTAGAGTGTCATGAATGGAACAGTAAGAACAATTCTAGTGAGGGCTCAGAGGAAGACCCCAGAAATAGGGATAGCCTAAATCTTTTTTTTTTTTTTTTCATTTTTTACATTAAAAAAATAGAGATACGGTCTCGCTTTATTGACCGGGCTGGTCTTGAACTCCTGACATTAAGTGATCCTCCCATCTCGGCCTCCCAAAATGCTGGGATTACAGGCATGAGCCACAATGCCCGGTGTAATCTTCTTAAGTGGTTAAGAGAGTGGGTAGAAATACGGATAGTAAAGGTCATTCTGATAAGGTCTCACATGAAAATGAGAAGCGAGATACTGGAAACTGGAGCAAAGGCCATTCTTATTATACAGTTGCAAAGAAATTGGTGGAATTTTGTCCAACCTGAGGGCTTTATGGAAAACATAATTTAAGAACAATAAACTGTGATATCTGGTGGAAGAAATTCCTAAGCAAAATATTGAAGGAGCTGTGTGGCTATTCTTAACTGCATACAGTAAGATGCAAGAGGAAAGAAAAGACTAAAAGATGAGATTTATAATTAAAAGATAATCAGAACTAAAATATTTTTTTAAAACTTCAGGCTGACCTTGTAAAGAATTTAAAAAGTGTGTTCAGGAGAGTAAACCAAGGATTTGGCAAGTAACTGTCTGCTAAGGTGAGTAATACATACAGAAGGGATAATTAAGACAATGAGAGAATGACTCCAAAGGCACTTCAGATATCTTTAAGGCTGACCCTACCATCACAGGCTCAGAGCTCTAGGAGGGCAGACCGTCTTCAGGGTATAGTTTCAGAGCACCTTCTATTGGCTTGCTGCCCAGAGCCACCTTGGGTCTCTACTCCCCACATTCTTCAAGAGGGAGTAGAAAAGACTTGAGGTGCAAGAGAAAAGAAAAGACTTAAAGACGAGATTTATAATTAAAAGAGAATCAGAACTAAAAGATTTTTTTAAAAACTTCAGGCTGACCTTGTAAAGCTGCTCCACAGCTGCCCTGGCTGTAACTCAAGCAGGCCCAGGTGAGGTTCAATCTATGGCTCCAAAAGGTACAAGCTGTAAACTTTGGTGGTATTTACGTGGTGCTAATTCTGCAGGTGCACAGAATGCAACAGCTGTGGGGACATGGCTTTCTCCACCTATATTTCAAAGCACATTGCAGACAACCTGGGAGGCCAGGCAGAGACTTGTCACAGGGGTAGCACCATCACAGAGAGCCCCTTCTAGGGCAATACTGAATGAACAGAAATGTGGAGTTGGAGCTACAAGAGGGTCCCCACTAGAGCAATTCTGAGTGGATCCATGGGAGTGGAGCCACTCCTGAGGCCCCAGAACTGTAGAGCTACCAGCTTGCAACACTAGCCTGGGAGAGCTGCAGGAACAAGACTCCAACCCTAGAGAGCTGCAGCACAGGCTGAGCCCAGCAAAGCCATGGGGTGGGGCTGCCCAAGACACTGGGAGGCCTAACCTCAACCCCATTGTGCCCAGGTTGCAGGACATAGGGTCAAATAAAATTATTCTCCAGCTTTAAGACTTAATGTTGTTTTCACTGTTAAGTTTTAGATTTTCTGTGGACCAGCTACCCCTTTCTTGCCCATTTCCTCCTTTTGGAAAAGGCATGTCTATTCTATGCCTGTCCCAACATTGCATTTTGGAAGCATGTAAGTTATTGATTTCATAGGCTCACAGATGGAGAGGAATTTGCCTCAGGATGAATTGTGCTTTGACTGTCACCCATATCTGATTTTGATGAGACTCTGGATTTTGAACTTTTAAGCTGGTACTAGAACAAGTTAAAACCTTTTGGGGCTATTGGAATGGAGTGAAGGTATATTGTATGAGTTTTGGTGGACCAGAGGCAGTTTGGATGTCCTCTCCAAAATCATGTTGAAATGTAATTGCCGCCGTGACAGTATTAAGAGGTGGGACAAGTAACAGTTGATTAGGCCATGAGGGCTCTGCCCTCATAAATGGGTTAATGTCATTATTGCAGGAGTGTGTTCATTATCACTAGTGCAGACTGTTACAAAAGCGAGTTTGGGGCTGGGCATGGTGGCTCGTGCCTGTAATCCCAGCAATTTGGGAGGCCAAGGTGGGCAGATCACAAGGTCAAGAGATTGAGACCATCCTGGCCAACATGGTGAAACCCTGTCTCTACTAAAAATACAAAAAATTAGCCGGGCGTGGTGGCATGCACCTGTAGTCGCAGCTACTCAGGAGGCTGAGGCAGGAGAATCGCTTGAACCTGGGAGGCAGAGGTTGCAGTGAGCCGAGATCTCGCTGTTGCACTCCAGCCTGGTGACAGACTGAGACTCTGTCTCAAAAAAGTAAATAAACAAAAAATAAATGAAACAAAATAAAATAAAATAAAAATAAAAATAAAAAAGTGAGTTCGGGCCAGGTGTGGTGGCTCATGCCTGTAAATCCGGGCACTTTGGGAGGCTGAGGTGGGCAGATCACAAGGTCAGGAGATCAAGACTTTCCTGGCTAACATGGTGAAACCCCGTCCCTACTAAAAATACAAAAAATTAGCCAGGCGTGGTGGCAGGCATCTGTAGTCCCAGCTACTTGGGAGGCTGAAGTGGGAGAATTGCTTGAACCCGGGAGGTGGAGGTTGCAGTGAGCCGATTGCACCACTGCACTCAAGACTGGGACAGAGCGAGATTCTGTCTCCAGAATAAATAAATAAATAAATAAATAAATAAATAAATAAATATAAAATAAAGTGAGTTTGGCCCTCTCTGTCTCTGTCTCTTGCTCTCACCCTTGCTTGCCCTTCTGCCTCCTGCCATTGGATGACACAGCTTGAAGGCCCTTGCCAAATTCAGGCCCCCTCGACCTTGAACTTCCCAGCATCCAGAATGATAAGGAATCAATTTCTTTTCTTTATACGGTACCCAGTCTTGAACCAAGCACAGTGGCTCATGCCTGTAATTCCAGAACTTTGGGAGGGCAAGGTGGAAGGATCACTGGAGCCTTGGAGTTTGAGGCTGCAGTGAGCCCTGATCACATCACTGCACCCCAGTGGGGATGACATATTGAGAACCTGTCTAAAAAAACGCAAAAAATAAAAAAATAAAAAAAGGGACCCAGTCTGGGATTCTGTTACAGCAACACAAAACAGACTAAGACAGCTGTGGGCAACGTCATGACTCCAGGTCACAGTACTCTCATGTTATACTTAACTATAGACTCTTGCTGCTTCTGTGCTGCAGTGCTTTCACTTTAGCAACTTGGCAAAAAATGTATTGTTTTGTCTATTTAAATCAGCTGTAAATCTCATCATCAAGAATATGTGACTTGGCTGGGTGCAGTGGCTCTTGCCTGTAATCCCAGCACTTTGGGAGGCCGAGGTGGGCAGATCACTCAAGGTCAGGAGTTCAAGGCCAGCTGGCCAATATGGTAAAACCTCACCTCTACTAAAAATACAATAATTAGCCAGGCATGGTGGCGTGTGCCTGTAATCCCAGCTACTGAGGAGGCTGAGGTAGGAGAATCGCCTGAACCCGGGAGGAGGAGGTTGTAGTGAGCTGAGACATGCTACTGCACTCTAGCCTGGGAGACAGAGCAAGACTCATCTAAAAAAAAAGAAAAAAAGAATATGTGGCTTAATTGAATATTATTATTATTATTTATCTTCTAGAGACAAGGTCTCACTCTGTCACCTAGGCTGGAGTACAGTAGCACAGTCACAGCTCACTAAGCCTTGAATTCCTGGGCTTGAGTGATCCTCCCACCTCAACCTCCCAAAGTGTTGGGATTACAGGCATGAGCCACTGCAGCCTGACCAATTATTATTTTTTTAAGCCTCAGTGTTGCAGATTGATGAATCCAAACAAATCAAAGATGACAGGAAAGAAGTCTTAATTTATATCAACCAAAATCATCTTTTCTACCCTCTTTCTTCTCATCCTTTATACCCTCCAAGCCAAAGAGAATAATTGCCAGTGCTGGGTAATTCATATAATAGAGAAGTGTAGCACAATTGCACTCTTGAACCAAAACTACAACAAAGTGGTTACATTTACATATTGATATTGCAGTAGAACTTATATAATATAACAGGCTGGAATTTCTTTTCAAACATCTGTGACTCAGGGTAAACTACAGAAAGTTAGAAAAAAGTTATTTCCGTGTTTTCAAAATAGAGAAACAGAATGGTCTGTTGGATTTGCCTTTAGAACTGACACCACTTTCCAGCACTAATCTCAACTATAAGAAAAAAACAAATTGGCTAGACATGGTGGCTCATGCCTGTAATCCCAGCACTTTGGGAGGCTGAGGTGGGAGGTTTGCTTGAGCCCAGGAGGTCAAGTCTTCACTGAGCTATTATCATGCCACTGCATTCCAGCCTGGGTGACAAAGTGAGACCTTGTCTCTAAAAAAAAAAAAAAAAAAGAATAAAATAAATGAAATAATTCATGATTAAAAGTTGCTTCAGGAGGAAATTGGGTGAAGGGTACAAAAGACCGCTCTATATTATCTTTGCAACTTCCTGTCAATCTATAATTATTCCAAAATCAAAAGTTTAAAAAAAAATTCCTTCAGTAAGAGAAATGGGCTTTTGACTTTGGAAAGAATTACCATTGTATTCTAGAATTTACTAGAAGAATAAGGGAAGGGATATCTGTAGTCAGACTTCTGTCATTTTCTTTTTGTTTTTTTTTTTTGAGAAGGAGTCTCACTCTGTTGCCCAGGCTGGAGTGCAGTGGTAGGATCTCAGCTCACTGCAACCTCCGCCTCCTGGGTGCAAGCAATTCTCCTGTCTCAGTCTCTCGAGTAATTGGGACTACAGGCGTGTGCCACCATGCCTGGCTAACTTTTTGTACTTTTAGTAGAGACGGGGTTTCACTGTGTTAGCCAGGATGGTCTCGATCTCCTGACCTCGTGATCTGCCGGCCTCGGCCTCCCAAAGTGCTGGGATTACAGGCATGAGCCACCGCACCCGGACAACTTTTGTCATTTTCAAAGAGTGAATTTGGTGCCCTTGGAGGGTCACTTCTTCCAAATCAGTGGCAGTGAGGAGGAAAAAGCTGTTAGAATGCTCCATCAAAAGTATGCTCCCTTTTCCAACTCAAGACTTAAAATCAGAAGAAATAATCAAGGAGTACCAACTATATAGTTTGGTGTTACTTAAACGTTTTAGTAATAGTAATAATACCTGTTCATGGCCTGGTGTGGTGGCTGAAGCCTGTAATCCCAGTACTTTGGGAAGCTGGTGCAGGCAGATCCCTTGAGTCCAGGAGTTTGAGACCAGCCTTGGTAAAATGGCAGAAACCTGCCTCTACAAAAAACTTGCCAGGTATAGTGACACACACCTATAGTCCCAGGTGCTCAGGAGGCTGAGATGGGAGGATCACTTGAGCCTGGGAGGTTGAGGCTGCAGTGAGCTGAGATCACACCACTGCATTCCAGCCTGGGCAAGAGAGCAAGACCCTGTCTCTTAAAAAAAAAAAAAAAGAAAAGGAAAGAAAAGAAAAGGAAAGGAAAGAAAAAGAAGAAATAATATGTGTTCATTATAAGAAAATTTGGTGAATATTGAAAATTATAAATTAATCCAATTTATCCATAATTTGAAACTGAGCAATAACTAATGTTGATATTTTGGTATATCTTTTCAGTTATTATTGCTATATAAATGTTTTTGTATAAAATTGGCATTTAAACTTTTTTCTTTACCTCTCTTTGAAAGGTACATACTTAATTTTCATTTTGTGAGTTTACCTTTACATTTAGTGAGTTTTTCCCAAATAAAAAATAATATTTGTGACTGACTATGCCTCTATTATGTGGCTATATCATAATTTAATTAATCATATAATTATTGTATTTATAAATTTTCTCTAATATAAATAATTGGCACATACAAAATTTTAATTCGTTAATCTTTGTGTGCATCTTTAGGATCTAAGTCAAAGAGTTTTAATGCTGTTAGTACACATTGACAATTTGTCTTGCAGAAAGGGTATACTAACCAAATATCTACTTTATTTAAAATTTAAAATTCTGCTACCTAAGTTCTCTCCATTTTGACTCTTCAAATGCACATCCCGTAGCTCTTTTATATGAGAGGAATACTACTCACCTCAAAAAGTCAACTATGGGTGACTAGAAAATAATTTCTAATTACAGTCATGCATTGCTTAACAATAGGGATACATTCTGAGAAATGCATCCTTAGATGATTTTGTCGTTTTGCAAACATCATAGAATGTACTTACACAAACCTAGATGGAGTAGCTTACTACAACCTAGGCTATAAGGTATGGTCTATTGCTCCTAGGCTACAAGCCTGTACTGCATGGCACTGTACTAAATACTGTAGGCAATTATAACATAATGGTAAGTATGTGTGTATCTAAACATAGAAAAAGTACAATAAAAATACAGTATAAAATATTAAAAAATGATACATGTATAAGGCACTTACCATGAATGGAGCTTGTGGGGCTAAAAGTTGCTCTGGGTGACTCAGTGAGTGGTGAGAGAATGTGAAGGCCTAGGACTTTACTGTGCACTACTACAGACTTACAAACACTATACACTTAGGCTATGCTAAATTTATAAAAGTATTTCTTACTTCAATGATAAATTAAGCTTTGCTTACTGTAACTTTCTTTCTTTCTTTTTTTTTTTGAGACGGAGTCTCACTCTGTTGCCCAGGTTGGAGTGCAGTGACATTATTGCGACTCACTGCAACCTCTGCCTCCTGGGTTCACTCCATTCTCCTGCCTCAGCCTCCCGAGTAGCTGGGACTACAGGCACCCACCACAATGCCCGGCTAATTTTTTGTATTTTTGGTGGAGACGGGGTTTCACCATGTTAGCCAGGATGGTCTTGATCTCCTGACCTCATGATCCGCCCTCCTTGGCCTCCCAAAGTGCTGGGATTACAGGCGTGAGCCACGGCGGTGCCTGGCCTACTGTAACTTTTTTACTTTGTATACTTTTAAATTATTTTTTAACTTTTTGACTCTTTTGTAATAACACTTAGCTTAAAAGGCAGACACACTGTACAGCTGTATAAAAATATTTTCTTGCAGGCCCAGTGGCTCATGCCTGTAATCCCAGCACTACACGCCACGCCAAGGCGGGCGGATCACGAGGTCAGGAGATCGAGACCATCCTGGCTAACACGATAAAACCCCGTCTCTACTAAAACTACAAAAAATTTGCTGGAGTGGTGGCACGTGCCCGTAGTCCCAGCTACTTGGGAGGTTGAGGCAGGAGAATTGCTTGAACCCAGGAGGCAGAAGTTGCAGTGAGCAGAGATCGCACCACTGCACTCCAGCCTAGGTGACAGAGTGGGGCTCCATTAAAAATATATATATATGTATACATACATATTTTTCTTTCTCTATGTCTTCATTCTCAAAGCTTCTTTCAATTAAATTTTTTTTAACTTTGTAAATTTTTGTTAAAAACTTAGACACAAACACAAACAATAGCCTAGGCGTATACAGGGTCGGGGTAATCAATATTACTGTCTCCCTCCTCCACATCTTCGCCATCTATACTGGAAGGCTTCAGGGGCAATAACACACAAGGAGCTGTCACTTCCTATGATAACCATGCTTTCTTCTGGAATACCTCCTGAAAGACCTGGCTGGGGCTGTTTTACAGTTAACTTTTTTCTTTTTATAAGTAGTAGGAGTATACTCTAAAATAACAATGAAAAGTATAGTGTAGCAAATATATAAACCAGCAACATAGTTGCTTATTATCATTGTCAAATATTGTATATTGCATGTACCTAATTGTATTACTATGCTTTTATACAACTGGCAGCACAGTGTTTGTTTACACAAGCATAACCACAAACACTGCACTTCAATGTTACCATGTTACTGGGTGATAGGAGTTTTTCAGCTTCCTTGTAATGTATGGGATCACTGTGGAATATCTAGTTCATAGCTGATTGAAACATTGTTATGTGACACATGACTGCATAAGACTGAGTTCCTTGGCCTCAGTATAAAGAAGGCAGAGAAGATGCCATCACTTTCAGAACTTTCTTGTAACCATATTAACATTAGCATGTTTTTGCATTTTTAAAACTGTATTAGCCCAATACACTAGCACTGTATTACTGGGTGCTAGAGAAACTCAAATGAGTAAGACTGTGGTGGAAAGAGAGATGAAAGAATGGTTTCCTAAGGTTTAAGACCTTAGAATCCTCATGGAAAGGACCGTATTCCTTGTGTCTCCCAAGCTTTAATGTGCTTATAAATTACATAGGACCTTTTAACTTTTTTTACTATTGCTATTTTATGGTGTGATTAACATTTGTATACTGAACTTAGTCTGCATCTTATTTTTTCACTTAGTAATGTGTCATGCAGATCTTGACACATCTATCTATTTCTATACCAATACAATAATAATCTTAGAATATATTTTCATAGTTTGTTGTGCAGGCCCCTCCTATTTTTGTTCAATTAAAAAAGTATTTGTTCTACTTGTGCTTTACTCTTTCATATGTGGTTTATCTCATTTTTTCAGCTTTATTGCGGTATCATTGACAAATAAATTTGTGTATATTTAAGGTATAACCCAAAAAGTAACTGAGACAAGTGTCAATCAGTTTAGAAGTTTATTTTGCAAAGGTTAAGGACATGGCCATGACACAGTCTCAAGAGATCCTAAGAACATCTGCCCAAGGTGGTCAGGCTACAACTTAGTTTCATGGATTTTAGAAAGATATAGGACATCAATCAATACGTGTTAGCTGCGCACTGGTTTGGGCCGGAAAGGATACAACTCCAAGCGAAGGGTAGCAGAGTGCCTTCCAGGTCATAGGTGTATTCAAAGATTTTCTGACTGGCAATTGGTTAAAGAGTTTATCTAAAAGACCTAGAATCCATAGAAGAAAGGGTCTGGGTTAAGATAAGGGGCTGTGGAAACCAAGATTCTTATTATGCAGATGAAGCCCCCAGGTAGCAGGCTTCAGAGAGAATAGATTGTAAATGTTTCCTATCAGACTCCAAAAGGTGCCAGACTCTTAGTTATTAATAATTCTCTCCTGTATCAGGAAAAAGACCCAGAAAGAGAAAAGGATTCTTTACAGAATGTAAATTTTTTCCCACAAGAGACAGCTTTGCAGGGCCATTTCAAAATACGTCAAAGAAAGATATTTTAGGATAAAATACTTTGAGTTCTTTCAGGGCCTGCTATCTGTCATGTTGGTATCTTATTGCTACAAAGAATCTGCTTTGTCCATCTTAAGGTTTCTCTTTTAATGTTAATGCTGGTCAGTTGTGCCTGAATTCCAAAGGGTGGAAGGTATGAGGCATGTCGGACTACCCATTCCCATCATGGCTTGAACTAGCGTTTCAGGTTACCTTTGTTTTTTTGTTGTTGTTGTTGAGACGGAGTTTCCCTCTTCTTGCCCAGGCTGGAGTGCCACGGCACAATCTTGGCTCACTGCAACCTCTGCCTCCCGGGTTCAAGCAATTCTCCTGTCTCAGCCTCCCGAGTAGCTGGAATTACAGGCGTGCGCCACCACACCCGGCTAATTTTGTATTTTTAGTAGAGACGGGGTTTCTCCATGTTGGTCAGGCTGGTCTTGAACTCCTGACCTCAGGTGATCCACCCACCTCGGCCTCCCAAAGTGCTAGGATTACAGGCATGAGCCACCGTGCCAGGTATTGTTTTTTTTAGAGACAAGGTCTTGCTCTGATGCCCAGGCTGGAGTGCAGTGGCACAATCATAGCTCACTGCAGCCTCCAACTCCTGCACTCAAGGAATCCTCCCACCTCAGCCTCCTCAGTAGCTCGGACTGCAGGCATGTGCCACCATATATATATAATATATATATATATTTTTTAATCAACAAAGTGATCCTTTAAATTAGTATCACTGGTTTTTCATACCTGGAATCACATTTCGTTATACATTTGGGTAGATCCTTCCTGCAAATTTTCAATGTTTATTCCCAAAGTCAAACTCCCATTCACATGAACAATACAGGTTAGACAGAGGTAATGTCACATTTTACATTATAACTTTGCAGTATTAATCAACGTAGTACTTTAAAGGAATGACTGAAAACTATTTGAGAAGATAGAAACCAGTTGCAATAAAGCAAACCTATTCCTCATGAAACTTAAGATCAGTCATTTTACCTTCAATCCACATTCAGTGAACACCAACCATGTTTATTTAATGCCTACTATGTGCCTGACAGCCACAGTACATCTGACACTTACTTTCTCCAAAACAACTATGACTTGAACTTTGAGTAAATCACTTTGGTTAGAGTTACCATATTAGCTCAAGATGACAAATGCAGGTGCTTTCTTTTTTAAAGAAAAATGACACTAGATCATTAACACCTTGAGTACCAGGACAGGTAATTTCCTCTGTAATCCCCAGAGTCTCGTGTAGTGCCTGGTCCATAGAAAGCTCTCAATAAGTGTTTGATTTAATCTCAGAGCTTCCTTCCAACGGATACTTCCAAGAGGTAAAACTCTAAACCTCTACTCCTAGTGATAGCAGAATTTCCTAACTAATCCAGAACCATCTCCTATGCTTAAGTATAAATTCTTGCCAGGCACAGTGGCTCACACCTGTAATCCCGCTACTTGGGAGGCTGAGGTGGGGGGAACAGTAGAGGTCAGGAGACCAGCCTGGGCAACATAGTAAGACCCATCTCTAAACAAATGTTTAGAAATTAGCCAGGCATGCAGGCACACGCCTGTAGTCCCAGCCATTTCGGAGGCTGAGGCAGGAGGATCGTTTAAGCCCAGGAATTCAAGGCTGCAGTGAGCTATGATCAGGCCACTGCACTCCAGCCAGGGAGACAGCTGGAATCCATGTCTAATAAACAATAATACTTAATTTTTTTAAAAAGTATTTATCATCATCCGCACCAATCCTGGGGGAGCTAAACATCGACCCTTAACATTTCAGTTTTAAAACCTGGCTGATTTGGGATAGAACTTTGTCCAAATTAAATTGTAGAAATGCTATGGATTCAAGAGTAAACCTGCTTGATTAATCAAACAAGCTGGAAAACTACTCTGTTAATTTCTTTGTTGTAAATTGATCACTGTAATTTTACCTTACATGTCATTTATATTTTGTATATACGTGAACATTTTAATTTCCACAGCTTTTAACAGGTTGACATAATACTTCTCCATGCAGTAAGTCAGTCATTTTTTCCACTTACAACTGTAATTCCATAAAATTTTGGTCATCTTGCTCCATGTTTAATAATCTAGGTAAGTAAGCAGGCATGGCTTATAGACATGAGCTATACCTCACTCACAAAAACATCTCCAGTAAACTCTCTAAATTTCTTTCAACTCCAGAGAACTATCAGAAGAATAACACCCGCTGGCAGAAGAACAAGGATGGAGCTAGGTCAATTCAACTGTTCTTTCTCTTTCTGCCTCAAGCTGCCTAGAGCAGGAGCTACTTCTGCTTAGCCAAAAGCCAAAATAGACAAGGAACCTATCCCTGACTCAAGTATTTTACAGGTTAAGCTCCTAGCTTGGCACAACCTGTTGGGATATAAGACTGTAGGACTGGCCAGGTGTGGTGGCTCACGCCTGTAATCCTAGCATTTTGGGAGGCCGAGGCAGGTGGATCACTTGAGGTTAGGAGTTTGAGACCAGTCTGGCCAATGTGATGAAACCCCGTCTCTCCTAAAAACACAAAAGTCAGCCAGGCATGGTGGCATGCACCTGTAATCCCAGCTACTCAGGGGGCTGAAGCACAAGAATTGTTTGAACCCAAGAGGCAGAGGTTGCAGTGACCCGAGATCACGCCACTGCACACCAGCCTGGGCAACAGAGTGAGACTCAGTCTCAAAAAAAAAAAAAAAAAAGACTGGAGGATGAGGCTGGTTTCTCCAATGCTCTTTAAACCTCTGTTTGGGCGTGGACGGCCCATGCCTGTAATCCCAGCCCTCTGGGAGGCTGAGGCAAGAGGATTGATTGCTTGAGGCCAGGAGTTCAATACCAGCCCAGGCAACATAGCAAGACCCCCATCTCTACAAAAAAAAAAAAAAAAAAAAAGAAGAAAAAATTATCTATTTAAGGCTACAGAAGTAAGTGTTACTGAATATAGGAAGAGCTACATTGATTAAATGAGAAAAAAACTCAGGTCGCAACTAGGAGTCATAGGAAGACAGAATTTCAGAAATTCATAACACATCAGACAGATGTGTTTTATTAAAAAAGAAAAAAAAAGACCTTTAATCAGAAAGTCTGATTAAATTCAATATTAACTCAAACTCTTAAAAAATTTCTGGAAAAGTCAACAGGGTAAATCACAGAAAAGCAGACAGCTGCTGACAGTTCTTTGGTGGAAAAGTAAGTTGCATACTTACCCAAGCTGCCCAAATGATTATCAAGCCAAGTTTGTTTTTCAAAAATAGGTTTTAAGATACACCAAAGAAACCATACAATACAAACATTTAACAATGAAGTTAAAGTATATAGCAAAAGCCAAATATGACAATACACACAAATAATATATAAAAGAAGCCTTTCAATCCTAGAAAACTAAAATGGGGAGAACTTACTGAAGGGTAACATACCTAAATGAGTACTAACAGCAAGGAATAATCCTCAACATTTTCCCAATGACTGACTAAGCCTCAAAAAGACAGCTTAGGAAAATGATTAACATGTAATTTTTCTTTTTTCCTAGCCAATTCAGTTCTACTTAGATAAATCTGGTTACCAATCAATACGAATATAAATTAGAGTAATTTTTTTTCTGCTCAATTACTACCATTTTTTCTTTTTCACCTTTTCCGTAATTTTCTCTGGCAACACTTTTCCTTTCGTTTGATCAGTTGAACTCAAAAGGTTTGGTACCTAAAATGAGTATCAATCGTCAACGGAATAGCGCTTGGGAAATGCAATCCTAGAAAAGGCAAATGTGTAACCGAGGTGCTTGACAAAGTGAAATGTCCATTCTCCATACAGTAATGTCTCCCATGTTAATCACTAGGTTAATGGCTGCTCCTGGCTAGATCACAGGACCCTGCATGATACTGGAATGCTCCCTGGTGAGGTACTGCAGAGGTATGTGCACAAACACCCACCCATTTAAGCTTTCAATAAATACAAGGCATCATTTTAAACCATTTCAGTAGAATAAATTAAAAATATTGCATTTCTATTGGCCTGCTTTGCTTCTTGAGCTGGCCTGGAGTGTTGTTCATGACATAGAAGACACAATAGTTTATTAGTGGCTACCCCAAGCTCTTTAGACTCCAGCACTTCTCGCTCTTTAAGCCTCAGCCCCATTTTTTGCAGCAATAATGATATTCTTTTTTTTTTTTTTTTTTTGAGATGGAGTCTCGCTCTCTCTCCCAGGTTGGAGTGGCATGATCTCGGCTCACTGCAAGCTCTGCCTCCCGGGTTCATGTCATTCTCCTGCCTCAGCCTCCTGAGTAGCTGGGACTACAGGCACCTGCCACCACTCCCGGCTGATTTTTTTTTTTTTTTTTTGTATTTTTAGTAGAGACGTGGGTTTCACCTGTTAGCCAGGATGGTCTCCATTTCCTGACCTCATGATCCGCCCACCTCAGCCTCCCAAAGTGCTGGGATTACAGGTGTAAGCCACCGTGCCCGGCCATAATGGTATTCTTCATTAGCATTGCCACCGTCATGGGGCCAACACCTCCAGGAACTGGAGTGATATAACCGGCTTTTTGTCTGACTCCTTCAAAATCCATATCTCCAACCAACTTGGGTTTGGCAGTTACAGGATCATGAACTCCATTTATTCCCACATCAATGACTGCTGCTTCTTCCTTGATCATATCTGCTGTGATCAGATTTGGAATACCTGCAGCAGATATTACAATATCTGCAAGAATTGTGTGTTTCTTCAACTGCTCTTTGGGAGTATACAGATGAGATATTGTAACAGTGGCATCACTCCGGGTCGTTCATGCGCTCCATCTGTGTGCAGTAACATTGCAATGGGCATTTCAACATTTTTTGACCTTCCAGCCACAACCACATTCTTCCCTAGGGTTGGAATGTCAGTTCGCTTAATTATTTCCCACACACCCCATGGGGTAGCTGGTAAGGTGGAATACTGGTCCAAACACATTCGCCCTACATTAATTACATGAAAGCCATCAGCATCCTTGTCTGGAGAAACAGCATTGCAGATCCTTCTCTCATCAATATGCTCTGGAAGAGGCAGCTGAACAAGGAGGCCATCTACATTATCATCATTATTCAGTTTACTGATTAAATTCAACAATTCTTCCTCTGAAATTGAAGCTGGTTTCACAATTGTCTCATTGTTGATTCCCACATCTGCAGCTGCCCTGGTTTTGTTGAGGACGTAGGAGTGACTTGCAGAATTCTCGCCAACTAGGATCACGCTCAGGTGTGGCCGTTTGTCGCCTGAGGCCACCCACTCTTCTACCTCCTGCTGTACTTCCTGCTTGATCTGCTGGGCCAGTTTCCTTCCAGAAATTACAACAGCTTCATCTCGAACTGCCGCGAGGTGGAAGGGGCGAGGGCGGAGGGAGCAGCTGTGCGCGGGCTGCAGCAGCCGGGCAGCCAACGTGGACATGCGGGAAGTCGCAGCCATAGCCCGCGCCGGTGACCACGCCAGGACTTGTTTAATATTTTTAATTTTTAGTAGAGATGGAGTCTCTCTATGTTGCCTAGGCAGGTCTTGATCCCCTGGCCTCAAGTGATCTTCCCACCTCAGCCTCCTAAAACTTTGGGATTATAGATGTGAGCCACTGCACCCAGCCCCAGAATAACTTTGGAATGCCTTTGGCCGAGAGGAGGGGTCCATGGAGTTGGTTAGGGGGCTTAGAATTTTATTTTTGGTTTACAAAGGTATACAATGTATTTGATATACATGTACATTATGAAATGGTTACCACAATCAAGTTAACACATTGATTGTTTGTCATAGCTACCCATCCCCTTCTTTTTAGTGAGAATTTTTAAGATCTATTCCTTTAGCAAATATTAAGTATATAATACAGTATTGGCCAGGGGCTTTGAGTCTGCCTTTCTGACAAGCTTTGTGGAGTATTCTGAGTAGCAGGGTTATTTGACTATTAGGAAAGACAACAGTTTGAGGTAACAATAATTTAAGAGACTCTATGAAGAGCTGAAAGAGACCATGAAGGGAACTCGCATTTGCCCAGGAAGGGCTGCCTGATTCTCCAGCAGTTTGCTTATGGAAATCTGCATTTTCTTGGTCTAGATAGTCAGCTGCACCTCCTCACTAGTTTATAATAGCATACTATCTTGCTAAGAGGGAATATGATGGAGTAAAAACATCACAAGTTTTAGGATCCAACACGTGGATACAAATCTTAGTGCTATAGGGCAAGATCTTTTAAACTCTTCAGTTTCTTCATCTGTGGGGTGCATAAAGTAAAGTCTTCCATACAGGGCTACTGAGAAGATTACACAAGCACTTGGCAGAGTGCCTGGCTCATAATAAATACAAATACAAAGGTCTAGAGTTATCTTTACTATTATTAATATATACATTAGCTATTTCCCTCTCTTGTGGAAACAATGGCAAATTTATTTCAGAAAGTTGTTCTTGAACAGTATGAGAAACACCTTCTGTTTGGGGAGACAAGATAGTAAATTTCCCAACATATGCTGGATGGTCCTTTTTCTTTTCAATGTCTTATTTCTAAAAGACATAGTAGGGGAAGAGCAGACTTAGAGAGAAGTGTGTTGACTTATTGTGATTCCCAGGAGCTTTGTTTCAAGTGACTACGCATATTGCTTCCTGACCCAGTGAATGTACAGACCGTTGATACAACTCCTTCCAGTAATTGAACCCTAAACAAACAATACTGTTCTTCCACTTTCTTTTCTCAGCTAAACACCTCTGACATATACTGATCACTTTTCTTTAAACCTTCCTAGACTTTCAGTTCAATCTTTCTTTTTTTCCTTCATTAGCTCTTGTTTACTCCCTTCTGTCTTTGTTGCTTTTTGCTATTCACAAATGAGGTTGGGTTGGGTGGTAAGAATCTTTTTACTTAAAATGATTTGATGATAACTCCAAATATGAGAGAAGAGGAAAGTGAACCAATAATTTTTTCTTTTGAGACAGAGTTTCACTCTGTTACCCAGGCTGGAATGCAATGGTGTGATCTTGGCTCACTGCAACCTCTGCCTCCTGGGTTCAAGTGATTCTCCTGTCTCAGCCTCCCGAGTAGCTGGGATTACAGGGGTGCGTCACCACACCCAGCTAATTTTGTATTTTTAGTAGAGACGGGGTTTCACCATGTTGGCCAGGCTGGTCTCCAACTTCTGACCTCAAGTGATTTGCCTGCCTGGGCCTCCCAAAGTGCTAGGATTACAGGTGTAAGCCACCATGCCCGGCTAACCAATTATTTTTAATAGATTTAAAAAAAGAAGTTCAGAAAAGTATGCTACTTCTCTGAAGTCACACAGCTCATAAGTGACAGAGGCAAGATATGAACTTAAGTTTTTCTAACCTCATAGCTCATGTTCTTTCAAGTATGCCATGCTTATTGTCAAATCTGGGAGATAAAACAAGCACACAGACTATTATAATTCAAGCTAAAGTGGGCTATAGTGACTTAAGTATACAACAGTAGTTTAGACCAAGTACTGCAAAGATCAGAAACAAGAAGGGATGTGTTCCGTGGGCAAACCACACATGGCTTTGTGAACTTGATTTGAGATTGGTCTCTGTATGAGACACTGCAGTTCATGAGAATAGCACACACACACAGACACACACAAAGGAAAATCCCAGCACCTCTTCTCAGAATTAGAAAGAGCCAAGTTTCAGTGGAAAATACCATAGAGATAAAGCTAGAAACGACAGGTTGGGGCCAGATTATAGAAGGCTATGCCAGGTGAGCAGGAACATATAACTCAGTAAACAACTAGAAACTGTTGTAAGTGCTTAGCCAACAAGTGACTTAATCAGAGCTAAATTTTAGGAAAATGAATTCAACAATAGTATATCGGATGGATTAGGGCAGAGAAAAGAAGAAAGCTCTATTTGGTGCCATGAAGGATACACAGATGCATCAGCCTTGTGTTCGATGTTTAGGATTCTCATTACACAGTAACTTTTTACACACAAAGAAAACTTCAGTGAAAGGTAGAATTTAATAAATGTCATTGAAATACACAAAATGTCATAGTAGTTCAAGGTTGAAGTGGCAAAAAAAATCTGTTTTTAGTTAGTGTAGAACGATAGATTTATTAGACAATCATTGTCAATGCGAAAATTTTGAAAAGCTAGGTCTGATTTCATGGACATTTAAACTTCCTTGAAATTTATATTTCAGCTCATATGTAGACCCAAACAATTAGCTCACCATCTCTTCAACCTAGGAATTCCTTCCAAATACTAATGCCTAAAATCTCTTTTTTTTTTTTTTTGTGACCCAGTCTTGCTCTGTTGCCCAGGCTGGAGTGCAGTGGCACAATCTCGGCTCACTGCAAGCTCCGCCTCCCGGGTTCACACCATTCTCTTGCCTCAGCCTCCCGAGTAGCTGGGACTACAAGTGCCTGCCACCATGCCCGGCTAATTTTTTGTATTTTTAGTAGAGACGGGGTTTCACTGTGTTAGCCAGGATGGTCTTGATCTCCTGACCTCGTGATCCGCCCGCCTCTGCCTCCCAAAGTAAAATCATTTTTAAAAATTATATATTAGGATTTCCAGTGGCAGGGTCTGGGGAAGGGGCGGCAGTTGCCATGTCCAGCCGCTAAGGTGGCAAGAAGCCCCTGAAACAGCCCAAGACGCAGGCCAAGGAGATGGACGAGGAAGATAAGGCTTTCAAGCAGAAACAAAAAGAGGAGCAGAAGGAACTCGAGGAGCTGAAAGTTAAGGCCAGAAGGAAGGGGCCCGTGGACACAGGTGGAATTAAGAAATCTGGCAAAAAGTAAGCTGTTCCTTGTGCCTGAGTCGATGGTGACCATTGATTTCATTCGTATTTAAACATCTGTATTCCCTGCATAACATCTTTTGCCACCTATAGCTGGAATGAAGTGTTGTCTTGGAGCCTGTTGTACATTTAAGAATAAACTTTTGTAAAAATAAAAAATAAAAGATAAAAAATTATATATTACTATAGAAGAGCTTGGTGGCCATGCCTGTAGTCCCACCTACTTGGGAGGCTGAGGCAGGAGGATCGCTTGAGTCCAGGAATTTGAGTCCAGTGTGGGCAACATAGTGAGACTCTATCTTTAAAAAAAAAAAAAAAAAAAAAGGAATTATTTAGGTATGCAAAAAGGCAAAGTTAAGAGTAAGAGTTTGGTTTTTAAAATAAAAGAAAAAAGAGCAAATCTACAGTAAGTTTTATTTTTAGAGCTGCTGCTTTATCAACTAAACTAAGATGAAACACTTATTCATAAGATGACAAAATTTTTTTTCTTCTTAAATTCATTTCTGAGTCAATACATATCTGACTCATTGTCACCAAAGAGGAACCTTCTTGCAGAGATCTGTGCAGCTGCCCTAGGGTCAGTCTCTACAGAAAATACACTTACCTTCATGCAATGCTAATAATGTAAATGTTAGTTGAAATCTGACTTTGATTATAAATAAGATTTTATAAAAATTGACAAGTGGACTAGAATTTTCTTTGCAAAAGTGAGATTTTTAACAATGAGGTTTCTGGTTTCTTGAGAAAATACAAACTCCCTAACACAGACTCATTTGCAATGAGAACATCCACGAAACTCTCAGAAAGTAAGATGGAGCAGTGCAAATATCTGTAACAAGCAATAATGCCACAGTGCAGGAAAAGCAGGATTAATATCATTCTGATTCAAAGCTTTTAAGCTTGGAAATCCATCTGACAGAAAGGATAAGAACTCAAGTTTATTTCAGCTGAAGCAAAACAGGAAGAACAATAAGTAGCTAATCGTGATAATGGGAAAAGAGGGGAAAAGATTAGCTGAGCAATTGATGTTTCCAGATCGAATGAATTGGTGAAGTCTCTGGGATTTAGGTTAAATGTTGGGGCAAATTGGGCGAGGATGGAACGGTTAAATTCACCTACCTGATTTTTGTTTATGAGATCCAGCTGGTGAGATAGAGAAACTTCTGAGGCATTTATTTACTGGAGACTGCTCTGATTTATTTAGCAGGAAACACAATATTCGTAATGAAACCTAAACGAAAGCAGTTGTGGAGCTGTTGGAAGGTAGGCTTCTTTTTTTTTTCTTGCTTTTTTTTTTTTCTTTTTTTTTGGTGAGATGGAGATTTACTCTTGTTGCCCAGGCTGGAGTGCAATGGCGCGATCTCGGCTCACCGCATCCTCCGCCTCCCAGGTTCAAGCGATTCTCCTGCCTCAGCCTCCCAAGTAGCTGGGATTACATGCATGTGTCACCACGCCCGGCTTATTTTGTATTTTTAGTGCAGACGGGGTTTCACTGTGTTGCCCAGGCTGATCTCAAACTCCCGACCTCAGGTAATCTGCCCGCCTCGGCCTCCCAAAGTGCTGGGATTACAGGCGTGAGCCACTGCGCCCAGCCGGAAGGTAGGCTTCTAAGAGCAGGAATAGGAACACACTCAAGCATCAGGTCAGAAAGTTCTGGCTCCATATGTCAGTGCCACCATTTACCAGCTGTTTGATTGAATATAGGAGAGTCGCAGGGGCTGCAGTGTTGCTGAAGCGTTCCGGAGTTTCATTTGCACAGCGAGCACGCTCTTTCCTTAGGTTGTCTAGCTACTGTGGTAGCTTGGAGGACTTGAAGATGGGGAGTTGGGAAGAGTAAGGAGGACCTGACCTCCCCACGCCTACCCCTGGCACTGCCTCAAGACCTTGAGCAAGATGCTCAATTCTCTGAGCCTAAATCTCCCCTTTGCACGACGGGAATAATAATATTCCCTTACACATATGTTGCATGTAGTAAATGAGGTTAATTAATGTGAAGTGCTGTCTCCTAAATGCTCCATAAATGTATGTTAAATGTAAAAGGTATCAAAGGGGAAATACTAAAGTAGGAAATTTGTTTAAAAGCAGATTGTTTCTGTTAAAAAATTCTCAATTCTGCACTGTTCCTAGATGAGTTTTGATATCTATTTTCAGATTAGTTAGCCTTCTATATCTTCTGCATCCTTAGATTCAATCAACCTCGGGACAAAAATATTTGAAAAAATTTAAAAATAATAATAGAACAATAAAAAGGATATAAACATTTACAAACACAGCCTAGCAACTATTTACTCAGCATTTCTATTGTGTCACAGGTATTATAAGTAATTTAGAGATGATTTAAAGTATACAGGAGGGTATGTGTAGGATATGCAAATGCCATGCCATTTTATATCAGGTACATGAGCATCCTCAGATTTTGGTATCCACGGGGGTCCTGGACCCAATATGCCAAGGATACAGAAGGACGAATAGATATTTAGCCCTAATAGTTAATAATAGTTTTTTGTTTTTGCTTTTGCCAAAGACATTTTAAAGAAGAGAAAAGCAGTTCTTGTTTAAATCATCATTACCCTGCCAAGGCCGTGGCTCAAATTCAAAGGGCTGCGTTTTCCCAAAGAACACTTAAAAACAGGGGACTTTATCACACTATGAGAGCAGAAGCTGGTTTCTCTCACTCCTGGTCCCTGAGGAGAGTGAATTGCTCCAGAAGCCCTTATTTGCTGCTGTCATTTGGATGCTGAAGTGTTAGAGCAACTCCCCTGCCCCTCCCCACATCACATTAAGAACTAAAATGGGCTGGGCACGGTGGCTCACACCTGTAATCCCAGCACTTTGGGAGGCCGAGGCTGGTGGATCACGAGGTCAGGAGTTCAAGACCAGCCTGGTCAATATGGTAAAACCCCGTCTCTACTAAAAATACAAAAATCAGCTGAGCATGGCGGCGGGCACCTGTAATTCCAGCTACTCAGGAGGCTGAGGCAGGAGAATTGCTTGAACCTGGGAGGTGGAGGTTGCAGTGAGCCGAGATCGCGCCACTGCACTCCAGCCTGGGTGACAAAGCAAGACTCTGTCTTAAAAAAAAAAAAAAAAAAAAAGAACTAAAATGACAGCACAAGGAAACATGAAGCTGTAAAGGTAGCTCAGTGCTCAAATGTTACTACCTTGAAGTGAAGGAAAATTGTAAAAACCGTCCCAAGTCTTAGAACTCATGCCCTACTTCCACCCCACGTTGACTATCTCACCTGCCAGGAAAAGATTTCACTCCTAGAAGCATTAATGTTGAACCAAGCATTTTGTTAGCCTGATTCTGTTTGTTCTTAAATAGATATGAAGATACCTTTTTACCTGAGAGTACATTAACTACTTACAGAAGAATGAATGAATGGAGCTCCCGGAGACTCTCTTAAGAGTTCTGCATTCATTTGCTCCCTCATTAATTGAAGAAAATTGGTGGGTGCATGTGCTGTGCTAAGACTGTGGCTAGAATGTGATAAGAAATGAATGAGACCCCAGGAGAGAGAGTTTGGCATAAAATAGTCATCCAATTATAAACCTCTGAATCATACAAAGTACTGTATTACATTCCAGGCACTATAAAATGAGCATAATTATACAAACGGGAAAACCATGTGGAATGTAGCTTTAATACATCACACACTCTACCTGAACTGAATTTGCTGTCATTAACAATTTCACTTGACTTTCTTAGAATTTAAATGGGCTTTTGAAAACATGATTTGGATATCCTGGTCCATTTAGAGAAAATGGCTAAGGAAGTCTGAATTCATGAATCCTTTTTCTCTTAAATATTCCTTCGGTTAAGAAGGGGCATTCAAAATCATTCTCTTGATCTTAGAGTTTTGTTCTAAAGAGCAGGTTCTTTAATTTTTTGTTTGTTTATGATACTGAGATTGGCATTTCTACCAATAAATAAACATGTTTAGAGTAACAGTTGGTCCACAGGGCTCCTTTTCATCTTTTCTTACCTCCTAAATAGAGTCTGAAGTCTGGTCTATGTGGCTTGGCATCAGTTCAAAGCAATTGTTTCCATCAGGAAACTATTTGCCAAATGGATAAACCAACTGTGATACTTCCATACCATGGAGTGCTGCGCAGCAATAAGAACCAAAGTGTTATGCTAAGTGAGAAAAGACAGTCTCGAAAGGTCACATACTGTATGGTTCCATTTATATGATAATCTCAAAAAGACAGAACTCTAGGGTCAGAGGACAAATCAATGATTACCAAGAGTCATGGCAGGGAAGAGAGGTGACCATAATTAAGGCTGTAAACGGATAGTATGAGGGAGATTTGGGGAGTGATGGAACTGTTCTGATTATAATGATAATTACAGGAATCTGTACACGTGTTCAAAATCACAGAACTGTACACTAAAAGAAAAAAGGTCAATTTTACAGTATAATTTTTAAAATCAAAGCAAAGCCAAAACAAATTTGTAAGGAAAACAAGATGTTTCCCATTGTTTGAAATATCTAACAGAACATATTAGTGTAAATGAAATCAATGCTCTATGGGAGGAAGGAATGGAAAGACAGAATCTTAGATTGTTGGATTCTCATAGATTATTAATCCAGGGTTAGCAAATGCGCTTGTGGCAGATTATATTTCTGAAGTTAGCTGCAATGATATGTGCCATTATCTAAGAGGACTTATCCTCTAGATAAGTCCATCCAGCCTGGGGAACATGGTGAAACCCGGTCTCTGCAAAAATACAAAAAAATTAGCTGTATGTGGTGGCACACGCCTATAATCCCACCTACTCAGGAGGCTCGAGAATCACCTGAGGGTGCAATGAGCTGAGATTGCGCCACTGCACTCCATCCTCAGTGACGGAGCGAGATCTTGTCTAAAAAAAAAGCTCTATGTCCCTATCACATGAATTTGTGACTGCCTAGACCAAGTGAGGATAGTGTAGTGGAAGCAACACTATGTGATTGCTGAGGCTAAGTCATAAAAACGCTATGCATTTCCTCCTTGTTCTCTTGGAACACTTGCTCTTAGAACCCAGCCACTCTAATGTGAGGAATTCCAAGTAGCCCGTGGAAAGGCCTAAGTGAAAAGGAACTGAAGTTTCTGCCCACACACCTGGCTGATCTTCCAGCTAGCAGCCAGCACCAACTTGCCAGCCATGTGAGAGTGCCACCTTAGCAAGAGTCAAACTATCTGAGGCTGCATGGAACAGAAAACACGTCTGCCAAGCCCTGCCCACGTTGGAAATTCATGAACAAATTAAATAATTGTTGTTGTCCTAATCCACTAAGTTTGGTGACTTGAATAGAGCAATAGATAACTAATATGTCATCTCATTTTTAAACTCATGTTTTTACTCACTTAACAGAAACAGATCAGAGTTCCTTTTGAAAACGTGGTGTTCAGAAGAGTTCTTGGGATGGAATGAAGCTTAGAGGGCAAGAGTCCCTGATTGATTAGTGAAGTCATCCCTGGACATAGTCTGAGAGATGGCACCAATGTTTGTCTATTTGTCAATTGTATTAGAATTCAGCACCTTCATTTTATATAATTAAGACAATGCAGGCAGGGTAAGATCTGCTTAAGATCACACAGATATTTAGTACCAGAGCCAAAGCTCTAAATCAAGTCTTCTGATGTGCAGTTTACTGTTTTTTCACTTTGCCATGTCCCTTTCCGGGGACCTGAATTCCCTGATTTCCCTGAATTCCCTGATTCCAGGGACCTGAATGACAGGACATAGAGCAGCAGATATATGCCTGCATGCTTCTACTTCCCTCTCCCATGCCTGTGACAGATATCATTGACACTCTCTTAAGGTCACTGGGATGCATTTGGATGACAGATTCCAAATTCCCATGGTTAACGAGAACCTGAGTGGAAATATACAAAAGCTGTAACTGATTTGTATCACGAGTGTCAGAGGAATACAGCAAAGGTGACTCAAAGTACAAACTGTACTTTGATATGGAAAATGCATTGTGTGTGAGCAAGAAGGAAGGCTTTAGGCATGACTACTCTGTATCAAGGATGTCTGTCTGAAACCACACATAGACTGACTTCCTACAGAATCTACTAGAGAATTGTTTCTCATGTCCTTGGGGAACTGTGCTGTAAATCCTGTTAGATAATTTCCATTTAATATTTTATAACTTGTAGGTGAAATAAAATCTGTTACTATAGTTATGATGTTGTATGTATTTAATTTGGCCTCATTTCAAACACAATAGAATTGGAATGCATACAACACATACAGGGTGGTACTGAAATATTGTACACTTTAATGGCTCTGTTCTTCACGGTGTGCTTGGCATCGTCTGAGAGCAAGGTAGGCTCAGAAAAAAAAAAATAGACCATTTCTAGGGTAAAACTTAAAAGCAGGATATACAAACCTATGGCACTACGGATTGCAGGGTAGCTCACTGAGTACAGCATTCAGATTCATCCAATGTAGGACCAAGAGCAGAGCTTCTCTGAACTTGATCATATGAAGCAAAACACCCTGCAAAAGAAACTGTAACTAAACTCCTAGAAAAACAATGATCACTTTCTCCCCTCCTATGATTCTAACTAGCGTGTGGGATGGGGTAAGGTATGCAGGTTATTTGCATAAAACAAGCAGCCAAGTGCATTCACTCATTTATTTGTTCGTGGAGCCCCTAGCAAATGCAAGGTGCTCTGTTAAACATTGTGGCGGACACAAAGATGAAATGGACAAGGATTTTGTCTTCAAAGGTTCTCTGGTAGGGACCCCACCATGCTCTCTTAATAGAGTAGGATTTGAGAACATGGGCCTAATGAGTTAGAAATCTAATGATCAGCCAGTGGCACCCAAACAAAAGATCATGGAGCTTAATCCTTAGAAGTAGGATACATCTGTACAATTGTCTACACAAACCAGCAGGCATCAGAAATGTTAATAGCATGCCCCTTCACCTTTTTCTCTGCCTCCCTTCCCAGTCTCTCTCATTCTTCGTGGATTTCATTATCATTGGAAAAATTATGAAATGCTGGATCACTTAGATGCATTACTATGCCCTTATGAAATTATTCCTGATGATAAAATTCTTTTAATCAGTTCCACTTTCAGATTTTCAGTATAGGCTTGTCCTTTAACAAGTAAATTTTTTTTTCCAGAAAAATATGCAGCAAGTATGGCAAAACAGAATACAATATTCTTGGAAGTAGATTTGTTTGGATAATAATTAAACTTTCCTTTTTCTGTACTTGGACTTTATTCTTCTAGTAATTTCTTTGTCTACATGAAATTTTCAGGAAGATTGACGTTATCATTCTTTTAAACTCTTCAAAAGACAGTCAAATTCTTGTTACATCTTTTCAGGTTTTGTATTTTATGTTTAGGAGCTGTTCATTTATATTTCCCCTAATCTTTTCTGGAATAGACCATCTCATCGCTTCCCACTGTGTTTTCCTAAATACCAGCAACTTGTTTTTTCAACAAATAATCTTAACTCAACAACCACCTCTCAAAGCTTTATAACATCTGGTAAATGCTAGTGCACAGGAACAAGGCAGAAAAGAATCTAAAGAATGAATATGGGGCCGGGATCCATGGCTCACGCCTGTAATCCCAGCACTTTGGGAGGCCGAAATGGGCGGATCACCTGAGGTCAGCAGATTTGAGACCAGCCTGGTCAACACGGTGAAACCCCGTCTCTACTAAAAATACAAAAAATCAGCCGGGCATGGTGGCTCGTGCCTGTAATCCCAGACTTGGGAGGCTGAGACACAAGAATCGCTTGAATCCTGGAGGTGGAGGTTGCAGTGAGCTGACATCACACCACTGCACAGTGACTCCATCTCAAAAAAAAAAAAAAAAAGAAAAAGAAAAAATGTGGGCTTTGGAATTGATCCAATCTGATGTCATGCAAGGCTCTGCCAGTACCTTCGTGACTCCGATAAATTAATCTTACCAGGGCATCAGTTTGCTTATCTGTAAAATGGGGATAAAATTCACACTTCAAGGTAATTATGAGGATTAAGTACATTATAAGAAAGCAGAGAGCGTGGTCCATAATAGGCACTCTTTTAACAATTTCCCTTTGCTTCCTCCTAAAAACGACAATGATAAAACTCAAGATTTAATCATTAAAACATAAATAGTTACAGATGCAAAACACTCATGTCCCAACTAGCTCTTCTGACACTCTGATATGCAGAATATTTGGCATTTCTCTTCTTTCTTCTTAATGGAAAAATGCTCCTACTATTAGTAAAAATGAAAATTTGGGGGGAAAAATTATCCACAGTTTCTTTATCTGTGGTTAAAGAAAATAGAAACAGCTGCTTCTATTTTTGTCATGGCCTGGCTTTTATACAGAACGGTTACATTTTCCCCACAGTCACAAACAGGGTGTGCTTATCATGGCATCACCTCTTTCAAGGGACTAATAGATTTATTCCAGGTGATAGTGGGAAGCAGCTAGAGAAGGAGGATTGGAAGGCTGAGGGGGTGTTAAAGTTAGCTGATGATATTGTTCGAACCTTTCTCCGGCACAGAAACTCCACAGAGAACTCCACTGCAGTTTTCGCTACCCAGGGCTGTTTCTTTAAATTGTTTGACGTCAGAGAAGGAATGCTATAGCAACAGTCTGTCAAACTGGAATTAACTCAGAAGAAAAATGGGGGTGGGGAGAGGAAAAATGCTCCCAGGCGGTACTGACTTCAGAGGAAGCAAATTGGTAGATGCATTTATTTTATGACATTTTAAACATAAAACACCCAGATAAATGTGAAAAAAAAAAAAAAAATTCGATTGAGATGCATGTGGTGTTTAACTCATGCAGAGAAGAGCGACTTGGCAGGGATATCTGGAAGGCCTTCCAGTTTTATCAATGACAATAGCAAAAATAACTTCCAAGTATTGGCCATTTATTTGGAGGCAAGCTTCGTGCAAACATCACTTCATTTAATATGCTTAGCACCTTTATGAGGCAGGTATCAGTATCTTTATTTTGGCGATGACGAAACTTAGGCCCGAGACGGTACACGGTCCTACAACTAGTGATGGTAGAGCCGGGACTGCAACGCAAGGTTGTGCAACTCTGGGCTTCCGTTTACTTTCTGACATTTAGAATTCCAGAATGGGAAACCTAAATGGGACCTTTGGGGTCTTCTAGCTCTGCCCTTCGAGCCTGCTAACAAGCAAACTGGCGCCTGTCAGCGCCGGAAAGGAAACTGGCCACGCCACTTAGACGGGCGCTACTTAGCAGCGTGCCCCGCCGCCACACCAACAAGAAAACGAAACTGCCCGGGAATGAATGTTTTTCTTCTCCTTCTGGCAGGAAACGAGAGAGAAAATAGGAAGCAGAAGCTGCGCGCGGCGCCCGCTCCCTTCGCCCCCCGCCCGGGCTGCGCGCGTTCCGAGGGTCTGCGCGCCCCCGCACGTCCCCGCCGGGCCCGCGCGCCTCGTGCCTCGCGCCTCGCGCCTCGCGCCTCCAGCCACGTCCCCGCCCCGGCTCCGGCGCGCCGGGGAGTTGGCTGCTGGGAGGTGCGGGACTGGGTGTGGCCGGCGGCTCTGGTCTCGGCGGTGTGCTGAGCTCTCCACGCCGGCTTCGCGCTCCAGGGGCTGCTGAGCGCCCAGCGGACCCCGGCAGCGCGCGGTCGACGCGGGCTCGAGCTCCCTCCAGGTAGGCGGCGAGCTCGCGAGCGGCGGCTCGTCGGTGCGCCCCGCGAAGCGATCCCGGGCTTCTCGCAGGGACGTGGGGCGCCGCGAGCCACCCCTGCGGAACGGGGCGCGGGTGACGGCGCGGGGTGGGGCGGGTCTCTCCTGGCTCCGGGACTGAGGGCTCGGGCGGCGGACGCTGCCCGGGAGGGAGGGGGAGGGCGCGCCTGTGTGGCGCTCCGCTGCCGCGCGGGAACCGGCCCCACGACTGCTGGCGCAGGCACTTCCCGGGCGGTCCAGACCGCTCGCCCCGGGCAGCGAGGAACGGTCGGCGGTCCAAGTCCTCCAGACTCCCCCGGGTTTCTCGTCACTCCCCAAGGCCTCCTCCCAGGAACTCAGAGCACAAGCCCGTGCGTGCCCCCAAAATAGCGGGTATTCGGGACTGCCCAGGAGGGCTGTTGGGTGGAGAGCGCTGGGAAGACTCATAAAAGTTCTACGCTGAGTCCAAAATTAGTCCAGTGATTTTGTTTCAGATTTATTTTGGAAATGATATAATGTCCAGAGTTTGGGGATGGGAGGGGATTAATGAATTTTGAATACTTGTGAGTTCACTACAATAAAAAGTGTTTTCCTTTTCTCTCCACCCTTTTCTGCTTCAGAACACAGATGATTGCTATATACTTTGATATGTATTGCTATTCGCTAAGGGAACATTGAATTTTCAAAAGTTTAAAACCAGGCTTTCATTTGTTTATACAAGCAATACTTTGTTATTTTGCGTCTCCTTGTGTTCCCTTTTCTCCCACTCCTTCCCTTTCTCTTTCCATAAAGGATGAGGATGCATCTTCCTCCCTCTTGGCCACCGACAAAGTAGCTTGGCGTGTGGATTAGCGGGAAGTTTTCTTAAAACGTTCAAAATTTAATTGTTGATTAGAACTTTTATTATCAGTCCGTCTCAGTGTTGCAAACAGAGTTTATGACCATTAAGTACATCTTCTAGGACAGAGATAGAACACACGCTACTTAAGTTGGGAGGGAAGTCATTTCTAGTCGGAGAGGAAAACGGGCTGATTAGGTGCATTTAAAATTGTGTGCTTTGAGTCTCTGCCATTGTTCATTTTAATACTCTTCAGTGTGGGCCTTTTGGTTTACTACTGATCCTAGGCTCTGAAAATTTACTGTATGTTTCAGTATGTGGCTTAAAAACATTTTAAGATTTTCCATGTTGCATTTTGGTTTGCAGATGAATTTGAAACTGAAATAGAAACTTTTGAAATATCATCTTATTGAACGTTGTCAACCCTCTGTATATACATTTATGAAACTGATTAATACAGCTTGTGATATTTTAGGTTGGTTCAACTCTTTATGGGCCCATAAACGTTGTTTAGGAAGTTATTTCGAGTCACTGGCCTTTGTTAACCTGTAGAATTGTTTCTTTTAAACAATTGGCATGTAAGTATGTCAGCACATACCTTTACACTTTAAAAATTAGACTGTGGGGCAATTTGAAAATTAAGAATTGGAATTAAGTGTTGGACATTTTTCTGCCCTTACCAAATACTGCCTGAGATGGTGTGATTTCTCTTAGGCGTGTTATTGAAGTCAGCTGGCTCTATCATCAGTTTCTTTACCTTGCTGACTCTTTTAATCTGCATCTGTTATGGACTTATTTATTAAAATATCTCTTCTGGGCTGGGCAGTGCTGCAAGTTATTCTACTTATATCTCACAGTAACACCGTTATCTACTTCCACAGGTAAGGAAATTGTCTGTGAGGTTTTAAGTAATTTGGCAGTGGTCATGTAGGCGTTAAGTAACTCAACTGGGAATCGAAGCAAGACCCCTCTGTTTCCAAAGTCAATGTTCTTTCCCCTGAGCCATATTAACTTAGTACGAGGGCATGAGGAGTGACCCTCAATTACTCATTAGCATGTGTGTAAAATATCCAAGACATGCCAGAAACATGTTTGTTTTTCCAGCATGATCATTATTGTCTGTCCCATGTTTTTATACAGCTCCTCACATCAGCCATTCTCTTCTCACCACTCTACTCCTAGTTAAATGCCTTGTTCCAAGTTCAAACCCTCCCTTTTGCCAGGGCACAGTGTATCCTATTGATATTAATAGGTAGTGATGGCTTAATTATCGTGATAAAATAATAACTCCATTTTAATGTGGGTTCTCTAGAGATAGAGTTATAACTAATTTGGAAGATTACAAACAGGAAGGCAATCTATTTTGGGGTATGAAACCCTTTGATATCCCTCAAATTAAACTAGAGGGTATTTTGATAGATATTTCCCTCTGCAATTTATCATACTCTCTCCTGCGCCTTCAATTTGTCAGTTACTACAGAATCATTTACATTATTGTACAGTCTACCATTTTAAAATAAAATTGTTTCTTGATCCAGTGTTCTGCTTCAGTGACTGCCTCATTTCTTTTTATTTATTTATTTTTATAAATAGAAGCGGGATCTCACTGTGTTGCCCAGGCTGGTCTTGAACTCTTGGGCTCAAGCGATCCACCCACCTCAGCCTCCCAAAGTGTTAGGATTACAGGCGTGAGCCACGGCGTCTGGCCCTGCCTCATCTCTCTACCTCACCTTGAGGAAGCGTAGTTTTTTGACAGAACAAAAAATAAATACAGGAGCCATAACCAGAAACTAATTAGTTACCTACAGGCACTGGGTAGGAACTGAGTAAATGGGAACAGCAGAAGGAATGGCCTTGTTCTGAATATACTTTTTTGTATAGTTTTGAGTTTTGGAAACTGTTAGTCTTTTTTATGTTCAAAAATAAAGTTAACAAGATGTGGAGAGTGGGACTCCAAAACAATACAAACAGCAACAACAAACCGTGTATTTCTGTGAATAATGTAAACTCCCAGAAGGAAAAAAAAAAACAACCCAAGTAAGTTTTGAGCACAGGATTAAAGATTAAAGAACTGAAAAAATAATCTTGAACTCTGTGTAGTGGTCTATTATTTGTATGGTAGAGGTGTAGCAATTCTGAAACTATTTTGTGTGCGTTATAGGATTGAGCAAATGAGTAAATTCATTGATATTTTGGGAACTGGGGTTTTCAATGTGGAAGAAGAGAAATAAAAATATGAAACAGGCCGGGCGCGGTGGCTCACACCTGTAATCCCACCACTGGGAGAAATGAAAAGTTAAAAATAAAACTTCAATAACGATGCAGCTTTGCTTCAAAAAGAAAATCTTTGAAAGACTCCATGTAGGCTGTCTCTACTCCTTATCTGCCATCTTCTTCTGAACCCGCTTCAGAGAGACATTATCCCTCCTACTCCATGAAACAATTCTTCTCCAGGTCACCAGGGATGTCAGTTTTGCCAAACTGGATCTTCAGCCACATTTGACGCAGGCAACAGATAACTCCTTCCTTATCAAAATGTCTTTTCCCCTTGGATTCTGGGACACCGCTCTTTCTGATTTTCATCCTGCCTCATTGGCTACAGTTTCTCATTCTTCTCCATCTCAGTAAATCGTACCACCATCCACCAGTTGCTCAGGCTAAAAATTCTAAGTTACCCTCCTTCCCCTGTTTCACTCATCCTAAATCTATTCCTTCAACAGCAAGTATTATGGGCCCTACCTTCAAAATCACTGCAGATTGGACCATCTTTTTTAAATAGCTAATTTGACCATTCCTATCACCTACACTGCCACCACTACCCTTGTGTCAAACTGTATTCTTCCCTGGCCTGGATGACTGCAGGAGCCCCCCAACTGGTTTGTCAGCTTCCATACACTCTGTCTCCCACCAGCCAGCATGAACTTTAAAAGAGGTAAATCAAAGCAGGTTATATCTCAGTCATCAGAACCCATTATTGTTAGATAAAAACGTTTTAGCTAGGCATTGTGGTGCATGTTTGTGGTCTCAGCTACATGGGAGTCTGAGGCGGGAAGGTTGCTTGAGTCCAGGAGGTCAAAGCTGCAGTGAGCCATGTTTGTGCCTGGGCAATAGAGTGAGACCCCATCTGAAAAAAAAATCAGGATTTTTTTTTTTTTTTTTTTTTACCATGATCAAGAGACTGTGACTGGGCTCTGGCACACCCTTCTAGTCTCATCTGCTGCTCTCTGCCCTGCTCACTCTCTTCCAGCCTCGCCATCGTCACTGCTGTAGGTCCAGGTTAGTTTCTGCCTGGGCCTTTGCTTGCTGTTCTGCCTGGAATGCTTTCTCCCAATGAAGACGTGGCTCATGCTCTCATTTCATTCAGTCCTTACTTAATTTATTTGAAAATAGCCTTCCTCCTCACCCTCTAACCTCTTGAAGTTCTCGCAGTTTTTTTCTTGCATACGACTTAGGTGTACTTAAAATTATGTTATTGATGTGCTTTATTACTTATCTCCTAGACAGATACAGAACAAAGCACTGTGGCAATGGGAAGTTTTGTTTTGTTTACTACCGAATCTCTAGAGCCTGGAATATGTTTGGCACGTGGTCGGGACTCAGATATTTGTTGAATGAAGGAATGAATTAATATTTGCTGTATCTTAGCTAATGCCGTTTCAAATGGAGAAGACAGTTTCCAGAGAATCTTACAGCATTCGTGCTATGTAAGGTGTTTGGTGATGCTGCTAAAGCTTCTCTGAAAGCTAACAAGTTATCAACTTTGAGTGTTTCACGTTATCACCTTTCTTTTGTATGCCCTCTGGTGGAGTGATGATAATAAGCGGCAAGTGAGTAGAATAGGTCAAGAAGAAACTAAAATGCAAGAACCTAGATCACAAACTGGATAATTAACTTAAAAAAATAGATTTGAAAATTTTAATTGTAGTTAAGCCTCTTGAATAATTATAATAAGATTAGAAAGAATGAAAAGAAAATGAGCCACAGATTTGAAGAGATATGTGGCTTAGGATGAAAAAATAACCTATTGAGCACACCCAAAATGTTTGAATCACTTAAAAGAATTCCTGCTTAAATATACTTCTGTCCCTTGAAGTATTTTAATATTTTTCCATCTTTAGTTCAAAGACCTCTCTCAACCGTAGTAATAATTTCAGTGAACCTTTATTGACTTTACCATGTGTCGGTTAACGTACACAAGTGGTGAAGCCAGTGTTCAAACTCCAGCAGTGGAGGACCAGAGACAGTCCCCTAAATCATCATGCTTCACTACCACCTTTGTGCCAAGGTCTTGTGGATGGTACAGGGACCGGAGAATTTCCTTTGGAGCAATAGTTATAGACAGAAAAATGCTTGGTAAGTTCACAGTGTGTGTTCCTCAGTTCCATTTTCCAGTATGTTTATAGAGAGCCTTTTCTTCCAGAATTGCTGAAAGGTGTGTTATTTTATCTTTTTTGAAATAGAAATCACATGAAATGTTTCTACACTCAGATGCTACTGACTTGCTAAAATAATATAAAGTTTCTCTTAGTGTATATATTTAATATTTATGGCAGTAACAGCTTAATTGTTCCTCCACTTTTGGCTTTAGCAGGGTTTGTTCATATACTGTATAGTTATTACAAAGGAAATTTAGTATACCTTACTGGGTAAGGACAAACTCCCACCGAGATGCTTATCTTAACTTGCAGTAGGAACCCTCTAAAAGAGAATTCGCTCAGAAGGTATCATTATTCTTAGTATCTTTGCAAGTCAGAGCATTAACACTGTTTTCTTAATAGCTGCATAATATTTCATTGTATGAATGCATCATATCTACTCTCCTATTTATATTTTTATTTTTTTGTCATATATACAGTTGGTTAATGAATATCCTTAAACATTAATTCTTACCTATTCAAAAGTGTTGGCCAGTTGCAGTGACTCACGCCTGTAATCCCAGTGCTTTGGGAGGCTGAGACAGGCAGATCACTTGAGCCCAGGAGTTCAAGACCAGCCTGGGCAACATGGTGAAACCCCATCTCTACAAAAAAATATAAAAATTAGCCAAGCGTGGTGGTGTACGCTTGTAGTTCCAGCTACTTAGAAGGCTAGGGTAGGAAGATTGATCGAGCCCAGGAGGCAGAGGTTGCAGTCAACTATGATCATGCCACTGCACTCTAGCCTGGGTGACAGAGGAGACCCTGTCTTAAAAAAAGAAAGGAAAAAAATGTATAAAGTACTCTTTTTAGAAGCCTTACTGTTTGTATTCTCTTACTTTTAGCTTGTCATGAATTTTCAGCTGTGGAGAAATTGATGAAATCTACTTTCTCTATGGAACAGATTCTATCAATTTCTCTGTAGCTGAAAAAAGAGAGAATCCTGCTTTGGGAGGGACAAGATGAGGACAATGGCCCCTATACTCAAAGAGCTAATAATTGCTAGGCTCTTATATAGGATTTTTAATTTTTTTTTTAATGGCAACACTTAGCAATGGCTTGACTCAGTTTTTTTCTCCTTATTTTTATATTCAGTTTTTCAACTAAACACCTTTACCCAGAGATCTTTTAAAATATGAAAATTGGTCATTAACTACTTGGTAACGTGAAACTAAAAACCCAGTAAGGCAGCTTAAGCTGAATGAGGTTTTATGTCTAATTGGCAGGTGACGTAAATTATATACATTGTGTTTAGGATAGTTAAAAAGGCTTACGGTGGCTAGTTTTTAAAAGGAAATAATTTAAGACATTCTAGAATTCTGCAAATTAAATTATGTATGTATGTATGTATGTATGTACGTATGTACTTCTTGAGACAGAGTCTCTCTCTGTCACCCAGACTGGAGTGCAGTGGTATGATCATGGCTCACTGCAGCCTTGGCTTCCCAGGCTCAAGCAATCCTCCCATCTCAGCCTCTTAAGTAGCTCGACTATAGGTGCATGCCACCATGCCGGCGAAATTTTGTGTATTTAAATGGAACATGATAGGCAGTTAATTACTTGAGGAAATTGAAATTTGTCAACAAGGGATCTTAGTTATCTGCATTACTTATTAAATGGGCTCTAGGGAAGCTGTTGAGAGGTTAAAAAAACAAAAAAAAAACCACCCTGAAAAATGTGATCTCCTTGCCATGTGGTCTAAAAAACAAAAAAAACTTAGTATTTAAAAATTTTAAACTTAGATATTAGTTTTCACGGTTTATATTAACCTTACTATGGGAATTAAAATTTATGAACAAGAGATTTCATTTGGTTCATTAATTATTGAATATATCACCAGGGAAACTCTTTGGGGGGAAAAAATGAAAAAACCACAAAGACTCCTCCTTGCTGTAAGACATAAAGAAGGTAGAGATACGTTAGTATGTAAATTTCATTCATGTTTACGTGTTGACTCACCTTTTAATGCAAAATATCTTTGCAAAGGTTTTAGAAATGTTGACTAGACAGATTATGAGAGGATGCTGAAGAATCGGGGGGATTGTGTGTTCTCTTAAGGTGTTGAAGAGCAGTCTTGGTATATGTGATAGTGAGTGTTGTAGGATAAAAACATCAATAGGAAAATCAGCAGTAGAACAAAACTAAATGTGACTATATGTAACTAAAAATGAGTATTCTATTCAGACTGCATGGTAGAGATAAGACCCTTTGAATGATAGATTCTGAGAACGTTAGTGGTAGGGGTAGAGAATTGGGGATGGGATGGAATCCCAAATAACTTGAGTTATTAATTAGCTGCTAATCTAAACCTGAGACAGTAATTGGCAAATGAAGTGTGATCCTGAGGTAGCAGAGATGGATATCTGCTCATCTCAGAACAGTATCACCGTAAGTACACTTGCTTGTTAACTAAAACCTGTAAAATTTTATCTTATAGGTAGGCATTATGGCTTTGTTAAGAAAAATGAAATCTATAGTGAAAGACACTGGATGCTGTATTCTATTTCTACTTATTATTGGTAACTTTATGACATTTTACCTTTTTTTTTTGAGACGTCTCACTCAGTCACCCAGGCTGGAGTATAATGGTGAGATCTCGGCTCACTGCAACCTCTTTCTCCCAGGCTCAAAAGATTCTCATGCCTCAGCCTCCCAAGTAGCTGGCATTACAGGCGTGCACCACCACACCTGGCTAATTTTTGTATTTTTAGTAGAGATGGGGTTTCACCATGTTGGCCAGGCTGGTCTCGAACTCCTGACCTCAGATGATCCAACTGCCTCAGCCTCTCAAAGTGCTGGTATTACAGGCATGAGCCACTGTGCCTAGCCATAAGATATTTTACTTTTATTGAAGCTATGAACATAAGGAATTGTAGCTACCTTTCCATGACTATGGTAATTGCATAAGTTACATTTTGTCCTATGAAGCGGAGTTAGCAAATAAGCTAGATGGTAATGCTTGTGAGGCACTCATAAACATTTGTCGGATGAAATTCTGATATCCCCAGTTGTCATATTCTAACCCTTTAATGGTGGGATTGAGTTTTAAAATTTTTGTATGTAACCAAAAATAATACATAACCAAGTCTGGTAAATTTAAAGGGTTGTTTCTGGTAAAACAAAAGCAAGTTATGTGACTTTAAAGTGATACAAAACTGCCAGGTGTGGTGGATCACACCTTTCATCCCAGCTACTCAGGAGGCTGAGGTGGGAAGACAGCCTGAGCTCAGGATGTCAAGACAAGCCTAGGCAACACAGTAAGGACCCCATCTCTAAAAAACAATTTTGTTTTTAATTAGCTTGGCATGGTGGTGCATACCTGTAGTTCCAGCAACTTGGTGGGCTGAGGTCGGAGATCGTTTGAGCCACTGGGTTCAAGGCTGCAGTGGTGAGCAAGGATGGCAGTGCCACTGTGCTTTAACCTGGGTGACAGAACAAGACCCCATCTCTTAAAAAAAAAAAGTGACATAGGACTGTGTGACTTGGTAACACAGAGATAACTCCATGTGGTTGTATAAAAAATCCAAGAGATGATAATGCTTGAGTAGGTCATGTGAGGAAAGACAGGCTAAGTGTATGACTTTAAATTGACATCATCATCATTTATGCTTCTAATGTTTACTTCACAAAATCTTAGAGTACTAAAACCAAGAGGCTCCAAGGTAGTTTTAGGACTAAGTAAAAGGAAATGCCCTGCTATTTTACAGAGCTGACAGTAAATTTATAGAACTTGTTACTTTAAAAAGTAGTACAGGTGAAAATATAAGCCTACTAAAAATGGGTTCAGTGAATTCATGGACAATAGTTTCAAAACGTATTGTGTAAAATTTAAGAGAAATCCTTAGTATGTTGAGTTTAGCCACATTCTCATAAACATTTGGTTTCAATGATGTAATACTTTAAATACAAGTTCTGTCATAGCATTTACACTCTAATATGATTATAGTGATGAGCCCCATAACGATGTTTCAGTCGGCAGGGCTTGGGGGCTCACGCCTGTAATCCCAGCACTTTGGGAGGCCAAGACAGGTGGATCACCTAAGGTCAGGAGTTCGAGACCAGCTTGACCAACATGGTGAAACCCTGTCTCTACTAAAATACAAAAATTAGCCAGGCGTGGTGGTGGGCACCTGTAATCTCAGCTACTCGGAAGGCTGAGGCAGGAGAATCGCTTGAACCCAGGAGGTGGAGTTTGCAGTGAACTGAGATCATGTGCCACTGCACTCCAGCCTGGGCAACAAGAGTGAAACTCCGTCTCAAAAAAAGAAATGATGTTTCAGTCAATGAGTGGACTGTATGTAGGATGATGGTCCCATAAGATAATAATATCTTTTTTTTTTTTGAGACGGAGTCTCACTCTATCACCCAGGCTGGAGTGCAGTAGTGCGATTTTGGCTCACTGCAACCTCTGCCTCCCGGGTTCAAACGATTCTCCTGCCTCGGCCTCCCAAGTAGCTGGGATTACAGGTGCCAGCCACCCAGCCTGGTTAATTTTTGTTTTTGTATTTTTAGTAGAGACAGGGTTTCACCATGTTGGCCAAGCTGGTCTCGAACTCCTGACCGCAGGTGGTCCACCTTCCTTGGCCTCCCAAAGTGCTGGAATTACAGGCATGAGCCACCCTGCCCGGCTATACCATGTTTTTACTGTCTTTTCTATATTTAGATATGTTTAGATACACAAATATTTACCATGGTGTTAAAATTGCCCGCAGTATTGAGTATGCAGTACAGGTTAGTAGCCCAGGAGCAATAGGCTATATGCTATAGAGCCTAGGTGTATAGTAGGCAGTACCATCTAGGTGTGTGTAAGGACACCCTATGACGTTTGCACAGAGATGAAATTGCCTAAGGACGTGTTTCTCAGAGCATATTCCCATCGTTAAGTGATGCATGGCTGTATTGTTACTTAGCTGTTTTTCCAATGGATGAATGTTTCTGATGGGGTGGGTTTTTGTGCCTAGCACAGGGTAGGTGTTAAATACATGTTTGTTGAGTGGAAGAAGGAATCACATGATGATTTAGATTGACAGTAGGTCAGAGTAATACTCATTTCTTACATACTTTTAGGAGTGCAGGTGAAAATAATAGGAACAATGCAGAAGAAAATCCTTTTGAAAACTTTCCCAAAATGTTGACTGGAAAAGAATTTAAACTTATTTAAAGCTGCTATTGTATCTCTCTCTCTCTCTCTCTCTCTCTCTCTATATATATATATATATATATATATATGAATTTTAAATAAATACACTGAAAGAATAGAAACATATCAACACTATACTTAAGACATGTACTCTGCATTAGGTTTTAATTCCATGAATTCCTATTCATTTTTTATTTTTATGCATGAAATTTTACTAATGGAATTTACCATCCCTGTTTAGATTCTGCATTGATAACATATCCTGTTCAGTGTCATAACCCCTAATTATTAACTGTGTTCACCCCAAATAGATCCATTTATGATACGTGGAGAAAGAACTTGTTTTTCTTCTTGATCAATTTGTGCCTATATCAACTGATCACATTGTGCCTTGTTCAGAAAACGTAATCACAAGTTCTTTAAAAAAAAGTAATAAAACATGTAAAAGTCAGCCTGCATTTCAGAATCTAAGTCCCTTTTTAATTCCCAAAATACATGAAACACTATTTTCTTGGTATTTTCTCATGTACTTTGCTGCTTTAACAAAGATTAATCCATTTAAGTCTTAACTTTTAAAAAAATGTCTCAAGTGTCTTTATTTTTAGGTAGCATGAACATTTCAAGATAAAAGAAGACAGCTTGGTTCCTAACTGAGCCTGTCCTTCCTGACCTTGGTATTTATTTCATTCTTATATTTCTTTAAGAGTAAAGTAAGACCAAAGGAGGTATAGCTGCCCCCCAAAAATCACAGTTCTGTTTGATGCATCGTTTCCCTCAAGGAAAGAGAAGTTAACACCTGAACTATGTCAAGGAATTAATTGTTACTGATTTCTGTGTACAAATATTTTAAGTTGGGAGTGTTAAGAAAATTGCAATTTATATAGGAACTTCTTTTCCCTTTCTGAAGCCATTCTTTAGAAAAACATTCAAAATCTTATCATAATTCAGATATGGGAAGTTATTTTGCTTTATTTTAAAATGAATTAAGAACACGAATAATTTTTTAAAATCTATATTTGTTACAAAAAAAAAAAAAAGTAGCCGGGCGTGGTGGCGGGCGCCTGTAGTCCCAGCTACTCGGAGAGGCTGAGGCAGGAGAATAGCGTGAACCCGGGAGGCGGAGCTTGCAGTGAGCTGAGATTGCGCCACTGCACTCCAGCCTGGGCGACAGAGCGAGACTCTGTCTCAAAAAAAAAAAAAAAAAAAAAAAAAAATCTATATTTGTTTTAATGTGTAAGTCAAAGAAAATATCTGAGGCAAGTCTCAATCATTTTGTGAGGTTTATTTGCCAAAGGATGTTTGCCTGGGAGACAGGTCTGTGCCTTTCTCTGAAGATGATTTTGAGGGCTTCGGTATTTAAAGGGGAAAGGGCAGGATATTGGGAAATACACAATTTTCATGTGAGAAGTGGGTAGTGGAAAACAGTCATTCATGCCTTTGTCTCGATCAGTGAATCTGCATTTTTACATAAGACAACATAGACAAATAGGGCAGAGGAAGCAATCAGATATACATTTGTCTCAGGTGAGTGGAGGGATGATTTTTGAGTCCTGTCCTATATCCCCACACCTGTGAAGATAAGCTATCAATTCACATCACCATGGTGAGCTTCAACAGAACCGCTTTAGGGTAGAGATCTTAGGGCCCACAAGGATTTCCTCGTGGGCAAAGTGTGAGGGAGGTGTGTAGCTTTTCATCTTTGTAGCCATCTTTTTTAGGAGCCAAAATGGGAGGCAGGTTTGCATGACCCAGCTAGACTTTTCCTTTAGGCTTAGTGAGTCTGGGGTTCCAAGATTTATTTTCCTTTCAGAGATGTCTTTATGTGTAAGTATTTAGATGTTTTATCTCATCAGGAAGATTATATAAGTGCCAGTTTAGTGATTTTTAGGAAGTGATTAATGCATGAACACACGTTCTTGAACTTTCCTCCAGTCACACGATCTTAAACTGCTTGTGTAAATAAGAGCTTAGACCAGTGGATCTCAAACTCTAGAGAGCTTCAGACTCACCACGAAGACTTGCTAAAACACAGATTGCTGGGCTCTGCCCTCAAGGTTTCCAAGTCTGTAGTCCTGGGAAGGGATTTATAAATTTGCATTTCTAACAGGTTTCTACGTGATGCTGCTGCTGCGGGTCCCCACACTCTGAGAACCACAGATTGAAACTGTTTGGTTAAATTAATGGTTATCAACCCTGGTTCCGTCCTTACACACTTGAAGAGTCAAGGCCTTAGGGTGGGGGGGGGGGGATGGGTCACAGAGTCAGGTGCTGCTGATGTGGTGGGGCAAGTATTTAAATCTTCAGCATGTGGATGTAGTTGGAGAAAGCCCTTCAAATAATTGGTTGTTTTCTTCCTGTTCTCTCTCCCTTTGAAACCACTCTCCTCTACCTCAATATGAGAGTCCTGTTGCAAACGGAACAGTGCTCATGGATTGTTTTAGTCCTCTCCCAGAAAATAAAACACAGCCTTTATCAACAGTTGCCCCAGTGCTTCTTAAGGAGTTCAGTAGAGGAAGAAGTAGTTAAATTGAAGCATAACTGAGGTGCGAAGGCCAAGAAAGGACTTCCTTCTGGTCATTTCTTTTTCCATTTTTGTTTAGAGCACTATAGTATTAGATCTGTCGATTAATCACTGTAGATATTAGCCTGAGTAGTGTTCATGGTTATAGCTTCTTCGTATATTCCTCCTGCTGGGCCAAATTAACTTAAATTTCCAAAGACATCAAAAAATGCGTATTATTTAATTCTCAAAACAATCCCACAGGGGTAGCGATCCCCACTGCACAGATGAAGGAATGGAGACTTAGAGTAGTTAAAGAATTTCCGGGGTCACACTGTAAGTAGTCATCTCTGGCGCCATTAGGTTGTGTGAACTTGGCTAAGGTCTGTAACCTCCATGTGTAAAGTTTCCTCGTCTGTGGAATGGGAATGATACTGGTACCTACCTTCTGAAGTTGTTTTGAGAACTAAATAGTTACTACACAGAGTTGTGTACATACACGTAATAAATGCTCAGTAAATGTTATCTCTTGGTTGGCTAACTCCTAGTTAGTACTTTTTAAGTTCAGGGGTAATCCTGCCGTTTTTTTTTTTTTTTTTTTTTTTTTTTTTTTTTTTTTTTTTTGAGATGAGGTCTCACTCTGTTGCCCAGGCTAGAGTGCAGTGGCACAATTGTAGCTCACTGCAGCCTCGACCTCCAGGGCTCGAGTGATCTTCCCTCCTTGACCTCCCAAAGCACTGGGATTGCAGGCAAATGCCACCACACCTGGGTAATTTTTTAATTTTTTTTTTTTTTTCTGTAGAGATGGATATCTGCCATGTAGCCCAGGCTGGTCTTGAACTCCTGGCCTCAAGTGATCTGCCCACCTCAGCCTCCCAAAGTGCTGGGATTATGGGCATGAGCCACTGCACCTGGCCTATCCTGCCTTTGTGCCAGGCAGTCCTCCTCATGTGTATTACAGGTCAGTCTCCTAACAATTTAGAAACACCAAATACTCTTGAAAACTACAGGGTTTTTTTTTTCCTTTTCATAAATAATTTAGTGGCAAAACCTTATATGACCTGAACTCATTTGGTGGCACAGTGTGACCTGAACTATAACAACATGAAGCTATTGGTTAGTCTGTTTTTGTTTTTTTGAGACAGACTTGCTCTGTTGCCAGTCAGGAGTGCAGTGGTGCAATCTTCCACTTGCTGCAACCTCCGCCTCCCAGGTCCAAGCGATTCTTAGGCCTCAGCTTCCCGAGTAGCTGGGACTACAGGCTCACACCACCATGCCCGGCAGATTTTTGTATTTTTAGTAGAGATGGGGTTTCACCATGTTGGCCAGGCTGGTCTTGAACTCCTGGCCTCAAGTGATCCGCCTGTCTCGGCCTCCCAAAGTGCTGGGGTTATAGGTTCTTAGTCTGTTTTTTTCCTACCTCGTATAACATGCTTTACATTTTGCTTCAGAAATTTTAATTCTTGAGTCTGTGGGTGCTGCTCTGGGGTCTGATGGGTGTTATGCCAATACAATGAACATACCTTTCTAAAACCTAGAAACTTCCAAATTCTGAAATATATCTGGCCCTAGGGTTTAGGGTAATGGATTATGGGCCTATGTGTGTATGTATTTCTATGTCTGTCTTCCCTTTTAGACTGTAAACTCCTTGAGACCTGAGCCTAAGTTTTATTCATATGTAACCCCAGATCCTGGCACATTCAGTAAATATTTGGTGAGAGAATAAACCCTACCAGGACATAACAGTTAGGTGAAGGGAAATAGACTGGAGATCAGTGCCTTATTTATTTCCTGGAACACGAAACAGCCTGCCTTCAGTTCACAAGAGGTTGAATTGTTTTACCTTAGGGATACTTAAAAATGCTCAGTGTAATGAGTAACTTGGTAGCAAAACAAAAAACAAGATAAAAAACCAAAAGTTAATGCTGTATGCTACAATTTCAGCATCTGCAACTTCTATTTTCCTCTCTTATCCACTTGCCCCATGCAGCTGTACGGTTTTGACTAACTTCCTGAGAAAGAAAGCCACGTGGAGATGTCTGTGTATGGAATACTTGGGGTGGGTGGGCATGTGTGTTTTAAAATTTCTTGGTTAAAAAAAATCATAAAAGCTTTAAATATTGTACCTGATTAATTATGGTTTTTAAAAATTATTTTATAAAGTATAAGAAATGTAAATTTGTATTGCAAAAAGTAGAATACTAGAAAATTAATAAAAATTTAAAATTATGAATTGACTTTTAGAGAAGCAAAAGTAGTTTATACTTACATTTTTATTTTATTCATTTTATTTTATTTTTATTTTATTTTATTATTTTATTTATTTTATTTTATTTATGTTATGTTATGTTACGTTATGTTATGTTATTTTGAGATGGAGTTTCACTCTCATTGCCCAGGCTGGAGTGCAATGGCATGATCTCGGCTCACTGCAACCTCCGCCTCCTGGATTCAAGCGATTCTCCTGCCTCAGCCTCCCGAGTAGCTGGGATTATAGGCATGCCCCCAGCTAATTTTGTATTTTTAGTAGAGATGGGGTTTCTCCATGTTGGTCAGGCTGGTCTTGAGCTCCCGACCTCAGGTGATCCGCCCGCCTTGGCCTCCCAAAGTGCTGAGATTACAGGCGTGAGCCACTGCATCCGGTGTATACTTACATTTTTAAAGTACAATTTAAAATAACATTTTTTAGGCTTATATGAGCTTTCGTGATTGGTATGAAACTTAGTAGCTAAGAAATAGTTGTATTTTCTTGTCTTGTACAGATTAAAATGTGTTCATTACCACAGCAGTATAATTGTACAGCCTGCATAATGCCTTGCTTCAGTAAAAGTTCTGTGGACATTCTAAGACATGGAGTGAGAAGGCCATTTGAATTATGCAAGTGTATTTTTTTCCATTTATTTAACAAATTGGCTTGGATACAATGGCTCATTAGTATCTTTTGATATTTGTAACTGGTACAGCTGAACTCTTAAAACATAACTGATATGCTGCTTTCTGCTCAACAATGCTTTCACTATGTGATAGTTATTTAAAATGTGTTAAATGAATCAAATATTGATGTTGAAACTGTTTAGTCAAGAAGTTACAGTAACAAAATAAGAGCACTGTGTTTATGAAACAATTTCTATTTAGTTATTAGTTTAAAATTGCCTTAGTCAGCGATGTTAATGCCACTTTGAAGATTGTGATAAGCAGCTCCTCTGTGATCTTGAGCAAAAATCACTATTGGTTGAAATTCTTGGATGATTACATTGTCCCCTTCTGATTTTTTTTTTTTTTTTTTTGTAAAAGAAAGAGATGGTGTGTGTATCTCATATTCCTGTTTAGCTTTGCTTCCTCCCAAGAGGGAAGTTTCTTAACTAGCTTGATGAAGATAGAACCCTGGGACACATAAATCAATATTTAAATGAATGGAGGAGAAGGACCCACAAAGGTAAAAAGAAGGAATAAGTACAAGGATAATCAGAGAAGTATGGGTTCATGAAAGCCTTAGGAATAAAGTTTCAATAAGAAGGGAGGATCGTTAGATTGAGCAAAGAGGTCTTAAGATGCCCTTTGAAAAGAGGCCGTATGGCAGAGTGGTAAACAGCCTGGGTTTCAGAGTCATATGCCTGGATTCAGATGTGAACTCTGCCTCTTATCTTAAGCAAGTTATTTAACCTGCCTAAGCTTCATTTTCTTTTTTATTTTTATTTTATTCCATTTCATTTATTTTATTGTTCCCAGTGGACTTCAGGTACAAGAGTTGGATAAATTATAAATATACTCACCTTTGATTCCTATAGCACTCACTTTTATATATTTATGTTTGCTTGCTTATTTTATTTTTTTATTTTTAAGAGACAGGGTCTCATTCTGCTGCCCAGGCTGGAGTACAGTGGTGCAGGCATAGCTCACTGCAGCCTTGAACTCCTGGGTTCAAGCGATCCTCTTTCCTCGGCCTTTGGAGTTGCTGGGACTACAGGCGTCCACCACTCCGCTGCATCCAGCTTGTGTGCATTCTTTTTTTCTTTTCTTTTCTTTTTATGAGACAGAGTCTTGCTCTGTTGTCCAGGCTGGAGTGGAGTGGTGTGATCTTGGCTCACTGCAACCTCTGCCTCCCAAGTTCAAGCGATTCTCATGCCTCAGCCTCCCAAGTATCTGGGACTACAGGCACACACCACCACATCTGGCTTATTTTTGTATTTTTAGTAGAGACAGGGTTTCACCACATTGGCAGGTTGGTCTCAAACTCCTGGCCCCAAGTGATCTTCCCACCTCGGCCTCCTAAAGCGCTGGGATTACAGGTGTGAGCCACTGTGCCTGGCCCATTGCGTGCATTCTTAAGCAATGTATCATTTAGTTGTAGTTGTTTTTTGAGTTTTATAATGCCAGTATGTGTCTCCTGGAATTTTCTTTTTTTTTTCCAATATTATTTTAAGATTCTTCTATGTAGCATGTAACTGTAGTTCATTTGTTTTCACTGCTGTATAATAATTCACTGTGACAACACTACAGTGATCAGTTCTCCTGTCAGTGGGCATTGGTGTTCCAGTTTATTGTTATTATAAGTAGTGCTGTATGAACACTGTTCAATCCTGTGCACATGTACTATAGATTCCTTAGGGCTTAAATATCCAGAAACAGCATTGATTTGTCAGGTTGAAAGATATATGTGTTGTCACCTTTGTTAGATGTTGCCAAATTGCTTCCCCAAGAGTTGTCCCATTGAATATGTCCCATTTCTACAACCTTGCCAACCGTTGGTTGAGACGTAAAATGTTACTAATCTAATAGGCATGAAATTCTATCTTATTTTAATTTGCGTTTCCCTGATTCCTGAGGTTGAGTGTCTTTTCATTTGTATATGGTCCTCTGAAGCTTTTCCTGCTGTGGTTTGCCAGTTCATATCTTTGCATATTTTCCTGTTGGATTGTTAGTCTTTTTAATAATTCATTTGAAGTAATTACTTTAAAAATTCTAGATGTTAATTCATTATTTGAATTTTAGCTTAGAACTATCTTTTCTCAGTCTGTGACCTGTTTTATTTTTTGATGTTTTGTTCTTTTGAGATATCTATGTTCTTATCATAGATACCTTGTGTTTACCCAACTGAAGCTGCTTGCTTTTTTTTTTCCACCATTAGAGACAGGGTCTCTTTTTAAAATGTTTCCCAGGTTTGAGTGCAGTGGTGTGATTGTAGCTCACTGCCCTTCAAATTCCTGTGCTTAAGCGATCCCCCCACTCAGCCTCCTGAGTGGCTGAGACTAGAATTGTGGACCACCATGCCCAGCTGGAAGCTGCTAGCTCTTCTAGTTGATCTTTTCTCATCTCCCCAGTTTTCTCATATGTAGGAATAATTATAAAAATTGTCAGCAGTGGATGTGTCTGTGTGGTGGGGGTGGAGGGTACAGCTGGTCGTTGAACTGTTGGTAAGCCTTTGGGGAGATTCTGCTCCCCTATGTTGAAAGCTTTTGGGTATTTTTTTTTTTTTAAATAGCATGCTTGATGCCTCTTTGTCTTCATCTTTGGCGTTCATTTATCAGATCTGTGTTATTGGGAGAAGTCCCACTCAATTTTGTGTTTTGCCTGTAACTAGTGTAGATGAAAAACTTTCTGTCTGTAATCACTTCGTGTTTTTATCATTATTTCAGGAAAAGTCTGATCAGTGAGAAATGATTTTTTTGGTTTACTCCCTTCTCAGATTGGGCTCTTGATTATTTTAAACTTTAAGGAACACCGAATTAATTGATGCTGCAGTTAGTCTGCCTGGCTAAGACCCAATGAAGGATTTCTTCAGTAGTGGGTGACTGCCTTGCCAATTTCCACCCCCACCTCCACTTTCCATATTTTTCTTTTCCTCACATCACAAAGCTTCAGACATCCTTTTGCCACTTCCCTGATTTCTGTTTCTTATTAAACTATGGATGTAAAGGAACTGCAGGAGGGCAAGTGGTTAGATGACTTTCTTTCCTGCTGTCAAAATGTGTCCCTAAAGACCTTCCCTTCCTTGAATTTACGCATGCTTTAGATAAACAGCCTGAGGGAGCTACTTACTAAACTATACCTGATGTGATAGTATTGTTTCCAAGAATTAAAAATTTTTATAGTCATATTATGTACACACATGTCAATACAGTTTGGCCACTTTGGATCCTTACCTTCAAAACATATTTACTAGGACTTGCCATATTAGGCTTCACCTGGGGCATCCTATGGCCTTGTTCTACTGTAGTCAGCCTTTAGGTTTGTCTGAGAGTAGTTTATAATCTATTGGTCTGTGCTAGATTCATGCTTTATTGGTATTCTCAGGAATCCAACAGTTGTTGGCTGAGAAGAAAAGATCACCAAAAAATCTGTGTAATCAGAATGTTCTCTCTCCCAAGTGACAAAATGAATCAGTTGTGTTTTTTTTTAAAGAGTGAAAAGTTAGTTCCTCTTTTTAGCAGCAAAAAGGAAAGGGGAAAAAAGGGCAGCTTTGACATTTCTTTTTAGACATCCAAAGAAAGGTTGCGGTTGTCTGGCACAGGCATCACAAGGGTTCTGATTTTGCAGCTTAGCAGCATTTCTCAGCACCTTGCCTTATAACTACGCTCCCCTTCCATCAGGCCTGCCCAAACATAGCTGGAGGCTGCTGGACATGAGGTTGGAGAACTCAGAATTTCATGTGAGAAAGTGGGGTCATGTGTAGGCAGTTCTCTTTAAAAGTCCTTGGTGAGGGGAAGAAAAAAGACTGTAAGTGATGGTGCAATGTGGAGTCAAGGAATTTTTTCTTTTTTCTTTTTCTTTTTCTTTTTAAGGGAGGGACTTGGGCATATTTAGCTGCTGGTGGGAAAGACCCAATTGAAACTGAAAAGTTCTCCACAGATTGTTTGCTGGATGAGAGTGAGGGATTATAACTCTATAGTGGACAAATTAAGCTGTTAATAGCTGAACACACTGAGGAATCTTAGCTTCACTGATAGTAGCACAAAGAACCATTAAGTTCATCCTGATGTGCTACAGGATGAAGTCCACAGCATCACCTGGAAGGATTCTTGCCAAATATATTGAACCTGAATATAATCTGGCCGGTAGATCTAACTTCCTTCCAGTTTACAAGCAATCAGTAAAGAAGATAAACAAGTTAAACAGTACCATAAGAAGTAAACAGAATGGGGTACATTGTGTAGGACAAGTGATTTAGTCTTTTTTTTTTTTTTTTTTTTGAGAGTCTCACTCTTCACCCAGGCTGGAGTGCAGTGGTGCAATCTCGGCTCACTGCAGCCTCTGCATCCTGGGTTCAAGCGATTCTCCTGCCTCAGTTTCCCAAGCAGCTGAGATTACAGGCGTTTGCCAAGATGCCTGGCTAATTTTTTTGTATTTTTAGTAGAGATGGGGTTTTGCCATATTGGTCAGGCTGGTCTCAAACTCCTGGCCTCAAGTGATCCACCCGCCTTGGCCTCTCAAAGTGCTAGGATTATAGGTATGTGCAACTGCACCTGGCTGATGATTTAGTCTCTCTAATAAGTCAATGTCAGAAAGTGCAAAAGAGCAGGCAGGAGATGGATACTTCTAGATGGTGGGACAAGAGACATAACTAAATGTATTATATAGTTCTTAATTGGATCTGGATTTGCATAAATCAGATGTAAAAAGACATTGGTGGAAGAGTTGGGGAAATTTGAAAATCTACTGAGTTTTGGATATTAAATAATTTCTGTTAATTTTGGTAGTTATGATAATGGTATTGTGGTTTGGTAGATACTGAAATATTTAGGGCTAAAATGTCTTGATGTCTGTAATTGACTTTAAAATACCTCAGCAAAAACAAAAGATAAAGCAAATACAGCAAAAAAAAAGTTAATATTTTGTAAACCTATGATGAATATTAGGGTTGTTCTATCTTTCTCTGTGTTAGAAAATTTTATAAATAAAAAGACTAAAAAGAGAAAAGTGTAAGAGATTGAATATACTGGAAGTATAAGATTACTTAAAAGGTGAGAGTTTAAATCACTGGTGGAGGGGCTGGGCATGGTGGCTCATGCCTGTAATTTTAGCACTTTGGGAGGCCAAAGTGGGAGGACCAGTTGAGGCCAGGAGTTCAAGACCAGCCTGGGCAACATAGCAAGACACTATTTCTCAAAAAAAAAAAAAAAAAAATTAGCCAGGCATGATAATGCATGCCTGTAGTCCCAGCTACTGGGGGAGGCTGAGGTGGAAGAATTCGGTGAGCTCAGGAGTTTGAGGTTACAGTGAGCTATGATTGTGCTGCCGCACTCTGGCCTGGTTGACAGAGTGACACCCTGTCTCAGAATGAATGAATGAATGAATCACCAGTGGAGGAATTGGCCCAAACAGGAAATAAGTCAGCTATTCTATTATAATAGGAAGGGCCAGGTACAGTGACTTATGCCTATGATCCCAGCACTTTGGAAAGCTCAGGTGGGGGGATCGCTTGAGCCCAGGAATTTGAGACAAGCCTGGGCAACATGGCGACCCTGTCTCTACCAAAAAAGAAAAAAGAAAATTAGCTTGGCGTGGTAGTGCCCGCCTGTGGGCCCAGCTACTTGGGAGGCTGAGGCTGGAGGATTGCTTGAGCCTGGGAGGTTGAGGCTGCCGTTAACCACCACTGCACTCCAGCCTGGGCAGCAGAGTGAGACCTTGTCTGTCTGTCTGTCTGTCTGTCTCTCTGTCTCTCTGTCTGTCTCATTCACACACACACACAAAGAAGGAAGATGAGGAATATAATGAGTCAGTTATGTATGTATAGCTTTGTATATCTAGTAGTGGAAGTTTGAAAAAGTTCATGTTTGATGGCTTCTACTTTATGATATAGACGGCAGGGTTGTCTGCTGCATGAGGGCTTGTGAGAAGGTCAAAATTTTGAAAAGATTGCAAAGGAATTTAAATATTTGATAGCAAAAGCAGAAGCAGTGCATACAAAGCTGTGTAGGGTTGCCATGTAGTTTTGAGGGCCCAGTTGAGATTGGTGATGTGAATTTGTAGTAGAACTGATATGTCCCATTGTTTGACTTTCTCAATCAATGTTTGGCCACTTGAGTGCTGGCTGAAAGAAAGTAGGTAGCTGATTTCATCCAGGGTTTTGCTTTCGTTGTTGAGTGTGACAACATGGAAGGGCAGGCAGGCTAGGGTACTGTGAAAAGGCTTGAAGTGCTGGACCTAGAATGCCTGATGAAGTACTGGATGAAGCCTGGTTAAGAAGGGATGAGCCACAAACTCACTATTTTCCACATTGGACCCCTCATCTTTTTTCTTGTGAACCCTATATCCGTGACTGCAAAGGGCCTGGGATCTTTACCTACTTACAAGCGAATAAATGAGTCTGTTACTGTTTGATGAGACTCCTTGGTCAGAGACAAAAGATTTTGTTACTCATGGTGAGTAGCATGGTGTGATGCTGCTTTGTGTTGATTCCCTGTGTTCCCCAGTGCCCACAGGGTGACACAGGTAGGCCCAGATGGATGCTGCACATGCACTGGATTTCATCACAACCTACAGACACTGAACTTGGGGGTTTTACCCCTTTTACAGTAAATAGAAGCCATTCTGCTCTTCATCTCATGAGGAGACATTGTCTTATTCCTTGAGGTTGCATGTTGCAAAACAACCCTGAGAGATGGCCCAAGTAACAGCCACTAGGGACTTGTGTTCTTGGCATTCCCAGCCAGAATGTGCAGGAAGGGCCAAAGTCTGTGACAGATTGCCTCGCCCATCATCGCATCAGTGCCCCGTCCACGGAGTGATGGTGTTGAGGGAACTGCTTTTTCTTTGTTTCCCATTCCTATTCATGGTACCTCCATCCTTAGGGGCACTCAGTCTGGAAATTCTCATTCATTTGGTACAGATCATAGTGTATCCTAAGTAACTCTTATTACAGGTAACTCCTGCTTTAGAAGGTCACTGGTGTGTGTGTGTGGCTTTGGGGGAAGGACAGCAGTAGGATGGGTAACAGGTAATTTTTAATAAGCTGAAAAGTTCTGAGACCCAGGCAGGGCTCAGCGGCTCATGCCTTTGGTCCTAGTGCTTTGGGAGGCTGGGGTAGGAGGGTCACTTGAACCCAGGAGTTCAGGACCAGCCTGGGCAATATAGCTAGAACCCCATCTCTACAAATAATAACAATAATAGTGATAATAATAACTGCAAATTTTTAAAAAGTCCCGAGGCCCTTTAGGGTCCCTTGATAGTTCTTTCTAGTATGTTAGTAGGAGGGATGTAAACTAGTTCTGCTTACCCAAAATTTTTTGGGACCGTAAAAATAAAGAGGTATCAAAATCAGAGTTTCTAGGACTTTTGGGGCAGGGATATCTCAGGAATGGTCAGCAAGGGCAGCTAAGGTTGTGACTTTAAGGAGCCTGCATGCTGCTTGTCTTCACTTCAGCAGAATGGTATTCCAGACCAGCTGTAATCTATCCAGTCTGGCCCTCTCTGAGATGCATACTAAATTGTTAAACAATCAAACTTTATCGGAGAATGGTTAAGACTCATAAATAAAAGATGGAAAATTTGGATAAACAGAGAAATATGCCACAATATTAAATTGGAAATGGAATATTAGAATGATTTTAGTTCTTCTGGAACTGTTTTATACCTTAATGCCATTCCAGTCAATCCCAATACATTGATTTTTTAATTGGACAAAATAAATACAAAATGAATTCTGAAAGAATAAATAGATACTGGTTTCTTTTTTTTTGTCTGAACATAATAAACAGATATTTGTACCATAGTTGATGTGATTGTAGGATAGACACCAAAACCAAATTCTCTCTCATGAGGGGAATCAATCTTTTGTATGAATTTGGACTTAAGACAGTCCTTTTGGGCTAACAGTCTTGACCTAAAAAGATATAAGCTTGGGTTTTGTACTTAGGGAAGCAGAAAAAGTCATTCTGTAGAAAGAAAAAAAACAAGGAAGATAAGAGAAAAGAGACCAGGACAGGTAGAGAAAGAATACTCCCAGTTTCTAGCCTCTAGTGTCTTTTTGAGGTAGTAATATTCCTGTCTTTTGGTTCTGTGATTCATGCTAAATCCTTAGAATGAATATTCCTTTATTTGTTAAGCTATTTCAGCTTGCTTTATTTACTGGAGACCAGAGTATCTTAAGTGATGGGGATACAACAAAGAATAAAGCAAACAGAGACCCTACCTCAAGGAACTTTACATCTTTTTTTTTTTTTTTTTTTTTTTTTTTTTTTTTTTTTTTTAAAGCCAGAGTCTCGCTCTGTCACCCAGGCTGGAGTGCAGTGGTGTGATCTTGGCTCACTGCAGCCTCCTCCTCCCAGATTCAAGCAATTGTTTTGCCTCAGCTTCCCGAGTAGCTGGGATTAGAGTCATGTGCCACCACACCCAGCTAATTTTTGTATTTTTGGTAGAGAAGAGGTTTCGCCATGTTGCCCAGGCTGGTCTTGAACTCCTGGCCTCAAGTGATCCACCCACCTTGGCCTCCCAAAGTGATGGGATTACAGGCGTGAGCCACCACACCCGGCCCTTTACATCTTATCAGAGGGAAAGAGATCACAAGTAAGTAAATACATGCTGTTGGTGTTGAGTCTCATAGTGAAAAACAAGACAGGGTAAGAGGAGCATGATTGGGTGCATGTGTGCTATCAGCAAAGGTCCCACTGAGAAGATCACGTTTGGGCAGATTTAGTAAGGGAGCAAGGGATTAAAATATCAGGACAAGAGCTATCCAAGCAGAGGCAGGAGCAAATGCAAAGACACTGAGACTGGGGCCTGCTTAGCATGTTCAAGGAACATCAGAGAAGTCTTTGAACAACTGGAACAGAGTGAGTGTGAGAGTGATAGATGAGGTCAGAGGGGTGTGTGTGTGTGTGTAATGATACAGGGCTCTGTGGGTCAAAATAGAGTTTAGTGGAGTGGAAAACCATCGGAGGATTTAAAGTGACTTGTATTTTAAAAGAATCTCTAGTTGCTCTAATTAGACCAGAGAGTGGTCGAGGGCAGTAGAAAGGAGACCAGGTGAGATGATCATGGTGGTGTGGACCCAGACAGCAGAAGTGGAGGATATCAGAATTAGAACCTGGATAATTTTTTAAGGAATAACTGACATGATTTGCAAATGGATTCGATGGGGAGGGTATGATTAAAACAGGACTTCTCCCAGATTTTTAGCTTAAACAATTCTAAATAAGGATGGACTTGCCGTTTCCTGAGATGGGGAAGGCTTGGGGGTGGGGTGGGTTTCAGTTTTGAGGTACTGTGTTAGGTGCCAATCCAGACATCCAAGTGGGGAAGTCTCTTGGTGTCCTCTGAACTATTATAAAATATTTCTCACTGGACTCCATTCTGGTGCTAATTCCCCATAATTCAGCCTTGAATACTACAACTTGGAATTTCTCCTCCATCCTCTGATCATGTTCTTGTATAAAACCCTTCAGTAAATAATCTCAATCTGTATTTACTAAGCATCTGTAAATTCCCTTAATAATTGACTACCTCCGTTGAATTTCAGAAGGTCCAAAAAGAAGTTATATGTCAGTATTGTAAAAGCAGATTAAGATGTAAATAGAGAGCTGAATCTTTCTCGTTCTCTGTTTTTTAACAGCTGTTTTCACTCATTAGCTCCTGAGGTAAACAAATTGAAAAAATGAGCGAACTGGAACAGTTGAGGCAAGAAGCAGAACAGCTGCGGAATCAGATTCAGGTAAAACCTTTTCAAAATGTTAACAGTACCAGGAATCTACAAAATTTGCCTATTAGTTTATCAGTCTATATTAAATGATTTCTAAGGCTAGAAATGGTCTTTTTCTCTCACATGTGAAGTAAGAACTGAGGTCTATTTGTGTTTATCATGTCTCGAAAGAACTCTTCAAAATTCATTGCGAACAAGTACCTATGTAGAAGAATGGCCTCTATGAAAGACAGACATAATTCTCTTTTTATTTACATGCCTAGAATCATAGATTTTTGGTACAAAACAATAATGTAGATAGTGTCACAATATAGTGTCACACTAGGAAAATATTAATCTGTACATTAGATTGCAGAAAATCATTAGGCTGGGCACAGTGGCTCATGCCTGTAATCCCGCCACTTTGGGAGGCTGAGACAGGTGGATCACCTGAGGTCAGGAGTTCCAAGACTAGCCTGGCCAACATGGTGAAACTCTGTCTCTACTAAAAATAGAAAAATTAGCCAGGCGTGGTGGTGTGCACCTGTAACCCCAGCTACTCGGGAGGCTGAGGCAGGAGAATGGCTTGATCCCTGGAGGTGGAGGTTGCAGTGAGCTGAGCTCGTGCCACTGCACTCCAGCCTGGGTGACAGAGTGAGACTCTGTCTCAGAAAAACAAAACAAAACTATCAGTGGCAGAATCAAAACATGTCTGACACCTTTTACTCTTGGAATCAACTCAAAACAGTAGGGATAAGAAACAACTACAAACTCCATCTTTAACAAAATTAAAAGACACTAGAACTTCAAAGTGTAATGGATGGAGAGGAGTTGCCAAATGCAGTGAAGCAGCAGCACGTGGGGAGGCTCTGAGAGGAGGCGTCTGCGTGGGGAGCACTCTCTAAGAGACAGCACCACGGTCCCTTCTTTGGAACAATGGGAACAGATGCTTCCTTGGACTTCATTAGCACTGCGAAATATCAAGGAAGGCAGAGCTAAAAATGAAAGGATATAGACATGCCATCTTGTAGGAAGCCTGGTGGTAAGCAGGGTGGAGGAAAGAGGCTTTGAGTTGTGAGTAGCCTGGCAGCTGCCTACTTCTTTTCCCAGAGAAAAGTAAAGGCTAAAGCAACGTACAAGGGTAAGGAGGGAGAATCTCATAACTTGGAACACAGCTGCTGCTTTTCCCAGTTTGAACCTCTCACAATAGCCGTTTCTGAAGAATTTGCCTAATTTAAAAGTGAAGAGTAGGCTGGGTGCAGTGGCTCACGCCTGTAATCCCAGCACTTTGGAAGGCTGAGGTGGGAGGACTGCTTGAGACAGGAGTTGAAGACCAGCCTGGGCAACATAGGGAGACTTGTCTCTACAAAAATAAAAAAACATTAGCCGGGTGTGGTGGCTTGTGCCTGTAGTCCCAGCTACTCAGGAGGCTGAGACAGGAGGATTGCTTGAGTCCAGGAGTTCGAGGCTGCAGTGAACCATGATCACACCACTGCATTCTAACTGGACAAGAGAGCAAGACCCTGTCTCCAAAAATAAAATCTCTACAAAGATGATACAAGAAAAGAGAAGAAAAGATTAGGAAAAACAGGGATGGGTGAAGAACATTCACCAGAAAAGTGTTGATTCTGAGTGAAGTCATAAGCAGATAGACTTATTGCCAGGAATTCAAGGAAGTTAATTATTTAGATGTGAATAAGAATTATGCGTTGAAACCTTAGGTATCTGAACAAAGCTTTCAGAACAAAGGAGAGATTTATTTTGCCTGGGATAATCACAGAAGGCCTCACAGGCTCATCTCTGAATTCGATGTTACTGCACCCACTAGAAGGGATTTCTGCCCTCTCTACTTTGTGTCACTTACTCCGGATGCTGAGCAGGAGCAGCTCTTTGGCTAAACCATGTGGCCACACGCCCATCTCATTTAATCCTCACCCCCGACTCTGCGAAGTCGTTGGTGTTACTTCATTTAATAGTTCAGGAAGCTGAGGCTCAGTGAGATTAAATAAGTTGCCAAGGTAACAGAGCCAGGATTCAGACCAGGTGTGTTCTGCTAGAACTTAAAGTTGGTTCTCCCAACCGTAGTTATTCATATCCTTTCCTGCGACCTGTGCTGTAGCCATACTAGTCTGGTTCCCTGAACACGCATTACTCTTTCTCATCTGTTACCTTTTATCAAATTGTTCCCTTGGCCTGGAATTATACTACCTCTGAGCCACTTTTTCTCTTTGGAAATCCTATCCGTTGAGTCCTAATCCTCCAAGAGCCCTCCACTTGGATTTATTTATTTATTTTATTTTATTTATCAGAGTGAGACGGAGTCTCAGTCACCCAGGCTGGAGTGCATTGGTGCGATCTCTTCTCACTACAACTTCTGCCTCCCAGGTTCAAGCGGTTCTCCTGCCTCAGCATCCTGAGCAGCTGGGTCTATAGGCGCACACCACCACGCCCAGCTAATTTTGTATTTTTAGTAGAGACGGGGTTTCACCATGTTGGCCAGGGTGGTCTCGATCTCTTGACCTCATGATCCACCTGCCTTGGCCTCCCAAAGTGCTGGGATTACAGGCGTGAGCCACCATGCCCAGCCAAGTTTCTTAACTTCATTGATGATCATTATCTTCGCTGTGAAGCAGGAGTACCAGTACCCCACTTTATATGTTTCTGCAGAGGATTAAGTGAAATAACACATAGAGGACTTAGTCTGCTGCCAGCAAGTGGCAGTTTTTTACTCGTACAGCATGTTGGACTTCTGTTATAGAGCTGATCACGGTCTGCCGTGTGTTGTAGTTCCTTGTGCACATTTGTACCTACTGCTTGTACCTAGATGGATAATTTTGTGTCTTAATCATCTCCATATCTCACTAGCATCCCAAGCACAATGTCGTGGGCAAGGTGCTCACCAAATCTGCTCCTCCCATGATTTCAAGTAACCACATTTATGTAAAATACTAGGTACTTTTCTTAGTTTAATTGTCACACTAACTTTAAAAATCTTTCCGGCTGGGTGCGGTGGCTCACACCTGTAATCCCAGCACTTTGGGAGGCTGAGGCGGATGGATCACGAGATCAGGAGATCGAAACCATCCTGGCTAACATGGTGAAACTCCATCTCTACTAAAAATACAAAAAAAAAAAAAATTAGCCGGGCATGGTGGCAGGCGCCTGTAGTCCCAGCTACTCGGGAGGCCGAGGCAGGAGAATGGCATGAACCCGAGAAGCAGAGCTTGCGGTGAGCCGAGATGGCGCCACTGCATTCCAGCCTCGGCGACAGCGAGACTCCGTCTCAAAAATAAAAATCTTTCCTTCCTTCCTCCTCCCATCCAGAAATATAATCTAACTATATTTTTACCTTAGTATAGTGTAAATACATGATATGATAGAAATGTATGTTATGTATTGTAATAGATGATTTGTTTTAAATTTTAGAGAAAACAGATTTTGTTTTCTTGTGTAATTGTTATGTCTTTGATTTGGAAAAAAGTATGTATCATCTTTCTTTTGCACAAAGATCTTACCAGATTTTGTATTTCTTGTGGTGCTGGACAGTATGGAATTCAGCCTTTAAGTGGGAATATTTTTTATATTCTGGTTTTTTTGTTTTGTTTTGTTTTGCTTTTTTTTTTTTCCAGAGACAGGGTCTCACTGTTTTGCCCAGGCTTATCTAAAACTCCTGGGCTCAAGTGATCCTTCCTCCTCGGCCTCCCAAAGTGCTGGGATTATAGGCATGAGCCATCACGCCTGGCCTTATATTCTGTTTTATAATGGATAATAGTGTTCATAAGAGAGAGTTCTCAGTGTAAATAGAATCTTTGCATAATGTAATTTTGCACATAACTGCTGCTGACATATTTGTAGAATTCTTGTATTCCAACATGATATTTTAATTTTCATTACCAATTTTCACCGTAGTTGGATAATTTCCATTTGCAGTTTTTAAATTGTGTTACTAATATGAATGTAAGCTCAATGAGGGCAGAGATTTTTGATGCCTGTTGGTGCCTAGAATAGTGCCTGACACATAGTGTTCAACCCAGTTTTTTTTTAACAACTAACTAAATTAAAAAAGATAGTCTCAACAATGATAGTTCATTTTCATAAAGCTGGAAGTCAACCTTTTTTAAGAATTTGGTCTTCAGCTCTACCATTTTTGGAACATGGTTCAGGCCCATCACTGTCATTTCTGGAAACTCTTCATTATAGGAAAGTGGGCTACATTATTCCTTACCAGATGAGGTCTTTAAACCCACAGTTTGGGTAGGAATGAAATAATCAAATCATATGTTTTGTGCAACTACTTGTGAACACCCTTACTTAGAAATATTCTGAGTGGTTATAAATAGGTTGAAAGGGCCAGAAAGATCATGTCTGCCATCCAGTGTTTGCTGGGAGCTGAAGCAGGCATTTTTCCCTTGGCTGACTGGAACAAGTTGTCCATTTGGGACATTTATTCAGCATACATTGTGTGCCTTCTCCTTGCCCAGGAGTATGCAAATACTTAAACACTGTATAGAAAAAACAAAATTGAAGAGGATACTTCTATAACCTTTGTGGAAAAAAGCTTAAGCCTAGCAGGAAGGATTTAATTTCATTTCTTATTTTTCTATGTATATAAATCCTCTAAATTTGTTAACTGATAAATTTGAAAAAAAAAAAACTAAAGTTTGGTTTAAAACTTTTTTTTATTAAATATGTTCTTTGCAGTCTTTAATTTTTTGTTAATTTTTGCTTCACCGTCTTCCTTTTGATAATCCTTTTCAGTTTGTATTGACGTCTCTCGAATTTTGTTCAGAAGAGGCAAATCCATAGAGAAAGAAAGTAAATTAGTGATTGTTAAGGGCTGTGAGAGAAGAAGGAATTAGGAGGTACAGGGTTTCTTTTTTGGGGTGATGTAAATGTTCTGTAATTAGTGGTGATGGTTACACAACATTGTGATACTAAAAACCACTGGATTATATGCCTTAAAATGGTTAAAACGGTTCGATTTAGGTTATGTGATTTTTATATCAATTTAAAAAATTTTAAAGATGTGGTACAGTGAAAAGTAGATTCACAAATCTACGTTTTCAATAAAAGTATCACTTTAGTCATTCCACAGGCTTCTAAATGCATTATAATCATCTTTCTTTACTTCAGGATGCTCGGAAAGCATGTAATGATGCAACGCTTGTTCAGGTAAAGTTTTGTTTTTCTTTATTTCATTTTGGTAACTCATAAAATAATTTGACATAGAGGCAAATGACATTCAGATTCTTGCATTAGTACTTAATTGAAAAAAGTTAAATGAAATCTCTGTGTAAAAGCACTTTGTAATTTGTCAAATGCTATACAGTGCGAGTGCTTTTTAAAATATTTTGTTAAAATAGATGTCTATGGAAAAATAAATGCTATAAAAATATACCAGCTATATCAACATGGTGAAACCTCATCTCTACTAAAAATAAAAAAAATTAGCTGGGCATAATCCCAGCTAGTTGGGAGGTTGAGGCAGGAGAATTACTTGAACCCAGGAGGCAGAGGTTGCAGTGAGCTGAGATTGCACCATTGTACTCCAGCCTGGGTGACAGAGTGAGACTCCGTCTCAAAAAAAAAAAAAAAAAAAAAAAAAAAAAATATGTATATATACACACACATACATACACACACACACATATATATATATATACAGGTATATATATATATTCAAGGCCAGGCACAGTGGTTCATGCCTGTAATCCCAGTACTTTGGGAGGCCGAGGTGGGAGGATCACTTGAGGTCAGGAGTTTGAGGCCAGCCTGGCCAACATGGTGAAATCCCGTCTCTACTAGAAAAAAAAAAAATACGAAAATTAGCTGGGCAACGTGGTGCCTGCCTGTAATCCCAGCTACTTGGTAGGCTGAGGCGGGATAATCGCTAACCTGGGAGGCAGATATTGCAATGAGCCGAGATCACACTACTGCATTCCAGCGTAGGAGACAGAGTGAGACTCTGTCTCAAAAAAAAAAAAAAAAAAAAAAATTATATATATATATATGTGTATGTATATATATGTATGTATAGATTCATATAGTTTATGCTTCTTTTTAAATAGTTTCTGATTCTCTTTGGTATACCCTGATTAGGTGGTTTTTTCCTTATGAAAACTCTTAGGTTGGGAATGAGATAGTAAGAGGGGTTAAGAAGACTAATATTTTTTAAAAATCTTGGGAAGGCTTCATGTTTAATTAATATTGATCATTATTATTAAGGAAGTATTTTATGTGCTCTACAAATATAAAATTGGCTTTCTTACAGTTAAAATTATAAATGTTTACTGTGATCATTTGCCACTAGATTTTTATTTGTGGCTGGTTTTCTACTAAAGCCTAGAGGTATATCTATTCTTTTTAGTTAATAGTCTGCAGAAGGCATTCTTATTATATATTTATGTTATTTATAATAGCACATAGGATTATTTTAAACTAATCATAATTTTCATGAACATTGATCCCATAACAGCTCTGTGGAATTATATACATTAAATTACCTTCAATTACTATACATGTACTTTATGTTTGCTTTTTTGACCCTTCACTGTTTCTAGTTCAAGTTTTCTCATGAACTATGACTAAGGTAAAGAATAACATTTTTGTTGCTTTCAAAAGATTACATCAAATATGGACTCCGTGGGTCGAATACAAATGCGAACAAGACGTACACTGAGGGGCCACCTAGCTAAAATCTATGCTATGCATTGGGGATACGATTCCAGGTTTGTACCTGTCATTACCTGTTATTTTTAAACTGTTGCAGAATTATTTTCATTAAGAACCATCATTTGCATTTTCTTTGTTTAAAAACAGAATATATTCATGAAGCGTTTGTAGAAAATGCATCTCAGATGAACATGTTGCTTTCAATAAGAATATTAATTGACTCTTTAAAAGTTTAAACATTTTTAATATGGAATCCAGGACAGCTGTTTAGAAGAGGATTTTTTTTCTTTGCAGTGGGACATTGCAGACATTCTTTGTTTTTTAAATATGCACAAAGCGTTTTTACTGTATATGAAGCTTGAAATTTCAGTTCATAAGCAAATACTTATTGAACATCTACGTGCAAGTTTTTGGATATTGCTATAGTTTCTTATTACATAAATTCGCAAATAATGGAAATTACACGAAACAAAGGTATTTGTACTGAATACATCTTTTACTCCCTCAACTGCATCATGGAAAGGTGTGTGCTTGAATGTGCAAGCTGACCATCTGCAGGTGCACAGGCACACGCACAGCTGCCACCTGGCCTGCAGTTAGATCGATTGCTCATCACTGTCATTCACTATGTGTATAAGGCTATACAGCAGAGCCTATGCTTTTTCCATTGTCTGGCAATAGCAGGTGTGTCTGCTGCCACAGTGGTTTACTTGTTCCTTTGATTTGGTTAATCTTAATGGGAAATGGCTAAACCAAGAAACTTCTATGTTTTAATAGAAGTTGCACATTTATTCTCTTCTCCCAGGAGACACTAAAATTGTAAAGTAGAAGAAGCCTCAATTGTTGCTCTAATTGGGATATTTGACCACAATAATATAGAACATGTGCCTCTCAGGAAGGGATACATAAAATTATATAATTGACAACTGACATAATGTCTTCATCTTTTTCTTTTCTTTTCTTTTCCTTTTTTTTGAGACAGAGTTTCACTCTTGTTGCCCAGGCTGGAGTACAATGGCGCAGTATCGGCTCACTGCAACCTTTGCCTCCCAGGTTCAAGGGATTCCCCTGCCTCAGCCTCCCAAGTAGCTGGGATTACAGATATCCACAAGCACGCCTGACTAATTTTTGTATTTTTAGTAGAGAGGGGGTTTCACCATGTTGGCCAGCCTGGTCTTGAACTCCTGACCTCGGGTAATCCAACTGCCTCAGCCTCCCAAAGTGCTGGGATTAATCGGATGTGAGCCACCGCACCTGGCCGAATGTCTTATTCTTTTTCTTAAAGGAGTTGAAGATAAAAATAATTTACCTGTTGATAAAGCAAATTTTTAACTCAAAATGTAATAACTTGAAACAATGTTTATGGTTCTTGCTTTCCTTAAACGTTTTCTCAAGACTGTTAATCTTCATAGAAAAATGAAAACATCATCCAGGAACCTATCTCACGTAGTCTTCCCACCCATCCTTGTTATCAGTCCATTACTTAATGTTCTCCTCAACTCTTATGCTGATGATGCCAGTTGATTTCTAAAGAATTTTCTTTAGATTCCATCCTATACCCCACTATCAGATAGATCTTCCCTTTTGTAAAACCTTGTAGTGATTGCTACCCAAGAACCTGATAATGTTATTTACCTCTAGGGAAAGGAACTGGGTGGCTGATGATAGGCCCAGGAAGGTGCTTTTTTAATTTTCTTCTGGATATCCTTTTTTATTTTTTGAATTTTACACCATGGTGAAAAATAAAAATTTCAAACAAGGCTGGGAATGGTGGCTCATGCCTGTATTCCCAGAACTTTGGGAGGCCAGGCGAGTGGATCACTTGAGGTCAAGAGTTTGAGACCAGCCTGACCAACATGGTGAGATCCCATCTTACCAGTCGTGATGGTGCGCACCTGTTATGCCAGCTATTCGAGAGGCTGAGGCGGGAGAATCACTTGAACCTGAGAGGCGGAGGTTGCAGTGAGCTGAGATCGCGCCACTGCACTCTAACCTGGATGTCACAGTGAGACTCTGTCTCAAAAAAAAAAAAAAATCCAAACAATACAAAAAATTTAGTGGCTAAAATTACTTAGGAGTTCATACTCTTTAGTTTAACAAAGCTTTCTGCAGTTTAAGCCCAGTCTGCTTTTCTCAACTTATTTTTCCGTTTTCTCACAAACTGTACTACTGGAAGACTCACAATTCCTGAAACACTGAGTGTATTTTTCTGCCTGTCATTGATCTTACGTAGCTTTCTCCTAAAATACAGCCTTTTCTCTATCTTTAGCTCTCAACATTTTCTTTCAAGACTCATCCCCTTGTGATTAACTCAGCTAAGCCATTGTTCCTCCTTTACTCTCCTGTGGCATTTATTTTATACCCCTCTTCTAACAGTTTTTACTTGATTTAATATAAATATGAGTAAATGTCTTATCTTCACCAGATGGTAGAGGCCTCAAGAGCAGATGTATCCTGCGTTGTACCTCTAGTATTGTCATATTCTCAGACTCTCAACTGGTGTTTTTAGATTGAATGAAATATGGTCGTTAGGCTTCTATGTACATTCTTGTCATTAAATTTAAGTAAGTCAGTAAGTACTAAACCAGTCAGCTAATATCCACCCAAATCTTGTATAACTAAAATGTTGTTACCACAAAAAAGTTTAATCATGGCCAGACATTTTTAGTCAGTTGCTAAATTTTATTTTATGAAATATGTTCAAAATTTTTGGCATGCAGCATAAATTTTTTAAAAGTTGGAAGAACATTTTTTGGTATCAAGTTTTTAATTAGAAAAATTGTATTTTTTTCTGAATTATTCTACATTAATGCAATGCAATAACCAATTTAAGCTATTTTTTCCCTCTAAGTGTCAAATTATTTTTGTGTTTGTTCCTCTAGGCTGCTAGTCAGTGCTTCCCAAGATGGAAAATTAATTATTTGGGATAGCTATACAACAAATAAGGTAGAATTTCTTCATAATTCTTTTAAATAACCTTATATTTGTTTGGCTGTTCACCAGTTCTTTTGTTTATTCTTTTACCTCAAACTTAAATTGCTTTCTGAGATAAATTTATTGTTTATTTTAATCTAGTTCTTCTCTTTTGTTTTAGTGTTTACTTTTAATGTTTAACCCTTTTTTATTTCCAGAGATGACTTTGTGTTTTACTAGAGGGCTCATATTTAATATATGAATATTAGAGTACCATTTTACATATACTAAGAAATGACTTTTAAAAATTCCCATTTCCTAATATGACAAAGACCTTGAGATTTTTATTTCTAGTTGTGGATAAGTTAGATGGCTAGTGGGAAGCTCTTCTTTGGCCCACTCCAGGCCCTGATTTGTGCTTCTGGACTTTTTAGAAGATACAGTAGATTGGAGGTAAATGACAACTTGTTTAGATCTCTTGGTGGTAAAAGACTGTGGATGGTCCTAAAACATCCACTGGAAGGAATCCCCAGTTTAAAATTGTTGAGTAGTAGTGAAAAAGCTTCAGGAATACTTTGATAAGTTAATACCTTTATACTCTGTGTATACATATTAGTATTTTTATTAAACATCTGAAAATACCATTTTGTGAAATAATAATTTCAGCGTGACTGAGATTTTAAAGCTAGCCAAGACAATTTTGTAATATTAGTTTCTTTATTAATCATCATTAAGCATGTTATCTTTGAACTATATTTTCATAAAACAAAAAAATGTATTTTAAGCATATTAGGTTAAGTGAGAGCATAGTAGTAATCCTGCCACATGTTGATTCCCTGTATGACTGTTTAGCCGTGGTATTCTCATACACCTTTCTTTTTTCCATCTGACCTTCAAATGATTGGTGTTAGGGTAACAAGGCAGCAGACAGTGCTGTTTCTAGAGTGATGCAAAACTATCACCATTGTTTGAACGAGATCCCAGAATAAGGGCCTATTAATAGAGGGATGCTAGTGTCATCTTTTCATGGAAGACTAATGTAATCGACTCTGATACTTGCTAATTATCTCCCTAGTTCTTGTTCAGAGTTATGTTGGAGGAAATTTCTCTTTTGAGCACTATTACAAAAGTGAAAATTCTATTAAAACCTCTAACATTTGACACTTAATTTTTCAAATGGCAAGATATTCACATTGAAACATCTTTATGTTCATTATTTTATTAAGAGAATTTCCAAAAAGAGCACTTTTTGACTCAGATGATTTGATAATACAAAACAACAGGCATTTTAATGTGCGTTAGCGTTTTATTTTTCATGGTTCACTTTCTCAAGCCATTACATTATTTTATTTGACTTATCTTTCTTAGATGTATTTAATTTTTAATAATATTTACTTCATTGTAAATGGGTTTATGAATAGATGACTGTTTTTGTAATCTGAGTGATGTGTGGTGTGTGCCCTACAGATGCATGCTATTCCTTTGAGGTCCTCCTGGGTGATGACCTGTGCTTATGCTCCCTCTGGTAATTATGTTGCCTGTGGAGGCTTGGACAACATCTGCTCTATATATAACTTAAAGACCAGAGAGGGAAATGTGAGAGTAAGCCGAGAGTTGCCAGGTCACACAGGTGAGCTTCCCTAAATATTCTTTCCCACCACACGTGGTTCCTTGTGTGGAATGTGCTGATCAAGGACAAATGACAGATTGTGCTCGGCTGGCTAAAGGATGAGGATTAATCGGGTGAGAATGAAATTGTATGAACAAAGGAAACATTAACTTTTCATAGTCATACAAACGTGGATCATAATTTTATTTTTCTTTCAAAAATAGCTGTATTGTTTTTGTAAAGAAATTTACTGCACAAAATTCAAACTCATGAAAAATAAAGCAAATAAAATGTTCTTCATTTTCTGCTGCCATGTAACAATTATGGGATTGTGGCATCTGTACTCAATTACATAATTGAAAGTATGCATTAAGGTACATTAGTGAAGTGCTTTTCACCATGATAGTGTATTGCTTTGTTTGCCAGTGTGCCCATCATAGTTCAATAGTGTAGTATTGGGTTAGTGGTGTTAATCAGGAATTTATTGCCACTTATCTGGTATCTGTTCATCTGAATTTTTAACCATACTGTTTGACCATGCTTTTACAAAATCTCTAGAATGGTGTTTTTCTGACATTTCCATATTTTGAAACACTGATGAATGCTAAGCATTCAAATGCCACATCTTTCATAAAGTCTTCACTGTTGTTGTTCTGATTTCTTACAGTTTTTTATTTTTTTAATATTTTTTATTTGAAAAAAAATTTTTTTAACTGCTCCTTGCAGAGCAGGGCTAACTCATAGGCAGTGTGCCCAGAGGCATCCTCTCACAGTATTTTAAAACTATTTCTCCAGGGTGCTTAACACAGTCGGCCATAGATTTAGTTCTTCCCAAGGTAATTGTCTTAGGTGGCAGGGGCTGTGTCTTACTCAATTTGGTAACTTTCAGAGTACCCAGCACAATGTCATTAACATAGTAAATGCCTAAGAATGGTTTGTTGATAAAATTTGGTTTATAGACAATGTGGGATTTGAAGTAACTAAAAGTAGAACTATAGAGTATATTGACAAACACTTGTGGCCCAAGTCTTCTATTTTTAAAAATATATATTGCTGTTTCATATGGTAACTGAGTTATTCAATCAGTGATAACCTAAAATTTGCTACTCTTTATGCTGTAGGGTACTTGTCCTGCTGTCGTTTTTTAGATGACAGCCAAATTGTTACAAGTTCAGGAGATACAACTTGGTAAGTTTATTCCAGAAGCACACTGATTATGGGTTTGAGGGTGGTAGCAGGAACTGACATAAGAAGAAGTAATTGTCATTAAATGTTGTATTTTGTTTTTAATTACAGTGCTTTATGGGACATCGAAACTGCCCAGCAGACCACCACATTCACTGGGCATTCTGGAGATGTGATGAGTCTTTCTCTGAGTCCTGACATGAGGACTTTTGTTTCTGGTGCTTGTGATGCCTCTTCCAAATTATGGGATATTCGAGATGGAATGTGTAGACAGTCTTTCACGGGACATGTCTCAGATATTAATGCTGTCAGTGTAAGTGAATAGCATTTCCGGAGAAAATTTATTATGCATTTAAAGTGTTGAGCTCTATGGCATGATTTTAACAACAAATTGCCTTCAAGGATTCTTACAAGTAATGTGCCCTTATAACTTTGAATCTCCAAGTAATAAGGGTTTTTGATTTTTTAAAAAAGAAAGCTTCAATTCATAGTCCTAGATCTTTTTTGTTATTGTTGGATTTTTTTTGTTGTTATTTTTTTGTTTTTTTGAGACAGTCTTGCTCTGTCGTCCAGGCTGGAGTGCAGCGGCACAATCACGGCTCACTGCAGCCTCGACCTCCTGGGCTCAAGCGATCCTCCCACCTCAGTCTCCTGGTAGCTAGGATTACAGGTACACACCACCATGCATGGCCAATTTTGTATTTTTTATAGAGATGGGGTTTTGCCATGTTGTCCAGGCTGGTCTCGAACTCCTGAGCTGAAGCAATCCTCCTGCCTCAGCCTCCCAAAGTGTTGGGATTACAGGCATGAGCCACTGTTCCTGGCAACCTACGTTTTTAATTGCTGGTGAATATCGCTTTTTTTTTTTTTTCCAAAGTGGAGGGATTATCATGAGTAAACAAGCAGATCGTGGATGTTCTGACAGTGAATTTAGATGAGAAAAAAGTCTCATCTTTCTGGGACCAAAGTGAACAACCCAAAGAGAGAACAACAAGGATGAAAAAAGCAGCTGATTAGTGTGGAGTATAGCTTTTGAAGTCAGTGCAACCCAGGACCTAATCTTAGTTCTGCTGCCATTAAGCACCTGTGTGAAACTAGTCATGCTGCTTCATCTTGGTGAATCTCAGATTCTTCAGTTTTTAAAATAGGGATAATACCACCTACATCAGAGAATGGTGTGGAGACTAAATGAAACTAGGTATTAGATGCTCAGTAAATGGTATAAATTATTATTATTTAGAGACAGGGTCTCACTCTGTTGCCCAGGCTGGAGTACAGTGGCATGATCATAGCTCACAGCAGCCTTGAACTCCTGGGCCCAAGTGATCTTCCTGCCTCAGCCTCAGGAGTACTGGGACTACAGGCATACACCACCACACATGGCTGGTGATTTGTTGTTTTTTTTTGTTTTTTTTTTTTTAATCTTTGGTAGAGGCAGAGTCTCACTATGTTGCCCAGGCTGCTCTTGAACTCCTGGGCTCAGCAATCCTCCCACCTCAGTCTCCCAAAGTGCTGGGATTACAAGGAGTGAGCTACCAGGCGTTGCTGGTATCAGTTATTTATAAGCTACTTCATATTTTAAAAAACTACCTAAACAGAAAACCATAAATAGATTAAGCCAGGTAAAAAGTACTCAGTATATAGGAGGATAAGCTAGTTATAGATATCTGTAAATTAGGGTAAAGTGAAAGTAACATTTTGAATGACAATCAAAATGATTATCAAATGGTCAGAATTGAGGGGGAGGGGTGTTAAAAGAAGGTAGGATACTGCTTGAGTTAGGTTACCTAAGCAGATCAGATGCCAAACAGTACAGATATGACTAGACTGTCCAAAAGTACCATAATTGCCAAGGATTTTAATGTATGAGAAATATTCTAATTTTATAACGACATTTTCGGGGAAAAAATTAGTACACTTTTCTTTATCATACACTTATTGAAAGTCATTTTTTTTACATGATTTTGTAGAAAACATCAGAGAAAGTAAATGCTGTGCTAACCCCATCCCCACCTCTTTGCCGTAGGCCAACCTGGTTAGAATAGAGTTGTAGAGCAGGCAAACTTAACCCTCTATATCTCTCAGCACATGACTTTTATCAAGTTGAGATGTTCTCTCATAATTTGCTAAAGTCTTTATCAGGAATGAGTGTTGAATTTTCGTCAAATACTTTTTGTCCATCTATTGAGATGTTCGTGTGGTTTTTTTTTCAGCCAGTTAAAATGGTGTGTTTACATTGATTTTCTCCTGTTTTTTTTTTTTTTTGTCAAAACATTAATACCATCTTTTACAAATATAAGTAAATATAGAGGCTTCTTTTTGGAATAAAATGATTCAAACAAAGATACTGTATATATAACAGTTTTTCAGATGAAATTATGACCAACTTTATTATTCTTTTACAATATTTTGAAATTATATTCAGTGATGATTTTAGCAGTGACATTTCTCACACTGTTTAGAATGTTAGGCTTAGAAATGAAACTTTAATAGTTTCATTTGTGGCTGAGCCCCATATATTCACTGAGTGAGTTGCTGAAATTTTCCATTTGGCTCTATATTTGTGGGGCCTCTAGGTGTCTCTCAGCAGTAAAGACACTGTTAATAATTGTAAACTGTGATTATTAATTTCATTAACTCAGTGCCAGATTCAGTTATTTCTATCATAGATCAAGGCTTTTTTCCTCCCCAGCCCCCACTTTGTTAAGGTATAATTGACAAATTGTATATATTTACAGTGTATAATGTGATGTTGTATTAGATATAGGGCTATTTAGGTTATCCATTTCTTTTTGAGTGAACTTTCAAAGATTTTATCTATATCATCTACATTGTCATATTTATTGGCTTACAGCTATTTATTACACTCCCTTAATTTTTTTTTGATATCTGTAGAGTTTACAGGATATCCTGCTCTCATTTATGATGTTGGTAATTTGTTTTACTTTTTGCCTGATAGTCTGGGAGTGTGGGCTGAATTGTGCCCATCTAAAATTTATATGTTGAAGTCTTAAAGCCCAGGACCTCAGACTGTGACCTTATTTGAAAATAAGGTTGGTCCAGATATAATTGGTTAAAATGAGGTCATAATGGATTGGGTGACACTAATCCAGCGTGACTATTGTCCTTATAAAGGGGGAAATGTGGAGACAGGCAAGCGCAGAGGGAAGATGATGTGAAGAGACACAGGAGAAGACAGTCATCTACAGGACAGAGACAAGATTACACATCTTTCTGTCACAGTCCTCAGATATCTTGGTTTCAAGTTTCTAGCCTCCAGAACTGTGAGACAATACATTCCTTTTGTTTAAGCCAGCCAGCTTGTGGTGCTTTGTTATGGCAGCCTTAGCAATGAACATATCTGGCTAGAGGTTTTTTTATTTGTACCTATCTATCTATCTATCTATCTATCTATCTATCTATCTATCTATCTATCTATCTATAAATCAACTATCTGCTCAGAGAACCAGCTTTTGTTCTGAATGATACTCTGTTGTTTTTCTGTTTCATTGATCTTTCACTCTCATCTTTATTATTTCTTTTCTACTGCTTACTTGGTGTATTAGTTCATTCTCACACTGCTATGAAGAAATACCAGACACTGGGTAATTTATAAAGAGAAGAGGTTTAATAGACACAGTTCTGCATGGCTGGGGAGGCCTCAGGAAACTTACAATCATGGTGGAAGGCACCTCTCCACAGGGCGGCAGGAGAGAGAATGAGTGCTGAGCGAAGGGGGAAGCCCCTTATAAACCATCAGATCTCGTGAGAACTCACTCTCTATCACAAGAACAGCCTGCAGGGAGACCACTCTCATGATTCAGTTACCTTCCACCGGCTCCCTCACAACACGTGGGGATTTGGGGATTACAATTCAAGATGAGATTTGGGTGGGGAAACAAAGCCAAACTGATCACTCAGGCCTCATTTGCTTTTCTTTTTCTAGGCTTTTTTTTTTTTTTTCTTTTTTTTTGAGACAAAGTCTTGCTCTATTGCGAGGCTGGAGTGTAGTGGTGCGATCTCAGCTCACTGCAACCTCTGCCTCCCGGGTTCAAGCAATTCTCCTGCCTCAGCCTTCCAAGTAACTGGGACTACAGGCACACACTACCACGCCCAGCTAATTTTTGAATTTTTGGTAGAGACAGGGTTTCACCATGTTGGCCAGGATGGTCTCGATCTCTTGATCTGGTGATCTGCCCGCCTTGGCCTCCCAGAGTACTGGGATTACAGGAGTGAGTCGCAGCCCCTGGCCTTTTATTTTTTTGAGACGGAGTCTCACTCTTGTTGCCCAGGCTGGAGTGCAATGGTGTGATGTTGGCTCACCACAACCTCCGCCTCCCAGGTTCAGGCGATTCTCCTGCCTCAGCCTGCCAAGTAGCTGGGATTACGGGCATGAGCCAACATGCCCGGCTGATTTTTTTGTATTTTTAGTGGAGACGAGGTTTCTCCATGTGGTCAGGCTGGTCTCGAACTCCTGACCTCAGGTGATCCACCCACCTCGGCCTCCCAAAGTGTTGGGATTACAGGCATAAGCCACCGTGCACAGCCTTTTTTCTAGTTTTTTTTTAAGATAGAAGCTGATGTCATTGATTTGGAACTTTTTAAAATTTCTAATATTGGAACTTAAAGCCATAATTTTTTTTTTTTTAAGACTGGGTTTCACTCTGTCACCCAGGCTGGAGTGCAATGGTGCAGTCATGGCTCACTGCAGCCTCGACTTCCCTGGGCCCAAGTAGCTGGGTATACAGGTGCGTGCCACCATGCCTGGCTATTTTGTGTGCGTGTGTGTATTTTTTGCAGAGATAGGGCCTTGCGATGTTGCCCAGGCTAGTCTGGAACTCCTGGGCCGAAGTGATCTTTTGTCTTAGCCTCCCAAAGTGCTCGGATTTCAGGAGTGAGCCACCATGCTTGGCCCTTCTTCATGTTTCTTGTGTTTGGATCTATGAGTTTCTTTCTTTCTTTTTTTTTTTGAGACTGACTCTCGCTCTGTCACCCTAGCTGGAGTGCAGCTGCATGATCTCGGCTCACTGCAACCTCCACCTCCCGGGTTCAAGCAATTCTCTTGCCTCAGCCTCCTGAGTAGCTGGGACTACAGGCGCACACTACCGTGCCCGGCTAATTTTTTGTATTTTTAGTAGAGGCGGGGTTTTATTATGTTGGCCAGGCTGGTCTTGAACTCCTGACCTCAGGTGATCTGCCTGCCTTGGCCTCCCAAAGTGCTGGGATTAAAGGTGTGAGCCACCGCACCCGGCCCCTAATCAGATTTTTTTTTCTGTCTCCTCTCTCCCTTCCTTTGGAGACTAAGTCACATAGACATTAAACCACTTGAAGTTTTTTCCCAGTGCTCACTCATGTTCTGTTCATTTTATTGTTCAGGATATTTTTCTTTCTGTATTTTACTTTTGATGGTTCCTATTGCTTTGCCTTCATGCGTCTTTTCTCTTCTGTAGTATCTATCAGCCATGAACCCATCCAGTGCACTTTTCATCCCAGACATTGTTGTTGTCCTTGCCTATTAATTTTATCTTCTGTGACTTTTTCTGTTTTTTTCAACTGATTAATTTTTCTCCTAATTATAGGTCATATTTTCTTGCTTTTTTGCATGTCTGGTGAATTTTTATTAGATACCAGACATTGTGAATTTTACCTTGTTGGATGCTAGATAATTTTATATTCATAAAAATATTATTTAGATTTGCTCTGGGGCATAGCTAAAATCAGACTGGCCAAGTTAAGTTACTTGGAAACGATTTGATCATTACAGGGTTTGCATGTCAGTTTTGTTAGATGGGACCAGAGTCACACCGTGTGTGCTTAATTTTGCCCCACTGGTGAGGCAAAAGACTTAAAACCCCTCTTCCCAATTAATTACGAGGTTTTTCCTGTGTATTATGAGGTTTCCCCTCTGGCTGGAGGGGATAGGCATTATTTTTGTCCTATGTACGCACCAGGGTTTGTTTCCTGTAATCTTTTTGGGTGTTCCTTTCGCAGCTTGATTAGTTTTCTCACACGGCTCTGCTGATCGGTACTCCGTTGACTCCCTAAAGGAGGCCCTCAGCATGCCTCTGGAGTTTTCTCATTGCCAAGCTTTGTCCTCTCCAACACTCTCTGTGAACTCTAGCTGCTGTGGACTTCTTGGATTCCCAGTGCTGTCTCCTCAACTCAGGGAGGCCAGTGGGCTCCAGCTGCGTTTCTCTTCCCTTCACCATGACCTGTAAACTTTCATAGTAAGATGGTAGTAAGGTAGTAAGATGGAGCAGCTGTAGGAATTATTTATTTATTTACTTACTTATTTTGAGACAGTCTCATTCTGTCACCCAGGCTGGAGTGCAGTGGCATGATCTCGGCTCACTGCAACCTCCGCCTTCCGGGTTCACGTGATTCTCCTGCCTCAACCTCCCAAGTAGCTGGGACTACAGGCACCCGCCAACACGCTGTGCTAATTTTTGTATTTTTGGTAGAGTTGGGGTTTCACTACGTTGGACAGGCTGGTCTCAAACTCCTGACCTCAGGTGATCTGCCCACCTCAGCCTCCCAAAGTGCTGGGATTACAGGTGTGAGCCACCACGCTCAGCCTCTTTTTATTTATTGTTTCTCTGAGGTACACTCCTTCATTGACTGATATCCAATGTTTTTAGAACCATGTTTTATATATTTTTGTCAGTTGTTTTTAGTTTTTTAAGGCGTGGAGCAAATCCTATCACGGTTGCTCCATTTTGGCTGGAAGCAGAAGGATAGTCAAGAAGTAATTTTTAAAAAAATATCTTTGTTGAAGAAAATCATTGAGTTGAAGGTCTAAGGGTCTTATGAAGTACTTTTTAAAAAGTAATTAAAAGAGGGGCCAGGCGCTGTGGCTTATGCCCGTAATCTCAGCACTTTGGGAGGCTGAGGCAGGCAGATCACTTGAGGCCAGGAGTTTGAGACCACCCTGGCCAACATAATGAAACCCCCGTCTCTACTAAAAATGCAAAAAAATTAGGCGTTGTGATGCATGCCTGTAATCCCAGCTACTGAGGAGACTGAGGCAGGAGAAGCACTTGAACCCAGCAGGCAGAAATTGTAGTGAGCTGAGATTGCACCACTGCACTCCAGTCTGGGCGACAGAGCAAGACTCTTGTCTCAAAATAACAAAAAAAAGTAATTAAGAGAAACCAACACATCCTGTTGAATTTAAGAGTATCAAAAGATGGGAGAAAATTCAAGACGAAAATGCAGATTACCTAGATATAAAAGATTAAAAACCAAGCTAAACTCACACTTTTTCACGACAGACACTGCTGGAAGGCTCCTGAACAGTATCTGCCAAGTGTTAAGGGAGAAATACTGTGACCCAATAATTTTAAGTATCAGAGATCATAGTCATGATGTGGGGAGAAAATACACTAAATATAATATAGGATAAGAGATTAAGACCAAGAATAATCACTTAAGGCATTACACGTAAATGATTACTGCTATTAAAAGATACAGAATAAACTGAACTGTAATGTATGCAAGAAACACACCTAAAACAAAATGACTCAGGAAGGCTAAATGTAACAGTAAGAGAGTGGGTAAGTCATAAACTGGAAGGAAATCTGTAGTAATATTACTATATTGCTATTAACCGAAGTAGAATTGGAGCAAAAAACTATAAGATGAGAGAAGTTTTATCTTAATGAAAGGGACAGTAGTGATGCTATAACATTGAAATTCATAAAACAAAAGCTATTAAAAATTCAAGGACCCAAAACACCATTGTGTAGGAGACTTTAGTAGACAACTTGCAAATACTGATATCCTAAGAAGGCACGAAATAAGATACTGAGGATTTGAATAGTGTTATTTAATAGTGTTGACTTGAGAGTATATTGTAAATTGCACCATATTTGGGTTTTACCAAGTACGCAGTATATTACCTTTCTAAAATCTGAAAAATTCTGAATTCTGAAAAAGAACTGCGCTAAGGGGTCCTTATAACCCTGTAAGGATTGTGGACCTTTTATCTCCTTGCTGTTCGTTCTACAACAGCCACACACATACACATATATATTCTATAAATATTAGTACTTGCTTTAAATGTTTCAACATAACATATGGAGAACCAGAGCCAATATTTGTTGAATACTTGCTGTGTTCTGAACAATGGGCTATGTACTTTGCATATGTTATTTAATTCAGTCCTAACCAACACTTTGAAATGGAATGTAAGGCTCAAAATATTTAAGAATCTTTAGTGCCCAACATCGCTCACCTGGTAGGTAGCCAAGTTGGAAGATTAATCTACATTTGTGTAGTATTACACTGCCTCCTATGATTTTACATACATCTGTAGAATAAATGTTTGTTACTTTCCTGTCTAGTTTTTCCCAAATGGATATGCCTTCGCCACTGGCTCTGATGATGCCACTTGCCGGCTCTTTGACCTTCGTGCAGATCAAGAGTTATTATTGTATTCTCATGACAATATCATCTGTGGAATCACTTCTGTAGCCTTCTCAAAAAGTGGGCGTCTCTTGTTGGCTGGTTACGATGACTTTAATTGTAACGTATGGGACACGCTAAAAGGAGATCGTGCAGGTTAGTAAATAAGTCCACATTAGGTTCTGATTTTCAGGAAGCGTGAAGAGGTTCCCATCAGTCGTGTTCTAGGCCTCCATGGACATCCTGGAGTTGTGGAAAGTGGTAACCCGATGGTTCTCATCATGTTCTTTGTTGTTACCTTTTGTTTGTGGTTATAATCCATAAGCCATATTTACACTTTTGCTTTCTGAAGAATCACACTGAGGTCTGTAATATTTTCTTGTTTGGTAGACTTCAGAATTAAAGATGGATAGTGAATGTGATTCAGTGTGGTCTTTTAGAAATCACACTTTTCTTATCACCTGACAGGAAACATTGTAACTGCTGGTTTTCTTCCTTCTGAAGCAGATCTTGTATGGGACAGGACATAGACCTGTTGCTTCCCTTAGCCCCATACCCTCAGTCCTCCTCTGTAGCTTCTACAAGATGACAATACACATTAAGCCATACTGGGGACTGTCATTAATAAGTCACACAGAGTAATTTTTAACTAGTTTTAAAAATCAAAATTATACTTAAAGGAATCCAATTGTCCTATATAGCTTGTTACCAAAACACAGCAGTTGCTTCATTCCCAACCCATAGTTTCTGCTCCCCAAAGGAACTGCATTTAGTCATTTATCTACCCCTCCTCTCTCCCCACCCCCTTTGTTTTGTTTTGTTTTGTTGGGACAGGGTCTCTTTATGTTGCTAAGGCTGGTTTCTTCCCACCCCAGCCTCTGGAGTAGCTGGGATTACGGGCTTGAATCACCTCACCTGGCTTACTTACATATCTCTAAATAACATGCCTGTATTGCTGTTACTTGTTTAAAAAATAAAAATTTAGGTGTTATCCGTTGTTGACCTATTATGATGGATGATAAGGGTTGGGTTTTTTTTTTTTTTTTTTTTTTTTTTTTTGAGACGGAGTCTTGCTGTGTCACCCAGGCTGGAGTGCAGTGGCGCGATCTCGGCTCACTGCAAGCGCCGCCTCCCGGGTTCAGGCCATTCTCCTGCCTCAGCCTCCCGAGGAGCTGGGACTACAGGCGCCCGCCAACACGCCCGGCTAATTTTTTGTATTTTTAGTAGAGACAGGGTTTCACCGTGTTAGCCAGGATGGTCTCGATCTCCTGACCTCGTGATCCGCCCGCCTCGGCCTCCCAAAGTGCTGGGATTACAGGCTTGAGCCACCGCGCCCGGCCAGGGTTGGGTTTTAAGCTGCTCCTGCCATAGCCACATTCTTCCCAACCAGTTTTTCCCATATGATAGATTTTGTTTAGAACCACATTCACTGTTTACATAATTCTGACTTTTTAAAAAGTCATTTGCTGCTGAGCCATGAGACGTGTTATGACTTCTTTTGCCATGCAGCTTTTTTGTATTTTCTAGAGTTAATTTTTTGGTTTATATTCTTAGTTTCTATGTGCTTCTCACTAATGAATCTTCACACTTTCTGCCAGTTTTGATGTGTCTTGGAGCAGATCCATTTTCGTTCATTGTGCTGGGTATTTAGTGAGCCTTTTTGATTGGGAAACTCATTACCCTATAGAACAGGGACACTTGGGGGTGGGGGCTTGTTGAATTTTATTTCTTCTCTATTATCATCATTCCCTTTTTCTAGATCTCTCATGATGTTGAAAATGGGCTTCCTGGACTGATCCTTTTGACTTTTTTTGTTTTTTAAGAATTTTTATTTTATTTTTTTGAGACGGAGTCTTGCTCTGTTGCCCAGGCTGGAGTGCAGTGGCGTGATCTTGGCTCACTGCAGCCTCTGCCTCCCAGGTTCCAGCGATTCTCCTGCCTCAGCCTCCCGAGTAGACTAGCTGGGATGACAAGCACGCACCACCACGCCCAGCTAAGTTTTGTATTTTTAGTACAGATGGAGTTTCACCATGTTGGTCAGGCTGGTCTTGAACTCCTGACCTCAGGTGATCTGCCTGCCTCAGCCTCCCAAAGTGCTGGGATTATAGGCGTGAGCCACTGCGCCCAGCCTGACCTTTTAATTGTATTTTTTATTTTCTATCTTTTTTGCTTTATCTTCTGGGAGGAAACCTCCCTTCAGGTTTCAACCCTTCTGTTAAGTTTTGGTTTTCATTTTCACTACCATCTTTTTAACTTAAGAGCTATTATTAGTGAAATAATTTTTTTTTTTTAAGTTGCTTCTTCAAGCATAGTCTTTTGTGTTTCCAAGTTTGTTTGTTTTTTTCTTCATTTTTGGGGTTTCCTGTCTTTATTTTTAGAATATTTCCTTAAAAGTGTTAGTTCTTGTTCATACTTAAGAGCGAGGCACTAAAACCATTTGAAGCTCTGAGCACATGGCTGGTGTGCTGACTCTAGGCCTCCATTCACTCTAGCCTGGCCGTTCACTGAGGAAGCTCTGCTGTGTCTGCCTTTCTTCCTTTTTCCATCTGCCACTTTCCTCCATGAAGTGTATAAACTGGCTGCCAGTTTGGGGGCTGATTTCAAGAGAAAACCTGAGGGACCAAACATTTAGCTAGTAAACTTTACTCCCCATTTCAGCACAGTTTTATCAATCTCATCTGTGCCTGTTTTCTTCCAGTCAGGAGACCCTGTTTTACCCTTTCCTCTGAGTGAGTCTCTAGTCTTACGCCACAGCTCAGGATGATCTGTCACCTGACTCTGCAGAGTGGAGGAAAGGGACACCTGGGGGCTCTTACTGATTGATGAACACTTTCCAGTGCAATCTTATTTTACTCTGCCTTTGCCCCTACCTGTTCCAGAGATACCTGGTTCCACCTAGTAGGGATGCTTTTGGAGAATCTGCATTGTAATTTTGTTACTTGGCTTACTAGATTATTCATTTTGAACTCAGTATTTTGGGGTTCATTAACACAGTTGCCACAGTCCAGCTTATAAAAGTTCGTTGCCATTGCCTGCTCTCATCTCACTGTCCTTGTGGATTTATGTCCTTACCCTTTTAACCCCCCTATGCAGTTGTTGGGGTTCCTGAGGGAGCAGAGGCAGTTTAAGTTTTTTCCAGGAATAATCTTCTACAACCTCTTTAAAGAGACTGCATGGTTTGCAGTTTTACACTCTGCAAGTAGATTCCTGGAAGTACTCCGTTGCTTAAGGCCAATTACTTTTTAAAGATATTTGGTGTTTTGCCTGGATTGAAACAATTAGTATCCATAACAAAATAAAAATGTGCTTGTTGTCCACACTTATATGCTTGAGTTTTAGTTTTGCTTTGCTTACAAGCTGGTTTCAAGTTGGCTCAACTGGAACTTTGAACTTAAAATTGGATCCTGACTTGTGAATTGCTAATTCATTTCCCTCTCCAGTGTGACTTAAAGTATTTAGCCACAATGTTCATTTTTTTTTTGTTATTTCAACTCATAATGGTAAATTTTCCCATTGCCAAACATGGCCATACTGGAGATACTACAGAGAATATTAAGAGTTACAAGATGAACTTCTGTTCCTGATTGATCGAAAATGATATGCTTAAGAATATAGAGAATGCAAATTCAAACATAGTGTATTTTAAAACTTTTTTTGAGCATTTGATGTATTCTAATTTTTCTTACTAATCTTATTGTATTTGTTTTCCTCCAAAATATTGGAAATACATCAAGTGAGTTTAATATGTGAAAGAAAGGAGGAATTAGATGAGTTTCATGGTTTCAGAAAGTTATAACCAATAACATTCAAGAGTTTGGTGATTAGCATAAGAAAGTAAATAAATTATGTTGGTATTCTTGGAAGCAGTGATGTAAGGCAGCTTTATTCTTATGTTTTTGTTGTTCCTGTGGTAAAGGGCTCCTTCAGTGAACTTCATTGAAAATCTTGTTTTTGTTGAAAATAGCGTACATAGCTCAGCAGCAAAATTTGGAATATCATGAACTTATTAGAGATGTGGAATAATTGTCTGCATATGTTTTCCTAGATAAAGTTGAATTATAAAATGATTTTTCCAAAATTGAAACCACAAATTGATGCACGTCAAAATTCAAATAATCCAAATTTATAAATACATCCAGGTTACTCCTAACTTGTCTTCTTACTCAGAGAAATTTGTTGTTTTCTTTTAAATTATTATTTTTTAACTGATGAACTTTCAAGAAAACTGGACTGATTGATAGTTTATAAGTACCCTTTTAAATCTCTGCATATACTTGTTTAATTCTAAAACTCTACAATTGCTAATTTTTTACTGAATTTTTTTTTTCAGGTGTCCTTGCTGGTCATGACAACCGTGTGAGCTGCTTAGGTGTAACTGATGATGGCATGGCTGTGGCAACAGGCTCTTGGGACAGTTTTCTTAGAATCTGGAATTAACAGTGTCATACACATTCTTTGTTCTCCATTGATATATCTGGAGAAATCAATGCTACAGCCTATAGCTGTGAAAAAGTTCTACCTTATATTTGCAGGTGAAGATTTTTCTATTAGATTATATACAAAAACAAGCTTTCAGTAAACTACCAAAAAAAAGTGGGGGTGGGGGAAAAAAGGCAAAGGTGCCTTCTGAGATCAAAAGGACCAGTGTATGTATTTGAGGGGTTGGGTTAATTTAACCTTGATGAATTGTGTGTACTCAGAGTCTATTTTCTTTGTGCAGAACAGAATGTACACATTATGGCAGCTCGCCATTGTGTTTGCATTTTTTAAGAAGTACATTTTTAACTTTGTATACACAAGAAATGTCACATTTTTGAGTTTTATAATGGAAGAACCAGGCACAGAAACAGACAGAAATGATACTGTGTGTGTCTGTATTTATGTCTGAAGAAAGTCCCCTTGAATTCTATCTCTTTGAATCTAAGAGATCCTGATGGCTTCATGTTTAAGAGCATTGACAGGCGGGGCACCTCTGAGGGGAGTCCATTGTTTCTCATGCATCATTTGCCGTGTACTATTAATCAAAGTGCTTGCTTTCAGTCCTTTGAGGGGACAGATAATCTGAAGGCCAGAGATTAGAGATTTCACTGATATTTTGGACATAGATAAAATACATCATTATAATTTATTAATAAAAAGTAGGTAATAGCATATAAATGGTTCTTGACATTCTAAAAGCCTGGTTATGATCAGTTGACACTTTGAGTACCCCCCTAAATAGCTGGGCTTTCCTATTCATTTCATATTTGGAACTAAGTTTGTAAGGTATACTCATCTTTCAGAGGTTTGGTAAACATTGGGATTGTCCCTGCATCTGAACATCTTTCCCAGTGCTATCAGTGTACATCTAGAGAGGAAATGCAGTGTGACAGTGTTACATTTGGGGAGAATTGTGAGATCTAACCAATCGCTAGCACATATTTGTTGTAATACGATGGTTTATTTCATGTTTGCATACTATAAAATCTGAATTGATGTGAAATATCTGTGCCTTTAAATTTCTGAAAATGAAACCTTTAAGCTTTTTGTTCTGTTTTGCAATATTTTGTAGTATTTCGTCCCTTCCTTAGCACAAAATACTGGTTTCTAAGTGGTTTTGCTTCAAAGGATGTCTAGATGTAAGTGATTCCACTTAAAGCCAAAATAAAAATTCCGAAAGCAGTTCTTAAAGGAGTTAGAGAGGTATATTAAACAGTTCTTCTGTGGTATATTAATGTGTCTCTTACTAGAATGTCCCCCACGACCAAGTTAAAGATCAAATAAGTCTAAATGATTGATAATAGAAGATTGTTAGTCTTGTCTCTTACTAGAATGTCTTCAAAGGATGTCTAGATGTAAGTGATTCCACTTACTAGAATGTCTTCAAGGGATGTCTAGATGTAAGTGATTCCACTTAAAGCCAAAATAAAAATTCCGAAAGCAGTTCTTAAAGGAGTTAGAGAGCTATATTGAACAGTTCTTCTGTGGTATAATAATGTCTCTTACTAGAATGTCCCCCACGACCAACTTAAAGATACTTTTCCTGTTGGATTTTCTTTTACAAATAAGTCTAAATGATTGATAATAGAAGATTGTTAGTCTTGCTTGATGGTAAAGTCTTGGATTATTCTGATATATAGACGTGCATTGTTTTGTAACTTAGTTACTTTTCAGATAGGTCTGTGTTAACTTTTGAACATGTGTAACCTTAAGCTAAATACTCCCAAACTTTACCTCTAAATTTTTGTTTTTATATTGTGAATGTGCTAATATGTGCATCAACTGTAAAGACGTATCAGTTTTATTAAAATCAGTTGACAATTAGAATAATAATAAAATGGATAAAGGCAAATTAAGATATAGGACCAAAACAGAATGTTACAGATGGCAGTTATGAATGTATATTTATATTTTGGTTAAGATTTCTATTAACTTTTTGGCTGGGCACAGTAGCTCACACCTATAATCCCAAGTCTCAAATTAGGAAAAAAAAAAAAAAATTTATATGAACTTTTGCTATTAATGTTTATTTGTAGGCTATTTATATCACTTCATAAAGAACAGCTCTTTGAGAAAAGAATAAAGGAATGTGTTCATTTCCAGAAAAAGAGGGTTGGGGAAAGTTTGCCATGTAGGTTAGTCAGAAGAAAACAATTCTATTATGCATAAAAATAACCTTAAATATGTAAGAGTATCTCCTCTACTTAAAAGTTATTATAGTAGTCAGAGGCATACAGACCACAGGAATTCTATGGTCTTAACATATTTTAAAATTACATTTATTTTAATGTTCTTAAAGTTTATGAAGAGGAGTTTAAAGCAATTCCCATAATTAAATATTTACTCAGCAACTAAAAACTAACACTTGTGGTTAATTATACCCATAAACAAATGGCGACAGAGTAGCCTCACTACCACAATTACCTTCATGGTTACACCTTTGCTTTCTAATAATAGGGGCTCTAGTTGCTAAATATATTTGTTTACTTGCAGTTTATGTTGAGCTGATTATTTGTTTGTTATTGCTCCTGAATTCAATGAGTATATAATTTGTAGAGACGTTGAATAGTTTGGATCTTAGTTTTTAAGGCTGAAAAACCTGGCTGGATTTAGTTTTTTAAAATTTGCATCGTCAAGAATATTGCAGTTAATGTTCCTTCTTTTTTTTTTTTTAAAGACAAGAGTCTCACTCTGTTACCCAGGCTGGAGTGTACAGTGGTGCAATCTTGGCTCATTGCAGCCTCAACCTCTGCCTCCTGGGTTCAAGCAATTCTTGTGCCTCAGCCTCCCAAGTAGCTGGGACTATAGGCATGTGCCACCATGCCCGGCTAATTTTTGTATTTTTAGTAGAGACAGGGTTTCGCCATCTTGGCCAGTCTGATCTCGTATTCCTGGCCTCAAGTGATCCACCAGCCTCAGCCTCCCAAAGTGCTGGGATTACAGACGTGAGCCACCGTGCCCAGCCAGGTTTCCTTCTTTACCTTCTAAGAAACATTTAAACACAATATGCCTGAGAAGGTTAATTTGTCGACTCTGTAGCATTGAGTAGTTTTTTGAGATCTGGCAAGAATATTTTAGAGATACATATTCTTTTCTAAGTATGTGATCACCCTGTGGTGTTGAGCATATTGTCCCAAAAACCTGCTTAAGCAAACAGTTCTTGGCTAGGCACGGTGGCTCACACCTGTAATCCCAGCACTTTGGGAGGCTGAGGCAAGTGGGTCACGAGGTCAGGAGTTCAAGACCAGCCTGGCCAAGATGGTGAAACCCTGTCTCTACTAAAAATACAAAAATTAGCCGGGCGTGGAGGCGGGCGCCTGTCAGCTACTTGTGAGGCTGAGGCAGAGAATTACTTGAACTCGGGAGGCGGAGGTTGTGGTGAGCCGAGATGGCGCCACTGCACTCCAGCCTGGGTGACAGAGCAAGACTCTGTCTCAAAACGAGAAAGCAGTTCTTGCCATCAGCAAGGATATCTCCTCCACTTTAATGGACAGGCCTCATTTTTGGCAGCTATGCTGTTTGAGATTTAGACTGAATATCCAAGGTTCCTCCCTAGCTCAAGTTTTTACTTGTGATTACACACACCACATTGAATTCCATCTTCAGAGGCAAAGATTTGAGGCTTCGTATCTCAACAGCAAAAGGGCCTGTTCAGCAATTCCCTTCATTTTAGACTCATATGACCTCAGAGATTGCATGATAATAGTAAACTAGTCTCTTGGAAATAATGGATGTAGGTGCTTCTAGAATATGTTACAGAATTTCAAACTTAACCTATTAATAGAGAAATGGATCTTAAGGTGACAAAATGAAACTTTTTATTATTGCTTAAAAATGCTGTGCCAGTATTGTATAACTAGCTCCTCCAGTACTTTTGGTATTTTGGATTTAATAATAAGACCTTAAGCATTTTAAATATGAACATGTTCAGGGAAGTATGCTTTGATGTAAATGTCTCAGATCTAAGTTGTAACACAATTGAATACTTGTGGCTTATTCTTGGTTTAACTTAGGAAAACTGGTTAAACAATCCCCCATTTGGGCCTGCCATCATTTTAATAGTGAAGATGTTCTTTCTAAAATCTTCAGGGCCTGAGTCAGGCTGAATTTTGTTAAAAATTAAATATTATGTTCAAATTCTTTCCTTTTTGGCATTGTGAAAAAGCAAAATTTTCAATGATTTCTCCTGTTAGAATTTTTTAAAAATACCCACAGGTTGGACCATCTTTCTTATGGGTTGCACAATGAATTTATATTTTAAATTAGATTAAATAGAATGTGAAGTACATTTCAGATTTACTAATTTTCTTTCCATTGTTCATTTTGGGTTGCCTTAGATTCAGTGTATATTTTAAAATATTGGTTACATAATAGGTACTCAATGACATGGTTTATAGTAGAATATCTAAGCTAGCACTTTATTTTAAAAAGTAACTTATTAATCACACATTGATGGTACACCTTGTATTTGCAAATGTTTGCATGTTGATAAAATCTCGTATGTCTTCTTTCTTAAATCCAGTTACTGATTTTGTAAAATACAGTTGTGATAAAGCAGCATTACGAGGGAGAAAAAAAGCTATATTCCAACTGGTGTTAAATGTATTCAACAAAATCTTACATCATACAGTATTTATTTCTTAATTAATAGAACTTCAGTGATATACTTGGTAGATATCTCAAGCCTTTTGTCTTTTACACAATGGTGCTCTATCCTATTGTTTTCTTTTCAAAGAAGCATCTGAACACTTGCATTTCTATTTTCCTATCCAAAGGCATCCACATCTAAGTGTGTTTTTAAAGTTGATTAAAATTATTTTCCTGTTAAAGCATTCTGAAAGTGTTTGTCTTTACCTAGAATGATTTGTACACACTTGTGGTCAATTGAACATGAATGTCAGTAGTAGTCTAATTATGGGAAGGGTAAACATGTTAGATTAAGGCTCTTAAAGCTCTAAACCCTATAAACTGTGGACTTGTGTCATGATTTAACTGTTCTTAGATCTTTCTTACACAGTGATTCATTCCTCTATTTGTACAGTGGCTTTATGAAATGTTGTGAATTGATACTGTAATCAATAAAGTGCTTTTAACCAGATTTCATTGTTTTTTTTATGCCACTTTTTTTTTCTTTTTTTTTTTTTTTGAGAGTGTTACTCTCTTGCCCAGGCTGGAGTACAGTGGTGTCATCATGATTTACTGCAACCTTAGCCTCCCGTGCTCAAGTGATCATCCCACCTCAGCCTCCGGAGTAGATGGGACTATGGGTACGTACATGCCACTATGCCCAGTTAATTTTTATATTTTTTTGTAGAGACAGGGTCTATGTTGCCCAGGCTGGTCTTGAACTCCCGGGCTCCTAAAGTGCTGGGATTATAGGCGTGAACTACCATGCCCAGCCAATTTTTTATAAAGTTTTTATTGAGACAGGGGTCTTGCTTTGTTGCCCAGGCATGTCTCGAACTCCTGGCTTTAAGGGACCGTCCCACCCTGATCTCCCAAACTGCTGGGATTGCAGGCTTGAGCCAACAAGCCTGGCCTCTGTAATTTTTAAATAAGCACTTCTGCTTATGGTGTTGATAAATTATCTTTACTACTTTCTTTCACCACCCCACCCTTAGGGGAGGATGAGTGTGGAAATAAAGATAAAGATGTTATATAATTATTTACAGATTATCTTAAATTTACTCCAAAATGTGGGAGCTAAAACAACTTTGGCCATGAGTTGGTAATTATTGAAGCTGGGGAATGGAGTAATGAAGGTTTATTATGCTTTCCTGGTTATCTCTGTCCTTGTTTAATATTATTCAATAAGAAAATGTGTCTTTCCCTTAAACTTACGAGTCTATGCAGGGGCACATAGCACTACAGGTTGAAGCAGAGGGCAAGAATAAACTCCCCTTTGACACTAAATTAGTTCTGTTGTCCAGTGAAGAGTACAAAGTACCTGTAAATTGTTATGTTTAAGGTAGAAAACTTCTTGAAATGTGCTCCTCTGATGGTATTGTATGACATCTTATACTAATGACTGGTATATGTAACTTTGACTTACCCTTTTAATGTTTGCCCAGAAGAACTAAACAGTAATGCCATCAAAAGAGGTCTACTCAAGATAACTTACATATCTACCATAAAAGTAATTAGAATGAAAGATAAAAACTCACTAAATACTAGTATAAATGCTACATTTGTCAACTATCAGGCAAACAGGTTTTATCTTCATCTTGCAAGCTTGCATACTGAAAAAAAATTTTTGTAAAAAGATTATACAAAGTTTAATCCTGCAAACATATGAAGTAAACAAGTGTATGTGCAATAACTTTGAAGTACATCACTCATAATTACATAATTCCTGTATAATTCATGGGCTTGGTCATAGGTGCACATATTTCTAGGCATAAGAGTTGGCTTTCATTATTTCACTGTTCCATTTCCAACATTCATTATGTTTTCACAATTGATCAGACAGAACTACATAAAACAAGTGATTAAAAAGTTGCCATACCAAACCTATACCAGTGGCACCCCAACTTTACTGTGCATCAGAAACACCTGGATGGCTTGTTAAGCCATAGATTGCTGGGCCCCAAACCTACTGTCTGACTCCATAGGTCTGGGTTCAGACCCAAGAATCCACATTATAAAAGTTTGAAGGTGATTATAGCTGTGCGTGGTGGCTCACACCTGTAATCCCAACACTTTGGGAGGCTGAGGTAAAAGGATCACTTGAGCCTGTGAGTTCAAGACCAGCCTGCACAACATGGGGAAACCTCGTCTTTACAAAAACTAGCCAGGCATGGTGGCGTGTGCCTGTAGTCCCAGCCACCCAGGAGGTTGATGTGGGAGGATCACCTGAACCCGAGAGGTTGAGGCTGCAGTGAGCCATGATCACGCCACTGCACTCCATCCTGGGTGACAGACTGAGACCCTGTCTCAGAAAGAAAAAGAAGTAATGTTGATGACCCAGGACCAAACTTTGAGAACCACTGTACTATACTAATAATGAGGTGACACCAAACCATTATGAACTTTCAAGCTTAAGTACTTTCATATAAAGGTTACGGCCTTGAGTTTTGTAAACTAAATTAGCAGTACGTGATCTTAGACACTGTTTTTCCATGTTGGTGTAGTTACCTAATCCCACTTACTGTGGCCTGTACCATTTCTTGGGTTATAAATCAGCAATAAAAGCTAAACACCAAAATTAATTTGCATTAGTATACTGCACTCTAGTGTCAATTTGCATAAAAATATATTTTTGAAAGGCTTCAATGGCCTAGTGTTACCTGCTAAGATACCTTGAAAAATAAATAGAGTTGCACCTGCTGTAAAAAGGCTGAATAGCATCTAGAAGCCTTAAAAGGCATGGAAAAGGAAGGATTGTGTATTCAAAAAAAAAAAAAGCCTTAAATTTTATCCCTCCCATGAAAAGGAAGCATAAGCTACATGTGGCCAAATGTACTGTGTTCCCCGGGATTGTGCATTTCTAACGTGTCTAGGAGATACTGATCTGCTAGTCCTACATTTTGTCTAGCAAATTCCTAGAATGGTGTCATTTTTGTACATTTCCATTCCATCTGCGTTTCAATCAATTTTTTTAAACATCAGTTAAAGATTTTATTTGATTCATTAAAGAGGAAACTGGTGAGGCATTTCCACCAGCTCAAGGAAGAATTTTGTAAAGTAACGTTACATTTATGGATCAGAAATAACTGAAATGAATGTGCAAATGGAGGCAAAACTGGCCTCTTCCACAGTGGGGAAGAAAGTCAACAGAACCTCCACTAGGCATAATTTACATATGTACAGACTCAATCAGCTTTTAATACAGAAAGATATTTGAACCCAAAATCTTTCATTGAGGTAAAAAATACAGTAATAATTTTTAATGAAATCCTGGAAAATTCATACAAATAAAATTAAAAGCCTCCAATGGGGTATAATCCAGCAATATCCTAGGCAAATGCCTCCTGAAGAACAGCTTTTTTAAAACATCACTGTTTATCATTCAAAATTCAGACCTCTCCTATCTTTGGCTATTTTTATCTCTTCAAACTTTACTCCTAAAATTGCACTAGGAAAGCTTTCCTTATTGGAATCATAATGGGAGCAAAGCTGAAAATGTTTCTTTAGAAACATCTAAAGAAATTACTTAGACCAGATACTTATAAGTGACTATAACAAGCCTTTATCCTGTTTTACATCAGTTTTCATGGGAATAAAAAGTAAAAACAGCACATTTATTAGTGGTTCACATAGCTGCCATGATGGCAAAGTGACTGTAACTTGCATAAATAATACACTCAAGGACATTCCACACTCCTTGGTGGTTCCAGCAATGCGATTTACTAAATGAAAAAGTGACTATGCCCATGAAAGACAGCATCAAAAACTAGTTTTGAGAAAGAAGATGAAAGGCTCAATCTCTAACTCCTGGATGCCAGGAAGCAGAGTTTTTTCAGAATCAAAAACAAATTAAGAGCTCACGGCCCCACCCCTCAGGGGTCACATAAGTTGGTACTGTTGCTTGTAACTAATTCATGATTTTAGCCTTTTCTTTACCCAAAATTAAAACTAAGGACATAACACTCTTCAAAAATACACATAACCCGAGATAGATAGGTCATTACCAGAATCTCCACAGGGCTTTGCTATTTAGGTACAGTTAGTACAATTCATATTTAAAGTAATTTCATAAAAATGACAACTGTCCCAATCTTACAAGTTTCGTTTCCTCCTATCATGGTCACCAAAGCAAGCTCTACTGTTCGGATTCTTCATTGCTTGAAGGTAGAAACTGCTCAGTAAAATTCTCCAGCTCATTTTCAAGTTGAACAGCTTTATTTCTAATTAAAAAAATAAAACACCAATCTAATTACCATAAAGATCAAGGAGAAAAATGCATTCCATCCATTATTAAAAGACAAAAACTTTAATAATAAACGACGAAAAGCATAACAGACAGTGGAATCATATCTTACACGGGATATCCTAAGTTACCCAGAGGCATGACTATGCTTGCAAATTCCCTTTAAATAATGCACAAAATACAGAATGTTTCTTATGGACATACAAGGAAAGTAGCAGATGTTACAGCGGTAATGGCATACCAAAAATATTTCCTTTAAACACTAGATTCATCCTCGATGCAGCCAAATGCCCACGAGAGGAAAACTGGAACTAAAACTGATAGACAAACAGATTTGTTTCCCACTCTCACACTATGCCAGGGCACATATTCATTGAGTGGGCTCTCTCTCTCCATTATGGAGTGGGGAGGGTCTTGTTTTACTTTATTCCTGCGTGCATATGCTTCAGGTCATATAAGTGAAGCGTACATCAGCTCTGAACTCTACTGTATATATTTCTTGAGGTAGCTCTCCTGCAGCATTAGCACATTAAATTCTATCCAAATGGCTGAGCCTAATCTAGTAAAAAATGGAAATTCCAAGTATTATGGTATTTGTTTTTTTTAACTTTCTTCTATTAGAAAAATGATTAATTAGCAGAACAAAAATATTCATACTTATTCAAGCCAGTCTTGCCCAAATCAGAAAGCTACATGACTAATGCCAATAATCTATTTTATCATTTGTTTTATTATAACAAAATGAAATACTATTTAAAAACTTACCTAGGTATTCCTCTTTCAAAAGCTGAATAAATCAAAACCAGAAAACCACAAAAACTTACCTAGGTTAAGACAAAAAACCAATTTCTACTGCACAGTTTCACCAAATTTGAAAGGTATATACGGGATGAGCTGACTTAAAATAGGAGCAATCGAATACATACAATTCACATGGGTGGGTGAGGCTGGAAATATCTAAGTGATAGGCACTCATCTTTTCCAGAGATTTTGAAACTAAGGTACAATGAACACGTATGTTGGTCAGATGAAGACACTATGGATAGATAATCACTACTATGGGTGTTTTAAGTACATGCCCCAAAATCCAGGTCACAAAGACAGTCCCTCCAATTTGTAAACACTGACTACTAAGCTGTTCTTACACAGGCAATTTTGTGTAGCATGTGTCCTAGAAGTAACAGCAGGGACTAAATGAGGTTTAATGGTTCTTCCAAGACATTCTGACAAGCCAGCTAATGGGTAAACAAAAGTAAGAAAGCTGAAAGTTAAGTTCTTAAGCACTGAGTAAGAATTTCCAACTACAGACCGAATGGTGACACTTTCGGTCTTGTCCCCAAAAGCAGATTTTATTAGACCCTGAATAATATATAAGGAACATATCAAACCAGAAATCCACATTTTATCAGGAAATCTTACTTTTGTTTTATGATTTAAGTATACATAATCAATAGTCCCCCATGAAAACAGATGTTATGGGTCTTGGACATACACAACTAAAAACTCACTTTTAATTATACAACTTCTGTTCTGAAAGGGACTAATACAGCCTAACGAAGAGTAAATTTCGATCTATAAAGTTCCTTTCGATTCAGATTTCTTTTCTTGTTGCAATTAGCCTTCGGTGAAACTGCAAACCACATGGAATTAGATATGGAAGATTCTCATTTAAACCAACACAAAAAGCTATTAGGTATGAATACAAATTCATTAATAATTTTACATATTTTGTAAGGAGACCAGTACATGTTCAAATTATTGAGAAGAAAGGTTTAAATACCTCAAGAGCTTTGAATTGTTTTGTATTTTCTCCAACTGATCTATTTCTTTGAGTAATCTAGCAATTTCTTCTTCCAGTTGTTTTTGAATAATATCAACTTGTTGGCACAGGCGAGCAAAAGTGGTAGCCATTTGTCTTAAAATAAAAATTTAGAAGCAGTCATAAAGGTCTTCAAAAATGAATAAGCTTTAATTTAAAGCTCACATAAAAAGAACACAAGTTTTAAAAAACTTCTAAACTATAAGGAATCAGAACACTAAGAATGGTAAGAGGGAAGATACGGCACTAGTGGGCTGCATTTTATCCTGGCTCAAGAGACGATATTACCTCTGCTATATGGCTGTGAACATGAATAAGCTACATAAAGACAAAAGACGGGTGTGTTTCTTCAGAAGCACAATAAACCTTACTCATGCTTGGGACCCTGCGTAGAGTAAGGTATTACCAAGAACAGAAAAAGAATTCCATGCACTTTTGTGACACAGGCAAAAATACTTTAAACTGTAGCAAAATTTAACAATATTTCTAGAATCAAAGGGTTATATTTGAGGGCTAATTCATATATTAACTTTGGCAAACATTATATTTTTAAATGGGAGCATACCTCTTCCCATTCCACCAAATCCCAGTATTAGACAGATGAAGCATGTGTCATTCTTTTAATAGTTTGTTAAATATTAAATATTTACTTAGTTCATTTTAACTGAGAAATTATTTGAGGTTGCCTCCATTAACATGCAAAGTCTTCTAAGAAAGAGAATCAAGTCAAGTTTTTATTTCCCATAACCCCTAGCGTGAATTGCTGCATGGGAGGCAATTAATAAATGTTTGATAATCAATGCATGGAAAGCTACATTAACTTTGTTTTTATTTATATGAATTTCAGTTGATTCTTTGGATGTCCAAGTATCTTACTTAGATGATCCTTAAAGGATCCTTAAACTCATCCTCAATATAAATTAAATATTAGATAAAATAGAGGCTCAAAAAATTTTGTCAACGAATGAATGAATGAACAAATTCCTCAAATTTGCAGTCTCCTGGTAACCATTCTCTACAATTATTAACTGTTAGTTCAGACTCTGATTTTGTATCTGAAACAGTTTACTGTTCCTGCAATTCCTGTCTCCTGAGTCTAAACAATTTCAAATACTACTGCAAAGTTATCTGTTCTAGAGCTAAGTGTTGACATCACTCTCAAAATTCCTAATTATCCAAACCCCAATCTACACATAGACAAGGCCACATCCTGCTATGAAGTCTATACCTGAATGTATGTACACAGCTTAGATACACATATGCCACACTGAATATTTCTCTTCATGTCCTTGAATGCATTCCTTTCCCCTTACCTTCTTGTTTTTGATTTGAATTGTTGTCTCCATCTGATCTTCCGAAATGGCATGTTCTAATCTCATATGCTACACATCTCCTCTAGGAAACCTTTATTGATCTACTATCCTTCATGATTTAAGTAACTTGTACAGCCTTGCCTCATGATAATAGTTTATCTTTCTCTTATATTTATCACTCTCACTTTGTATTATAATTATGTAAATGTTAGTTTCTTCCATTAAACTGAAGTTATCTTGAACTGAAAGAATTTTAAAATTCTGCTCTCAGAGGCATCCAAATACAGAATATTGTACCCTGACTTGACTGGAGTTCTATATATTTTTACCATATGAATGAAACAAATATTTAAGTTGCATAAAAGCAGAAACCGGGTGGACTTAGGTTTATGTTATAATAAAATTCTCCTGAGATCTAAAAATAAAATAGCATTTAACTTATAAATTTGAACGGTGAGAGCAAAAATACATTACATTCACCATGAAATCAGGAGTCTACCTACCATTAAGTTCATTTGTTCAATGCTAAGAATTCATTCAGTTTTCTTAGACTGCTTGGCCAGGCTACCTCTATTCATTCAGTTTTCTTTATTAAGAAACCACAAAGATCTGGCTGGGCGCAGTGGCTCACGCCTGCAATCCCAACACTTTGGGAGGCCAAGGCAGGTGGATCACTTGAGGTCAGCAGTTCAAGATCAGCCTGGCCAACATGGTGAAACCCTGGCTCTACTAAAAAAAAAATACACGGCCGGGCGTGGTGGCTCACGCCTGTAATCCCAGCACTTTGGGAGGCCGAGGCGGGCGGATCAAGAGGTCAGGAGATCGAGACCATCCTGGCTAACATGGTGAAACCCCGTCTCTACTAAAAATACAAAAAATTAGCCGGGCGAGGTGGCAGGCGCCTGTAGTCCCAGCTACGCGGGAGGCTGAGGCAGGAGAATGGTGTGAATCCCGGGGGGCGGGGCCTGCAGTGAGCCGAGATCGCGCCACTGCACTCCAGCCTGGGTGAAAGAGCGAGACTCCGTCTCAAAAAAAAAAATACACAAAAAAATTAGCTGGGCAAGGGGCTGGGCGTGGAGGCTCATGCCTGTAATCCCAGCACTTAGGGAGGCCGAAGCGAGTGGATCATGAGGTCAGGAGATAGAGACCATCCTGGCCAACATGGTGAAAACCCCATCTCTATGAAAAATACACAAAAAAATTAGCCAGGTGTAGTGGCATGTACCTGTAGTCCCAGCTACTCGGGAGGCTGAGGCAGGAGAATTGCTTGAACCTGGGAGGCGGAGGTTCCGGTGAGCTGAGATCGTGCCACTGCACTCCAGCCTGGGTGACAGAGTGAGACTCCATCTCAAAAAAAAAAAAAAAAAAAAATTAGCTGGGTGTGGTGGCACGCGCCAGCTACTCACTTGAATGAGGGAGGTGGAGGTTGCAGTGAGCCGAGATTGTGTCATTGCACTCCAGCCTGGGTGACTGAGACTCCATCTCGGAAAAAAAAAAAAAAAAAAAGAAACCACAAATATCTTAAGGGCAATTATTTATTTTTGAGACATAGTCTATCACTCTGTCGCCCAGGCTGGAGTTCAGTGATGCGATCTGGGCTCACTACAACCTCTGCCTTCCAGGGTCAAGTGATTCTCGTGCCTCAGCCTCCCAACTAGCTGAGATTACAGGCATGTGCTACCACTCCCGGCTAATTTTTGTATTTTTAGTAGAGATGGGGTTTCACCATGTTGGCCAGGCTGTTCTCGAACTCCCGACCTCAAGTGATCCGCCTGCCTCAGCCTCCCAATGTGCTGGGATTATAGGCGTGAGCCACCTTGCCCAGCCAGGTACATAAATTTAGAATAGGTCTGCTGAAGATCTTTTGAGTTGGGCATGGCTCATGCCCATAATCCCAGCTACTCAGGAGGCTTGAGGAGGGAGGATTACTTGAGCACAGGAGGTCAAGACCAACCCGGGCAACATATTGAGACCCTGTCTCAAAAAAAAAAAAAAAAAATTAAAAAATTATCCTGGTGTGGTGGCACACACCTGTGGTCCCAGCTACTCGGGAGGCTGAGGCAGTAAGATCACTTGAGCCCAAGATTTGAGGCTGCAGTGAGCCATGATTGCACCACTGCCCTCCAGCCTGGGCGACAGAGACCCTATCTCTGAAAAAACAAACAAACAAAAAAAAACAAAAAAAAAATTAAGAACTATGTTTTTGAACCCCTCCAGAGTTCTTGAGAGTTCCTATCTACCAATTTTCTAATGTTCAACCTAATCTATCAGGAGAATGGAAAGAAGAATAGTGATTAGGAAGGAGAAAGGGCAGCAGTGAGGTTTAGTATTGTTCTATTTTTTCTCATTTATGGCCATCACGAAACATGTTCATTTTGTGATAATTCTTTGAGCAGCACACTTATTTTGTGCTTTTTCTGCATGTATGTCATATTTCAGTAGCTTTTTTTTAAAGGAAAGATGCACCTTTCAACTTACCGTTTTACTTGGTGACTGCAGTTTGCACTCGTGGAGCTAACAATCATCTTCAGTTTTTCAGTTGCATAGTTTACAAACTGCTGTTTAAAGGCTCGCTCCTTGGCACGGGTGGTCCAGCTCAGTCTTTCATAAAGATACAAAGCTCCATACATAGTTAATGAAACAGATAGGAGTTTCCAGCCTATAGTTTTCCAAATCTGTAAGATAAAGTCATAGCTTAGTCTGAGAAGGAAAAACACCACTTTGGAGAGTACATTTAAAAGCATTTTAGTTTCCTATGGATCTTTGAGTTAGATACATTTTCTAAAAATGTATATTCCTTCTCCATGAGAAAACCTGAAGTTACCAGAAATCAATCAGGCTTAAAAGGGATCAGCACACAAATAAGGGAGAGCTTTATAAGCTGCCAGATTTGATAAACTGATTCAATGTATCTCAAAAATAAAACGATGTTAAATACTGTAGGTCAGACCTTTCAAAAACCAAAACAAGTATATCTATGCTGTTAATGATAGACATTTTTTTAAGAAACAAATAAGAACTACTACTAAAAATAACATTTAATACTTAAGACAGATCCCCTTGATATTCAGAAGGCTAGATAGGGCACCTGGGGTTTTCTTATTACCCCAATATACCAATATTTCTTTGTGTGCTGTGATGTGAAAATGCTTAGGAAGTATTAAAGACCAGCTAGGTGGTGACAGTTCATTCCTAAAGATGTATGTTTTTAAAAAATTTAAGATGAAACTTGTGATATTTAATTCACTACTTTTAACCTGCAAATTTTCATACTATTTTACAGAGCCTATAAACAGAAGTAAATACTGTATACCTTTTCTTTTGTGAGCTAATAGGCAACCTTGCAAACATTTCAATTTTAATTATACTAAAAGTAATGTTTCTTACCACTCCTCCAACAATAATGATGCCCACAGAAGTTCTAGATGTAAGGGACGCCAATCCTGTTACTAATGGAATCATGAGTTCTTCCTGTGATGCATTATCTGGCGTTGCTGGAGTGGTAGGAGCAGTGGGAGTAGAAGCTAAAGATCTAGGGAGCTGCCAAAAAAAAGAAAAAGGAAAAAAAGATTACACTTAAACAACTATAAATTAAATTTATCTTTATAAAACTCTTTAAAATTACAGTAACAAATCTATGAGCAAAAAATTACCCTAAATGATGAGTACACCACAAATATATGTAGAAAATAAAAATAATTTGGAAATTCTTATCTACAATATCGACCAATGATATCATGAACAATAATAAATTTTCATAATATACAATGGGGTCTAAATGTAACAGTAGGCACTCAACTCTCAAGAGGAACAAATTGTGTTTTTAAAAAAACTAACAACAAAAGCACAATCCTTGAAACAACAACAAAAAATGATAAACTAAAAAAAAAAAGGACTTCGGCCAGGCATGGTGGCTCACGCCTGTAATCCCAGCACTTTGGGAGGCCGAGGTGGACGGATCTCAAGGTCAGGAGATTGAGACCATCCTGGCTAACATGGTGAAACCCCATCTCTACTAAAAATACAAAAAAAAAAAAAAAAATTATCCCAGCGAGGTGGCGGATGCCTGTAGTCCAAGCTACTTGGGAGTCTGAGGCAGGAGAATGGCATGAACCCGGGAGGCGGAGCTTGCAGTAAGCCGAGATTGCACCACTGCACTCCAGCCTGGGCGACAGAGCGAGACTCCATCTCAAAAAAAAAAAAAAAAAAAAAAAGAAGGACTTCAAAATAAAAACCTCTTAAACTTCAAAACACACAGCCACAGGCAAGAGAAATATATTTGGGGCTGGGTGCGGTGACTTATGCCTGTAGTCCCAGCACTCTGGGAGGCCAAGGCAGGAGGATAGCTTGAGACCAGGAGTTTGAAACCAGCCTGCCCAGCACAGTGAGACCTTGTGTCTACAAAAAATTTTTTTAAATTAGCTACGTGTGGTGGCACATGCCTGTGGTCCCAGCTCCTTGGAAGCAGAGGTGGCAGTGAACTGTGATCACGCCACCATACTCCAGCCTGGGCAGAGCAAGTCCTTGTCTCAAAAAATAAAAAAACAAATAAAAAACACGTTTGGAAATCATATATGTGAGAAAGGATTTGATCCAGAATATGCAAAGAAATTCTGCAACTCTATGGGACCCAAATAATTTAAAAATAGGTAAAAGCTTTGAATAGACATTTCACAAAAGAAGATACACAAATGGCTAGTGAGCACACAAAAAAGATTTTTAAAATCATTGGTCTTTAGGGAAATGCAAATCAAACCTACAATGAAATACTACTCTATACCCACTAGAACCTAAGTATATACTCAAGAGAAATGAAAACACATGTCCACATAAAAAACATGTGCATGAATATTTATAGCAGTATTCATAATAGCCAAAAACTACAAACTACCCTAATGTCCATCAACTAATGAATGGATAGTGTTGTATCTGTAATGGAATATTCCTCAGCCGTAATAAGAAATGAAGTACTGATACATCCTACAACACTGATACCATGATGATAAACCTTGAAAACATTATACTAAGTGAAAGAAACCAGTCACATAAGGTCACATTTTATATGATTGCATTTATAGGAAACGTCCAGAAAGGGCAAATCCATAAACAGAAGGCAGATTAGTGGTGAGGCTTGCCGGGCGCGGTGGCTCACGCTTGTAATCCCAGCACTTTGGGAGGCCGAGGCGGGCGGATCACGAGGTCAGGAGATCGAGACCACGGTGAAACCCCGTCTCTACTAAAAAAATACAAAAAATTAGCCGGGTGTGGTGGCGGGCGCCTGTAGTCCTAGCTACTTGGAGAGGCTGAGGCAGGAGAATGGCGTGAACCCAGGAGGCGGAGCTTGCAGTGAGCCGAGATTGCGCCACTGCACTCCAGCCTGGGCGACAGAGCGAGACTCCGTCTCAAAAAAAAAAAAAAAAAAAAAAGATTAGTGGTGAGGCTGGAGATGGAAGTCATAATTGACTACAAATGAGTAAGACAGCTTTGAGGTGACAAAAACCAAAACTAAATTGTGGTGATGGTTTTACAATTTCACAAATTTCCTAAAAACTTACTGAATTGATAAATTTTTTTAAGTTTTTCTTTTAAAATGCTTGTATTCTCTTTTATTTTGATGAGCAGTGGTGTGTAGTTCTCCTTGAAGAGGTCCTTTGAATCCTTTGTAAGTTGGATTCCTAGGTATTTTACTCTCTTTGAAGCAATTGTGAATGGGAGAAATGGAAGAACATTCCATGCTCATGGATAGGAAGAATCAGTATCGTGAAAATGGCCATACTGCCCAAGGTAATTTATAGATTCAATGCCATCCCCATCAAGCTACCAATGACTTTCTTCACAGAATTGGAAAAAACTACTTTAAAGTTCATATGGAACCAAAAAAGAGCCCGCATCGCCAAGTCAATCCTAAACCAAAAGAACAAAGCTGGAGGCATCACACTACCTGACTTCAAACTATACTACAAGGCTACAGTAAACAAAACAGCATGGTACTGGTACCAAAACAGAAATATAGACCAATGGAACGGAACAGAGCCCTCAGAAATAATACCACAGATCCACAACTATCTGATCTTTGACAAACTTGACAAAAATAAGAAATGGGGAAAGGATTCCCTATTTAGCAAACGGTGCTGGGAAAACTGGCTAGCCATATGTAGAAAGCTGAAACTGGATCCCTTCCTTACACCTTATACAAAAATTAATTCAAGATGGATTAAAGACTTAAATGTTAGACCTAAAACCATAAAAACCCTAGAAGAAAACCTAGGCAATACCATTCAGGACATAGGCATGGGCAAGGACTCCATGTCTAAAACACCAAAAGCAATGGCAACAAAAGCCAAAATTGATGAATGAGATCTAATTAAACTAAAGAGCTTCTGCACAGCAAAAGAAACTACCATCAGAGTGAACAGGCAACCTACACAATGGGAGAAAATTTTTGCAACCTACTCATCTGACAAAGGGCTAATATCCAGAATCTACAGACAACTCAAATTTACAAGACAAAAACAAACAACCCCATCAAAAAGTGGATGAAGGATATGAACAGAAACTTCTCAAAAGAAGACGTTTATGAAGCCAAAAGACACATGATAAAATGCTCATCATCACTGGCCATCAGAGAAATGCAAATCAAAACCACAATGAGATATCATCTCACACCAGTTAGAATGGTGATCATTAAAAAGTCAGGAAACAACAGGTGCTGGAGAGGATGTAGAGAAATAGGAACACTTTTACACTGTTGGTGGGACTGTAAACTAGTTCAACCATTGTGGAAGACAGTGTGGCAATTCCTCAGGGATCTAGAACTAGAAATACCATTTCACCCAGCCATCCCATTACTGGGTATATACCCAAAGGATTATAAATCATGCTGCTATAAAGACACATGCACACGTATGTTTATTGCAGCACTACTCATAATAGCAAAGACTTGGAACTAACCCAAATGTCCAACAATGATAGACTGGATTAAGAAAATGTGGCACATATACACCATGGAATACTATGCAGCCACAAAAAAGGATGAGTTCATGTCCTTTGTAGGGACATGGATGAAGCTGGAAACCATCATTCTCAGCAAACTATCTCAAGGACAAAAAACCAAACACTGCATGTTCTCACTCATAGGTGGGAATTGAACAATGAGAATAGGCTGGGCGCAGTGGCTCACGCCTGTAATCCCAGCACTTTGGGAGGCCGAGGCGGGTGGATCATGAGGTCAGGAGATCGAGACCACAGTGAAACCCCGTCTCTACTAAAAAAAATACAAAAAATTAGCCGGGCGCGGTGGCAGGCGCCTGTAGTCCCAGCTACTCCGGAGGCTGAGGCAGGAGAATGGCGTGAACCCGGGAGGCGGAGCTTGCAGTGAGCCGAGATCGCGCCACTGCACTCCAGCCTGGGCGACAGAGCGAGACTCCATCTCAAAAAAAAAAAAAAACAAAAAAAAAACAACAATGAGAACACCTGGACACAGGAAGGGGAACATCACACACCGGGGCCTGTTGTGGGGTGGGAGGAGCGGGGAGGGATAGCATTAGGAGATATACCTAACGTAAATGATGAGTTAACGGGTGCAGCACACTAACATGGCACATGTATACATATGTAACAAACCTGCATGTTGTGCACATGTACCCTAGAACTTAAAGTATAATAAAAAAAAATTTAAAAAAATGCTTATATTTATTCTAATTTATTTGAAATGTGAAAACCAAATCTTTTAAGAAAACAGAAATGTTTCAAAAATGAATGTAGCACCACCTGCAACAGTATTGGACGTAAGCTTTAGGATAAGCTTTCCCTTAAGCATACTACAGGTTGAGTGTCCCTTATCTAAAATGCTTGGGACCAGAAGTGTTTCAGATTTCAGATTTTTTTGGATTTTTGAATATTTCATAGATATAATGAGCTATCTTGAGGATGGGACCCAAGTCCAAACACAAAATTCCTTTATGCTTCATATACCTTATATGCATAGCCTGAAGGTAATTTTATCCAATATTTAAATAATTTTGGGCATGAAACAAAGGTTGTGTACATTGACTCATCAGAAAACACAGGTGTTGCTATGTCAGCCACCCATGTGAACACTCTTATGGTTGTTTGGCATCACCATCATTCTTGATTCAATTTATATACTACTGACAAGCAATCATTTTCTTACACTGATTCACACAAAGGAACGTAATAGTAAAAATATAAGACACACCACTAATAACAGTGAAAAATAACATATTCAAACTAAGCAGCACAGTAGCATCAACAGAACACCTGTGTCAGCTGTTAAACAGCAAGAATGGCAGGCTTTCAGTCTCTACCTACAATGCTATGTTTTGATTACAAAGTTCCTGTACACAGTACTTTGTTAGGTGAGAAGAAACATCAGAAGCAGTTGAGGGACTAAGAAGTGGGTCCTCTCGGCATAATAAGACATTCTGCTGAATGGCCTTTTAAAATGTTTCCTGCAGTACCACCTACTTGCCTCTTTAACAATAGTTTTTGTTGAAGTCTCTCCTTGATTTTATAAACTTATTTCTTGTTCTGTTATGAATATATGCTGCTCTAGTGCTTCAATAAGCCCATCACCATGCTGCCTATAGGCAGTTGTTCTGCGAGGTCAATGAAATCATCTTCATTATCACCATTATCATAATCACCTTGATTTAGAAGCATTTTAGCTATTTTGCCATCAGTTAATGAATGAACAACTGAAGCCTCATTATCAATGTTAAACACTTCTTTGATATATCCTTCTTCCAGCTTATGGATGGACTCTGAAGCTATTATTTTTTGCATAAGGAGCTCACTTGACATACTTCAAAGTCACCAATTTGCTCCTCATCATCAATAAATGTAGTGACAGGCAGAGGCTGCAGGCATATACAACTGAGTCACTGTCTTCCAAGTGCTGGCATATATGGCATCCTTCATCCTAAACTCCTTGTGCTGGCAACAGCATATATGGCATCTTTCATTCAAAACTCCTTCTGAAAACCTTCCACACCCAGGCCTCAGTTCACTGCTGCTAGCATGCTGCCCAAAAAAGGTTTTTGTATTTACTCCTCATTGATCTTAGAATACCCTGGTCAGAAGGGTCAGAAGATTGAAATAATGAAACATTATTTTTTATGAGAATTTCAGCTAGATGATGAGCAGCATAGTTGTCAAGGAATAACAAAATCTTGCAGTCATCATCCGGCCTAGGTTCCCTGCAAGTGCACACAAGCTGCTGGTATAAAATGTTTGTGAAACCAATCAGAAAAGATGTCCCTAGGGATCCATGCCTTTTTGTTAGTACAATAATGGACTAGTAAAAAAATTCATTCCTTGAAAACAGTGAGGACACAAGCTTTTGCCTATCACAGCAAGTTCACATTTATGCCTGCTGCATTAGCACATCCCAGCATAGTTATTCTGTTCTTTACATCCCTAATTGTTGTAGGGGCTGTCCCCTCAGCTGTTGTCAGTGTCTTTCTGGGTCAATAATGGCAAAACAGTGATGTTTCATCAGCATTATAGACTTGTTCTGGAGTCAGATTTTCATCAGAGACAATCGTGGCAAATTCATCAATGAATTTCTCTGCTGTTTTGTGATCAAGATGCTTTAACACCACAAACCTTTAGAAAAGTTAATGCTATCTTACCTTAAATTTCTCTAACCAGCCTATTGAATACTCACAGTTCCCTTCGATTTTCAGTTCATTTTAATAGATGTTTATTTCATGATCAGCATGTCCTTAAGTGGCACGTGTTCACTGCAATGCTGATGGATCCACTCTTTCAATACATGATCAAGATCTTCATTTTTAACTTTCTGTAGTGTTTTTGTTTTTTTATTAACTTCTGTCATCATTTTTAGCATGGAACTTCAACAGTTTAGTCCTAAAGAACAACTTTAAGAAAGTTGTTCTTTCTTTTAGGTCATATATGATGTTCATTCCAACATCATTCTTCTGTAAGAAGTTTCTCACTTACATTATTGTCCAGTTTTTTCAACAGCTTAAATTTATGTGCTATAAATAAAAATGAATGCCTCTTCTTTTTCTTATAAATGTCACCCACAAGGGTATCTGTAGGCCTTTTAAACATTTTAAACAGGCTGGGTGCTGTGGCTCACACCTGTAATCCCAACACTTTGGGAGGCTGAGGCAGGTGGATCACTTGAGGTTAGGAGTTCGAGACCAGTCTGGCCAACGTGGTGAAACTCCATCTCTACTAAAAATACAAAAATTAGCCGGGTGTGGTGGTGGGTGCCTGTAATCCCAGCTGCTTCAGAGGCTGAGGCAGGAGAATCGCATGAACCCAGGAGGTGGAGATTGCAGTGAGCCAAGATTGCGCCACTGCAATCCAGCCTGAGCCACAGAGCAAGTCTCTGTCTCAAATGCACCCCTACTCAAAAAAAAAAAAAAAATTTTTTTTTAAACAGTATCTTTACACCAGAGAAAAGAGAGTAAGTAAAGAAGCCCATACTGGGTAATGCACAGAAGTCTTGGCCCCTTGTGGGGCATCATGGGGAACCTGCTGTTGGTACATTGGGCCTGCACATGTGCCATTTCAGTACCCTTCATAGGCGTGCTTGTGTGGGGGAATTTGGGCATATGTGGAAAAGATATATTGCAGCTAGAGGAGGCTGAGTCTTTTTTCCCTTGAGGACACTGAATAAACTGTGTGTTGTGTGCCTGCGTTTTTACTGTGACCTCATTGAGGTCTTGTGTGAAATTTTCCACCTGTGGTGTCACCGTACTCAAAAGTTTTTGATTTTGGACCTTTAAGGATTTTCAGATTGGGGATGCTCAAACTAAATATCTACCTCAGAAATGGCTCTAAGAGACAGATACTAGCTTTTAAATGTGCAGATTTTGTAAAGCTAGTTTTATTATAGAAAATCCACATAAACAAAATAATAAAGGAGAGTCTTAATTGGTAGATTCAAAGATACATACCTGAAAGATAGGCTCTGATAATCCTAGGAGCACCCTTTGAGCATTTCTAGGGCCCAAAAATCGATGTACAAGGGAAGACCAGCCCAGGGAAAAACGAAATGCAATATCCTCTTGAAAATCTGAACATAACTTGTGGTAATTTAGATTATAACTGAGATCAAATTTCCTGCAAGGGATCAGTGTATGTAGTTTATCATGTATACCAGCTGGAAGTAATGGCTTCACATTTTCTAGAAAGAACAAAATTACAACACTTATTTTAAGAAAGAATGGTAAATGTTTTACCTTCAATGGAATGCCTAAAGGAAAATAAGCTCTTTACCAGAGTCATGAATGAAAAAACAAACCAGACATGACCTTGTAGACATAAATATTACCAATAATTTCTTGCTGGGTCTGAAGCACTAAGGCGTTTACTTCATTGGTGCATCGATGAGCCAAATTTCTTCCCATACCATCCTCTATGTGCTTATTTAATTCCTGTTAACAATGGTAAATATCCATATTATTTTTTCTCCAGAAAGTCTGTAGTTTTTATAAAGACATAAAAAATTCAGTAAATGCCAAAATGGTCTTTTTGACTTTTTTTTTTTTTTTTTTGGGACGGGGTCTTGCTTTGTTGCCTAGGCTGGAGTGCTTTGATCTTGACTCACCGTAGCCTTGACCTCCTAGGCTCAAGTGATCCTCCTGCCTCAGACTCCCGAGTAACTGGGACTATAGGAGCGTGTCACCACGGTTGGGTATTTTTTATTTTTTTTTTGAGACAGAGTTTTGCTCTTGTTGCCCACGCTGGAGTGCAGTGGTGTGATCTTGGCTCACTGCAACTTCTGCCTTCCAGTTTCAAACGATTCTCCCGCCTCAGCTTCCCGAGTAGCTGGCATTACAGGCGCCTGCCACTGGTTAATTTTTTTTTTGTATTTTTAGTAGACAGGGTTTCACCATGTTGGTCAGGCTGGTCTAGAACTCCTAACCTCGTGATCCGTCTGCCTCAGCCTCCCAAAGTGCTGGGATTACAGGTGGGAGCCACCACAACCAGCCTAACTGTTTTTTGTAAATTAGAGTTCTCACTATGTTGCCCAGGCTGGTCTCGAACTCCGGGGCCCAAGTGATCCTCCCACCTCAGCCTCCCAAAGTGTTGAGATTACAGGCATGAGCCACTGTGCCTCGTCCTAAAATGATCTTTATCTCATTCTAAGTATAAATTTTCTATTTACTTTTTATACAAGACAGTTTACATTTATTACAAGAGGGCACAAGAGATCTAACAGTTTCATTTTGTACTGATATACTGAAATGCCAAACCATGAAATAAATGAGGGTATAGAATAATAAGAAACTGTCTCTGAATAATTTTATCTATACTTTAACTTACACTTTTATATATTTTTAATACATCTGGATTAGGATGAAACTCTGAACAAAATTCATCAACCAAAACAGACAGTCGACAAATTTCATCTGTCACTGCACATGCAACCTGAAAATATGAAAATTTTGGAGTTAAAATAATTAAACAAGATTATCAATTACTCAAAAAAATTAAATTGAAAAATCTTAAAACATTCTTTTAAAGTAACAGGAATGACATTTTTAGTATTATCAAAAATAATTTCCATCCATGTTATTTTAATCATGAAGCTACTGTTACCCACTTTGTTTGCCACCTCCTCGGTAACCTCCTTGATTTTTTTCTTAACATCCAGTGTTAAAAGGTTCATCTGGTTTCGAATAAAGTCCAGTCTATCAATTTGGTCTTCCCTCTCTTCCACTGAATAATGCCTATTTCAGTATAAAGAGTAATCAACGTTCAGGGTAGTCTGAAGTCCTAAAGCATTTCAGCAAGGGACTCATTCATGTATTGAACCATCTATTAGTATGACTCAAGGAAAAAAAAAACTTGTAACATCTGAAAGGATTCAAGTAATATTTCACTTATAAAGTATTGTATATAGATGATTTGATAGAAACCACATTTCTCTGCCCATGTGGCACCTGAATCCCAGAAAGGATGAATAAGAATTCTAAGTCTTCAAACACTTCATAGATATGAACAGGCAAAACAGAATGCAATACTGACTTTAGTTAATAAGCAGGGGTCAGCATATAGCACCTTACAAGCCAAATCTAGCCAGCTGCCAGCTTTTGTTAAAGTTTTCTTGAAACACAGCCACACCTATTCATTTACCTATTATCTATCTACGGGTGCTTTTGTTCTAAAACTGTAGAAATGAGTAGCTCCAAGAGACTTTATGGCCCATAAAGCCTAGAATATTTACTATCTGGATCTTTTGTTAAAAAAGTTTGTTCACCTCTGGCTGATATAGGAAACTAAAGACCTGAGATCCATTTAAGAAGATCTTTTACTTAAGAAGTTCCCAGGGCATTATGATTATACAATCCTCAAATCACATCTTTGTGCTATACTTTGTTCAACATCCTATGTCTTTAAAAATTATCACTGTTTTATCCAGATAAAAACAGTAATTCTAATGAGGAAATTTTTTAACATTGAAAATAGTACCCTGTTTATTTTTTTTAATGTTAGAGTCAAACCATTGCACATTACTGTGTAAAACTACACAAAGATGGTAACTTGCTGCTAAAGCCCTTTTTACTTTTGAATCTTTGTATTTTTTTCACCTTTGTAATTTTAAATTTTAAAATTTTAAAAAAATTACTGTTTTTATCTGGATTTATCACATTGATTTAAAAATTAAATCAATCTTATAGACCAAAATTTAGGTACTACATCAAAGCAACTGAGCTAGAAGGAACTGCTATAGCAGCACAGTCTCATTAAACAGAGGCGACACGGAGGCTGTACACAGGGGCTGAGTTCAAACTCAGGGTTCTGATCCTTGCGTTTTATACGCTGGCAGTTCTCTGCATTTGAACTTCATTCATTCCTAAGAAAGTACCACTATAAAGCAACAGACAGGGACATGAAGGGGTCTTTGTTCCCTGCAAGAGCAAATACATTTAAAATTCCAATGTTATGTCATCTTGGACTTAAGCTTTGATGCGTTTATGTTTCCTTCAACTGGCTTAAGTCCACTGCAGGTCCTATCGAGGCTTAACATCATTACTTTTGTCACATCTAATAACATCCCGATCTGTGTTTCAAGCATACCAAGTTTGTGAGAATTATACTTTCTATCGATAATGCTGGTATTTTCATGTATTCATTGCCACCTTTACAAGGTAACAAATAGTATAAAATAATACCGTACAGTATAACATAAAGGGTACTGCTTACCAAATCAACTTTCTGGTTGGCAGGTAGCATCACCTTGTTTGTTCATCAGGCGATAAACAAACACAACTAGTATAAAATAGTGATTTCAAAATACCGATGTACGACTATAGTAAAAAATGGATCGTGGATTGAATGCAAAAAGAGGATCACCTGTTTTGGACTTCTTCATAAAAATCTGCTTGAAGAAATGGTTCTTCCACTGCTTCAAAGATATTTTAAAGCCACAAAACATTTTAAAAATCACAATTCATACACAGGAATAGTGAGGTCCAGGGAATATAAATGATGTGTGCAAGGTTGCAGAATAAATAGACACTTTCAAATATGCACTTAAAAATATAGAAGTAGGCATCAGTTAAACCCACAAGGTTGATTTCAGTGTAAAAAGTATTTATAGTACAACAATTTAAAACCTCATCTTAACAAAAGTCTGACAAAAAAACTAACATTTTTATGTTGCAACAAAATGAACTCATACCTTTTCTCTTCAGCTGCCAGGCTTATTGAATCCATTATGTTTTTCACAGTAGCTAGGATCTGTTTAGCTCTGACAGTGTGCTGTTCAAACTTTGTTTTCACTGCTGACTGCGAGATACACTCCTGCGAGGGGCCCAAGCCATAACACATTACTGTAATTCCATCGCAACATTTTCAGGAATTTAAACACAAAAACTTGCTGTTTGTAACTTTAACCCAAACAGAAATAAAGATAGAAAACAAATGAGTGATGAAAGCACAACTTAAAATTACAAAGGTGAAAAAAATAACAAAGATTCAAAAGTAAAAAGGGCTTTAGCAGCAAGTTACCATCTTTGTGTAGTTTTACACAGTAATGTGCAATGGTTTGACTCTAACATTAAAAAAAATAAACGGTACTATTTTCAATGTTAAAAAATTTCCTCATTAGAATTACTGTTTTTATCTGGATCACCTTTAATCCAATTCTAGTCCTTCTATCTAGATTCTTCTCATACTTGCAATAGATATAATCTAGTAAAGTTCTTAATTAAGATGCGAATTAGAACAATTCCTTATTTAATAGCTGAATGATACAATGATTCCTGTAAGTTTGCTAAAAAGGACTTCATTAGGTTAAAATGTGAAGAATTTGAAAGCTAACATTTAACAATGTAACATCTAAAATTGTTTATAGAAAAAATATCTGCAGCTATTTAGAAGATAATTGTAATTACTTTCATTAGAATATAGTGTGTACACAAAGGCCTGAATCATGCCCTATCTCATTTATCTTCAAGCTAACAACCCATTTAAAAGTTGTTATAAATCAGTGTTTTATAACCGTATTTATTTAAATAAAAAATACATCACAATGCATCACATATATCGATGGACACATTTCGCAACATTTTTGTTTCAATTTTCAATATATAGAATACTTGTTATCTAATACATACATACATACATACATATATATATATATATATATATATATATTTTTTTTTTTTTTTTGACAGTCTTGCACTGTCACCAAGGCTGGAGTGCAATGGCATGATCTCAACTCACTGCAACCTCCACCGCCCAGGTTCAAGTGATTCTCCTACTTTAGCCTCCCAAGTAGCTGTAATTACAGGCATGCACCACTATGCCTGGCTAATTTTTACATTTTTAGTAGGGTTAGGGTTTTGCAGTGTTGGCCAGGCCGGTCTTCAACTCCTGACCTCAAGTCATCTGCCTGTCTCAGTCTCACAAAGTGCTAGGATTACAAGAGTGAGCAACCACGCCCATCCTATAAATATATATTTACTATGATTTATCATATAAAATTTATAAAATTTGGCCAGGCGTGGTGGCTCACTCCTGTAATCCCAGCACTTTGAGAGGCCGAGGTGGGCAGATCACGAGGTCAGGAGATCGAGACCATCCTGGCTAACACGGTGAAACCCCGTCTCTACTGAAAATACAAAAAATTAGCTGGGCGTGGTGGCATGCACCTGTAGTCCCAGCTACTCGGGAGGCTGAGGCAGGAGAATGGCGAGAACCCAGAAGATGGAGCTTGTAGTGAGCTGAGATAGCGCCACTGCACTCCAGCCTGGGCGACAGAGCGAGACTCTGTCTCAAAAAATAAATATAGAAATAAAAATTTATAAAATTTTTATATTACAATTTGTCTTATTTCATTTTTACTTCATAGAAAGTCAAATTCTGCACTGAAATACAGCACAGTAACTACTATAGATGTTTTATAAAAGACATGTTTATTTTCTATGATAAATTTTTTTAAAATTAGGGATATATTAATTTGCTGATACTCCAATGAATTCATCTTCTCGAACCTCTATATATTTAGCTAATACAAATTGTGGTAATTGCTTCCTGAAGTTCATTATTATCCTTCCTTTAATAAATGTCTTTTAGGCTTCAGAAGGCATTTACTTAATACTCTAGTGCTACATTTGTTATCCTGAAATCATCCGGATGCTACACGTGCATTCAATGTCCTATTTACGAACTGTGCTTAGCCTTCATGTCTCTGAAATTATTTGAGCACTCAGAAAGACTATAATCTCTTTTGCCATTTTAGCTCCCCTCTTCAGCATTTCGTTTGAGGTGGAGAAAACAAAACAGATTATTTAGCTATAGAGCACATGAGGGTAATTCATTTAGTCAATATTTAACTCCGAAGCCATTACTTTCTTGCATTGTCTAGCTTCATTTTTGCCCATGGTGATTTTGAAAAAGTTAATGTAGGAAGTTATAGTATTCTAAAGATAAAACATTCTTTAAAATCACCAATAATTACATAATAGTGAACATTTGTAAACTACTTATTTTTTAATAACTAAAAGAATGCATTGATTTTATTTTAAATAAATGCCTCACAAATGTGTCAAATTAACTTCCGCAAAATTATAAACACAAAAATATTTTTAAAAGTAAAAAGATTAAAATAAAGCCTATATTCCTCGATGAAGCAGATCTAGATATCAGCAGTGAAGATCCAAATTTGTAGATAACAGCACAGTGTTAGAGCTAGACGAGACAGAAAAGATCTCCAGAAGTTATTAGGCAATATAAGTTACTGTCTGATTGAAAAATATATAATGATGAATAAGTATAGAGAAGAAAATAATCAATCTTCTAATTAAAAAGTATCCCATACTGGTGTTCCCGCTGATCTGTAGGATATTTAAGAGGTACCTTGAAAAAAGAACATTCTACTCCAAATAAGTATGGGAAGTGTTAATTTAAATAAAGTTCCCCTTCTAAGTTATTTCTCAGCATCCTTAATACACTAATATGCTAATTAATCTCTATGGGGAACATATATAATATGCAGCAGTTCCCAGACTTATTTTATCAGGAACTCTAATCATACATTAATATTAATTTATACATGTAATTAAAACATAAAACCAACCAACTTGTCAATTTCCCTTGAAAATAGACCCTACAAACATCTAACAACATGCTATTCATCACTGCCAACTTATTTTGATATACTTTCAACAGAAAAGTGCAAGAAATATATCTTTCATCTAGATATATCAAATATGAACATTCAGCCCCTTTTGTTTACTTCTCCCCTCCCTCCATACTCACGCTTGATACTCTCTCTCCTATGTGAGGGCACATATATATAATATTTACATATAACATTATATATAATAAATATATATCATATATAATAAATATATAAGATATATTATATTATTTATAATAAAGATATATATTATATATAATAAATATATATAATATATTATATATCATAAATACATATATTATATATAATATATATAATAAATATATATATTATATATAATAAATATATAATATATATTATACATAAATAATATATATGTATTATATGTAATATATATAATACATGTCTTGCAATATATATATAAAATGTATGACCCCCATATATATAAAGAGAGGCATACATTTTTATATATACTTATGTATTATTTTCCTTCCTGAACATTTTGACAGGTCATTACTACATCACAAGCTTATTACCTAATACATCAATACTTGTCTTCTAAGAAAGAAAACATTTGTACAATCACGAAACAATTGTGTTCAGAGTATGCACCATTGAGACAATACTATTATCTAACAAACAGTTCATGTTCAAATTTCACCTATCATCCAGGAATGTCCATTACAAAAAAATCCACTGACATTTTAAATAAGTTATTTTTATACGTCTGTCTCCCGTCATACAACCAAAACTAGTAAGAATTAATGGTGAAATAACTGTGCAAAAGAAATCTGGATTTCTAACTTGCCTTTAGAACAATGCAGTCCAAATGCATTTTGAAACTTTCCAAATACAGTTTTAAAACAATAAGAAAATGTATTAATAGACTAACATTGATTTTCCTTTCTTCCTTTTTTTTTTTGAAAGAAAAGAGACAGAGTCTCACTCTGTCACAAAGGTTGGAGCACAGTGGTACCTCCATAGCTCACCATCACCACAGCCTCAAACTTCTTGGCCTTCTACCTCAGCCTCTAGGGTAGCTGCGACTATAGTCATGAGCCATCATATCTGGCTTATTTTTTTCTTTTTCTGGTAGAGATGGGCTTTAGTCTTTTCATGTTTTTGCCCAACCTGATCTCAATCTCCTAAGCTCAAGCGATCTTCCTGCTTTGGCATCCCAAAGTACTGGCATTACTGGCATGAGCCACCAATGCCCAGGCTAATATTGATTTTTTTTATTGCTTTACTCAATTTAATTTTCAAGCGTTGCTTAACTTAGTATTCTAAATGTTTAAAATACTTAGATCCGTTTGAATCAAATTAATCTAAAGAAGTGCACGGCAAAGGTCAGATTGATAAAGGTGATGAACTTGATACAGTTTTTCTTTTCACAAAAAATCTTGCACGACTACAAAGAAAAGTAAGCAAATCCCCAAAACGAAGAGAAAATGTGTGTAAAAGCCACATGATGTGACCACAACACAAAGAAACCAAGAAATTAGTAACCAAAAATTGGATAAAATGAATCAAAACACTTGAATTTTAAAAAGTCTTATATTGATAAGGAAATGCCAAAAGGATAATTAGAAACAAAAACAACAAAAACTAAACTAGTACTGAAAACCTTGGGATACTCCTAAAGCTGCAGTCACAAATTCACAATCTTGAATCTTTTCTTTAAGAACAATAAGCAAAAACCAATGCATCTTCAAAGCAAACAATGTTAAAGATGAACACAGGCCAGGCACGATGGCTCGTGCCTGTAATCCCAGCACTTTGGGAGGCCGAGGCGGGTGGATCACGAGGTCAGGAGATCGAGACCATCCTGGCCAAAACTGTGTAACCCCATCTCTACTAAAAATACAAAAATTAGCCAGGTGTAGTGGTGCGCCCCTGTAGTCCCAGCTACTAGGGAAGCTGAGGCAGAAGAGTCCCTTGAACCCAGGAGCTGGAGGTTGTAGTGAGCTGAGATCACGCCACTGCACTCACTCCAGCCTAGCGACAGAGCGAGACTCTGTATCAAAGAAAAAAAAGAACTTAGTGAATGAAACCCAAAAAATGATATTTATTAAGTGATAAATTACGTAAGAGCTGGGGCTGTGTCTTTGGATGATAAATCATTGGCAAACCCATTAAGGGTCTGTGTGTGTGTGTGTGTGTGTGTGTGTGTGTGTGTGTGTGTGTGTGTGTATGTATATGTAGATATACATTTACATTTAAATATAGAAGTGAGAAACAAGAGATTCAAAACAAACAATTTTATGCTACTAAATTATATATCTTCAGAAATACACCAATTTCTCAGAAATCAAAAATTACCAAAACTGACTTAAGAAGTAACAAATACTCGTTTTGGAATAAAGCTGACTAAAACTTTCAATATAATTAATTACCAAAAAATGTTTTGTCTCTTTTTAGTACATTCAGACATAATATTTTTTGCCCAGCTGATTGTTTGGATAAATTCAAGTAATTTTTAACTGTTTCTCATTTTAGATATTTCAGACTTAAAATTTTCAAACTCTAAAGCTGGACATTCCATGACTAAGTAAAAACAAAAAGCTACTGCTCATAAGCAATTTTTTCCATACATAAATTTTAGAATCCCAAATGGACCATTAGAATAAAACATAAACTGCCAAGTTTCCTCTAAAAACATTTAAAAAGAATAGTTCCTAAGGCTGTCTGATTATTGCAATCACTTGGGGAGCTTTGAATATATACGTATGTAGATTCCTAGACCAAGCCCAACCCCCCTGGATCTGGGGTTGGGGATAGGATAGGTCAGGAGCCTGTGGTTCTCTAAAGCATGTCATGTGATTCTGATGATCAGCCAGGCTTGTGAACCAATTCCCTACAGCATGTCTTTTATTCTTCTCATTCCCACCTCCTCAATGAGATATTCTTGGGAAGCACAAGCTATACCATGAACCAATATGGAAGCAGTATAAATGTGTAACAGAACATTACACAATTATACATTATATAAATGTATAATTTAGAAGAAATCAATGATAAACATACATAAAACACATATATACAAAGGTCAATAAATAAGGAAAGACAAGGAAATAGAATAGATCCTCTCCCTACATATTTTCCCCATGGATGAAATAACTGATAACAGTGAGGAGAGGAGGCTGAGGTGGGAGGATCATTTGAGCCCAGGAGTTCAAGGCTGCAATGAGCTATGACTGCCCAACTGCACTCCAGCCTGGTAACAGAGGGAGATCCCATTTCTTTAAGAGAAAAAAAAAGGTGAGGAGAGCATTAACCCTTTGGTGAAAGCAAAAGGAAAAGAAAAAAAACAAACAATGGTCTTTGAGTAACCGGGACTTCATGTATCCTATAGCTTGGCTTGAGAGGACATCTACTGATAATCCAGTAGCCTCTGAACAATTAGATCTTATCGAGATAGCTGGCAGTGGATTTGCTTTCTTCCAGTTTGTCTTCATCTGTCTAATAACCTTTTTTCTCTCATCAAATTAAAGATGAGAGATAGTAAGCACATTTTTTATTTTAAAAATCCTGCCAAGTATACTCAACATTCATGTCCCCCCTATTAAGGCAGTTACTACTTATAAGAATAATTACAGATTGAGGTGTCTTCAATGCTGAAGTCACTGTGTTCATTCCTAAGTGGGAAGGTGATATGAATTACATAGGGCAAAACAGGAGTTCAGAAGGTTAATATCTAAAGAACTATTCAGTCGAATGTAGGGTTTTAATGTCTCTGAATAAAAACACTTACAATGCAACATAAGAAGCTAGCCTTCCTCCCCATCTACCACTCTGTCTCAAAAAATAGCACTTCAGTAGTTTCCTAGAAGTTTCTGAAAACACTGAAGCTCTTTTCTACTCAATTATTCATTTAGAATGTTTGGCACAAAATATGGAGAATGGACATGTGGCAACACAGTATATAAATATAATACAATTTTGTCAAATGGCATTAATCATGTTTTGTATACTTCTATTCGTCATGCAGCGCAAAGAAAAAAAGGATAATGCTTACTTTGCTCTATTATCCATTCTAACAGCAATTACGCTTGTTTGTTCGCTCTTGTTCCAAATTATTGAATACAGGGAATTTCATTCATTGCACAACACAGCAATATTGAAACACAGTTTCTTATTTATATATAAATACATAAAAATAAGAATAAGGAAGAAATTACACTCTTTAATTCTCAATTCTTACAAATCATTTTGCAGGGGCTTCTTCACTTTCCACATTTTACTGGCTGTGTCAGTAACTAAACTAAATAATAGCAAAAGTTATTGACAAAGACAAATGATAAAAATAGAAGATTATGCTTTCTCCAACCAAAGAAAGAGTTTTGTATTAGACAATACAATCACAAAATTCCTACCTCAAAGATTTGTTCAAAGTTCTGAAATTCCTGTAATCTTGCCTGAAATCCTTCAGCAAGTGCCCCACCTGTAACGTACAGGCAAAGATTTAAAAACCTAGTATATAGCAAGATATATTTTCTGGTAGGCTACTGATTTTATAATTTTAAATATATATATATATATATATATTTTTTCCCCCCCGAGACAGAGTCTTGCTCTGCTGCCCAGAGCTGGAGTGCAACGGCGCAATCTTGGCTCACTGCAACCTCCGCCTCCTGGGTTCAAGCAATTTTCCAGCTTCAGCCCCCCAAGTAGCTGGGAATACAGGTGTGCACCACCATGCCCAGCTAATTTTTGTATTTTTAGTAGAGATGGGGTTTCACCATGTTGGCCAGGCTGGCCTCGAACTCTTGACCTCATGATCCGCCCGCCTCGGCCTTCCAAAGTGCTGGGATTACAGGCGTGAGCTACCGCACCCGGCCAATTTTAAATATTTTTATATTTAAAAAGGAAATCTATAATTAATGCATACCATTTTCTGGCATCCCCTGTGCTTTTTGCATTCTAGCACTAAGAACTTCCTTTGCTGAAACAAAGAAGATACGATTCTGTGCTTCTAAAGCATTCACAACTTTGAGCTCCTCCACCAAGAAATGTAGGCATCTTTCCATGTGCTGTCTGCGTACCTACAGAGAAAACCGTATTAAAAGAATTCTAATAATTTAAGCAAATATAATAACCAACGACTATAGACCAATACTGACTTTATTCACAGTGATATAATAAAAGTTACCATATAACTAATGAATTTAAGAAATTCTAATAAATGAAGTTTGATACTTGATGACAGGAAATCTTTCTCTTAACGATTCTGTCTTTTGAACATCTATTTAAAATTCTGCTGGGCACAGTGGCTCACGCCTGTAATCCCAGCACTTTTGGAAGCCAAGGCAGGCAGATCACGAGGTCAGGAGTTTGAGACCAGCCTGGCCAACATGGTGAAACCCCGTCTCTACTAAAAACACAAAAATTAGCTGGGTGTGGTGGCAGGCACCGGTAATCCCAGCTACTGGGCAGGCTGAGGCAGGAGAATCGCTTGAGCCTGGGAGGTGGAGGCTGCAGTGAGCCAAGATCGCGCCCCTGTACTCCAGCCTGGGTGACAGAGCAAGACTCCGTCTCAAAAAACAAAGTTAAGGTTGGGGAGTTAAGGTTGGGGAGAATGCATTAACCAGGCATTAGAATTGCAATGTTGGGTTCAAGATTACCACTTGGGCACTGAAGTGAAGATTAAGGGTTAGAAGTTAGGATTTAGTACTAGTCTTTAGCATTATGGCTATGATGACAGATCTCTATATTAAGACTTGCAAAAATAAATCTAAATAGGAATGCTGAAATATTTGAGGAAAAATAATTTATGAGTGATGCTTCCTAATTCGGAGACCCCAATTTGAAAGAGCAAGACTGTAAGACAACAGTTAATGACAGGAGGATATAAAACATGATGTTACACAAAATTCCAATTGGGGAAAAATGAAAGCAAATAATTTAACATGTGAACAGTGATGGAATAGTTTAAGTTATTTTTATCTTGTCCTCTACATATAATAATTTCGTACTACTATTAAAATCAGAAATAGTCTCAAATTAAATAATTATTATTTATAGTCCAAATTCCAGATACTTCAATCTTTTTAAGTTTCTAAAATTGGTGTGACTAAAATGCCAAAAAAAAAAAAAAAAAAAAAGTTGAGGATGGAAATCTTATGAAACTCAATCTGCTGGCAGGAGTATAAATTGACACCAAGCACTTTGGAGAACTCTGGTGCTATATTTACTAAAATCGAACATATTCTTAACTTGTAATCTAGCAATTTTACCTCTAAGTACATATACCCATGGTTTACTGACCTCTGCATTACTGACGTTTTGGATTGGCCAATGTTTGCTTGGGGGCCTGTTCTGTGTCAGAGCATGTGTAACAGCATCTCTAACCTCTACTCATTAGATGTCAGTAGCAGAAAACCCCAATTGTGACAAAAAAAAAAAAAAATATCTTCAGACGCTGTCAAATATCCCACGGGGGTCAAAACTGTCCATCCTCCACACTGAGAACTACCTAACAAAAATGCATACATATGCACACCAGAAGGACATATACAAGCATATGCACAGTAGCATTCATAATTAAATATAGTAAATTAACCCAAATGCCCATCACTGTGAATAAATCAATTGTAGTATAGTCACAGATGGAATACTATACAGCAATGGGAATGCAATACAACTATGCTCTGCACAATAATATGGACATGTATGACAAACACGTTAAATAAAAACAAAAACACATGCAAAAGCAGGTATTATATGACTCTGTTATATAAAGTTGAACAACCAGAAAGATTAATTTAGGGGGTCAGAAGTCATGAGAAATGGATAATTTCTCCTTGGGAAGTAGGACAGAAGGGAAGTTGGAAGGAGGTAGGTAAGAGGAAGGTTCTGGGGGGTGTTCAGAATGGTCTGCTTTTTGGTCTGGATTTTGACACAGGTGTGTTAAATTTGTAAAATTTGGCCAGGCATGGTGGCTCAGGCCTGTCATCCCAGCACTTTAGGAAGCCAAATTGGAAGGATCGCTTACGATTTATGTTATGTACATTTCAATAACAACTTAAACAAAAAAGAAGTTTCAAGCTTTGAAATAACTAGATAGTATAACACAATTTTCCCTCAAAGTAACTTCATACCTTGGTCTTTATCACATACCTACTTCAGGTTTTCTCTATCTTCTTTCATGGAATAGTTCTTATAATTTTCTATTCTATAAGCAATATTATTTTCTCAAACAACAACGTAAGTGACTGTATTTCAAACCCTACAAAAAAAAATAACTTACGTCTTCCATATATTCTGGCTCTGATGCAGAGGCATCCCAACGATTATTGAGAATGAAAATATTAGGCTTGGAAAGCCGCTCATTCACCTTGTGAAAAAAGTGTTTTTCCTGAAAAACAAACAAAAAAAAAACCCCACAGTACATTCACTATAATTTACATTTATAATTGAAATTTTATTTTAATGAGAAAGTCTGAACCATTTAGACAACAGTAATTAACACCACTGACAAAGGATCCCAAAGCACTTTATGAGCATTAAACTTTCAAAGATGAAAAAAACTGATAACAACTTTAAAAAATCATGTTATAGTTTTGAATATTAGATTATCTAAACTCTGGAAAGTTTATTTCAGATGAGTCTGGCTCCAGACATCTGGCTAAATAATCTTCTAAGTCTGACAGCAGCTTAAAGTGTACACAGTTAAGCGAATCCTAGAGTATATTCTGGTGAAGCTGGAAATAGCTGACAATACTGAAAATATAAAAAGCCTTGCCTGATAGATGGCAGAAAGAAGGAGTGGTTTATACTTTATTCAAGAGAAATAAGCATCCTAAAATTTCTGGCACTCATTTTCCCTGAGACTGACAAATAACCAGAAGCTAGAGCCATCAAGCCCTATACTGCTAGAGAAATCCAGGGAACTACATACTATAGAAAGACTAGAAACAGCCCTTCTGGTTCTATGAAAACATAAACCCCTTCATTCATGCCTGTTTTTAGAAGTTATTTCTAATCCATGATTTGGATTTCCCTTGCTTTTCAGAATTAAAACAGACACCGTTTCATTTCCTACCATAGAAACACAATAATAAGAATAAATCCTACCGTATTCATTAATGTTGATTCAGAGTTTGCGACCAAAACGAAGACATCAGCATCTAGGCAAAACTTATCAATCCAGCTATCCAGCTCTGTAGTAACATCTGTACCTGGACTAATGAGAGTGAAATAAAAATTGTATTATATTTTTTAAAAAGAAAATTTGGGTTACAGAATTTTTTCAGCTTTTATATATAATTTGAAGTCTAAAAAACAGGATTTCCAGCTGTCATCTGTAAGAAGCCTAGGAAATTTTAACCTAGTGATCTTTGACAAAGCAAATAACATGCTCAATATTTCAATCTTTTTAATGTTTATGCTTTAGATGGCTGAAATATAAAACTAGGCTAATAGATACTAAACAACGAGGGTTCAAGCAGCTATATCCAATATGGCTCAGAGAAGATTTAAGCACTTATAAACACAAATAAAAAAATATAAATTTAATATACCAACTATACTAGGACCTGCAGTGAAGAATTTGCCAACAATAAATCTTTGTAAAAAGTTAAAAAAAATTTTCATTTTAAATTTTTGTGTGTACATATTAAGTATACATATTTATGAGGTATATGAAGTATTTTGATACAAGCATACAATGTGTAATAATCACATCGGGGCTGAGTGCAGTGGCATATTCCTATAATCCTAGCATTTTGGGATGCCAAGGCGGGAGTGCTTGAGTCCAGGACTTTGAGACCAGTCTGAGCAACATGACAAAACCCTGACTCCACAAAAAAAAAAAAAAAAAAAAAAAAAATGCAAAAAAATTAGCTAGGCTTGGTGGCATGCCCCTGTAGCCCCAGCTACTCTGGAAGCTGAGGTGGAAGGATTGCTTAAGCCTGGGAGGCAGAGGTTGCAATAAGCCATGATCCCACCACTGCACTCCAGACTGGGCAACACAGCAAGACCCTGCTTCCAAAAAAAAAAAAAAAAAAGTCACATGGTAAACGAGGTATCTATCACCTCAAGCATTTATTCTTTGTATTACAAACAATACAATATTCTTTTAGTTATTTTTAAATGTACAATTAAATTGTTATTCAGCCAGGTACGGCAGCTCACACCTGTCATTTCAGCACTTTGGGAGGCTGAGATGGGGGGATTACTTGAAGCCAGGAGTTTGAGACCAGCCTGGCCAACATGGTGAATCTCCGTCTCTACCAAAAAATACAAAAATTAGCCAGGCATGGGGCTACTCAGGAGGCTGAGGCACAAGAATGGCTTGAACCCTGGAGGCGGAGGTTGCAGTGAGCCAACACTGCGCCACTGTACTCCAGCCTAGGTGACAGAGTGAGACTCTGTCTCAAAAAAATAAATAAAAATCAATTATTGTTCACTACCGTTACCCATTTTGGTACCAAATACTACATCTCATTCATTTTTTCTTGTATCTATCCAACTGTCAATCTTGACTGACTGGGTCATAGATACAATCTGGCTACGAAATAAAGCTAAACTAATTAACACTGTATTTAAATCAAATATTTTGGTGTCATGAACATCTTCTCTCTCCTCTGTTTCTAGGGATTACCTGAAACACTCATTTCCATTTAAAAGGAAAATCCATTATCAAAAACAAAATGGAGCCAGGTGAGGTGGCTGGTGTGTGTCTGTAATCCCAGCTACCAAGGAGACTGAGGTGGGAGAATCACTTGTGCCCGGCAGGCGAAGGTTGCAGTAAGCCAAGATCATGGCACTGCAGCACTGCACTCTGGCCAAAAAAAGTGGCCATCCTTAAAATTTCTTGAAATGGAATCAGACTGATGAATTGGTGCTTTTATGTAACTTATAAAATAAAACCAATACCGTATCTCTTCCTTAATCTAGCTAATGAGAACAAAGTGGCAACTGAATGTTTTAATTTTTTATACCATATGCTAAAGTAAGCAGTATTATACTATTAAATAAACTTCCAGAGAAAATGCAATCCACATGTAATTTTACCTGTCTACTAACACCAGGTCATCTCTCAAGAGGGCACATTTTGCTTTTGGCCAAAACACATGTACAAGACCGCCAGCTTTCAAATCTTTGTCCATGTGAAGGGCATGGGCCAGTTGATTAACTGTCTAAAGCAGGAGGAAAAGAAAAAAATAAACTCCACTTGTAATAAAATTCAATAAAAATTAAAAATATTGTGGTACATTTATTTTAGCAAAACAGGGGTATAAAAGGTAAAACTCTGAAATAAAACCTTCTGAGCAATCTTGAGAACCTGAATTTTTAAATTTCCAAGTAGAAAAAAAAATGGTTCCCTCAAGAACTCCAGCAACAGAATTCTAAGCAACTCCTGATAACTGATTTTGTGAAGTATGTAAGTTCTGGAGTCTGTTATTTTTGCCTATTTGTATTTTCTGATTCTACTGAAATAAATGTGTATCACTTAGTCATATGGAAGAAATGTCATTATTAAAATAGGTTAAAATTACATAGCTTTTAACACCCCATAGAAAGGAATGAAATCATGTCTTTTGCAGGAACATGGATGGAGCTGCAGGCCATTATCCTAAGTCAATTAACGCAGAAACAGAAAACCAAATACTGCATCTTCTCACTTAAAAGTGAGAGCTAGGCCGGGGGCGGTGGCTCATGCCAGTAATTCCAGCACTTTGGGAGGCCGAGGCGGGTGGATCAACTGAGGTCAGGAGTTTTGAGACCAGCCTGGACAACATCATGAAATCCTGTCTCTACGAAAAATACAAAAATTAGCTAGGTATGGTGGCACGTGCCTCTAATTTCAGCTACTCGGGAGGCGGAGACAGGAGAATTGCTTGAACCCAGGAGGTGGAGGTTGCAGTGAGCCGAGATCGCGCCAGTGCACCCCAGCCTGGGCAACACAGCAAGACTCTGTCTCAAAAAAAAAAAAAAAAAAAAAGTGAGACATAAACATTTGGGTACACACAGAAATAAAGATGGGAACAATAAACACTGGGAGCTACTACAGGGGTAAAGGTGGAAGGTGACAAGAGCTGAAAAACTACTGAATGCTACATTCACTATTTGGGTGACGGGCTCAGTTGAAGCCCAGACGTAATGCATCACACAATGTATCCACGTAATAAACCTGTACATGTAACCAACCCCTGAATCTAAAATAAGGAGGAGGAAAAGAGTGTGAAGAGGACTGGAAGAGCATAGATCAGGAAAATGAGAGATGATTTCTTTAAAATAACAGCGTACTTTGAGACTCTGAAGTCACGAGAAGTTTGAATTTTGATTTGCGAAAAATCTTAATCACGAAACAATAGTGATTCCTTCATTTATATGAATTAAAAGCTTGATTAGTATTTTCTTTTCTTTTCGAGACAGTGTCTTGCTCCATTTCCCAGGCTGAGTGATCACGGCTCACTGAAGCCTCAACCTCCCAGATTCAACCAATCCTCCCACCTCAGCCACTTGGGTAGCTGGGACTATAGGTATGCGCCACTATGCTTGGCTAATTTTTGTATTTTTTGTAGAGATGGGGTCTCACTATATTGCTCAGGCTGGTCTCAAGCAATCCGACCACCTCAAGTGCTAGGATTGCAAGCATGAGCCACTGTGCCCAGCCTTGAATGGTATTTTCATAAACATCATCTTATTTTTCTAATAACTAATCTGAAGACTATGCTTATTCTAAAGCTTACAGATTGAGTCACCTGATATACATCAAAGAGCAAATTCACAGAGCAAGAACCACCCATGACTTTACCAAGAAATAAAATAGCATGGATCTTCAAGCACTGAACTTTTGTGTTTGTGGAAGAGATCTTTTTAGACTCAAGAGAAAGTGACCACAATGAGAAACAGTGCCTTAACTAACTGCTTTCAGTCCAGAGTCAACATCTTGCATCCTAATTTGTTTTTCCTTTTATGCTTTTTTTGGCTGAAGGAGTCTAGTGGCACTGAATTGAGAAATGTATGAAAGGTAGGGAATTGCCATTGGCCCTCATCTGATAAAGTTAAAATATTTATTCATAAATATATTTACCACATACTCCTGAGGTAAGACAGTTTCTAAAGACACAGATACATATCAAAAACAGATTCCAGGGCCCAATTTCTTAAGCAATTCTGTTTTAAAAGGACAAATCGGAGGCCAGGCATGGTGGCACAAGCCTGTAACCACAGCACTTTGGGAGGCCAAGGTGGGACAAATTTGAGATTAAACAGCAATGATACACGATTAAATAGCAATGATACACTTCAATAATGTTAGTCTTGGCCAGGCGTGGTGGTTCACACCTGTAATCCCAGCACTTTGGGAGGCCAAGGCGGGTGGATCACCTGAGGTCAGGAGTTCAAGACCAGCCTGGGCAATATGGTGAAACCCCATCTCTACTAAAGATACAAAAATTAGGCAGGTGTGGTGGTGCGTGCCTGTAATCCCAGCTACTTGGGAGGCTGAGGCGGGAGAATTGCTTGAGCCCAGGAGGTGGAGGTTGCTAGCTGAGATCGTGCCATTGCACTCCAGCCTGGGCAACAGAGCAAGACTCCATCTAAAAACAAATAAATAAATAAAATAATGTTAGTCTCACTGGAATGGTAGATTTAAAAAACTTGTTAATTCTAATAATACCTTAAATTAAGGACAGGTTTTATTCTTTCACTAATTTCGCTACGAAGTAAAAAAAAAAAAATTTAGAAGACTCAAAATATTTAGTGATGGCTTTCAAAGTTAGAAATATTAACAGTTCTTTTTGGCCGGGTGTGATGGTGCATGCCTATAATCCTAGTGCTTTGGAAGGCTGAGGTGGGTGGATCACCTGAGGTCAAGACTTCAAGACCAGCCTGGCCAACATGGTGAAACCCCGTTTCTACTAAAAAAAAAAAAAAAAAAAAAAAAAAAGTACAAAAATTAGCTGGGCATGGTGGCGCACACCTGTAATCCCAGCTACTCGGGAGGCTGAGGCAGGAGAATCATTTGAACCCGAGAGGCAGAGGTTGGAGCGAGCCAAGATCGCATGCCACTGTACTCTAGCCCGGGCGACAGAGTGAGACTCAGTGTCAAAAAAAAAAAAAAAAAAGGCCAGGTGCAGTGGCTCATGCCTATAATCCTAGCACTTTGGGAAGCCAAGGTGGGTGGATCATGAGGTCAGGAGTTTGAGACCAGCCTGGCCAAGATGGTAAAACCCCCGTCTCTACTAAAAATACAAAAATTGGCCGGGTGTGGTGGCGCACACCTGTAGTCCCAGCCACTTGGGAGGCTGAGGCAGGAGAATCGCTTGAACCCGGGAGGCAGAGGTTGCAGTGAGCCGAGATCGTGCAATTGCACTCCAGCCTGGGTGACAAAAGCGAAACTCCATCTAAAAAAAAGAAAGAAATATTAACGGTTCTTTTTATAAGATGTCAGCGATGCAGACATCTATAACAATGTTATTAAAGAGTAAGTTCAGGACATTGTTTCAGGTATATTATTCTGCTAAAGGTTAAAGATCATACCTTCATACTCTTTTTTTCATCTGATCCTTCTGTCATAAGATAGGCTTTATCTCCATCGGTTCCTTCAACACTTAGGAAGCAATTGGTTATATGGCCAATCCCACTAGGGAGAACTTTATCCCACAACATTGCATTGATAACAGAGCTCTTCCCACTGCTTGTCCTGAAGAATATACAAAATCATGAAAAACAAAACATAACAGTAAAAAAATTAATGCTTTCACTGGGTCTAATAATCAACTTTTTTTAAAATCCAAATTTGGTTAAGATTTCTTAAGACTGCATTTTTATGAAAAGATTGACCACTTGGCTTACACAAATACTAGCAATGTACATTTCAGAAAAAATAAAGTGCAAGAAGACAAATCCCACCTTTCTCATAGTAGTATCCTCAACTTTTCTTGCTTTTTGTGACAATTTGAAATCACAGGTCAAAATTCTGCAACACTACTCCCATCACAAAATGGGGTCTAATATCTCATCTCCTTAAATCTGGGATGGTTTGTGACTGCTTCAACAAATAATGCACATTAGAAGTGACAGTGGGTGGCAAGGCACAGTGGCTCACGCCTGTAATCCCAGCACTTTGGGAAGCCAAGGTGGGTGGATCACTTGAGGTCAGGAGTTCGGGACCAGCCTGAACATGGTGAAACCCCATCTCTACTAAAAATACAAAAAAATAGCCAGGTGTTGGGGGGGGCCCTGTAATCCCAGCTACTCAGGAGACTGAGGCAGAAGAATCGCTTGAACCCAGGAGGTGGAGGTTGCAGTGAGCCAAGATTGTGCCACTGCACTCCAAGGGTGACAGAGCCAGACTGAGTCTCAAAAAAAAAAAGGAGTGACACTGGGTGACTTCCAAGACTAGGTCATAAAAGGCAATGTAGCTTCTTCTATCTTGTTCCCTGGAATATATGCGCTTGGAGCCTTGCCATGTAAACAGTCCACTTACCCCGAGTCTGCTGTGCTGCAAGGAAGTCAAGCTAAATGGAGAGCTCTGAGTAGTGCTCTACTCAACAGTCCTAGTCTTTGAACCATTCCAGCCGAGGTCCCAGACATGTGAGTGAAGATTTAAGATTATTTCAACCCTCAGTTGTTGAGCCACCCCAATCTTCACACCTTCTCAGTTAAGGCTCCAGAGTCCACGGAGCAAAGACAAGACATCCCCGCTGTGCCCTATCTGTATTCTTGACTCACAGAATCACTGAACATAATAAAATGGCTGTTAAGTTGCTAAGTTTTGGGTAATCTGTTATGCAGTCATAGGAAAAAGGACACTTTTGATGGCTCTGAAATGCAAAGAACAACTCATACTCACTTCGGGGACTTGCTTTCCATTAAGTCAACCCAAGTCCCAGATACTACTGGGAGCCTTTTGGTTCACTGCAAAAGCATCCTATCTTTTCGGCATATGTTTTACCTCTTTCCTTTAGCATAAGAGGGAAAGCACTTTTCTTTATGTTATGGATGTCATTCCCAACTCCCTTCCCAGGGAAACTTCTTGCCTTCATTAGCTCAACATTGGCTTCTATTGCCAATATACCACATCCTGCAAGGATGCCTATGATCTCTCTTAAAATTTATCTTTCTGGACATTTCATGAAGCCTTACAGTGATCCTCAAGAGTAGTTCTGAAACCATCCCCATGGGGTTAACAAGAATTACATGCTGGGTTCTGGACAGAAATATGGCTGTAGCTCATTAATAATCAGGCTGCACTTTGGCTCACTTCCTTGTTGCTAAATGTCACGTAACACCAGATACTGACCATTTGCACCCCCATTCTTCCTATAGACAGGAGCTCTGACATTAGAATCATAACACTTTTAAGGATAGCTTAAGATGTTTTTCGGGCCCCCCAAATCCAGCAACCAGTTTGAAGACCCCCCACAGAGGAATGGGATGGATCAGCATGCGAATACAGCCTAGCCTTATTATCTCCCTGTCCCATGACTTCACTCTGCAAGTTCCAACCAATCAACGACCTCTACACTTTGGGCACTCCAAAAACCTTAAAAAGCCTAACCTCAAATTCCTTGGGGAGATGGATTGAGGTTCCCTCCCATCTCCTCATTTGGTGACCCTACGATTAAACCTCTTCTCTGCTGCAACCTGGTGTCTCAGCATATCAACTTGCTGCATATGTTGGGTGATGGACCTACTATAATTACAGTTTGGGTCCCTCTACCCCATAGAAGAATCATCTGGGGAGCCCATTAATGATGCAGATTCCTCAAGTGAATTGTAAACCTAAAGAATCAAGACTCTGGGGATGCTCTTGGGATGATTCTTATGCATACTAAAGTGAGACACACTGTCACCCTGCCTTCCCAAAACAAACAAAAAAAACAACTGTGGAAATAGGAACTTTTTCTCCTCTACTATCAAAATCAACACAGAACACTTCATAACTAGATATATGGGGATTTTTCCACATGCATGAAGCAGTTCTCCAGCAAACACCAACTGGGTGTCCTATCATTCAATTCATTTCTACCTCCTCCCACCTTGGTTCAATGTCAGAATAGCTCACAGAACTCAGGGAAGCACTATACTTACATTTACTGGTTTATTATAAAGGATATTGTAAGTGACACAGATGAGATGCCTGAGCATTCATGCCCTCTCAGCATGCCACTCTCCCAGCATAACCATGAGTTTAGTTACCTGGAATTCCAATCTTGTTCAAGAGTTTTCATAAAGCCTAATTTGCAGCCTGTCCTCCCCCACCCTTCCTGGAAATGGGTGGGTGGGAAGGAAAGTTCCAGTCCTCTAATCCCCTGATCACTTAAACTTTCAGGTGACTGGTCACCCTCTGAGGTTATCTAGGTGCCCCACCCTAAACCACTCATTAGCATAAATTCAGGTGTCATCAATAAGGGCTCATTATGAAAACAAGATACTCCAATCACTCAGGAAATTCCTATGGTTTTAGAAGCTCTGTGACAAGAATGGGACAAAGGTCAAATATATTTCTTTTTATACCATACTAATGCTTTCTAATTTTCCTTTTACCTGGCTGGCATTTTTTTTTCTTGTTTGAGATGGAGTCTCCTTCTGTGGCCCAGGCTGGAGTGCAGTGGTGCGATCTCAGCTCACTGCAACCTCCACCTCCTGGGTTCAAGCGATTCTCCTGCCACGGCCTCCCAAGTAGCTGGGATTACAGGAGTGTACCACCACACCCAGTTAATTTTTATATTTTTGGTAGAGACAGGGATTCACCATGTTGGCCAGCCTGGTCTCAAACTCCTGACCTCAGGTGATCCACCTGCCTCAGCCTCCCAAAGTGCTGGGATTACAGGTGTGAGCCACCATGCCTGGCCCCTGGCTGGCATTTCCATGGATAGTCCCTCTTCCTCTCCCCAGTGCTGTCATTGTTTTTCATTACACACTCTCCCTGGATCATCTCATCAACTCTTGTGATCTCAATCAGCAACATAAGCCAATAATTCCTAAATTTCCTAGAATTCTCCCTAGTCCAAGTCTCATATTTCCAACTGCCTTTTTGGTAACTGCACTTGAATATATATAGTTGTATTAAACACACACAATTTCTTGCCTATACTACTGTCAGAGGTGTTTGAAGTAGAGCAACTCCATCTTGAACAGGGGCTGGGTCAAATGAGGATGAGACCTATTGGGCTGCATTCCCAGGAGATTAGGCGTTTTAAGTCACAGAATGAGATAGGAGGTTGGCACAATATACACGTCACAAAGACTTTGCTGATAAAAGAAGTGGCCAAATCCCACCAAAACCAAGATGGCGATGAAAGTGACCTCTGGTAGTCCTCACTGCTCACTGTAATATATATATTATATGTATATGATATATACAGTTTAGATGCCATGGCAACATCCAGAATGGATGGATATATGGGCTAAAAAGGGGAGGTACCAGCTGGGCACGGTGGCTCACACCTGTAATCCCAGCACTTTGGGAAGCCCAGGTGGGTGGATGGCCTGAGGTCAGGAGTTCGAGACCAGGCTGGCCAACATGGTGAAATCCCATCTCTACAAATAATACAAAGATTAGCTGGGTGTGGTGGTGCACTCCTGTAATCCCAGCTACTATAGGGAGGCTGAGGCAGGAGAATCGCTTGAAGCCGGGAGGCAAAGGTTGCAGTGAGCCAAGATCATGCCATTGCGCTCCAGCCTGGGTGACAAGAGTGAAATTCTGTCTCCCAAAAAAAGAAAAAGTGGGAGACAGGTACCAACCTTCAGTTCTGGGAATTGCCTACCCTTTACCTGGAAAACTCAGGAATAATCCACCCTTTGTTTGGCATACAATGAAGAAATAACCATAAAAATAGCAAAGCAGCAGTTCTCGGGACTGATCTGCCTATGCAGCAGCCATTCTTTATTCCTTTATTTTCTTAATAAGCTTGCTTTCACTTTATGGACCCACCAGGAATTCTTTCTTGCGCAAGGTCCAAGAACCCTCTCTTGGGGTTAGGATCGGGGCCCCTTTCTGGTAACATTACTACAACTGCCTCCTACCCCTGTTCTCATTCAATTCATTCTCCCCATTATATCTAAGGTTATACTTGTAACATCCAATCCTCTCATGACTATTTTCCAAAATAAAAGAATGCAGAACGCCTTACCATGATATATTAATACAAGGTCTTTTACAATCTGGCTTTTGCTTACAAAGTCTCTTCTTCTGCTATTGTTTCATTAACACCTTAAATTCAACTACTTGAGTTCTCCAAACACACCGTGGTCTCCCTACCCCTTTCTATTTACGGCTTTCTGCAAGAAATGAGCTTTTGGACCTTTTTCACATCCAAAGCTATACCTATTTCTCATTCTCAGTAGGACAGTTGAGTCATCACCTTCCCAGGAGGCTCTTCCTTCCTACTCCACCCTAATCTGAAGAAGGATCTTTTTAAATGGAGCTGTCTCATGCCAGACTCTGGGTAAGGCCCTGAGAATATGGTCAAGTGGGAGAAGCAGAAAATAAAAACATAAAATAAGAGCTTTGTGAAAAGTGTTGAAAGACATTAACAGGGTGCTTTAACAAAAAATAACTAAGAAGGAATAATTTAGATAAGAGTGGTCAGAGAAGGTGTCCGAGGTAGTTAACATTTAGGATGAAATATGAAGAGTGAGAAGGCACTAGACATAGATGTTCAGAACAAGGAAACGAGAGTCGTAGGCAAAGGGAATTGCAAGGGCAAAAGCCCTACGATGGGAAATAGCTTAGAAGGCCTACGAAGTTAGTTTAGTAAATAAATGCCTCTGTTGGTACACAGCACATGATAGCTGAATAACCAGTTATGGAGCTAGTCATTTGCGTTTGCATATAAGCTGTGGCAGAGATCACCCTATCACTCTGGATTGTTATACCAATGTACGCCTCCTACTCTCCCTCTAGGAATGATGGAGTTGAAAATTTTGGAAGATGTACCTGATCACTGCCCTTTTCTCCCCGCCATAATCCTTACAACCTGTGAACCAGATAATTGTCAACCTTAAGAAACACACTAAAGAAAATCACCTCTAAATTAGCCAGGCACAGTGGCTGATGCCTGTAATCCCAGCACTTTAGGAGTTCGAGGTGGGTGGATTGCCTGGGCTCAGGAGTTCGAGACCAGCCTGGGCAACATGGTGAAACCCCATCTCTACTAAAATACAAAAAAAAAAAAAAATTAGCTGGGTGTGGCAGCATGTGCCTGTAGTCCCAGCTACTAGGGAGGCTGAGGCAGGAGAATTGCTTGAACTCGGGAGGCGGAGGTTGCAGTGAGCCGAGATGGTGCCACTGCACTCCAACCTGGCAACAGAGTGAGACTCCGTCTCAAAAAAAAAAAAAAAAAAATTAGGCTGGATGTGGTGGCTCACGCCTGTAATTACAACACTTTGGGAGGCCAAGGCGGGTGGATCACCTGAGGTCAGGAGTTCAAGACTAGCCTGGCCAACATGGTGAAACTCCATCTCTACTAAAAATACAAAAATTAGCCAGGTATGGTGGCACACGCCTATAATTCCAGCTACCAGGGAGGCTCAGGCAGGAGAATTGCTTGAACCCGGGATGTGGAGGTTGCAGCGAGCCGAGATTGTGCCACTGCACTCCAGCGTGGGTGACAGAGTGATACTCCCTCTCAAGAAAAAAAAAAAAAAAAAAGCTGAGTTTAATTGGGAATCAAAAATAAAGATTATAATCTGGAATGCATGGAATGGCACACCAGTGCATTCGGTGAGGGTAAGAGGAGTTTTTATTAGCAAAAAGAGATTTACATAAGCTGCCTAGAAACAAGAGTTATTTGGTTCCAGAGGTTCAACGCCAGTTATTGTCAGTTCATTGGTGGAGATGCCATTACTGGGCAAGAACTCTCCTGAAAACATTTTATCTGAATTAAGGCAGTCCTAAAGTATGTTTACTGATAAGTCTTATCAAAGCAGGAGATTTGAAAGAATTTCTAGAAAGTCCTTGGAAATAGTTACCTCAGACAAGAGCCTCTTTCCTTCTAGGCCTGTCTAGGTATGACAAAAGTGATTTCATCCTAGCTTCTGAAACTTTCACATAATCAAGTAAACTTAAAAGAGTAAAACACAAAGTATGCTTATCATTTATCTATATTTCCATTCTTAAAACTAAGAGCCAATTCTTAGAGATGAGAATCATTAAAAGGTAAAAGTATGATTGACTTTCATAAAGCTTCATTTTATACCAGGAGGTAAAATGCACAAATTCTTTAACATGCTAACTAACAGCTTTAACGTTCAACACAGGCAGAAACTTGTGGGGTTTGGGGAGGATAGGAGAAATATTACTTGTTGAAACATCAGACACAAAGCTGATTCCTGGAAACTAATCTTAGAAGTAATAATAAATAATTACCTGCCAAAAAATGCCACCTTCATGTGTCTCCGAGATAGCACCTCACCAATGATGGAAAGCTTGTCTTTATATCCCTGCATTTCTACCAGATGATCTTCAGCGGCTATTCGATCAAGTTCTGGATTCTTATATGTTGCTGCAAAATTGAAATGGCATTAGAAAAGTGATATAAATGAATATTAAGTTAGTTATATAATGGAATACCTAAGATTGTATGTATTTTGGCTTTATGTTAACATGCCACCCACAGCATCTGAATGTTTGGTAAAAGGTGCATACTCCGTGGCAATGGGTCACAAGAATCCCGCCCAAAAGAATTTCAAGAATATTAAAAGTTGCAAGGGCACAGTCAAAAGTTTGAGACTTCTAGGTCTCAAACATACAAGCTACCCTTGAGACAAGACTACATTTCTAAAGAGAGAAACTAGAACCTAACACTGACCTATTATTGTTCCAACCCGACTGAATGGATCTTCAGATCTTGAGCTCAGAAGGGGGAGCCACATACTGAGAAAAAAATGAGGTTCGAATAGGAGCCCCTCAGAATACGGTTCAAGGTCTCCAAGCTAGGAAAGACCTTGCTACTTTACCACGTTCTATCTGCTTCCCCCAGGGATGAGGTGAAACAGCTCACTTAACACAAAGACAGAGAAGGAAGAGAATTACACGTTGTATCCCGTCTACAGCCATACCACCCTGAATGCACTCGATCTCATCAGATTGTAGCCCACTCTTACTCTCATCAGGTTTAGGGTTTAACTGCACATCCCAGCCCTCACCTCTCCTCCATGGCTGGAGGTAGTTGAAAAAGCCTGGGTTTGGAAAATAGAAAAATCTTTCAGTTTTGTTTATAACTCAGGAATAGGAGATAACTTGATGTTTACATTCTTATCACCTCTTTTTGAAGATAAAGACATGAAGATTCATGTGGGTGTGGGGGCTCACGCCTATAATCCTAGCACTTTGGGAGGCCGAAGTGGGCAGATCACTTGAGGTCAGGAGTTCGTGACCAGCCTGGACAATATGGTAAAACACCATCTCTACTAAAAATATAAAAATTAGCTGGAAATCACTTGAATCCGGAGGCAGAGTTTGCAGTGAGCTGAGATGGTGCCACTGCACTCCAACCTGGTGACAGAGTGAGACATCGTCTCAAAAATACAAAAACAAAAACAAAAAGATTCATCTGGCTATCTGAATGACCCTAATTAGAGACAAACACTGCCACTTAAAACTTCTCCAGTGCACATCCAATTCAGCTTCTCATATCTCACCATACTTTTCTGTGCAATTTGGTGAATAATGGACAGACTGGTTTAAGTATCATTACGTTTATTTTTGCTTTTCATTTTATTTTTGCTCTTGTATGTTTTTCCTGATGTAGTTGCTTTGTCTCCTTTTTGCAACATTTTTAGAGGTTCTAAAACCTGTAAAACTGAATTCAGATTCTAAAGCTGCCATTTCACTAGTGCCTATCATGATGCATGATCTATAACACACACAATACACATCTAACTTCATTTTCACTTCCTATTAATTTTTTTAGAAAAAAAAATATTTTTAAAACGTCAACTGTGCCAGCTCAAATTATTTCCTAATTGGAAACAAAGATTCTATACTACTATTTTTTTTTTTTTCTCATTCAGCATTGAATTGTGTCAAGTCTGGTGCTAGGAATACAATGAATCCCAGGCTCCTGCCCTAAAGGAGCTCAAAATCTGGTAAAAGACGGTTGGGAGAGACATGAAAAAAAAAGTTTGATTCCCAATCTACCAAAGGTTTCCCCACTGTCGCTGGAAAAATTTACAGAATCCCTCCCTTTCCATTGTATAGTTGAGAGGTACATAATCTTTTTTTTTTTTTTTTTGAGATGGAGTCTCACTCTGTCACCCAGGCTGGAGTGCAGTGCGCGACTTCGGTTCACTGCAACCTCTGCCTCCCGGGTTCAAGCGATTCTCCCTCCTCGAGCCTCCTGAGTAGCTAGGATTACAGGCGTCCACCACCATGCCCAGCTAATTTTTGTATTTTTAAGTACAGACAGGGTTTCACCATGTTGATCAGGCTGGTCTTGAACTTCTAACCTCAGGTAATCTGCCCATCTTGGACTCCCAAAGTGCTGGGATTACAGGTGTGAGTCAGGGCGCCTGGCCGAGAGGTACATAAGAACCAGAAAAAAATTTCAACAGTTATCTCCAAAGAAGTATTCCCGGCTGGGTGTGGTGGCTCAGGCCTGTAATCGCAGCACTTTGGGAGGCCAAGAGGGGTGGCATGGGGTCAGGAGTTCGAGAACAGCCTGGCCAATATGGTGAAACCCTGTCTCTACTAAAAATACAAAAATTAGCTGGGCATGCTGGCATGTGCACTGTAGTCCCATTTACTTGGGAGGCTGAGGCAGAAGAATCGCTTGAACCCAGGAAGCGGAGGCTGCAGTGAGCCGAGAACACGCCACTGCACTCCAGCCTGGGCAACAAGACAAGACTCCGTCTCAAAAAAAAAAAAAAACAAAAAAAACTATTCCCTAGTAAGACATTCCTCATCACCTTTAACAGTTATAACTCCGTCTCAAAAAAAAAAAAAGAAGTATTCCCTAGTAAGACATTCCTAATCACCTTTAACAGTTATGAAACTCCTTTTTCCCCCTTTCCACTGTAACTCAGCCTCATTTGAGAGAATGAGATATGTCTGAGGTCTTGGCTTAACTGCTAAGTTGGGGAGGAGACAAGTATAATGGTTAAATGTGGACTGCCTGATTTTTTGTCTGGGCACTTATTAGCTGTGTGATCTTGGGCAAACTGTTTAACTTTTCTTTGACTTGGTTTCTTCATCTTTAAAATGAAAGATGGTGGTGATGAAAATTAAATGAACTATTAATATAGCTATTTCTCATCACCTAGTGGTGATGAAAATTAAATGAGCTATTAATATACTAAAGTTCTTAGTTGTTATTAATACCATTTAATTTTCCCCTTCTGGAGGGTAGAAAGGGGTTTTATTCATTATGGTACTTCTCATAGTATACAGTACAATGCCCTATACATGTGTTCAATAACTAACGTTGAAAGAATAAGCACTTTTGCTGGGCGCGGTGGCTCACGCTTGTAATCCCAGCACTTTGGGAGGCCGAGGCAGGCAGATCATGAGGTCAGGAGATCGAGACCACTGTGAAACCCCGTCTCTACTAAAAATACAAAAAAATTAGCCGGGCGTGGTGGCGGGCGCCTGTAGTCCCAGCTACTCAGAGAGGCTGAGGCAGGAGAATGGCGTGAACCCGGGAGGCAGAGCTTGCAGTGAGCCGAGATTGCGCCACTGCACTCCAGCCTGGGCAACAGAGCGAGACTCCATCTCAAAAAAAAAAAAAAAAAAAAAAAAAAAAAAAAGAATAAGCACTTTTATATATTTTCAACAGTAATTACTTTAAGAACTTAAGAAGAACTAACCTTCAACAAAATGTGATCCTTCAGTAACAAACTCCAGTAACTGGTCAAAGATTGCAGTAATCGCCTTCTTAGCCAGCACAAAGTGCTTCAGTGGAGAAACAGGTTCTGCCATTATGCTACTAGAGGGAGATAAAGTTAGAAAAGCACAAACTAAAGTTGATGATAGACATGCAAACTGATGACACACCAGTGACAGTCATCAACTCCCCAATGAAATAAATTATGCGGCAAAATGTTTTTAGGTAATTCTTTTTTGGGAGTGTTCTAGTCAGACAATTAGAGATGACTTTTGAATGATATTTCACTAAAATAAGTTAAATCTATTAGCCAAAATCTTGGTTGCAATTTCTACTCAATTTCCCTTTGGTGAAGACGAAACTAATTGTGACTAAGTTTGTCACTGTATGTGACTCTAAAGTACATCAGGGAACAGGGTTAGTGAGACGAAGCCAAGTTCACAAACAATAACGAAGTTACTAAGTTTCTCAACCTGAAGTTCTAGGTGAGTAGGGGTGGATATGCAGAGTGAGGAAATAAAATTCTAAGATCACAATGTGAGGCTGACATTTAGAAAGACGGAGTTCATCACTACAAATGAGGAGGTAAGGCTTCAAGAGGGCATTAACGCTTCCAGCCAAAGTACCAGAAACTTCAAGGAATATAAGTTTAAGAAAGCATAGGTGGTTTCTCAAGAAAAAGACACCAAAGACAAATAATCACGCTCTAATCCTGGTGTGTACATGGAAAGGAACAGTGGCCATAAAGAAGGCGGATTCTTCCAGAGAGTCAAGAAATGACCGCGCGAAGGAGCTGCGTGGGAAAAGTCGGGTGTGGGTAACGCCCCGGTCCCGCCGGTGTGAACACCTGCCTTAGAAAAGGCCTCCCACCTTCCCACACCGGGCGCAGGAGTCAGGGCCAGAGCCCACCCACCCCCCCACCCCCGCGCACGACCGTCCAGTTCCGGATCCCCCACTCCCACCCCGGAGCACGGCCTCGTGGGCTCCGTGGGCTCGACTCGGCCGCCAGCCCCGTTCGCCCGACAGTAAGCTCTCTCCTTTCCTACAGGACCGCGGCGGGCGGCGCCTCGTCACAGAACGCTGCGTGCACGACTCCCGCGCCCAGTCCCCAGTCGCTCGAAGGTCACTCCGAGCGTCGCAAACGTGCTAGCTGTCGAGGCAGCCGGCACTCACAGTTTCCGCTCCAACTATCACCGGGCAATAGCAACCGGGCCACAATTCCCAAACTGCCTCATCTTCCCGAGAAGTTAAAAGCTGAGAGCAGGCAGGGGGAGTGGCAAAGGGCGGTCACTTCCGGCCTCTTGCCTCCTCTGCTCTGTTTGGCTCCGTGGCCGGAAGCGCATCTATGCCAGGCGCCATTTTCCTTAAGGGCAGAAGGCAAGGCTTGTTGTGGGCAGAGACTGCTACAAGGAGAGTGGTTTTCCGTTCCCCCTTCCAACTTCTTCCCCTCCCTTCTCCCCTCAAAGTGTCCAAGTCTCTGCCCAGCCTAGGCTGAGCTAGCTTCCAATGATGGTGGTAGCTGACGCCTGTAATCCCAGCACTTTGGGAGACCAAAGGGGTGGGATATCTCTTAAGCCCAGAAGTTCGAGACCAGCCTGGCTAACATAGAGAGGCGACCCCCGCCCCCGACCCACTTCCTTCTCCCCGTCTCTACAAAATAAAAAAATTAAAAATTAAAAAAAATTTAAAAACCTAGCGAGGCGTGGTGGCACACACCTGTGGTCCCAGCTACTTCGGAGGCTGAGGTGGGGGGATTGTTTGGGCCCGGGGCTGCAGCGAACTGTGATTTATCGTGCCACTGCACTCCAGCCTGGGCAAGAGAGCGAGACATTGTCTCCAAATAAATAAATAAAAAGACAAAAGAAAAGAAATCCAGATCGTATTACTTTCCGAGCTTAAAAAGCTTTCCAGGCCGGGCGGGGTCGCTCACGCCTGTAATCTCAGCACTTTGGGAGGCCGAGGCGGGCGGATCACAAGGTCAGGAGATCGGGAGCATGCTGGCTAACACGGTGAAAGCCCGTCTCTACTAAAAATACAAAAAGTAGCCGGGCGTGGTGGCGGGGGCCTGTAGTTCCAGCTACCCAGGAGCCTGAGGCAGAGAATTGCTTGAACCCGGGAGGCGGAGGTTACAGTGAGCCGAGATCGCGCCACTGCACTCCAGCCTAGGCGACAGAGCCAGACTCCATCTCAGACAAAAAAAAAAAAAGCTTTCCAACAGACAGGGGAATTGCAAATAAAGACAGTCACGCAGAGCCGGCTGTGTGGGAGACTGGAGTTTTGTTATTACTGAAATCAGTCTCCCCGAGCAGCATTGGGGAGCAGAATTTTTAAGGACAATTTGGTGGGTTGGGGGAGGCCACTGAGCCAGGAGTGCTGATTGGTCAGGGATGAAATCACAGGGAGTGGAAGCTGTCTTTCTGCAGGAGTCAGTTCCTGGGTTGGGGGACACTAGATCAGATGAGCCAGTTTATGGGTCTGGGTCGTGCCAGCTGATCCATCAGTTCTGAGCGTAGGTAGTCTCAAAGGGAAATTTTACTCTATTTTGTTTGAATTTTAAAAATCATGATGGTATCCTTTTATTAGTTCTGTACTTAATAATTATATTTAATATAATTACTGTATTTTAAAGCAAGAGTGACATATTACAGGCTATAAATTATAGCACGGTAATTAAATGTTTAATATAGTAATAAGAAATTTAATCCATTGCTTTTGTATGTGTGTGTGGAACACATATATTACCAAAAAGCCAGGAGAGTAAACACAAAGAAGGAAAAGAATTAAAATATAAAGGCTAAAACCAACATAGATATTAACAAAAACTAACGTTATTTGAAAGAAATTATCAATTTGATGTGTCACTGCCAAATCTGTTCAAGAACATAAAAAATGAGAGAAGACAGAAATTAAGGGGAGATTAACCATAGATATGTAATATAAATGCCAACAAATTGAAAAGCTTAGATGAAGTATAAAATCTGGGAAAACATCAAATACCAAAATTAGACCGAGAAAAAATAGAAAACTCGCCGGGCGCGGTGGCTCACGCTTGTAATCCCAGCACGTTGGGAGGCCGAGGCGGGCGGATCACGAGGTCAGGAGATCGAGACCACAGTGAAACCCCGTCTCTACTAAAAATACAAAAAATTAGCCGGGCGTGGTGGCGGGCGCCTGTAGTCCCAGCTACTCGGAGAGGCTGAGGCAGGAGAATGGCGTGAACCCGGGAGGCGGAGCTTGCAGTGAGCCGAGATCGCGCCACTGCACTCCAGCCTGGGCGACAGAGCAAGACTCCGTCTCAAAAAAAAAAAAAAAAAAAAAAAAAATAGAAAACTCGAATAGGCAAAGTTTCCCACATATTCAAAAATAGCCAGGTCTAGATGATTTTAGGGTTAACTTTCTATTACGTGTTTAACGAAAAGATTAATCTTGCCGGGTGCGATGGCTCACGCCTTTAATCCCAGCAGTTTGGGAGGCCGAGGCGTGTGGATCATGAGGTCAGGAGTTCGAGACTAGCCTGTCCAATATGGTGAAACCTCGTCTCTAATAAAAAATACAAAAATTAGCCAGGCGTGGTGGCAGGTGCCTGTAGTCCCAGCTACTCCAGAGGCTGAGGCGGGAGAATCACTTGAATCCGGGAGGAAGAGGTTTCAGTGAGCCAACATTACGCTACTGCACTCCAGCCTGGGCGACAGAGTGAGACTCAGTCTCCAGAAAAAAAAAAAAAAAAAAAAAAAAATCACACTTACGGACTACAGAGGCAAACATAGGAAATATTAGCTACCTGAGGCCAACGTTGTATTAAATTTTTTTTTTTTATCTAAGTAGGGTTTTCCTAGGAATACAGAAATCATCAAACAGAAATCAATATAATCCATAATACTGACAGACCAAAGGAGGAAACCCACATTTATCTCAATACATGCAGAAGAAGTAATTGCTAAAGTTTAATACATATTTATAATAAGTCCTAATATTTATTTAATATTTATTTGCTATAAGCAAAGCTCTAATATTTATTATTTTTTAAATTATCAACCGTTTCTCTTTATTTCCCTTGTTCTCTGCCTATACTTACCCAACTCTTAATATTTAAAGCATGTTGTTACTATAAAGTATGTGATACTCTTGGAGGAACAAACAATGGAATGTAATTGTGTAAGACACAGATTTACAAGCTAATTATGTCCATGGGGAGTTGGTATATGATAAAATTGGTATTATTAATCACTGGGTAAGATAAATCATTTTATCGCATTGGAGAAATTGGTTCAGTTTAATTAACAAAAATAAAGTTTGAATCATATCTATATACAAATTCAGATGGGTATAAGACCTAAACATGAAAAGTAAAACCAGAAAACTAGGAAAAAACGTAGGAAAATAATTTGGGGACATTTTAGTTGGAGAGAATTTTGTAAAATTAACAGGCAGGAGGTACAATGTAAAGGGAAAATGTGATGAATCTATTACATTAAATTTAAGGATTTCTGTTCAACAAAAGACATCCATAACAGACACATAGGAAATCTATTTTTTGCAGTATATATTGCCAACAAAAATCAATAGTTAAAAATAAAGAACTTCGGAAAATAGAGCAGAAAACCCAACAGAAAAGCAGACAAAGGATAGGGAGAAGCAGTTCACAAAATGAAAGTTAAAATGACTAATAAGCATATTAAATAGTCTCAACCTTGTTAGTAATCAGATTATGCAAATTTAAACAATAATAATGTGCTATTTTATACCCTTAAGATTTACAGGAAATTTAAAAGTTGTATGATACTGGCCGGGCACGGTGGCTCAAGCCTGTAATCCCAGCACTTTAGGAGGCCGAGGTGGGCGGATCACAAGGTCAGGAGATCGAGACCGTCCTGGCTAACATGGTGAAACCCCGTCTCTACTAAAAATACAAAAAAAAAAAAAAAAAAAAAAAAAAGTTGTATGATATTGTTGATAAGCCTGTGAGGAAACATGATCTTGCTGATGGGAGTATAAACTTTAGTCATTCTGCATATATTTTGGAAGTACTGAATCACAAGTATATAAAAAACTTACAAGAACGTGTATGGTAGGTAGCATTATACAAAAGGCAAATACTTAGATACATGAAAGTCAATTTGATATTTAACTGAATTGTAGTTCAGAAAGGTGACAGTTTCCTGCATTACATGGTAAATCTCTTTGAGGTCAAGAACCATAGTTTATCTTTGTATTCCTGAGCACTTGGCTTGATAGTAGATATTCCATAGCTGTTGGTTAAATAGAAGCATAGTAAAATAGTCTTTTTGTTTTGTTTGGTTTTGTTTTGTTTTTTTGAGTAGTCCCGCTTAGTTGCCCAGGCTGGAGTGCAATGGCACGATCTCGGCTCACTGCAACTTCCACCTCCCGGATTCAAGCGATTCTCCTGCCTCAGCCTCCCGAGTAGCTGGGATTACAGGCATCCGCCACCATGCTTGGCTAATTTTTCTATTTGTGTAGAGACAGGGTTTCACCATGTTGGCCAGGCTGGTCTCAAACTCCTGACCTCAGGTGATCCACCTGCCTCAGCCTCCCAAATTGTTGGAATTATGGGCGGGCGTGAGCCACCGCGCCCAGCCCGTAAAAATAGAAGTTTTTTTTTTTTTTTTTTTTGAGACAGAGTCTCGCTCTGTCACCCAGGCTGGAGTGCAGTGGCGCAATCTCGGCTCACTGCAAGCTCCGCCTCCCGGGTTCACGCCATTCTCCTGCCTCAGCCTCTCCGAGTAGCTGGGACTATAGGCGCCCGCCACCACGCCCGGCTAATTTTTTGTATTTTTAGTAGAGACGGGGTTTCACCGTGGTCTCGATTTCCTGACCTCGTGATCCGCCCGCCTCGGCCTCCCAAAGTGCTGGGATTACAAGCGTGAGCCAACGCGCCCGGCCAAAAATAGAAGTTTTTAAGGTTAAAAAAAAAAAAAAGTTATTAAGGAAGGGGGTGTCCAATCTTTTGGCTTCCCTGGGCCACATTGGAAGAAGTATTGTCTTGGGTCACACATAAAATACACTAACAATAGCTGATGAGCATGAAAACAAAACAAAACAAAAAATTGCAAATAAATCTCATAACATTTCAAGAAAGTTTACAAATTTGTGTTGGGCCGTGGGTTGGACAAGCTTGTTTTAAGGAGTTGCAGAACCCATGGACTATTTAAGAAAAACTTAGTAACATTACATCTACTGTTCATGGTCATAGTCACACAATTTATTGCTACTGAACAGGGATTACAAATCAGAGTCATATGCTTTTGTCCTTTATTTTTTAATATGTTATTTTCTCTAAGTGTTTGGTATGACATTCCATAAAAAACACAGGGCACATTTTAACTTTAAAGAAAATTATTTGAAGAGTGGTTGGGAGTTTGTCATGTTTATTCTACCTTAAAAAGCATTTGACTAATGATATTAGAAGATCATTTTTCTGAAGTATAAACAAGTTTTGTCTAGAATTCTGTATTCTCCAATTTCAGTCATTCATGTGTCACCTACCCAATTTTTTCCATATCCATGTATAACTATTATTATTTACTTCATATTTTTCACCAATTTGCTTTTCTTAAAAAGTTAATTTTGTCCTAAGTAAAAATATTCATGAATCAAAGTGTTGTGCCAATTAAATTTTATACCACATAATTTACAACCATGAAAGTAAAAACTACATACCATATACAATTATTGTTGTTATTATTATTAGAGACAGGGTCTCACTCTGTCTGCCCAGGCTGAAGTGCAGTGGCATGATCCATAATAGCTCACTGCAGCCTTGAAATCCTGAGCTCAAGCAATCCTCTCACCTCAGCCTCCCAAGTAGGTGGGACTACAGGCACACACCACCATACCTGGCTTATTTAAAAAAATTTTTTTTTTGAGACAGAGACTCGCTCTTTCGCCCAGGCTGGACTGCAGTGGCGCTATCTTGGCTCACTGCAAGCTCCGCCTCCTGGGTTCAGGTTCACACCATTCTCCTGCCTCAGCCTCCCAAGTAGCTGGGACTACAGGCGACCACCACCATGCCCGGCTTATTTTTTCTTTTTTTTTGTATTTTTAGTAAAGATGGGGTTTCACCATGTTAGCCAGGATGGTCTTGATCTCCTGATCTCATGATCCGCCCGCCTTGGCCTCCCAAAGTGCTGGGATTACAGGCGTTAAGCCACCGCGCCCAGCCTATTTTAAATTTTTGTATAGGTGGGATCTCACTATGTCACCCAGGCTGGCCTCAGGTGATCCTCCTGCCTTGGCCTCCCAAAGAGCTGAGATTACAGGAGTAAGCCTGTGGTGACACCCAGACACAATTATTTTTACATGTTTTTCACTTTAAATCTAGACTATATCTCTAAGGTTCATCCCAGATCTAATATTGTGTCATTCTAGGTTAGGTCCTTCTTCGGCATCTTAGTTGCTCACTAACAATGGATGAATGCCATAAGGAATTTAACCAGAATATTGTAACCATAAAGAAGTTATTAAGATCTGTGCCATAATGTTCTGCTTAAAATCTAAAATAGACACATTCAAAATTTACAAATTCAGCACAAACTGATGCCAGGCAGGTATATATAAAATATTTACAGGGTATACAAGCAAGTGATGTGGGATATGGCATGAAGGGAATAACTTATTTTAAGAGTTTGGAGAACAGATGGAAGGAAGAATCAAAACAAATCTATCTTAGTCAATATAGGCTACTATAACAATGTACCATAGACTGAGTGGCCTATAAACAACAGAAATTTCTCACAGTTCTGGAGGCCGGAAGTCTGAGATCAAGGTGCCAGTGTGGTTAGGTTCTGGTGAGGCTCTCTTCTAGGTTGCAGACTGCTGACTTCTCATTGTATCCTCACATGGAAAACAGGTGAACGCTCTCTGGGATCCCTTTTATAACGGCACTAATCCCATTCATGAGGGCTCCACTTTCATGACTTAATCATATACCAAAGGCCCCATCTTCTGATACCATCACATTGGGGATTAGGATTTGAACATACGAATTTTGAGGGGGACACGTTTAGTTCATGGAAACTTACCTTGTTAGTTGGGAAAACTTTGAAACTTTCTGAAAACTCAAATAAGATGAACTGTAAAGATAACAGTAATCAGCCATAGAATATAATTTCAGAAATAATGTATTTAAAAAAAGATGAATAAGGCCGGAAGTGGAGGCTCATGACTGTAATCCCAGCACTTTGGGAGGCTAAGGCAGGTGGATTGCTTGAGCCCAGGAGTTTGAGGTCTGCCTGGGCCTCTCTTATAAAAGAAAAACAGAAAAAGACAAATAATGCCATTCTGGACATTACCACAAATGAACAGGGTAGGCAGGAAACATGGGAATTCCGTATTCTCAAATTTCAGCCAACCAAAATCCAGAACAGCATGGTGAATAGCCTTAAAAAGAAAAAAAAAATTACCCACCAGAAATTACATTTGCTGAATATGATTCCAATTTCTGATTTCAGCTTTACTTTGAAGAGTAAAGGTGAAAATATCAATGATTCAACTGCAGTATTTTTCAGTAGTGGATACACTCTCTGGACAAGATATTTAAAACTAAAAAACTTTTGAGTTTTCATTCAAAATATGTACTATTCATTACATTTTCGGAATGTAATTCATTCAGCTCAATATTTCTAGCAAGGCGAGAAAAGATGTCAGGTTAGAGTCATTTGCCTATTTAAAAACAAACAACAAAGAACACACTTTTAAATGTTCTGTTAATTTCTTTTAAAACTCTCTAAATAATCACCCTTCATAAAGTATGGGAATAAGATTAGTAGATACTTTAATATTCTTTTCTAGCAATGTAAGAAAATTTCTTTTTTTTTTTGAGACGGAGTCTCGCTCTGTCGCCCAGGCTGGAGTGCAGTGGCGCAATCTCGGCTCACTGCAAGCTCCGCCTCCCGGGTTCACACCATTCTCCTGCCTCAGCCTCTCCGAGTAGCTGGGACTACAGGCGCCCGCCACCACCCCCAGCTAATTTTTTTGTATTTTTAGTAGAGACGGGGTTTCACCGTGGTCTCGATCTCCTGACCTCGTGATCCGCCCGCCTCGGCCTCCCAAAGTGCTGGGATTACAAGCGTGAGCCACTGCGCCCGGCCGAAAATTTCTTTTTAGAATGAATAAATTACTCTTCACAAATTTATTTTGGGTTCAGATAGTTACCACTTTAACACCAAAGTTACTAAGGAGAAATAAGGAATTGGTGGTAACTGATGCTTTAGTATGGAAATTCGTTATCCAGAAAATTATTTTTCAAATCACTAGTACAAGGTAAATTCCTAACAACTCTAATAGTCTTAAAATCTTAGTTTTTAAACTTACAAATTGGACATATAAGTTTATATAAACAGGTAAACTATATGTGAAAACTTTTAGCTTTGCAAATTTGTTTTAAATCATGAATGTACACATTTCTTAGATGTGAATGTTGTCTTAAAAGATTAATTTATGGAAAGCCAAATTAACATAAGGAGTATATGTAATCCCATAAACTCAGTGCCATAATAAAAATTCTCTTGTGACTCTATCTTTAGTTATCAGTACTGATGACTAAAAGATAACTTTTAACTGAGGTTAAAAGTTACAGGCAAGGGAATATATATCCCAAAATTTCTGTTTTATTTATTAGGATGAAACTGTTAATTGTACGGTATACCTGATTAACCAGATTGGTTTCTCCACTGGGTTTACCAGTTGATCTTAACTATTTATTTTCACTTAAATTCTTTTTGTTGTTGTTGTTTTTGAGATGGAGTCTCACTCTGTCACCCAGGCTGGAGCACAGTGATATGATCTCGGCTCACTGCAACCTCTGCCTCCTGGGTTCAAGCAATTCTCTGCCTCAGCCTCCCGAGTAGCTGGGATTACAGGTGCCCGCCACCATGGCCAGCTAATTTTTGTATTTTTAGTAGAGACAGGGTTTCACCATCTTGGCCAGGCTGGTCTTGAACTTCTGACCTCATGATCCACCCACCTTGGACTCCCAAAGTGCTGAGATTACAGGTGTGAGCCACCACGTGCATCCAGCCTCACTTAAATTCTTTTTTTTTTTTTTGAGACGGAGTCTTGCTCTGTCTCCCAGGCGGGAGTGCAATGGCGCGATCTCGGCTCATTGCAAGCTCCACCTCCCGGGTTGATGCCATTCTCCTGCCTCAGCCTCCCGAGTAGCTGGGACTACAGGCGCCTGCCAACACGTCCGGCTAATTTTTTGTATTTTTAGTAGAGATGGGGTTTCACTGTGTTAGCCAGGATGGTCTCGATCTCCTGACCTCGTGATCCGCCCGCCTCGGCCTCCCAAAGTGCTGGGATTACAGGCTTGAGCCACCGCGCCCGGCCTTAAATTTTTAATGAATATTGATGTTTTGGTAAGCCAATCTACTTTCCAAGAAGATTGTGGCCATTTGATTTTTATTAGCTCTTTCAAATTTATATAACATATGTTTTTGTTTTTTTCTTTTGGACAGAATTTCACTCTTGTCGCCCAGGAAATGGTGCAATCTTGGCTCACTGCAACCTCTGCCTCCCGGGTTCAAGCAGTTCTCCTGTCTCAGCCTCCCGAGTAGCTGAGATTACAGGTGCCAACCACCACACCTGGCTAACAACCCACTAGATCTGTATAAGTCTATCCTGTAGTCCTTTCGGCCATTTGATAGAAATTGACCAGAGGGTCAGAAACTGGGAATCAAGAGTCTCCAAGTTCTTGCTCACCCCGTGACCTTGGAGAGATGTTTGTCTTTTTAAGAATCTGTTTCCTCATCTGGAAACCAATGGAAATTTTGTTGTTGTTGTTTTTTATTTTTAGTAGAGAAGGGGTTTCACCATGTTGGCCAGGCTGGTCTCGAACTCCTGACCTCAGATGATCCGTCCGCCTTAACCTCCCAAAGTGCTGGGATTACAGGTGTGAGTCATTGCACCTGGCCAACATTTGGCCTTTTTAGGCATTAAAATTCCATTAGAAAATTAACACAGCAGCTTGGAAAATATACTAAGTCTCTTGTAAAAGGTAGTAAGACATACAAGTGGGACAAGCACGGTGGCTCATGCCTGTAATCCCAGCACTTTGGGAGGCCGAGGTGGGCGGATCACAAGGTCAGGAGATCGAGACCATCCTGGCTAACATGGTGAAACCCCGTCTCTACTAAAAATACAAAAAATTAGCCAGGCATGGTGGCAGGTGCCTGTAGTCCCAGCTACTCCGGAGGCTGAGGCAGGAGAATGGTGTGAACCCAGGAGGAGGAGCTTGCAGTGAGCGGAGATCGCGCCACTGCACTCCAGCCTGGGAGAAAGAGCAAGGCTCCGTCTCAAAAAAAAAACAAAAAAAAAAGCAAAGTGGAAAAGTGCCAGGATTAAATAATTCAATGTTTTGTAAATCAGATTTAATAATTAGGAATAGTGCTAGTCTAGTTTTTAATAAACAAACAAAAGCCTGCAACAATTCAGCAAACAATAGATTATAGAAACTGTGAAATTGACAAATAATATACAATTCAGAGAAATGTAAGAAAGGTGATTTAAAATGGTAAAATTGGCAAATTTATAAGCAGGAAAAGAAGAGGCTTTTTAATGAACAACCATTTTCAATTTCTGGAATACAGGGAAATGTTTTGGAATTTCAAAATAACTCATTGTAAGATGAAGATTTAAAACAGCAAGAAAAACAATAATGACCTGTCACCACTGTTCACTGCTGTGAAGAATTCTACTGAAGTGTTAATAAACATCATCAGTTAGGTAATCTCAGACTTGAATTGTGGTGCAAGTCACAAGAATACAGTGAAAATGTCTGTCTCTGAAGTAAAACCAAACCAAACCAAACCAAACCAGGAGTGTTAATTTTTTTAGGTAGGTTTGTTTTTCTGAAGTTCTTTTTTTTTTTTTTTTTTTTGATATGGAGTCTCGCTCTGTCGCCCAGGCTGGAGTGCAGTGGCGCAATCTCAGCTCACTGCAAGCTCCGCCTCCCGGGTTCACGCCCTTCTCCTGCCTCAGCCTCTCCGAGTAGCTGGGACTACAGGCGCCCGCCACCACGCCCGGCTAATTTTTTTTTTTGTATTTTTAGTAGAGACGGGGTTTCACCGTGGTCTCGATCTCCTGACCTCGTGATCCGCCCGCCTCGGCCTCCCAAAGTGCTGGGATTACAAGCGTGAGCCACTGTGCCCGGCCTGAAGTTCTTTAAGTTAAAAATAAAGACTGACTGGGTGCGATGGCTCATGCCTGTAATCCCAGCACTTTGGGAGGCCGAGGTGGGTGGATCACAAGGTCAGGAGTTCAAGACCAGTCTGGCGAAGATGGTGAAACCCCATCTCTACTAAAAATACAAAAATTAGCTGGGTGTGGTGGTGGGTGCCTGTAATCCCAGCTACTCGGGAGGCTAAGGCAGGAGAATTGCTTAAACCCGGGAGGCGGAGGTTGCAGCGAGCCAAGATCACGCCACTGCATTCCAGTCTGGGCAACAGAGTGAGGCTCCATCTCAAAAAATAAATAAATAAAGACCAACTACTTCAAGCAATTTATGGCCAATCATTGATTTGAAAATCGGGCCAAGGCAAAAACGTTTTGTGGGACAAACTGTCATTGGGATAGGTCCTTAAGCTGCAGATTCATCAAAAAGTACAAAATTATGCCGGGTGCAGTGGCTCACGCCTGTAATCCTAGCACTTTGGGAGGTCGAAGTGGGCAGATCACAAGAGGTCAGGAGTTCAAGACCAGCCTGGTCAACATGGTGAAACCCCGTCTCTACTAAAAACACAAAAATTAGCCGGGCATGGTGGCACATGCCTATAATCCCAGCTACTTGGGAGGCTAAGGCAGGAGAATTGCTTGAACCTGAGAGGTGGAGGTTGCCGTGAGCCAAGATCACACCACTACACTCCAGCCTGGGCAACAGAGCAAGACTGTCTGAAAAAAAAAAAAAAAAAAGTACAAAATTATATGGTTCTGAAACTTGGATATATGTCTCTTGAGTAGCTGCATTGCAATCTTTTCTTCTTTTTTTTTGAGACAGTCTCACTCTGTCACCCAGGCTGGAGTGTGGTAGCGTGATCTCGGCTCACTGCAAGCTCCACCTCCTGGGTTCACGCCATTCCCCTGCCTCAGTCTCCCGAGTAGCTGGGACTACAGGTGCCCGCCACCACGCCCAGCTAATTTTTTTTGTATTTTTAGTAGAGACGGGGTTTCACTGTTAGCCAGGATGGTCTGGATCTCCTGACCTCGTGATCCGCCCGTCTCAGCCTCCCAAAGTGCTGGGATTACAGGCGTAAGCCACCACGCCCGGCCTGCAATCTTTTCAATTACTAACCCTTGATCAAAATGTAAAGCAGCAAATAGATTAAAAGAAAACAAACAAACCAAGGCATTACTTAAGGTGTTTTTCCGAAAATCCAATTCCTGGACCTAGATGTATAAAAAGCATAAAAACAAAATTATCAACAACTAGGTTAATTGTTAGGTGAAGTAGTCACAGAAAACGTCCCAGGGACAAAAGTTAGGTTTATTTAACATGATGTAGTGGAAACATCACTAGACAGTAAACCAGATAACCTGGATCCCACTCGCATATGACATAACTGGTTATATGTACTTGGCCTCATAGCGATCTACGTTTCTATTTCTGCAAGAAACTTAGAAAACTGGAGGGTTTAGACCAGATGCTTTCTAAGGTTATCTTACAATTTAAACTGTTACAATTTTAAGTCTTCTGAGAAACATTTGTATCAGCCGTAACAGGAATGTTATAATTAGATGGAATGTGAGTTGCTAGGAACACAGGTATGCACATACAACAAAATAGTGGGGATAAAAATAATACCTTCTAGGAATACTTGCAGCCACCATTGTCCAGACTACATTCCTGAAGTGGGAAAACCATTGGTCATAAATTGATCTTCCACTTATACCAGTAAACCTAAAAAATAATAGTTAGCAGTGCTTGTTAAATTTGAGGGCAATGATACACATAATTCTATCTTCTTCATACTGCTATTGCAGACTCTGCTACTCAATTGTGTTCCCTCCCAAATTCATATGTTGAAAGTCCTAAACCTCATCACCTTAGAATATGACCTTATTTGGAGATCAGGTCTTCAAGTTAAAAGGACATTGGGAGGGGCCCTAATCCAATCAATGACTGGAGTCCTTATAAAAACAGGAAATTTGGCCTGGGGCAGTGGCTCATGCCTGTAATCCCAGCACTTTGGGAGACTGAGGCAGGTGGATCACCTGAGGTCAGGAATTTGAGACCAGCCTGGCCAACGTGGTGAAACCCCGTTTCTACTAAAAATACAAAATTAGCCCGGCATGGTGGCTGGCGCCTGTAACCCCAGCTACTTGGGAAGCTGAGGCAGGAGAATCACTTGAACCTGGGAGGCAGAGGTTGCAATGAGCTGAGATTGCGCCACTGTACTCCAGTCTGGGCGACAAGAGTGAAATTCTGTCTCAAAAAATTAAAAAAGAAAAAAAAAGGACATTTGAGGACAGACTTGCACACAGGGAGAACACCATGTGAACATGAGGCTATCCATGTGAACATGAGGCTATCCATCTACAAGCCAAGGACAGACCTGAAACAGATCCTTCCCCCACAACCCTCAGAAGGAACCAACTGCCAATAACTCCATTTTGAATGTCTGGCCTCCACAACTGTGAGACCACAAATTTCTGCTAGGTAGGCAACTCAGTTTGTAGTAATTTGTTATGGCAGCCATACGAACTAATATTGATGCTCATTTATCATTTTATTAATAAACAAAGGTAAGTTATATATTTTCATGCCAGCAACCCCTATCTCCCAGATCTTCCTAACTTTAAATACTTCAGTGGGTTTTCTGTCAACGAACAATTTGACATCAGAAATTTGGGCAAGAGTCAGGCATAGCGGCTCATGCCTATAATCCCAGTGATTTGGAAGGCCAAGGTGGGAGGATTGCTTGAGTCCAGGAGTCTGAGACTGGCCTGGGCAACATAGCGAGATCTCATCTCTGCAAGAAATTTAAAAACTTAGCGGGCATGGTGCCACATGCCTGTAGTCCTAGCTATGCAGGAGGCTGAAGTGGAAGGATTGCTTGAGCCTGGGAGACTACAGCCCGGGAGCTATGATCAACTACTGCACTCCATCCTGGACAACAGAACGAGACCGTCTCTAAGAAAAAAATAATTAACTCTGTGCATGAATTTATGATTCTTCAACAGAAAATGAAACATCAAGTTATGAATGAGTTATGATATAGTTATTTTTTATTGTGTAAGCCCTTATTAGTTCCTCCCTCATCCCATCTTAAAATATTCAACAATAGACAGGGGCTCAAAAAAATTTTTTTTAAAAAAACAGACTGGCATGAAAATCAAATCTTTTCTTCCTGTGATAATAGTGGCTTTCTAGTGTTACTTCTTATTAATGGGAGTATCCGTGGACTCAATTGTATATTGCATTTTAGTTCTGGTCGTGTAATAATTTAATGACTTCATACACAAAAAACTAATCTTGTCTTGAGTTTTAAAAAGTTACTAGCACCCATGGTTAAGGAAGGAAAACTGTAGCTCATTTCTTCAATACATTTGTTTCTTTTCAATTCATGAAATCAGAGAACATGCAAGAAACAGGATGACAGTCACCAAGAGTGGTTAAAACTACAAACTATCACGCAATTGAAAATACCACATTAAAGATATATTTATATACTGAAAATGGAGCAATGCCAATAAAATTTTATAATTTAAAAAAGTTACTTGTTAACGGCAAATTTCATAAGTTGTGTTTACAATCATCCATTTAATCATCTCCAAAAAAAGGATGAATTTATTATTTTAAACTAACATTCTGTAAGTTAAAGAGAATAATCAAGTTGTCTCATGGACTGGAAGGTGACTTATTAATTCCCTTTCATTTCCAAACCTCATCAAGCAGTCACTACATTTATGAGGCAAGTCAGCTGAATGCTTGAAATCTAGATGAATTTTAAGATCTTCAATTTGTCCTGTTGAGTATTCACAATATTGACATAAATAAATCCCTTCAGATAAATGTGAATTTAAATGCTTGCAATATTCTAGCATACTTGAAAAGCCTTTCCCACAGTCATCACAAACATGAGGAAAAATTTTTGTATGTTCAATAGCAACATGCCTGTTGACATTTGTATGAAGTCTACTCCGAAAACCACATACTTGACATACAAAGAAGTTTTTACATTTGTCAAAGGTAATTTTGCTTAAGAGGCTATACTGTCCATGTTCACCATTGTTATACTTATCACTTAACTCTATTAATTTACATGCATGCTCATTTACCACATGGCTATGCAAATCTTCTGGATCATTAGTTTCATGTTCACAGAACTGACACAAATACTGTTCATCACAGCTGTGCTCCTGGAAATGTAGGTAGAGTTCACTGCTTGAGGAGAACTGTACATCACACTGTTCACACCAATAAAGGTGATCACTGAAATGGGTGTCTGCAATGTGCTGGCTGAGGTTCTCAAAAATTACTGTCTTATAATCACAGTATTTACAAATGTAGGGATCCTCTTCATGTAGTTTGGCATGTTCTATCAGAAGCATATTGGTAGAGAAACTTTCCTTGCATACTCGACACACATTTGAATCAGTACGTTTATGCTTCAGGATCATATGCTGCTTCAAGTCAGAAAAATATTTGCTGTTAAACTCACAAAGTTCACATTTATAGAGGCCACTGCTATTAGCTCTCAGTAAAGGCCACTTCTGCTGGGCAGTCACATTCAAAGCTTGGCTCTTGTCAAGAATTTTACAAAGTTTAGCTGGCGGTTCTTCATCAGTTTGGTCTTGGAGACTCTCAGAGGAATTGTTTTCTGTCTCTATATCATAATCCTCAGAAATCGCATGCACTTCTACAGCAATTGGAACATCTTCAGCAGTGTGAACTTCTATAGGACTCTCCTCTTGGGTTTGCTGGTTGACTGATTCAGGTGAGTCACACTCTTCATCACAAATTTCAATATCAGCAGATTTTTCTGAAGAATAAAACAAACCTATTATATGACTATAACTAAATAAGATCTGTTAAATACAACTGGGCAAAAAGAAATTTATTGCATGCACTTTTTTTTTTTAATTCACCAATACAAAATATATTAATGCTATAAATTAGTTCTCCCAACCTGAAGAAAAGGCAGTGTGGTCTAGAATTCTAAGTACAGGACTGGGAACCAGGTAGTTCTGATTTCTGTTTCTGGCCTTGATTCCATCTGCAAATTTTGGCAAGTCGTTTGATGTCTCGATATCAGAATCATCATCTGTAAAAAGGGATTTGGAAGAATACTTATTATTTATAAAATCAAAACATTAATTATAGAACAAAGCATCAATTTTTAAATATGATTTTGAATTCCAACAGGAACTAAGGACTTGGATTTAGTCATAAAAAGAGAAGTTATCTATATACCTCAGACACAGAAAATCTGCTCAAACAAGCAAATGCTTTAGAATTGATGCCCCATTTGGACTAGATTACACTTTTTAAAGCTCCTTAGGATTTCAAGTTTAAATTACTGAGTTTGAATAAGCCTTTATACCCTCAGGCCAGCCCCAGTGTTTCAAAGTTAGCACGGGGAAACTGAAATACAGGTTAATAGTGAAAATTGGGCTTCAACATTTTGCGAGGGACCAAGTTTTGCTCAGTCTGCCAAGGCTGGAGTACTGTGGCATGATCGTGGCTCACTCACTGCAGCCTCAAACTCCTGGGCTCAAGTGATCCTTCAGCCTCAGCCTCCTGAGTAGATAGGACTACAGGCATGCACCACCAAGCCCGGGTAATTCTTGTTTTTTTGAGATGGGGTCTTGTTATGTTGTCCAGGCTGGCCTTGAACTCATCACCTCAAGCGATCCTCCCCCCTTGGCCTCCCAAAGACCTGAGATTACAGGCGTGAGCCACCACACTCAGCCCATCCATCATGTTTTCTTTTTTTTTTTTTTTTTTTTGAGACGGAGTCTCGCTCTGTCACCCAGGCTGGAGTGCAGTGGCGCGATCTCGGCTCACTGCAACCTCCACCTCCCGGGTTCACGCCATTCTCCTGCCTCAGCCTCTCCGAGTAGCTGGGACTACAGGCGCCCGCCACCACGCCCGGCTAATTTTTTGTATTTTTAGTAGAGACGGGGTTTCACTGTGGTCTCGATCTCCTGACCTCGTGATCCGCCTGCCTTGGCCTCCCAAAGTGCTGGGACTACAAGCGTGAGCCACCGTGCCCGGCTATGTTTTCTTAAAATACACTATTTTTTAGAATAGTTTTAGAAATACAGAAAAATCTGAGGATAGTATGGAGAGGTCCCATGTATCCCAGTTTCCCCACTACTAACATCTAACATTAGTGCGGCACATTTGTTACAATTAATGACCAATACTGGTATCTTATTAATAAAGTCAATAAAGTCATCTAAATGCCCTTAGTTTTTAACCTAATGTCCCTTTTCTGTTTCAGGATACCACATTCCATTAAGGTGCCATGCCTCTCTAGGCTATTGTTGGCTGTGGCAGTTTCTCACTCCTTGAGGAATACTAATCAGGTATTCTGTAGGATGCCTTGCTAATGGAATTTGTCTGCTTTCTTTTTTTTTAAATGATTAGGCTGGAATTATGGATTACTGGGAGATAGACCAGAGGTAAACTGCCATTTTCACCACTTCTTATCAAGGGTACAGACTATCAATATGATTTAGGGTTGTTGATGTTGATCTTTTTTTTGAGACGGAGTCTCGCTCTGTCACCCAGGCTGGAGTGCAGTGGCGCAATCTCGGCTCACTGCAAGCTCCGCCTCCCGGATTCACGCCATTCTCCTGCCTCAGCCTCTCCGAGTAGCTGGGACTACAGGCGCCCGCCACCATGCCCGGCTAATTTTTTTTTTTTTTGTATTTTTAGTAGAGACGGGGTTTCACCGTAGTCTCGATCTCCTGACCTCGTGATCCGCCCGCCTCGGCCTCCCAAAGTGCTGGGATTACAAGCGTGAGCCACCGCGCCCGGCGTTGATGTTGATCTTGATCACCTGGCTAAATCTTTATTAGGATTCAACACTATAAAGTTTTTTTTTTTTTTTTTTTTTTTTTTTTTGAGATGGAGTTTCGCTCTTGTTGCCCAGGCTGCAGTGCACGGTGTGATCTCGGCTCACCACAACCTCCGCCTCCCAGGTTCAAGCAATTCTCCTGCCTCAGCCTCCCGAGTAGCTGAGATTACAGGCATGCACCACCATGCCCGGCTAATTTTGTATTTTTAGTAGAGATAGGGTCTCTCCATGTTGAGGCTGGTCTCGAACTCCTGACCTCACGTGATCTGCCCGCCTCAGCCTCCCCAAGTGCTGGGATTACAGGCACGAGCCACTGCGCCCGGCCTAAAGTTGTGCTTTTCCTTTCCATACTTTACCCTTTGTAAGAAGTCACTATGTGCAGTCCATGCTTAAGGAGTGCAGACTTATATTCCACCTCCTAGAGGGAGGAGTAGCTACATAAATAATTTGGAATTTTATTGCTTCTTGGCCTTTTGGCTAAGATGAAGTCTAATAATTTGGAATTTTTCTGCACAGATTTGCCTCATCTCCTCTATTTAATAATTTATAACAGTATAAAATATTTATTTTATACTCTGAGTTATAATTGTCCCCAAATAGTTTTCAGTTTTGGCTGTTGGGAGCTCTTTAAGTTGACGTGTGCTCCTTTGGCATGCCCGTCAAGTGCGTGTGTTTAGGTTTTTTTAAGTACTTTCCTATTTTCCAGCACTACAAAATGCTCCAGGTTCATCTTGTGTATTTCCTGCCCCAGACCTAGAATCAGCCATTTTCCCAAGGAGGCCTAGTTCTTTTTACTAAAGAATGGCATTAGAAACCAAGACCTGGGCACTGAATGTGCTCATGCTCACTGCTTCTGGGTGTCATTTCTTTTAGCCCCTCTCAGCTAACAGAGCAAAAAGTGTGTGTGTGTACAGTACCACATACATATACACACACATATCTACAAGCATTCTGTATGTAGCCATCTGAATCTATAGTAAGCTAAACATGAATTCATACTGATGTCTCTAACTCTACATGTTTTTTGTAATTTATATTTCTGTGCCTGTAACGGGAGCTCAAGGGAACTGGGACAATCTGATTGCAGAAGAAGCTTAAGTGCAAGTTGTAAATTGTTATCATTCACCAATGCTCTAGAACAGAGGAGCCAATAGAAGATCCAACATTGAAAAATACCAAATCACCCTCTGTTCTTTTCTTCCACACTATGTGGTTAGCTGAGTAGAACTGTGTCTAACACCATTCTTAAACTTTCAACAAAAATACTCCCAACTCTGAGTCACTCCTGCATTGCCACCAATTCCTAACCAACTAAAGTGGATTTAGGGCTGAGAGCCGTGGCTCACACCTGCAATCTCAGCACTCCGTGAGGCCAACATGGGAGGACGGCTTGAGGCCAGGAGTTCAAGACCAGCCTGGGCAACACAGCAAGACCCTATCTTTACAAAAAAAATTTAAATTAGCCAGGCATCATGGTGCATGCCTGTAGTCCCACCTACTCAAAAGGCTGAGTGGGAGGATTGCTTTAGCTCAAGAGGTCAAGAATGCAGTGAGCCATAATCCGTGGAGTGAGACATGGCTGCATGGGTGACAGAATGAAGACTGTCTTCCCCTAACCCCACCCCCTTCAAAAAATGGACTTAAGAGAGTGCACTTTTTTATTTATATGTCAGAAATAATGTTAAAAGTTAAAATTACAGCCGGGCACGGTGGCTCAAGCCTGTAATTCCAGCACTTTTGGAGGCCAAGGCGGGCAGATCGTGAGGTCAGGAATTTGAGACCAGCCTGACCAACATGGTGAAACCCCGTCTCTACTAAAAATACAAAAATTAGCTGCCGGGCGCGGTGGCTCACGCTTGTAATCCCAGCACTTTGGGAGGCCAAGGCAGGCGGATCACGAGGTCAGGAGATCGAGACCACAGTGAAACCCCGTCTCTACTAAAAATACAAAAAATTAGCCAGGCGTGGTGGTGGGCGCCTGTAGTCCCACCTACTCGGAGAGGCTGAGGCAGGAGAATGGCGTGAACCCGGGAGGCGGAGCCTGCAGTGAGCCGAGACTGCACCACTGCACTCCAGCCTGGGCGACAGAGCGAGACTCCGTCTCAAGAAAAAAAAAACAGAACAAAAAAAAAAAAAATTAGCTGAGTGTGGTGGCACGCACCTGTAACCCCAGCTACACAGGAGGCTGAGGCAGGAGAATCGCTTGAGCCCGGGAGGTGGAGGTTGCAGTGAGCCAAGATCGTGCTGTTGCACTCCAGCCTGAGCGACAAAGCGAGATTCCATCTCAAAAAAAAAAAAAAGAATAATAAAAATTACTTGCTTTCTTAAAAAAATACAACTTTGTTTTCTTACATTGTAACAAATTTCAAAGACTTGTCTGTTTTGAAATCATCAATCCACATTTTACCCACATTTTCAAGTAAGGAATAAAAAACATAAAAGCAGTTTAAAGAAACATATTTTCGAAAATATTAGATATACCTTTGTTGTCAAAATATTTTAAATCTGGCTGTCTCATAGAACAGACACTGTAACAATGGTCAGAGAAAATTCCATTGAATCCATCTGCAATTCTGCTTATTCCAGAGGAATCTGAACATAAAATGAAAAATATTTCAAGCACAGTAAACATAACACATTTAATGAGAAACTTCCCGTTATCTAACTTACACAAATGTTCTTAATATTAATTATAATATCTGTAATGAAAATATTATATATTTTCAACTTTTAAAGCTTTTATATTTCAGATCCGATACTGACATTGGACTTTGAAAGAACCACAAATTACATACTTTAAAACGTAACAACTTTGAAATACACAAGGATACATTTGTGTGATCAGAATCACACAAAATAAAAATAAATGATAAACACTGTATTAACTGCACAAAACAGTGAAATAAACACCAGGAAGGTGTGCCATGTCATGCAGAGAAAGGTTATTACATAGGGAAAATGGTAAGGACCACTTAGGGCTTCTGAATATAGTCATTTCAAGTCTTGTCTAGGAAGGGCCAGTAAGCAGTATACTAGGCTTAATTTCTTCAGATATGAAGAATGTGTAGCCTGGGTAGACTAATAGGTAAGACTGAGATGGTCCCAAGTAAATGTATGCGAGGTATATTAGAGATGGCCACAAAGACCCCTTTTCTTTTTTTTTGAGACGGAGTCTCGCTCTGTCGCCCAGGCTGGAGTGCAGTGGCGCAATTTCGGCTCACTGCAAGCTCCGCCTCCTGGGTTCACGCCATTCTCCTGCCTCAGCCTCTCCGAGTAGCTGGGACTATAGGCGCCCGCCACCACGCCCGGCTAATTTTTTTGTATTTTTAGTAGAGACGGGGTTTCACCGTGGTCTCGATCTCCTGACCTCTTAATCCGCCCGCCTCGGCCTCCCAAAGTGCTGGGATTACAAGTGTGAGCCACCGCACCTGGCCAAAAGACCCCTTTTCTTATACTGCCAACACAGCACAGCCAACCTCAATGAAAGGATCTAAAGTTACATAGTCATCCAGCCTGGGCAGCATGGTGAAACCCCATCTCTACTTTAAAAATACAAAAAGTTAGCTGGGTGTGGCGGTACATGCCTGTAATCCCAGCTACTTGGGAGGCTGAGGCAGGAGAATCACTTGAACCCAAAAGGCAGAGGTTGCAGTGAGCTGACATCACACCGCTGCACTCCAGCCTGGGCTAGAGTGAGACTCTGTCTCAAAAAAAAAAAAAAAAAAAAAAAAAAAAAAAATTACACATTCAGAATGAAAGTTTACATTTCCGAAAGTAAGAGAGAGGATAAAGTCTTCTTTCCCCAATAATGTAAGATATTTTCTACCAAGGTTGTCATTATTGGGTCTTAAGCACAGCTTAGGAATTAGACATGCAAATCCCAATTATGCTATATAAGTAAATAACCTTGGCTATCTAATTTTAAATATTTATAACCCATTGAGCTGTGAGGAATAAAATAATGTCTGTAAAGTTCTTATGTGTGCCTAGCACATGGTAGACAATAAGGAATATATATTCAGATAATGTATTTAAACCATTCTTTTACCTAAAAATTGACCCAGACATTTAAGTCTTATCTGATCACTTAGGAGAAAATGGATGAGAATATAATTTTGTGGGAATTAATTCATACCCAACTTTAAAATAATTATACACTGACCTGAATAACGAGAAGGGTGTAGAGTCTTCCTTTTTCTTTTTTTAGGATACTCATTCATATCTTTTCAATCTAAAAAATGAAAAAAAATTAACAAATATGTCACAAATAACAACTGTTAATGCCGTTATAAAAATTCTAACTGAAGAATTTATTGGCAATATGAAATATGTGAGTCACTTGAAAATCTACGGTATAAGAAAAATGTTACACGATGCCTCTGTTTGTATTTCAGATTGTTTTCCAATCAGGTTTCAAGGCAGAAACTGATTTCTGTTTTCTTTCTTACGGAGGTTAAAAAGTTCTTTTTCAAATGTTGATATAAATTGTGAGAACTGGATAATTACAATAAACCACATGCTTAAGTCATTTTATTTTGTGTATACATAATAAAGAAACACTGCCTATGGCACCATACTAGGAGTTTTAAAGGCACATTTCCTACCATTGGAAGTATTTTTATGTAGTTTTCAAGCTAAAGGCGGAGACATTTCTTTAAAAAAATATTGTCACAAATATGGAAGCCCCCTGGCTTCCAGAAAAAAGTACTCATCACATAGATCAGAATATAAAATTTTCAAGAAAAAAAATCATTTTCCTATTTATGAGGTCACATTCAACGTTCCACTGAGAACACAACAGGTGCAGCAACCACTGTCCAATTACATTCTCATTAACTGTTACAAAATTAATTAGTTTCAATACAGTCCACTTACTTGGTATAATTCTTACTACTGGAGTGAGGAAAAATGAATTACAGTAAGTTTCTGTAGATGGTAAAAAATGCCTGTAAGTAAAACATGAAAGAAGTTAGTAAGCAAAAATATAGCTCATTTCTGGTACTGAATAATACAATGGCACCAGATCTTTAATCAATTGGAAAGTTATACAGAACTAATTAAGATATATTATTTTGAAAATAATGTACTACACACTAAAAACTGTATATATTGATAAATATGTGATTATATGTAAATTTCCACATTTCTTTGAAATGATTTACCTTCTATAGTTTTTTTTTTGAGACAGTCTCACACCTGACCTATAGTTAAATCTTTTGACACCAAAATAGGAATATGAATCTGAATTAATTTATTCATCCATAAGGAATGCAAGCATAATGAAAGCAAACCAAATTATAAACTTTTTTTTTGTTTTTGAGACTGAGCTTTGCTCTTGTCACCCAGGCTGGAGTGCAATGGCGCAATCTCAGCTTACTGCAACCTCTGCCTCCTGGGTTCAAGCAATTCTCCTGCCTCAGCCTCCCAAGTAGCTGCGATTACAGGCGTGTGGCACCACACCGGGCTAATTTTTCTATTTTTAGCAGAGACGGGGTTTCACCATGTTGGCCAGGCTGGTCTCAAACTCCTGACCTCAGGTGATCCACCCACCTCGGCCTCCCAAAGTGCTGGGATTACAGGCGTGAGTCACCTTGCCTGGCCCAAATTATAAACTTTAAACTGTTACAGCCCTTATAGATTATTTATTTAAGAAATAAAAGTAAAAGTGGCTGGGCACAGTGGCTCACGCGTGTAATTCCAGCACTTTGGGACGCCGAGGCGGGTGGATCACCCCAGGTCAAGAGATCGAGACCAGCCTGGCCAATATGGTGAAATCTCGTCTCTGCTAAAAATACAAAAATCAGCCGGGCGTGATGGTGCGCACCTGCAATCCCAGTTACTCAAGAGGCTGAGGCAGGAGAATCGCTTGAACCTGGGAGGCGGAGGGCTGCAGTGAGCTGACATCATGCCACTGCACTCCAGCCTGGGCAACAGAGCAAGACTCTCAAAAACAAAAAACCAAAACAAAACAAAAAAAGAAAAAAGTAAAAGTGATAATAATAATTTACTGACCACCAATTATGTACCAGGCTGTGAACATACTTTATCTCATGTAATCCTATGTAATCATATGAGATGCAAAATTCACATCACCCTCTCAAAATCATTATTTACTTCCTGTTATTGAGGAAACTGAGGCACAGTAAAGTCAAAGCTAGATACTCAGTAAATGCTGGGATTGGGATTTGAATAAAGGTTTACCGAACTTTATTTATTAATCTATTTATTTATTTGAAACGGAGTCTTGCTCTGTCACCCAGGCTGGAGTGCAGTGGCGCGATCTTGGCTCTTTGCAACCTCTGCCTCCCCAGCTCAAGCGATTCTCCTGCTTCAGCCTCCTGAGTGGCTAGGATTACAGGTGCCCGCCAGCAGGAGGCTGGGATTACAGGTACCCGCCAGCACACCCAGCTAATTTTTGTATTTTTAGTAGAGACGGGGGTTTACTATCTTAGCCAGGCTGGTCTTGAACTCCCGACCTCAAGTGATCCGCCCACCTCAGCCTCCCAAAGTGCTGGGATTACAGGCATGAGGCACCACGCCCGGCCTATAATGCTCTTAACACCAAGGTGATACAGATGACAGGTGTTCTAGTTGAGGTGCACATACTATTTTTGCTGCTTCACTAAGTTCTGGGTATATCAGCACTGAAGTGATATAATACAGCAGGGAATGAGATAGTGCTTTTTCAGTTTATTTTATTTTATTTTTTTGAGACAGAGTCTCGCTCTTTCGCCCAGGCTGGAGTGCAGTGGCGCTACCTTGGCTCACTGCAAGCTCCGCCTCCCGGGTTCACGCTATTCTCCTGCCTCAGCCTCCCAAGTAGCTGGGACTATATAGGTGCCCGGCTAATTTTTTGTATTTTTAGTAGAGACGGGGTTTCACCGTGTTAGCCAGGATAGTCTCGATCTCTGGACCTCGTGATCCGCCCGCCTCAGCCTCCCAAAGTGCTGGGATTACAGGCGTGAGCCACCGCGCCCGGCCTTTTCAGTTTATTAAGCATTTTCCTAACCCTTATTCTATTTCATCTTCAAAATGGTCCCGTGCGGTACATGGAGGGGTTACTATCAAACCCATTTACATTTTTACTGATGTGGAAACAGCCTTAGTGAAAGTTAAGTCAACTAATACGCAGGAGAACCAGAGATGAAAATGCATGTACATCTTGCTTCCAGTTGGGAGAAGGAGAATGGAATAGCCTAAAGAAACAGACAACCATGAAATGTACAGAAATGATACCAATATATAAAATGCCTCACCTCGCCGGGCGCAGTGGTTCACGCCTGTAATCCCAGCACTTTGGCAGGCCGAGGCGGACAGATCACCTGAGGTCGGGAATTCAAGACTAGCCTGAACAACATGGAGAAACCCCGTTTCGATTGAAAATACAAAATTAGCCGGGCGTGGTGGCGCATGCCTGTAATCTCAGCTACTCGGGAGCCTGAGGCATGAGAATCGCTTGAACCCGGGAGGCGGAGGTTGTGGTGACCCGAGATCACATCACTGTCCTCTAGCCTGGGTAACAAGAGAGAAACTCCGTCTCAAAAAAAAAAAAAAAAAAAAAAAAAAAAGAAAGAAAAAAGAATAAAATCAAATGCCTCACCTAACAATGTAAACAATCATTCCTTGAGTAACCATCTCAATTCACTGCATTCAAAAATTAAAAAGAGAAGAGCTGTTAGGATTCATACAGCCCAAAGCTTCACACTTCATGTTCTAAATACTCTAAAAGCATCAGGGAGAACACTGAAAACACTCAGCCGAACATGTTAAGTAGTCTCTTGTTATTTCAGAATGCATCTCAAGTTCTTTGGAACTTAAAGAATAAAAGTAAGAAAAGGAAACCAAGCGTGGTATTAAAATTAACGTTGCAAGCTGGCCTGGATTCAGGCTGTTATGCGAGAGGAGTAGGCACATGGATCAGGAAGGGTTTGACTCCTACTAGGGGCCGAACAATATCCAAATGTCTATCGGACTTCCTTTCAGCACAATGGTGATGCCTACTCAAGACCAAAAAAACTAACCATCCTTCATTTCAGCAAACATTTTTATGTGCCTTTTGTGTGCATAACAGCCTTGAAAAAACTTAGCTTTTTACTCAAGGATGTCAGAAACATTTGCTCACTAGTCTTCTTAGTAGGAAGATTCTGAATCACAAGCAACTTATCACAGAGTCCCCCCTCCCTCTGAAATACAAACGACATATGTAACACGTGTCACTGCAGGAAAATCAGAAAAATGTTCAAAAAAATTTTATATCACCTAGAAACCAACATCTTTCCACCTGTCATTTTTTTTCAACCAACAAGAAAGTCTATGCACAAAATACAATACCTACAACAGGCAGTCAACAATCATCAAATAGATAAACGTTTTAAGAGGCTTTTCATGCAATGTATAGTCTTTCTTCCTAATTGCTATAAGACGTCTTTACAGTAAATAACTCCATTTTTAACGAGTTTAAAAAGAGTTAAGCTTCCTTTTTCATTCTCATTAAAATAAGTATCTGCTTTAAGTTGTAAAAGAATTGAAACAAAACATGTTGCAGGAGAGCCTGAACTAGAATCCACTACATGTCCAACGTGGAGGCAGTCTTTACTGCAATACCACACGGTCACTAAATACTTGATTCGCTATTTTTCAGTCCGGCATAAATCTTTCTCTCTTTGAAAAAAAAAAAAAAAAAAGGCATAAACTGCTTCAAATGACTCGTTTCCCTAGACAGTACTTAAAGACAAAACCAAAAAAAGGGTTTCTAAGCACCGTAACGAATGAGGCGACTCTCGGCTGGAGGCTTTGGGCGCCAGCATCGACGCCTGCTCTCCGCGGATACGACTTGTTGCGCGAGCCCGGGGATTCGCCGCCGGAGGTCACGAAGCCGCCGGGCAGGGCCGCAGCGCCAGCAAGGACCCAGGATCGTCCGGAGCTCGGACGCAGCCAGATAAACGCCCGTCGGAGGCGCAGGGCAGGAGTCCCCGGGACTTAGCCGCCTCCACCCCGGCGCCACGCACCAGCCTGGCCCGGGCCCAGAAGCCGGCGCCGAGGAGACTCCCAAGCCCCGACCCCAAAGGTTCCGTAAAGACAACGGCAGCAGGGGGCCGAGGCGAGCCTGGCCAAGGCGTCCTGCGCAGGGGGTGGAACTGCCTTCGGGATGGGGGAGGGGAACGCCATCCCGCCATATAACGAAGGCAGAGTTTCCGTGTAAAGGGAACTCCGGTCTCTCCCGCCCTCCCCCGTTAGAAGATGCGCCCGCACGCCCGCGTCCCCTGGAGCAGTCCAGCGCCCGGCCCACCCGCTCCTCCCTCACACTCACCAGTCCCCCGAGGCCCGCCTGGCCGGCCCACACAGAGGCGGCGGCGGCCGACAGCGCGGGCGGAGGGGCCGCACGGTCCTTCCCGCGGACGCACGGCGGCGGGCAGCGCTGCTCCGGCCCTAGCGCTCCCGGACGCTGTGCTGGGCCGACCCCTCTCCCTCCCCGCGCGCCCCAGGCCCTGAGCGCCAGGCCCCTGGCCTAGGCTCCGCGGCCGCACTGCCCTGGCCGCCTAGCTCCGCGCCTGCGCCGCGCACCTCAGGGGGCCTGCTGAGAAGGCTGGGAGGTGACGAGGTGAGGTGGGGGCAGGGAGCGGGCTGCGCGTACGCACCGCACACGCGGCCTGGGAGGGACCACCGGCCCGCAGCCCCGGCGGAGGCCTAGCGGCCTGCGCCCCCTGCCGGAGGCCTTGCGCCGCCGCAGTCTTCTTCTGGGCGGGGAAGAGCCCCTCCCGAGCCCCGAGGGCGATCCCACCCTCTAGGATTGCTCTACGCCAGGCAGCCAGCGAACCTACGCCGCCCGCCTCCACCGCCCCCTCGAGCCCCGGGGAAGTGGGAGAAACGTGACGCGCAGCGGCATCTTTCCCACGCTGCTCCTCAAGGGAAAGGACGCGAATGGTCTTGCGCAGGTTAGGCAAGGCAGATGGCATTTCAGACCCCGAAGTGTGCCAGCCGCCTATTGGGGACAAAGAGGCGGAGGACCGCGTCACAGTTTTACTGAGGCCACACCAGAGAACCACCCAGGGCTGGGATGCTGCCCTCAGGGCAAGAGGGTAAAACCTGAAGACTGCGAGTCGGTGTTGGGTTTCACCCGATTCCTTGGCTCGAGAAATAGTGGAATGAATGAGGAGTTAAGGGGGACTGGACTTGACTATTTAAGTCCTTTCTCGACTTTGACTTTCTTTGAGCAGCTGTAGAAATGATTAAATTACACGAGCATAAATAAATTTGTGAGCATGGTTCCATAAATGATCTCTGTGCAAGTGTGGTGATATGTTTAATTCAATCCTTTTGACAATGAGTTGAGGTTTTTAGTCACATTTTACAAAATAGAAAAGTAAATGTGTGAGAAGCTAAAGACTGGGTCTTAATTCATTTTGGTAGCCTAAGCCCCTGAGGTTCAAACGGTTAAGAGGATGACTGAGAGCCATGTGGATTATCAGGTACCCAAGGTCACTCAGATAGTTAGGGCTGCAATGATGTCTCTTTGTTCACGTCCACTGCGTTTTCTGATAACCACATGCTAATCAACCAATCAATCGCTGGAAAGTAATAATCACAGACTTTGCTCTGATCCCTCCACCATCCCCCAGGAGATAAAGCTATATTTGAAAGAGACACTACTTGTTTGTGAGGCTCAGTTTTTATGACCTCCCAAATTTTATGTGGGTACTCAGCTCAAATAAATGTTCACGAATGCTAGTATGGCCCTAAAGTTCGAAGAAATGTAGAGACATTTTTAAATCCTAGAATAGTTAGTATCTAGCACAGAACCGGGAATCGGTGGAAACCACAAGGGGGTGTCATGCCACCATCTTACCACTTCACCTTACCACATAGCCTTGTGTCCAACAAAATCTTTATATTTCAAAATGAAGTTTTACTCCAAAACATTTTGTAGTGAAAGTAAACGCACACTCTCCCCAGCATCCCACGTATTGTTTGCACTTAGAAGAGCTTGACCTTGTTTAGATGTTGTTTAACATAGTCACAAATTGCAAGCAGTTTCAAGTTCTTGATTAGCTGGAGTGTTTTTCAGTTTCATTTTTGGGTCCCTCTTTTCCTCATCTTCCGCTCCAAGGGAGGGTGATAGCTGGGATAAAACCCTAAAATCTCAAGAGTACTCAATTGTAGAATTTCTTAAATACTATTATAAATTTGATTCAGGGCTATTAAAACATCATTCTTCCAACTTTTTCACACACTTGTAGAATAGCTAAATTTCTCCTTCCTTTCTTTCCTTCTTTTCTTTTCTTTTCTTTTTTTTTTCTTTTTTCTTTTTTCTTTCTCAGGGTCTCACTCTGTCGCCCAGGCTGCAGTACAGAGATGGGATATCTGCTCACTGCAATCTCCACCTCCCAAATTCAAGCGATTCTCGTGCCCCACCCTTCAGATTAGCTGAGATTACAGGCGCGAGCCGCCACACCCGGCTAATTTTTGTATTTTTAGTGGCGATGAGATTTCACCATATTGGTCAGGCTGGTCTTGAGCTTCTGGCATCAAATGATCCGCCCGCCTTGGCCTCCCAAAGTGCTGGGATTACAGGCGCGAGCCACCGCGCCCGGCCACTTAATTTCTTCCTGATTAAAAAATAGTTAGTTTTTAGTACATAATGGAGACAACAGAAAAGTACAAAGAGCAAAAGTAAATTTACCATAATCTCACAACCCTGAGCTCATCAATGGTAACATTTTGCTTTCTATCTTTCGGTTACTTTTATACCTATACAGACATACAAATTTGTTTTCAAAATTAGAATATTGGTTGTGTTTTTTTCTAACAGGTTCTTTTTTCCAATTAGTATAGCACGAGCATTCTTTATGTTTTTTGTTTGTTTGTTTGTTTGTTTTTGAGACAGAGTCTTGCTCTTTCGCCCAGGCCGGAGTGCAATGGGGTGATCTTGGCTCACTGCAACCTCCGCCTCCCGGGTTCAAGCGATTCTCCTGCCTCAGCCTCCGAGTAGCTGGGATTATAGGCGCATGGCACCACACGGGGCTAATTTTTGTATTTTTAGCAGAGATGGGGTTTCACCATGTTGGCCAGGCTAGTGTCAAACTCCTGACCTCAGGTGATCCACCCACCTCGGCCTCCCAAAGTACTGGGATTACAGGCATAATTGTAGTTTGTTGTTGTTTTTTAATTTTTTTAGTGGTACAAACATTTTAAATTGTAGTGAAAGCAAGTCTATTAATCTTTTCCTTTGCAAGTTCTATTTTTGGCCTTTTGCTGAGATAATCTTTTCTTCTATGCAAGATCTGATTTTCATTTTTTGCTTTAACTTTTTAGTTTGTCTACAATTTATTTTGGGATATGGGATGAAGAGAACTGGGTAAATCTGGACTAGGGCCTGAGTAGCTGCAGTTTTAACAAATTTCCTTTCGATGTCCGTGCTGCTGGCCTGTGATCACATCTGGAGAACCACTATCCTAAGTCTTTCCTCACCCAACCCCACACTAACCATATAGTATTTCTCACTATTCCACAGATACGCTCTGCCTTTTTCTCTTTTTCTCACTTGTGTGATCTAGCATGTTTCTTCCACCTGCAATTTGTTTCCTTTGTTTCTGTAAGACGAAGCTCACAGTTGATCTCTTCTTTTTTTTTTTTTTTTTTTTTTTTTGAGATGGAGTCTTGCTCTGTCCCCCAGGCTGGGGTGCAGTGGCGCGATATCGGCTCGCTGCAAGCTCTGCCTCCCGGGTTCACGACATTCTCCTGCCTCAGCCTCCCGAGTAGCTGGGACTACAGGCGCCCGCCAACACGCCCGGCTAATTTTTTTGTATTTTTAGTAGAGACAGGGTTTCATCGTGTTAGCCAGGATGGTCTCGATCTCCTGACCTCATGATCCGCCCGCCTCGGCCTCCCAAAGTGCTGGGATTACAGGCTTGAGCCACCGCGCCCGGCCACAGTTGATCTCTTCTATGAAACCTTGATTTTCCCTTGCCGACATCTCTGACCAATCTTTAGAGTCCACAGTAGTTAGTACATTTGTCCACTTATCCCCAGAGATGGATTTACTGTGAAGTTATTAAAGCTTAAATTTCAAGTCCCTTCAATTGCATGAACCTCTTCCAAGACCAGGTGCTTAATTTTGTATTATTTATTTTGAGACAGAATCTCACTCTGTTGCCCAGGCTGAAGTGCAGTGGCATGATCTCGGCTCTCTGCAACCTCCTCCTTTCGAGTTCAAGCGATTCTCATGACTCAGCTTCCCAAGTAGCTGGGACTACAGGTGTGCACCACGATGCCCGGCTAATTTTTGTATTTTTAGTAGAGACGGGATTTCACCATGTTGGCCAGTCTGGTCTCAAACTCCTGACCTCAAGTGATGCACCCACTTCAGCCTCAAGAAAGTGCTGGGGTTACAGGCATGAGCCACCACACCCAGCCTGTATTAAAATTTTATATTATTTTTCTTAAATTGATCTTCCCAGTTTGCATAAGCGTCTGCCCTTGCAAAATTTGGCTCCATCTTTTCATCATGTTGTCTCTCCACAGACTGTAAGTTCCAGTTTTATTGTCTTCCAATCTGCTCCATTTCCCTGCTTAGCACAGTATCTTGCATACAGCCTCATTCATTTCTTACAGTAGAATATTCATTGCATATCTACCTTGTGTTCAGCACTGTACTAGATACTGGCAATACAGTGTGAGCAAGATAGACATGGTCATTGGTCTCCTGGTCCTTACAGTACAACACTGGAATATAATTAGTAAACTTATATAGTGCAGGTATGGGAGCACATGACACATGGCCTAGCTTGGTATTCTGTTTGTCGAATGAATTGATAAACTCTGTCATGGTTACCTAGTCAGCTAACACTAGTGCACACCTAAGGGACACACTTCTGACTCAGGCATGAGGTGGCTGCATGCAAGAGTCTCAAGTCAGCGATCTCACATACTCAACAGAGCCATCTGAGCTCCAAAATTCCAAGCCACCCTTACACAGGTACAAGGACTAAATTTATACATTTCTTTTTTGAAAGCACTACAGGCCAGGTACAGTGGCTCACACCAGTAATCTCAGCACTTTGGGAGGCCAAGGCAGGCAGATCACTTGAGTGCAGGAATTTGAGATGAGCCTGGGAAATGTGGCAAAACCCTCTCTCTACAAAAAAAAAAAAAAAAAAAAAACCCACAAAAAATTAGCCATGTGCCTGTAGTCCCTACTCAGGAGGCTGAAGTAAGAGGATCTCTTGAACCCGGGAGGTCAAGGCTGCAGTGAGCTGTGATTGTACCACTGTACTCTAGCCTGGGTAACAGAGTGAGACCCTGTCGAAAAAACAACAAAAAAGCAGTCCAACAAAGCCCAAATCTAGCCATTCCAATCAACACACTCAGACAATTTGCTTTCCTAAAATGGGACAGGGACAGTGTTGTGGTTGTAAAAGATCTAGCCTATCTCTCCTTTCTTTCTTTCTTTTTTTTTTTTGAGATGGAGTTTTGTTCGTGTTGCCCAGGCTAGAGTGGAATGGCACGATCTTGGCCCACTTCAACCTCCACCTCCCAGGTTCAAGCAATTCTCCTGTCTCAGCCTCCTGAGTAGCTGGGATTACAGGCACTTACCACTATACCCAGCTAATTTTTGGTATTTTTATTGGAGATGGGGTTTCTCCATGTTGGCCAGGCTGGTCTCAAACTCCTGACCTCAGGTAATCCGCCTGCCTCAGTGCTGGAATTACAGGCGTGAGCCACCGAGCCTGGCTTATTTCTCCTTTCTTGAACCTCATCCCAGAGAGCCAACTAGACACTGTGCTGACCCAGGATCTCTGCTTATCTGTCAAACCTCTTCACTCAGTGCTCCATTTTCGGTATCAGTCTTTATTTTTTCCATTAGCTTAGTGAATGACTGACTGAATAACACCTGATTAGTCTTGTATATTAGGATATTAACAATGATTCTTTCTACAGTGTTTCTGAGGCACTGTTCATTTTCTAGAGCACTGACTGTGTTTACATTACCTGGGAGTAAAGGTCATGGTGTATCCATTTGATAGATTTGAATTCAGACACACATATCTGCAAAGATCCGAAGCCTGAACCTCTTCAAGGGAAATTGACACCAGGAGATGATGAAAAGGAAGTATTTCCCCAGTAAATAGATATATTTGTTATCTCTAAGAGGAAAACTTATTGACTGTTTAGGTCTGTGGTAGGCATTCCTACTGCTCACCAATATCAAGGTGGGGTATGGAGACTTATACCTATAATTTTGGCACATTGGGAGGCTGAGGTGGGAGGATTGGTTGAGTCCAAGAGCTTCAGACCAGGCATCCTTTCCTCCCTCCCTCCCTCCCTCCTTTCCTCCCTCCCTCCCTCCCTCCCTCCTTTCCTCCCTCCCTCCCTCCCTCCTTTGCTCCCTCCCTCCCTCCTTTCCTCCCTCCCTCCCTCCCTCCTTTCCTGTTTCTAAAAAAAAAAAAAAAAAAAGTAAAAAATTAGCCAGGCATGGTGGTGCACACCTGCAATCCCAGCTCCTCAGGAGGCTGAGGTGGAAAAATCCCTTGAGCCAAGCAGGAGGTTCCACTGCAGTCTAGCATGGACGATAGAGTAAGACCCTCATCTCTAAAAAAATGTAAAAATTAAAAGCACTATCCAATTTTCGATACTGTCTACTTTCAGGCATGTAGGAGATTATACTGCCTGTCCTGCTTATAACTTGCTTTGGCCACTGACATATCAGTAGAAGTGTTGTGTGTCACTTCCAGGTAGGGGCATTTCATGTCCAGTGCTCAATTCTCTAGCCCTGCCTTCCACTGAATGGAGTCATCAGGACCCACAGCAGACGCCGTATGAAGAAACAGATTTAGGCTGGGCGTGGTGGCTCACGCCTATAATCTCAGCACTTTGGGAGGCTGAGGTGGGTGAATCACTTGAGGCTAAGAGTTTGAGAGCATCCTGACTAACATGGTGAAAACCTGTCCCTACTATAAAAATACAAAAATGTAGCTTGGCATGGTGGCACACACCTGTAATCCCAAGTACTTGGGAGGCTGAGGCAGGAGAATCACTTGAACCAGGGAGGCACAGGCTGCAGTGAGCCGAGATCACACCACTGCACTCCAGCCTGGGTGACAGAGCGAGACTTGGAAAAAAAAAAAAAAACCCACACATATAAACAAAAAACAAATTTAATTCTTTACCTTGTTTATGATGCAGAGACCTTTGTTCACGTGTTTACCTGCTGACCTTCTCTTCACTTTTATCCTATGATCCTGCCACATCCCCCTCTCCGAGAAGCACCCAATAATATTCAATAAATACTAAGGGAACTCAGAGGCCGGCGTGGATCCTCCGTATGCTGAACGCCAGTCCCCTGGGCCCCCTTTTTTCTTTCTCTATACTTTGTGCCTCTTTCTTTTCCAAGTCTCTCGTTCCACCTAACGAGAAATGCCCACAGGTGTGGAGGGGCAACCCACCCCTTCACAAATCATTATTGTGTTAAACTGTTAAGCTTTGGGGATTATTTGTTATTTCAGAATCACTAGCCTATCCTGATAGTTACAAGGGCTAAATTTATACATTTCTTCAGCCACAGTCTGAGTCTACAGAACAGAATCTGTAGTTCAGTAATGTGCCTTGGATTTCATTTGGATTCATTTAAGAAGCATTTATTAAAGCCTACTATTTTCAAGATAACTGTGGTGGCCACTGTGGCTGTTTTCACTTCCTTTTATGACTGTCTTCTAAGCCACTGTGGAGTGGGCTGTTTTACTTTCTTTTCTGACAGTCTTGTAAGGACACATTGAAAATCTTTGTAAATCTGTTAGAACTGTAATTTTCATGTTGCAGTTCTCAAGTCTTACACCAAGTGGTGCCACATACTAAATGGTAACCAAGGGAGCTGCTTTTGATGATCAGGCATATCCGGAGTTTATCTAGTCCAAACTTTGAGTAGCCCAACTTAGCCACTTTGCTTTTCCTGTTATTGCTAATGACAGTTTAAAACAACCTCAAAGGCGTACTTATTTGTAATAATTGCTAAACCCACACACACACCCACACACACCCACACACACCAACACAAAACAATCTCCTTGCCGGGGCAAGGTGGGGGTGAGGTGCGTCAGGGTAGGAGAACAAGACTCTGTCGTGTCTTTTCTGGTAGACTCTATGCTCTGTGAAGGTAGAAAATTTGTGTGTCTAATAAAAAACTAGCACAGTGCTGTCCCACAGTAATTTCCTAATAAGTATGCATTGTACGCATGAAGGACAAAAGGAAGGAGTGCATGAAATCCTTAGCACAGTGTAAATCTTCATACAATGTTTAGTTTATTCTGTGTGTTTGCCTAATAGCAAAAGGCTTACTTAGTAGGCATTTTTTCTCATTTTTAATTCCTTCCAAAATTATGTTTTGAAGTTTAAAATCTTTATTTTCAAATCAGAAAATTTATGTGGAATCTTAAGGACAAAGCTAGCATTAAAGTGAGCTTTACTTAGTCACCCTTAAAGCTACAAGGTTTTCAGGTATTTTTAGCCATTAAGAAAAGAAAGACGAGGGCCATACGTGGTGGCTCACGCCTATAATCCCAGAACTTTGGGAGGCCAGGGCGGGTGGATCGCTTGAGGCCAGGAGTTTGAAACCAGCCTGGCCAACATGGTATAACTCCATCTCTACTAAAAATACAAAAATTAGCCAGGCGTGTTGGGTGCCTATAGTCCCAGCTACTCTGGAGGCTGAGGCATGAGAATAGCTGGAACCCAGGAGGCAGAGGCTGTAGTGAGCAGAGATTGCACCACTGCACTCCAGCCTGGACAACAGAGTAAGAATCTGTTTCAGAAAAGAAGAAAGAAGAAAAAAGAAAAGAAAAGAAAAGCTTTAAAGAGGACCATCATGATAGTGAATACCGGCCTTAGTTTCTCTGCTCTTCACAGATGTAAAATCTCTTTATTTAAGAATTTTAAAATGGATTATGTACAATTGATTTGCTCATAAAAATGATGAGGTTTAGTATATCCAAAGGGCAGTTTGGACCATAATCCCACTAAATGAATGTTTTCCATTTTTAATCTGCATGCCTTTTGGGTATTTTTATGGCATTTGTAAGCTTTTTCAAACACACAGAAGAACAGAGAGAATAATAAATGAATCTTCTGTGTTCAGCACCCAGTTTTCAATAATTATCAAAAATTTGCTATACTTCTACTGGTTTATCTCTCTGTTTTTTGTTTTGTTTTGTTTTGTTTTTTTGACACTGAGTTTCACTCTTATTGCCCAGGCTAGAGTGCAATGGTGCGATCTTGGCTCACCACAACCTCCACCTCCCGGGTTCAAGTGATTCTCCTGCCTCAGCCTCTCAAGTAGCTGGGATTACAGGTGCATGCCACCCTGCCTGGCTACTTTTTGTATTTTTAGTAGAGACAGGATTTTGCCACATTGGCCAGGCTGGTCTCGAACTCCTGACCTCAGGTGATCCGCCTGCCTGAGCTTCCCAAAGTGTGTGTGAGCCACTGCGCCCGGCTGTATCTCTCTGTTTTTCCTGTCCTCTCTTCCTCCATCCATCCTTCCTTCTTTCTTTTTATCTCTTTCTTGTGGCTATTTATGTATTTATTTATTTATTTGGAGACAGAATCTCAGTTTGTCATCCAGGCTGGAGTGCAGTGGTGTGATCATGGCTCACTGTTAACTTTGAACTCCTGGGCTCAATCACTCCTCCTGCCTCAGCATCCTAAGCAGTTAGGAATACAGGCGCACACCACTAGACCTAGCTAATTTTAAAAATTTTTTTGTAAAGATAGGATCTTGCTATGTTGATTAGGCTGATCTCAAACGATCCTCCTCCCTTGGCCTCCTAAACTGCTGGGATTATAGGCATGAGCCACTGCACCCACCTTCTGTGGCATTTGAAGGAAACATCAGGTCATTTTACTTCTATACTGCAGCCTTGACCTCCTGGGCTCAAGGGATTCTATTGCTTCAGCCTCCTGAGTAGATAAGACTACAGGTGTGTGCCAGCAATCCTGGCTATTTTTTAATTTTTATTTTATTATTATTATTTTTTGTAGAGACAGGGGTCTTGCTATGTTGCCTGGTCTGGACTCAAACTCCTTTGCTATGTTGCCTGGCCTGGTCTCAAACTCCTGGTCTCAAGTGATCCTCCCACCTTGGCCTCCCAAAGTGCTGAGATTATAGGTGTGAGCCACCACACTGGGCCAAGGTTGTTGGTGCTTTTGCAACTGTGGTATGTTCTTATATAGAAAAGTTGTTTCTATGACGTTGCTCGTATTCCGTGGAAACATCGTTCATGTTCTGTTAGGAATATCACAGGCTGATTACCAGTAAGGCTGGATTTCATTTTCTTAAATCTAACTGCTTATAGGAGGGTGACTCCAAGAAGCAGGCTGATTTTCATCGCAGAATTCTGGAAAGGTTTGAATTAGACACAACAGGCAAGGGTGGGTATGACTGGGACTAAAAACATGAGGAAGTCTGCATAACAATGAAAGAAAGCAGTCAGGCCTTTAGAACTCTTTCTCTACATAGCCAGACTACAACTTCCCACCCCAAGAGAGGATTGAAGCTTTACTTTCTAGAGAGAATCAGAGAGACTCTGGATTTAGAAATATGAAGAATAGCAAACAGAAGAAAGATCCTACTAAAAAGGAGCTGAGGGAAAGTTTGCATTTTCTTTTTTTTCTTTATAATTATTTTATTTTATTTTTTTTTAAGTTCCAGGGTACATGTGCGGGATGTGCAGGTTTGTTACATAGGTAAACGTGTGCCATGATGGTTTGCTGCACCTATCAACCCAGCACCTAGGTATTAAACCCAGCATGCATTAGCTCTTTTCCCTAATGCTGTGCCCCTCCTCCACCCTCCCCTGACAGGCCCCAGTAAGTGCTGTTCCCCTCCCTGTGTTTATGTGTTCTCATTGTTCAGCTCCCACTTATAAGTGAGAACATGCAGTGTTTGGTTTTCTGCTTCTGCATTAGTTTGCTGAGGATAATGGCTTCCAGCTTCATCCATGTCCCTGCAAACGACATGATCTCGTTCCTTTTTATGGTTGCATAGTATTCCATGGTGTATATGTACCACAGTTTCTTTATGCAGTCAAGAAACAACAGATGCTGGCAAGGTTGTGGAGAAAACACTTTTACACTGTTGGTGGCAATGTAAATTAGTTCAACCACTGTGGAAGACAGTGTGGCCATTCCTCAAAGACTTAGAATCGGAAACACCATTTGACCCAGCAATCCCATTACTGGGTATATACCCAAAGGAATAGAAATCATTCTATTATAAAGATGCATGCACGCGTATGTTCATTGCAGCACTATTCACAATAGTAAAGACATGCAATCAACCCAAATGCCCATCAGTGATAAACTGGATAAAGTCTGCATTTTTATAGTTAGACTTCAGCCGCCTTCCCTGACTCAGCTGTCAGAAGACTGGCTTAGAGGCTTAGAAATAGGATGATTCCTCCCTTGGGAAACCAGAGAATCAAAGGGAAAAAACTTATAGTTATGGGCAGGGGACAATGTAGGCCCCCAGGAAAACAGCTGGGTCCTGGCCTGATCACCCTACAATGAAGGCTACCACTGTGCTCTCAAACGGCTTTGTAGAGCCTTACTTACTCTTAAATATGGGCAGTACCCAAGGACCATAAGAGATTTGGGAAAAGCATTCAATAAGAAAGAAAAAAACACTTTTTTTTTTTTTTTTTTTTAATTAGAAGAAAAGAGACAATCTAGGGAGAAGAAGATTTTGAGCCATGAAATAGGAAAAAAAAAAAAAAACTAAAAAAGGAACATTCAACAATCAAGAAAACATTTTTGATAATTAAAAATGCATTAGCTAAATTACTAGTTAAATTAGGGACCGGGTGCAATGGTTGATGCCTGTAATCTCAGCACTTTGGGAGGCTGAGGCTAGTGGATGGTTTGCGCTCAGGAGTTTGAGACCAGCTTGGGCAACATGGTAAAACGCTGCCTCTACAAAAATTAGCTGGGCATGGACCTGTAGTTCCAGCTAGTCAAGAGGCTGAGGAGGGAGGATGGCTTGAACCTGGGAGGTCAAGGTTGCAGTGAGCCAAGATTGTGTCACTGTACTCCAGCCTGGGTGACACGGAAAAAAACAATTAAATCAATAAAAGCTTAAAAAATAATAGGAGGAAGTGGGATCATTTGAGCAGATCCAATGCTCAAATGAGGAGTTCCAAAATGACAGAACATAGAAAAGACAGGAGAAAATAATCAGGAAAAAGTATTAGAAACTTTCTCAGAATAAAAGCTCATGAGTCTCCAGATTGAAGGATCCACAGAGCGCCCAGCAAAATAAAAGGAAAAAAATTCCCATGCCTTGATGAAGCATTGTGAGATTTTAGAACATCAGGATTAAAGAGAAGATTTTAAAACTCAAGGAATGGAGAAGGGGGTAGAACACATACAAAGCATAGAAAACTGGACCATGATGAAGCAATACCTTCAAATTTCCAAGGGAAAATGAAATCCAATCTAGAATTCTATAGCTAACATACTATCAGTCAAATAAGGGTAGCATAAAGACAACCAAGGCTTTAAAACCCTTACTGTAATAAATTGTTTTTCAGGAAGCTCTGGATAATACACTCTATTGAAAGAGAGGGTGAATCAAGAAAGAAATATGTGAGCTCCAGTAACAACACAAGAGAAAAGTGAGAATTGCCAGGATGATGGTAAATATAATTCCCAGAATACAATAATGTAGCAGGCCTAGAATTTTAAAAATCGAAATTAAAACAGAATGGTGGAGAGCTCCAGACATGTCTAAATTTAAAAACAAACAAAGTAGAATACATAGTATTTTTAAAAGCACCAAAAGGAGATTTGTACTTCTAGCACAGAGCTTGAAATGAATTAGAAAATAAAGCCAAATGAAGCACATATAAACTCCAAGGAAAATTAAAAGTGAAATGGCTCAGGTAACAGAAATATGTATTTACATAGTTGCTATAATATAAATACTAAATATTTAACAACAATAATAAAAAAAAAACATAAGGAAGTGAGTGTTTGGGTGTGGGTGTGTGCGTGTTGTGAGGGTGGTTTTCCCACATAAACAGATGGAGGTAGAAGAGATCTAAACCCTTTTGATCAGGAGTAGGATGCCAGTAGAAGATATTTGAACTTGAAAAATCAAATTCCTATATAATCATGATGTCTGGAATATGGAGTAAAGTGTCAGACACTATAGCCAAAAGAGTTAGAAGTGGCTGCCATTGGCAGGGCAGAAACTGGATATGATGAGGGGTGGAGGAAGGGACTGCTGCTGTGTATTAGAAGCCTTATGAAACTATTGGACTTGCCAGGCACGGTGGCTCACGCCTATAATCCCAGCACTTTGGGAGGCCGAGGCGGGCAGATCACTTAAAGTCAGAAGTTTGAGACAAGCTGACCAACATGGCGAAACCTGTCTCTACTAAAAATGCAAAAAATTAGCCGGGCGTGGTGGTGTGCACCTGTAATCCCAGCTGCTCTGGAGACTGAGGCAGGAGAATCGCTTGAACCCAGGAGGCGGAGGTTGTAGTGAGCCGAGATCGTGCCACTGCACTCCAGCCCCGGGGACAGAGCGAGACTCCATCTCAAACAAACAAGCAAACAAACAAATGCCAAAAAACTACTGGACTTTAAAAAAATATGTACATATATTACTTTGATATAAGTAAAACATTATCTTAAAAATTGTAGTGAGACAGGAAAGAGGACAAGTGGAAACAATTGAAACCATATTTTCTGTTTCCTTTTTTCTGTTTCTCTTTGTGCCTCTGATGCACTCTCCCTGCCCTGTGGATGGGATTTATCAGAGCTCTGTGGGGTGGGAAGGACTAGAGAAGATGTGTCGGGGTAAGGGGATGGCTCCCAGCAGATCTGGACTCGTAGATTTGCCAACGGAGAGCAAAGGACTCTTCCCTCCAACCCCAGTTGGTATAAGAATGACTTATACTTCTCTTTTCACAGCCCCCTGTGTATTTGTGAAGGCTGTTTTATTGTCTTCAGTACTCTTCCTCCCAATGAAGATGTATTTGATGATTACAGAAATATGTGTAAATATTTTATGTACTTGTGTTTACAAATATATTTCTTTTTTCAGAACCATTTGGAGCCTCATAATGATTCCTAGAGATACTAGTTACTATTCCATGATGATACAGAAAAGAAAAAGACTAGATTAGTAACCACTTTTCTCATACATATTAACAAAAGCATGTACATATGTGGCACTACATCTTTTCAGTCTAATTTCTTGCCAGAAATTTGTCCTTGCTCCTCACCTGGAAGTGTGAAAAATGCAAAATCTCAAGTGCCACTTTGTCAGAACCTGACTGATTGATTGACCGATTGATTTAGAGACAAGGTATTGCTCTGTCACCCAGACTGGAGTGCAGTGGCACAATTGCAGTTTACTGCAGCCTTGACCTCTTAGGCTTAGCAGTCCTCCTGCCTCCGCCTCCGGAATAGCTGGACCACAGGGGCTTGCCACCATGCCTGGCTAATTTTTTTATTTTTTGTAGAGATGGGATTTCTTTATGTTGTCCAGGCTTATTTCAAGCAATTCTCCTGCCTGGGATTATGGGCATGAGCCACTGTGCTCAACCCAGAATCTGATTTAGTCTGAAGCCTGGTTTTCTTTTTCTTTATTTGGCTCCCCAGGTGACTAGGTAGTTACTGAACCATCTGAACAAATAATAACTCTATTCCTATTTATTTCACATTTGTGACTGAGGTAAACAAACAGAGTCATTGTTTCCAAAATTTTGTGTGTACTTAAATCACTTGGGGATCTTTTAAAAACAAACAGAAAAAACCCTTTCATTTTGAAACAATTATAGACTCACAGGAAGTTGCAAAGACAATACAGAGAGGTCTTGCATACCCTTCACCCTGTTTCCCCTAGTATTGACATTGTTATGTAACGTTAGCACCGCATTAAAGCCTGGAAATTGACATTAGTACAATGTGTGTGTAGTCAGATGCCATTTTATCACATATGAGATTCCTGTAACTGCAGTCACAACACAGAATCAGTCTAAAACCACAAAGATCTCTCTTATGCTACCCCTTTATAATCACACCTCCTATCCCTTTCCCCCTGCTTCCCAGGTAACCCCTAACAACCACTGTGTTCCATCTCTATATTTTTGTGATTTTTGAGAATGCTATAGACATGGAACTATTCAGTGTGTGGCCTTCTGAGAGTGGCTTTTTCACTCAGCATAATACCCTTTTTAAATAAAAATAATTATTTTAATTATTAATTTTAATTATTAATTATTAAATTATTTATTCTTAATAAAATTAAAAATTTTAATTTAAAATCAAATATGTAGATTATATTAACAGATTTTATTTTTAAATCAAATATGTAGATTATATTGGCAGATTGTATATATATGTGTGTGTGTGTGTGTGTGTATATATATATATATATATATTTTTTTTTTGAGATGGACTCTTGCTCTGTCGCCCAGGCTGGAGTGCAAGGGGCGTGATCTCGGCTCACTGCAAGCTCCACCTCCCGGGTTCATGCCATTGTCCTGCCTCAGCCTCCTGAGTAGCTGGGACTACAGGCGCCTGCCACCACGCCTGGCTAATTTTGTTTTGTATTTTTAGTAGAGACGGGGTTTCACCGTGTTAGCCAGGATGGTCTCGATCTCCTGACCTCGTGATCTGCCCGCCTCGGCCTCCCAAAGTGCTGGGATTACAGGCGTGAGCCACTAAGCCCGGCCCAGATTAGATATTTTTAAATCAAATGTAGATTATATTGGCAGATTTTATTTTAAAATCAAATATGTAGATTATATTAGCAGATTATTTAGATTATATTATATATTTTAAAAATGTATATATACATATGTGTGTGTGTATATATATATGTGTATATATATATGTGTGTGTGTGTATATATATATATATATATATATATATATATATACTATTTTTTTTTTTGAGACGGAGTCTCACCTTGTCAACCAGGCTGGAGTGCAGTGGCGCGATCTCGGCTCATTATAACCTGCACCTCCCAGGTTCAAGCGATTCTCCTGCCTCAGCCTACCAAGTAGCTGGGATTACAGGTGCCTGCCACCACACCCGGCTAATTTTTGTATTTTTAGTAGAGACGGGTTTCACCATGTTGGCCAGGCTGGTCTCGAACTCCTGACCTCGAGTGATCCCCTAGGCTCTGCCTCCCAAAGTGCTGAGATTACAGGCATGAGCCACCACGCCCAGCCCATTTTTATATTTAAAGAAAAATAGGCTGGGCGCGGTGGCTCACGCTTGTAATCCTAGCACTTTGGGAGGCCGAGGCAGGCGGATCACGAGGTCAGGAGATCGAGACCACGGTGAAACCCCGTCTCTACTAAAAATACAAAAAATTAGCCGGGCGTGGTGGTGCGCGCCTGTAGTCCCAGCTACATGGAGAGGCTGAGGCAGGAGAAGGGCGTGAACCCGGGAGGCGGAGCTTGCAGTGAGCCGAGATTGCGCCACCGCACTCCAGCCTGGGCGACAGAGCGAGACTCCGTTTCAAAAAAAAAAAAAAAAAAAGAAAAATATAAGTTTTCTTTTAGCCTCTTTTGGTCATAGGAGAAGCTAGCTTATAGTTTTTTTTCTAAATTACTTTACACGTGGAGAAAGGATTTCTCTTTCTCCTACCAAGAATCTTTTGAGTAGAAAAGACTGTTAATTCTCTATATCTGTGATTATTGTTGTTTTCCATATCAGTGGTCCTGGAGCTTCTTGAACTCGGGATGCTTTTTACCCAAGACCATTATGTATGGCTTCAGTAAACCAAAAATAAGACATATTTTTGTGCTAAATGTAATCTTGTTTTCCTTTAATATGTAGCATAGACAAATTGTAATTGGCCTCAAAAATTAAAGAAAAAATTTATAGGAAAAGAGATCTTAAGGCCGGGCATGGTGGCTAACGCCAGTAATCCCAACACTTTGGGAGGCCAAGGTGGGCAGATTGCCTGAGCTCAGGAGTTGGAGACCAGCCTGGACAACACGGTGAAACACTGTCTCTACTAAAAATACAAAAAATTAGCCAGGTGTAGCAGCGTTTGCCTGCAGTCCCAGCTACTCGAGAGGCTGAGGGAGGAGAATTGCTTGAACCTGGGAGGCGGAGGTTGCAGTGAGCTAAGATCATGCAACTGCACTCCAGCCTGGGTGACAGAGCAAGACTCTGTCTCCAAAAAAAAAAAAAAGAGGTCTTATAACTGAGAACACTTTCTTTGCCTATAATTGCAAAAAGACACTAGTGCTCTGTATCTTTGGGAAATGGGCACATGTCAGTCAAAAGAATGTTTCTACTCCCCTGTAGATCGAACATTTAACATAAAAAGGACATTGAATTCTTTTTCAATTTCTTACAAAAAGGATAATGTCTCTGATGAAGGGTGGCAGAATATGGCACCCCAAAATATGCCACTTTGGCGTAAGAATTATTTTGAGCTAAAGGGACTTAAAAAACAACAGGTACAAGAAGAATGTTCTGAGTGTCTCTTTTCCTCCTGAAAGTAGGAGATAAAACTCCTGTGTGAAAGGTATCCTCCCTACACTAGGAGGAAATAACATTTTTATCACCAGGGACAGGGAGTTGAAGCACAGAGAATTCTTACAAACAAAACTTGTTAAAATAACTCTTATCTGCCTCTAGCCTCCCCATATATTTTAGTTACTTTTCTAAAATTGCCTCTCTCTGTTCAAACTAGTATAAAAGCATTTAGGTTTTGCCACTTCTTTGGGTCTTCATTTTCTTATAAAAAATTCCGTGTCACATAAAACTTACATTAAACAAATTCGTGTGCTTTTCTTCTGTTAATCTCTTTTATGTCAGTTTAATTCTCAGGCCCAGCTGAAAATTGTAAGAGGGTAAAATTTTGCCTCTGCTATACTGAAAAAGAGAACAATATTATACAGTTACATTTGAGAACTCCATGATCTGATATGTCTTACTTCTTCAGAAATTGCAATATTGTAGTTTTATACAAAGTTCATTCTTTTTTTTTGAGACAGAGTTTCGCTCTTGTTGCCCAGGCTGGAGTGTAATGGCGCCGTCTCGGCTCACTGCAACCTCCACCTCCCAGGTTCAAGCAATTCTCCTGCTTCAGCCTCCCAAGTAGCTGGGACGACAGGTGGCCGCCACCAGGCCTGGCTAATTTTTGTATTTTTAGTAGAGACGGGGTATTGCTATGTTGGCCAGGCTGGCCTCAATCTCCTGACCTCAGGTGATCTGCCCACCTCAGCCTCCCAAAGTGCTGGGATTACAGGTGTGAGCCCCTGAGCCCGGCCAAAATTCTAATAATAATAATAATAATAATAAACATTTAAGAAGTCATTTTATATGGATTTTAGAAATAATTGTAGGAGAAGACAGCAGTGAGTCTTGTATAGCAATTAACGAATACCCTTCTCATATAATTATTGGTATTACAAATTTACATTTGTTAGCTTTCTTTTTTTAATGTGTAGAGAGGGAAGCATTGAAGAAACATGTTTTGGCTCCTTTTCCTACTCTTGTGTTCCCACTTTTCTCCCTCCATATCTCTGCTTTGCTTGGTGAAAACAGAAATGTAGGTGTTGCTGCGCGCAGTGACTCACCATAATCCCAACACTGGGAGGCCGAGGCGGGTGGATCACTTGAGTCCAGAAGTTCAAGAGCAGCCTGGGTAACACAGTAAGACTGTCTCTACAAAAATAAAAATAAAATAATTAGGTGCGGTGGCTCATGCCTGCAGTCTCAGCTACTCGGGAGGCTGAGATGGGAGAATTGCTTGAGCCCAAGAGGTCAAGGCTGTGGTCGCACCACTGCATTCCAGCCTGAGCAACAGCGCGAGACCCTGTCTCAAAAAGGAATACAATAAACAAACAAACAAGCAAACAAAGATAGGGAAAGCAAGACGAAGTAAGAGCCGGGTAAGAGGGCGCATGAGTGAGCTCAGTCAGTCTCTTGGATATTATTTACATGAGGGTGTAAATTCAGAATGGAACTCAGTGAACAGTCAGGAGTTCTACAAATGACTGAGAGGTTTCAAAAAGTTGTTGATGACATTTGAAAGAACAGAAATAAGGTTTTTGGGGAGGATATTTGAAACTATTTAATTGCAGAGACAGTTTTGTTTTGTTTTGTTTTACAGGCAGCCATCAATCTGCTTTTGGTCTTTATACTTTTGCCTTTCTGTGGTGGACAGAACCTGAGGTGACCTGCATGATTCCTACCTCCCGGTGTTCATGCCCTCGTGTAATACCCTCTCCTTGGGTGTGGGCAGAACCTATGACTTGCTTTTAACCAATGGGATATGGCAAAGGTGATGGGATGTCACCTCTGTGATTACGTTAACATAACAAATGTGATGAGATGTCATTCCTGTGCTTATGTTACATTATGTAAGATCCTGACTTGCTAGCAGATTTGTTCTCTCTTGCCCTCCTGAAAGCCTTGAAGAAGCAAGCTGCTATGTGACAGCCATTAAGAGGGTCATGTGATAGGGAACTGTGGGCAGGTCATGGCAGCCTCTCAGTTCTCCAGCCTCCAACAAGTGACTTCTGTCAATAACCTAAGAGAATGCTGAGATAGATCTTTCTTCAGTTGAGCCTCTGATGGGACTGCAGCCCTGGCCAACACCTGGATTACAGCCTAGTGGGACCCAGAGGGAGAGAACAAATGTGTGTTGATAATATTGTGTGGAAGATAATAAATGTGTGTTGTTTTATGCCACTAAGTTTGTGATGCAGCAATAGATAATGAATTTGCTTTTTTAGAAATTTCATACAAATGAAATACCATAAGAAGTCATCTTTTGTCTGGCTTCTTTCCCTTAACACATGCCTTTGAGATTCATCAATATTGTTGCATGTATCAGTAGTCATTCATTTTTATTGCTGAGTAATATTCCATTGACGGATATACCACATTTGGTATATCCATTCACCATTTGACAGACATTTGCATTGTTTCTACTTTTGGGCTATTATGTTTCTACTTTGGGCTATTATGAATAATACTGTTACTGTAATAATACTAATACTGTAATATTTATGTACAAGTCTCTCTGCAGATATCTAGTAGTGGAATTGCTGGGTCATATGGGTAGTATGTTTAACTTTTTTAATGCTGCCAAACTATTTCAAAATTGGTGGCACTACTTTACATTCTCACCAATGGGTGACAGTTTCAGTTTCTTCACATTCTCTGTAAACTTGGTATTTTGAGTTTTTAAAACTGGTATCTCACTGTGATTTTAATTTTTATTTTCCTACTGACTTTGGAAAAGTGCTTATTAAAATCTTTTGCCAATTATTTTTTCGATCGAGTTGTTTATCTTCCTGTTGAGTTGTAAGAGTTGTAAGCATTCTTGTTATATTCTGGATAGAAGTCTTTTAACAGATGTATCAGTGAATGTTCAATCAAAGAATCAGAACCATTAGGAGGCATATACACACACACACACACACACATATATCTTTTAAATACACACAGATTTTTTAAATCAGAAATTTGGCCTTGTATAAGTCAGATCAGGGATCTGATTTTGCCCTGTGTACAAGCTAATAAGTTAGCTTGTTATTATTTCATGAATGCTGACAGGAGATATAAGAATCTTGGGACAGAGAAAAAGGATTTCATATTGGTGGTACAATAAGCTGAATGAGAATAAGCATTTTGGCATCAGCTCCTCTTGCCCCTCAAGTTCCACAGAGTAACATGAATGACACTGATGGTGACTGAACACACAGTGGCCTTACAGGAGAAGAACACTGAAGCTGAGGCTGTAAACAGCCTGCTCTTTGTCTGGGAAGGAAACATTACTTCATCCCACAAAGTTACTCATGGCAACTATCACCCTGAGAAATGGCCTGTGTAAAGAGCTCTGAGGGCCTTGTGTTCTGAGCATTCTCAGCAAGAATGTGCAAGGAAGCTCAGGGCTCATGGTGAAGCCTCTCCCAACAATCTAACCCTTGCCCTCTAAGGCTCCTTTCGGTGTCAGGAGAAGTATACAAATATGTATCAGTGAGATTGAAACAAGGTTGTGCTGGTCCTTGTGTTTGTACACAAATGGTGGAGGGCACATTCAGGAACTGTCATCGATGGTCTCAGACATAGGGGAATAATTCAGCATCAGACATGTCCACATGAGTTTCTGTGTTTTCATTAGCATGTAGACAGGGATGACAAACTCAGTGGTAGGTCAGATTTCCCCTCACAGCTGCTGTTTGTTACAAGCAGACCACAAGATCATTTTGCCAGACTGTGTTGGTGGGTATAACAGACAGAGAGAGCATAAACTCTTCTCCTCCTCCCTCTACTTCCTAGGGCCTAAGGTATTCCCTACTCTGGTGCTAGGGTGTTGCTTTCCCTTCATGGCCACAACATTGATGTGTCCATTCTAGTAACTATAACTTTTTTTCTAAGGATTTCCTATTTGTACCCAGGGGGGATCAGGTATGAGAGCAACAAGGGCATTTTAATGAAATTTACAGAGATCCATTATATCTTCCACCTTGGCTCACACAGACCGCTCTACAAGGACTTGGTGATTGATGTACTGAACCACGTGATCATTACCTCTAGGATCTAAGACCATGTCAGTCCAACAAGTTTGAATTCAATAACAGAATCAAGTAATTTTGAATTCTTAGGCATCCTTTTTGCCTGGCTGTTACACAGAAAGTATACCAATCACACAAGTCTGGGGCTGCTGTTAGTGGAATAAAAGAATCATTGTGCTCAGAAATGGTCAGGGTAAAAATCTCACATTTTCAGAATAGGTCTATACAACCCCTTCTTTCTTCCTGATCATCACAAAGAAGGAGGCTAAAAGGAAATGATCTCTCTCTGGGGATAGCCACTTGCATTGACCAAACTACCTTATTAAAGTGTTTGAACCAGAAGGAGGTGAGAGAGATAGACTAAGAAATTTTGGCGGTTGATCTTTCAAGAAGACTGTTTTAGTGCTCTACAATACCTAACGCCAGCCCACGGCATTAGGTGGGGAGCAGATTCTATGGTGGGGAGCATGGAATCTCCTTTGAATAACTTGATTATTGGCCCATTGTCAGACAGTCTTTGAGGGAGAGAGGAGAGAGAGGAGAGATGATATGATGGCTTTAGCCTGTGCCTGCTGAGCTCAAGTCTGACCAATATTCCTTTCTGGACTACCTGCTCTTTGGATTGTGAACTTGCTTAGACAGCCCCTACAATGGCATAAACCAACTCCTTGTAATAAATCACACACACATTGGAAATTGTTGGGATGAACAATTTTGGGAGTGAGAACTAGGAATTCTCTTTTGGACATCTTCAGTAGATGGTGTAGACCTCCAAATGGAGAAGTCAAGTAGGCGCTTGGATGGTTAATAACCATGAGGGCTACAGATGTAAATTTGGGACTCGTGATTATAGAGATGCCTATTTTAAACCATGGGTCTCATGAAATTGGATGGGATCGCTACGGAGAGAACATATACAGAGAAAAGAAGAAAAACCACAACTGAGCCCTGGGTAGTCCACTGTTTAGAGCTCTAACAAAGTAGGGAAAACCAGAAAAGAAGATGGGAGAGTCACGGTCCCTGAGGTAAGAGAAAACCAGAGAGTGTCATGTCATGGAATCCACGAGCAAACAGTATTTCAAGAAGCTAGAGGCCAAATTCCAATGCTGGTAAACTGTAAAAGGAAGTGACTACTGGATTTTTTTTTTTTTTTTTTTTTTTTTTTTTTTTTTTTTTTTTGAGACAGGATCTCACTGTGTTACCAAGGCTGGAGTGCAGTGGCTCAATCTCAGCTCACTGCAGCCTCTGCCTCTTGGGCTCAAGAGATCCTCCCACCTCAGCCTCCCAAGTAGCTGGGATTACAGGCATGCACTATCAAGTCCAACTAATTTTTGTATTTTCAGTAGAGATGAGGTTTCACCATATTGCCCAGGCTGGTCTCGAACTCCTGACCTCGAGTGATCTGCACACCTTGGCCTCTCAAAGTGCTGGGATTTCAGGTGTGAGCCATCTTGCCCAGCTGTAATCATTGGATTTGATAATCACAATAAATCAGCATTCATATGAAACATTTTGGAGCACTTTTATAACATCTGCAATCTCAGGATTTTTCTCTTACTTGAGATAGTGGGAGGTAGTTATAATCATTATCCCTCTTTTATTAATGAGGATTTGGGGCTAAGATAGATTTTAGGGAACTGCTCAAAGTTAAAGTAGCTAGTTATGGCAGACCTGGGTTAGAACCAGATTTCTTTATTCCAGCTCATTTTTCTGATTCTAAATCCTGGTTGGCATAGGACGCATCTGCGGAGCTTTCTAAAAATATAGGCACAAATAGTCTCATCAAGCAACTCTGTGATAAGGGTTGGGTCATGAGCATAAAAAAATGTACATGTACAATCCAACAAGCCATTCTAATGAGAGGCCAGAGTTGGGGATCTATAATGAGTTAGTCTATAATGTGTTCTGAGCAACCGTTCAATTAGACTTCTTAGGATGAAAGTCTACGCAAGATTTGGTTAACTTAGCTCACGAAGGACAGCCGAAACTTTTCTGAGTTTCCCCAGGGTGGAAATGCTAATTAACCCCTTGGTTAAAGCCTCCGCTTAATCTGCTAAGTGTTTTCTTATAATTAGTGCCCTGCTTCTGAATGGAGAAAACATTATTAGGGTTTTATCTAATCACAATACATCGTGCAACACCACACGCAAATCTACACACAAGTCAGAACTGCCTTTCCCAAAAGACAGTTATTTTCTTTGTGACTGAGCTTCCAAATTTAACTTAGTTGTCTCATCAAGTGAATTTCCATGACTAGGTTCCCCAGGTTGAGAATCACTTAGAGTGACGAGAGATGCAACAACTGGGAACGTATGGGGATTGTCATCTGCAAGTTTACGACATAAGGATTGTATCCAAAATGTAAGAACTTACCTGCTACAAGAGAGAAAATTATGATTTATGGGTAATTTAAAGCAGGGACTCATACTTATTAAATTGTGAGGTATTTTTTCCCCAAAATTTTTCATTGCCTAGGCTGGAATGCAGTGGTTTAACTGTGGCTCAATGCAGCCTTGACCTGGGCTTAAGTGATTCTCCCACCTCAGCCTGCTGAGTACCTGGGATTACAGGCATGCTGTAATCATGTAATCTACAAAAAATCTTTGTATTTTTTGTAGAATCTGGGGTTTCACCATGCTGCCCAGGCTGGTCTTGAACTCCTGGGCTCCGGGTAAGAAGTGTGTCCAGACGTTTTTTTCTTGACTCAATTGTAAGCTTTTTCAGAACAGGAACGGTGTCTTATTCAGCTCCCACAATGTTTAAGAGTAGTAAAGGATCAGTCAATGCTTGTTGAATGAATAAGTGAATGAATAGGTGATAGCTTCTTGTAGTTTCTGATTTATTAATAAATGAGTAATATATAAATTTTTGCTTTGTATCTTTTTCTTTTCTTATGTGGTTTCTTTTTTTCTGACGTCAGGCTGCTTGTTTGTTTTCATATTGCAAGATTTGAAGGAAGCTTCAAAGAGCTGACGAGATAACGCTGCTTCACAGGCAAGTATTCCCTCCCCACCTTAGTGAGGAAGGCCATTACTATTTTCTCTTTCTGCTGAGGGAATGAGACTCAGAAAATACAGGGATTTATATGTCACAGACTCTGCAGTAAAATTAGCATTCGAATGTTTAGCCTTCACAGTGACAGAAGCAATTCTTTATTCTGCTGATTCCTCTTCTCTTCTGCTTTTCTATTTATGTGTGGGGAATCTATAAGATAAAAATAACCCCTACATTTCTTATTCCTTTCTCAAGGAAACATTTCCCAGATAAGACATGATGTTCAAAATAAGAAACATCAAAATAAATGATAAGGTGAGAGGCCAAGGGAGATGAGCAATGTTGTTACCTAGCTTGTCCCAGCTCTATCTTTTAAAACATTTTTATCGTAAAATATTGCACATTTGCTTAGAAATATGCATCAATTAATTCACACAGTTTAACAAATATTTATAAGGGAAACATCCATGTAACTGGCATTCAGATTAAAAAATTAAACATCGTGAGCACTTCAGAGTAATCCACCTATCAATTTCTGATTATAATCCCTGCCCGCTTTCCAGGGGTAACGGTTTTCTTTATGTTAATCACTTTCTTTCTTTTCTTTATAGTTTAACCACATCTGTGTACATCCATCAACAATATTGCATAGTTTTTGTGTGTTTTCAAGCTTTGTATAAATCATAGTGTATATATTCTTTTGCATTTCTTTTGAGACAGTGTCACTCTGTCACTCAGGCTGGAGTGCAGTGTGCAATATTGGCTCACTGCAACCTCTGCCTCCCAGGTTTAAGCGATTCTTATGCCTCAGCCTCCTAAGTAGCTGGAACTACAGGCGTGCACCACTACGCCCAGCTAATTTTTGTATTTTTTGTAGAAACAGGCGTTTTGCCATGTTGGCTAGGCTGGTCTCGAGTTCCTGAGCTCAAGTGATCTGCCTGTCTCAGCCTCCAAAAGTGCTGGGATTAAAGGCATGAGCCATTAGCCGGGCGCGGTGGCGGGCGCCTGTAGTCCCAGCTACTCGGAGGCTGAGGCAGGAGAATGGCGTGAACCCGGGAGGCGGAGCTTGCAGTGAGCCGAGATTGCGCCACTGCACTCCAGCCCGGGCGACAGAGCGAGACTCTGTCTCAAAAAAAAAAAACAAACAAACAAAAAAAAAAAAAAAAAAAAAGGCATGAGCCACTGTGCCCAGCCTGTATAAATTCTTTGGTGTCTTTTTGCCCTCAACATCATGTTGTAAGAGTTACTCATATCGCCGCATGTAGCTGAAGTTGATCAGTTTTGTTGTTAAATGATATTCCTGCTTGAATATGCTATAATTTTTTAAATGTGTATGTGTATCTTTAACTTTACTGGATACTACCAAATTGTTTTCCAAAATGGTTATACCACTTTACAACCTCACCAACATTAGAGTTTCAGTTACTTTGAATCTTTACCCACACTTGGCATTCTTTTTCCCCCCCGCCTTATTTGTGGCTATTACAGTGCCGGGATAGTGTGTATCACTGTGGTTGCAATTTGTGTGATAACTAATGAGGTTTACACCTTTTCATTGACAATTTGGATTTCTTGTTTTGTGAAGTATCTGTTCCAGTTTTACTCATTTTTATGTTTGATTGTATGACTTTTTTCTCAGTAAATTTGGTCTGTCTTTGAGTTATAAAGGTGGGCATTGATAGTGAAGTTCTGTGGTAATAGCCTACCTTTCTATAAAACTGTTAGATGCAGTGTAAATTTTTGTTTTTGCTGTTGAGATGGAGTCTTGCTCTGTCGCCCAGGCTGGACTGCAGTGGCGTGATCTCAGCTCACTGCATCCTCTGCCTCCCAGGTTCAAGAGATTCTCCTGCCTCAGCCTCCTGAGTAGCTGGGGTTACAGGCACTCGCCACCACACCTAGCTAATTTTTGTATTTTGAGTAGAGACGGGGTTTTGCCATGTTGGCCAGGCTGGCCTTGAACTCCTGACATCAGGTGATCCTCCCTCCTCGGCCTCCCAAATTGCTGGGATTACAGGTGTGAGCCCCATGCCTGGCCCAGTGTAAGTTTTTGGGAGTGGGTTGAGAAAAAGAATTGTGTGTAATGGCTTCTCCTTTTCAGATGTTACCTCCAGGCAGTTCATGAGTTTTCTACTCTTGAGCCTGGGTAAATGACTCTGTAAGATTTGAGTAAGTGCCACCAAGGGAGAATACAGAAGGCTGATATCAGGACACCATTTAATGGGGGACATCAAAGGATATTTATTGCTTGGGGAAGACCTTCAGTTAATTATTAACTAGAAACAGAGAGCAGAGCATTCACTGGCTGATCAGCCCCCTACACTGGTGACTCTCCTTTAACTAATGCTTTGAAGATAATTCAAATTCCCATTAGACCCATTACCTCAACTGGAAACCACTGTTTACACGGAAGTGAGCCAAATGAGAAAGGGATTTTTCTGAACCAATCCCCTGGAGGAACACATCTTCTTATCCCTTAAATAAAGTAAGGAGAAAGTGGAGGACAGAGAGGAAAGTAGAAGAAAGTTAATTGTAGTTTCTGATAAACACGCTGCTGGAGCAGCTTTGTGCGTCTTTAAGCAAGCGCTATTTAGGAAGAGCCGATGGGCTAACAGCAATCTAATGACTATAATTGATCTTTTAAACAGTTTTTCTGCACAGAGGATTAATCTGAAGAGTTTTTTTTTTTTTTTTTAAATAATGCTTGAGGTGGTTGGAATTTTGCAAAGCATTATTTCTCAAACAAGACAGGAATTATAACTGTATTTTTTTTTTGAGACAGAGTCTTGCTCTGTCGCCCAGGCTGGAGTGCAATGGCACGATCTCGACTCACTGCAACCTCTGCCTCCCAGGTTGAAGTGATTCTCCTACCCACAGCCTCCCGAGTAGCTGGTATTACAGGCACCTGCCACAACACCTGGCTAGTTTTTGTATTCTTTTAGTAGAGACAGGGTTTCTCCAAGCTGGCCAGGCTGGTCTTGAGCTCCTGACCTCAAGTGATCCACTCGCCTCGGCCTCCCAAAGTGCTGGGATTACAGGCATGATTCACTGTGCACGGCCAGGAATTATAACTCTTAATAAGCTCCACAAAGGCTGACATTTGGGTCTTTTACATGCACCATTGTTTTTCCTGAGCCTTGAGCAGTACCTGGTACACGATAGAGATTCAAATACTCATGAATAAATGAATGAATAAATGATTTTTTTTGACATTGATGGATAATGAATACTAATAGCTTAATAACAGAAGGAAGCAAAGATAATGGTCAAAGAGTACAATTTTTAGTTATGCAAGGTAAATAAGTTCTGGAGATTTATTATACAGCATAGTGCCTATAGCTAACAATACCGTTCTATATATTTAAAATTTGCTAAAAGGATAGATCTTAAAGGTTTTTTAACATGAAAATAATAATAATAATAAAATGGGGTGGAAGGAAACTTTGGAAGGTGATGTATATGTCTGTGGCCTTAATGGTGGTGATGGTTACATGGGTGTATACTTCTCCCCAAACTCATCAAGTTGTGCACATTAAATATGAACAATCTTTTTCCTGTCATTGTACTTCAGTAAAGTGTTTTTCAAAGGATTATACTTGTTATTATGTGAACACATGCAAGCACACAGAGTCTACTTAAATTTAACCATGTTGGTGACTTTCCAGTGGAAAAGATGCACAATTCTGCTCTTAGATAGTGCGTAAATAACTAATGAGAATGCAAACAGTTTTATAGCCACAGACACAGGCAATAAGCTTAAAGTCTTAGTTCTTGAGGGCAAAAACTGCTTCACCCCCACTTCTATTTCTTAAGGATTCTCCTGGTTAGAAATGCTTAAAATACGCTCTGTACATAAAAGGTTCTCAAAAAATATCCAGAGGATGAACATCATTTATCCAGAGGATGAACATCATTTACCTGGAGTTATAATTTAATTCATTGCAAATCAACACATCTCGTGTAGCATTTTTTGCCTGTTGGAAATCAGCCCTGACATGGGAAATGTGTGGGTGGGACTGCATCCCATTGATCTCTGTGTTCTGAGTGCACTGCACATGACCTGGTACGTAATAGGGTGCGATCTTGTTGATTGAATGAATTAATCTGTCCTATGAAGAAGCGTTGAAGAAGCTGAGTATGATTAACCTGCAGAAAAATAAGTCTTTGGAGAGAAGAGGAGATTGCCGTCTTTAGAGATTTGAGGGCCTAACCTGTGGCAGACGAAGGGCAGAGTGAGGAGACTATGGGGACACTTCCAGTTGTCAGATTTTTATTCATTACATATCAGCCGAGGAACAGGTTGATCTTCAAACCAAAACCCAGAAGAGAAAAAAGTTGCATTCCTTTTCTGGGTTATTTTTTGCAAGGCATTTTTATGTGGCACCTTGCTTCCCCCTCTTATTCATTCCCTTGTTTTCTTCCAAGGTTTACCTTATGAGTTCCCTGACTCAGCAGAAAAGCTCCAGCTCTCTATCAGCAGATCTGCTTCCTGAGGAATGATGATCCTCTCTGGGTCATTACATACACTACATTTCAAGGCTTAGAATTCCATGGCTACCATCAGTTAAGAGTAATATATAGCTCTACCTTTGTCCATAAAAATGAGACCTAAGACATGGTAAGACATAACTCAATTTCAGGGCCACCTAAACCTCCACAGCATTGCTCCTAATGAGTGTTGCTAAGGACTCCCCACAAATCAATGTGAAAAATTAGTCTCTACAAACAGTGATGTATCTGTTGCCCTTGGTATTAATTTGGACATTACCTTGCTATTAATATGAGTTTATCTTGGATTAAAAATATTAGTTTTACCTTGACTTTTGTTTGGATGACAAAAATCTCAACTATTGGGCTTTTACATACTAATCTTTTCTACTTTAAATTCAGACCTCATCTTCTATTTAGAAAATGCAGGTAATCGAAGAGAAGTGCTTGTGACTTAGAAAGAGACCAAGAACAGGAATAGAAAGCGTTCTCAACTTGTCAGCTTCTGAAGCTTTATGCACTTTTAGGTAAATTGTCCAATTTCTTAGCATCTCATGGTTCTACCCATAAAATAATGTTAACAAGAGAAATTTACCACATTCTTTCTGCTGGAAGATGAAGGTATACTTAAAAATTGTTGGCATATATTATTAAATTGTCCCTGGAAATAGTGTAAAAATGACTAGATTTAAGTCATTTTGTCAAAATATTTTAAAAATATATATATTCATTCATACTTCTTTCTTATGAACAGGGCCATATGGGACCTGGCTTGGGGGCATGCCCCGGGTGATCTTTACAGGTGGAATTATGGTGACAATGTAGGAGTCCCCAAGGAGAGCTTGTCCAAAGAGCGAGAGGGCCAGAAGGGGAATGTGGTCAGTTTGAGCGATGGCCCCCAAAACGCCTGAAAATCAGCCTCAGCAACCCATCGGTTTAACAGTGCCTCACTACACGTGGTGTGATAGAAAGGTCCGTGTTAGGAAGCTTGGGTTAGTTCCAACTCAGATACAAACTGACAATAACTCTGAGCAAGTCATCTAACCTCTCTGTGCTACAGTTTCTTCATCTGTAAGTTGAGGTATTTCAGCTAGTTTGACACTTTCCAATACAGTGGCCGCCAGCCACATATGGCTATTGACCACTTGAAATGTGTGTGGCTAGTGCGTCTGGGGAGAAACTGAATTTTAAATTGTATTTAATTTTAATGAATTCAAATTCTTATTTATTTATTTACTTATTTATGCATTTACTTACTTACTTAGAGGCAGGGTATCCCTTGTCACCCAGGCTGGAGTGCAGTGGCATGATCTCGGCTCACTGCAGCCTTGACTTCCTAGGCTCAGGTGATTCTCTCTACTAAGCCTCCTGAGTACCCAGGACTGTAGGTGTGCACCACCACAGCTGGCTGCTTTTTCGTACTGTTTTGTAGAGATGAGGTTTTGTCATGTTGCCCAAGCTGGTCTCAAACTTCTGGGCCCAAGCGATCCACCTGCCTTGGCCTCCCAAAATGCTGGGATTACAGGTGTAAGCCGCCGCACTGTCAAATTTAAATTTAACAACGGGGACAGCATAAAACATTTTTCTTTTAAACAAAACGTAGTAGCTTTGACAGGACTACATTTTACTTTAGCCGTTGAAAATTTAGTATCCTTACTGAGATGGGTTAGAAGTGTAAAACCGTATTTAAAGGACTGTGAAAGACACTATAAACTATCTCATTAATAAATTTTTGTATTGACTGTATGTTTATGTGATAATATTTTAGATATGTTGGATTAAATAAAATAATAATATTAAAATTAATTTCACCTGTTTCTTTTTAATGTTTTAAAAATGTGGCTACTAGAAAAATTTAAATTGTTTATGTGGGCCACATTGTATCCATATTGGATAGCAATAGACTAGGCAATCTCAATTGCATCTTCCAACAACAAAGCCTATTGTTCTAGGTAGCTAATGGGAAGCTTCAGCTGCGAGTGGCTTTGAGCATGGACTTTCAAAGTAGAGAGTTTAAATTATATCCCCCCTTGCCAGCTATGTGATTTTGGGCAAACTTCTTGACCTCACTGGGCCTCAGTTTTCTCATCCGAGGACTAGAAACACATCTTCTTCATTAGGCTGTCGTAAGGATTAAATGAAATACCATGTGTAAGGCACCAAGCGCAGTGCCAGTGACCATGTTGAAATAAGTTCTCCCCAACTTTCTCATTTCTCTGATTGAGAAATACCCATGAAGACCAAAAGAGGAAACAAGGGTAGGAGGGTTTTAGGAAGCACGAGTTCCTGCGTGGTGGCGGGAGCCTGTAATCCCAGCTACTTGGGAGGCTGAGGCAGGAGAATTGCTTGAACCTGGGAGGCAGAGGTTGCAGTGAGCCGAGATCGCACCATTGCACTCCAGCCTGGGCGATAAAAGCGAAACTCCGTCTAAAAAGAAAAAAAAAAAAAAAAAGAGCCAGGGTGTGAACAGATTTAGGAGGTCGAAGGAAATGCGTGGCTTTGTTGACATGGATCAGTCATGTTCAGGTTTGATCCTTGACTTGATCCAGATGCCCACTTTCTTTCTTTTTTGTTTTTAAGACGGAGTCTCGCTCTGTCGCCCAGGCTGGAGTGCAGTGGCACAATCTCGGCTCACTACAAGCTCCGCCTCCCAGGTTCACGCCATCCTCCCGCCTCAGCCTCCCGAGTAGCTGGGACTACAGGCGCCCGCCACTGCGTCCAGCTAATTTTTTTTGTATTTTTAGTAGAGACGGGGTTTCACCATGGTCTCGATCTCCTGACCTCGTGATCCGCCCGCCTTTATAGCTTGCTGGTCTCAGGATGTAGAATTGCTGAAAGATGTAATTCAGACTGTTTGGGAAAGAAGACAAGTTCCTCCCTCCTTCCTGGGTTTCACTGTGAACCATGGAGGTTTCTACCATACGTGGTTCCAACCGCTGAAAATTTACTGTCCTTACTGAGACATGTTAGAAGTGCAAAATACAGACCGTATTTCAAAGATAGTATGAAAAAGCCAGCTTTTGTAGCAGGCACCAAGCTTGTTTTACTTTATACAGGCTCCCTAATTCCTCTCTGCCACTTCAACCCTCAACTGAGATCCCCGGCAGAAGGATGAAAAATCAAAAGGGCAAGAGATAGAACATTTGTTTTAGGCATTGGGACAACTCCAAGTATTAAGGATAACAGATTTATTTCATGCTGTTTCATTTAATCAATGTTTATTCATGGCAATTTTTATTTTTTATTATTTTTATTTTTTATTTTAATTTTTGTGGGTACATAGTAGTTTTATGTATTTATGGGTTACGTGAGATATTTTGATACAGGCATGCAATAATCACATCAGGGTAAATGGGGTGTCCATCATCTCAAGTATTTATCCTTGTGTCTCAAACAATCCAATTATACTCTTTTAGTTGTTTAAAAATGCGGGGAGTGGAGGGCAAGTCGAGGGAGAGCATTAGGACAAATACCTAAAGCTTGCGGGGCTTAAAACCTATATGATGGGTTGATAGGTGCAGCAAACCACCATGGCACATGTATAACTATGTAACAAACCTGCACACTTTGCACATGTATCCCAGAATGTAAAGTAAAATAAAATAATATAAAATCAAATAAAGGAATCACTAATGAAACCTACATTTGCAAAATAAATTATAAATATTGAAAAGAAATAAAAAGTACAAAAAATTATTTTTGTCTATAGTCACTCTGTTGTGCTATCAAATACTAGTCTTATTCATTCTTTTTGTTTTTTTGTACCCACTAACCATCCCACTCCCCTCCCCCCCCCCCCCCCCACAACCTGCCCCACTACTCTTCCCAGCCTCTGGTAACCATCTTTCTACTCTCTATCTCCATGAGTTGAATTGTTTTAATTTTTAACTTCCACAAATAAGTGAGAATATGTGAAGTTTGTCTTTCTGTACCTGGCTTAAATTTCACTTAACATAATGATCTCCAGTTCCATCCATGTTATTGCAAATGACTGCACCTCATTTTTTATGGCTGAATAGTACTCCATTGTGTATATGTACCACATTTAAAAAAATCAGTTTGTTAGTTGATGGATTGCTTTCAAATCTTGGCTATTGCGAATAGTGCTGCAATAAACATGGGAGTGTAGATATCTTTGGGATGTCTTTTAATCTTTTCTTTTCTTTTTGAGACAGAGTCTTGCTCTGTTTCCCAGGCTGGAGTGTAGTGGCGCGATCTTGGCTCACTGCAACCTCTGCCTCCCGGGTTCTAGCAATTCTCCTGCCTCAGCCTCCTGAGTAGCTTGGATTACAGGCCCGCACCACCATGCCTAGATAATTTTTGTATTTTTAGTAGAGTTGGGGTTTCACCATGTTGGCCAGGCTGGTCTCCAACTCCTGACCTCAGGTGATCCACCCTTCTCGGCCTCCCAAAGTGCTGGGATTACAGGCGTGAGCCACCTCACCCAGCCTGATTTTTTTTCTTTTGAGTAGATACCTACCTCTATTTTCAGCTTTTTGAGGCACTTCCAAACTGTTCTCCATAGTGATTGTACTAATTTACATTCCCACTAACAGTGTACAAGGGTTCCCTTTTCTCCCTATTCCTGCCAGCATTTGTTATTGCTTGACTTTTGGATAAAAGCCATTTTAACTGTGGTGAGATGATATGTGATTGTAGTTTTGATTTGCATTTCTCTGATGATCAATGACGACGCCTTTTCATATGCTTGTTTGCCATTTGTATGTCTTCCTTTGAGAAATGTCTATGCAGATCTTTTGCCCATTTAAAAAATTGGATTATTATATTTTTTCCTATAGAGTTGTTTGAGCTCCTTTTATATTCTGATTATTAACCCCTTGTCAGATGGGTAGTTTGCAATTATTTTATACCACTCTGTGGTTTGTCTCTTCACTTTGTGGATTCTTTCCTTTGCAATGCAGAAGGTTTTTAATTTGATGTGATCGTATGTGTCCATATTTGCTTTGGTTGCCTGTGCTTATGACGTATTACTCAAGGAATCTTTGCCTACTCCAATGTCCCAGAGACTTAATGTTTTCTTTTACTAGTTTCATAGTTTGAGGTCTTAAATTTAAGTCTTTAATCCATTTTGATTTGATTTTTGTATAAGGCTAGAGATAACAGGTCTAGTTTCACTCTTATGCATATGGATATCCGGTTTTCCCAGCACCATTTATTGAAGAGACTGTCGTTTCCCCAATGTATGCTCTTGGCAGCTTTGTCAAAAATGAATTCACTGTAGATGTATGCATTTACCTCTGGGTTCTCTATTCTGTTCCACTGATCTATGTGTCTGTTTTTATGCCAGTACCATGCTGTTTTGGTTACTATAGTTTTATAGTATAATTTAAAGTCAGATAAAGTGATTTTTCCCATTTTGTTCTTTTTGCTCAGGGTAGCTTTGGCTCTTCTGGGTCTTTTGTGCTTCCATATGAATTTTAGAAATTTTTTTCTATTTCTGTGAAGAATGTCATTGGTATTTTGATAGGCATCGCATTAAATCTGTAGATCACTTTGAGTAGTATGGACATTTTAACATTATTTATGCTTCCAATCCATGAACATGTAATGTCTTTCCTTTTTTGTGTCTTCTTCAATTTCTTGCATTAATGTTTTATAGTTTTCATTTTAGATATCATTCACTTCATTAGTTAATTCCTAGGTATTTAATTTTACTTGTAGCTATTGTAAATGGGATTTTTTAAATTTCTTTTTCAGATTGTTCACTGTTAGTATATAGAAATGCTACTGATGTTTCTATGTTGAATTTGTATACTGCAACTTTACTGAGTTTATCAGTTCTTATAGTTTTCTTGATGGCATCTTTAGTATTTCCCAAATATAAGATCATATCTGAAAACCAGGATAATTTGACTTCTTCCTTTCCAATTTGACTTCTTCCTATCCTTCTTGCCCTTTATTTCTTTCTCTTTTCTGATTGCTCAATCCAGGACTTTCAGTATTATGTTGAATAACAGTGGTATAAGTGGGCATCCTTGTTGTTTTCCAGATCTTAGAGAAAAGGCTTTCAGTTTTTCCCCATTCAGTATGACACTAACTGTGGGTCTGTTATATATGATTTTTATTATGTTGAGGTATGTTCCTTCTGTAACCAGTTTTGTGAGGTTTTTGTTATAAAGAGCTGTTGAATTTTATCAAGTGCTTTTTCAGCATCAATTGAAATGATCATATAGTTTTGTCTTTCATTCTGTTGATATGATGTATTACATTAATTGATTTGCATATGTTGAACTATCTTTGCATCCCTAGGCTAAATCTCACTTGGTCATGATGAATGATGAGTGATTGAGTTAGTGAATATTGATGAGTTATTGAATGATGAGTTATCGAATATTGAGTTTGATTTGCTAGTATGTGAGAATTTTTGCATCAATATTCACCAGAAATATTGGTGTATAGTTTTCTTTTTTTTGACGTGTCTTTGTCTAGTTTTGGTATCAGGATAATACTGGCCTCATAAAATGAGTTTGGAAGTATTCCCTCCTTTCTTTGTGTTTTTGAATAGTTTGAGTAGGATTGCTATAGGTTTTTTTTTTTTTTTTTTTTTTGTGTTTGTTTGAGACAGGGTGTCACTCTGTCACCCAGGCTGGAGTACAGTGGTGTGATCTTGGCTTACCACAGCCTCTGCCTCGCCTCCCAGGCTCAAGTGATTCTCTAATAATATTTGCTTTATATATCTGGGTGCTCCAGTGTTTGGTGCATATATATTTATCAAATTGTTATATCCTCTTGCTGAATTGACCCCTTTATCATTATATAGGGACCTTCTTGTTCTCTTCTTATAGTTTTTGTCTTGAAATCTATTTGTCTGATTTATCCAATTTATCTGTCTCACTCCTGCTCTTTTTTTGGTTTCCATTTGCATGGAATATTTTTTTCCATCCCATATTTTCAGTTTACTGTGTATTCTTGGATAAGTTGCTTTCTGAGCCTCAATTTCCTCATCTGATAGTTGCATCTATTAGGGTCTATCTTACAGGACTGTTTTAAGGATTAAATGAGACAAGGCACAGTGCCTGGGGCATGATGAGATATGGTAATTAGGAAATAATTACTCAGGCCAGGCACGGTGGCTCATGCCTATAATTCCAAGACTTTGGGAGGCTATGGTGGGAGGATGGCTTGAGCCCAGGAGTTTAACACCAGCCTGGGCAATATAGTGACACCCTGTCTCTCCAGAAAAAGAAAGAAAAAAAGAAAGAAAAAAATTAGCCCAATATTGTGGTCACATGACTGTAGTCCCACCTACTCAGGAGGCTGAGATGGGAGGATCGCTTGAGCCTGGGAGGTTGAGGCTGCAGTGAGCCATGATTGTGCCACTGTGCTCCAGCTTGGGCAACAAAGTGAGAACTTATTTCAAAATAACTAAAAAATGGCAGTTATTATTGTTGTTATATGTATTTATTTATTAGAATTATTATTCAGTTATTTTTATGTAATAATCAGGTAAAATCCTTTTTTGTAGCATCTTTTTATCTCCTCTCTGATTTCTTTTTTTTTTTTTTTGAGACAGAGTCTCGCTCTGTCGCCCAGGCTGGAGTGCAGTGGCGCAATCTCGGCTCACTGCAAGCTCCGCCTCCTGGGTTCACGCCATTCTCCTGCCTCAGCCTCTCTGAGTAGCTGGGACTACAGGCGCCCGCCACCACGCCCGGCTAATTTTTTTGTATTTTTAGTAGAGACGGGGTTTCACCTGGTCTCGATCTCCTGACCTCGTGATCCACCCGCCTCGGCCTCCCAAAGTGCTGGGATTACAAGCGTGAGCCACCGCGCCCGGCCGATTTCTTTTTTAAAACAAATTTAAAAACATATTATAATATTAAAAAACAGAGACCAGGTCTCCCTATGTCACCCAGGCTGTCCTCAAACTCCTGGGCTTAAGCAATCCTTCCACCACAGCTTTCCAAAGTGCTGTGGTTACAGGCATGAGCCACACTGTGCCTGGCCTTGCATTATTTCTGTTAGAGTTATTTGTTTATTTGTTATCTGTGTAATTTATTTACTTTGATGTTTAAAGCAAAGAATTACAACTCAGTGAAGGAGATAACTCACATGCAACTTGCAACTCTAAATATGACCTTATCTAAGAGGGTATTAGTTTCAATTATGCTGCCCCATGGGTCATTGAAGTGAGACTCTTCTGTGTGTCCCATAAGAGTGCACTAAGGCAACTGAAGTCATTTGATGTCCTCAGCCCCCTTGGCAAGCCCAGAGGTGCTCAAAGGACTGATGAACTTGGCACTAAGATTTTTCTTACAGAAGACAGGGAGAAATCACCAAATGGATTTTTTTTTTTAAAAGCAAACTAAATATTTAGCCACCTTTTGGTTTCACTTTTTTTTCTTTTTCTTTTTTATTAGTCACTGACTTGAAGCTCATGCTTTTACTCTTTAATACCAGCCAGTCAACTGCAGGTTCTTGGGACAAAAAGCAAAAGGAATAATGATCCCTTGTGGATTCCTGAGTCACCCGCTTTGTGGACTGTGCAGCGTCTGTGGTCAGCACCACACCTACTACCTCCCTACTGCCCAGGGTTTGTGCTTTGGGAGCTAGCCTGGAAGCTAAGAACTCTCACTTTCATCTGGTATTAACTACTTTCTTTCTTTCTTTCTTTTTTTTGAGATGGAGTTTCGCTCTTGTCACCCAGGGTGGAGTGCAGTGGCACAATCTCGGCTCACTGCAAGCTCTGCCTCCAGGTGCAAGCGATTCTCCTGCCTCAGCCTCCCGAGTAGCTGGGATTAGAGGCTCCTGCCACCATGCCCAGATAATTTTTTTTTTATTTTTAGTACAGACGGAGTTTCATCATGTTGGGAAGGCTGGCCTCGAACTTCTGACCTCAGTGATCCTCCAAACTTGGCTTCCTGAAGTGCTGGGATTACAGGCGTGAGCCACCGTGCCCAGCCTGGTATTAACTACTTTCTAAAGGTGCTTCCTGTTGCACAAGAATGCTGCATGCAGGAATGCCTGTAGACATCTGAACCCTGGGCCTGCTGCTACCTTAATTTCAGGGAAGCTATGGATGTCGAGCAGAATAGAGCTATTTCGTTACTTGACCAGGTTTCCATGACTTTTTGTGCATACCTTCATTCCTGCACCTGTCCCGTGTAATTATCCCTTTATAGCTCTTTCACCAGCAGGAATATAAATGTCATGGCAGGGCCACCATGTTGCAAACTCCCAGGGTCCATAATGCACTTAGTAGCTTGTGTGAATGGTACTTCTTGGAGGTGGCAACGCACAGCCTGAGCAGCCCTCTGCAGTAAGTCCAGCTGTGGATGGGGCAAAATGAGTGGTTAGCAGAATTGGTCTTGTACAACTTTTATTCTGGCATCGGGTACGTGGTAGGCCCTCAAGAAATATTTTTAAATGAATGACACTGGTCTTCCCATTTATTTTGAGTTGATTCAACCCATCTTAATCAGTGGATCTTTTCAACTAATCAATTGTCCTACCTTTCCACCCAGGAAGGTGTTTCAGTTTTAATAGATTTTTGTTATTGGTGTTTTTTGCACATTCAGCAACACCTCTGGAGACAAGAGTCCATATCAGCCCCTCATGCGGAGGGAGCTGTGAGTATTCAGGCTGCTTGGTGCTGCTGCGGTCTTTCCAGCAGAGGTGGCTGGTCCTAGAGTGGTGTTTTGGTCCATTCTTGACCTATGATGATGCTGGGAAATAACTCAGTGATGTGGCATCATTTTTTTATCTCGCAGATGTGGCTCTGGAGAAGAGATTAAGTGTATATCTTCAGAACATAGCATCAATGAGTTTGGGTCATAGCTGCAGCCAAGTCAACCAGAAACAGATACACAGTACGCAACAAAGTGGGAATAAATTCAACCCATTTTCCTAATTTGGAATATAAAGCCTAAGAGGTGAAGTTGTGGGTGGCTTATCTGTCCTGGGTTCTTCCTATTTCCTGAATTTATACTTCAGTGAAGGGAAATTTTGCTAAGAATGTTAATGTGCCAGCAAGACAGGGATGCCCTCTCTCACCGCTCCTATTCAACATAGTGCTGGAAGTTCTGGCCAGAGCAATCAGGCAGGAGAAGGAAATAAAGGGTATTCAATTAGGAAAAGAGGAAGTCAAACTGTCCCTGTTTACAGATGACATGATTGTATATCTAGAAAACCCCATCGTCTCAGCCCAAAATCTCCTTAAGCTGATTAGCAACTTCAGCAAAGTCTCAGGATACAAAATCAATGTACAAAAATCACAAGCATTCTTGTACACCAATCACAGACAAACAGAGAGCCAAATCATGAGTGAACTCCCATTCACAATTGCTTCAAAGAGAATAAAATACCTAGGATTCCAACTTACAAGGGATGTGAAGGACCTCTTCAAGGAGAACTACAAACCACTGCTCAATGAAATAAAAGAGGATACAAACAAATGGAAGAACATTCCATGCTCATGGGTTGGAAGAATCAATATCATGAAAATGGCCATACTGCCCAAGGTAATTTATAGATTCAATGCCATCCCCATCAAGCTACCAATGACTTTCTTCACAGAATTGGAAAAAACTACTTTAAAGTTCATATGGAACCAAAAAAAGAGCCCGCATCGCCAAGTCAATCCTAAGCCAAAAGAACAAAGCTGGAGGCATCACGCTACCTGACTTCAAACTATACTACAAGGCTACAGTAACCAAAACAGCATGGTACTGGTACCACAACAGAGACATAGATCAATGGAACAGAACAGAGCCCTCAGAAATGATGCCACATATCTACAACTATCTGATCTTTGACAAACCTGACAAAAACAAGAAATGGGGAAAGGATTCCCTATTTAATAAATGGTGCTGGGAAAACTGGCTATCCATACATAGAAAGCTGAAACTGGATCCCTTCCTTACATCTTATACAAAAATTAATTCAAGATGGATTAAAGACTTAAATGTTAGACCTAAAACCATTAAAATCCTGCAAGAAAACCTAGGCAATACCATTCAGGACATAGGCGTGGGCAAGGACTTCATGTCTAAAACACCAAAAGCAATGGCAACAAAAGCCAAAATTGACAAATGGGATCTAATTAAACTAAAGAGCTTCTGCACAGCAAAAGAAACTACGATCAGAGTGAACAGGCCACCTACAGAATGGGAGAAAATTTTTGCAACTTACTCATCTGACAAAGGGCTAATATCCAGAATCTACAATGAACTCAAACAAATTTACAAGAAAAAAACAAACAACCCCATCAAAAAGTGGGCAAAGGACATGAACAGACACTTCTCAAAAGAAGACATTTATGCAGCCAAAAAACACATGAAGAAATGCTCATCATCACTGGCCATCCGAGAAATGCAAATCAAAACCACAGTGAGATACCATCTCACACCAGTTAGAATGGCCATCATTAAAAAATCAGGAAACAACAGGTGCTGGAGAGGATGTGGAGAAATAGGAACACTTTTACACTGTTGGTGGAACTGTAAACTAGTTCAACCATTGTGGAAGTCAGTGTGGCGATTCCTCAGGGATCTAGAACTAGAATTACCATTTGACCCAGCCATCCCATTACTGGGTATATACCCAAAGGACTATAAATCATGCTGCTATGAAGACACATGCACACGTATGTTTATTGCAGCACTATTCACAATAGCAAAGAGTTGGAACCAACCCAAATGTCCAACAACGATAGACTGGATTAAGAAAATGTGGCACATATACACCATGGAATACTATGCAGCCATAAAAAATGATGAGTTCATGTCCTTTGTAGGGACATGGATGAAACTGGAAAACATCATTCTCAGTAAACTATCACAAGGACAAAAAACCAAACACCGCATGTTCTCACTCATAGGTGGGAATTGAACAATGAGAACTCATGGACACAGGGAGGGGAACATCACACTCCGGGGACTGTTGTGGGGTTGGTGGGGGAGGGACAGCATTAGGAGATATACCTAATGCTAAATGACGAGTTAATGGGTGCAGGAAATCAACATGGCACATGGATACATATGTAACAAACCTGCACATTGTGCACATGTACCCTAAAACCTAAAGTATAATAAAAAAAAATTAAAAATAAAAAGTGTTACAGAAACTAAAAAAAAAAAAGAATGTTAATGTGCCAGAATGGGAAAGTCCCCTAACTAGGCCCTCACCTCTGAATTGTTCCAGTTCAGGTGGACAAGTTTTTGAGCACTCACTATGTGTCAGGCTCAGGGTGACCTTTGCGATTTCCACTTCCTTCTGATCTTTTCACCTAAGGCTGTGGGACTTGTGTTCTGGGAGAAAATTAGAAGCTATATCACCCTCGTTCTGAAAAAATTGAGCTTCCCAGACTTGGGTTCGCCTGATCTGCTTCTCAAGTGTTAAAGAGGAACATAAAGTCATGTAGAAAATCCTTTTCTCTTGACAAAGCCTGGCTTTCAAATTCTATTGTGTTGCTGCAGTCACCAAAATTATACATTTGGATGTCAGAGACTGAATATTGACATCCTTATTGTAAAAATCCTATCCCCACTTCTGGCTTAGCTGCCCCAGAGAGCTCTGTGTCTCGGCCTGACTAGAGAGAAGACCACACACAGATGCAAAAGAGGAAACCATTAACATATTTCAGGGTGAATATTTCTTTGCATTTGGCACTTTGCAATCTAGTCCAGGCTTAAGATTTGTAGGATTTCTTTTGCTGCTTCCCTTCTTTTACTTGTCAGGGAAACAAGGCCTAAATATTTCAGCTTGGATGAACCAGATGGCGTAACCCATGAAGTTGTTGTTTTTGCCCACCTGGCTGCAAAGTGAGGCAAGTAATCATGTGCTCTGGAAGTAGTCATGGTGTAGCATGTTCTTACAGAAAGAACTTATTGCTTGCTGCCAGAATGTTAATGGCAGTGTGACCACTTAACTTTGCCAATATTGATAGTTTGCTTCAATTTATGATTGATTCATAATTATAATTCATTATGATTAACAGTTCATATTCAGTTAGAAGATAGGCTTTAATTCGTGATTAATAGCTACATAGAGCAAATTTGATTTTCTAGCCTATTTGCCCTTTCCTAGATCATTTAAAGTGGGTAAGTTGATGGGTACTTCACTCATGACCACCTTTATGAGTATGCAAATGGGTCAGTTTTTCTGCAAAAGAAGGCAGAAAATAAGAATAATTACTTTCATATTTTGGTGAAACTTCTTTCTTTTACCTAGATGGCAGAAATTGACTCTTTCAGAGACAAACGAAAGAAACCCAACTCAGTCTGGCTTCAGCAGAAAGTGAATTTACTGACTCATGTAACAGGGAAGTGTATCCAGGAGTGGATTGGCTTCAGGCACAGCTGGATCTAGAAGTTCAAACATTGTCATTTGGGCAACTTTTCTCTCTCTATCTTTTTCCCTCTCCTTGTCTGTCCTACAGACAAGTTCCCTCTATGTGGTAGGTAAGATGGGTGACAATAGGTCTGAATAAAATTCTGTAGCTGAACAGCCCTGGTGAAAATAGAAGGTTTGTCTTCCAGCATCCTTACACTACTCTCAGAGAAAACTCATTTGCTCCACCTGGGTCATGTGTTCATTCTGGAAGTAGTCCCCCACTAGGGACATGGTATATGTGAACTGGATGATCTGGGTGAAATACTCATCCCTGTGGGAGGGTGGCTGGATACCATAATTGAGAGGTCCCTAAGGACACATGTGGTCAAGGAGTAGTTTCTCCAAAGGAATCAGAAGAAAAGGGGTGGGAAGCGGGATGGGCAGACCAAAGTTGTAGTTACCACAGTCTTGCAAATGGTCTCTCAAAATATCTCCCTTCTTCTCATTCTACCAGATACTGCCTTTTCTTCTGGAACTGTCTGGGTCTCTGCAGCTTCAGGAAGCTTATTTCTGTCCTGTCCCTCCTTCACTGTCTTCTGGCACTCATGGGCCATGCCACCAATTAAAATAATACATGCTGCTCTGTATTCTTTTGAATTAATACAAAAATTTTATTTTATTTTATTTTGAGACGGGGTTTTGCTCTTGTTGCCCAGGCAATGGCATGATCTCGGCTCACTGCAACCTCCACCTCGTGGGTTCAAGCAATTCTCCTGCCTCAGCCTCCCTAGTAGCTGGGATTACAGGCATGCGCTATCACATCCGGCTAATTTGGTATTTTTAGTAGAGACGAGGTTTCACCGTGTTGGCCAGGCTGGTCTCGAACTCCTGACCTCAACTGATCCACCTGCCTCGGCCTCCCAAACTGCTGGGATTATAGCCATGAGCCACTTCGCTCGGCCGAATAAAAATATTTTAAATTTTATGAATGATTTGATGATGCAGCTTACTACCAAAATGACATAGTTAATAAAAATAAAACATATTGTATAAAAGGAGGCATTGCCCACTACCCTGCATGGCGTGGGTATTTAATAATATTTATGATTTGATTTAATGTTTATGAAAGATAGTCAGCAACTGTGGGGCATGGATCTTGTACTCTCTGAATGCCCTAGCGGGCCTGGAGCGGTGGCCAGTCTACGAGGCTTATGTGCTGAATGTGTCGAGGATAATTGAGAGGCCTGCTCCCTGTGTACTCTCTGGTCTGGCAAAAACTTTTCTAATGCTCATACAATGTAGTTCCAGTTAGAATTTACTGGAAGTGCATGTGGCAGGGATACAAATAAGAAAATCTCCATGTTTCTAGCCTTTTACCAACCAGTGCTATCTAAGGAAGATCCCATCTTTGCAGTGCTAAGCCTAGGACACCTTGTCGTGCTGACTGGTGTAACAGATAAACATAAGGTTTGGAAGAAGCAGGGGATTTAAACAGAATTACATAAGAAAAGGCATTGGTCAACTGGAGAGGAGCCATTCAGAGATGGAGGGCTGAACTATTTTGTTGAGGTCAGTAGAGAAGAGAAATTGGGAGTACCAAGGGTACTATGTGAGATTGCAGGGAAACAGAGATATAAGAAGAATTTTTAGGGCACATGCTTCAGATTATAGACTGTAATGTCCTCCCTCACCTCACTCCAGCTCTGCTGGTATTTCAGCTGAATTAATTAGAACCCATTTGTTAAAAGTCACCGAAAAGACGTCTTTATAGCAAAAAAAAAAAAAAAAAAAGAATTTCTAGCTCCTGTAAATAAAATAGTATCACATAGTTTGATTAGCTTGATTCAGGTACAGGTACAGTTTCATCTAGGATCTCAAGCAATATGGTCAGAATTTCATTTCTGTTCAGCTTTTGACTCTACCTTCTATCATGTTGGTTTCATTCTTTGCTACCATGAGAAGGTCCCAGGTGTTCAGAGCTTTAATCTCAGTTTCAAGTCCCGTGGAAAAAGAAAGTTTGTCTCTCTTCCAACAACCCCAAAAAATGTTCCTTAATGGCTCATTGGCTCTATATTCATTCACATGCCCAGCCCTGAATCACAAATGAGGGTAAGGGGATGTGCTGCTCTGATAGGCTACGCCTGAGTCATATGCTTCATCCTGGAGATAGAGATTAGGACAAGAATGGAGAGGGAAGGAAGGAAGGCTGGTGTCAGAAGAAAGTTGGCAAGGGTAGGAGGGAAAGTATAAGACGGCCAGTTAAAACAGAACACACTGAGAGCCTCTAATAAAAGTTTGAGTTTATTGTTTCAGCCCGTTTTTTTTTAAAGACAGAGTCTCGTTCTGTCGCCCAGGCTGGAGTGCAGTGGCATGGTCTCGGCTCACTGCAACCTCCACCTCCCAGGTTCAAGTGATTCTCCTGCCTCAGCCTCCCGAGTAGCTGGGATTACAGGTGCACAATACCACACCTAGCTAATTTTTGTATTTTTAGTAGAGATGGAGGTTTCACCATGTTGGCCAGGCTGGTCTGGAACTCCTGGCCTCAACTCCGTCTGCCTCAGCCTCCCAAAGTGCTGGGATTACAGGTGTGAGACACTGCACTCAGCCTGTTTCAGCCTTTTGAAGTTGGATTTGTTTACTTTTTTATGTGACACTATATTGAGAGCTAAAAAAACATAAATTTATCCTGGTTACCAATACCTATATTTGTTGTGTGTTCTTGATTTTCCAAAGTTCTTCCACAAATCCTTATAATAATCCAATGAACTTAGTGACTTTTCTCATTTACAGGTGAGGGAGCTAAGGTACAGAGAGGGTAAATAGCTAACCCCTTATGGCACAGGCAGTAACTGGAGGATGCTGCCCTCAAACCCAGGCTGTCAGTCCTTGCATTTTTCACTCTGTCCTGGGAGAGAGAAGGAAGGCTCAAATGAGGCAGTTTCAGTGTGGATAGGAGGTGAGCAAAGATTCGAGAGAGAGTTAGGAGGAGTCATCAACAGACTGCAGTGACTAGGAATGTGGGTGGAGCTGGTGGTGGTGAAGGCGACCTATGTGAGTCAGCTTCCAGCTTGGGAGACTGATGAGGTGGATGCTGCTGTCGTTAATTAAGATAGAAAAAGCCGAGTTCCTCAAGGATCCTGGTTCCTTGCTGCTGGGAATTGGGACCCAGGGCTTGGTCTTGGTGCTTGGGTGGCCTGAGTTTCAGCACATACTCAGCTGTCTCAGTTTCCGCTCCTTGGTCCCAGCATCCCAGTGCTGCCTTGAGGACTGGTCCAATGGTTGGGCTTTGGTGTCCTAACTCAAATCCTGCAATCCCCTTCTTCCTGGCTTTCTGACATGTTGGTCAGGGCTGTTCCTCAAATGGATAAATATTTCTCAGCAGATGAGCTATCATCCGGACTCCCGATTATTGGTCCCGGCTTGGATGTGCCAGAGCATTGCTTTCCTTGACTGCCTGCATGGGGACAAGCCACAGGGCTTGCCTTCTCCAAGGCTCCTAGACCCTGCTTCCCTGGCTTGATGGCTTTGCCGTGGTTACCAGGTCTACTCTCGTTCCCCTTGCTGACCAAACCTTTTCCCACCTTTGAGCACTCCAGCCTGGGTGACCAAGCGAGACTCCATCTCAAAAAAAAAAAAAGAAAAGAAAAGAAAAGAAAACAAACAAAAAAAACCCAATTGATTTAACAGCCATTTATCAAAAAACCATGTCATTAAAGAATGAAGCCTTTGAAACTTCGGCTGGTCATCTGCAAAAGAGCTCACGTCATTGTTTTTGTGTCATATTCTTAAGTTCATCTGGGCCATCCTCCTAGTCACAGGCCCGTGTTTATTAGGAGAGAAACCCAAGGGTTTTGTGTCCTGAGCCTCTCAGCATTTCAGATTCATGGTTCTGATATTCTCAGCTCTGAAGCAACTGTATTTTCATCCAATTGAGTTCTAGTCATGAGCTCTTGTGAGTCCAGACTCATTAATCATAAAAGTGTCTGTGCTGGTGAGGGTGTCTGCCTCATCTTGCTCATGTGTAGATTTAATGAGGCACAGCATGAGGGTTACCTCAGCTCATTCTGTTCACTTGCAATTCATCCATGGTTTTATTCTGCACATCCCTAGCCCCACTGTGTTATCACAGATTTGAAATTCAAGGACATAATGTATTTGATAATTTTATGTAATACCATATCTGAGAGAAAATTTTAATTGTGAAAAAAATTAGTTATGTATTCAACAGCCACTTATAAACTGTGTATTATATTCCAGGCATTGTGCTAGAAGCTGAGGATAAGGATGAGTAAGAGAATGTCCTTGTCTTTGAGAAGCTGATAATCTAAAGGGCAATGCAAGACAAAGGGGATGATTTCAGTCCAATTTGATGAGGTCCATGGTACAGTGAAGTCTTGTTTTATTTTTCCTGAGATAAGATCTTACTCTGTCACCTAGGCTGAAGTGCAGTGGCACAATCACAGCTCACTGCAGCCTTGAACTCCTGGGCTTAAGCAATCCTTCCACCTCAGCCTCCTGAGTAGCTAGGACCACAGGCACACACCACCAGGCCCACTTAATTTTGGAGTGAAGTCTTGAAAGATAAATACAACCTGGTCAGACAAAGGTGAGAGGGATCAGAAAGAGAACAGCAAGAACAAAAGACAGGAAGGCAGGGATGAGCACGGGACAGCAGGGAGTGATGTGAGACCAAATCAGAGAGGTATCTGTGCCACGTAAGGAACTTGAATTTTAACCTATAGACCAGCCTTTTCCAACATACACACACACACACACACACACACACACACACACGTATAGAGTATATGTGTGTGGTAAGAGCACTTAACTTGAGATCTACTGTCTATATAAATGTGTAAGTGCAAAATACAGTGTCAAGTATAGGCACATTACACAGCAGATCTCTAGGATTGATTCATCTTACACAACTGAGTCTTTATGCCCATTGAACTGCAACCTCCATTTCCCCCTCACCAGCCCCTGGCAACCACTGTTCTATTCTTTGTTTCTGGAAGTGTGACTATTTTCAATACCTCATATAAGTGGAATCATGCAGTGTTTGTTCTTCTGTGACTGGCTCATCTCACTAAGCATAATATCTACCAGGTTCATCCATGTTGTTGCATATTGCAGAATTTTCTTCTTTTTAAAGGCTGAATAATATTTCCTAGCATATATGTGCCCTGTTTTCTTTATCCATTCATTCACTGATGGACATTTAGGTTGTTTTCACACCTTGGCTACTGTGAATAGTGCTGCAATCAGCATGGGAATACCTCCTTGAAATTCTCTCTCTCTCTCTTTTTATTTTTGAGACCGAGTCTCACTCTCTCCCCCAGGCTGGAGTGCAGAGGTACAATCTCAGCTCACTGCAACATCCGCCTCCTGGGTTTAAGCGATTCACCTGCCTCATCCTCCCGAGTAGCTGGGATTACAGACATACACCACCATGCCTGGCTAGTTTTTTGGGTTTTTTTTTGTTTTTTGTTTTTTTTGGTATTTTTAGTAGAGATGGGGGTTTCACCATATTGGCCAGGCTGGTCTTGAACTCCTGACCTCAGGCGATCCACCTGCTTTGGCCTCCCAAAGTGCTGGAATTACAGGTGTGACCCACTGTGCCTGGTCATCCTCTTTGAGATTCTGATTTCAATTTTTTTGGAAAAATACCCAGAAGTGGGATTGCTAGATCATATAGAAGTTCTATTTTTAACTTTTAACGAAAGTTTCCTAAAATGGTGAAGAACTTTGGAAATGTCTGAATAAAACAAAATACAAATTTCTCTCGATTTACATAGTAGATGCACTTTGGGGAAATTCAGTGGATATTGAAAAAGCACAAAAAATACTTCAACACAAGGTATTTTGTACTTAATGTAAAATGGCATTAGGTTTTAACTCAGATCATAATAAGTAGCCCTGTCATCTACATTAATTTCCAATGGACATGAAATTAATTTCCATTACACTTCGGGCAATTCTTTGTTGCACGGGACTTCCCTGCAAACTGTAGGACATCTACCACATGTAGCTCTCCACTCCCTAAGTGCCTGGCAGTGCCCTTCCAATCATGGTGACAACCAAGAAACACCCTCACCCACAGATTCCCAAATGCCTAGCAGGAGGTGGCACCGTTCCTTTTGAGGTGCCACTAAATATTCCACTAAAGTGGAATATTTGAGTCAAATTGAACTCTACACAATGAGAAGCTCATTAAATGCTTGTGGAATAGAGTGAGTAGGAATCTTGCAGATCCTCACAGCCATCATCTTGAATTTTAATTGAAAACGTGGAGAGACAATAGATATAAATAGAAGAGCTATAGGGATAGCCTAATGGTTTAATCTTTCAAGCCTACCCCAATTTGTTGGAAGTTGCTGCCTTTAATGGTGAATACAGAATAGTTTTTACAGTAATGTCCAGCTTATTCAATCATCCAGGAGCTATTTACTGAGCATCCATGCCAAGCACTATTCCAGGAGCTGGCGATACAGTTATAAATAAAAGACACAGATTCAAGCCCTCATGGAGCTAAGATTTCAAGCTCAGCAGGAGCTAACAAAGGTATGCGCCATGGGGTCGAGAACATACTAGCCACGAATTTGTCTTACCTGAAACAAGAGAGTTATCTGAATTGCTACTAATCCTCAAGGACTTTCCTGGGATTTTGTTTTATTTTTATTTTTTATTTTTGAGACAGGGCTTCACTCTGTCACCCAGGCTGGAGTGCAGTGGCACTATTTTGCTTCACTGCAAACTCCACCTCCTGGGTTCAAGTGATTCTCGTGCCTCAGCCTCCCAAGTAGCTGGGACTGCAGGTGTGTACCACCACACCTAGCTAATTTTTGTATTTTTAGTAGAGACGGGGTTTTGCCATGTTGGCCAGGCTGGTTTCAGACTCTTGGCCTCAAGTGATCCACCTGCCTCAGCCTCCCAAAATGTTGAGATTACAGGAGTGAGCCCCTGTACCTGGCATGGGATTTTATTTTTAAAAATTAAGCACGGGGACCGGGCCCGGTGGCTCACGCCTGTAATCCCAGCACTTTGGGAGGCCGAGGTGGGTGGATCACAAAGTCAGGAGATCAAGACCATCCTGGTTAACACGGTGAAATCCTGTCTCTACTAAACAAAACACAAAAAACTAGCCGGGCGTGGTGGTGGGCGCCTGTAGCCCCAGCTACTTGGGAGACTGAGGCAGGAGAATGGCATGAACCCGGGAGGCGGAGCTTGCAGTGAGCTGAGATTGTGCCACTGCACTCCAGCCTGGGCGACAGAGTGAGACTCTGTCACATATACAAAAAAAAATTAAGCACTGGATATAGATTTATTTTTCTATTCTTTGTCTTTTTCTCCTTAGAAAGAGAAACAGAAAAAAAACAAACAAAATAAAATCACTTCTAATTGATTAAGAATTCAGGTTATTTGCGTTCTTATTAATAGGGGTTATTCTATAATGTTTAGGAATGCATCGAAATTCATGACCAGATATCACTTGCCAAGAATGGGGGCTTCATCAAATCCGGAACCGAATTTATCTAAAAGTGATCAAGACATGCAGACTTATAAAAAGCTATGAACATCCTGTCTGTATAACAACTTGGCCGGCAACATTCCTGGGACAAAGGGCTAAGGCTCCTTCAAGCCTTGAGAATAAGACACTTATAAGAATAAGCCCAAGCTCCTCCTGAGCGAGGAGGCCGAATATTGTCAGTAGAAGCATGGACTTTTGAATGATGCTGGTTTCTCTGATGTGAGCCTAGTTCAGGCAGTCAGGTGCCCATTTGATTAGCAAGATGGCTGGAGATAATAATCAGGGTAAAAGAAAGGAAAGATCCCATTGAAGGCTCCAGAAGTTTGTGGCACAGATCATACTTCCTTGTTGTTTGTTTTCCTGCAAAGAGAATGTAAGATCAGATGTGACTTTACGTTTGACAGTTTGCATTCTTGCTCACGTCAGCAAAAATTCCCCATATTGGAATGACCGTCCAGTTAGGGGTTTATTTATTCTCCCACGCACAAATATAGATAGTCACGCAAAGAACATAGGCTGTTGTATAAATTTTAGGCTGTTGTCAATGATTTGTGCATCTCTAAATTGGAAAACACAGACATGGTTTTCATGAACATGGAGAATTTCAGCTACAAAAGAATTCTTAGCCATAATAGGTATTGTATATTTAATTGAGAGAATGTGAAAAACAATGAGGAAGTCGTTTCTCCAGTATGGTGAAAGGCAAAGAGGGTTCTTTTTTTCCCCTAGGTAAAGCATCTACTAAATGCAAAAGAAATGATTGTGGACTCTGGAACCTGGAATCCATGATGCCAGCATTTTGCAGTAATAGCCTCTTTTATATATAGATCTCACAACCGTTTGTAGACACTAAGTTTTTCCATGCTCCTGCAACTCACGCTGAGTTTTTATTTACTCCCTTTTTACTCTGGAAAAGCAGGGCAGGAAATTTTTAAAGGGTTCCTTGCAGTTACAAAGCTAGAATTTGAACCCAGTGTCAAAGCCTCTGGGTCAGATTGGGAGGGGGCCCATGTTGTGAGCTTGACAGTTAATTCATGGTTGCTGTTTTATGGAGCAGGAAGTGATCCTTAGTGACTCAGAGGAAGGAGTAAGCTGAGGGAGGGTCCAAGAGACCAGAGGTGCAGTGCCTGGCATCTCTTATCACTGCATTCTAAGTGGCTTAGCCTTGCTGTGTTTCTGAATGCACACATTGGGATTGCAACTCACACCGACCACTTTAGGTTCTTCTTGAGAGATAGGCTGTGAGTCCTGAATGGAGTACGTGTGTGTAGGGGCTTGGCTTTCAGGCCAAGAGTGGAGTGAGTGTGGTATTTGGTGGACAGAGAGGCCAGTTGGTTATCAAGTGAAGGGGCATTAGGGAAAAAGTTCAAAGGGCAAAAAGCTATGTTGCTCCTTCTCACTTATTGTCCACGAGTATTTTCTTTTAAATGGAACCGGAATCATAAGATAAGAATGACCAGGAGGCTCTGTTAAAGGCAGGTGCAAGTTTTGTGTGACAAGAGTCTCATGGGCTAAAAAATGATCATATTTCTGAGGTTGAATCAAATACATAAAAGCAGCAGCAAATCACACACTTCTTCAAAGAGAGTTACCAAGTTGCAGGGGAAATTTATTAGCACATCTAAGTCTGAAAAGGAAAAGCTATCTCATATATACAAGGTTAAGTTGGAAGAAGGAGGCAGAAAGAAGAAATTCCAGTTGTTATTATTTTTTATTCCAAATTGCATCTGTTCACTAAAATACTTTGGACTGGGTGCAGTGGCTTACACCTATAATCCCAGCACTTTGGGAGGCTAGGCGGGCAGATCACTTGAGGTCAGGCATTCGAGACCAGCCTGGTCAACATGAAGAAACCCTGTCTTTACTAAAAATACAAAAATTAGCCAGTCATGGTGGCACATGCCTGTAATCCCAGCTACTCAGGAGGCTGAGGCAGGAGAATCGCTTGAACCTGGGAGGTGGAGGTTGCAGTAAGCCGAAATTGAGCCACTGCACTCCAGCCTGGGTGACAGAGGGAGACTCCATCTCAAAAAAACCCAAACAAATATTTTATAAAATAGAACTTGAAAAATAATACAAATGAAAAGTCTATTAAGTATATATTTTTATTAAGCAATATTAAAATGACTGCAAGTAAGAGTTTATATAGCTATATGTACATGGATATTTATAGATGAGATTACGCTTACATTCTTGCCCATACCATCTTGGAAAATGTTAAGATAATATCGCCTTGACTGAAAAACATACAGCAAACATGGTCTCTTTGGCATTCTATCATCCACATCTACAGGTGCCTGTAGCAATATGTGGTACTATAATATAATGGTAATTGATGTTCCTAATTTGGGAGTGTGGAAAGATCCCCAAATGTCTTTTAAGTCACCAGAGAAAGATAAAAGAATATTTGATACAGCTTTTTTTTTTTAAAATTTGAGATAGTTTTAATGGCGAGTTATTTTATGGCTCTTTGTAACTTGAAAAATTGAGAAATCACATATGGTTTAAAAGCGAATTCTCTTAATTGGAACATGCCATTAACTAGAAAACCCATTATTTCAGCTTGCACTCTAACAGACAATACGTGGAAAAGGAAACGCGGCCAGGGCAAAACATTTCCTCTTCTTATAAACCTTGAACTGAGTATGTCCCTCACCAATTATAGAGGGTCCCTTGGGCCTCAGAACTTTCCACAAGCGTTGAGGTCTCTATGGCGATGCTCCCGGCTGCCGAAGCGGAAACACAGGTGATGAGGTGGCGACAGGCACAGTGCAAAGAGAGAGAAGCAGCTTCGGCTGCAGCAAACCACGCAGGTCCTTCTTGATCGTCTAGAACTGACCGCTCCGCCTTGCCAGGAGTCTGCAGAACCACGAGGCTGGCCTGCCCAGAGTTCCCACCTCTCCAGGAAGGCGCGGGACTTCTAATAACCGCACCCGCGCTGGGGCCTGGGGTCTCCCGCTGGGACTCCACTTCCGTGGATGCCTAAGCTTCACCTTTCTTGTGCCCGCAGGGGCATGACTCAGGTGAAAAGAGGCCATTTTCTCAGGCCCCTGGCTTCATGCAGAACCTTCAGCATCCCCGTGCAAATCACACTCCAGGGCAGCCGGAGGCGCCAGGGGAGGTAAGTCACTTTCAGAAGCTCTGCCAGTAGTGGGAATCTGGCTGAACAAGCAGTTGCAAGAAAAGGGGACATCTCGAGCTTGAGGAACGAGTGTTTCCTTGTTCTCTAAGGATGCTCACTTGCCATGCCTCCCAGGGTACCCAGCAGGCTTCCCCAGCAGCACTCACATCACGGGGCTGCAGCCTTTCCTGTTGGCTCTATCCTTTAGGTTGCCAGTTCTTGGAGACTGGAGACCTTTTAAACTCACCTGTGGCTCCCCAGCACTGATCATAGCCCAGCCCATAGTTGGTGCTCGATAATTATCTCTTGGTTGAATGAGGAATGAAGAAATTACACCAGCATTTGGTCCCATTGGTGAAGCCTTGGAGTCACAGCCCTTGGATTCAAACCTAGCTCACCACTTAATCAGCCATATGACTGGGCAAGTCACTTAACTTCTGTTTGCCTCATCTCCTTATCTGTGAAATGCAGATAGTAAGAGCCCCTGCGTGTCTCAGCACAGTATATCACATCCTTTCTAAACTATACCGTTATACCAGGTATACGCTCTACACCTCTCTAAACTCTAGCCTTTTAGCTATTGTTATTACCCACCCTACTCTTCTCCTTAAAGGGGGAAGTGAGAGATTATCTTCAGGACCCGTTTTCTCCCCAGGGAGATGAAAAGCAAAGAAGCTGAAAGCCTCTAGTGAGCTGCACCCCTTTTGCCTGCCCCAGGGTTGGGGCATGGGGCAGTCAATGTGGGAACCAAAATGGAGAGAAGAGTGATGCCTGAGGGTGTTGGACAAATGGTATACTAAAATCTTTTGTGCCAGGCGCGGTGGCTCACGCCTGTAATCCCAGCACTTTGGGAGGCTGAGGTGAGTGGATCACCTGAGGTCAGGAGTTCAAGACCAGCATGGCCAACGTGGTGAAACCCTGTCTCTACTAAAAATACAAAAATTAGCCGGGCATGGTGGTGGCACGCCTGTAATCCCAGCTACTCAGGAGGCTGAGGCTGGAGAATTGCTTGAACTGGGGAGGAGGAGGTTGCAGTGAGCAGAGATTGTGCCACTGCACTCCAGCCTGAGCAACAAGAGCCAAATTCTCTCTCAAAGAAAGAAAGAAAAACCTTTTGGGAGGGGCACATTTCAGAACCAGGTTCACTCACTATCTGGAAATATGCATGATTTATTATTGGCTCTAGTGGGGTTGGGAGCTGAGAATTGGAAAACATTAAAGATGGTAATGGTCATCATGTTACTCACTTCCATTATCATTTAACTGCACTCAGGGGTATTTGAGAGACAGCATGAGGAGATTGAGATACAGGAGTTTGGACAGGATGGGGGTTCAGGGAGGAAGGACCAGACAGACTACAGAGGACAGAAAGGTGTTCTCTGCTAGACATGAACCAATTTTTTTGTGAACAGACAATTAAAATGAATCACTTTTTGGCAAAAGATCAAATGACAAACATGCAAGCAAACAAGTTTTAGTGTCCCATACGTCACACAATTAACTAGATATAAGGGCAGTTGTGTTGTCATCAAAGCAACCTACTATATCCCATTTTCATTTCTGAAGTGCACAACTGAATTATTGCTATTTCCTCTTGCTGAACTTGATGAACTATGTTGACTTAACCTTATTTGCTGTTTCAAAATAAGTTGTTAAATAATGTTGTAATTAAAAAATAGAAGAGTAAAAATAATTACCAAGGGTCTCCCCTGTAACCAAAACAAATTACAGGGAAATATTAATATAATGTACTTCATGTTTAGAAATTCATTTCACATACACCAGTGAAATGAATGTCAGATGAATTATGAAGTTTTGATGAGCCACAGTATCTTTCTAAGGAATACTTCTTGCAAAAGTTTCAGTGCTGGAGGGAGAGGCTGCTGGCTTCTGTGGGGATCACACCCAGGTGAGTGTGTTCAGGCTGTTTGTAATTGAGTTTGCCTCAGGCTAAGCCAGAAGCTGCCTGTAGCTATGTGTCCTACTTGGGATGGGTGGGAAAGTCAGTCCTATCTGCAGTGGAGAGAACAGAAGGTGGTGGATATTGCCTTGATTATGAATCAAACAGCTCAAGGACATGTATTACTGGCAGAAAAAGGAATCAATATGCTTTTTATCCATCTTCCTGACTAGAAAGCAAACTAGATCATACTTAAGTGCTTTGAGGTCCTTGGATGAAAGATGCTTGTAAATACAACAAAGTTAATTACAAGGCTGTTTATGGTCTGAGAAAACTGGAAACAACCTAATAATATTCAATAATAAGGAAATGGTTAAGGAAATGTGGCATATCTAATTGATGGACCATTATGTAGCCAATAGGATTACAAAGAATTGTTAATGACATGGACAAGTGCTTATTATGTTAAGTGAAAAAGATAAGATTAACAAAAAAATCTCAAATCATATCTAATGTGATCTCATTCAGTTTAAAACAATATAGGTCAGGTGCAGTGGATTATGCCTATAATCTCAGCACTTTGGGAGGCCGAGGCAGGTGGATCACTTGAGGTCAAGATTTCGAGACTAGCCTGGCCAACATGGTGAAACCCCGTTTCTACTAAAAATAAAATAATTAGCTGGGTGTGGCAGTGGGCTCCCGTAATCCCAGCTACTCGGGAGGCTGAGACAGAATTGCTTGAACCCGGGAAGCAGAGGTTGTAGTGAGCTGAGATCATGCTGAGAGATGACAGCTGCAGGCAGTCCTCACAGCCCTCACTCGCTCTCGGCGCCTTCTCTGCCTGGGCTCCCACTTTGGCGGCACTTGAGGAACCCTTCAGCCCACCGCTGCACTGTGGGAGCCCCTTTCTGGGCTGGCCAAGGCCAGAGCCGGCTCCCTCAGCTTGCAGGGAGGTGTGGAGGGAGAAGCACGAGCGGGAACCGGGGCTGCGCGTGGCGCTTGCGGGCCAGCTGGAGTTCCGGGTGGGCATGGGCTTGGCTGGCCCCGCACTCGGAGCAGCCGGCCAGCCCTACCGGCCCCGGGCAATGAGGGACTTAGCACCCGGGCCAGCAGCTGTGGAGGGTGTACTGGGTCCCCCAGCAGTGCCAGCCCACCGGCGCTGCGCTCGATTTCTCGCCGGGCCTTAGCTGCCTTCCCGCAGGGCAGGCCTCGGGACTGCAGCCCACCATGCCTGAGCCTTCCCCCGCCTCCGTGGGCTCCTGTGCAGCCCCAGCCTCCCTGACGAGCGCCGCCCCCTGCTCCATGGCGCCCAGTCCCATCAATCACCCAAGGGCTGAGGAGTGCGAGCGCATGGGGCGGGACTGGCAGGCAGCTGCACCTGCAGCCCCGGTGCGGGATCCACTGGGTGAAGCCAGCTGGGCTCCTGAGTCTGGTGGGGCCTTGGAGAACCTTTATGTCTAGCTCAGGGATTGTAAATACACCAATCAGCACTCTGTATCTAGCTCAAGGTTTGTAAACACACCAATCAGCACCCTGTGTCTAGCTCAGGGTTTGTGAGTGCACCAATCCACACTCTATCTAGCTGCCCTGGTGGGGCCTTGGAGAACCTTTGTGTGGATACTCTGTATCTAACTGATCTGATGGGGAAGTGGAGAACCTTTATGTCTAGCTCAGAGATTGCAGGGATTGTAAACACACCAATCAGAGCCCTGTCAAAACAGACCACTGGGCTCTACCAATCAGCAGGACGTGGGTGGGGCCAGATAAGAATAAAAGCAGGCTGCCCTAGCTAGCAGTGGCAACCCGCTCGGGTCCCCTTCACACTGTGGAAGCTTTGTTCTTTCGCTCTTTGCAATAAATCTTGCTACTGCTCACTCTTTGGGTCCACGCTGCCTTAAGAGCTGTAACACTCACTGCGAAGCTCTGCAGCTTCACTCCTGAAGCCAGCGAGATCACGAGCCCACCGGGAGGAACCAGCAACTCCAGACGCACCACCTTAAGAGCTGTAACACTCACTGCGAAGGTCTGCAGCTTCACTCCTGAAGCCAGCGAGACCACGCGCCCACCGAGAGGAACGAACAACTCCAGACGCGCCGCCTTAAGAGCTGTAACACTCACCGCAAAGGTCTTCAACTTCACTCCTGGAGCCAGCGAGACCACGAGCCCACCAGAAGGAAAAAACTCCAAACACATCCGAACATTAGAAGAAACAAACTCCAGACGTGCCACCTTAAGAGCTGTAACACTCCCTGCAAGGGTCCGCAGCTTCATTCTTGAAGTCAGTGAGACCAAGCACCCACCAATTCTGGGCACAATGCCACTGCACTGCAGCCTGGATGACAGAGTGAGACTCCATCTCAAAAAAAAAAAAAAAAAAAAAGGAAAAAGAAAAACAAAACAAAACGAAAAACAAAAAAACAAAAACCTAATATAGAGCAGGAGGGGATTAACCCGGCAACCAAGTGCACAATAGTTACCTTTAAGTGTGGGTGAGTTTTTGTTCTCTTCTCTACATTTTTTTTTTTTGTATTTCTCAAGTTTCATACAATGAGCATATAAAAATATATTACTTTCATGAATCATTTGATATTTGTTGAGGAATTCTTTGTGGCTAAGTTTGTAGTCAGGTCTCATAAATGTTCCATACATGTTTGAGAATAATATATATTCTGTAGGAGCCAGTATTCTATATTTATCATTTAGACAAAACTTGTTCATTGCTTTACTTAAATCTATTACCCTACTGATTTGTTCAGGTCGCGCTATCTAAATTACTGAGAGAGTGTATAAAAATACTTCATAATCTGATAGTGGATTTTGTCTGTTTCTTCTTGTAGTTTGACCAGTGAAACAATGCTATTAGGTACATACAAATTAGCATTGTTACATTTTCCGTGTGAATTGAACCTTTAATCAGTGTTAAAACACTTATTTTTTTAATTTCTAATAAAGCTTTTTAGTTCTTAACATTCATGTTTGCTTTTTGTTACATTTTGCCTATAAATTTCACCCTTTTTGTATCTGTGTTTTAGATGTATCTTTTGTAAAAACATACATATAGATAATCCTCCATTTACAGCGGGATTACATCCTGACAAATCCATCATAAGTTGAAAATACTGTAAGTTGAAAACTTAAAGAGTATTAGCTATTTACCCTCATGATTGTGTGGCAGACTGGGAACTATGGCTGGCTGCCACTGTCCGGCATCTCAAGAGAGTAGGGTACTGCATATCGTTAGCCCAGGAAATAATGCAAATTCAAAATTTGAGGTAAAGTTTCTACGGAATGCATATTGCTTTCACACCACAGTAAAGTAAAAAAAATGGCAAGTGTGGGGCGTGGCAGGCCATGGGGCGGGCGGAGGCGCCCGAGCCTCGCTTCCCCCGCGCCCTTTCACCCCGGCCTGGCTGAGCCCGCTGCCACCTGCACCCCGCCCCTGCCGGCTGCGCCTGAGCCCAGTCCCGCAAGCCACTCCCCGGCGGGCTGGCTCCTGGCCCCGGAAGCGCGAGCGTTCACTTCGCGGCGAGTGGCTCCGTCTCCGCGGACAGAGCGGGCGCCCCCTGGTCCCGCCCGCGGGGGCCTCCGGCGCGGTCCCCGAGCGTTTCCGGCCGGGTGGAGCGGGCCAAGCCCAGCAGGATGACCAGCCCCGCGGCCGCGCAGAGCCGGGAGATCTACTGTTTGAGCCCGGAAGCGCAGAGGCTGGCGGAGGCTCGGCTCGCCGCAAAACGGGCGGCCCGCGCGAAGGCTCGTGAGATCCCCATGAAGGAGCTGGAGCGGCAGCAGAAGGAGGTAGAAGAGAGACCAGAAAAGTATTTTACTGCGAAGGGGTCTCGTAACATGCCAGGTCTGTCTGCAGCCACGCTGCCCTTTCTGGGTGGGACTTCCTCTCGGAGAGGCAGCGGAGACACCTCCATCTCTATCGACACCGAGGCGTCCATCAGGGAAATCAAAGACTCTCTAGCAGAAGTTGAAGAGAAATATAAGAAGGCTATGTTTTCCAATGCTCAGCTAGACAATGAAAAGACAAACTTCATGTACCAAGTTGATACCCTGGAAGATATGTTGCTGGAGCCTGACGAACAGCTGGCTGAATCTAGGCGGCAGTACGAAGAGAAAAACGAAGAATTTGAAAGGGAAAAACACGCCCACAGTATACTGCAGTTTCAGTTTGCTGAAGTCAAGGAAGCCCTGAAGCAAAGAGAGGACATGCTCGAGAAACATGGAATAATCCTAAATTCAGAAATAGCCACCAATGGAGAGACTTCCGACACTCTCAATAGTGTTGGATACCAAGATCCTACCAAGATGACGAAAGAAGAGTTAAATGCCCTCAAGTCGACAGGGGATGGGACCCTAGGAAAGCCAGTGAAGTGGAGGTGAAGAATGAAATCGTGGCAAATGTGGGGAAAAGAGAAATCTTGCACAATACTTAGAAAGAACAACATACAGAGGACACAGTGAAGGATTGTGTGGACATAGAGGTATTCCCTGCTGGTGAGAATACCGAGGACCAGAAATCCTCTGAAGACACTGCCCCATTCCTAGGAAACTTAGCAGGTGCTACCTATGAGGAACAGGTTCAAAGCCAAATTCTTGAGAGCGCTTCTCTCCCTGAAAACACAGCACGGGTTGAGTCAAATGAGGTCATGGGTGCACCAGATAACAGGACCAGAACTCCCCTTGAGCCATCCAACTGTTGGAGTGACTTAGATGGTGGGAGCCACACAGAGAATGTGGGAGAGGCCACGGTGACTCAGGTTGGAGAGCAGGCAGGCACAGTGGACTTGTGTCCTTTAGGGCATAGTGATGACACAGTTTATCATGATGACAGATGTATGGTAGAGGTCCCCCAAGATTTAGAGACAAGCATAGGGCATAGTTTAGAGAAAGAATTCACCAACCAGGAAGCAGCTGAGCCCAAGGAGTTTCCAGTGCAGAGTACAGAAGCAGGTAGGGATCACAACGAAGAAGAGGGTGAAGAAACAGGATTAAGGGATGAGAAACCAATCAAGACAGAAGTTCCTGGTTCTCCAGCAGGAACTGAGAGCAAGGGTCAGGAGGCGAGAAGTCCAAGTACAGTTGACACTCAGAGTGAACCCTTAGATATGAAAGAGCCAGATGAAGAAAAGAATGACCAACAGGGAGAGAGGCATTGGACTCATCACAGAAGAAGAAAAAGAACAAGAAAAAGAGAAGAAGAAAAAATCCCCAGTACCCATAGAAACCCTTAAAAATGTTAAAAAAAAGAGTTAACTTATCAGAACACGGATTTAAGTGAAATGAAGGAAAAGCAGGTAAAGTCTACTGACAGAAAGTCAGCAGTGGAAGCCCAAAACGAGGTGACTGAAAATGCAAAACAGAAAATTGCTGCAGAAAGCGGTGAAAATGTTGATTGTCCAGAGAATCCTAAAATTAAGTTGGATGGAAAACTTGACCAAGAAGGCAATGATATAAAAACAGCAGCTGAGGAGGTACTAGCTGATAGACACACATTAGATTTTGAGGATGTCACAGTTCAATCATCAGGCCCAAGGGTTGGTGGTGAAGAATTACGTGAAGATGTTGCAAAAGATAATGCTAAAATAGATGGTGCCACTCAAAGCAGTCTTGAAGAACCAGAGAGTGAAGATGCAGATGGCTGCACCCTGCCCAAAAATGAAAGTCCCTCACAGGACATTAGTGATGCCTGTGAAGAAGAAAGTACAGAGAGGTGTGGGATGTCAGAACATCCAAGTCAGATTTCATTGTGTTGCATTCATCGTGCTTATGAGACACAGGTGGGCAGCAAACGAGACTATCCCTCCAGTCCCCATGGATTGGAAATGTTCCCACTTTTTTATGAACTCATTGCAGTATCTCCGTCTCCCTTTCCCCAAAGGACAGCCTTTCCTGCCTCAGGGAAGAAGAGAGAGACAGACTACAGTGATGGAGACCCATTAGATGTGCACAAGAGGCTGCCATCCAGTGCTGGAGAGGACCGAGCCATGGTGCTGGGGTTTGCCATGATGGGCTTCTCAGTCCTAATGTTCTTCTTGCTTGGAACAACCATTCTAAAGCCTTTTATGCTCAGGTAAGAAACAGAGGAAGGAAATCTAGAGTTTTCAATTCAGATAAGATCCAGGCACAATGGTAAAGGAGGAGAGGCTGGCTTTGGTTTCTCAATCTGTGACTCTCTGACATGGTCCAGAAAAAGAAAAATACAATTCCTCTTCTGCTGTCAGTGCTGGGGGCAGCTGGGTGTGGAGGAAGAGGTGGCGAGAAAGTCAAAGATATTCCCCTGCACTGCCTCCTTCCATCTCATAATCTATATATACCTCCAAATACGTAATCCACAAATTATAGTTTATTCATTTAGGTCATAAATCCTCCCCTTAAAATGTTGATATTCCAAGAGAGAGTTAAACCTTGTATGCAAACACAATAGAAGTTTTTTGAGTCTGAATTTTTTGAGTTTGACAGTGTCTACCTGGCACATAGTAGTTGCTCAATACATATTAGTTTCCTTCCTTTTAATTAGGTTCTTTATTCAATATATGTAGTGATACAGTTGACCCTTGAACAACATGGGTTTGAATTTTGAGAATCCACTTATAAATAGATTTTCTTCTGTGCCTGCCACCCCTGAGACAGTAAGACCAATCCCTCCTTTTTCTCCTCCTCCTCAGCCTGCTCAACATGAAGAGGACAAGGAGAGGACCTTTATGATGATCCACTTCCATTTAGTGAATAGTAAACATGTTTTCTCTTCCTTATGATTTTTTTCTTCAATTTTTAAGCTCTGGGGTACATGTACAGAATGTGCAGTTTTGTTAGAAAGGTAAACGTGTGCCATGGTGGTTTGCAGCACAGATCAACCCGTCACCTGGGTATTAAGCCCAGCATGGATTAGCTATTCTTCCTGATGCTCTCCTTCCCCACCCCACTGAGAGGCCGCAGTGTGTGTTGCTCCCCCCTATGTGTCCATGTGTTCTCATCATTCAGCTCCCACTTATAAGTGAGAACATTCAGTGTTCGGTTCTCAGTTTCTACATTAGTTTGCTGAGGATAACAGCTTCCAGCTTCATTTCATCCATGTCCCCGCAAATGACATGATCTTGTTCTTCCTTAGGATTTTCTTTTCTTTTTTTCTGAGACAGAGTCTTGCTCTGTTGCCAGGCTGGAGTGCAGTGGTGCGATCTTGGGTCACTGCAAGCTCTGCCTCCCGAATTAAAGCAATTCTCTTGCCTCAGCCTCCTGAGTAGCTGGGATTACAGGCGCCCGCCACCATGCCCACTAATTTTTGTATTTTTAGTAGAGATGGGGTTTCACCATGTTGGCCAGGCTGGTCTTGAACTCCTGACCTTGTGATCTGCCCACCTCGGTCTCCCAAAGTGCTGGGATTACAGGCGTGAGCCACCATGCCTGGGCATGATTTTCTTAATATTTTCTTTTCTCTAACTTATTTATTTATTTTTTTAAGAGAAGGGGATGGGCCTGGTGTGGTGGCTCACGCCTGTAATCCCAGCACTTTGGGAGGCCGAGATGGGCGGATCACGAGGTCAGGAGATCGAGACCATCCTGGCTAACACAGTGAAACCCCGTCTCTACTAAAAATACAAAAAAATTAGCCGGGCGCGGTGGCGGGCACCTGTAGTCCCAGCTACTCAGGAGGTTAAGGCAGGAGAATGGCGTGAACCCAGGAGGTGGAGCTTGCAGTGAGCTGAGATTGCGCCACTGCACTCCAGCCTGGGCGACTGAGCAAGACTCCATCTCAAAAAAAAAAAAAAAAAAGAGAAGGGGCTTGCTCTGTCACGCCGGACTGCAGTGGTGTGATCATAGCTCATTGCAGTCTTGAACTCCTGGGCTCAAGCAATCCTCCCACGTCAGCTTCCTGAGTCAGTGGGATTACAGGCATGAGCTACTGTGCCTGGCTATTCTAGCTTATTTTATTGTAAGAATTCAGTATATAATACATATAAAAATACAAAATATGTCTTAATCAACTGTTTATTGGTAAGGCTTCCAGTCAACAGTAGGCTATTAGTCATTAAGTTTTTTTTTTTTTTTGAAGCAGGGTCTCACTCTGTCACCCAGGCTGCAGTGCAGTGGTGCAATCATGGCTCACTGCAGCCTCGACCTCCTGGGCTCAGGTGATCCTCCTGCCTCAGCCTCCCAAGTAGCTGGGACCACAGGTGTGTGCCACCACACTTGGCTAATTTTTAAATTATTGGTAGAGATGGGATCCCCCTATGTTGCCCAGGATGGTTGTGAACTCCTAGGCTCAAGTCATTCTTCTACTTTGGCCTCCCAAAGTGCTGGAATTATAGAATTATAGGCATGAGCCACCATGCCTGACCAGTAGTTAAGTTTTTGAGGAGTCAAAAGTTATATGCAGATTTTTAACTGCAGGTTTGGGGGTGTGATGTTGGCATCCCTAACCCCTGAATTGTTCAATGGTCAACTTTAGTTGCTACTTATTAAGTATATGCTGTATGCTCAATACATACTATATTTTATCCTACTTAAACCTACAGCAGCCCATGACGGAAGTGTTATTATTTTTGTTTTCATTTTATAAATGAGAAAGCTGAGGCTCAGAAAGGCCAAGTAACTTGCCCAAGTTCACATAGCCGGTGAATAATATGCCTGTCATTCTAACATGACTTGCTTCTTAATACCTAAATGATGTTTCCTGAAATGAGGGGAATGGGGGTTCTGATTAGGGAAGGGGAGGAGCTATTTAATTTTGTAGGATGGCCCACACAACATGTGGTACTCTGGGGCCAGGTCAGTTCAGGGTAAAAGGAAGGCAAGGGGTGCTTTTTGGGTAGTGCTTTATTTTTGGACAGCGCTTTATTTTTGGACAGCCCTTTTTTTTTGGACAGCCAAAGAGCAACAGAAGGCCCACGGGGAGTAGAAGAGGAAGGCCTAGGAGTTCAGTGAGGGAAAGGGGTCATAAAAAAGGAAGAGAGTGGCCTACTTCTGTTATTTATGATTCATCTCCTGCCATTCCTAGGTTACCATTGTTAGGGGAAAGATGTAGAGGTCACCATTTACTACAGCATACGGTGCCACTGTTGGAAGAATTCCAGAAGAAGCTTCTCTCTGGTATTAGCACCAGGAGAAGCTGTGCTGCTCCTGATAACCAGCTTACTTTCATTTAATGGACACCAGGAGTCTTGTATCTGGTTGTATTTCCTTCATTGCTTTGGCTGCTAGGAAGCCCAGAGGCAAATTTATAGCTCAGTTCTCATAACTACAAGGGATCTTATGGTCTGCAGATTACATGTTTGTACCTCACTTTTTTTTTAACTTTTTTGTTTTTTTTTAGAGATGGGATCTCACTATGTTGTCCAGGCTAGTCTGAAACTCCTAGGCTCAAGCAATTCTCCTGTCTTGGCTATACCTCACTTCTGACTTCATTCTGTCTTTTTTTCTTCTTTTTCATTTACTCCTTTTCCCCTCATCATATATATATATATATGCATTACATGTCTATGTCATGTGATTGAATGTTTGAATGTATGGGAATGTTGAGTAAATGTGCATGTGTGTGCACAGGCAGATTAGATTATTTTTAAAAATGTGACATATTTGGGAGATGGCTTGAGGGTACCTTCTGCAAGCTGGTACCAAACTGTTGCTCATAATTAAGTTTTACTTTTCTAGGCATTCCTGGAAATTATTTGGTTAAATTAATTAAGTGAATGTCTAAGAGTGGTGAGTTCTCATCTCGCTCTTGCCTTACATCTTGTGCCATCTCATAGAGTAGTTTTGCTCCATGAAGGGTGGTAGTTAAGAAGGCCTGGGTAGTTCATACCTATCCCCACCCCCTCAACCTCTCATCTCTCAATCAGATGATGGATTTTGTCACAGCTGTAGCCAAATACACACCCGATACTATTGAAGGAACATACTTATTTTTTAGCCTTAAATACATCCCTGGTTCCACCTGAAAGGCTCTGACCGGGGCCTTGTGCATAGGACAGAATGTCCCACTCTATTTTGAAGCTTTCTAAAATCTTCAAGGAAAATTCAAATCATACTCAGTTCAGTACTTGGTCAAGATTTAGAGAGCTTAATTCTAACAGATAAAAAAGTAACCCTAAATTATTATTTCAAGATGCCTAGTTAAAATAAGTATATAAATTAATTTAGTGAAAAAGCAGGCCAGTGCTGAATCTGTGAAATAATCTTATTTTCCCCTTTTGTATTTTCAGTTGCCCAATATTTTTTCTTTGGCCACATCTAGTGATTTTTATACCCCAGACTTTGAGGCCATGTTAAACTGCACAGTGTGTCTCAAGTTTGTTATATTAATAAGGGAAAATGATTATTTTGGTCAAAGAGATTAATGAGAGTGCATTATGAACCTAGCTAAATATTGCTTTTCGAACATTCTTACTTTTCTTTGTGTGTGTGTGTGACAGAATCTGGCTCTGTTGCCCAGGCTGGAGTGCAGTGGCACAATCTTGGCTCACTGAAACCTCTGCCTCCTGGGTTTAAGCAATTCTCCTGCCTCAGCCTCCCGTGTAGCTGGGATTACAGGTGCCCGCCACCACGCCCAGCTAATTTTTGTATTTTCAGTGAAGACGTGGTTTTGCCATGTTGGCCAGGCTGGTCTCAAACTCCTGGCCTCAAGTGATCTGCCTGCCTCGGCCTCCCAAAGTGCTGGGATTATAGGCATGAGCCACTGCACCTGGCCCTGCTTTTCAAACATTCTGACTTTAGAGCTTGCTAATCTAACTTATTATGTTTAAGGAACCAGTAAGTAAACACAGGGGTCCACCTATATGTGAGTGTAAGGGTATATGAAGAGCTGGTCTCATATATTCAATCAAAGCATTTCCTCTTCCCCTCGTTTACTTTGTCTTGGACTTGTTTTCAAATTATTTCATACATATACACATGTCGTTTCTCTTCAACATCACCACAAGGTCTTCATGGCAGGAATTTTGTCTGTCCCTTCTCATAGCACCTGGGATGTTTTGCATATGTATTACATGTGAAAATTCTCAAGAAATTTTCCAAGTAAAATTTAATTCAGGCCAGGAGCGGTGGCTCACGCCTGTAATCCCAGCACTTTGGGAGGCCAAGGTGGGAGGATCATGAGGTCAGGAGTTCAAGACCTGCCTGGCCAATGCAGTGAAACCCCATCTCTACTAAAAATACAAAAAATTAGCTGGGCGTGATGGTGCGCACCTGTAATCCCAGCTACTCAGGAGGCTGAGGCAGGAGAATCACTTGAAACCAGAAGGTGGAGGTTGCAGTGAACCGAGATTGCGCCACTCCAGCCTGGGCAACGAGAGTGAAACTCCGTCCCCCCACCCAAAAAAAAATTAATTCAGTATAGCACTTATTAAACATCTACTCAGTGAGAAGCATTCTGTTTCATGCTTTGAGGAACCTACAGATGAATTGGATATAGCTCTTGACCTCTAGGAACTTAACTGATAGCAAAAATATGGTAAGTATTCTACTGAGAGATTCCACGTATGATTTACACTTGCCTGTTTGGAAGTAGCGGGTGTGTGGAAATGTACCTTGTTGCCAGAAATTGTGTAGGCTATGCTGACCAACGGCCCTGTAGTTAGACTCCTTCCAAAGGCACATTTTCATCAGGACAAGCCAGTGCATCTTGAGGTGATGAAGCATGAGAGATGATGAGATTCCTGAGTGTGAATCTTGGTGGTTACAGTATTATGGTAATGCTAACACTGTTTACACTGTGGTTCTCCAAATACCTGCATCTTAAATACTACTAAAGTTTCCTGGGCCTCAAGTCAGACCTACCAAACCAGAATCTCTGGAATGAAGCCCTGGAATCCACAGTTTAACAAATTCTTCATTCTAACAAACTCACAGGTGATTCTGAAGTTTGAAAACCATTGGTGTAGTGAGAAATATGCCAGTAGGGTCATCAGAAGTGAGGTGGAACTTGGCACTTTGCGGCTCTTTTCTCCAACTCTGTGTCTTCCACGCCCCCTGATTATTATGTGCCTGCTGTAAGGATCCTGTGCCACCTCAAAATACACAAATGCCTTGTACACAAATGCCTTGGGCATTGTGTACATAAGCTCGTAACCACACCAAAATGTAGAATGAAATTTTCTAGTTAAGTGAAGAACATTTTTTTTTTTCGAATTGAAGCATTCAGAGAGAAGAATCGACCTGCACTGCCATCCACACAGATATCATGGGCGACTGGCTGGACTGTGCCTTCACCTGTGGTGTGCACTGCCGCGGTCAGGGGAAGTACCCGTGTCTTCGGGTGTTTGTGAACCTCACGCATTCAGGTCAGAAAGCTCTCCTACGTTATAATGAAGAGGCTGTCCAGATAAATCCCAAGGTATTGTAAAGTTTAAAGAGTTCTTATGACAGCAACCCTACCCTGCCAGACTGTCCCTAGCAGGGTACATAAATAACCCAGGGCTGTCTTTAGGGATAAATCTATTTTTTTGGAGTGAACATTTTTATAGTGATCAAATCAGGATAAATGAAGCTTTCTTCTTGGTGGAGAAATGGGGTATAAAGGAGAGAAATTATTCCAATTTCACAACTTCGTGTCTGGAATTTATAGGCTGAGCCATGAGTAGTCATTTGTGGGGAGTCTTTCCTTTGGAGATTCCACTCCCCACCATATAAAATATGCTACAACGTACTCACAGTCTCCCTTGAATCAAGCGAGTAATTTTTCTTATCAAATAAATGTAAAGATTATTTTTATTTTAATAAGTTACACAATGGGTTCATATGATTTAACGAATTATAGAAATGATCCCTGAAAGTATAGTCTTTCATATGATTTAAAATTTATATTTATACGTAACTATAAAAGTTGAGTTGTGTTAGATTAGTTGACATTTACACTTTATTGTCTTTAAGCATCAATTTCAATCTGATGACTTTTGTTTTCTATTTTGAATGCAATGATTTTTAAGATTTCAAACATTTCGTAGGCCTTTAGCACAGTTCCTCAAGTACCTAATGGATATGGTAATATACCTCAAGCTTTTTTGAAAAAAGTCACCAGCTGACAGAGCTGCCTTCTCCACTGGTTCTGTCTCCCTGGAACCAAAGTTCAGGTGGGGCTCCCTCTCTGTGAGTCTAGAGCAAAAGCCTCAATGTGCTTTTCTTCAGGGTAATATTTTGCTACAGGAGATCAAGACAGAGACAACAGAGGCATTACTACGTGTTGAAAGCTCATAGTAAGGCTCAATACATTTTTGTTCAATGGACAAATGGATTCATACTGTCCAAGAGACCAAGAACCTGCATGTGGGGAGGAGTCATATTCCTTATGAAGTTGATCACTGACTCTCCTGCAATGTCGTATAAAGTAAGAATTCCCTTCCACATCCTTGCTTAATGACTGGAAATGGCCATTTCACTGTGGCCCTCCAATCAACCCTTTCCCATGAGCTATGTAATATTTTACCACCTTCTAAGATTGAAAGTGCCCACTAATAACTTCAGCCTGAAGCTATTTCATAATAAAAACTGTTAAGTATTTGGTATTGGTGACAGTGCCTTTATCTTTTTCCCTCCTCCATATTCCTAGTGCTTTTACACACCTAAGTGCCACCAAGATAGAAATGATTTGCTCAACAGTGCTCTGGACATAAAGGAATTCTTCGATCACAAAAATGGAACCCCCTTTTCATGCTTCTACAGTCCAGCCAGCCAATTTGAAGATGTCATTCTTATAAAAAAGTATGACCACATGGCTATCTTCCACTGTTTATTTTGGCCTTCACTGACTCTGGTAGGTGGTGCCCTGATTGTTGGCATGGTGAGATTAACACAACACCTGTCCTTACTGTGTGAAAAATATAGCACCGTAGTCAGAGATGAGGTAAGTGGAAAAGTACCTTATATAGAACAGCATCAGTTCAAACTGTGGAGTATGAGGAGGAGCAAAGGAAGGAGGCAGAGAAATCTTAAGACGGTAGCCAAATTAAAGTGCCGGCCTTCAGATGTCTGTGATTTCTGCACCCGAGGACCTAATTATGCCTGTCTGCAAACTAACAATGTAAAAGGTAATAATTAAAGCTAAGTATCATATTTTCACGTGGGAAAAAATTTAAAAGCCTCATTTTGTATTCTATTTATTTCTATAAATACATACAAATTCACCATCTTTTCTAATCCCAATCTCTTTCCAAATGAGCTAAGGAAGCACTTTCTTTTTCCTGCATAGCAAAATGAGTTCAAGATATTCTTTGCCTAATTTCAGCTCTAGCTAGAACTAGTCAATATGGAAATAAACAATGAGGGTATCTAACCTACTGAACACTGAACCATCAGCCTAACTCTATGCAATATAGTCATACTAAAATATTTCTCATAAAAAAGTTCTTAACAGTTCTTTCACTATACGAAGATAAAAATCTGGTAGAAAACTTAAGAAAACATGGACCTAACATATTTATTATAGTTTTTTCTTTTTTTTCCTTTTTGAGATGGAGTTTTGCTCTTGTTGCCCAGGCTGGAGCACAGTGGCACGATCTTGGCTCACTGCGACCTCTGCCTCCTGGGTTCAAGCAATTCTCCTGCTTCAGCTTCCTAAGTAGCTGGGATTACAGGTGTGTACCACCACGCCCAGCTAATTTTTGTATTTTTAGTGTAGACAGGGTTTCACCATGTTGGTCAGGCTGGTCTTGAGCTCCTGACCTCAGGTGATTTGCCTGCCTTGGACTCCCAAAGTGCTGGGATTACAGGCGTGAGCCACTGCGCCCGGCCTTAGTTTGTTCTTTACCAGTCTAGACAGCAGAGGAAAGCTGCTGCCTAGAAAATTCACCAAGTTTAGAGTTACTAGTATTTAGCCTTGTCATGTACCATGTAATTTTTCTTTCAGTAACATTTTTCTAGTTAATTATGCTTTTCATAAGCTCATTTCCTTTGTGCACTTTCTGGTGGAAAAAATGGGCCAGAAATATGAAGAAGCTATACTGGATTTCAACATTCATCTCAGATGATCCACATCATATTAGGCTGGTGCAAAAGTAATTCCAGTTTTCGCTGTTACTTTTAATGGCGAAAAACTGCAATTACTTTTGCATCAACCTAATAGAAAAGTCCCACATGGGTAGTCAACAATTGTCTGTACTTTAATTAATGAATCAACCATGGTTATTAAATGATGTCATAGGCTCTCAACAAATGCTTTCCAGATTGATTAAGCTGAATCTATGAGTGGAAAAGAGAGTTTGGTCTGATTTTCCAAAGTGCCTCTAAGTATCTTTAAAATTTTATTATATTCAAAAATCTTAAATTATGGACAGCAGAATGAGACATTTGAAGCTACTTTTAATCAAACAAAAAACTGATTCTAAGTTTAATGCCTTTTAGCAATTAATTTCAGGACACACATAACTAAATTAGCTGAATACAGCAATATTGACTTGATCAGTAATGAATCATCTTGGTGTTTTCCTTTCTAGTGTGTAATGGTGGAAAGAACGTGTCTCAGAGTAGGATTTATTTGACTTTGTAGGCCATAATTACAACTTTGGGCAAATAAGCTAACCTGTGTAAACCTCTCTTTTCTCATCTATAAAATGAGGATAACCTGTTCTTTCACGCAGTTATTTTACGGAATAAGCAAAGTAGGGCATGTGAAACACTTTAGCTTAGCTTCTAGCATCTAGTAGGGGTGCTCAAAAATGTTAGATTATTTATTTTAAAATCTGCTAGGTTATAACATTCAGTGAGCCTTGGTACTTTTCACTGGACAGCTGGTATAGAGGCTAGGGATAGGGAGCTGCAGTTCATTTTCCCTGCCCCCACCCCAGTTCTCTTGGCTAAATGTGATACGCATTTAAGGCCCAGAACCTGCTGTTTAAAAGGTTGTGGTAAACTATTTTGTATACCAAAGACTTCTCTGTAATAAAATATATATGTACACATGAACATTTTATATGCATGTACATTTTAAATCATTCTGCAAATTGAAATTCTATACTTTTCTTAAGGGCACATCTCTATTCCATTTCTTTGTAAATTTGACTTCTACCTAACAATCTGCAATTGTTGGGATTTTTTTTTTTCCCTAACAAATTCAAAACTGCTAATTTAAAATGTAAAGTGTGTGTTTCAATTACCACAGTTTTCCATTTAGATAGGAGCTACCTGATTCATTCCAGCAAAGAGAGTTATTATCCCTGGAGAACAAAGTCAATTCAAAATTATTTAAACCATTTGGCAAATAAATGAAATTTAAGTAATTATTTGCTTAATTGCTCAGAAATACTAAGTTGTTAATGCCTATGTGCATTACTGGTCAAAGAAAAGCCCACACTTACCTTTTGCAATGTTTATGAGAACTGAAAGCAAAACCAGTTTGCTTCTAGCCTAACTTCATTTCTAGGTTCTGATCTTCAAATGACTTGGAAAAAAGTCCACTTACCTATTACATATACATACATACATTCATACACAGATGTATATACATATATTTCTTAAAATACAAGCATATCATTCTTTATGCTTAAAGGAAGTAAATATTTAAACATACATTTCTTTAATATTCATCACTTTACTGGAGCAGAAAAACTGGCTTTTAAGGTATAATAGTTTCAGATTTTCAATCAAGTATTCTTAGTCATTACTGAAAACTCAAATTCAGCTAAATTTTGATTATTAACAACACTGGCTTGCTTTTCAAAAGGAATGGCAAAAGAGAATTATCACAGTTTTTTGCTTATGTAGTACACTAAGGATTGTTTGGACACAAGTCAAAGTAATTTTTCTTTTTTTTTAATAAACGGCGTGATGTTACAGACTGCAGAGTTAAAGAAAAGCAGACATTGACAGTTTCTGATGAGCACAAACAGTAAGTGCAGTCACAGGCCAAACTTCTTGCTAGGAACAGCAAGACTGGGAGAGGTCTTAAATTTAGTGATACTGTTATTCTATATTCTCAATATAATAACACATGCATCTTGCTGTGTCAAATGCTTTTTGGGCCATCATTAAAAGGACATTAAAAACGTTTTTCTTGTAATGAATGCAGTATACCACAGGACTTCAATTCATTGAATGACATATAGAGAAATAAACTTGCTACAATGGGGCCAAAAGGGTGGTTCGAATTTCTTGTTAAAGCTTCCAGGTGAACATTTGACGTGTTAGTAGTCTTCTTTTGGTAGTGTCACATTCCCCAAGGTATTAAAATGTTATGCTCCAAAAGGGTATATTCTTTTAGATTTTATTCAACCCAATTAGGTCTGAGGACTGAATCATACTGAAACCATTAACTTCATTTGAAACTTAAAACATTTTTGAAATCAGATGAAGGCCAAGTTCTCCAACCACTCTTAGGAACATAAATTGAACAAGGGACTTTTTAAAAAATGAAATAAAAACAAAATTAAATAAAAATGAAATAAATAGATAACGATTTTGGAAATTCATCCTAGAATTTAGTCTGATTATATTTTAATATGAAACAATGAAGGTTTTCTGCCTCCTTCCTAACCTAGAAAAATTGACAAAAATAAGAATACCTAAAAGTATACATGGTTCTTAGCATAACCACAAAATTATTGTAGTGACAGATTTAATAAGGTTGCAGATAGATTCATAGACTTTAATTGGCTAACAAAATACATTTAAAAACCTTTTCTGTACTTACCTACATGAGGAATGGAGTATACTGTTGGTAGAAAAATCATTTACCTACTATATATGCACAAGGGACTAATTTTTTTTCTCCACTAAAACTCTTATATGTAGTTGTGTAAAAACTAAGTCAGAAAATTTCCTCATGGCTCACACCTGTCACTTTATGCTAACTAGCAAGGCTGGAATATTAACATACCTAAAATCAAGCAGAAGAAATGGCGCTGCACTAATAAAAAGGAGGTGCAAAACCTTAAGTGGAATACGTTAATGAAGTTTATTTAAAGACTAACATCCCAACTTGGGAAACTCCTAATAAATTCTAAACTCTTCTGAATTTTAGAACCTTGATATTTCTTTACACCTTTTATAAAAGATGCCTCTTGACTAGGGCTAAGCAAGCAGTGTGTACCCAAACAGAAGTGTGTGCAAGTATACACACCAAATGCACTAATAATGAAGAAGAGAGAACAAAATGAATCTCAAATGCCAAATTCGGGAACCTCCTCAACTACTGCCTTTTTCAAATGGCTGGACCAACGATTAAACTTCAGCCAAGTTTTTTTAAGGTCTTCCATATCATTAAAAACAAGGCATGCCAACTTGACTTTATAAATCTAAAATTCAGTGATCTGCACAATTTCTGAGCTTGACGTATTGAATTGTGACTCATCTATTTTTCTTCCCATTTTCCTTCTGAGGTAGAGTTACCAATCCAATTTTATCAGGACCACAGATATTTCGAGCTAAACCCCATAATCTTTTCATACAGTAAAAATAATTTTTATGAAAAAAGAAAACAGGCTTCCCAGGCCATGGCACATAGATATATTTACAATTTTTAATGTAATAATTAAAAATGGTATTGAGTTTATATTTTAAAAAACAGCCCAGCTGTATTATTCTGTCACCAAGAATTATTAATTGAGGATGCTGTCAATGCTGAATTTTACAGTTCAGCCTTCACAATCCCATCCATGATGAAGAGTTAATTCTCTTACGGTATACAATATACTCTCACAACTTTCAGCCTTCTCTTAAAGACATGCCCTAAATGAGCAGGATGGATATAAAGAATGTAATTCATTCAAACGACTCCTCCCTGTTCTGCCCCCTCCCCTCACATTCCCCTCTTCTCAAAAACATCTGAAGTATGAAAGTTGTCTTTAAATAGTGAAAGCACCACAATCACATATTATCTTTAAACTTAAATATTTTAGTGATGTCTTGGACATCAAAATAATTTCTTAAGGTGGACTCTGAGTATGTGGGTCCAGCCCAGGTCTGCAGTTTGTGCAGACATAGAAAAAAGAGGAAGTTTAAATATTCAGAAAAGGTTAACAGGCTAGCTTTAAAATACTGCTGGAAATTAAATTTCTTCAGAGTTGGCAAGCATGGGCTATTGATCAAAATATGAATTAAACGGATTTACATCATTAAGAAAAAAAAATCCATGTTATGTGCTGTGAAATTTCCATGATGCCTTTCAAATAGGCTGCTCACAATTTTTTTTTATAATTCCAAATCACTCGATTTTTATGGAAAAAAGAATACAGATGGACTGTGTTTTACCTATGTGAAAGTCACCAATCCATTTAAAATAAAATCCAAGAGGGCATATACAGTCTAATCAAGTCATCATTTTCCTGATTAATAAGAACTACACTTTACACAAAATACTTTATCAGCAGCTGTTTTCATCAAAAAATCAATAGTTTCACAGTTGAAAAAGTTACACATTAAAATATTTTACAATGCATTATATATTCACCAGGTTCCCATTTTCGAATGGGCTTTTAATATAAAGCAGAATAGAAGGGAAAATCTCAAAGTTGATTACTTTGACACTAAGTTTTACATAGGACACTAAGAACCACAAAAAGCTTAGGTTCTATTGTAAAATAGCAACCAAATTCCATTCTTCTTTTAAAAATCCAATTAGAAACATCTTTTTTAAAAAACAAATTCCACAATAAGAGTAACAGATTTCAAATTAACAGTAGTCTAAAAATCTTCAAAATAAATGGTTTTGTATAGCTGAGAATATGGTAGAAAGTGAAAGCATAATTTTCGAACAGTCATTTCTTACTACAGTGTGTTTAAAATTATTTTTATTATTTTCTTTAGACTTTTTCTCAAAATAATTACTCAAGGAAATATTTCTTAAGTGGCCCAATAAAACTGTAGAGCCAATAGTCAGTTACACCATATTCAAGGACAAGGATAGTCAGCTATAGATAGGAACTGTCTAAACCATGAGAACTGATCGCTGATACTGAAGTACCCAAAGTGGCTATATTATCCCTGACTTGAAACAGATCTTAGTCACCCATGTAGCATTTAATTCAATGCTTGGTTCTTTGCCTTATTTCTTTCTTAGGTCGCAATCTATAGTCTTTATATAATTTGTCTACATTTCTTCTAATAGAATTAATTTGGTTGTAGTAACTTTTGAAAATAAATGTAAATGATGAAATCGGCCATGTGGTTTGTGCATTTTAATGGTGGAGAGGTCCTGGGAGGAGGGGAGACAACTATCCGGACTGATAGATAAAAATGCAAAAGTGGTATAAATTTTGTGCAAGGAGGCTCACAGCATTTTTGGCACTCGGGTAAAACACAGTTCTCTGTTAAATCTTCAGTTTCTACCATCAAAGTTTCAGATTTGTACCATTTTACTGAGTTTTCCTATAATTTAACCCTGATATTGAAAAGGCTGGGATGTTAGTATGTATCAACTGCCTATATCTAAACAACACAAAATGTTAATAAGTTTTAATAAGTTATGAAATTTTCTATAACTGCAAAATAATCTTTCTGGTTTCCTGCTTAAAACAGAGTTTAAATTCTGCTTAACTATTGCAAGACAGTTTGCAGAAATAAGTTCCCTTAATCTTCAAATTTATTTTTCTTGTTGGCAATATTATATACATGCTTTAGTGAAATACCTAAATTTCCAATAATTATGCCCTTTAAGGGATCTAAAATAGCCAGATATTAAGAGTATTGGTATTAGAGTCCCTTGTTCACTACTCAAGACTTCAACTATAGGTAACAGATTTCATAAATGAGTATTTTAAAGTGATGCTGTTTTACTAGAGTATACAATGTTCACTCTTTATAAAGTTGTTTTCCAATAATATGCCTAATCTAAAAAACTGTCAATAATTATTGCACTTTTTTGATGTGGCACCTGGACATCTGCTAAAGCTAATTTCCTAGGACATTAATCATTCATTTCAAATACAGAGTAAAATATCAGATTCTAGAAGGATGACTAGCAGTAGCCTCTACATCTTGGGTTAATGTTTTTCAAAAATGTCCTGTGCTCAAATAGTATTTAATAAAGTTGGAGAGTGAGCTCTGACTACTTGGGAATGAGACATGTTCTTAAAATGGTTTAATGTCCTACTTTGGAGATATGGATAAATAGTTTAAAAAGGTAAAAAGTTCATGGTTTCTATTCCCCCATATTTTAAAGTATGATTCATGAGTATACTTCAGTAAAGGGGTTTAAGGAATCAGGAAGATAGTCTAAATTGTGTTAATTCTGGTAACTAATTTCTTATGATTGAGATTCTCAATTATAAAAGAGAATGGAAGATGGGGGATTCACGTAAGTAATAAAAGGAAAGAAGATGAAGTTTTTATGTTTTCCGTAAGTAGTTGTACACTGGTTATTGGTATAAATGGGATAGTGCCTGAGCCTCATCTATAGACCAGGAAGAAAGCTGACCATGCTGCTACGAACAATAAAAAATCTGAGGTGCAAAACAATGCATGACTATGGGACAGATCATGTAAATAAAGAATATATATTAATGATAGTTTCTATAATATAAATAGCCTTTAATAAAAAAAATAATCTTTTTAATAACATTAATACTTCTATTTTCTGGAAAACATGCATGAAAAATGTATTCAGTTCAATTGCAGAAGGAGAAAAAAATCAACTTAAGGTGAATACTGTACAATTCTGGAATAAGAACTATTCCTGCTCATTCTTTTTCTATGATGATTTTTTTTTTTACTTTGTGGGAGCCCAGAATTTCCCTGGGAAATAAGAGTAAGATCCTTTAAATACTGTCCAGAAAAAAAAAAAAAAAAAACACCTTATAACAGGTCTCATTTGTGACTGCTTCCAAAACTGCAGATAAGACCTCAAATCATCAAAAGCTTTGATTTATTAAAAAGAAAAAGTCTCTGGTGAAATCTCAAGAGTCCCTTCCACCCCACGCATTTTTCTTCATTAAACAAGGAGTCAAAAACCCACTTCAAACTATAAATTGAACAGCAATGGAAAAATAAGAAATTTTCATTCTTTTCCAATCTTAATGTAATTTAACATAAACTCGTTTACTTACACCTAATGCAATAACAGCCTCCGTTGTGTCCACATTTCAAAACATAGAACATTTGCAAGACAAAAAAAAAAAACATCATTCTTTTTCCTTCTCCATCATTTCTATATATTTTGGGGATTTTTGTTTTGTTTTGTTTTTTAAAAAAAGATACAAATAATCTTCAAAGTTTACCTTTTTGGAATTAAGGCATAACATGAAACTGCGCATTATTCTAAAGCTTAATTTTGAAATGAACTAGTTTAAGTGCTATCAAACCCTGTTTGCGTTTACATTATTTAAATTATATAGTATTTTATTTCTGTTCTTGCTGTAAATTCTAATGCTGTTCATGGATTGTGCAATTCCTATGCAATCGGTCTTTGCCTGCTGACAGTTATTAACAGTGCAGTGTGGAATCCAGAGAGTGAGTTTTCATTTTCTCAGTTATCTTTTCAGTTCAATGCATGCTGTTTAATTGTGTGGAAGATCCAATCCATTTTTGTTGTCCAGCCACCATGATGTGCATCATTCATTTGTTTCATGAAATACTCCAAAGCCTCTTGCTCAGTTTTATCTAAGGCTAGGGTCTTTCGAATGTATGCAATGTCATCAAAAGATTGTAGTTCTGGCATTCCAGAGCCAAGCATCATTGAGAAAAGATTTATGAAGAGATTGGCATGCTGTCGAATAGCTAGATAAGCCTTGTAACACATCTCCTGAAACCTGTAAGTAATAAGAACAGTTTGGTCAGTATGGAGCAAATGATGTTAATACCTTCAGATCTTTGCTCAAATGTCACACAATTAGAGAGGCTTTCGTAGACAAAGCTATAAAAAATAGCATTCCTCTCTCACTTCTCTTACCAACATCTTTTGATTCCCTTTACCCCACTAGAATGTAAACTTCATGAGAATAAGGACTTTTCAAAAACTGCTTTATTACCAGCACCTACAACAATGCCTGGCATGTCAGGAGTAGTAAGTATTAAATGTATGAATTGGTCCATAGTAAATCTTTTTGTGCTTAAGCTAGAGTCAGGACTGTGTTATAGACAAAGCAGAATTTTATAGAAGGTTGTAAAAAGTACTTTAAAGTCTGATATAGTCTAATGAGATACCATAAGGTGGTAAAAAAGTTATGAATAAACAAGGTGATTATGGTTGACTGACTTTCCTCTAATTGTATGACAAAAAAAGTCGTATTAAGCACTATACATTCTTTGTCAATACAGAGGTGGAGTCCAACTATTTAAAGCTCAGTAAATAAAAACATTTAATGTGTTATGAAGTTTAAGGATTACTTTCTGTTTAGGCCTTAATTAGCTCAACAAATTAAATTGTATTCCCTTTCCATTTTCCTTCACAGCATCACACAAATAAATACAAAAAAAAAAAACATATTAAAATAGTTTTTCACTCAACAAACTAGGCATAGAAGGGACTTACCTCAAAATAATAAAAGTCATGTGACAAACCCACGGCCAATATCATACTGAATGGGGAAAAGCTGAAAGCACTCCCCCTGGGAACTAGAACAAGACAAGGAAGCCCACATTGGCATCCAAATTGGAAAAGAGGAACGCAAACTATCGCTGTTTACCAATGACATAATCATATACCTAGAAAACCCGAGAGTTCTCCAAAAGACTCCTCGATTTCAGCCGGGTGTGGTGGCTCATTTCTATAATCCCAGCATTTTGGGAGGCCAAGACGGGAGGATCACCTGAGATCAGGAGTTCAAGACCAGCCTGGCCAACGAAGTGAAACCCCATCTCTACTAAAAAATACAAAAATTAGCTGAGCATGGTTGTGCACGCCTGTAATCCCAGCTACTTGGAAAGCTGAGACAGGAGAATTGCTTAAACCCAGGAGGTGGAGGTTGCAGTGAGCTGAGATCGCACCACTGCACTCTAGTCTGGGCGACAGAGCAAGACTGTCTCTCTTAAAAAGAAAAAAAAAAAAAAAAGACTCCTAGATTTGATAAATGAATTCAGTAAAGTCTCAGGTTACAAAATCAGTGTACACAAATCAGCAGCATTGCTATACACCAACAACAACCAAGCTGAGAATCAAATTAAGAATGCAAGCCCTTTTAACTTCAAAAAAATACCTAGGAATATACTTAACCAAGGGGGTGAAAGATCTATTCAAGGAAAACTACAAAACACTGCCACCATCATTTTTCACAGAATTAGAAAAAAAATCCTAAAATTCACATAAAACACACCAAAAAGGGTCTGAATAGCAAAAGCAAGACTAAGCAAAAAGAACAAATCGGAGGCATCACATTACTGGACTTCAAATTATACCAGAAAACTATAATTACCAAAACAGCAGATACACACAAAAGTAGACAAATAGACCAATGGAACAGAATGGAGAACCCAGAAATAAAGCCAAAAACTTACAATGAACTGATCTTAGACATATAAAAACATAAATTGGAGAAAGGACATCCTGTTTAATAAATGGTGCTGGGGAAACTAGCTAGCCACATGGTAAAAGAATGAAACTAGGTCCCTGTCTCTCACCTTATACAAAAATCAACTCAAGATGGATCGAAGACTTAAATCTAAGACCTGAAACCATAAAAATTCTAGAAGATAACTTAGGAAAAACTCTTTTAGACACTGGCCTAGGCAAATAATAAATGACTAAGACCCCAAAAGCAAATGCGACAACAACAAACAAAATAAACGGGACCTAATTAAACTAAAAAGCCTCTGCATAACAAATAATCATCAAAGTAAACAGACAACCCATAGAATGGGAGAAAATATTCCCAAACTATGCATCCGACAAAAGACTAATATCCAGAATCTATAAGAAACTCAAATCAGCAAGAAACAAACAATCCCATCAAAAAGTGGGTTAAGGTGGGGTGTAGTGGCCCAAGCACTTAGGGAGGCTGAGGCGGGTGGATCACCTGAGGTCAGGAATTCAAGACCAGTCTGACCAACATGGTGAAACCCTGTCTCTACTAAAAATACAAAAATTAGCCGTGCGTGGTGGCATGCGACTGTAGTCCCAGCTACTTGGGAGGCTAAGGCAGGAGAATCGCCTGAACCCAGGAGGTGGAGGTTGCGGTGAGCTGAGATCATGCCATTGTACTCCAGCCTGGGCAACAAGAGTGAGACTCCGTCTCAAAAAAAAAAAAAAAAAAAAATGTGGGCTAAGGACATGAAGAGACAATTCTCAAAAGAAGATATATAAATGGTCAACAAACATGAAAAAAATGCTCAACATCATTAATCATCAGGGAAATGCAAATTAAAACCACAATGAGATACCACCTTACTCCTGCAAGAATGGCCGTAATTAAAAAGTCAAAAAACAACAGATGTTGACGTGGATGTGGTGAAACGAGAACACTTATACACTCCTGGTGGGAATGTAAATTAGTACAGCCTCTATGGAAAACAGTATGGAGATTTCTTAAAGAACTAAAAGTAGATCTACCATTTGGTCCAGGAATCCCTCTACCCAGAGGAAAAGAAGTCATTATATCAAAAAGACATCTGCATGCATATCGTATGTTTATTGCAGCACAATTCACAATTGCAAAGATAAGAAACCAACGTAAGTACCCACTGACCAATGAGTGGATAAAGAAAGTGTACATATACACCACAGAATACTACTCCACCACAGAAAAGAATGAAATAATGTCTTTTGCAGCAACTGGGATGGAGCTGGAGGCCAGGAATGGAAAACCTGAAAATACAGTATGTTCTCACTTGTAAGTGGGAGCTAAGCTATAGGTACACAAAGGCATACAGAATGATATAATGGACTACGGAGACTCAGAAGGGAGAGGGTGGGAAGAACAGTGAGGGATAAAAAAAAAAGTATATACTGGGGGCAAAGCACACTACTTGGGTTACAGGTGCACTAAAATCTCAGACTTTACCACTATTTAATTCATCCATGTAACCAAAAACCACGTGTACCGCAAAAGCTATTGAAATATAATAAAATAAAAAACAAACAAAAAATAGTTTTTGCTAAAGTGGTAAAAGAACTTCTATTATTTTAGTTTATTTATTTTGATACAGGGTCTCACTCTCTTGCCCAGGTTGGAGTACAGGGGCATGATCATGGCTCACTGCAACCTCAACCTCCTGGGCTCAAGTGATCCTCCCATCTCAGCCTCCTGAGTAGCTGGGACTACAGTGCATGCCACCACGCCTGGCTACTTTTAAAATTTTTTTGTAGACATGAGTTCTCACTATGTTACCCAGGCTGGCTTCAATTCCTGAGCTCAAGTGATCCTCCAGCCTCGGCCTCCCAAAGAGTTGGGATTGCAGGCATGAACCACCACACCCAGCCAACATTTATTATTTTGAAATTGCTTGAAAAATATTGATTGTTTCTAACAGAGCAGCCAGAACTCTTTATTTTGTGTTTTTAATTTCTCGAGCTCACCTCTCAAATTCTCTTGTCTTTGTGCATTCTTGGGCTCCTTTACTAATCACTATTAAGAAATCCTGTGTCAAAACAAATGGCACACGTTCTCGTTTATAACCAAATTTTTTCTTCTTGTGATCCAAAAAGTGTCCAAAATCTATATGAAACAGCTTTCAAAAATAAGAAATTATGTTATAGTTTGATATATGCAGATACAAAATGTCTTGAATAAATTAAGAACACCAAAACATTTTAAACAGAGAAAACCATTACTTGTCCATCGTCTTTCACCATGATGTTACTATTGTGACGATCTCCAATTCCCAAAATGAAGGTAGCTACACAATATCCAGCACATGAACGTGTAAACAGGTCAATGGCTGCATCATATCTACAAAGAATAAACACCTCATGAGTAGTATGGAAATATAGAGTGATTCAGGCCAACCTGAGAAAAGACAACAGGGTGCAAGTTTCTATTTAAACAATGAAAATAATCACTGACAAGGAATAAGGAAATTATGTCCAAAGATTGTGAGATTGTGAAGTTTTCATGGGTTTCTAAGGAAATTTCCAGATGTTCCCTGACCAAAGCATAATTCTTATCATAGTGAAAAAATACTTAGCATGTCATTAAAATTATTTTTTTCTAATCATTTTAACAATGAATTAGAAATAAAATTTTGAATGTGCAATATTCATTTGTTTTAAAAAGAATAAGCAATAACAATACATTTTAGATAATACATAAAATGAATGTTTAAGATTTTACCAAATTAAAAGTAATTATAATCATTTAAATCCATTAGCATCAAATATTTCAAAGGTTGAGCATATTTTTTTCCATAGAAAGTACAATTGTTTTCTCTGGTCTAACTCAAAGGAATACACAAACACCAACAGACTCATCTAACAAAAACTTAGATTAACATAGGAAGAAATAATAATACAACTCACATTTCTCCTTTGTTCTTGTCTTTAAGCCACTGATGTAGTGTGTGGCTGTTGAACTGCAGTGCACCTTTCAAGCCGCCTTTGCACTGAATTTGCATAATAGTGTGAGAATTTCGCACCACCTCAATAAGTCCCACACAGTCACCGATTGAAAGACAACCATAAGGTAACATTCTGAAAGAGGAGTAACACATTTACAATTAAATGAAGGAATTTTAAAATAGCAAATATTTTAATAGGCTAAAACATGAGTATTTTATTAGTAAATTTGTCATGCATGATCTTTACTGCCTTTCTCCAATTTTAATTTTCTTTTTTATGGTGTGATAAACATACTCCTGGAATAATTCTCAAAATTACCTGTCATCATTTATTATAACCTTCAACTGAGAAAGCACTGCATTTTTATCAGAAAAGAATTAAGAAAATTATTGTGGCAATTAAATTTTACAAACATTTATGATTTTAAAAATATGCATGAATCTAAAGATGTTTAATTGACATCGAAATAAAACTGTAGGGCAGAAGTTCTCAATTTTGGTCTCAGGACTCCTTTACACTTGTAGAAATTACTGAGGACCCCAAAGAGCTTTTAGTTATGTGAATTACATCTACTGATATTAGAAATTGAAATAGGGAAAATAAAAATTTTAAATATTTACTAATTCATTTAAAAGCAACAAACCATGACATGTTAATATAAATAACATATTTGATGAAACAAAAAATGCATTTAAAAAATTTAGTGAGAATTATGACATTCTTTTACATTTGAAAAAATTTTTAAATGTCTGGCTTCATAGTACCTAGCTGGATTCTCATATATGCTTTTGTATGCAATCTAATGTTATGTTTTAATAAAGTATAAAAAGAAAATCTGGCCTCACAAAGATAGGTAGGTAGAAAAAGAAGGAGTATTATAATAGACTTTTCAGATAATTGTGATATTTTTCTTTGGTACTATTCTAAAACCTGACAAGATAAGTTTCTTAAGTTGCAAAATATAATCTAAAACCATATCAATAAACTTTTCATACTCAGTTACATTAAAATCAATTTGTCTTTCTTGCCTTTTAATGGATCTTTTACCCATACATGATTTTATAGTATCCTGCCTGGTCATTTGTAGATGTTCCAAATGTTGATACCTTTCATTATACCATACTAAAAACCACAATTGTTAATATTACCAAGAATCTCATCAGAAAGATGTTAAGTTTAGGGACTCTATTAGGTTCAGTGGCAGACACTGAAAATTAGAATTTTCAAAATTCTAATTTTGAACTTCTAATGAAATTTTTGTTACAAGCTTGTATTTTATCATTGGCAACAAATACTGCCACAGTTGTTTTCTTCAAAGGGACAGGCACATATTGTTCATTTTCAAGAAAATGCCTGCCAAATATCCATGTCTGAATAACCATAGCTTGCCTACTAGTTATTTAAGTAAAAATCGTGTTCCATAAAAACAGCAGCTAGTTCAGCTCACAACTCAAATAATCCCACAAATGTTTCCCTTTGATACAACCGTAATACTTGGGATGTGGCACAAGTGCTTTTTAGGGTACCTCTCATTTATTCACATAGAAAATTAAATAGGACACGTAGTCAAGGGTGCAGATGTGAGGATTTAAAGAGACAATGAAAAAAAGCACCTAACATTCAGACTGACAGGTAAGTACCCAAAGTTTTTCCTTGCTCTGTTCTTCTCATAAGCTACTCTCCATTCTTTCCACCTTTCCTTTACTTCTTAAATTCTTAATACAGTCTATACTTATTTTCATTTTCTTACTTAATTCCTTGTAGCCTGGCTTCTACACCTACCACTCTAGTGAGTAAACTCTTAAAGCTAATGATGAGTCATCAAATCCAAGTGCTTTTTCACAGACCTTATTCTTTTAACCCCCTTGGAAGCCCTTGGCCCTACAAATTGTTTGTCCATCACTTCCTCTAGTACTCCTACTTCTTTTGATGACTTCTCTTACACAATCTTTTCTTCTACCTGCCCTTGTAAATAGGGGAATGTCTTAACGTTGTACTCCTGCTCATTCTTTCTTATTTTATGTTTTTATCACTGTTGAACATGCTCACAGTTTACAGAACTCAATTGTCTTCTAAGTCTTGTTATTAAAAAAAAGAAGCAGGGTTAAAATAAACCTGATTCTGAATTATAGTTTTGCCAGGTATAAATAAAAATGCTGTTATGATTTTACTTAAATAATTTTAATCTAAAGTTAAACTTGAAATAAAATTTTTACTTACGTTTACTTAAAAATATTCAGAAAAGACTAAAAAACCGTTAATATTTCTAATCATCTTAACTTCAGATGCTTTTTTGCAGTCATTAATTTATAATTAAACAATGTAATTAACCAGGGTTACATAGTTACCTTCTTTACTCTTTCTTAGCTCTACAATCTTTTTTACACTCTATTCCTTTGGGGGACATGGTAGTAGTGACATGTGGATCTCTCAAGACACAGGAAATTATACCAAAAAACGAAATTTGATTCATATAACATTAACCATCTTTGGAAAGCAGGAGGGGTTAAGCAATGTATCAGGAGTTACAAATTTGAAGTTGATGACAATTTTGTGCCTTAGCAGGTCACGTGAAATGTCCACTTTCTTCTTTGCAACAAAAGGGTACAACTATTTGTCACTGATACATTTTTGTATACTAGCTACTCTTAAAATTTATAAGAGGCATACCAATAAGCCCTTGTCTGGTGTTACCTGCAATTCCTACTAAATGTACCCTGTTGTTACATCTAGACTTGACTCTCTATGTCCACTTATGGACAGAGTGGGCTTTGCCTAAATGACTATGGATTTGCAAAAAGACAAGTCAGATAAGGAAGAACATTTTAGAAGCAACAATGACTAGGAGAAGATGAAGCATGACAGAAAACTTGGTGATAATACTAATAGTGTGGAAAGTTGGGTAGAAACCAACAGACTGGTAAAAACTCTAAGATTAGCTGGTTGCATAATTTTGCTGCAAAACTGATTCCAATATGAGGATTTATACAGCTTCAGAATTAGAAAATTCCCATTATGAAACTTTCTTTTAAACTCTTCTGAATGAAAACAGGGGTCTTTTGTGTCTCCTTTGTTTTGCTCCTAATGGTGACGTCAACTCCAGAGGCAGTAGCAGAGTGTTTATTAGCTTATTAGCTCTTTTTACTTAGCTGAATATAATTTAGCTATTCTAAGTAAGAGGAGGATATGTCAAAGTACTATAGTGTAATCAACTATTGATAATTACTACTGCATACATTTCTTTTTAGATATATGCCTCTATATGCTTCTATAATTATTAATAGTTCACTTTTTCAGGATAACTTTCAACATACAGGTTGCCTTACTGGTTACCTACCGAAGATCAAGACCTTGATTTTGCCAGATATTTTCCATAATACGAATAATTTGAAGTGTTAGCATATCTTGCCGTAAATCTGAAATTCAAATAATATGTATCACCATTTAATGCCACAGATGCAAATTTGGGGATCACGCCATCACATGGTTTTCAAATGAAAAACAAATACAGCTATATTTACTCTTCAAAAGAAACTACAGGAAAGCAATATTCTGATTTCTTTTCAAAAAATTTATAAATGAGTGTATATGTCCACTCAAAGCCTTTACATAGCTTTATTAATTTACTTATAATTTTTGAGACAGGGTCTTGCTAAGTTGCCCAGGCTTGTCTCAAACTCCTGGGCTCAAGTAATCCTCCAGAGCAGCTGGGATCACAAGCACACACCACTACAAATGGCTCTTAATATTCTGATTCTTAAATCCACTTTTAAAGTCTTTGCATAAACATATTTGAATAACAATGTAGGATAAGTGAGCATACATCTCACAAAAACTTTTAATTAAAGTATTTATAGTAATTATTTTTCTGAATCCTTAAATTTGAACATATGTTTATATTAAAATATTGGGATCAACAGAATTCACTGCTGAAATGTCATTTCCTATTGAAAACCCATCCATGATCCTCCTTCACTCCCCCCATAGCCTTTTTCTCCAAATAAGTATCTTCTTTTATATGGTTCCTAAGCAGACTACACTTTTCCTTTGCATCATGCTTGTAATTTTATTTTTGTAATTATTCATTTAATGTCCCTCTTTTCTCTGTTAGGCTGTAAGCTCCAAGAGGGCAGGGATTCTGTTTTCTTCACTGCTAAAACCCCAGGGCCTACCACATAGAATATTTATGAAATGAATGGATACTCACACAGCTAAGCAAATGATAATTAGAAACTGATTAAAAAAAAAAAACCAAAACAACAACAAAAAATACTTGTCTACACAGGTCCATGGGAGGGGGGTTGGAGGCAGGGAACAGGAAAAAGAAAAAACAAAAAACTGATTTCAGGACTTCTGATCTAAACCTAGTACTTCTTTTCTTTTCATTGATTATACATGCATATTTCAAAGGTCAAGACATCTGATTAATATTATGTTATTTTATCACATGTGTATATTCCTTAAACGGCTTTCAATAGTTTTCATGGTTCATAAATATCCTGTGTATAAAAAGATAGCTAAATTCATGCATCATAAGCTCATTAATACTCTTCCTTACCATCCCCATTTTTAAAGATGATCTCATTGTTCTGAAACAGTAACTCTGACATGATGTCTGGGTTCTCCCAATTCAACCACAGTGGCCTTTTTGCAGAGGACATAATTCGACACTCTTCAAGCCTTTAAAATAGTTAAAAACTTTACTAGGTACCTTTGCTTTATTATTCTTTTACCTTCAAATTTATTTTAAAATATAAATACAATATAGCTTTCTGAAGTGTTACAAAGATTTAAAACTTTCTCCTCAATTTTTATTTAGGAATCCATTTCTAAACAGTATAAAAAAATACTAAAAGTTTTAAAAGTTATATAATTGTATATGAATTTCCAACAAATATATAGATATATATCATTAGTTTTACAGACATTACATTTCTATTTCTTATCCTATGATAACAGAAATTCTAGCCACAGAAGGTTTTAAACTCTATTATTTAAGTAGTAAAACTCATTCTGAATAAAGGCAGTACTAAACTTAGGACAATTTACTACTCTTATTTTGAGGGTAGGAGAATGAGAGAGAGAAGCATAGACTATTGAACATTCTAATTGTAACAGACATTTTGACTTTTCTCAAGATTTTATCCAGAAAAAGTATTTATTTAAATATATCAATGAAACCCCCAAGAAAGTACCTGAGATTTCCTAGTTGATGAGCAGGGTTTAGAGGAGACAGAAAGCCCTGTAGAGCATCCATGAAATCTGGTCGTCTCATTTGCTCAACTAAAAACTTCATCTGTACCTGATTAAAAAAAAGGATAGTCACAGTAAGAAACTGACTTAATAAAAGATAAAACTAACTGCTAATCTCTTTTACACATGAGAACCTCAGTACTGTACAGTCTCTGAATCTACATCCTAGACTGGCTGCCTTCTAATTAAGGGGGTTTCTACAACACAGAGCAGCAACATTCAGACAGAAGCAAGACTGGCAGCACTGTGTACCCCTTCCTGTAAGAAGATGAAATCTGCTTGGTGATAGTGGCAATGCTCTTGGCTGTAGAGCACGGCTAGTCAACCGGCAGGTCAGCTGCCAGTTTTTGTAAATCAAGTTGTATTAGAATATAGCTACACCCATTCATTACATATTGGCTGCTTTTATGAGAATAGCAGAGTTGAATAGTTAAGACAGAGACCACATGGGCCTGCAAAGTCTAAAACAGTTACTATCTGGCCCTTTAAGAAAATTTGCTGATCTGTGTTCTAGAGGAAAAACTAAGGATACCATGTTATATTAGCTTAATAACCTTACTTTTAGGCTTTTAAGAAAACACAGCATTTATACTCTCTTTGTTGGGTAAAAGTGGTCTAGTGAGGCTAAAAGAAATTGTTGGGAAAAGGACTTGTAAAAACATTTGTTACATGGAGTCTCATACTATATTCAGGTTTTAGTATGTGGCTACAAAACAATATCCCTTTTTAATCAATTCGAATCAGAGCCCAGACTGCTGAGTTATCATGCAAATAGCTGGGATTTTATTTTAGGAAACCTTCAACTATTGAAAATATAAAATGTGAGTAGGGGGAAAAAGTGGTTAGGATCCAGGAATTAATAATAAATTAATTTTTATGCTGGAATTTAAATAAAGTGTTTTTTTCTTCTTGTTATATATAAATGAATAGTTAGAAAATCTGGTCATCACTGACTAGATAGCTCTTGTTCATGTAAAGGCATTTCTATCACTGACAACTCTAATGTTAGCACAGTGCTTCATGTATTTTATCACTCATTGTTATGACAAAACACAAAGCCACTCAAAGTAACTGCTTGTTTCTGTGACTGCAATCTTAGTTCCCTATCAAAATCTCATTTAAGCCAATAATGATCTGAGTAATGAATTTCATGTTCCTAATTAATCCACTGTATCATAACCAATTTGTGATATAAAAACTCCAGCTTAGAAGAAATGCCTATACAGATGGTCTCCAACTTACAATGGTTTTGACTTACGATTTTTCAACTTTGTGATGGTGTGAAAGCAACATGCGTTCAGAAATTATACGTCAAATTTTGAACTTTTATCTCTTCCTACATGCATTCAGTAGAACCTATACGTCAAATTTTAAACTTTTATCTCTTCCTGGGCTAGTGATATGCAACACAGTATTTTCTTGAAATGCTGGGTAGCAGCAGTGAGCCGCAGCTCCCAGTCAGCCATGCAGTCACGAGGGTAAATGACCAATACTCTACAGTGTACTGTGTGGCCAGCATTTTTTGGATACTGTGTTTTGTGTTTTCGCATCCCATCACATCTACAAAATGCCCACTTTTGCCTGTAAGATATTTTCAACTTATGATGTGTTTATCAGGATATAACCCTATTATAAGTTGAGGAACATCTGTATTTACAAATGTATCTAAAATTTAGTTTCTTTTTTCTCAGCTCGGTTACAATATATAAATACAATAAATTTTGTTCTTCCAGGGCAATCTAGTCCCTTCTTGCCCATAAATTCCAGTATCAGAAAGAGTACAATTATTTCCTAACATCCTATATTTGAATTTATATATCACACTTCAATAAAATCAACTCACACTGTATGACATTTACATTAATACAATAACTTTCTTTTAAATTTTTCTTTCCTTCAAGTACTTGTAATGAAGATGTTGGAAAAATTCATTCAGTACTGCTAACTTACATTCTCTGTCCTTTGGGGACTCACTAATATACGATTTTTTTTTTTTTTTTCATTTTACTAGAGGTGAGGAATGAGCTTCCTTTTAAGTGTAAGAGGTGGTGAATTTAGGATGTGGTGGATTGGACTGAATAAAGAATAGGGTGTAGGAAAAGGTCATAAAAAAGTTTACTTTGGGCTAGGCACAGTGGCTCATGCCTGTAATTCCAGCACTTTGGGAGGCTGAGGTGGGCAAACTGCTTGAGCCCAAGAATTGGAGACCAGCCTAGGCAACAAGGCGAAACACTGTCTCTACTAAAAATACAAAAATTAGCTGGGAGTGGTGGCATGCTCCTATAGTCCCAGCTACTCAGGAGGCTGAGGTGGGAGGATGGCTTGAACCCAGGAGGTCAAGGCTGCAGTGAGCCGAAATTGCACCACTGCATTCCAGGCTGGGCAAAAGAGCCAGACCCTGTCTCAAAAAAAAAAAAAAAAAAAAAAAAAGTTTGCATTGTATTTCCTACTCTTAGTTATACTAAGCTAGAGAGCAGATGACTAGAGTGTGTGATATATTTACTGAGTGACTCGAAATCCATTTTAAACTTGGAAATGTAAAAACTAACTTCTTTCCACTCATTTTCAGGGTCATTACTGAGAGACAATAAATAACAGAATAAGGAAATAACCACTGTAAATACTTAGGGAACTGAATAAGAGAAAGGAAGGGAAAGTAAAGGGATCTAACATTTACTGGGCACCTTCTATGTTCCAAGGATTGTGATAGGTTCTTTGCATATCTCATGTAATTTAATTCTCACAATGGCCTTATGAAGCAGGTATTATTCCCATTTTACAGACAAAGAAAATGAGTCTTGAGAGTCTGCATAACATGTCTAACACTACACAGCTAAGAGGCAGTGGAACTTGGTTCCAAATCCTAATCTGCTTGATTCCAAGGACCATGATCTGTATATACACTGGGCTTCTAAACAACTCTGCCCCACTGCAGTGAATAGAGTCTCAAACACAAACTAGAGTCACACACCTTTTGTGTTTCATCCTTCTTCTCCTGTTTGAGAATGTCAGTTAAGTTAATGAGCTTCTCCATTGCCTCGACTTGCCTATTCAGGTGCTTCAAATACATCCCACATGCACGACAATAGGACTCCAAAAGCAGGCCAAACCTCTGGCTAACTGTTTTATTGTGCATCTCAGATCTAAAAGAATCATGCAAAATTAAAAAAATATATATATAGTCTTAAATGAGTATACAAATAATCTTTGCTAAACAATTTAAACACTCATTTTTGAAATCCAATAAATGTTACAATCATACTAATAATAAAATTATTCAAAACCTATAATTTAGAAGCAAAACCATCATGAGTTTCAGGTAGTTCCTGAATGTGATTAAATAAACATCTAGTTTTTAGGTTTATTTCAACTAGTTTTCATTGACTAATCTCAGTACAAGATATAAAAACATGAAAAAAGGAAATTTAGCGCAAAAATAATCAAATGAAGAGGGAGGGAACAAAGCGCTCAGTGAATGCTATTTAACTCTTCTGACACACGCCTCCACTTCTTGTTTTCAACTTAACTTCTGGGTTCCATTTTTAAATTTTAACACTTAAAATATCATAATAGATATAAATCTGTTTCTAAATTTATGAAAAATTATATGGTTTATGACCTGTAACTTTTGAGTACTAGATATATCACATTCTACAAAACATTTTTTATTCTTAATTAGCTTGTTTTTCAGTAAGAACCATGGGAGTTTGACATTATTGTTCTGAATTTCAAGGTAAAACATTTTTTTTCTTTTTTGGGGGGTATTTTAATCCATATACACAGTGAAACCTACAGCAATACTCATCTGGACCCAGAAAATTTTACTTAAGTAGAACAAAAATCTTTAAAAATATTTCAGCTCTCATTCATAACTAAAATTTAGTTTTGAATTTATTACTTTTTAAATTTCAAAGAGAAAAAGTTGAGAAGCTCATCACTGGTACAAAATACTTTTAGTATGGAAAACTCTTCCAGCCAAACATAAACAAAAGTATATAAGTAATATATATTTATAAATCTATTAAGAAAGCAAGTAATATGTACCTTAAGAATTTAATGGGAAAATAATTAGACTTACTTTAAATGCCAAAAGAAAAAGTGCCCAATCCTTTGATTAGTCAATGCTTTCTTCAGTAAAAATCTCACAAGCAAGTTATCCAAATATTGTTCATATTTTAGGACCTAGGTGATTCAAAAACAACAAATCAGGGTCAGTTTCTGCATGGCCGATCTAAAGAAAATTTTTTCAGAAAGAAAGTGGATATTACTGGTAATAAATTTTTTTTTTTTTTTTAAAGCATAAAACTAGTTAGCGCAGTAGGTTTTTTAAAAGGAAGTTGTATGGATCTAGAATAAATTATTATTGTAATTAAACATTATTTATTATTTTACATGATTTTACCTGTACTAGCTGAATTAAATACTGAGAAAGTTTGTCATCTGTTAAGTATTTTTCCAAGCACCGAACAGCAAAACCTCGAACCATAGGATCTGGGTAATTACAGTCCAGAAGTTCCATAGCCTGTTCAGGTTTGATTGGAGGCCAATCTTTTACCAAGCAATACATCTGTGTATGAGAAAGACAATAAATCATATTTAAAGGGGAAAGATAGTTGTGAATGAGCCATCTAAAACACTGCCTTGACTTCTGATTTTAAAATTAGTTTAGATAAATAATCTCCTTAGAATTTACAGTTCGGCCGGGCGCGGTGGCTCACACTTGTAATCCCAGCACTTTGGGAGGCCGAGGCGGGCGGATCACGAGGTCAGGAGATCGAGACCACGGTGAAACCCTGTCTCTACTAAAAATACAAAAAAATTAGCCGGGCGTAGTGGCGGGCGCCTGTAGTCCCAGCTACTCAGGGAGGCTGAGGCAGGAGAATGGCGTGAACCCGGGAGGCGGAGCTTGCAGTGAGCCGAGATTGCGCCACTGCACCCCAGCCTGGGTGATGTGACAGGGCGAGACTCTGTCTCAAAAAAAAAAAAAAAAAAAAAAAGAATTTACAGTTCTAATTAGTTTTATCTGTGGAAATAATGTTAAGGGTATTTTTTCTACATTATATTACTATTATTAGCCTATTTCATTTATTTACGCAGACTTTCTGAGAGAAAACAATTTAAGTGACCTACCAATTTGTGCAACAGTTATCTAGTAATCTCAAACATACATTTACCTGGGCTACTTCATCTCTAGAATTCCATTTAACAGACAGAAGCAATTTGGGTAGAATTTCGGGGATAGTTACACAATAGTGTCTGTGTGGGAGAAACAAAATAAAAATAAACATTCTTGCATGCTGTTCAAAAGGTTTACATGTCTAACTTCTCCATATGCAATCTTTAAGCAGTCCCAAACTTCTTACATTACTAGCCTTTTTAAAATTCAAAAGACATCAGTGTTTAACACTATAGTTGGAAATATATTTACATATATACTTAGGCACAGTTATAATGGCAAAGAACACAAAAGGAAAATGCAAATGGATTATAAGTACTTAAATTTAGTTAACAGTTAAGAAAAATTATGAATATACGTTATACCACTCTTCATATAGCTCATATTTTTCACCTACTTACGCAACATGAATGAATCATAGAGTCACCACTTCTACTGTGGTTACTGGACAAAATTTATGTCTTAATGGACTTTCTGCAGAAATGCACTGCAACTGGTTTATTTAAATATACCAGTATCATCAACAGCAGGGTAATTTCTTCATAAATGAAAATAAGGCATTATACTATTTGAAGAAACGTAAGAAAAAAGAAAAATGAAAGGGAACTCCTAAAAATTATCATATCAAGACCAACTAAATCACATCTAAATTGACCTAAAACTACTAGAATATTTTAAACAATCCTAAAGGAAGTCGTATCAGGAATTCAGAGTAAGAAAAAGCATTTAATGTGCCAACTACCAATGTAGTATGATTTTCTACAAATACCAATTTACAGCCATTGTTTTTAAAAAGCCAATGTTTATAGTTTAAAAATCATGTAAATTCTGCTTTATTTATTCTAATAGGTATGGTAAAAATATGCCAAGATCAGCCAAACTCAGTTATTTTTTCTGCAATAAAGAAAAAGAAACAGAGAATCTCCATTTTAGCACTTACCTGTGGCTCCATAGAAAATCTTTCTCCTGCTCAGTGATTTCAGAGAGAGGATCTCGTGTAGAAATTGCTTTGAGCTGTTCTTTGTCATTTTCCCTTAATTCATTGTCTCTAGCTAGTCTGTTACTCTGTAAAATAAAATAATATCTTATATAGCTTTCTTTGTCATATTTTTCCCCTTTGGATTCACAGATGATTTACAAAAAAAGCAAATAAATTTTCATAAACTTTACACTGCTAAGTGACTATTGTAAAATAATTTATTCTCATTGCAAGACTTTACTTTCAGAGACAGGAAAGAACCAATCTAAGACATAATATTTGTGGAACAAATCCAGTAATTTATTTGGTTAATGTTACACCAATCACAGAAGAGTAACTGCTGAAGTTAGCCAACAACAAGACCAGATTAGGATACTAGAGGATGGTAGTGAACAATTTACTTTTCCTCCTGATGAGGATCTTGTTAACTTATCTGTGAATGTTTTTGATATAAGAGAATAAGAAACACTAAAATAATAAAAATGTAAACTCTTTCATGTTCTTTGCCTGAACAGATCCTTATGATCACTGCAGGGCTTTCAAATTTAAAAAGTAAAAATCAGTAAGAAAAAAAGAATGAAGAAACACCCCCATTTAAACACTGTATCCTGAATATTAGAAAACTAAAAATAATTTTTTTCATATAATTCCAAGCAATGTATATTCCCTGCAAATATAGATATATTTACTGTGTAATGAATAATGAGTACCTATAATGTATTATGCAAAAGAAATATAAACCCTTTAGGATGGGTTACGTATATTTCTAAATGGCTAAAAATGAAAGCAGACATCCATGCCACTTGGTTTGTATGTGTTTATATGCTGTTAACTTATTCAGCAGCATGAAGAAATATGACTGGCACATATTTGTTCAACAAGTATTTATTAAATATGTACTATGTACCTTGTTTTGTTCTTGCTGTTGGGATTACAAAATAGTAAAAGACCCTGCACTAACAGAGCCTCGGTTATAGTGGGAAATCAAATAAATAAAAATATTGGAAAATTGATATGTACTCTGGATGATGTAACAGAGAATGACTGAGAACATAGTATTTGTGATTCAAGTAACAAGAAGGAATCTTTATCCACACTAAGATTAGGGAAAGACTATTGCAGATGGAGAAAACACTGCAAGCCTTCCTCCCACTCCGGAAATAACTAGTTTGGTGTGAGGGAAGAAAGCCACTGAGCCTGATGGGCAATAGACAAGGGAAAGAAGAAACGTAAGCTGAATTCAGACCACGTAAAATTTGCAGGCCAGGGTATAAAGTTGGGATTTTATTTTATTGATAGCTATTTAAAGAATGAATACCATGATTTGATTTGTATTCCATAAAGGTTATTATGGCTTCTCTGTGGAAGGAGGGAGAGGTTATTACAATAGTCCAGGAAAGAGATAATACATACTCAATCCTCAATTTACCAGGAAAAGAAGTTGCTACTGTTTATTTACTTATTTTTATTTGTTTACATTTTAAATGTAAAATAACTTACAGAAGAATAAAGTGATGGGGAAAACAATTTTATTAGACATTTTAATAAGAATTTAAATATTATAAAACCGAATTCTTATCTACATTTTCCTGGTTTTCAAGATAAATATATCATTGTCAAACTAGAAACTACATTGTCAAAATGCAGTATTTTTGAAAACTCTGACGGCTCATAACTGTTGAAGGAAAGGCCATCTTTTTTCCTCTGTAATTGTAAAACATTTCTACTCTATAAATGCCAATCAGAATGATCAACCCAAGGAGTTATTTTATTTCTACATCATCTTTTTCCTTCTACTCACATTTGTATACACAGCTACCTTCGGCATTTGTCCATTTAAAAAGTGTATCAGGTAAATTTTTAAAGCAGATTTAGAGATTCAAGAAAATTTAAAAAAGAAAATTTTGGTGCATATAATAAAAGATGAAAAGAATATTGTAAAACATCAGGCTGTTCAGGTTCTTGTCACAAAATACTGTGTGATGAAGTCATTCTGGTGGAATGACTAACTGAACGTGAATACAAATTTCCTTTTTGTCTTTAGAAATACTATCAAATTTCCTTTTTGTTGTTAGAAATATATTCTTTACTCATCATTATCTTGAGTTTGAGAAGACTTAAGATAACTGAGAGACAGTTTAGGTATTGTCATCTGACATTTCATTTATATAATCAACTTCACTATGATTAGAGTTTAGAGTAGTGGTTCTCAACTAGGGTGATTTTGCATCCCCCTGACCTCCCAGGAACCTTGGCTAATGTCTGGAGACATTTTTGATGGCCATAACTTAGCAGGATGGCACTACGGGCCTGCAGTAGGGTGGAGGACAGGGATGCTAAACATCCTGGATTGCACACACAGGATGGCTCCTACAACAAAGAATTATTTGGCGCAAAATGTCAACAGTGCTGAGGTTGGGAAACTCTGCTCTAGGCTGCTACTATCTATCTGCATTCATATTATGATTTGTCTAATGCTTGTGAAATATCTTCCTTGGTCAGTTTTCATCTGTCATCATTCTGGGTGAAAAGTGAAAAATTCTGAATTCTTAAGTGTCCAATGAAAGCCTGAAAGAAACCAACCAACCAAACAAAAAAATTATAAAGACAGTGTCTGCAGACTTCTTCTATACTTCTGGAAAGATGATGCAAGACACTGGGCAATGCAATAAGAAAACTGAAGGATGATGTAACGTGATGATTTACTTCACTATTTTATTATCCTTCTAGGCTATTCTATCCTTCTTTTATATTTTCATATTATTTTAGTCTTTTTTAGTATAGTTGGAAATAATCAATATGGATAAAATAATTTCCAGGATGATGAAATAGTAAAATATTTAAGATACAGAAAAACTAAGATCCCATGTCTTATCTTAGATTTACAAAAGTTTCCAATAGATACAAATTATAACTGAAAAATAGAAGTTTTATTCTACTATGAAATAAGCAAATTTTTCTTTGGAATAAAAGTTCTTTTAAGAAAGAATACAGTCATCAAATATCAATCCTTACAAAGAGAACTGCTCAAAAAAGAGACTTGTATCTTTTAAATGCAGAAAAATATATATGCAGAAAAGATAATTCGTTTTCCAAAAAGTAGTGGTGAACACCTTACTGAGAACACAGCTATGAATCAATAAATTTCCTAAGTGCAATATACCAGGCTGCCTCTTGGTGCTGCTGTTACTGTTAATGGGATAGGCATGTTTTGGACTTCTTGGCCCAAAATTCATTGGCTGGTTTATCTATAGCCAACAAGGCCAAAGAAAAAGTAATACCTTTGGAAACACCAATGAACACAAACATCTTCTCTTGGCATTGACACCTTTGCCCTTGAGAAATCAGGGAGAGTTAATGGTTCTTGAACCTAGTCATACTGTGGTTCGAAAGCTATGGCCAAGATTAGAGAACTAGATCAATATTTAAATTCCATCTTATATACACTATTTCCTGGGGAACCTGGGTTAATGTGGTGAAGATCTGCTATTTTCCCTGCTTCTAAGCTCAACTAACAATATATTTATGCAGGCGTACCCTGTATTATTGTGCTTTGCTTTATCATACCTCACAGATACTGCATTTCCAACAAACTGAAGGTTTGTGGTGGTATCCCTACGTAAAGGAAGTCTCCTGGCACTATTTTTCCAAATTCATGTGCTCATTTTTTGTCTCTGTGTCACATTTTGGTAATTCTTATAATATTTCAAACTTTTCATTATTATTATACATTATGATGATCTGTGATCAAAGATCAGTGATCTTTGATGTTACTCTGATGCAGTTGGGGGTGCCATGAGCCAATTAAGATGGTGAACTTATTTGATAAGTGTTGTATGTTCCAACTTCTTCACCAACCAACCTTTGTTCATCTTTCTCCCTCCTCTCAGGACTCCCTATTCCCTGAGACACAACAATATTGAAATTAGGCCAATTAATAACCCTACAATGGCCTCTAAGTGTTCAAGTGACAGGAAGAGTGCCATGTCTCTTGCTTCACATCAAAAGCTAGAAATGATTAAGTTTAGTGAGAAATGCATGTCAAAAGCCATACAGGCCAAAGGCTAGGCCTCTGGTGCCAAACAGCCAAGTTGTGAATGCAAAGGAAAAGTTCCTGAAGAAAACTAAAAGTGCTACTTCAGTGAATGAAGTATAAGAAAACAAAACAGCGTCAATGATGAAATGGAGAAAGTTTTAGTGGTCTAGATAGAAGATAAAACCAGCCATAACTTTCCCTTAAGTCAAAGCCTAATCCAGAGCAAGGCCATAACTCTTTTCAATTCTATGAATATTGAGAGAGACGAAGACGCTTCAGAGGAAAAGTCTGAGGCTAGCCGAGGTTGGTTTAAGAGGTTTAACAAAGAAACTGTGAAGCAGCAAGTGTTGATGGAGAAGCTGCTGCAAGTTATCCAGAAGATCTAGCCAAGATAACTGATGAAGGTGGCTACACTAAGCAACAGATTTTCAATGTAAACAAAACAGTCTTATAATGGAAGAAGATGCCATCCAGGACTTTCACAGCTAGAGAAGAGAAGTTAATGCCTGGCTTCAAAGCTTCGGGCTGACCCTCTTGTTAGGGGCTAATGCAGCTGGTTAACTGTAACGTCAGGTTTTGAGAGGACTGACTCCAAATCTGAAAGAAGTTCTATTGTGGGCAAAATGCTATCAAATAGCATCACATGCTGCAGATAAATCTTTCACAAAAGGAAGGGTCAATCAATGTGGCAAACTTCATTGTCATCTTAAACTGCTGTAGCCATGCTAACATTACTTCAGCAACCACCAGCTTGATAAGTCAGCAGCCATCAACACTGAGGCAAGACCCTCCACCAGCAAAAAGATCACAACTTGCTGAAGGCTTGGATGATCATCAGCATTTTTTAGCAATATTTTCAAAGTATGTACATGGTTGTGTTAGACATAAGGCTATCACACACTTTACAGATGACAGACTATTACACACTTTACAGATGACAGTATAATGTGAACAGAGCTTTTATATGCACTGGGAAACCAAAACATTTGTGACTGTATTGTGATTTTTGCTTTAGTGCAGTGGTCCAGAATCAAACTCACAATACCTCAGAGGTATTAGCTGTACTTCAGTCTCAACTTCAAGGTTACTATCTCAGAGAGGTCTTTCCTGAACCCAATATATATATATATATATATTTGCCTTTTCCCCACAAATCCTCAGTTAGTTATTCTTAGCTCACTATTGTTTTTTCCTTCCTGGCACTTAATGTGATTTATACAGCTGACCCTTGGACAATATGGGGATAGGGCACTAATCTCCTGTACAATTGAAAATCCATGTATAAATTTTGACTCCCCAAAAACTTAACTACAAATGCCTACTGTAGACTGGAAGTCTTAACAGAAATATAAAGTTGATTAACACTTATTTGGTATATGTACTATACACTATATTCTTAGAATAGAGTGAGACAGTGAAAATAAAATGTTATTAAGAAAATCACAAGGAAGAGAAAATTCATTTATAGTACTGTACTGCATTTATTGATACTGTACATTTATTTTGTCTTTTGGGCGGGCATGATGGCTCACACCTGTAATCCTAGCACTTTGGGAGGTAGGGGAGGGAGGATCACTTGAGCTTAAGAGTTCGAGACCAGCCCAGGCAACACAGTGAGACCCCCATCTCTCTCTCTCTGGTTTTTTGTTTTTTGAGACGGAGTCTCACTCTGTTGCCCAGGCTGGAGTGCAGTGGCGCAATCTCAGCTCACTGCAACCTCCGTCTCCCAGGTTCAAGCAATTCTCCTGCCTCAGCCTCCCGAGTAGCTAACAGGCATGTGCCACAACGCCTGGCTAATTTTCATATTTTTAGTAGAGACGGGGTTTCACCATACTGGCCAGGCTGGTCTTGAACTCCTGACTTCATGATCCACCCGCCTCGGCCTCCCAAAATGCTAGGATTACAGGCGTGAGCCACCTACCCCATCTCTTATTAAAAAAAAGTCTGGCCAGGTGTGGTGGCTCACGGCTGTAATCCCAGCACTTTGGGAGGCCAAGGTGGGCGGATCACGTGAGGTCAGGAGTTCAAGACCAGCCTGACCAACACGGAGACACCCCATCTCTACTAAAAATACAAAAATTAGCCGGGCATGGTGGTGCATGCCTGTAATCCCAGCTACTCGGAAGGCTGAGGCAGGAGAATCGCTTGAACCCAGGAGGCGGAAGTTGCAGTGAGCCAAGATCGCGCCATTGCACTCTAGCCTGAGCAACAAGAGCAAAACTCTTGTCTCAAAAAAACAAAAACAAACAAACAAAAGTTTATGTTGTCTGTTTATAAGATTAGTTGTCTGTCTGAAATAAGGGCAACTGCAGCTGCAGACCTCAATATATGGTACACATCAAGCAATTCAACTTTTGCTTGTAATGCCATGACTTTTCTCTGCTTCTTGAGAATACCTCCAGCATCACTAGAGGCACTCCTTACAGGCCTCATAGTGTTATTCAGGGTTCACGGTATTGCACTAAACATGATGAAAAATATGCAAGAACTGTGAGAGTTCACTTTTTACTGCAATAAACAATTTACTGAAGTGATGAAGTGCTCATGTAGAGATGATCAGCATTACATAGTGTTTTGTTTTGTTTTTTGAGATGGTGTCTTGCTCTGTCACCCAGGCTGGAGTGCAATGGCGTGATCTCGGCTCACTGCAACCTCTGCCTCCCGGGTTCAAGCAATTCTCCTAACTTAGCCTCCTGAGTAGCTGGGATTACAGGCACATGCCACCACACACAACTTTTTGTATTTTTAGTAGAGACAGGATTTCACCATGTTGGCCAGGCTGGTTTTGAACTCTGACCTCAGGTGGTTCACCCACTTCAGCCTCCCAAAGTGCTGGGATTACAGGCGTGAGCCACTGTGCCCAGCCTACATAGCATTTTAAGTGGATATATGCAATGCTTGAGCTTACTACAATAGCAACAGGAGGTGGCTATGAAATCATTACAGTAGTACAGTATGTACTACAGTTAATTTTATGCAGATACAATTTAATACTGAATCTTTATATATGCTTGCATTTCTTTTGACTATGAGTGGTACCATGATGGTCTGTATTTGTGTGTGTATGTTTTGATAAATTTTAACTTTTTATAATAGATTTGTGTATATTTTATGGTCGTAAATGATAAAATAGACCTGTATCTATATATATTTTATGGATTCATGACATACCTAACTTCAATTTTTTTGATACTTCTAGGCTATGTAGTTTGTCTCCAAGTTTTTTTCAAATTGTCACAAATCTCCAAAAATTTTTCCAATATATTTATTGAAAAAAATCCACATATAAGTAGACCAGTGTAGTATCCATGTTGTTCAAGGGTCAACTGTAATCTTATATTTCTGCTTTTATCTGCTTAATGTCTATTGTCACAATTAGAGTGCATACTCAATGAAGGTCTGTTTAGTTCATGACTTTATTACCTAGTGCCTTTCCCAGTGCTTTACACATAGTCGGCATTCAATAAATATTTGTTAAATGAATGAAGGCAAGCTAGGGCTTTAAAAAAGCAGAGGTGCAGTAAAAATATTAGCATATAGAGAACTTAATTCTATTGCAATATTGCCTAGAGCTCATAGTATCTATGCCAGTAAAATATATGGATCCTTTCCCATAGAGAAATTATCTACCTAAATCCACAGATTATGACTGATACTTAATAAACTCAGTGATTTGCCTTACCAGTCCTGCGTGGGAATAGCTAAATCCTGCTTCTCGGGATACAGACCAATTGGCATGCTCTTCAATCACTGACATATCTGGGAACTTTACCACACTGCTGAACCAGTCAAACTCCAACTCTAAGCATGGAGTTTCCTAAGAGATGGAAGAAAAGCTATTATATACACAAAAGAGAGAAGGTTTGACTGCCATAAAAAATATCTAATTTATGACAATAAAAACCTTACTTTATTTGGATTTGATCCAGTAACACCAATAGGGTTCAGCAAATCTTCTAATCCATGAGGTACTGGCCAAAGATTCAAAGCCATTTTTCCAGATACTAGAGTGTCTGTGTAATCAAACAAGTTTATATTTCCCCATGCCAATGGACAGTGTTCCTTAAAAAACAAAGAAAAATATTCACTAGTCTAAATTATAAAACACATTTCAAAACACTCTTCTTCCGCAGAAAGGAAAATTCAACAATCATCTCTATAATAATGGGAATATAATATCTAAAAAAAAAAAAATTGATTTTTCAAAGTTTAAGCCATTCTTTCCTTTTTCCCCATTTGAAATTACATGTATTTTAATTATAAATAGAAAATACGAACCAAAGCAAGCATGAAGTATTTGCATGCAATGCCTGTTATATAGTCACTTTGCATTTTTAAAAATGGTATCAATAAGAACTCAAAATATATTCATCATAAATTCCTGAAGCTCTCCCAAGGTATTCTTCTATGATACATTTATTAAAAATTTAAAAATAGGTTTGATTTATTATTTTCTTAAATATAAAATAACATCCATTTTGTGAAAAAATTCAATCAGCGGTACAATCAGGAGTTTTTAAAGGTAAACATAATTGTTCCTTCTGAAATACTTTACCTCTTTAGCACCCTTTCGGCCTTTAACAGAACAAATGGAAAGGCAAAGTCGAGCAGCACGAGGAAGATCAGGAATGTATATATCATAATTCAGCCATTCATTCCACCTATGTAAAATTTTAAAGAAAAAATAATATATCGAAAAAAGTCTTCATCAAAGTATATAAATGACTCCTACAAATCACCAAGAAAAAGATCAACCAAACGAAAAACAGGCAAGAGATTGATTGGAAAAGGTACTTTATAAGATCATATTCAAATAGTTAATAAACATGAAAAGGGAGTCATTATTAGTCATACAGAAAATGAAAATTAAAATCTCATGGAGATATCACTATACATAAGAATGGCTAAACTATAAAGACTGATGATGCCAAGGGGTGGTAAGGTTATGAAGTAATAGGAAATCTCATACACTAAGAGTATTGGGGTATAATTTGTTACAACCAATTTGGAAAGCATAATCTAATAAAAGTGGGCATATGTATTCCCTGTGACCCAGCTCCAATTGTAGGAATAAAACCACAGAAATGTGTGCATTTGTTAAAAGCAGAAGACATGGGTATTTACTTTGTGACTGAACTATACAATTATGATTTGTATACTTTTATGCATGTGTGCTACATACGTCACTAAAAAACTTGTTTATATTTATAATATATATTTATATTATATATTGTAAATATATATTTATAATATATATTTATATTATATATTGTAAATATATATTTATAATATATATTATAAATGATAAATATATATTATTTCTCTATATTTATATATATAATTTTGCTCATAAAAGTCAACAGAAAAGGAAAACTAAACAAGGTAAAATGAGATTTCCTATTATGATTATATTTGGTTACTTTTATACATAATATAGTTTTATCCAAAGGAATCCACTAAATAAATCAGTAGGTAAATAAAATGGTGGATACATAAAGTATTTGAATTGAAGAATATTTATTTTATAAAAGGTAATAAAACTTCACATTCATAAGGGAAGAATAAAACACTGCTACAAAAAGTGAACAAGATAAAAAATTATTTGAATTTTAATGATAAATTCCCTCAATTTACTGGGTGCTACATGTGAAATTATGTCTGTCTTTGGTGAGCATATTTGTAAAGAACCACATACAATAAACAGTTTTGTATTTTTAAAAAACAGTATAACAATGGATAGAGTATGGGCTCAGAAATCAGACTGGAGTAGAATCTTATTTCCCCTTTTTCACTAAGTGTGTGACCCTTGCTTTGTCTTTTGCCTCCTCTATGAAATGGGACTAATAATAGTACCTACCCTCATAAGGTTGATAACTATCTCATAAAATTAAATGAGATAACACAAGCAAAGGAATTAGAATGGCAATTGGCCCATGATAGAAGCTCATATGTTAGATAGTAACTTTAAAAACTTTTCAAATGTCTTCTTTATCATTCTGGTCTAATCTTGATTATAAATAAAATAATTCTTAATCAACAATAAAATAGTATAAAAATTCTATTTTTAATTAGCCAAACTAAGTAATAAACTTCATCAGTAAAATAAGTTCCATTTATTCTAGTATTTTCGCTCAAGTATGGAAAAAGATTTTTAAAAATATGGTCTATTTATAGAAAGAAGACACATTTAAAATGGGGTAATTTGGCAAGAATTATAAAGGTAAAAGAAATAACAAATATTACTATTATTATTATTATTTAGAGATAGGGTGTTGCCATGTGCCCAGGCTGAAGTGCAGTGGCTATTCACGGGCATGACCAAAGTGCATTATAGCTTTGAACTCCTGGGCTCAAGTGATCCTCTTGCCTCAGCCTCCCTTAGCCTCTTGAGTAGCTGGGATTTCAGGCACATACTACCATGCCCAGTAACAAATATAATTGTAGAAATACATAGAGAAAAATGTTATGGGACTTAAGTCTACAATGATTTAAAAAAAATTAGGCTGGGCGTGGTGGCTCACACCTGTAATCCCAGCACTTTGGGAGGCCGAGGCGGACGGATCACCCGAGGTCAGGAGTTCGAACCCAATCTGGCCAACATGGCAAAACCCCATCTCTACTAAAAATGCCAAGATTAGCTGGGTGTGGTGGTGGGCGCCTGTAATTCCAGCTACTCAGGAGGCTGAGGCAGAGGTTGCAGTGAGTCGAGTTTGTGCCATGCACTCCAGCCTGGGCGATAGAGCAAGACTCTATCTCCAAAAAAAAAAAAAAAAAAAAAAATTAAAGATACATTACTTTAATGTACCAGACTTTTTATTATTCCTAAATCTTTAGAAGTGCTCATAAATTAATAAGAAGTGTTCGATACTCTAAGAGAGCTATGTCCTACGAATCTACTTGTTCAGCCCTATGCTAACAAAATAAAGCATGTTTCTCTTTTCTTCTGAAGTCCATCCATCCCACAACACACAGACACACACACATATACACACGCTCAATTAAGTTCTTTATTTCTAGAAAATGGTTGTGTGTGTATATATAGTCCAAATTGACTCTGATTTGGGGAGATACTTGTAACATTTACGAAGATATCATAAAGCATCTAATTTATCTAGCATAAAGGAAGCAGATTTGAAACAAATAGTAAGACTTTTTAAAATCTACTTTTCTATCTTTTTAATAACTTCATATTCATTTATCTGATTTGTTTTTGTAAGCACAGAAAAGTTTAAAAAATTTACTTAAATTTTCACACTACCATAAATACTTCACCTTTTAGACTACACAATGCTTAAAGAAAAGGCAAATACAGTCCTTTCTAAATAGCTATTTTACTAAAATTTCAACATTTTAATCATATATTATTAAATAAATTTATCTTTTACTTTTTTTTTTTTTTTTTTGAGTCAGGGTCTCACTCTGCCCCCTAGACTGGACTGCAGTAGTACGATCATGGCTCACTGCAGTCTCAACCTCCCTGGGCTCAGGTGATCCTCCCACCTCACCCTCCTGAGTAGCTGGGACTATAGGTACGTACACCACCATCCCAGGCTAATTTTTGTATTTTTGGTAGAGACTGTGTTTTTCCATATGGCCCAGGGTGGTCTCAAACTCCTGGACTCAAATGATCCATCTGCCTTGGCCTCACAAAGTGTTGGGATTACAGGCATGAGCCACCACACCCAGCCTTTTACTTTTATAAAGCTAGTTTAACTTTTGGTACTTGAAACAGCAAGCTAGGATAATTCTATCCAGTATTATTTTGGGGTCTTTGCTTGGGGCTTGTTGAACTCCTTGGATTGATGGGTTTATAGTTTTTACCAAATTTGGAAAAATTCTGGCTATTATTTCCTCAAATGTTGTTTTTCTTTTCCTCCTACAAGCACCCCACTAATCAGTGTGAGGCATACCAGTATGAGTGGGATATAAACTCGTTTTAGCAAGAATTTAAAAAGATCCTGGCCGGGTATGGTGGCTCAGGCCTGTAATCCCAGCACTTCGGGAGGCCGAGGTGGGGGGATCACCTAAGGTCAGAAGTTCAAGACCAGCCTGGCCAACATGGTGAAACCCCTCTCTACTGAAAATACAAAAAATAAGCTGGGCGCAGTGGCATGCACCTGTAGTCCCAGCTACTCGGGAGGCTGAAGCAGGAGAATTGCTTAAACTTGACTGTACTTCAGCCTGGGCCACAGAGTGAGACTTCAACTCAAAAAAAAAAAAAAAAAAAAAAAAAAAAAAAGATCCTGAAGTTGTTTGTTGTCACAATCTCATTTCTGACCTGAATGATACGCTTTCTGACCTACAGTGGTTTAGGTAGGCTGAGGAACTACCTTCCTTCCCTGTGGCAGACAAGGCTACCATCTCTTTAAACTCTACCTAGGCTCTAAAAAGGTGGCCATCTTTAGCAACAAGACCAGAACTTTTTCTTGAATGTCTTAGAACTCAGTCTAAATTCATTATGAGATTTACTTCTGGAGGAGTCACTAGTTAGCTCTATTGTTATTTTATTATAAAGTCCAATAACAATTTGAGTTCTCTTGAAATATTACTGCTATTACATTCAGGGGTACTCTTATTCCCAAATGATTGTATAGAGAGAAGCAAAGAAATGCAGGATAGTGAGCTATTGGATTATACTACTTTTTATTTCTTCATCACATCCAGGCAGTAATAATTTAAAATGTTCCCCGTAACTCCCTCTCCCACTAATAAATTAATTTGCTACCAAAGACCCTTTATTTGAATGCCATAAATATCTATTCTTGGGAGTGATTTGAAGGAAACTGCCTCAGGGTAGTTTGGTTATGGAGTTGCTTGCCAACTCTTACTTCTCCTTCATGTGAATGATGATGGAGACGGGAAAAGAATAAAATGCTAGGTTTTTAATCTAATGTGGGGAATCATTAGCATAAAATTGTAACCATACTCTGTTCTCTCTTTGATACAATGAAAAGAGATAATCAGAAACTATTCTGATAAAACTTCAGACAGAATCAATAAAATAATCCTGTGACTGATACTTATTTGACAGAAAGTCTTGCTGGTCTATATGTACATTTCCGGTAATTTATTAATACCTAGCTTGTATAAAGCTAATGATGTAAAATGTACTTTTTTTTTGAGATCAGGTCTCACTAAGGCTGGAATGCAGTGGCATGATCATAGCTGACTGCATTCTGGAACTCCCAGGCTCAAGCAATTCTCCTGTCTCAGCCTCCCTAATGGCTGGGACTACAGGCACATGCCATTGTGCCTAGCTAATTTTTTTTTTTTTTTGAGACGGAGTCTCACTCTGTTGCCCAGGCTGGAGTGCAGTGGCGCAATCTCAGCTCACTGCAACCTCAGCCTCCCAGGTTCAAGTGATTCTCCTGCCTCAGTCTCCCCAAGTAGTTGGGATTAGAGGCACCCGCCACCACGCCCAGCTAATTTTTTTTATTTTTAGTAGAGATGGGGTTTCACCATCTTGGCCAGGCTGGTCTCAAACTCCTGACCTTGTGATCCACCCGCCTCGGCCTCCCAAAGTGCTGGGATTACAGGCGTGAGCCAACGTGCCTAGCTAATTTTTAAGAAAAACTTTTTGTAGAGATGGGGTCTTGCTTTGTTGCCCGGGCTGGTCTAAAAAAATATACTACTTTTACTGATCACACTGCTAAACACTAATATAACCTTTGGACATATAAATCTATATACTTCCTTACCTGGGATTGGAACAAGGTACTCTTTGAGTGTTCACATTGTCACATAAGGGTTCTCCTCCATGGTAGATACCTGTTCGAACATAGATCTAAAAGAAAAAAGTATGTATACACTAATGTATACACTCAACATACACATATGCACACACTAGATAGAATCAAATATAAAACTACGGAATTTTTGTTCAGATATAGCTTGGTTTTCCTTTTCTTCACATATATAACAAGTTAATACTGATATAGAGTCTTCACCAAAATTAGTTGCTGCCTTCATCCGCTAATAACAATGGAGACATCAGACTACTAAAACATAAATATAGGCCCAGAATCCCTTTAAGGGAGGTATGTAATTCAGAGTTTTTCCATATTTTAGAAAGCTAAATTGGTACACGTACTTACTAAATACTACTTCCTTAGCTGGTGAAGCAGTACCTCATAAAGACATTAGTATTTCTTTAATAAGATACCTGAATTTTATACTAAGTGGGGTTAATAAAGATTATAAAAACCCTCACTTAAGCTTGGCTCAGGTCTTTCTGCCAAATGAATCCTGTAAAACTTTTGATTTTAAGAGCTAGAATTGTGAATATTAGAATTATTAACAAAGGACTGTGAGCTGTGTAATAGCTAAGGTAGATGGAAGCTCAAGTAAAATTCATGATATATTTTTACTTTCGGAGATTTGGGTGTTCTCCTAACCATCTGAAAACATACTACAGGTCAACAGATTACTGTATAGTTCAAGAAAAAGGTTATATAAAATAATTTCTATAAAATAATAAGCATCAGCATTTGACTTTACCTTATCAATGTCTCGAATATTTACATTCACGTAGGTTGCACAAAGAATTTTTATTCTGAGTGCACTATTTATAACCCAAAGGGATTTTGTAGATGTTTCTCCATTCATATATGGTGTAGCTGTGGAAATGCGTCTGGAATAAGATGGCATTGTAAAACAGTCCATTGGCAGTTGAGAATAAAGGCTTTCTTTGGCCATCAACATCAAATTGGGCATCCTCCCAAGCATTATACAGCTTCTTATATACTGTAAGAGATTAAGGGGGCAAGCCATTTCCTGTAAGGTTTTTCATTTTAAAAGTAACATGTAAGAGTATTATGAGAATTTACATATTAATCTGCAAAGGTGATAAAAAAATTAACATTATAGACCACATTTATTAGTAGTTGCTATAACATTTAAAATACTAACATTTAGGATTTAGGTTGAAGCACAAGATCAATCAAACGCTTCTGAATATAAATTGCATGAAAGAAAAAAATTAAGGTCAACTTTTGAAACTACAGTTCTACCCTTAACTGGAGGCGAAAAAAGGAATTAAAAACAAGGATCACAGGATACTCATTATGAAAACATTGTATTTGATAACAGAAAAGCAGTATCACTTAGGATGCCTCTGTCATTCAATCTACTAAGTCATATTGATGTCCCATCCAAAGGCTGCTGTTCACTTGCTTTTTTGTCCAAACATTTCCTGAGAAACATTAGTTTTGCTAAAATTAAAACAAAAAACTACAAATAGTGGAGACCAGTAACATTATGGATAAATATTTACAAAAAATGTTAAAATATACTGGTCTGAATTTTGAAATGGTAGTTAGGACAGAGATTTTTAATATAAATGTTACTATATACACATTTTCTTAACCCATAAGCCCCACTAGACAATAAGCAACCTGAAGGCCAGGACCAGGTTTTATTTGGTATTGTAAATTAGTACTCGACATATGCTTGGCACAAACGTAGTTGCTTCTTATAGGTATTTATTTAATAAACAGAAAAAGAGAGTAGGAAAGTACCAATAGTATATCTTAACAGTAGATCATGGATTTTTTGAAATGTCTATTTCAATTCCATTCCATGGCCACTGGCTGGAGGGGATAAAAATCACCAAACAGGCTGGGCGCAATGGCTCACGCCGGTAATCCCAGCACTGAGGGAGGCCGAGGCGGGAGGATTGTTTGTGCCCAGAATTCGAGACCAACCTGGACAATATAATGAGACTCTGTCTCTAAAAAAAAAAAAAAAAAAAAAAAAAAAAAATTAGCTGGGCATGGTGGCACATGCATGTGGTCCCAGCCACTTAGGAGGCTGAGGTGAGAGGACTGCTTAAGCCTGGGAGGCTGATGCTGCAGTGAGCCATGATCATACCACTGCATTCCAGCCTGAGAGACAAAGCGAAATCCTATCTCGAAAAACAAACAAACAACAACAACAACAAACCCATGGAATATCTATATTTGGGAGCTAGAGTAACTGTCAACATTTTCATTCCCTCAAAATGAATTAATCACAGAATTAAAAGAATAAGCTTACAAATGCTATTTACTAATATTACTTATCAAGAAGTATATCCTAAAAATACAGATACTTGGCCGGGTGCGGTGGCTCACGCCTGTAATCCCAGCACTTTGGGAGGCCAAGGAGGTCAGAAGATCAAGACTATCCTAGATAACATGGCGCAAACCCCGTCTCTACTAAAAATACAAAAAAATTAGCCAGGCATGGTGGCGGGTGCCTGTAGTCCCAGCTGCTCAAGAGGCTGAGGCAGGAGAATGGCACGAACCCAGGAGGCGGAGCTGGCAGTGAGCTGAGATCGCGCCACTGCACTCCAGCCTGGGCGACAGAGTGAGATTCCGTCTCAAAAAAAAAAAAAAAAAAAAATACAGATACTCATCCTCAATGTGATTACTTTTAAATTAAAAATTAATATTTTGAAACTTGTTACTCACCTTATACTGACTCAGGGGATATTTTTCTAGGAAGTATTCATCACATCCACACACTTTTAAAATATACTTGCCCTGATACTCTAAAACACAGAGTTTTAGTTGTTCAGAGGATAGCAACATACTTCGAGTTTTTTTCCTGATTGCTTCAGCAATGACTTGTTCTGGTACACAGTCATGGTTGATTTTCAGAGTATACTTCTGCTTGTCATTATTTGGAGAAACTATTACCCAGATCACCACTATTATTTGCCCTATAATAGGGAAACATCATTAGATGCAATCACCATCTGTCTTTCATTTTTCAAGGGAGAAATTTCAACAAGTGTTCACTATCATTACTTTATCCATATCAGAAATGCTTTTTAATTAGCCCAATTAAAACTAGGTAAATATCAGGTAGAAATAGAAAATGTTTATATCTGAGGGGGCTGCCAGACCATTCCCAAATCTCATGTTTTATGACAAGCACAAAAAACTGTGATACGTGGGTCACAAGTACCTGAGACCAAGCTAATTTCCATTCTAAACTGTATGACATACTTGATGGGTACCGCCCCTATGAATAGTGATTCATGATGGTATCAAAGGTTTGACAGTGCCTAAGGTGGAAGAGTTTTTGGTAACTATGGGAAGTAAAGAAAGAACCAATGGAGGTTTAAAGATGTTCAATTAGAATGACAGAAAATGTGAGGGAGGAAAGGTAAGAAAATTAAGAGGGGAGAGGAAATGGATTGTCTAATTTTCTCCTTTTAAGATTAAGCCAGGAGGCCAAAAAAGAAGAAAAGAGAAAGATGAAGAAAATGGGAAGACAAACTATTTAGAGAGGCTTGGGTGTTCACAGTACATTTCTTTCAAGTTGTCTATATGTTGAAAATTTTTCACAAAAAATGTTGGGGAAAATGAAAAGAGCATTAAAATATATGCTAGAATAGAATTTTGAAAGATCTTATGTTGCATTAAACTACTTTGAAAAATATGGATAAAATAGTAGTAAGATGTCTTAACTTATTCTACTAACAGAATTTGATATTTAATAGTGTGTGTGAGTTAACTCAAATTGATAATTTTACTTTGTTACCCTGAAAAATATAGACATTTATCGGATACAATGACATGCATTTCGAAAACAATATAGTTTAATTTCTTGTTCACTTAATTCTCGAAATTGATATATTAAATGTCAAAAATCTCCCTATATATTATCACCCATGATCAGAATTACTGCATTTAATACTTAAGAAAATTACTTATTTTTTTCTGGTGTATTTATGATATATAATAACAAGAATGTATAAAGTTTTCCAAAAATTTCATAAAATGTTTCTATTGATACTTGTTTTTATGAAAAGATAATCAGCTCTAATTCTGAATCCCAAAATACAGTAAATTTCAAACTTATACTTCTTCCGTTTTATAGACAATTTACCAAGAAATCAGTATCATATTCATACAAAAATTCAACCAATAAATATTGATTGTACATAATTTCTATTTAGCACTCAACTATATCTTGTCAGTATAAGCAGTCCCTGCCTTCAAGAAGCTTACTATCTAGCTGGAAAAAAAAAAGACGACTATACAAAGATATAGGCACATGTAGAAGACTGCACTATAGTAATGATTAGGGTAGATCAGTCATATTCTTACCTTTATCTAATTTATTATATATGTGCTTTGGCAATTCTGGTGAAGATTCTACATTTGGAGGATAGACATACATTGCTCTACTATGAGGTGAATTGAGGTCCCTAAGATCCACAGCTTCTTTACAAACATTCAGAATATTTCTTCGGAAGTCCTGTACTTCTGGATCTTTAACCATATCAAATTCACACACTGGCATGCCGATAGCAAAACCTTTAATAAAATTACATAAAGAATATAACATTCTATTACATACACAGTATGAACATGTTTTTTACAAACAGGGAACTCTGTAGATTTGGAAGATCACAATAGAGTAAAAAAAGTACCTCTAGGTTAAAAAAATTTTTGATGAATGCATATATATTAGGAGTTGACAAAGTCCCAAATATTTTTAATATATAAAAAATAATATATTCAGCAATTTAGAGCAAAGGCAGCAAATATTCCTATCAATCATTTTTAAAAGAATAACAAAACTAAGATATAACAAATCTAAGTCATCCCACAAATGACATTTCTTAAATAAAACCTTATGGAATAATATCAAGGTGTTAAAAATAGTTCCATAGTTCGACAGTAAAACATACTTTAGATTTATAATGATTTTTATTTAGAAAGCTATTTATGATTACGAAGGTATTGGTTTAGACAGAAATATTTTAGTAAGGGACAACAGTTAAGCTTCATAGTTATTTGCATTTTAGAATAGGATATTGTATCATACCAATTTCTCGATTGAGGATCTTTTCTTCACGGTTGCCTACTGGTTCAATTACTTTTAAAAAGGGTTGAAAAAGCCGAAGGTCACAAAGTCGTCTTGTTTCATCAAAAAATTCTTCCCTTTCTGCTTCTTGAGTAACACTTACGAAAATGTAAGAAGATTCATCTTGAAGAAGTTGATGGAGGGGGTATTTTCTTGCTTCTTTAAATAGTTCATGCTTTATGGTTATTAATGTAGCCTCACGGAGGCATTCTAAAGTCACTATCATTCCATTTGGTAGTAAACATTCTACTAGGATTCTTGGGGGCATCAAGTGGATGCCCCACAGTTCACCTGATGATGGTCGTGGAGGCATTGTTCTGATTCTTTGCAAGTTTTACATATAAAACTACTTTAAGGAATTAGATGTATGGTTGTCCCAAAGCAGAAACCTAAATCAAAGAAGGAAAACATATGTTAAAAGAGACACAACTACAGAAGAATACATTTATAACACTGCTAAAATGTAAAAACTCATTTTCCATAGTTTGACTTGATTAGGCTAATCAGTAATAATTCACCTTAAATATTCTAATTGAGACTGTTGCTCTAAATTAGGCTATAAAGAATTTATTTCAGCAGAGATTAGAAAAACCATTTGTATTTAATTAAATTTAATAAAGTCATTTAAGAAAACATTATAGTTGAGTGGATTTTCTAAGGTTTCATCAAGACAGAGATAAGGCTATGGGAAGAATGAAAAGTTGCAATTCAACCCCAAATTCCCATTGCATATCACCTTTATCATTCTCTTCTATCTTACGGAAGAACAGAATTTAGGCCAGAAACAATCTTTTAGATCATGGGTCCACTGCTCTTATTTTAAAATAAGTAAAACCATGCCTAGAGAAGTCAAACCCTTTTCCTTTTTCACTCCCTGCCCTCAACCTGTAATAATGAGAAATTTTATGACTTAGTCTTTTTTCTTTCTTAAATCAATCTTTGTAATTTTCCTTTTTCTTTTTGTATTGATTCTTATCTAGGTGATATCTTAGACATTCTGTTCTTAAAGTATGATTTAGGTATATATTCACAATATTAGAAAGTGTCATCAATGACTTTTCCTTGAAGTATGACAATGAATTTGTAATGATCCATCTACTTTCTCAAATAACCCAGTCCTAATACTTCTGACTGAAATGAATCTACACATAAATAAGATCCATGACTCTCTTTGTTAGTGCAATGTTCCAATCAGTTTGTAATATTTTTAAAACTATTAAGTATTATTATGAGTTGAAGGCCCTTAATTTTTTTAGACATCAACAATCTTGGGGGGGGTCTTTTGGAAGATATTATCAAAATCCATAAAACACAAGATTACTTCTTGCTGTTTATATTTTCTTTTACTCAGTAAGTGAAACTGTAAGAGTATATCAAAAGGCAAAGTGAGAGATACCAAATAAGAAAAAAATGAAAGTTAAGCTAGAGACATGAATCAAAAAGGCCCAGATAACCTACTATATTTGATTAGTCTATCAGGTATTGTAGATAACAGCTATAAATGACACTGTTTGCTTATGCACCAAAAGTGCATTGGTGCTGTCCCCAGGACTATGCTGGGTGTGGGAATCTAATGATGAATAAGATAGATATGGCCCTTGCCTTCACAAGACAAGGCAAAGAATATGAAGATTATGTGCATGCTGTGTGTAGGGTAATTAAATTCACACTTACAAAACAGAATAAATGCTATCCTGGAGAAGTGCCAGGTTCTACAAAAGCACATAATGTGGTTATCAAGTTTGGGGTGGGAAGGTTTCCGATAGTAGGTAACATAAACTTAATCCTTTAAAGATAAGCGGCCAGGCACGGTGGCTCACACCTGTAATCCCAGCACTTTGGGAGGCCGAGGTGGGCAGATCACGAGGTCAGGAGTTCGAGACCAGCCCGATCAACATGGCGAAACCCTGTCTCTACTAAAAATACAAAAATTAGCCAGGCGTGGTGGCGTGCACGTGTAATCCCAGCTACTCAGGAGGCTTAGGCAGGAGAATCGCTTGAACCTGGGAGGCAGAGGTTACAGTGAGCCAAGATCGCTCCACTACACTCCAGTCTGGGCGACACAACGAGACTCCATCTCAAAAAAAAAAAAAAAAAAAAGATAAGTAAGAGTTGAACAAACACAAGAAAGAGGAGAGGAAACCTGCCATCCCTGACTCCTCTCTCCATCTCACACCAATCAACATCTAACCCATCAACAAGCTTCGTTAATTCTCTCTGTATTCTGTCTACATTCCTTCAAATACCACTCTTAGTACCTTGGGCCAGCCATCAATATTTCTTGTCTGGACCACTGCAAAGGCCTAAATGGTCTCCCTGAATCTATGCCTGCCCCCTTTAATCCACCTCCACCTCATAGCCAGTGTGACTTAAAGAGAGCAAGAGGGCCTAATTCGGTTAGACATTTATGCTGTACCAATTCTTGGTTGCAAACAAATAATTATGGTATGCTTCAGAGTTGTAACATATGAAGGATGTGAAGAGTAGGAATAGCAGAAATTATGAGCCTTTTTCCCACCCACGGAAATACAGAAATTAACTGGAAACAATGAAGAATATAAGAAAAATATTTTTTATAGTTGAAACTATTTTTCTTCAAACTTATAAAAGAGATCCACTGAAATTATAGAATTTAAAATAATTGTCCTTTTTCCTACATGTAAAAAATTCATTGGCTAGTAAAAAGACCAGATGGATCAATCTGTATGAACAATTATAGAAGTGACTTAAATTTTTTTAAACCTACAAAAAATCTGAAGAATGCAAGGGAAAACGCCAAATGACTACTTTTAAATGATGACATGCCTGCATAAAAAAGTTCAAATGAAAACAAAACCAAAACCACAAGCCACACAAAAACAGCAGCTGTGTTTATGATTTTTCTCTGCTGAATGGCACTGACAGGTCTCTATTATGGAACTACTGGAGCAACTATTTTATATAATAAATAACAACCCACAAGGAATCCTCATATGTTCCCTAAGTATTACCAAGAAAGAAGCCTAGTTAGTATAGTAGACAGATCACTGGATTTATTCCTTATTCTACTGTAGTATATTTATGGGTAATTAACTATTAAATACTCAAGACAAACCCTTTTCATTAAGAGAATAAATGTGATTATGGTAGTAAGACACTTGTTGATCCTGGAAGGCAGGCACTGGTTGACATTCTGGTAGACAGAATGACAGCTTTTTTATTTGTCAGAAGGTTATTTGTCTTCTCATGCCAGGCCTTATTCTGTACAAACCATTACCCCAGGGTTCACATAAAGTGTAGAAGCGGCAAATGGAACTAACATTTGCTTTTTTAGTATGTACTATGTACTTGGGTGGGCAGTAACTCTTTTGAGGTAGATATTATCATTTTACATATGAGAAAACTGAAGATCAGAAGTGAAGTCACTTGCCTCCAATAAATGGATTTTGAATCCAGGTCTAGATTATTTTAAAGCCCATACTATAACCATGCTGTTATTTGGGCTTCAGTTATGGCCAGGCAATATTCCCCGGTAGTGAATAAGAGAATGAGCTCTAATTTGAATCTACACTAGATTCAAATTTTGGCCCCCTTAGTTAATAGTTGTATGGCCTTGGGTACTTTAGTTCATCTCACTGAATCTCATTTTTCCCATTTGTTAAATTGGGATAATAATGGCATCTACTCCATTGGATTGTTGTGAAGATAGATGAAGTGATATATGAAAAATACGTAGGCACAGAGATCAGCACACAGTAAGCACTTAATAAATGTTAAACATTAGCAATAAACTTGTGAAGTATTACCAACATTATCTTTTCAAGCTTATTAGGAATTATAGAGTGCTGGCACCAGATGGGGTAGGAAAAGGTTTTTGGATTTTTTTTTTTTTTTTCACTGAGACGGCAATAAGCAGCTTCATTAAGAAGTTATATTTCAAGTGCTAATACCTGAAGGTGGCAAGGCTTGCACACAAGCCTGGAAGAGTACTCAGTGGCTCAGATGCCGGTGCTTTCCCAGCTGCTTCCAGTTCCCCAGATTCCCAAGATTCCTATTGAAATGTTATAGCTATCTACAGCTTTGGTGTCAGGAATCCCTTGTTATCCGTCTCTACCCTGTTTTCTCTTTTTTTTTTTTTTTTTTTTTTTTTTGAGAAGTACCTGCTTAATGTCAGGGTCTAGGCTAAGTATGGTACAAAAACAAAGGTTAAAAAGATGCCTTCCCTTCTGCAGTTAAGGGCCTCATAGTTTAACAATGTGATAATTGTTACAAGATAGAATATGAACACTGGAAAAGCCTGAGGAGATTAGGGAAGGCTTCAGAGAGGTAAAGTTTCAGTAGAATATTATAGATTAAAAATTTTCACAGAAAGGGTATGGCCTGAACGTAAGAGAGCCTGTAGAAGAGTGTTCTAGGTTGCCACAAGAAAGTGTGTATAAAGTCAGACCATGAAAGAATGTGGCCTGTTCCTAGCAATACAAGCTGTTTTTTATTACATGAGTCTAAAGTGCATGGGAACAGGTGGAATATGTGACAAAGGAGGAGAGGCGAAAGGTAGGTAGTGGCCAGATGTAAAACCATGTTAGAGTTTGAATTTTATGTTGTACACTGTTAGTAAAAAGGAGACTCTGGGCTGGGGGCTGTGCCTTACACCTGTAATCCCAGCACTTTGGGAGGCTGAGGCAGCAGGATCACTTGAGCTAAGGAGTTCGAGACCAGCCTGAGCTCAAGACCCCATCTCTACAAAAAAACAAACAAATTAGCTAGGTGTGGTGGCACATGCCTATGGTCCCAGGTTCTCAGGAGGCTGAGGTGGGAGGATCATTTTAGCCTGGGAGGTCAAGGCTGCAGCAAGCCATGATGGCGCCACTGCATTCCATCCTGGGCAACAGAGCGAGACGCTGTCTCCAAAAAAAAAAAAAAAAAGTCTCTGAAGTATTTTGAGCTAAAAATGACATGATGCTTTTAAAATGATTTTTAAATTCTCTCAGATTTCTTTAAAAATTGCTTTTCAAGTGTAGGTTATAATCAAATGAACATTAAAGTGTAAAAATTACACATTCTCAATTGTCTAGAGAAAAATCCCTAAAATTAAGAAATCAGAATATATAACATTTTAAATAAAGGGGTCTTTAGACTACAGAAAAAATTAAACAGTGATAAAGAAGATGGAATTATTAAATTTAAAGCAATAGAGGGGGATAAATCACTATAAAATTATGAAATCATAATGTAGTTTGGAGGTTTGAGGTCACAGAATTAAAAATGTATTTACTAAAAATAAAACACTTTAGGGGTCAAGAAACCACTCTATTGAGGTTCTGAGTTCAGAATGCCAGGACTAAAGATTCATATGCATACTGACAAATCACTACTATCTGGAACTCTTAAGAGTAAATAAATTGGTTTTGCTTATCCTAATTTTCTATATATCGAAATAACTTATTTCAATTTGAAGACTGTTCAAAATAGAGCAGTCCTATTTTCTTAGAAGAGTGTGCATGTACACAATTCACAATTTACCTTTTTGATGAATTACAGTCCTCATTATAAGCACCAATTACTGGGTTATATTAAAATACAAACAGCAAAGCTCTTCAGGATTATTGAGAAATTTGGGGGAGACTTGGGGGTACATTTCTGGTCCAAAACCAACAACCCCAGGTTGCCAAACGCCTCCCATTTCTTTGTTTTCTGGCAGTCAATGGTCACTTCTCAGCGAAGGCCAACCTACCTGATTACGGTAGCATCTCCTTCTGGTCAGCATTGACATGTGACCACCATTTTACAAACTATAAACTAAAGGCCAACAGGCCAAAAGATAATACAAGAGGCTCTGCTGTATGACCTTAGGAGCACAAAATATGTGACAACAGATGCCTCGATCATCACAGATTTTTGTTTACTTCTTGCTTCTGGTGTTAAAATTACTGCTAAAAGTTACTGTGTTTAGGAAGGAAGTACTTAAAAATCTTTCGGTTCTCAGAAGGCCTCAACCTGCGTTAACTTGTTGGTATGGACTGGGTCTGCATCAGCAGCCCAATTGAGCAGACAGTACTACCCAGAAGTAACAACACCTTTAAGAACAATGTAAGTAGCAGAAATAAAGAGTAAAAAACAGTATTGGATTCTCCATTGTCATTTGACTTTTACACTGGAAAGTTTCTTAATTCATTGGGCAGTTCACTATTTTGAACACTTGATGTGTACTCTTTCAGACCACGAAGACAATGACATCTTGACAGTTTGATTTTTAATCCCTAAATTGAAAGCCTTTCTCTATTTACATTAGCACTCTATTTCTAGATTTCATTAGTTAAGGCAAGGGTTGTCAAAGTATGACCCACAGGCCAAATCCAACTCACCACTTGCTTTTGTAAATAAAGTTTTATTGGAACACAGGTAACAAACTGTGTTTACATAATGTCAACAATACTTTCGCACTGCAACAACGGAGTTGAGCAGATGCTATAGAGACCATATGGCCTGGAAAGCCTAAAATATTACTATCTAGCATTTTGCAGAAAAAAAGTTTGCTGATCCCTGTAATGTCTTAGAATTATCTGGTATCAACTGGATAAGTGCCCAGTGGCTAAGAAGTTATCCTAAACCCTGCCTCTGCAAACCACAGTACTACAGTGTCAACCTAAGTTCTTTAAGCCATTAAGTTAAAATCTTGAAATAGGAAAGTATCTCAGAAGTGATTTAAGTGGGTACTTTCATTGCTGGGAGCTTACTACCTGGTAGGGAACTTTTTGTGGAGTAATTCTGAAGTTATCCCTAAACATTGTTACTCCTAAATTATCTTGTTCATTCCCTCAGTTCCGCTTTCTCTATCTCATCACATACTTGAAAGCTATTAGAATTTCCCCTGGGTCTTTTTCCGCCAATTCCTTCAACCATAATTCAGGCAAGACAGTTTACCATCTCATTTTTGCCATCACTGGATATGCCCTTTTGCTAATATTCATCTCAAAATGTGACAATGAAAATCTAGTACAATATTCTGGAATCAGTATTTCCAAGGCAGAGTACAGAAAACTATTACTTGACTATGGATTACCAGTCTCTGTAAATAGAGCCTAAGATGTTTTCTGGCTTAACTACTTTAAAATATGCAAAAAGTATATTTTATATATTTCAGTTCAGGTTTCAATTTCAAAAGTGTATTATGTTTAAGATACTTATGTTTTTAGGCCAGGCGCTGTGGCTCATGCTTGTAATCCCAGCACTTTGGGAGGCTGAGGGGTGCAGATCACCTGAGGTCAAGAGTTTGAGACCAGCCCGGCCAACATGGTGAAACCCTGTCTCTACTAAAAATTCAAAAATTAGCTGGGCCCTGGTGGCGGGAGCCTGTAATCCCAGCTACTTGGGAGGCTGAGGCAGGAGAATTGTTTGAACCTGGGAGGCAGAGGTTGCAGTGAGCTGAGACTGCGCCATTGCACTCTAGCCTGGGCAACAAGAGCGAAACTCCGCCTCAAAAAACAAAACAAAACAAAACAAAACACCAAATACTTATGTTTTTAAAACATCAATATTGTACCTGCATTAAAAAGTCATTAAAAATAAAAAAGTTAGAAAGTTATTTTGAAGCACACCTCAGCACAATTGGCACAATTGGCAGCCTGATCAATGCAAACAGCCACAATTTGCTAAAATAAGCAGCTTGTGTTTTCTAGTTATTTATGTTCCACAAGTATAGAAGCTGTTTAAATGTTTGCTGAATGACCAACAGTTTGTAAAACAAGTTTTACCCATACTTTTAGATGTATGTTCACAAAACATTTTCCACTCTCATTTTTAGAGAGCCAACAGGAAAAAAAATAGTTTTGTGGCTAACTCAGTTACATCTCTTTATTTGCTCATGTTAGGGGTCAGGAAACTATACCCCAAAGTATGACACTCTGACATGATGAGCAGCAACAGAACCAAGGTCTGACATTCTCCTGTACCTCTGTCTCTTCATCCTCTTCTCTCCTAAAGTGAAGAAAGGGCTTTCTCTGAAGTTTCCCTTATCAAGAGGGAAGTTCCTCCAGAAGAAATGTAATTGTGAACCCCATCTCTGGAATGTACATTAACTCGTATCACAGGAGAGACTAGAGGTCTGCACACCCAAGACACCAGGCCCATACAGACTTTTAACCTATTCTTCTGAGGGCTACTATCTGAGAGACTTTATTCAGATAGCAAGACAATTTTCGTTTGCAGCACAGTTCTTCCCCTCACCCTCCAGGAGCCTTAAGCCCATATTTGTTTCTGTAGCTAAAAGTACTATTTAAGCTTCAGCCGTCTGGCCCTTATCTGAGTCTCATACTTTGTAGGACCCCTATGCATATGCATACGATACATTTACATGCCTTTTCTCCTGTTAATCTGTCTACTGTCAAGTTTATTTCTCAGACTGAAATACTGAGCCTCCAGAGGAAAGAGAGATGGTTCTTTCACCCCCCTACAACCCATTAACTAGGAGAAAAAAAAAAAAGCTTTTCTGATTTTTAAATTACCAAATGAATCTTTAGTCTGATTTGGAACAGGAGAACAAAACTTCCCTCTACATTTGCTACAGAAACAACATGATTCAAATCTGGGTTACTTTAAATATTTCTAGAGTCAGTTACTCCCTTTTTAAATGTTACCACAGCCTTTTATATGTATTTCTATAACTGTACCTCAACATACTCGTTAAAATTATCTGTAGTCATGTTTGACCTCCTATTAGGCTACGAACTTTTTCAGGATAGGGTTTTTTTTTTTTTTTTTTTTTTTGAGACAGAGTCTCGCTCTGTGGCCCAGGCTGGAGTGCAGTGACGCAATCTCGGCTCACTGCAAGCTCCACCTCCCGGGTTCACCCCATTCTCCTGCCTCAGCCTCTCTGAGTAGCTGGGACTACAGGCGCCCGCCACCACGCCCGGCTAATTTTTTTGTATTTTTAGTAGAGACGGGGTTTCACCGTGGTCTTGATCTCCTCACCTTGTGATCCGCCCGCCTCGGCCTCCCAAAGTGCTGGGATTACAAGCGTGAGCCACCGCGCCCGGCCGATAGGGTCTTTTATGCTGGGGGTGGTGGTGGGGTGTCACTATAATCCTAGAGCACAGAAAGGCAGGTAGAAAAACTAAATTGTTGAAATTACTCCAGTGAAAATGTAACAAGGACCTGAACAAAGAGAGGTAGCAATAGAAATACCAAGAAATGGATGGTTAAAGAAAAATCAAAAGCACTCAAGAGACCATTTGGATTTGAGGGCTAAGAAACATAATTTTAAACAAATTTCACTACAGAGGAGATGCACGGGAAGCAAGTATCCTTCAGTACAATTTTCTGGGCCCCAGTTAGGGCCTCTAAAATTCTCTTCCTCTAAGAGTCACTGGGCTGTTTCTGGAGTGAGTCCAAAGGGACAGCTGTAATATATACTAGCTCTGGAAGGATGCATATTAACCATTTCTTTCAAAGTGCTGTCCTTCACTGACCTTTAAAAGCTGGCCATGAGAAAATAGATTTAACTCACACTTTTAGAGATACTGAAAGACCTTTACGACTTCAGCGTGGAAAATCAAGTTCTCATCACTAGTATGCAAAAAATTTAAATTCCTTTAGTGAGGAACTGCAATTCATTTTCACTATTAAATTCATATTTACAGTGCTAAGAAACATGTTATAAAAATACATTTCAGAGATTTAATGCATTATATAAGACAAGGGTTTCCTAATATGAGGCCCATGAATGGGTTTAGAGAGGATCTGTGCTAACAAATTTTTTTTTAATGACAAATAATTAAGGCTTAGATGAGTAGTATTTATAGCAATGTAGACTTCTGATTATCAGTAAATGTGACCAAGGTGAGTTAAAAGAATCCAAGTTTGAACAGCAGAGTCAAATGTGGTAAAGAACCACTAATGAAGTATAGATTAACACTTGGATCTTAGATTATTAGATAAAGCATGAACTTTAAATTTTGTATTTTATAAAGAGAAACCACACCAGATACTGAAATGTGTAGTCACTTTATGTATCTTTTACATGAAGAGAGAAACAATCCTAAGGTATTTAAGTTTGGCAGCACTATAAATATGAATTTAATAGTGAAAATGAATTTTCTCAATTTGAATTTTATTTTTTTATTTTTATTTTTATTTTTTTTGAGATGGAGTCTTGCTGTGTCACACAGGCTGGAGTGCAGTGGCATGATCTCGGCTCACTGCAACCTCTGTTTACCGGGTTCGAGCAATTCTCCTACCTCAGCCTCCCAAGTAGCTGGGACTACAAGCATGTGCTACCATGCCCAGCTAATTTTTTTGTATTTTTAGTAGAGACAGGGTTTTGCCATGTTGGCCAGGCTGGTCTCGAACTCCTGACCTCAAGTGATCTGCCCATCTCATTCTCCCAAAGTGCTGGGATTACAGGTGTGAGCCACTGTGCCCAGCATACTTGAATTTTAAAAATTCAAATTTTAGTGTGCAAAAGGACAAATTAAAGTTTCTTCAAATATAAGCTCAAAATGTGACTAAACATTAATAAAGGTGAAGGTGAGATAGGATTATGAGAAAAGGCAAATGTACTTAATGTGCAAAACGATATATATTTCATATTATACCATTTAATAGGAAACAAATGATTCCACAGTGATAGTTTTCTACTAAATATTTTTCTTATTTAATTCTTTCTTTCTTTCCTGTGAGGAAGGGAGTCAAGGCAGATTATCATAGCTTCACACAAAAGCAGCAGCAGGCAGTCAGAAGTAAACTGTCATCCTCAGTTCCAATGACCCTAAATCAGGTAACACTGAAAACTTTGCATTTTCACATCAAGAAGACTGTATTGGTAAATGATGATTTCAAAATACAGAACTAAAAGAATGACTACTATTCCAAATGGAAAAAAATATATTAACATTTGCCTTTGTTTTTCTAGTAGTACAATACTTGGTCTCCAATTCGTTTATTCCTTTTTATTAACCAGCCCACCTCGTGACCAATGGCATGCACTGGTAAGACAGGTGGACAGAATTAGGAGTGTCTCCTGGCCAAAGAAAAGGACAAAAGCTAATCAAACCACAAAGAGAGCCTAACTAGTGACTTGAGCTTTTACACATCTTTAGCAACACCTGTAGCAAATGAGTAACCACGGAAATCTCCAGATTTTTTTCAGCTGTGGTACTATTTAATATATAGTAGCAAAGAGAACAATGTATATTAACACAATCTAGTCCTAAGCAGAAATGGTCCAACCAGTAGTTTCGTTTTAGCTAAGATCAGTGCACCATCATCCTCAATTCCACTGACCCTAGGAGAACTCTCCAATTCTTAAGTCTTCCTCGTAGGCTCATTTGAAGGCAGTTTCCTTATTTGCAAAAGGTGAATAAAAATACTTACTATCTCATAGTACTGTTATAAGAATTAAATGAGGGTCGGGCTTGGTGGCTCATGCCTATAATCCCAGCACTTTGGGAGGCCGAGGCAGGCGGATCACAAGGTCAGGAGATCGAGACCAGCCTGGCCAACATGGTGAAACCCCATCTCTACTAAAAATACAAAAAATTAGCCGGGCGTGGTGGCGGGCGCCTGTAGTCCCAGCTACTTGGGAGGCTGAGGCAGGAGAATAGCTTGAACCAGGGAGGTGGAGGTTGCAGTGAGCCGAGATCGCACCACTGCACTCCACCCTGGGCGACAGAGCAAGACTCCATCCCAAAGAAAAACAAACAAAAGAATTAAAGGAGATAGTATATGTAAAGTCCTCAGTATAGTGCTTGGAACATAGAAATTCAATAAAGGATCCCTCTCTCTTATCTACTGGATCAATGTTATCTAAATGCATGTGTCCAGAAAGGGAAACAGAACTTTACTGTTTTAGGCTTGTTGTAAAGAGATGGTAGATATTATCTAGCTAGAACTCCTACACTTAGTAAAACTATTTGGTTCACTGAAGCAACACTTAAAGGAAATTTGGTTATCATATAGAAGGTAATTTCTTAAGAAAACAAAACACTTCCCTTATAAAATGACTATAAAGTAGCATCTTTTACATAAAGAGAGAAACAATCCTAAGGCATTTAAGTTTGCCAGCTGTATATCCATTTCAGGACCAGCTGTATATACTGAAGACAGTGAAAATAGAAGTCTATGCACCTGATTGCCTCAATGAAAATTTAACCAATGAGATCAATGAAAAGACCAACCTAGCAAAGAATCATGGTCTAATATAAAGGAAATGCAAAATACGGAAGGGTTCTTGAAATGTTACTGCAATCTCCTACTAAGCAAACATTTCAGCTCCTGTGGAACTCAAAGAGAAACGGTCCTGATGGTTTAACCTTTTATAACAAGTTTATAACCAAACCTATGTTGATGATAACCAAAAAAATAGGGCTCATTGTCCTTAGTAATTCACATTTACAAATGACTCACATCCCACATACTTCAGGAAGAAAATCCCTCTATGACTTGGAACTTCAAAGATGATGCTAACCACACATTGTTCCATTCTTGATTGATGGATTCATTTAAGAGAAAAGTATAAAAGGGCTCCACTTTTCAGGCCGGGTGCAGTGGCTCACGCTTGTAATCCCAGCACTTTGGGAGGCCGAGGCGGGCGGATCACGAGGTCAGGAGATCGAGACCAAGGTGAAACCCCGTCTCTACTAAAAATACAAAAAAATTAGCCGGGCATGGTGGCGGGCGCCTGTAGTCCCAGCTACTCGGAGAGGCTCAGGCAGGAGAACTGCTTGAACCCGGGAGGCGGAGCTCGCAGTGAGCCGAGATTGCGCCACTGCACTCCAGCCTGGGCCACAGAGCGAGACTCTGTCTCAAAAAAAAAAAAAAAAAAAAAAGGGCTCCACTTTTCAACTTAAAATCAACGTTAAAACCACCCCTCCCTTTTTCTTCGAAAAGCCCAGGGCTTCACGAAAAGTAACTTCACTCTTTCTTGCCATAATGAAGCTAACACCATTCTGGACTTGGCTGACTTATAAAATAGTTGTTTTCTGGCTGCTTGTGAGCTAAAGAAACAAAAGGGCATATTATCCAGGACTCAGCTTGTTGAGTTCATTAAGAGTTTAAGAATATCTAGATTAACATCTTAATTAAATTAAGAACATCTATGTGATATTGTGAGATACATATTTGGTCTCTGTCCTCTCTCCTGGCACACAACTCCTAAATTCCTTGGAATCTCCAAAGTAGTAAGTGTCTTTCTGCACGCTAATGAGTTGACTGGTGGCTGGCAGCCCCTAGGTTGCTTAAGGATGAGGGTTGGTCACCAGAAAAACCAAGGCAAGATTAAAGAACTGGGGCTTTAAGTCCCACCCCTACCTCCACCTCCCAACCACCTCCTCAGAGGAGAGAGGGGCTGGAGGTTAAGCTGATCACCAATGGCCAATTATTTAATCAATCATGCTACTTAATGAAGTTTCCATAAAAATCCAAAAAGGACTGAGTTCGAGGACCTTCTGGATAGCTGAACAAGTGGAGGTTCCTGGAAGGTGGCATGTCCACAGAGGGCACGGAAGCTCCACACCCCTTCCCACAAGCCTTGCCCTATGCATCTTCTTCATCTGTATCCTTTGTAATATTCTTTATAATAAACCGATAAATGTATTTCCAAGTTCTATGAGCTGCTCTAGCAAATTAATCAAACGCAAGGAGGGGGTCATGGGAACCCTGATTTATAGCCAGTCAGTCAGAAGCACAAGTAAAACAACCTGAGGCTGATGACTGTCATTGGAAATGGATGGCAGTCTTGTGACTGAGCCCTCAACCTATGGGATCTGATGCTATCTCCAGGCAGATAGTGTCAGAACTGAATTGAATTACAGGATACTCAAATGCTCTCTATTGAAGAATCTGCTGCAGAATCAACTGGTTGTTGGTGGGGAGAAATCCCCGTATACTTCTTGGTGACCAGCGGTCACAGAAGTCTTCTGTGTTGATTATTGTAGTGTGAGAGCAGAGGAAAAATGGTTTATTTCTATAGAATCTAGAAAAAGGTAACATTAGCAATATGTCTTTCAAATCACTTGACCTGATTCTTTTAAAGATCTGTAAGAAGCCAAAGGCAAGATGTTTCTGTAAGTCATCAGGGATCAGAACTTCTCCCCCCTGAAATTTATCAAATGGCTTCTGCTCTTTTGTTTTTATGTTTCTTTTTATTATAGCTCAATGACTTAATAAGCCTTTCTGTGGCTCTGAATACCTCAACAGCTTTCTTTCAAGTCTTTCCACTACTATGGGTGAGAGTGGATAACTTCTTGGAAAACGGTTGCTACACACTATTCCCCTAGTCTTCATCAAAAATCAATGGCTAGCTTATTTCCTTATATCATGGGGTGAGGACATAATTTAGTCACCATAGGGACTTGCATTCAAGTACTATCCCTTCTAATGATACTCTTTGGTATTTAGATAAATTAAAACTTGCCTGCATCTTACTGATTAGCCCTATTGTCTTGAGAATGAAGAAGAGATGAGTCTTTCATACCCAACTTTTAAAGTGCTGCCATCATAAAGTGAAACATGGGTTAGCTACAGGTTTCTTGGTAGAACCAATTGTTCTATCTTCCTTAAACATTAACAGTTGGTATCCACAGATGGGAAAAAATCCCCACCGAAATGCCTAAACAGAAGATTTCCAGTTTAGGCTGGTCCAATAAATAAAGCTATCAACTGTGGGGACACCAGCAGATACAATATATTCACCTAATTGCATCCACATATGTTTCACAGAAGGTCTTTTTGCTTTGGACTATTATTTTCATTTTTGACCAATTCAACATTCCAAACTTAACAGATTTATCTGTACTCTGTCAGAAGGCCAAAGTGATCTGGAGGGGAGAGAACCAGGGACTAATGATAAAGCTTCATCATGGTCTACTGTCTTCTGTAGAGTTCTCTATTTCCTGAGACCAAGTGTCATAAAACTGTAGTTATGGTGTCTGTGACTATGATTACATACTCCCAGGCACAAATAATAAGCAAAGCAGATATTAATGTGTCATTGTCCTAACTGGCTGTTGCAAGGACAATATTTTCAAAATCAAATGACACTGTCTGGACTGTGCTGCTGTGATCGTGGTGGTGATTCTGCCAATACTTACAGGCTAAGGAGGAGGTGTAAATGGACTCTACCAATTTGCTTTGCAGCAGGAAAACAGCCTGCTGGTAAGTGAATCAAATAAAAAGATTAGCTTAAAAATATGGAGTACTTCTTGAATGTGTCTATCAATTTTGCACAGGGAGGGGCAATGCTCGTCTTCTGTCGTCCTCCTAATTTTAGTGGTATGTGCTGTGAAAATAGGCACTAGCCAATAATCTTCTACCAAAAATGCTAGAAGGACCTTGCTTTTAGTTTAACTCCTGCCAAGACACAGGCCCTAATGGCTTCCATTACATAATTATGCAACAGTTAACACAGTGTCATAAAACATATTTTAGTTCCCAAAGTATTTAATATACAACAAGGATTAGACACTGGAAAAAGTCTGGCTCTAGATGTACCAAGTATCCTTGTTTGCCATATAAATACTTAGGTCCCTGACATTTTTGTCTAGTTATTTATCTATCCTTGCTATTATCTTTTTGTCCACATCACAACCTCAGCCTATGTCCTTGGACTGATTTCCTTTCTTACGAGCTATCATTGTAATCTCTTATTCTTTCCTCTTATACCATATTGATATATTATTGGTATTCTTACAAATAAAGCACAGAATGTATAGTGCACTGAAATTTTATTGCACTTAAGGTGATCACTTCATGTCTATTCTTAACCTGCTCATTTCAAATGCCAAATTTATTGGTCAAAACAACTTTTTCCTGGCTCTACATAAATTAATCAGATAAACCCATAAACAGCTTCTTGCAAAAATAATACATTTTCTTCCAACTATACTCTAATGAAAATAAGATATTGTATTTTTTTAAGTGAATACACCCCAAGTCTATCTGGGATTTTACGACATTGGATGAAAGACATAATATACAGTAGAAATTTGATTTAAATAACAATGCTTTTTCAATGATAAAGACCAAACAATAACTTTATATTCTGATGTAATTGGTTGCCATCTGCCCCATTTTCTGGCAATAACAAAATATTCTAGTATTATGTTAGTAATAATGAAAATGTCCATTGCAAGCAATTATTGACTAACTTTAATAGTGATTTATCATCCTTCAGTATATGATCTCTGGCAAAAGGGCTATTTCACAACAGGAAAGCTTGAAGTAATAACTTTGGCAAGCAAAGAAACTCAGATCTCCCAGAAGTGCAATCAGAGAGAGGGTAGCTTAATTTCAGCACAAGTGTCACCTAGCTAAGATGTGAAGAGAAGTTCTATGAATGAAAGCAACAACAATGTGAAGTCATGTAAGCATAGATTTTTAAAAAATCCATCTTTTTGATAATATAATACAGCCAAGATACTTCAATGGTGGGAGAGAAATATTAGTAAGTGGTCTTTATTTTCCCTTTCAAGCATTTACTATTTATTTATACTTATGTATAGTTCAATGTACCAAGTATCTTGGAAATTATAATTACTATATCTTAAAAAGCAAGCAATGAGAATGACAAACTGAAATGGGTATAACTGTGTAAAAGCAGCAACATACATGATCAGTGAGTAGAATATTACTTTTTTTTTTTTGAGACAGGGTCTCTCTCAGTTACCCAGGCTGGAGTACAGTGTTACGAACATGGCTCACTACAGCCCCAACCCCAGGCTCAAGCAATTCTCCTGCCTCAGCTTCACGAGTAGCTAGAAGCTAGGACTACCTGTGTGTGCTACCATGCCCAGCTAATTTTTTTTTTTTAATGCAGAGATGGGGTCTTGCCATGTTGCCCAGGCTGATCTTGAACTCCTGGGCTCTGGTGATCCCTCTGCCTCTGACTTTCAAAGTGCTGGGATTAGAGGTGTGAGCCATAGCACCCAGCCAACACTGCCACTCTTATTCACTGATGCTCTGTATGACATTAGTTAACCACCCAAGGCATGCAGTTGAACAATAAATTACAATGATTTAATACATTAAAATGCTTCTTTATAAAATTTATCAACTGACAAAAACTTTTAAACTGGCTCTTTAAGTCATTAAAAGCTGTCAATTATTCCAAACAACTGCTTCACATGTTATGACTCATGAGCTAACTTTTGCTGACATTAAAATAAAGGCACAGAGGAAGACGTAAGAAAGTTTGAAAATGGGAACTTTAAGATCTAAATCTTTAAGCTGTCACTAGGGAGTAAAGAGGTAATTCAGGAAAGGGAATGACTGAAGAGATTAAAGTGAAGAGAAATGGGAAAGTTTTTAGGTTGGACACAGATACTGTAAAGGACAACTCTTTTGTGTATGTGTCCAATAATTATAATTACAGAGATAAATATGTGATGGAGTATCCTGACATGGTAAAATTCAGAGTGAGAACATCTAGTGCTATGGTATATAAAGAAGACATTCAAACCTCTATTTCTTAAATTACAAGACTTTAAAGGTTAAAATAAAACTAGAATATAACCTTCAAACTTCACCTAGCTGATACTCTATAAAGCAACTATCGAATAATAGATAGTTGCTTTATGGTCTATGTGACTATAATTTAGTGGACTTATACTAATTTTGAGGGACATAAGAAAAAAAGGCGAGAAAATATGTTTAATTATCTCCACTGTCAATATTGGAAGTTAGAAATTTAACTTCTGACATAAACCCCTCAAAATAATGAAGTATTAAAAAAATAAAATTATGGGTCCTATTTATAACAATTAGCTAATTTGTTTAAAAAATCTACTTTCCCATCTAGAATCAGCTAATTAAGATGTGCTTGGTTTCTTTGTTACAGCTGGGTTTATAATACTAGTGTTCTCACCCATCACTAGTCTACTCACAATAGTATCATTAGCACTAAGATCCAAGTAACAGTGCCGTATTTATGACTGCACTTTAGTTTCCACAAAAGCAAAATTCTGAGAACAGCATGAGTCATTATCCCTAGGGTAAAAAAAAAAAAATGTTTCTTTGGTCAGAATATGAAACTTATTGCTGATACCAGTAATTTAGTCTAGAAATTCCTTTTCTGAATAAAAGGAACAGAATGTTTCTTTTCTCTATTCACACACTCCAAAACTAACAGAACTGTCCATCTGTCTGCTTTTACTACTCTCCATATCTGGTGTGTGGTGACAGAAAAACAACCTTTAATCTAGCTATTTTCAGTACTGCTCTTTTGTTCTTCCGTTCTCTCAGTTTGTCTTTTTGCTAGGACAAAACACACAAATACACACACATATAGAGACACACACACACACTCTCCGACCTTTCTCTTCCTAGTGGGGTATTTATGACAAAATCATGCAATAATACACAGAGAACATTCTAAACATGGATATGTATATCCATAATGTTAAATGTTAAAAAGTTCTCAGGTCCACATGTCATATTTCATCTTAAAACATCTTCATTAATTAAAAGGTAAAAGTTACAAAGGTAAAGAACTACTGATGTTACTATTTAATTAAAGTGTGTCCTCCCAAATTTCCTCAATAGAATGTTGAAATGATCTCTGTTGTTTTTATGGCCTCCTTTAATTGTTTCATTTGTTGGTACCTCTTACTCTGCTCATTATTCAAATGTGGAATACATTCTTCATGACATCACCACTTTCCCAATCTCCAAGGGTTAAAACCTTTGGTGCTTTAAACTCCTCTCTTGCATGACATCACTTCCACCCCTTAAATCACCCTCAAATTCATCATCTTGTTTTTCAATCTTCTCTGTCACTATTAGACCCTAAAAGAGTTCTCATATGTAGGACTGATCTGTCTCTAATTCAACAAGCATTCATTAAGCAATTACTTTCTGTAAGACACTAGCAGCTGAAGCAAAGGGATGGGTGATGGAAAGGAGAAAAACACTCATACAAGTATATAAATGAAGTATATAAATGAAGTTGAAAAGATCTTATTATCTAACAATCTACAAGGCAGAATGTGGTAATTTTAGGAGAAAGTGAGCCTGATTTCTGACAGGTACAGAATGAGAAGAGTGCAACAGGTTAAGTGGACAGTATGAACTAAGTGGCCCTGAAAGCACAAAGTATCCAATTTCTCCCCTACCCACTTAATTATCCACAGTGTCACTAGAATTGGCTATCTAAAACATATATCTAATTACACCATTACTCAATTAAGACAATACTGTGAATCTCTAGTAACTATACAATACAGCCTTGACTCAAAGCCTCAACCATTACAACTGTGCTCTTCCCTTATTTTTCCCACACTCCAAGCTCTAATCTTACTAGATCAATCTTTTCCCTTTACAATTTTTTGCCTTTGTAAATATGCTCCACGATCGTTTACCTCATATTCACATTTATTGCCATTTTAATCATACTCATCCTTTAAATTCAGCCCAAGTATCTTCTGTAAAGTCCCTTCACAGTCTTATTAAACTTAGCTGATAATTCCAGATGAACTTTTGAATATTTTGCTAAATTCAAAAACAAAAATCAAGGCAAAACTTCTTGGTATTTGGAGAACAGGGAGAACTGACATCTTTACAAGATGTTTTTCCTATCCAAGTATGTATTTTCACTTACCTATTTTTCAATGTTTCTCAGTAGTCAATTTTTCAAACTGAACTATAGTTAACATACAATGAACTCTGCACATCTTAAGCACTGATGACTTTTGACAAGTTCTTACACCCATGTAACCACTGCACAAAACAAGATATATAATATACGTTTCTATTATCCTACAACATTCTGTCATGCTCTTTTCCAATTAATTTCTCTCTCTGCCCCAGGCAATCACATTTTGGTTTCTGTAATTATAATTTTGCTGATTCTTAACTTTACATATGAATCACAGTGTATATTCTTGTATTTGGCTTCTTTTGGTTAACATACTGTCAGGTACAGATTGAGAAGAGTGCAACAGGTTGGGATTCATCAATGTTTTAATGTATTAGTGGTTAGTTCTTTTTAAGTAGTATTCCAAAATATACTACAGCTTGTTTATACAATTTCCAGTTGTTGAATATGTGGGCTGTTTCCAGCATCGGCTATCAAAATTCCTACATCAATTTTTGTTATACTTAGCAAAATGCTAGGTTGTAAACTTGCAGAAAAGGGTTAATATGCTTATCCTTAAAAAAGCCTGTTTGCAAGGCTGGCCTGGTGTCTGGGAACTCGGATCTTGGATTTTAGGAGGATTCCTACCCTGATTCCCATCTGAGAAGACTGGCTCCATGTGTCTAAAGCATTTATGATAACAATATGGTTTATGCTTAATACCTGCTTTCCTTTGGGAGTCTGGAATTTGGGTGTGCGCTGAGCAGAAGGTATGATCAGACCCCAGTAAAAGCCCTGGGCACTGAATCTCTAGCAAACTTCCCTGGCTGGTTAGATTTCACAAGTATTGTCACAGCTCTTTGCTGGGGGAATTAAGTGTGTCTTGTGAGACTCTATGGAAGAGGATTGTTGGAAGCTTGTATCTGGTCTCCCCTGGATTTTGCCCCATTCACCTTTTCCCTTTGCTGACTGTGCTTTGTGTCTTTTCACTGTAATAAGTGATAGAGCCATGAGTATGACATCATGCTGGGTCCTGTGAGTTGTCCTAGCAAACCATGGAACCTAGGGATGATTCTGGGAACCTCCTGACACATAGGGTAAATGTTATGTTTAACTTTATAAGAAATAGTTCTTATATTCCCACCAGCAATAAGTTAGAATTCCAGTTGGTCTATACCATAACTATTCAGTAGTATCAGTCACTTTTATTTCAGCTGTTCTAGTGGGTATCTCATGATGGTTTGAATTTGTAGTGGTATCTTGCCATGGTTTTAATTTGCATTTACTGATGACTAATAATGATGGTGGAAATCTTTTCATGTGCTTATTGGCCATTTGTCTATCTTCTGTGAAATGTCTGCTCGAGTCTTTTGCCCATTTTTATATTAAGTAGTTCATAATTTTTTAAATGTTAATTTCTGAGTTTTTTTTTTCTTTTTTTAATTTTTAGAGACAAGGTCTCACTTGGTCACCCAGGCTGGAGTGCAGTGGCATGATCATAGCTTACTACAGCCTTAACCTCCTAAATAGCTGGGACTATAGGCACATGCCTCCACGCCTGCCTAACTTAAAAAAAAAAAAACCAAAAAAAACACACACACAAAACCTTTTTTTTTTTTTTTTTTGTAAAGACAGAATCTTGTCTTCACTATGTTACCAGGCTGGTCTTGAACTCCTAGCTTTAAGTGATCCTCCCACCTCGGCCTTCCAGAGCACTGGGATTAAAGGTGTAAACCACCACACCTGGCCTTCAGAGGTTCTTTATATATTCTGATACACATCCTTAATCCCTTGTAAATGCTGGGAATTCTGTTTTTTTTACTCATTCTGTGGCATGTCTATTCATTTTCTTAATACTGTCTTTTGATGAGCAAAAACTATGAATAAGAACCTATCTATCAAATTTTCTTTTGAGATTAGTGCTGTGTCCTGTCCAACAAATCCTTGCTCAGTTTTAAAAGATTTCTTCATGTAAGCTCTGCTATGGTTTAATTTTATTTCTAGATAAGTGATCTTTTTGTTAATTTTCTGAATGGGTTTTTCTCTTCCATCATACTTTATAATTCGTTATTGTTCAGATAAAGAAAAACTATAGCCCAGGCATGGTGGCTCATGCCTGTAATCCCAGCACTTTGGGAGGCCGAGGCGGGCAGATCACCTGAGGTCAGGAGTTTGAGACCAGCCTGGCCAACATGATGAAACCCTATCTCTACTAAAAATACAAAAATTAGCTGGGTGTGGTGGCAGGTGCCTGTAATCCCAGCTACTCAGGAGGCTGAGGCAGGAGAATCACTTGAAACGAGGAGGAGGAGGTTGCAGTGAGTGGAGACTGGGCCCACTGCACTCCAGCCTGGGCGACATAGTGAGACTTCATCTCAAAAAAAAAAAAAAAAAGAAAAGAGAAACTATAGTTTATATATTAATGCTGTAGTACCAAGACACCACACGAAAAAGATAGATAAATCTCACTAAATAAAAGTCAAAGATCCTGGTCTATCAAAAGTACCATAAACCAAAATGAAAGACCACTGACAAACTGGGAAAGCACCTGCAACACATACGACAAACGGCTAATTTCTGTAATTTACAAATAGTTCAGGCAAGTCAATAAGAATTAAAAGGCTATAAATACAAAGTTTTCAGCAAAAGAAATTTAAGTAGCCAAGTAACCTAAGAAAAGATTTAAAAATGCAAATAAAAACAAAAATATATCCCCATTTTTAAACCTATCATACTGAAAAAAACAAGTTTGATGAAACCTAGTAACTGCAAAGATAGCCCTCTCAGATTGTTGGTAGGAATGTAAACTTTCTGGGAGACAGTCTGACAATATGATTCAAATTTTAAATGCACTTATTTTTAGATTAGGCAACCCCACTACTGGGAACTTATTATATGGATGTCTTTGTAAAAATTCACCCAAAAGTAAGCCAAACAATATTCATTGTAACAATATTCATGAAAGCAAAAACTAGAAACCACCAAAATCTTCATCAATAGGAAGATGATTACATAAATTATAATGAAGCATTTTATGGATTACTATATAGCTGATAGTATCGATGATATAGACTTGTAGGTACTGACATGAAAAGATCTCCAAGATGTAGCAAAGTCGTGAAGGAACAGCTGCAGAATAGTTTATTAAAAAAGGGGTAGAATATACTTTGGATCTTAAAATATCAGAGTAAAGACCTTTGTGTCACCAATCATTTCTAAATAAGGAGAATGAGAAAAACTCTTTCTTTGATGAAGCTGGAAAACTGTAATCCTAAACCATAATATACAAAGACAGGGAGAAAAACCAAACAAACAAACAAACAAACAAAAACTTCACCAGAGGTGAGGAATGTTAAATTTAAGTGCCTAAAGAAGCCAGTCAATTCTCATGAAACTCCATTAAGTTCAGGACTAGGAGGTTCCTGGAACTACTGGAATTCCAGGTCTCCAACTCCAGTTGGTGTACTCAGTGAACTTCCCAATCATGCAGAAATCAGAAGGCATAATTTCTGGAAAAACTAAACTCAAGACGCTTTGGACTTCAATAGATACAGAAGTAGATATGACTAAAACCAGAAGATTATGTGCAACTCTAAGAGACCCAAAGTCCCTTTCTTCAGTATTTCTCTAAAACATAAGCAGCCCCCACAGAGAAGACTGTAGATTTCCTCTGGAAAGGATTCAAAAGTAGAGAAAACAAAACTAACCTAGGGAAAAACTGTGACATGAAGATTTCCTACAGCATAGTTTACCAATAGACAAGAGCTCTGACTTCACACCCAGAGCTTTCGGTCAGCTTTTCACATCTTTTAAATATAAATGACCACCGAAGATCTTCATGCATTTGAGGAATGTCTCCAATATTAAAGATTGAAACCAAAATGAAACAGAAGTGGTGAGAAACAGAGAATGATGGGACAGAGGAAAATGTCAAAGAAACTGTAAAGATAAAAGACTGCATCCTTATGCAGAGGAACCAACAAGGCCAGAGAATAAGAACAGAAGAAAAAAAAAAATTCAATGAATGTTTGAAGTTAAAGTTAAGGCAATTTTCCAGAAGGTAGAATAAAAAGAAAGGGATGAGTAAGAGGAGGGAATGGTAAAATTTTAGAAAAGCAATCTAGGAAGTGTAATATCTGGCTAGTAGGAGTTCCAGAGAGAATAATGAAAACAAAGGGGGAGGGAGCTAACAAAAAGGGCAAAGTATTACTTCCAAGAATAGAAGAATGTAAGTCTGCAAGCAGCAGGGACTTATGGAGTATACAGCACAACAGATAAACAGTGCACACCAAGGTACCATGCCATAAAATTTCAGAACACCAGAAACGAAGAGATTAATCACTTCCAGACAGAGAGAAAAATAAATAAACAAAAAAATCAGGAAACAGAGTGGCACTCAGAACTCTAGCAAAATTGAAAGCTGGAAGACACCAGAGCAATATCTGTGTAAAAATGATTTTCAATCTAGCATTCTACACTCACTGAAAATATCACGTAATTGTAGGAGTAGAATAACACATATTCAAGTATGTAAAATCTCAAAAAATTTACCTCCCAGTTATCTCAAGATGCCACGAGAGGATAAGCTCCTATAGAATGAGGTAGTCAGCCATGAAGGTATGGGGCATAGGAATCAATGCTTCAACACAGGAAGCAGGTGTAGGGAATTTCCAGGTTAAGGACAAAAAGGAGTCTTGAGATAACAGCTGTGAAACAGACCTAGCAAGCAATCAAGATTAAATCAGAAATACTGAAGGCTCTATGAAAGATATTATAGGAAAATAACCAAACTAATTATCACATGTGAGAGTTATTGCAAAGATGGATTGAAGCCCATGGAAAGGCAAATTCAGACACAATGGTAACTAAGCAAATTTCTAAGATGAAGTAATTAATTAAACAACAACAACAAAGTTGTAATGGAAAAAATATAACCCCATGTAGCATTTGCTTTATTACTATATGGTCACTGAATAATGAAATAACTAAATGTGGATTTAACCAGTATTGATTAAATATAGGATAATGAGATAAGGCAAAGGAAGATATGAATGTTAAAATTATAAGAGAAAACTAATGAATAATGTCAAATATTGGTGGACCAAGACAGAGCAATATACCCCATTATTATAAGGTGGCAAATACCAGAAGTAGTAGCTTAAATAGTTGAAAGTGGTTTCCTGAAGCATGACATGAGACAAGACAAAGTTGTGAGGGGGAATGTGGGGGGAAGTGAGATACGGTAAGTTTGTTTCTGAGATGGAGTCTAGCTCTGTTGCCAAGGCTGCAGAGTGCAGTGGTGCAATCTCGGCTCACTGCAACCTCCACCTCTCAGGTTCAAGCAATTCTCCTGCCTTAGCCTCCCGAGAGCTGGGATTACAGGTGCTTGCCACCATGCCCAGCTAATTGTTTTGTATTTTTAGTAGAGACAGGGTTTCACTGTGTTGGCCAGGCTGGTCTCGAACTCCTGACCTCGTGACCCACCCACCTCAGCCTCCCAAAGTGCTGAGATTACAGGCATGAGCCACCACGCCTGGCCTGATGTTTTTATTAACCTTTCAGTTGTAATTTGAAAATAATATGCATGTATTATTTTATTTTAGCTTTACCTGAGGTATAAATTAAAATTCAGTTTGATGAGTCTTGGTGAATGTATAGTTGTAAAAACGAACACTACCATCAAGTTTTAAAACACTTCCGGGCCAGGCGCAGTGGGTCACGCCTGTAATCCCAGCACTTCCGGAGGCCGAGGCGGGTGGATCACCTGAGGTCAGGAGTTCAAGACCAGCCTGGCCAATATAGCGAAACCCTGTCTCTACTAAAAATACAAAAAATTAGCCAGGTGTGGTGGCAAGCGCCTGCAATCCCAGCTACTTGGGAGGCTGAGGCAAGAGAATCACTTGAACCCGGAAGGCAGAGGTTGCAGTGCACCGAGATTGTGCCATTGCACTCCAGCCTGGGCAACAAGAGTGAAACTCCACCTCTAAACAAAAACAAAAACAAAAAAACACTTCCAAAATCCACCTCTACAAGTTTTCTTCCTTTGTAGTCAATACACCATGTAGGTAATTACTGTGGTAAGTACTTAAGTTTAGGTCTACGAGCCATCAATCCATTTTTAATAAATTTTTTGTTATTCTAGCACTTTTTTTTTTTTTGAGATGGAGTCTCGCTCTGTCACCCAGCCTGGAGTGGTGGCACGATCTCGGCTCACTGCAAGCTCTGCCTCCCGGGTTCCCGCCATTCCCAGGTTCCCGCCATTCCCCTGCCTCAGCCTCCCGGGTAGCTGGGACTACAGGCACCCGCCACCATACCTGGCTAAGTTTTTTTTTTTTGTATTTTTAGTAGAGACAGGGTTTCACTGTGTGTTAGCCAGGATGGTCTTGATCTCCTGACCTTGTGATCTGCCTGCCTCAGCCTCCTCTAAAATACGCCTGGGATTACAGGCGTGAGCTACCGCACCTGGCCTTTATTTTTATTTTTATTTTTTTTAAAAACTATTATTTTCCTATTCAATTACCTTGGCACCTTTGTTGAAAATCAGTTACCACATAAATAATACCTAACCTAGTTTATTTATGTGTTTTTATTAACAAATAAGGTAACATATAATATACAAAGCAAAAATGTTCAATAAAAAGAAAATTATTATAAATGTTAATTTCATTAAATCATGGGAGAAAGATCTATAGGATATACCAGTTGTCCAAAATAAGAAATTGAAAAATCTTACTATATTAAGAATTACTCTTTCTAGATTCTCAAATCTCTTTCATTCATCTATATGTCTATCCTTATGCTAATACTGTACTATTTTGATTATTGTAGCTTTATAGCAAGTACAAATCAGGTACTTGTAAGTGTTCAGATTTTATAGTTTTTGTGTGTGGTTATGTTTTTTGCACTTCCATATAAATTTTAGAACCAGCCTGTCAATTTCTATGAGAAAACCTGACAAGATTTTGATTGGGACTGCACTGAACATAGTGTACCAATTCATGAATATAGTATACCTCTCAATTAACTTAGTTCTTCTTTAACTTCTATCAACAATATTTTGTAGTGTTCAGTGTACAGGTTTGTGTATCTATTCTTAAGTTTATTACTAAGTATTTAGCTATGCAATACTATTGTAAATGGTTTTGTTTTTTAATTTCATTTTTGGATGATTCATTGCTAGTGTTTAGAAATGTAATTAATTCTTGTTTGTTATCTTTTACTCTACAGCCTTGCCTAAGTCACTTGTTAGTTCTAGTAGTTTTTTTTTTTTCTTTTTGGTAGATTCTTTAGAACTTTCTCTATAAATGCCATCTATTTGGTTTTACTTCTTCCTTTCCATTCCGAATATCCTTTAATTTCTTTTTCTTGCCGTACTACATTAGCTAGGACCTCCAGGATAATGCTGAATAAAAGCAGTAAGAGCAAACATCCTTGCCTTGTTCTTCATCTTAAGTGGAAAACTATAAAATCATTCACCATGAAGTATGATTTTTTTTTCACAGACATTCTTTATCAGGTTGAGGAAGTTGCCTTCAATTCCTAGCTTGCTAAGAGTTTTTATTATAAATTTGTATTGAATTCTGTCAAATATTTTTCTCCATCTATTGAGATGATCACATTTTTTTTTTCAAATTTATCTTATTAATATGGTGTATTACACAGAATTGATATTTCTAAGTTAAGTGAGCCTTGCATTGCTGGGATAAATCCTACTTGACCATGATTATAGTATTATCCTTTTAAATATAATATTGCTAATTAAACATGCTAATATTTTGCTAAGGATTTTTGTGTCTACGTTTATGAGGAATACTGGCTGCTAGTTTTCTTCTCTTGGGATGCCTTTGTGTTGGCTTTGGTATCTAGTAATACTGTCCTCATAAAATGAATTATGATGCTCTCCTTCCTCCTCCTTTTCTGAAAATGTGGGTGGGACTTGTATTTTTTTCTTCCTTCAAGGTTTGACAGAATTACTAGCTATGCCATCAGAACCCAGATTTTCTTTATTGGAAGTTTTTAACTACTAATTCAATTTCTTTACTCTATATAGGTCTGTTTAGATTTTCCACTTCTTTTGGAGTCAGTTTTGGTAATCAGTATCTTTCAAAGAATTTGTTCATTTCATCTAAGTTGTCAAATTGGTTGTTGTAAGCTTGTTCATAATATTCCTTTATCTTTTTAGTATTTATAGTATCTGTAATAATACCCATTCTTTCATTCTCAGTATTTCTAATTTACATCCCTTCTTGATCATTTTAGCTAAAGATCTGCTGAACTCTTTAAAGAACCAGCTTTTGATTTCCTTGATTTCTGTTCTGATCTTTATTACTCCCTTTCTTCTACTTACTTTGGTATACTTTACTCTTTCTTTTCTAGCTTCTTAAGGTAGCAGCTTAGATAATTGATTTTTTTACCTTTCTTCCTTTCTGGCATAAGCATTTAAAGCCAAACATTTCTTTCTTAGCACTGCTTGAGAGTTACATACCAAATATTTTCTTACATTTTGTGTTCATTTTCACTCAGTTAAAAATATTTTCTACTTTGTCCAGTGGATTTTTTTCACTCATGGGTTACTCAGAAATAGTATTCATTTCCACATATTTGGAGATTTTACTTATTTCCTTCCATTTTCCTTATTTCTCTGATTTTTAATTCCTTTGTAGTTGCAAAACATACCATATAATTTCAATTCTTTCGTATTTATTAAAACATTTCATTTTTGTGGGCCAGTATACTATTCCCCCTGGCTAATGTTTCCAATGCACTTTAGAATAATGTGTTTTCTACTGTTGTTGGGTATTCTGCAGATGTCAATTAGATTGAGTTGGCTGATTGCTTTATTCCTCTCTTCTGTATCCTGTTTTCTGTTTACTTATTCTATCAACTGTTGAGAGAAGAGTATTAAAATCTCTAACTCTTCTAAATATTGAATTGCCTATTTCATCTCTCAGTTCTATCAATCTTTGTTTCATGTATTTTGTGCCTCTCTTAAGTGCAATACATTAAGAATTTTTATATTTTCCTGCCATATTTGTCATTTCATAATTTTGAAATGTTCCTCTTTATCTCTAATAATACTCCTTTTCTTACAATCTATTTTGGCTGACATTAACACAGTTACTCCAGTATTTTGATGCCTGTTTTCTGAAGAAGGAAATCATCCAACCTCCTCACACTGTCATTACTGGAAGATACATTTATTTTGATGATAAAAATTAAACAAAAATTTAAAAGGGGAATATAATTATAGGTTCAGAAGATATTTAAAATGAAAGCATGTTTATCACAATTTTATGCTAATACAATTAAAAATCTGTGTTAAAAAGCATATATGAACAGACATATTTCTATATCCCCTCCAATGTCCCCCACTAGAATTCACTCCGTTACCAACATTGGCTTCACTTTGGGGAGAACGTGAGTGAGTGGTCACGAGAAACTGATATAGGAAATTAAAATTTGCGAATATGTCTTCTCCTTCATATTTTTTCTTTCCCATACAAAAGCAAGGCAAAAAAATAGCTATTGATTGTTTCTTGAATTATTCGTAATATGAATGACAAGGCGAGCTTTTCATTATTAAGCCTGACTGAAGCTTCTACTTTGGTATATCTATTACTTAGTACGTCAAAGAATAGCTTTCTATCCCTATTTTACTAAGGTCGTGTGTGTGTGTGTGTGTGTGTGTGTGTGTGCGTGTGCGCGCATGTGCATGTCTGTGCTGGAGAAAGGAAGAGGGAGGAAGGAAGGGAGGGAGAGAAAGAAAGAGAATTAATGTCTGTTACAGATTTCCTAAGATTAAAATGACCCTTGTATTTCTAGAATAAATGCCATTTGGCTATGGTATGTGTGTGTGTGTTTTAACAAACTACTGAATCTGCTAATATTTTATTTAAGATAACTAATATTTTAAGTGAGATTGGCTTGTAGTTTTCTTTTTGTATATGTGTAATGTCTATGTCCACCTCTAAAACAGAGTAAGAAGTGTTATAATAGCTTTTAATATACTGAATGTTTGAAAGAAGAGTAATGAGAAGGGGCTAGCCTAAGTAGGTATTAAATCCTTAGTTATAAAAATAGAATAGTATTGGCCCATGCAGATCCAGAGAACAGAACTGAGTTCAGAAACAAACTTAAGTACAATAGTTGCTGCAATTTTGTATAGGGAAAAACCCCAGAACCTCTAATTAGGACAGATTATTTAATAGATGGTCCTGGTAGAATTGATTAGTCATGTGAACGGAAAAAAAATGAATTTTAACTGCTTTTAAATAAACAAAGAAAACTTTAAAATGCTCCCAAGTAACACAAAAGATTGAAGACATGGAAAAACATTCCACGTTCGCGGATAGGAAGACAACCAATTCACAAAGATATCAATTCTTCCTTAGATAATCTACACATCTGATGTAATCCCAATAAAATACCAATACGATTTTTGTGTTTGTGTGTAGAATTAAGCATGCTGATTCTAATGTTTAAAAAAAAATTGCAGGAGACCAGAAAAATTAGGGGAGGGGAGAAGGTAGAGGGAGAGAAAGGTCTAGCCCTACTGGATAGGTCACTTCAAAGAGGGCTTGTGGGGCTGTGAAACCAAGAGGTCTTAAGAGTATGCCCACAAGAGAAAGCAGGAAGATCTAAAATTGACACCCTAACATCACAATTAAAAGAACTAGAAAAGCAAGAGCAAACACACTCAATAGCTAGCAGAAGGCAAGAAATAACTAAGATCAGAGCAGAACTGAAGGAAATAGAGACACAAAAAACCCTTCAAAGAATTAATGAATCCAGGAGCTGGTTTTTTGAAAAGATCAACAAAATTGATAGACCGCTAGCAAGACTAATAAAGAAGAAAAGAGAGAAGAATCAAATAGATGCAATAAAAAATGATAAAGGGGACATCACCACCGATCCCACAGAAATACAAACTACCATCACAGAATACTATAAACACCTCTACGCAAATAAACTAGAAAATCTAGAAGAAATGGATAAATTCCTCGACACATACATCCTCCCAAGACTAAACTAAGAAGAAGTTGAATCTCTGAATACACCAATAACAGGCTCTGAAATTGAGGCAATAATCAATAGCTTACCAACCAAAAAAAGTCTAGGACCAGATGGATTCACAGCCGAATTCTACCAGAGATACAAAGAGGAGCTGGTACCATTCCTTCTGAAACTATTCCAATCAATAGAAAAAGAGGGAATCCTCCCTAACTCATTTTATGAGGCCAGCATCATCCTGACACCAAAGCCTGGCAGAGACACAGCCAAAAAAGAGAATTTTAGACCAATATCCTTGATGAACATCGATGCAAAAATCCTCAATAAAATACTGGCAAACTGAATCCAGCAGCACATCAAAAAGCTTATCCACCATGATCAAGTGGGCTTCATCCCTGGGATGCAAGGCTGCTTCAACATATGCAAATCAATAAATGTAATCCAACATATAAACAGAACCAAAGACAAAAACCACATGATTATCTCAATAGATGCAGAGAAGGGCTTTGACAAAATTCAACAACCGTCATGCTAAAAGCTCAATAAATTAGGTATTGATAGGACATATCTCAAAATAATAAGAGCTATCTATGACAAACCCACAGCCAATATCATACTGAATGGGCAAAAACTGGAAGCATTCCCTTTGAAAACTGGCACAAGACAGGGATGCCCTCTCTCACCACTCCTATTCAACATAGTGTTGGAAGTTCTGGCCAGGGCAATCAGGCAGGAGAAGGAAATAAAGGGTATTCAATTAGGAAAAGAGGAAGTCAAATTGTCCCTGTTTGCAGATGACATGATTGTATATCTAGAAAACCCCACTGTCTCAGCCCAAAATCTCCTCAAGCTGATAAGCAACTTCAGCAAAGTCTCAGGATATATGTACAAAAATCACAAGCATTCTTATACACCAATAACAGACAAACAGAGAGCCAAATCATGAGTGAACTCCCATTCACAATTGCTTCAAAGAGAATAAAATACCTAGGAATCCAACTTACAAGGGATGTGAAGGACCTCTTCAAGGAGAACTACAAACCACTGCTCAATGAAATAAAAGAGGATACAAACAAATGGAAGAACATTCCATGCTCATGGGTAGGAAGAATCAATATTGTGAAAATGGCCATACTGCCCAAGGTAATTTATAGATTCAATGCCATCCCCATCAAGCTACCAATGACTTTCTTCACAGAATTGGAAAATACTACTTTAAAGTTCATATGGAACCAAAAAAGAGCCCGCATCGCCAAGTCAATCCTAAGCCAAAAGAACAAAGCTGGAGGCATCACGCTACCTGATTTCAAACTATACTACAAGGCTACAATAACCAAAACAGCATGGTACTGGTACCAAAACAGATATATAGACCAATGGAACAGAACAGAGCTCTCAGAAATAATGCTGCATATCTACAACTATCTGATGTTTGACAAACCTGACAAAAACAAGCAATGGGGAAAGGATTCGCTATTTAATAAATGGTGCTGGGAAAACTGGCTAGCCATATGTAGAAAGCTGAAACTGGATCCCTTCCTTACACCTTATACAAAAATTCATTCAAGATGGATTAAAGACTTACATGTTAGACCTAAAACCATAAAAACCGTAGAAGAAAACCTAGGCAATACCATTCAGGACATAGGCATGGGCAAGGACTTCATGTCTAAAACACCAAAAGCAATGGCAACAAAAGCCAAAATTGATGAATGGGATCTAATCAAACTAAAGAGGTTCTGCACAGCAAAAGAAACTACGATCAGAGTGAACAGGCAACCTACAGAATGGGAGAAAATTTTTGCAACCTACTCATCTGACAAAGGGCTAATATCCAGAATCTACAATGAACTCAAACAAATTTACAAGAAAAAAACAAACAACCCCATCAAAAAGTGGGCAAAGGATATGAACAGACACTTCTCAAAAGAAGACATTTATGCAGCCAAAAAACACATGAAGAAATGCTCATCATCACTGGCCATCAGAGAAATGCGAATCAAAACCACAATGAGATATCATCTCACATCAGTTAGAATGGCCATCATTAAAAAGTCAGGAAACAACAGGTGCTGGAGAGGATGTGGAGAAATAGGAACACTTTTACACTGTTGGTGGGACTGTAAACTAGTTCAACCATTGTGGAAGTCAGTGTGGTGATTCCTCAGGGATCTAGAACTAGAAATACCATTTGACCCAGCCATCCCATTACTGGGTATATACCCAAAGGATTATAAATCATGCTGCTATAAAGACACATGCACACGTATGTTTATTGTGGCACTATTCTCAATAGCAAAGACTTGGAACCAACCCAAATGTCCAAAAACGATAGACTGGATTAAGAAAATGTGACACCTATACACCATGGAATACTATGCAGCCATAAAAAAGGATGAGTTCATGTCCTTTGTAGGGACATGGATGAAACTGGAAACCATCATTCTCAGCAAACTATAGCAAGGACAAAAAATCAAACACCGCATGTTCTCACTAATAGGCGGGAATTGAACAATAAAAACACATGGACACAGGAGGGGAACATCACACACTGGGGCCTGTTGTGGGGTGGGGTGAGGGGGGAAGGATAGCATTAGGAGATATACCTAATGCTAAATGACGAGTTAATGGGTGCAGCACACCAACATGGCACATGTATACATATGTAACAAACCTGCACGTTGTGCACATGTACCCTAAAACTTAAAGTATAATAATAATAAAATTTAAAAAAAAAAGAGTATGACCAAAAACTGAAGTTCTCTATAGGATGTCATAGCACTCAATGGTGCTATGTTTTCCTCAGGAGATATGACTCAGCCACTCATAAACATAACATGATAGTCCATGATTGTTGATGTGGGAAAGTAAATAAATGTCTCAAAAGTTTAACCAAACTTTCTCTTCTCTGGAAAAAAAAGTTAAGAAACTACAATAATCACAATGGTAAGATATGGCTCATGAAGAGCCAGACAAAAAAAAAAAAAATCACAGAAATTAAAAAAATAGACACAGAATGTGTTACATGATAAAGGTATCATTTCAAATCAATAGGGAAGAGACCACCTGGAAATGGCTAGAAATTTGGGAAAAAAGAGTGGGTTTCCAATTTATACCTTGTATTGAAATGAATCTTAATAGAATAACAAACACAATATAAAAATAAAATCATAAGGATGTAACATTTCACCTATATTTGCAAAATTTAAAAAAATGCTAGAACATAGAGCAAAAAGATAGACATAATGAAACAAGGGTGAAAAAGATATACAATAAATCAAAGAGGTTCAACAACTTAATACTTCCTTCTTGCACAAGTCTGAAGTAAGAGAAAAATGGAAGAAAGGGAATTAAAGATACAAAAGAAAAACATATGGGAGCTGGAGAGACTTACATGTTTAGATTAAAAGGGACCAGTGAGTAGAATAAATGTAAAAAACTATACTAGACAATAAAAGATACAGATAAAAGCTTAAAAGCTTTCAGAGATGGAAAAACAAGTAATCTGCAAAAGAAAAATTATCTGACTGGCAATGCTATTCTCACCAACAACAAGTAAAAAACAATGCAGTAATTAAAATGCTGGAAAATAATTTGATGAGGAATTCTATACTCAGCAAACTATGTGTAAAGAAAAAATAAAAGCATTTTCAGACAATTAGTTTTCCAAAGTTTTACTTCCCCTGAACCAATTCTAAGGCACTTAATCGATTAATTACTTCAGCCAACCAAAGACGGAGGTCAAGAAAGAGGAAAAGACCACATGCTAGAAATGGTGGAACTGAACCAGTGGTCAAATAACATAAGCAAATCATTAAGAAAAAGCAGTCCTGAGACAAATTTTAATTATAGAAAGTAATATGCCCAAACTTGAAGATGAAATCTGAATTCCAGAGTAAAAAGTGTTCAGGAAAAACAATACAACAGGTTTGAAGCAACAGTTGAAGAACTGAGGAGTCCAGCAGCACTAATGGCACGTGGAATGCTGTTTCTATTGTTTTCACAACAGAAAAAAGAAAAGGAATTGGAAACTTTAGGAGACAACAAAAAATGTATAACACCATGCTAAAAATGAAGCAAAAGAGCACAATTTTGAGCAGTATGTGGAATATATGAAAAGATAAACCATATGATCTGAACGCAAAGAATATTCATTGTGTAGTTCATGATGTTGGACACAGATTCAGAGAAAGAAATCCAACCATAGCACTCTACTTGGTTGTAAAGTGAAACATTTTTACATAATATTAATGTAAATACTACTAGGTTCAACTATTAAAATGTATCTATAGCTAAAACGTAAGAGGATTTAAATATGGTTATAGAACAGAATGCAAATGTTATCAGTACTTGACAATATAAAAAGTAATTATACATAACATTTTGTGGAAGGCTGGGAAAGACTTGAAAGGAAGAATGGGACACTATTATCACTGTCTAACATAGTGAGGAATCAGGATTATTATTGAAAGTTGATGTGGTAGAAAATGAAGATATGAGTATCTTAAAAGTAGAAAGCTAGTAACAAAAGCTAAAGAAATGAATGAAAGGCTAGGGAGATGCTGATTAAACATGGTAACAAAATTAAGCAACAGTATCAGAAACTTTCAAAAATGGAATTAGAATGCTCAAATTTAATAATCTTCAAGTCCAGTAGCTATTAAGAGGCAATTCTTCCATTTCTCAAATGCTCCTATTATTTACTAAAGTATGTATATATTTCAGCTTAATACTGGGGAGAGTTATTGTAGATAATTGCTTTTTATAAAAATCATCTGAGGCACTGAAGAACTCTTTTTGGAAATCCTATAAGATATAACAGTTTTTCAAGTGTTTAATGTATTTCAAAGTGTGGTGCCCTAATTTCCATTTTCTTGGTTTCAGTTCCAGAAATATTGGCAGAAAAAGTAAAAAACTGACAGCTGGGTATAAGATATTACAAGACGACTCTAATTATCTAAAATGTTTCTTTTAAAAGAACAGTTGCTACTAAATATTTCATTGCTAACATTTGGTGTAAACCGTGGCTACATGTATCCTATGGCATACTGGATCTGAATTTTGCAGCTGGTCGTTGATTTCCATCAACACCTTAAGAGTGAAGTCTACAGTAAGGCTAAACACATCTAAATTTTGGAAACGGAGCTTTCAAAACTACAGTGGAAACCCATGTGAATACTTACACATATATGTTTGCCTTAATTGTTGCAGAATAAAATGTTTCCTACATAAATATCAGCTCAATTTGATTAAACAAGTATTTGTAGACATCCCATAAGGCACTATAACATGCTTTCTGCAAGAGAAATAAATAAGCATTACAAAGCAGAGTAAAGAAGGTTAGATGTGAAAGTGAGAGACAAATGGCTTAATATCCAGCAATCTGTTTGTACCCTAGAGGAATAGGCATTATTTTATTTTTATAAAGTGTGAATATGATGTAAAAGTTTATTAAAACACCTTTACCCAAAACATGATAAAACGTAAACTAATATGTGAGCTTTATGGGTAGAAAATGGAGGGGGTAATTTAAATGAACATGTGAGCCATATGGGTAAAAATGGAAGTGGTAATTTTACAGTTATTCTCTATCTTTTCTGTAAAGACCAAAACCAGAAAAGCAGCCAGATTTCTTATGTGTAAGTCTTGAGCCTACACTTATAAGCTGGGTAATTGTAAGCAAATACTCAATTTCTCAAGACATCATTTTCCTCACTGAAAATGGGACTAATTACTCCTTGCCTTCTTTATTGGATTGTTAATGATTTGACAAATATTTAGCGTGCAATTATTTTGTGCCAGGCTTTTACTGTAAGATAAATAAAAGATCTAAAATATGGCATCCCTGACCTCAAGAGGTTCATGGTCTAGTGAGGAAGGTATGAAAAGAAGAGTAATTTAGTATATGTGTGTTGTAATAGAGGCTATGGAAATACAGAACAGGGACAGATAGACTTTGTCTAAGAGAGTGAGTCTGGGAATCCTTTACTCAGATTACATATAAACTGAAGATAGTGTACCAAGATCAACTTGTTACTGGGTAGGAGAAGTCATAGCAAAAAAGGCTGTGAACCACAGAACAGCATAAGCACAAGAACAGGAGTCCACAACGACCTAGGTGAGCGTGTAGCAGTTCAGAGTGACTAGACTGTAAGGTGTCTGTGAGAAAAAAATGTAGAAAATGAGCACAGAAAAGAAGGCTGATGACAAATTGTGAGAATTACAGTAAATTAATGAGACTGCATGCTATCCCAAGGTCTGTTCTTCAACATGTTGTCCTGGGATCATATGCGTAAGGATCATGAGAGGGAAGCCTTATTAAAATTCAGGTTCCAGGCTTGACACAGTGGCTCATGCCTGCAATCTTAAGGCTTTGGGAGGTGGAGGTGGGAGGACTACTTGAGCCCAGGAGTTCAAGGCTGCAGTGAGTTATGATCAGCCACTGCACTCCAGCCTGGGTGTCACAGTGAGACTGTTTCAAAAAAATAAAATTAAAATAAAATTCAGGTTCCTAGTACTATGGATCCACTGAACAGAATTTCTAGGGTCTGGATAATTTGCACATTATCAAGTCTCCTGGGTGATCTTATACAACCCAAGTTTGAGAAGCATCAATGTAGGTCATAAGGAATTACTAAGCTTTATTAAGCAGATCAATTTTGTATTTTAGGGTGATTATCTTAATAGCAGTGTGAAAGCAGTGTTAATCTCCCCCCAATCTCTTCCATACAGCCTATTTATAATAGCACACAAACAAAATTCTGCTATTTACCTGATAATTTTTGCAGCAGTGTGGAAAGTAAAAGACGAGAGTAGAAAAGTAGAAGGACAGGTAGGGACAGTAAAGTGAAATGGGAAAGGAATAAACTAAGGCAGTGATTATGAGAAAAGATGGGGCTAAAATCCAGAGACATTTCTAAGAAAGAATACCCAAGATTTGGTAATCAGTTGGATTTGGCAGGTCAGAAGGGAAAGAATCAAGGTTAGCAGAAATTTCCCTTTTTTTTTTTTTGAGACGGAGTTTCGCTCTTGTTGCCCAGGCTGGAGTACAATGGCGCGATCTTGGCTCACTGCTACCTCCGCCTCCCAGGTTCAAGTGATTCTTCTACCTCAGCCTTCTGAGTAGCTGGAATTACAGGTCTGCGCCACCATGCCTGGCTAATTTTATATTTTTTAGTAGAGACGGGGTTTTGCCATGTTGGTCAGGCTGGTCTTGAACTCCTGACCTCAGGTTATCCACCCGCCTTGGCCTCCCAAAGTGCTGGGATTACAGGCATGAGTCACCGCGCCCAGCCGGTTAGCACAAATTTCTAACTTAGGTAAGTAATGATGTTATTAAATTAGAAAAGAAAAGGGTCGCATAAAATAGAGATGTGAAAACATTCTGAAAACAAAATCTAATTGTAAGGTATTAATCAGTTTCCTTTCTAGAGTGCTTCCCACATTTTTCCTTTTCTTAACTTGGATGGAAATTGTATTCATATTTCTTTCAATGTAAATGAATCCCATGTTTATTATAGAAATTTATTCACTTAAGCACTGACTGAAATGTCTATTATGGGCCTGGGATTGTGCTCTGTAAGTATCAGAAACATAGCGGTGCACAGATGAATGATGAAACCAAAAGAAAACGTACCTAAGACACCATATTAGCATCTTTTATGTATTCTCTTACACCTTTTTTGTCTGGATATTTTTGGTTTATTTCTTTGTTTTCTATTATAGTTTTGTATACTTGTACTCATACAGCATACATAATTTTGTATCTTTTTTCACCACAAAAACATTTCTGCAAATTATTGTAAACTCTTCATAAACATTTTCTATGACAACCTATTTCCATGGGAGATGTAAAACAGTTTAGTCGTTAAATACATAAGCTGTTGTAAATTATTATATCTAACGCTGCAAAAAGAATTATTGGGTCAAACGGTATGTTGATTTTAAAGGCATGCAAATTGCTCATGTGCTTTCCGAAAGGGTTAAACCAATTCAGACTGTCAATGGAAATAAATGGACAAGCACATTTGATGGCACCCTCACCAACAAAAACATCATTAGAAAAATACTTTTGCTAACTCAAAAAGTAAAAAAAAAAAAAAAAAAAAAAAAAAAAAATCACTACATCTTAAAATTTCACTTCTTCAATTACCTGTGAGGGAAAAACATGTCCCCTATGCTTGTACCTGCATTTCCTCTTTAGTAAATGAGCCTAACTTCTCAAACTCTTTGCTCATTCATCCATATGGGTCATGGTGCTTTTGAAAGTACTTGTAGTAAAAATTTAAAGACAAACATCTATTCAATTTTTGCAGAACTCTAATCCTGGTCTGCACATCTTTTAATTTGTTCACTTGTATGGAGGTTGAGGGGAAAGGAGGTGAGAGAAAGAGATTTTTTCTTTCTTTCTTTCTTTTTTTTTTTTAAAGATAGGGAGTCTCGCTAGCAGGCTGCATTTGAACTCCTCGGGTCAAGCAGTCTTCCTGCCTCAGTCTCCTGAGTAGCTTGGACTACAGGGGCACATCGCCATGCCCCAATCTTTTATTTGAGAGTCGAACGAATGATTGTTCCCCCTTCTGAGTACTTACAATTCTTGAAGCTTTGGAAAGTATTTCCCCATTCACATAAATGTCTTTTTAAAATGACACTAGGCATAAGAATATTTACTCTTTTCCAATTAACTCTTCAACTTACCTAGACTTTATTTTGGTATGTAAGATGAAATAAAGATTCAAATGTCTATTTTCCTAAGTATTTAATACTCTCAAAAACATTTACTAAGTCTTCCTTTTTCTCCTAATTTCTGATTACTTCTTTATCATATTTAGAATGTTTCTGGGATCTCTATTCCCTTTTACCAACTTTACTATCAATGCGTATGCCAGTATTCAACTCTTTCATTTACTCTAATTGTATTGTATATTTTGATAGCTAATAAGCTACAGGGTTAGCTCTCTGTCCTTCATTTCCCACTCAAAAGATACCTTACTTTTATGTTTATAGTTTCTCAGACAAAATTAAAAATTACCTTGCTAATTTCTCACTTTTTTTTTTTTTTTTAAAGTAGAGAATTAGGCTAAACCTGTAATTTAATGAGGAAAATGGGTATCTGTAATTGCTGGACTTCCCATTCAGGAACATGATATTCCTTTCCCTGTACCCTCCAACATCCCAGTAGATTTTTAGGTTTCTTCACATGGGCTCATATATAATTCTATATTTTCTGTTACTGTTCTAAATATTTTTTTTCTGTTTTCTAAACAATTACTGCTATCATAAAGAAGAACTATTGATTTTTAAATATTTGCCTTACATCTATTTACTCTGTAATTCTTATTCATTCTAACAATTTCTCAGTTGACTCTTGGTTTTCCTAGGAATGAAATCCTATCATACCAGGCCGGGTATGATATTATGTCTAACTTAGGCATGTAATCCCAACACTTTGGGAGACTGAGGTATGCAGATTGCCTAAGCCCAGGAGTTCAAGACCAGCCTGGGCAACATGGCAAAACCCTGTCTCTACCAAAAATATGACAAATTAGATGGGTGTGGCAGAGTGTGACTCTACAACATGTGTTTAGATAATGTGTTTATCTACTTGTAGATAATTTCTACAAGTAGAAATTATCCTTAAAATGCAAAGATGGCTTAATATGGCCACAACAAACTATCATCTGTGCATGTGTATTCTCTTTGATACGTGTCTACGTATACACATAAATTCAGTTTTAAATACATGTATTGCATATATAACTTCATCATGTTTTAGATTTCTGTATATGTTTTATACAGAGATAAAATGTATATTTCTGTACAAGGTGATATATAAAAACTATATACATTGTACTTTATGAGTAATTAAAGAGATTTTTCAAGGAAAACGTTGACCGTACAATCACAGAGTATGTTTGTGTTGTTTACCATTATATACCCAGGGTCTACCACACTGTCAATTATAGGGTACACTGAATAAACAGGAAATAATGTTTAATCACTCAGCTACTTTTTTTTAAATATAAATATACATATAGTGATGTTTTCTCAGCCCAAATTCTGAAGGCACTTTTGAAAAATCTGTTTAATTCCCCAGATGAATTACTTGAGTCATATTAGAACAATATGGAAATGGAACATTTGGAATTACAACCATCTCACAACATCTGGTCCTGTGACCACTGGACTTTCTGTTATTTCTTTATTATTATTACTTTTTGAGACAGAGTCTCATTCTGTCACCCAGGCTGGAGTGGAGTGGCGTGATCTCAGCTCACTGCAACTTCCAACTCCTGGGTTTAAGCGATTCTCCTGCCTAAGCATCCTGATAGTTGGGATTACAGGCACGCACCACCACGCCCAGCTAATGTTTTTTATTTCTGGTAGAGCCAGGGTTTTGCCATGTTGGCCAGGGTGGTCTTGAACTCCTGACCTCAAGTGATCTGCCCGCCTCGGCCTCCCAAAGTGCTGGGATTACAGGCGTAAGCCACCACGCCCAGCACTTCCTGTTATTTATATTTCTTTCTCCTATCTGTTCTGTTGCATGTCTATGGATTTGCTAAAGGAAATTCAATGATACTAGGCAGAATTTACTTTATAAAAACACTAAGCAGGTTTCTGTTACCCTCTTTGCCTAGAGACAAGAAGACAGAAACTGTAAATAAGGTGACAAATCTATGCGTTACTTTCACCTCCTTATGGAATAATCACTCCCTTTGTGCAAACACCCAATTTTTGTCCTATCTGCTCTGTGTGGAGAAGCAGCACTTCCCTTAAGGCCTTGTAATGAGAAGTGTACCCTGAGCCTCCTATGCCATTCTTGCTACCTGGACAGAAGACATTGCTACTGAGCCAAGAAGACTTGATCTGTCTTATACCGAGGAAGAAGGGAAGGTCTGATGCAATGAAATGGGACATTTGCTTATAATTCTAGATCAGAACCGTAATAGTAATTTGCCTACTAACTATGTAACATTGAACAAACTACTGTTTTGTGAGCCTGAAAAGTTGGTACTAAATAGCTAGTAACTGAAAGAGATATTTCTGGGGTGCCATGTTCTAGAAAGGAGCACGTGCAAACAAACATAGTCTGTGATTGTACAGAATTGACATTTTTCTTGAAAATCTCAAGTCATCCATAGAGTACAATGTATGTGGTTTTTGCATACCACACTGTACAAAATTGTGTTTTGTACAAAGATACAATGCACCTACAGCAATCTAAAACAATAAATATATGCAATATATAAAATACACTTAGAATTAAAAAGGGTGTAGGTTTACATGTGGGGTGCATACGTGTGTATATCAAAGAGAATACATGACAGTTTCTTGTTGCCATATCTGCAGGCCACATTGGAGACCAATACAATTGCTCAGCAAGCCCAAACAGCAGTTTCTCTTCCAGCACAGGATCAAACTGCTGTTTCTTTGGTTGGGCACTACAGGCTGGGTATTAGAGGCCGTGTTGTATGAACGTTACATGTCTGAATAACAGAATCACACTCAACACAGCAAAATGTACATACCTAGACCTAGGCACTGAGACCAACTGAAGGGATGGCAAATTCTTATCTTTAAGTGTCTACTTTGAAGCAAAAGCTCAGTAGTGAGATGTGATTTGCAATATTTACATTAGCTATGTGCTACATAACAATGTTCTGGTCAACTGTGGACTACATATACAACAGTGGTCCCGTAAGATTAATGGAGCTGAAAAACTCTCATCATTTAGTGACATCATAGCTGTCATAACATTGTAGCGCAATTACTTTACTTTTTAAAAAATCTAGTGTAGCCTAAAGGTGCAGTGTTCATCAAGTCTACAGTAGTGTGTAGTAATGTCCTGGGCCTTCACATTCACTCACCACTCACTCACCAACTCACCCAGAGTAACTTCTAGTCCTGCAAGCTTCACTTACGGTAAGTGCTTTATACATGCATACCGTTTTTTAAATTTTTTACACTGTATTTTACTGTACCTCGTCTATGTCATTTAGATATATTTATATATAAAAATACCGCTGTGTTACATCTGCCTATGGTATTCAGTATAGTAATATACCATACAGGTTTGTAGCCCAGGAGTAACAGGCTGTTCCAGATAGCATAGGTGTTTAGTAAGCTATACCATCTATGTTTGTGTCAGTACACTCTGTGGTGTTTGCACAATGATGAAATCATCTAATGATGCATTTCTTACAACATATTGCCACTGTAAAGCTACACACGACTGTATTATTTTTGTCACGTTTTTATGTTTGACTGAGTAGGTACAGTTGATTTCATGTAAAATAAATAAGGTGAGATTCCACTGTACTAATTAGATGTGGGACTTCATTTTCCTAATCATGGAAATGAAGTGATTACAAGTGTATCAAAGTGTTATTGTGAGGATTAACGGAGGCAACATATACAAAGTCCATAATGTTCCCCCTACTCAGATTTATTAAAGTTTGGGTTTATGGGAATTCAAAATATACACATTTATGTGTACATACAGAAAAACCAAGAAAACTTCTTCTACCGGTTTCAACTATAACTCTTCGTGATGTCATTTAAAAATAAGTAATAAATTCTTAACTCCAATGCCTAAATTAATCATAATCCCATGCTATGGAAACAAACTCTTGGTCAGCACCAAGGCAATCCAATGTCATGTTATTTTTTCATTGTACATATCACCCCCTAAAAGAGACAAAATTATATGCAGTTTTTCATGTACAAAAAAGCTTGGAAGCATGCTTAATAAAAATCATTCTTTAAAAGCACACAACAATGAAAACAATTACAACAAAAATCGCAGATAATTTCTGAAGAAACCTCCATATATGTTAACAACAACATATGTACTTTTTTTTTTTTTTTTGAGACGGAGTCTTTCTCTGTCCGCCAGGCTGGAGTGCAGTGGTGCGATCTCGGCTCACCGCAACCTCCACCTCCTGGGTTCACGCCATTCTCCTGCCTCAGCCTCCCGAGTAGCTGGGAATACAGGCGCCCGCCAACACACCCGGCTAATTTTTTGTGTTTTTAGTAGAGACGGGGTTGCACCGTGTTAGCCAGGATGGTCTCGATCTCCTGACCTCGTGATCCGCCCGCCTCGGCCTCCCAAAGTGCTGGGATTACAGGCTTGAGCCACCGCGCCCGGCTCAACATATGTACTTTTTTAAAGCGTGTAGATTTTACTATTATCCTGGTATACGAGAAATACAGACCATGAAATCATCAACTTTAGAAAAATAAGTTACCCTGCATGACCATCAAGAGCAGTCTAGCCAACTGCTAAAATGCAAGAAGAAAACATAAACATATATACATTTTCCACAAACTTAAATATGAGTGAATAGTCTCATTTACATAAAGTAGTAACAACAGTACTAAAACGAGGTAGACGATACCACAGAAACTTGTATCAGTGGCACCACATAGCTATTTGGTAATTAAAGGCAATGACTTAGAGATTGAACTGATGGAAATAATTAAAACACATGGTTGCTTTCCTTATTTTTACATAAATGACTTGTAAAGACATGTCCATTGAATGTCCTAGGTAACAGAGTGATATACAAAAGTCAAATATTATATTCAATAAAGACTTCATAGCAAGTAGAATGGACAAACAAGATACAAACAGCTTGAAAACAGGACGTGAGATTTCTTTAAAAGCCCTGTAATATAAGAACTATGAGACAATACGACACAACTCTTGTCTTTAGTGCATGAAAAAAGACAGGGGAAAGAAAGACAAGACAGGGAAAGGAAGTATCTAGCAGCACAAAACAAAACTGCTTCAATGGTAGAGTGCTATTAAGATAAGTGCTGGGAATTCGAAGATTCCAGGAATGGACAGGGAAAATCAATCCACAGGAAGCATAGACTAGATGTGAAAAATGTACATTCATTTACTTAATATCTTCTGTCCATTAATTCCTCATTCCTATTAAACTAAATATCCATATGCTAACTTCCCTTAGGATTAGGTATGAAATAGCATTCAGATTCCTAGAGCTAGAATGCAATTTTAAAAGTTTTAACAACTAAAAAGCAAGGAGTATTGTAAAGAACTACTCTAAACTTGTTTGAAGGCAACCTTATTGTCCACTATCCAGAAATCAGATCCACTAGTAAATTCTTGGAAGGGACAGAATTCAATTCACTTCATAATGTTAAAGCCCCCAAATAAATGGATGAATGTAACATGGTTCTTACTCTCAAGGAGTTCACAGATACTTACTGAGTACTTACTATGTACAACACACTTTACTAAATGCTTTCAAGTATTATTTATTTAATCCTCATTACAACACTGTGATGTAGGTAGTTATTACCCCTCATTTACAAATGAAGAAATACGTATTACCTGGAGAATATTCAACAGGTTAAATAACTTGCCCAAAGTTACAAAACTAGTAATCTCGATAGTCTGCTTCCAGAGAACATGCTCTTAACCATTATGAGATATATTTAGGAAAAGGCAAGGAAAATTAAAGAAGTCTAAGTACACTGACCATATTTTGTGGACTTTCTAAGACTATCCTGACTGCAAATATCCCGTCCCATTGTCAGATTACGTGCCTCAATTTTGATTGGTAAAAAAATTAGTTTTAGAGTAAACAAACATATATGTCTGATATTTATACCAAACAAACAAACAAAAAAGACCATAGCATGATACATTTAGCTGTGCTTTAGCAGTTATACACTGGTAGATTTACTCAAAATGATTTTGAAGAAATCTGGAGGCTCATACTATCACTAAGAAATCTGAAAGCTGGTCATTTCTAGTGAAGAAAAGTCTCTACACTGTACAATTACTAATATTTTAAACTGTTCTGAGTTTTACTACTACTGTTATTATCAAGTATAGAAACTGCTTTGAAAAAGTCATGTTCAACTTTTACAACTGGTATATAGTTAGAAAAAAGAATACAAATATCACTTTCATAAATACAATAAGACGCTGCCTATCATGGTCTCAACTGCAAATAATAGTAGCCATTAGATTTTAAGAAAAGCTTCATAAGGCATGTAACTTTAAAATGACATTACTATGCATTGACATGTATACGTATAAAAGTTAAGGTTCCAAAATGTAATTCTTTCCTTTCCCTGCTGTCATGTATGGTTTCATTTCAGATTGGAGTTTATAATTAGTGTCTAATTTCAATATTTTTTCCACAAATTTTCCCATTAATGCTGCTTTGAATTGGATGACATACTCCATAAATCTATATTCACGAAATAGTGGCTGACTTAGCAAAAAATTCCAAGGATGTTTAGCTTGCCAAAGACGTTAACCTCCTAAGAAAAAAATACAGTTCAGTCACTGTGGGGCTAAAGGCAGTCAGTTGTTTTGAAATATAATAGTACTTTCAGGTCTAGACCCGCCATAAGTCCATCATGAAAAAGAACTTGGAAAAGCAAGAACTCTCAAAGAAAAACAAGCTGCAGAAATATGCTTGGCTTGTTGAAAAATGAGTACATCTTCAAAATAACTCTAAATAATATCTCATTACCTGAGCAGTGTGCTGGTTAAAAAATATTCAAAAGTTGAAGGTAATTTGAATATTAACAGAAAAAATAAATCAATAGCATAAACATCACTGCTTTCTGATCAAAGACAATGATTTCTGTCATCTTTCCACATACTTATCTGCACAACTGAGGATAGACCTAGAAAAAAGAGGCTTACCATGCCTACAGATTTATGTTTCTAAGATTAGGACACATTTTCTGAAAACCACCTAGAGGGATGAGTTACCAAGGGAAATATGGAACATAGTTTCCTAGAAGTCTTTAACAAGTAAGGATGATGGCCAGTGCCTATTAAGGGTGCTGTGACAAGTCTGCTGGCCTTTATAACCCTGGCAACTGGTATGCAGTAGATGACCTACTCTCAATGTCTGGCAGTCATTTAATTGCTCCCAGTGCCAGCAACCAAAATTTTGACCACACCTGTAGCAATTTATTCTCCAAAGTCACTAACAGTTTCAAAAAAGGGGGGAAAAATCCTTCCACTCCATTCTTTTCCAATGGCAGCTTTTCTCTGCCACAGAATTTCACACAAGGGCCTTTAAAATACGCGCAAATTTATAAACAGGCAGACAAAATGATCTTAGCTTCTGAAAATACAACAAACTGTGCAAGACTATCTTCCCTCTAGGGAGTGATTTACTCTTCCCTGAAATGAAAAACAGGCTTTAACATACTAGGAATCTCAGCATTTGGGAGTTGTAAAGAACCTTAGAAATTTTGCAGGTGAAGAAACAAGCTCTGAAAGGCCAAGATCTTAGGCCAAACAGCTAGTTAATAGATGAATGGAGAAACCGTGTTTTCTGATTTGTGATCGAAGTTTTTTTCACCACAGCACACAGCCTCTCTGTAACCTAACAATCTTTGCCAAAATGTCTCCAAATATCAATAGAAATAGGCAACTAGTTAATAACTTATACAAAAGTGTTTCTTATATACCGTTATCCCTTGGTATCTATGGAAAATTGGAGATTGGGTCTAGGACCCCTGTGGATACCAAAATCCATAGATGTTCACGTCCCTTATATAAAATGGGGTAGTAGATGCATATAACCTACTCCTGTATATTTTAAATCATCTCTAGATTCCTTATAATACCTAATACAATGTAAGTGTTATGTAAATAGTTGTTCTACTGTTTTGTTTAGGGAATAATGATCAAAAAAAATCTGTATATGTTTAGTACAGAAATAACTATCCTTTTCCTAATATTTTCAATCAGTGGTAAGTGGAACCCATGGAGGCAAAACCCACGATTACAAAGGGCCAAATCTGTGCTCAATAAATGATCAACTAAGACCAGCACACAGCAATTTACCTGCTTTTCAGAAAAAGTGTATGGCTCCTGGCAGAAATATATGAAAGTATTTTTATTTCTAAATATGATTCTATGTCACAGAGATCAGTGCTTACTGATCACCTACATTTGGACACTACACTATGTGCTGAGGATACAACAATGAACACAACATGGTCTCCTCCTGTTCAAAAACATATGCCTAAAATCCTCTTCATAATAGTGCCTTATATTTTTGTTGTACTTACAAGACATATTTGTCCACTGAACCTTGCTAACTCCTGGTGAGTTAGGAGAGTTATGATTAGAGCAAAATGATTCTATCCCTATACAGCTTTTTTTTTTCACATCACAACACTGATTTCCTTGGCTTCTACTACACAAATACTTAAAATCCAAAGTGTACCTGACAAGCATAGTCTGTAAGAATCTTACAGATTTTTGGCCGGGCACGGTGGCTCACGCCTGTAATCCCAGCATTTTGGGAGGCCGAGGCAGGTGGATCACGAGGTCAGGAGATCGAGACCATCCTGGCTAACACGGTGAAACCCCGCCTCTACTAAAAATACAAAAAAATTAGCCGGGCCTGGTGGCAGGCGCCTGTAGTCCCAGCTACTCAGGAGGCTGAGGCAGGAGAATGGCGTGAACCCGGGAGGTGGAGCCTGCAGTGAGCCGAGATCACGCCACTGGACTCCAGCCTGGGTGACAGAGCACGACTCCGTCTCAAAAGAGAAAGAAAAAAAAAAGAATTCTTACAGATTTTTAAAAATCTCTCATTTATTTCAAATGGCAATGCTGGCCATTATACAGACCCCTTTGTAACAATTGCAATAATATACAAAAGTTGCTAAAACACAACCTCTTATAAATGAGTACAATTTAAATTATCAAGCTAACTACCAAAGTGATACTTAAGAAATGAGTACATTGTCAGGCCAAATATGAAACATTATGCTTCTGTTAAATATAAATTTAAAATAATAATTAGTACATATACATTTTTTCCTAGTTTTATGCAACTTGTGATTATTTAAATTATCTCATTAATTATGTTACTTAGCAAGCAACACATTACAATTCCTATTGTATCAATATAGAAAAAGACACAAAAATGTGTTACAATCTGCCCCCCACCATATACATATACAAAGTAGCAGTCCAAAGGGGAATTTAGTCTCTTAGGCCAGTGGTCCCCAACTTTTTTGGCACCAGGGAGCAGTTTCGTGGAAAACAATTTTTCCACGGATTAGGGAAGTGTGGGGGTGATGGTTTGGGGATGAAACTGTTCCACCTCAGATCATCAGGCATTAGATTCTCATTAGGAGCAGGCAACCTAGATCCCTTGCATGTGCAGTTCACAATAGGGTTGGTACTTCTATGAGAATCTAGTGCCGCTGCTGCTCAGAGGACAAAGAGGCAGAGCTCATGCGGTAATGCTGGCCCCAATGCTCACCTCCAGCTGTGCAGCCCGGTTCCTATCACCTCCAGCTGTGCAGCCCAGTTCCTAACAGGCCAGGGACAGGTACTGGGTCTGCTGGCCAGGGGACCCCTGTTTTAGGAATCTAAACCAGAGCTCTCTAATACATACGAGAAACAGCTTCACTTTAAGAACTATTTGAAGAAAAAGATAGCTCTAAGCCACCACTTTTATTACAAACTTTTTATTGGAATAGTTTAACTTAAAACTCCCTAAACTGTATAGGTAGAGAGGGAAAGAAAGAACATCTAAAAAGTCCTTAACCAGGATCAATTGATTCATATACTAAAAATTAAATGTGAATAAGGTATACAGTGATAAAATATTAGCAGTATATCCAATAGCTGAATAATCTTTTTGAATGATGGAAATCTCTAGCCTTGGAGCTGAATCCTCAGACTTTAACTATATATTGCCTCATATTTCTCTTTTATATACTAACACTTCAGTTTCCCCTATCCACAGTTTTTAATTTTTAATAAGTATTTCTTCCAAATAAGTTACTTACAAAATTCACTCTCACATAAACTTAAAGGAAAACTCAGGCAAGCAAATTTGACTTACACAAAAATAAGACTGGTAACAAGAAACTTCTGCAGAGCTATGTTTCAAGTACCCCTTATCTGAAACGCTGGAGACCAGAAATATTTCAGATTTCAGATTTTGGAATATTTGCATACACATAATGTGATATATTGGGGACCCAAGTCTAAACACGAAATTCATTTATGTTTCACATACACCTTATACACACAGGCTGAAGGTAATTTAATACAATATTTTAAATAATTGTATGCATGAAACAAAGTTTGTGTACCTTGGACCACCAGAAAGCAAAGGTGTCAGGTATAGAATTCTCCACTTACGGCCATACGTTGGCACTCAAGAAGTTTCAGATTTTGGAGCATATAAAATTTCAGATTTTCAGATTAGGGATGTCCAACCTGTATTACATTCTGTGTAAGTTTACTTTCAATATTACCAAATAAATAAAGGTGATATATATAACACAATATTAAATTTTAAAATATAATTCCCAAGTAGAGAAACATATCAACAACTTCAGTCTGCTGATATCTGTAACTGCTAATCTGACATTGAAAACATTATTTGTGCCTATCTTCTGGAATTAGTCCTGACCAGAAGACCAATTTTGCCTATATTTCTTATATCACCTAAAAATTACTAAATAATGGTTCCTGAATTTTAAGGTTTGGTGAACAGAGATTTCACCAAAATCTTTGGATTTTCTTTTATAAATCATCCTTAATTTTAATTTGTTTCCTTTTTTTAGAATGATGAAGTCTGATTTTACTTATCTTTGGAGACAGTAAGTTCATCAGTTTAGACTTTACCCTCCCGCATATTATTATATATGTATGAATAGCTTGGCACTTGCTATCCTCTCTTGGTTGAAACTTCCAGGCATAATTATTTCCCAAGCAGGTTGACTAACACCTGGGTGTTTGACAGTGGAATGGTGTTCTGAGAGACTGAAACCAAATGTCACAGTGTTTTTTGGTCCCTAATCACACCTGCAGTGCTAACAGTCAGCAAAGTGGAAAATAGGATTTATTACATAAACTGTGTCCTTCTGTTATCTCAGATAAGTCCACTCATGAGATCTAACACTTCCTAAGGAGAAAGGAAATGAACATTTATTAAGCACCTGATCCAGGGCAAGAACTGTCTTGGATCTATATTATCTCATCTAACTCAACAACTCTATTGAATAGTAATCATCCCCATTACAGATAAGAAAATCTGACCCAAGTAATCCTGCCAGTAAGTTTAAGAACTAGGTTTTGAACCATGGTGCCTCAGATTCCAAAGCCAATACTGTTGATACTCACAGAATTTTAAGGCTAGATCACTGAGAACCACGTAGAGCACCTAGTACAATCCCTCTATGTTATACATGACACCCAAAGAGATTGAAACATGCCCAAATGTTTGTGGTGAAACAGGGGTAAGAATTCAAGTCTCTTGATTTCCAGTGCAGTACTATATATGATAATAATCTTCATTTTTTGCGTGTGTATATGTCTGAGGTGGAATGCCATTCTATACAATTTATAACATCTCAACTGTCCCCAAATGAAATTCATATGTGTGGCAATTTCAGGGTTGTACATTTTTAGTGACCAAAAATATTAAATGAAATTGGCAAGAATAAAAACTGGTGCTTATGAATCACTACATGTTTTAAAGAAGTCTGTCTCTACTATATTTATTTGTTCAGTCAAGTGCTGTAATGTACAGGCTACTGTGCTTGGCAGTAAGAATACAACTGTACAGTATATAAGACAGGAGTCCCTATACTCATGGAATTTACAGCCTGGTAGAGGATATGGACAAAGAAACAGGCAATTACAATGCAGTGAGGTTAATGCTATGACAGTGGGAGTACAAGATGCTATGGGAACAGGAAGCAGGGATACCTAACTCAGGCTGGACTTTTCAAAGGAGGTGACGTGAAAGATGAGTAGGAGTCAACTAGTTAAAGGAGGAGAATGGAGTGTTCAAATGTCTCAGGAAGTACAAACTGTATTTGCACAGGAGAGTATGGAAAGACCAAGGGAGCTGCAGGAGTAGGGAGGAGAAATAAACCTAGAGAAAGAAGCAAGGACCAAATCACACAGGTCCTTGACAGCCAGGGCTCTACATTCTTTTCTATTAGCATTTCCTGGTGAACTTCAAAACAAACAAACAAAACACAGATAACTGGGATCCATCTCAGACCAATTAAATCAGAATCTCTGGGGATGAGACCAGAGTACTTTTTTAAAAGCTCCCTAGATTATTCTAATGTGTAGCCAGGGTGAAAACCACTGTTTATGTAAAGGAAATTAAATAAAGATATTACTACAAATATGGGAAATGGAGACCTTCGGTAATTAAGCCTTCTTGGGCCCTAATTTCTTCAGTTCTATTAAAAAACAGGCTGGAGATTAGACGCAGCATGATACAGTGAAAGGAGTCGGAAAATGTTGGTTTTCTCAACGAGTCTGTCACCTGCCAACTGACTGCAGATTAGAATACCATTTCTTAGGGACAGTAATACCACTCTGTCTATGGCACTGTTAATATAGCTCAACGTAAGTAATACTTAAGAAAAACTATTTGATAACTGTACTATGCTAATAAAATGTAAACCATGATATTCTAAGACATACTTCTAAAAGCTGAATAATTTTTAAGATTGTAAATACTTTCACTGGAGATGAAATATTTTATAATGCTTAAGAAACACACTTCATTTAAAGAATCACCCCTATCTTGGAATTCAAGATACAAAATAATAAAACAGAGAACTGATCCTTTTAATGCTACTGTAGCTGCTCAAGAGATCAAATGGGATTAAGTTACCTCTCTTCAAACAAACAGATCAACAGAGCAAGTGCCCTTTAAATGGTAATCGTAACTGTTTAAAAATCTTTATTCAGTAAAGGGCACTTACAGGAAGCGGCACACAAAGTAAACTGGTCTAGAGAAAAAGTTATTACCATCTACTTTATGTTACGTATTATTTATAAGTTTAGGTTTTTTGTTTTGTTTTTTAAGGGGATACTGATTTGGGATGGAGAGGACCTTATCCTGACAGGAAGGAAGCTCTGCCACCAGAAAGGCTGTTCCACGCACAAAGCAAGCAAAACCACTGCACTTTTACAGTCTCCCTTTTAAATATATCAAGGCCCATGACAATTCACACTTCCACGAAGCCATTTTTCAGTTTAAGTACAGTATTTGTATTTGGTGACATCTCTTGCCGGGCGCAGTGGCTCACGCCTGTAATCCCAGCACCTTGGGAGGCCGAGGCGGGCGGATCACAGGTCAGGAGATCGAGCCCATCCTGGCTAACACGGTGAAACCCCGTCTCTACTAAAAATACAAAAAATTAGCCGGGCGTGGTGGCGGGCGCCTGTAGTCCCAGCTACTCAGGAGGCTGAGGCAGGGGAATGGCGGGAACCTGGGAGGCGGAGCTTGCAGTGAGCCGAGATCGTACCACTGCACTCCAGCCTGGGCAACACAGCCAGACTCCGTCTCAAAAAAAAAAAAAAAAAATTGTTAAAAATTTTTTTAACCTTAGATAAATAAAAACACTCTTCTATATTTATAGGTGTTTCATTTTTAATTATTTAAAACTGACAGGAATGTCTTTAAAACTTTATACGCACAATCATACAATATTAATATTCCTTTACTGTTATTTCCCCCATGATGCTATTATTACGATATGCTATCATTTTTTTCAATCACCCATTTTGTGATTTTAATATGAAAGTACTCTATTTTGAAAAAGCACAAGAAACTTTTGAAAAAAGCTATTAAGTTTTTATTTTGTCCCAAAATGTGAGATGAAAAAACTTAAGCAAAATACCAACACACACACACACACACACACACACACACACACACACGCAAACACACACAGTCCTCTTCAGATAATTTTGGCTGATGACACTGCAGAACAGTTAATCTGATAATTAAAATTTTCCAGAACATGTGATGTTTAGATGGAGATCTATGCTGTCAATCGGACTTCAGTGATTCAGTTAAAAGCAAAAAAAAAAAAAAAAAAAAAAACCTGAATACATAGACACGTTAAATTGTTAAGACTGTAGTTGCTTTGAGAGCAAAGTGTTTCGATTTATCCAAACTAACTTAGCAACACGGTATTTTTGAGCATTTTCCAGAAGTTTTCTTAAAACACGCAATCCAGCACATAAATGTTGTACGGTGCAATGTAAGCAAATACTCAGAAAAATTCAATTTCTAAGCAGGATAACATATGACCAATATTGCCCTCAGCAGTTCAAAAGTCGCAGTAGAAATGATCCCCTGAGATAACCTGGAATTTACCTACCCAAGTATTCTAAGGGGTTCTCCCCGGCCACATAAACTATGATTCAAAACATCGTTCCGAAAACCCAGGTCCTGCATGTGCACAAAGGCGCAGTGCTGGAATGAGGAAGCTTCACCAAGATGAAATCACAACTCTAATTCATTAAAGAATATGCAGACTGTTTTCTAGAAAGCCCCTCTTGTTGCGCTCCCTTTACCCTTTATTTAACTATGTAAACGGCCTCAATTACTGACATTAAAAAATAGCTTTCGATTCCCAAGTCTGGTAACATGGTTGGCCACCATCACTATTCCTTTAGCATCCTAAAATAAACCCCTCAAGCCGAGGTCAAAAACACGCCGGCTGAACGTCTGGTGTTTACATAGCCCAATCCTGGGCCCTACCCTACCTTTCCGAGCCACTTAGGAGCCATGGTACAGGCATCACATAATACACTTAGTAAAGACACAAGTCACATGAGTCAGTGTCTCAGGTCTATGAATGAAAGATCTAAGCGTTTGTCTCAGCTAAAAGGAAAAAACAACCTCGAAAGGAAGGGTGGGAGGGGAGCTGGCGGGGGTGAGGGGAGCGGTGTTCCTTCCATACCCCTGCCGGGCGATTTAAACCCAGTGAGAGGCAAACGCAGGGCCGCCAGGCTGGCGGGGCCGGAGTCCTCGGGCGTGACAGCCCCTCAGGAAAAGCTCGCGGTTCCGCGCCCGGGTCCCTTGCGCCGCGGTGCTCGCGGCAGCCCCTCCACCCGCGGGCTGGGTGGGCGTGCAGGGCGCGGGAGATGGAGCCACCGCGGCCGGGGCGGCGGCCCTGGGCGCACTTCCTCAACCTCCAGCCGCCCCGTCCCCAAATCTGGGAGTAGAAGGAAAGGAAGAGCGAGGCGGCAGCCAGAGAGAAAGGAGAGCGAGCGGCGAGCCCTTGCCTCTGCAGCTGGGAGAGGCCAGAGGCAGGCGAGGGAGAGGGAGCGGCGATCGCAGGCGAACTCCGCCGCGGGCCGACGCTGGGAGACGACCAGCCCGTAGCCCCCGCCCAACACGGCGGGCGCGCCCGGAGTCTCCGGCACCCACCCGGTCCCCATTCCCACCGCACCCGCTCCCAGCCAGTCCGCGCTCTACTCACGCTCGGGGCTCTTCCAGGCTCCGCGGCTCTAACCGCATCGGGTCCCAGCCCCGCGGGCGGCGGCGGCGGCGCCGAGGGAGAGGAGAGCGGGCGGCACGGCACCCGCCTCCCGGCCCCTCTCCCCCGCCGCTCCGGAGCTGCCCGGCCGGGCCCGAGCCCTGCCTCGCCGGCGGACCCAGCCCCAGTCCCAGCGGCTGCGGCAGCAGCAACCCGAGACCTCAGCGGCCGCAGCGGCGGCACCGGAACTGCCGCTTTCTCCTTCTCGCTCCCTCTCCTCGCTAGCCCCCGCCACACGCCCCCGCCCCCGACTCCTTTCTCCGTCGCCCCTGTTTTTTTTTCCTTTTGTTTCCAGAATAAACTTTATTGGTCTCTTTTTCCGCTCACATCGTGTAAACAAACAACGAACTCTTCCCCACCCCCTCGGCTCCCCCCCTCCTCCGGCAGAGGAGGGTAAGAGCTGAGGAGGGGCAGAGCCTACAATCCCCCGGAAGCAGATGCGCAAAGAAGCGGAAGTGAAATTGAGGCGAGGAGGAGCAGGGAGTGGGCAAATAGGGTAACAATATGTGCTACTGCGCCTGCGTCTTGCTTTTCCGCCCGAAGTTTATGTACAGTTGGGGCTGCTCTTCTGACGTTTGTTTAATGATCCGTCTTCTGCAGTAGAGAGGGTGTTGTGTCATCCTAGGACAGCGTACATGTAGTATATTTGTTTCTGTGAGCAGCAGGCGAGCTGGGGTAGAGATATAGAAAGGAATATTGGGAACAAGTGGGTTATTTCACTTCTACACCCATAGAGGAAACGAGATTAGTTAGGAGGTGAGAGGAGGCGCGGTGGCTAACCGCCGCTGTCAGTGGCTAACCAGCGTGGTTATGGATGCTATAATAGAAAGAATGATTTTTACCAAGCGTTGCTCTGCGTTCTTCTGCCGACATGGTTTAAGTTGTATACCATCCCGAAGGCGGAATGCACTGTCACAGCCCTCTGCAGTCCTTTGACTCACTTCGTGGAGACCTTTTGCTATGCCCTCATTTTTTTTTTAAATCGAATTCTGATTCGAACGAGCTTGTAGGATTCAATTCCAACTATTCAGAAGACGTGGGGGATTTTTCGCGTAATGCCAACAGAGACTTCAGAAATGTCACATAGGCTATAGATTTGATTCAAGGTGGTGTCTTGGTGCTGCGTACCTTAGAAGTCTGTTTGCTTGAGAGTAAATCAATCTGTTGACTTTTGAGATTACTACTGATAAGGGTTCGGTACTGTGCGTTTTTCTCCCCCTACTGGGCTTTTGTTGTAATACTGGAAAAGCGTAGGAGCAGTGATTAGAAGTCTGAGATACAAGTACTCCAGCATCGGTTCCTCCTTGAATTTTTAAGTAATAGAGGGCTTGGGAAGTGACCCATCCTAGAGATGTTACAGTCCTACTTGTCCTCTAGAGCAAAACTCTGACCAATAACAGTCTTCTTGAACACCGCACGTGCGTCCATACCCCAATGGTAAATGAGATGGATCTGTTCCTCTTTGTGGTCGTAGTTTTACTTGACTGTATTTCTTTATTTCTTGTGTTTTCTTTCTTTCTTCCTTTTTCTCCCTTTAGCTCGGGTTTTCACCTCACATTCCAGGGGTTTGTGTTTCTAAATGTTTTTCTCGAACCAATGTTTTTCAGCAGTTTTAGAACACTGTTACTCCAGAGTAGGGAATTTTTTTAAAAAAGCAACACTGAATTGCTAGTCAAAGTAAATCTTAAGGCAATATTTCCCAAATTGTGTTTCAAGCACAGAGTTATATGAGATATTAATAGGTAGACCTTGGTGGGGAAGAATATACTAGGGATATTTTTCCTTACAAAATTTATTTTTTATTTATTATTATTATTTTTTTGAGCCAGAGTCTCACTCTGTAGCCCAGGCTGGAGTTCAGTGGTGCAGTCTTGGCTCACTGCAGCCTCTGCCTCCCGGGTTCAAGCGATTCTTCTGCCTCAGCCTCCCGAGTAGCTGGGATTACAGGCACTAGCCACCATGCCAGCTAATTTTTGTATTTCTTAGTAGAGACGGGGTTTCACCATGTTGGTCAGGCTGGTCTCAAACTTCTGACTTCAGGTGATCCACCCCCCTCGACCTCCCAAAGTGCTGGGATTACAGGCGTGAGCCACCGTGCCTGGCCTATTTGTGATTTTTAAAAATGTTTTATTTTTTGTAAAGACAGGGTCTTGCTTTGTTGCCCAGACTGGTCTCCAACTCCTGGGCTCAAGAGATTCATCTACTTCGGCCTCCCAAAGTACTGGGATTACAGGCTTCAGCCGACATGCCCAGCCTAAAATTTATTTTTTAATAAGAAAATGCTAATTACATAATATGTTTTTTGTTATGTGATGATCTGCCCTTAAGAAGTCATGTGTTATAGCAGAAAAAGCCATACCTGGTACTTGAATGCATGACACCATTCATTGGTGCAGGAGTAGCATTTACTATTCAATTCACAGTTGATATGTTTGCCTTATATGTTAGCCATTGGTCTTAGGTGTCATCTTGCTTTCAAAGGTTTTTTGCAATGTTATTCAGTGTTTAAAATACCTATATGATATAAAAATATCTGTATGATATAAGCATCTATATGACCAAACTCATCACTCAAGGATTAGAAGCTGAAAGAAGGTTTTAAAAAAATAATGATTCTCAGGCTGTAAATGAAACAAAAAATGATATGCTTCAAAATTAAATAATTGCATCCTAAGGGTTCTAAAGGCAGGAGGTGAAATGTCCAGTTTGTAGCTATCATTCTATTCTAATAATCAGAATTATAATGACAGTTACTTGCCTTTTGGGTTTATTTCCATTGAAAATCATAACTTATACTCAAATATGCACCAAAACATTCTCTAATAGCACTTAAGTCACTACTAAGCTTTGAAGTCCTTTGTAAATAAAAGTCAAGTTGATTATGTAGCAGTATACTTTAGATGTATAAAATTGCCAAGTCAAACAATAAAAACACACCAAGAGATAACGATATGAGCTACCATATAGCACTTTTTTTTTTTTTTTTTGAGATGGAGTCTCACTCTGTTGCCCAGGCTGGAGTGCAGTGGCGTGATCTTGGCACTGCAACCTCTGCCTCCCGGATTCAAGTGATTCTCCTGCCTCAGCCTTCCGAGTAGCTGGGACTACAGGCACGTGCCACTATGCCCAGCTAATTTTTGTATTTTTAGTAGAGACGGGGTTTCACCATATTGGTCAGGCTGGTCTTGAACTCCTAACCTCGTGATCCGCCCACCTTGGCCTCCCAAAGTGCTGAGATTACAGGCGTGAGCCATCACACCTGACCGAGACTCCATCTTAAAAAAAAAAAACCATACACACACACACACACACACACACACATACACACACGTACTTTTAAGATTTCAGTTCTTTTCAAGTTAAGATTTGTGTTGCCCCAGAATATCTTGGTGAATGTCCCATGTGCACTTATGAAAGAATATTTTGTTTGCTATTGTTGGGCAGAATGTAGTTTCTTACCAAGTTGATGATTTTGTTAGCATTGATGTTTCAAAATATAATTGTGGATTTCTTTATTTCTCATTTCACTTCTGTGTATTTTTACTTTGTGTGTTTTGGAGCTTTGTTGTTAGATGTATACACATTTAGAACTCTTGTGTTTTGATACATTGACTCTTTTTAATCAATCTGTACTCTCCTTATTCCTAGTAATATCTTTGTTCTGAAATCTACTTTGTCTGATATTAATACAGCCAGTCCAGCTTTTTTTGATTAATTTTTCCATGATATTTTTCCCATCTTTTTTCTATCTATTTTTATATTTAAAGTGAGTTACTCGTAGACAACACATATTAGATCTCTTTTTAAAAATTCCAATCTGACAATTTCTGTGTTTTAATTGCTGTGTTTAATTTACATTTAATGTAATTATATGGATTTAGGCTTGCCATTTTATTATTTGTTTTCTGTTTTTCCTCTATATTTTTGTTTTTATGTTTCTACTTTCCTGCTTTCTTATGGATTATTTGAAAAAGTTTTAATATTCCATTTTAATTTCCCATATTGTAGTTTTAATATATTTCTTGGTAATTTTTTGGTAATTCTATGGATTATAATATACATACCTAAACTTTTGCGGTCTACTTAGTATTATTATTATACCACTTCAAGTAAAATGTAGAAAGAAGCCTTGCAACCATATAGATTTACCACTGTCTCCTACCCCACTCCCTGATCTTTATGTCATTAGTTGGTATATGTATTACATTTATATATATGGAAGCCCCATCAGATATTTTTATAATTTTTGCTTTCAACAGTCATATAGAACTCAAGAGGAAAAATAGTCTTTTATATTTACTTATCCATTTACATTTATGTTTTGCTTCATTCCTGAAAATCCATTTTTCCTTCTGGTATGATTTCCCTTTATCCTGAAGAATTTTAGCATTCTTTTTAGAGCAAGTCTGCTTGTGACAAATTCCCTTCGTTTTCTTTCATTTGAGAATATTTTACTTTTGCCTTCATTTCTGCAAAATATTTTAGCTGATTATACAATTCTTGGTTAACGGTTTTTCTCCCCTCCCTGACCCATCAGTACTTTAAAGAATCATCATTGCATTTCTTAGGAGATAAAGAGCAAACCCTGTACTTTCCTCAAAATTCCACTATGTGAGCTAAGAGATCTAGCATCTGAGAAGTTCACCTTAAAACACTTAACAGTCAATGTTTTTCATTCCAGCCATGCCTTGCCTAGAGTCAGATATGAATGTCATTACTATTACACAACCATGTTAAAGTCTAACTGCTCTACTTACACTTAGCACGGGAGGATTCTGGCAAAGCTCCTTTCCATACTTGAGATACAGAACAATTCTGGCCACAGAAAGGAGACAAATATGCAGTGTTCTCAAGTTACCAGGAGTGCACTTATGGAAAAATCAAAGCTTCAAAACTTGTAAAAGACTATTTTAGGCCAGGTGTGGTGGCTCATGCCTGTAATCCCAGCACTTTGGGAGGCTGAGGTGGGTGGATCACTTGAGCCCGGCAGTTTGAGACCAACCCGGGCAACATAGCGAAACACCGTCTCTACAAAATAATACAAGAAAATTAGCCGGTCCTAGTGGCATGCACCTGTAGCCCCAGCTACTCGGGTGGCTGTTGCTGAGGTGGGAGGATCCCTTGAGCCCAGGAGTTTGAGGCTGCAGTGTGCTGTGAGCATGTCATTGCACTCTAGCCTAGGCGACAGGGCAAAACCATGTCTCCAATAAATAAATAAATAAATAAATAAATAAATAAATAAATAAATTTAAAAAACATAAAAAGACTATCTTCAGGTCTCATCTGTGGTCATTCAGATAGTTTCCCTCAATACTTAATTTTTCGTTTTTCTCTAGATTATATCAAGATTTAAAAATTTAGTTGGGAGGCCGAGGTGGGTGGATCACGAGGTCAGAAGATCGAGACCATCTTGGCTAACATGGCGAAACCCCGTCTCCACTAAACAATACAAAAAGTTAGCCGGGTGTGGTGGCGGGCACCTGTAGTCCCAGCTACTCGGGAGGTTGAGGCAGGAGAAGGCGTGAACCCAGGAGGCGGAGCTTGCAGTGAGCCGAGATCGCACCACTGCACTCCAGCCTGGGCGACAGAGCGAGACTCCGTCTCAAAAAAAAAAAAGATTTAAAAATTTAGGTTTTAAATGGTTTGATTCTGATATGTTGAGGTATTGTTTTATTTCTTCTGTTTGTGTGTGTCTAGTTCCTGAATTTGTAAAATTATGTATTTCGCTAATTTGGGGAAGTTTTCAGAAATTACTTTTTCCAAATATTTTTCTGCCCCAGTTATTTTATTCTCTTTTGGGAATCCAGTGACAAGAATGTTAGCTGTTTTGAAATTGTTCTACATGTCTCTAAGGCTCTGGTCATTTTTTTTTTTTCCAATCTTTTTTCCTCTCTTTTGTTCCTCATATCTATCTATGCTGGATATTTTCTGTTGCTATATCTTGTAGTTCACTTACTTTTGTCTCTGTCATATCTGTTCTGCTATTGAGCTCACCCAGAGATTTTTAAAATCTTAGATACTGTATTTTTTAACTCTTCATTTTCTGATTGGCTCTTTTTTCAATGGTTTCTGTTCCTCTCCTGAGTACCTATACCTTTCTGTTCATTTCAAGTTAGGTCTTTACCTCAGGGACCATAGTTAGTAGCTACTTTAAAGTCTTTCTCTGATAATTCCAACATTTGGATCAACTCAGGATTGGCATCTGTTGATCGTCCTTTCCCTTGAGAATTGGACGCATTTTCCTGTTTTTTTTTTTTAATACGTCAAGTCATTTTGGATTGTATATTGGAAAATTTGAATATTATGTTGATTTGATTATGTGTTCTGTTATCCTCTGGATAATATTAATTTTTTGTTTGTTTTAGTAGGCAATCCATGTGACTAAGCATACTCTTGCTTTCTGTGGAAAGTGATTCTAATCTCAGTTGTCATTTTAATGCCTTTCCTATGCTGCTTTGTTCCTACCCTGTGGATGTGCTTGCTACTCAGGGGTTAGTCTTAGCTATAGTTAGAATTTTCTTTTTCATTTTTCTTTCCGACTCTTATTTTGGGTTCAAGGGGTACATGTGCAGGTTTGTTACAGGGGTAAATTGCATGTCATGGGGGTTTGGTGTACAGATAATTTTGTCACCCAGGTAATCTCATAATACTCGATAGGTAGTTTTCCGTCCTCACCTTCCTCCCACCCTCCACCCTCCAGTAGGCTTCAGTATCTATTGTTCCCTTTTTTGTGTCCATGTATACTCAATGTTTAGCTACCACTTATAAGTAAAAACATGCAGTACTTGATTTTCTGTTCCTGTGTTAACTTGTTTAAGATTACAGCTTCCAGCTCCATCCATGTTGTTGCAAAGGCCATGATCTCATTTTTTAATAACTGTGTAGTATTCCATGGTGTATGCATACCACATTTTCTTTATCCAGTCCACTGTTGATGGGCTTCTAGGTTGATTCTGTGTCTTTGCTATTGTGAATAGTGCTGCGATAAACATACGCATACCTGTGTCTTTATGGTAAATGATTTATATTTCTTTGGATGTATACCCAGTAATGAAATTGCTGGGTCAAATGGTAGTTCTATTTTAAGTTCTTTCAGAAATGTCCAGACTGCTTCCCACAGTGACTGAACTAATTTACATTCCCACCACCAGTGTATAAGTATTCCCTTTCCTCCACAACCTTGCCAGCATCTGTTATTTTTTTGACTTTTTAATAATAGCCATTCTGACTGGTGTGAGATGGTATTTCACTGTGCTTTAAATTTGCATTTCCCTAATGATTAGTGATATTGAGCATTTTTTCGTAGGCTTGTTGACCATGTGTTTATCTTCTTTTGAGAAGTGTCTATTCATGTCCTTTGCCCATTTTTAATGGGGTTGTTTGTATTGTGCTTGTTGATTTGTTTATGTTCCTTATGGATTCTGAATATTAGACCTTTGTTGGATGTGTAGTTTTCAAATATTTTCTCCCATTCTGTACTTTGTCTGTTTGCTTTATTGGTAGTTTCTCTTGCTGTGCAGAAGCTCTTTCATTTAATTAGGTCTCATTTTTCAATTTTCGTTTTCATTGCAATTGCTTTTGGCATCTTTGTCATGAAATCTTTGCCTGGGCCAATGTCCAGAATGGTATTTCCTAGATTTTCTTCTAGGGTCTTTATAGTTGTAAGTTCTCTATTTAAGTCTTTAATGCATCTTGAGTTGATTTTTGTATGTGGTGAAAGTTACAGGTTTAATTTTAATCTTCTGCACGTGACTAGCCAGTTATTCCAGCAGCATTTATTAAATAGGAAGTCCTTTCCCCATTGCTTGTTTTTGCAACTTTGTTGAAGATCAGGTGGTTATAGATATATGGCTTTATTTATGGGCTCTGTATTCTGTTCCATTGGTCTATGTGTCTATTTTTATATAAGTACCATGCTGTTTTGGCAACTTTTTTTTTTTTTTTTTTTGAGATGGAGTCTCGCAGTGTTGCCTAGGCTGGAGTGCAATGTCAAGATCTCAGCTTGCGGCAACCTCTGCCTCCCAGGTTCATGCCATTCTCCTGCCTCAGCCTCCCGAGTAGCTGGGATTACAGGTACCTGTCACCATGCCTAATTTTTTTTTTTTTTTTGATATTTTTAGTAGAGACGGGGTTTTACTATGTTGGCCAGGCTGGTCTCGAACTCCTGACCTTGTGATCTGCCCACCCTGGCTTCCCAAAGTGCTGGGATTACTGGTATGAGCCCCCTCGCCCTGCCTGGTTACTCTATCTTTATAGTATAGTTTGAAGTCAGATAATGTGATGCTTCTGGCTTTGTGCTTTTTGCCTAGGATTGCTTTGGGTATTTGGCCTCTTTTTTGGTTCCAAATGAATTTTAGAATGTTTTTTTCCAATTCTGTAAAAAATGTCATTGGTAGTTTGACAGGATTAGCGTTGAATCTGTAAATAGTTGTGGGCAGTATGACCATTTAAAAAATATTGATTCTTCCTATTCGTGAGCGTAGAATGTATTTTCATTTGTTTGTGTCACCTCTGATTTTTTTCAACGGTGTTTTGTAATTCTCACTGTAGAGCTCTTTCACCTCCCTGGTTATCTGTATTCCAATTCCTTTTTGTTGCTATTGTGAATAGGATTTCACTCTTGATTTGTCTCTCAGTTTGGATGTTATTGGTGTATAGAAATGGTACTGATTTTTGTACATTGATTTCATATCCTAAAACTTTGCTGAAGTTGTTCATCAGATCTAGAAGCCTTTGGGCAGAGACTATGGGGTTTTTTAGGTATAGTGTCACATCATCCGTGAAGAGAGAGAGTTTGACTTCCTCTCTTCCTGTTTGGATGCCTTTTATTTCTTTCTCTTGTCTGATTGCTCTGGCTATGACTTCTAGTGGTATGTTGAATAGGAGTGTGAGAATGGGCATTTTTGTCTTATTCCAGTTCTCAAGGAGAATAGTTCCAGCTTTTGCCCATTCAGTATGATGTTGGCTGTGGGTTTGTCATAGATAGCTCCTATTATTTTAGGATATGTATCTTTGGTGTCTAGTTTGTTAAGGGTTTTTAATATGAAGGGATTTGAATTTTATCAAAAGCCTTTTCTGCATCTGTTGAGATGTTCATGTAGTTTTTGTTTCTGTTTATGAGATGAATCGCTTTTATTGAATTGCAAATGTTGAACCAAACTCTGTATCCCAGAAATAAAGCCTACTTGATTGTGATGGATTAGCTTTTTGATGTGCTGCTAGGTTTGGTTTGCTAGTATTTTGTTGTGGATTTTTACATTTATGGTGATCAGGGATATTGGTCTGAAGTTTTCTTTTTTTTGTTGTGTCTCTGCCAAGTTTTGATATCAAAATGCTGCTGGCATTATCAAATGAGTAAGGGAGGAGACCTTCCTCCTCAATCATTTGGGATAGTTTCAGTAGGATTGGTACCAGCTGTTCTTTCTATGTCTGGTAGAATTGGGCTGTGAATTTTTCTGGTCCAAGGCTTTTTCTGGTTAGTAGGTTTTTTATTACTGATTCAGTTTTAGAACTCATTATTGGTCTGTTCAAGTATTCACGTTCTTTCTGGTTCAATCGTGGGATTAAACCAGATTCCAGGAATTTATCCATTTCTACTATGTTTTCTAGTTTGTGAGGTATTGGTAATATTCTTGGTCAGTGGTAATGTCCCCTTTGTCCTTTCTGATTGTGTTTATTTGAATCTTCTCTCTTTTTTCTTTATTAGTCTAGCTAGCAGTCTATCAATCTTATTTATTCTTTTAAAAAACGCACTTTTGGTTTTGTTGAGCTTTTGTGTGGTTTTTCCTGTCTCTGTTTCATTCAGTTCAGTTCAGCTCTGCTCTTCTTCTGCTACCTTTGGGGTTGGTTTGCTCTTGTTTATCAGATTCCTCTAGGTGTGATGTTAGGTTGTTGATTTGAGATCTTTCTGACTTTTTGATGTGGGCATTTAGCACTATCATCTTTCCTTGTAACACTGCTTTAGCTGTGTCCAGAGTTTCTAGTATGTTGTGTGTTTATTTTCATTAGTTTCAAAGAATTTCTTGATTTCTGCCTTAATTTCATTGTTTACCCAAATGTCATTGGGGAGTTGATTGTTTAATTTGCACTTAATTGTTTAGTTTTAGTAGATCTTCTTGGTATTGATTTCTGGTTTCTTTGAGTTGTGTTCCAAGGGTGTGGTTGGTAGGATTTTTTTTTTAAATTTGTTGAGAATTGCTTTACAGCCAAGTATGTGATCAATTTTAGAGTATGTGCCATGTACAGATGAGAAGAGTGTACATTCTATGTTGGGTGGAATGGTCTGTAGATGTCTGTTAGGTCCATTTTGTCAAATGTCAAGTTAAGGTCCCAAATATCTATGTTAGTTTTTCTGCCTCAACGATCTGTCCAGTACTGTCAGTGGGGTGTTAAAGTTTTCCACAATTATTGTGTAGTTATCTAAGTCTCTTCATAAGTCTCTAAAAACTTATTTTATTAATCTGGGTGCTCCAGTGTAGTGTGCATATATATTTAGGATAGTTAAATCTTCTCATTGAATTGAATACAGAGCTACTGCCAGTAAGAATGCTCAGTTGAGTGTGGGACAGCTGTTCCTGGGGGCCTTGCCTTGTGAAGAGCATGGGGTGGGGACTCAGAAGGAAGAGAGACTAGGCTCCTCTCTGTTTGGCAGCTGTGGTATCCTGGAAGTGGCAGTGAAGTGACCAGTCCCTTTGTTCCTTCTCCAGAGCAAGGGCAATAAGGGCAGCACCACTTCAGCTGCAGTGGCAGAGTGGATGTGGGTTGTCTCTGGGATTTCCTCATCAGTGAAATGTAGAGCTGCCACTGACTGAAATGTTCAAGTCGGGGCAGCAGAGTTGTGCTGGCAGCCCAGGTTGAGAGGCCCTGCCCAGTGAAGAGTAACAGGGACCCGTATGGAAAGCGGCCTGGCTACTTTTCCATAAGGCAGCTATGCTGTGCTGAAGCACAGTCGTCCTTAAGCTCTTTCTCATGAGCCCGAGGCCAGTAGGAGTGGGGCTGCTCAGTGGTAAAAATGGTGGGCCTGCCTATTACATCTGGGGGCTCTGTCCCAGGGAAATGCAGAACTGCTACCAGCCTGAGAGCTCAGGTGGGGCTGGGGTGGTCATGCTGGGGTCCCAGGCCAGTGGGCCTTGTCCAGCAAGGTACAGCGAAGGCAAGGCATGCAGTCTGCCCACTCCTCAGCCGTATAGGTTTGGCCCTTATCCTAGGGGCATGAAAGAGAGCCTGGCCTCCCCCATTGCTGGAGCTATAGCTACTAGTTCCGTGAGCTAGTAGGGGTCCAAGGCCCCTTGGTCTCTGCATGTGCCTGAGTGGTGGCTTTGCCCCGACTCCATGCAGCAATCTGTGTCGGTGCAGAGGCCTTAGGTGGAAGGGGTCAGGAAGGATCTTCTGAGCTCAGAGTTGCAAAGGTCCATGGCAGAAGTGCGGGTACCCAGGGGCTCTCACTCACCATTTCCCCACATTGATTGGGGAGTCTCCCTTGGCTCCACACCAATCCTGGGTGAGCAGCTATCCTGTCTCACTCCTCTCTGTTCTCCATGGGTTACATTGCTTCCTTGATGAATCCTAGAATGTCCTCCTGGATGATCCAGTTGAAGAGCTAACGTTTGCTTACCACTCTGTCTCCTCTCCATGAGAGCAGTGCACACTAGCCGCTTCTAGTCAGCCACCTTTTGTAATTTAAATTTTAGTTCAGGTTTTAAAACCTTGGCTATGCTTCTTTTGATCTGTGCAACCTTTATGAAGCTCAGGGATAAGCTCAAGTCTTGCGTAGGCTCATATACAGACTTAGATGATCCCCCTTTCCAGCTCTCTCCTCTCTGGAAATTCCCACACATTCTGGCCTTCTGAGGCCCCTTTTCCTAGTTCCTCTGTCCAGAAAGATGGGTTTTTATTGCAGTTTTAGCCACTCGTGCTGCTACTCTTCTGCACAGTTCTGTGACTAGGGCCTTTCCTTGGGGAAAAGCCATGAGATAGAAAAACAAAGACCTAGGAGACTTACCTCTTGGAGGTAGCACCTCAACATTTTTGAGTACCTTCCATGACCGACTTACTTTTGTTTACTTTTCAGAGTCCTCAAGTAGTTATTTCATTTTATCTAGAGCTTTAGAGGGAGAATTAGGCTCTAGTGGGCTTGTCCTACCATACTGGAGGTAGGACTTTTAAACTATGGTTAAATACTTTATTATTTGTTTCTTTATATGAGTCATGGCACAAGAAAGTAAGTTCCATGAGACCAATACTGTTTTCCTAGCACTTAAACAGTATTAAAAGTGCTAGATTTATAGAAGGACTCAAATTGAATGGGAAACATGTCGATATGTATGCTGCTTGTTAGAAAAGGAACAGATCTTTATTACAAATGGAAGTGTGGCACCAGACATCACCTAGTGTCATGTGTTACAGAGACAAGCACTAGCAATGAAAAGAAAATCTACATCTCTCAACAATTAAGAAGTATCATCTCAAAGTATAATTAAATGTAATAATTTTCAATTTATTTGGAGTGAAGCAATAGATTATTTGCAGATAGTATCTTTTAAACACACAGAGTATTATCCACAAGTAAAATTTGTATTAGTTTATTTGAGCTATCTTATGAACTATATATTTTTAACTTTAAAAACATTTTTATTGATACATAATATTTGCACATATTTATGGGGCATATGTGATATTTTGTTAGTTGCACAGACTGTGTAATGATCAAGTAGGGATATTCACGATATCCCTCACCTCAAGTTTGTGTCATTTCTATGTTTGGGGAACATTTCAAGTCCTCTCATCTAGCTATTTTGAAATATACGTTGTTGTGAACTATAGTCACCTACTCTGCTATCAAACATTAGAACTTATTTCTTCTATCTAACTGTATGTTGTACCAATTAACCAACCTCCCTTCATCCTCTGCCGCCAACACATGTACCCTTCCCAGTCTCTGGTAACCATCATTCTACTCTCTACCTCATGAGATTAGTGTTTTAGCTCCCATATACGAGTGAGAACATGCAATATTTGTCTCTCTGTGCCTGGCTTATTTCACTTAGCATAATGACCTCCAGTTCTATCTATGTTGCTGCAAATGACAGGACTTCATTCTTTTTATAGCTGAATAGTATTCCATTATATATATGTATTATATATATATATGACATTTTCTTCATCTATTCATCCATTGGCAGATAGATACTTAGGTTGGTTCCATATTTTTCCTATTGTGAATAATGCTACAATAAACATGGGAGTGCAGGTATCCCTTTGACATACCAATTTCTTCTCTTTTGGATAAATACCCTGAAGTGGTATTGCTGGATCATATGATAGTTCTATTTTTAGTTTTTTGAGATATCTCCATACTGCTTTTCATAATGGCTGTACTAATTTACATTCCCATCAACAGTATGAAGCGTTCCCTTTTCTCTGAGTCTTTGCCAGCATCTGTTATTTTTTGTCTTTTTAATAACAGCCATTCTAACTGGGGCAAGATGGTATCTCGTGATTTTGATTTGCATTTCCCTGATGACTGGTGATGCTGAGTATTTTTTATATACTTTTAGCCATTTATATGTCTTTTGAGAGTTGTCTACTCATGTCCTTTCCCCAATTTTAAATGGGATTATTTGTGTTTTTTGTTTTTGTTTTTGTTTTTTATGTTTTTTTTTTTTTTTTTGCTGTTTAGTTGTTTGAATTCCTTGTATATTCTGGATAATAGTTTCTGGTCAGATGAATAGTTTGCAGATGTTTTCTCCTATTCAACAGGTTGTTTCTTCACACTGCTGATTGTTTTCTTTGCTGTGCAGAAGCTTTTTAGTTTAATATAGTCCCATTTTTCTATTTTCGTTTTTGTTGCCTGTGCTTTTCAGGTCCTAGGCCTAAAATATTTGACTAGACCAGTGTCCTGAAGTGCTTCCTGTGTATTTTCTTCTAGTAGTGTTATATTTTCAGATATCTTTTAAGTCTTTAATCTATTTTGAGTTTATTTTAGTATATAATGAAATATCTGCCTTATTCTGCATATGGATATTCAGTTTTCGCAGAACCATTTATTGAAGAAAGTGTCCTTTCTCCCATGTATGTTCTTGGTGACTTTGTCAAAAATCAGTAAGCTGTAAAAAAATGTGGATTTATATTTAGGTTCTCTATTCTGTTCTATTAATTTATGTGTCTATATTTATTCAAATATATTTTTCTTTGGGTTACTATATCCTTGTAACAGTTTGAAGTCAGGTAGTATGATGCCTCTAGTTTTGTTCTTTCTGCTTAAGATTGCTTTGATTATTTGGGCTCATTTTTGTTTCCATATAAATTTTAGAATTGTTTTTTCTATTTCTGTGAAAAATGGCACTGGTATTTTGAGAGAAATTTCATGGGATCTGTAGGTTGCTTTGGGTAGTGTGGTCATTTTAACAGTATTAATTCCTCCAATCCACACGCATGAGATGTCCTTTCATTTGTTTGTGCCCACTTCAATTTCTGTCATCACTGTTTTGTAGTTTTCCTTGGAGAGCTTTTTTCCCACTTTGGTTATTTCTAGGTATTTTACTTTTTGGTAGGTATTATAAATGGGATTTCCTTCTTGATTTCTATTTCACCTAGTTCATTATTAGTGTAGAGAAATGCTACTGATTTTTATATGTTGATTTTGTATTCTGCAACTTTACTGAATTTGTTAATCAGATCTAATAGTTTTTTGGTGGAGACTTTAGGTTTTTCTAAATATAAGATCATGTCATCTGCAAAGAGGGATAGTTTGACTTCCTCTTTTCCAATTTAAATGCTTTTTCTTTTCCCCCTTTCTCTTGTCTGATTGCTCTGGCTAAGACTTCCAGCACTATGTTGACTAGTACACAGTGGTGAAAGTGGGCATCCTTTCCTTGTTCCGTTCCAGTTCTTACAGGAAAGGCATTCAGCTTTTCCCCATTCAGCATGATGTTAGTTGTGGGTTTGTGATATATGGCCTTTATTATGTTGTGTATGTTCCTTGTATGCATAGTTTGTTGAGAGTTTTTTTTTCTAACATGGAGGATGTTGAATTTTTCTGCATCAATTGAGATGATCAATTGAGTGCTTTTTCTGCATCAATGCATCAATTGCATCAATGCATCAATTGACTGCTTTTTCTGCATCAATCGAGATGATCATATGGTTTTTGTCCATCATTCTATTAATGTGACATATCACATTTATTGATTTGAATATGCTGAATTATCCTCGCAACCATGGGATATATCACACTTGATCATGGTGTATAATCTTTTTGATGTGTTGTGGGATTTGGTTTGCTAGTATCTTGTTGAGGATTTTTGTGTCTGTGTTCATCAGGGATATTGGCCTGTAGTTTTTGATGTTGGGTCCTTGTCTATTTTTGATATCAGGGTCATGCTGCCCTTAGGAGAATAAGTCAGGGAGGATTCCCTCTTCTTCCATTTTTTTGAATAGTTTGAAAAGAATTTGTGTTAGTTTTTCATTGAAAGTTTAGTAGAATTTGGAAGACACCTGGTCCTTGGTTTTTGTTTGTTGAAAGACTTTTTGTTACTGATTTAACATCGTTACTTATTATTGGCCTGTTTTGGTATTCTATTTCTTCCCGATTCAATCTTGGTAGGTTGTATGCATCCAGGAATTTATCTATTTCTTCTAGGTTTTAATGTGACCTTTTTTGTTTCTGGTTTTGTTTGAGTCTTTTCACTTTTTTTTCTTGGTTAGTCTAGCCAGAAGTTTATTGATTTTGTTTATCTTTTAAAAAATCAATTTTTGGGCTAGGAGCGGTGGCTCATGCCTGTAATCCCAGCACTTTGGGAGGCTTAAGTGGGCGGATCACCTGAGGTCAGGAGTTCGTGACCAGCCTGCCCAACATGGCGAAACCCTGTCTCTACTAAAAATACAAAGAATTAGCCAGGCATGGTGGTGGGCGCCTGTAATCCCAGCTACTCAGGAGGCTGAGGCAGGAGAATCGCTTGAACCCAGGAGGCAGAGGTTGCAGTGAGCCAAGATCATGCCACTGCACTCCAGCCTGGGCGACAAGAGCGAAACTCCATCTCAAAAACAAAAACAAAAAAACCCCCCAAAAACCATTTTTGTTTTGTTGATCCTTTGTATTGATCTTTTTAGTCTCTATTTCATTTAGTTCTGCTCTGATATTTGATCTTTACTATTTTTTCTACAGATTTGGGATTTGGTTTGTTTTTGCTTTTCTGTTTCTTTGAGGTGTATCATTAGGTTATTTGAGAGCTTTGTGGGTTTTTTTTTTCCGATGTAGATGTTTGTTGCTATAAACTTCTCTCTTAGCATTGCTTGCCATATCACATAGGTTTTGGTATACTGTATTTAAATTTTCATTTGTGTCAAGACATTTTTTGATTTTCTCCTTAATTTGTTCCTTGACCCAATGGTCATTTAGGAACGTGTTGTGTAATTTCTACTTGTACAGTTTCTGAAGTTCCTCTGGTCATTGATTCCTAATTTTATTCCACTGTGGTCTGAGAAGTTACTTGGCATAATCTTGATTTCAAAAAACTTGTTGAGGTTTGTTTTCTGGCCTGACATATGGTCTATCCTAAAGAATGTCCCACGTGCTGATGAGAACAATGTATATTCTGCAATTGCAATTTACAGAATGTAATTCTGTAAATATCTCTTATGTCCATTTGGTCTAAAGTGCAGTAAGTCCAATATTTCTATGTTACATTTCTATCTAGATGATCTTTCTAATGCTGAGAGTGGGTTGTTGAAGCCTCCAACTCTTATTGTATTGGAGCCTATCTCTCCCGTTAGATCTAATAATATTGTCTTTATATACCTAGGTGCTCCGTTGTTGGGTGCATACGTATTTAGAATTGTTATATCTTTTTGCTGAATCGATCTCTTTATTATTATATTATGACCATTTTTGTCTCTTTTTACCATTGTTGACTTACCATCTGTTTTGTCTAATGTAAGTATAGCTACTCCTGATCAGTTTTGGTTTCCAATTTGTATGGAATATTTTTTTCATTCCCTTTACTTTCAGGCTATATGTGTTTTTACAGGTGAAGTGAGTTTATTGTGGCAGCATATAGTTGGGTAATTTTTTTTATCCCTCAGAGAGCCTACAAATTTTAAGGGGAAAATTTAATTCACTTACATATTCAGGGTTAATATTGTTCTGTGAGGGCTTATTCTCGTTGATTTATTAATTGATTTCTGGTGGCTTTGTATATCCCTTGTGCCTCTCTTATTGTTTTATCATTGTGGCTTGATGATTTTCTATAGTGGTAACATTTGAGTCCTTTCCCCCCCTTATTTGTATGTTTGCTATACCAGTGAGTTTTATACATTTATGTGTTTTCATGATGGTAGATGTAATTTTTTTACTATCAGTTGTAGGACCCTGTAACCATTTGTTATAGAATCAGACTAGTGGTGATGCATTCTCTCAGTTTTTGCTTGTCTGGGAATCAAGCAAAAACTTGCTTTCTGCTTCATTTGTGAAGGAAACCTTTGCTGGGTATGGTATCCTTGGCTGGCTTTTTTTTTTTTTTTCACTGCTTTGAATATATCATCTAATTCTCTCCTGGCCTGTAAGGTTTCTGCTGAGGAATCTATAGTTAATCTGATGGCAGGGGTCAGGGAGAGTTCTCTTATATATGATAGATGCTTTTCTCTTGCTGTTTTTATTTTTTTATTTTTATTTATTTATTTATTTATTTATTTATTTATTTATTTATTTATTTTTGAGACGGAGTCTCGCTCTTTCACCCAGGCTGGAGTGCAGTGGCGCGATCTCGGTTCACTGCAGGCTCCGCCCCCCGGGGTTCATGCCATTCTCCTGCCTCTGCCTCCCGCGTAGCTGGGACTACAGGCGCCTGCCACCTCGCCCGGCTAATTTTTTTGTATTTTTAGTAGAGACGGGGTTTCACCGTGTTAGCCAGGATGGTCTCGATCTCCTGACCTCGTGATCCACCCGCCTCGGCCTCCCAAAGTGCTGGGATTACAGGTGTGAGCCACCGCGCCCGGCCTCTCTTGCTGTTTTTAGAAGTCTCCCTTTGTCCTTGACTTTTGACAATTTGACTATAATGTGCTGGGAGAAGACCTTTTTAACTGTATCAATTTGGTGATCTCTGAGTTCTTGTATCTAGATATCTAAGTCTTTGGCTAGACTTGGGAACTTTTAAGCTATGATTTCATGAAATAGACTTTCTATTTCTTTGGTCTTCTATTCATCTTCTGGAATGCCAAAAATTCAAACATTTGATTATTTTATGATGTCTCACATGTCACATAGGTTTTGTTCATTCTTTTTCTTTTCTTTTTTAAAATAAATTTTGGTCTGGCTGGATTATTTCAAAAGACCTGTCTTCAAGTTCTGAAATTCTTTGTTCTGCTTGATCAAGTCTACTGGGGAAGCTCTGAAATGTATTTTTAAATTTTATTTATTGAATTATTCAGTTCCAGGATTTCTGTATCATACTTTTTTATGATATCTATCTCATTCATATCCTGAATCACATTTCCGATTCCTTTGTATTCTGTGATTTCTTGTCTCTCACTAAGCTTTAAAATTAATATTTTGAACATTTTTCCCGGCATTTCATACGTCTCTTTTTTATTGGAATCTGTTGCTGCAGAATTATTGTGTTCTTTTGAGACATCTTATTTCCTTGCTTTTTCATGTTTCTGTGTCTTTATGTTGATATCTGCACATCTGGCATAACAGTTATTTCTTCCAATTTTTGGATTGGATTTCTTAGGGCAAGATTTTTTTCTTGAAGATGTATCTGTGCTGTTGGTTGGGTTGGACATTTTGGCTTTGATTCTAGGTGCATGCAGTAGTGTAGTCTCTGTATGATTTCTTTGGCTATAAATAATGTCAGTGCTGTTTGTGATTTCTTCGGCTATAAATAATGTCAGTGTTGTTTGTGATTTCTTCAGTGGCTTACGCTGTGGTTGTTAGTGGAGGCTGTGGTTAAGTTTTACTGGGGACACAGATGCCAGCTGGGGCAGTCCTTGTCCCATTGGTAATGGTAGGTTCAGCATACCTGTTCTTGAGTCACCAGGTGGTATACGCAGCCAGTGATGCTAGTGGGTGTAAATGGGCTGGTTCTTGGGCCTCCAGATAGTTTGGTCAGGTGCCAGCAGTGGCAGTGGTGAGCTAGGTGACTGGATGGGTCCTTGGGCTTCTGGGCAGCATGCATGGTGTGGGCAATGGCAGTAGAGGTGGCAATACAACCCTCAGGCTCCTAAGTGGCACATGCTGGTGTTAGCAGTGGCTACAGTGGGTGCATGGGCCAGCCCACAGGCCCCCAGATGGCATGTGTGGGTGGATGCCAGCTGTGGTGGTGGTAGCAGCAGATAGGATGGGCTCATCTTCAGCCCCCTGATGGGGTGGATGGGGTGGAACGATCCTCAAGTCCCCAGGTGGCGTGTTCACGCACTGGGAGTTGGGGGAGGGGATGTGGCAGGCCAAGTGGCTCTGTCCTCAGGCCCTCTGGTGGTACACATAGTGGGCAGTGTGTTATAATCTTCAGCCTCCCCGAAGCAGTGTTTGTGTAGTAGCAGCAGCAGTGGTAGGTGGCGACAACCTGTCCTTAGGGGCATGGAAATGTGCTATGCCCCTGCTGCTTGGGAAGGCAGGGTTGCTGTCAGTGGCAACAGCTGCAAGCAGGCAGACCTCAGGCTCTGGAGAGTGCATGCTTTGGCACCCATGGTGGTGGCAGTGTTGGCAGCAGGACCGCCAATCCTCAGAGTACTTTCAAGTGCCCTGCTGCTGGAGTGGGCAGGTTTGCTGCCAGTGGAGAATGCTTTGGCTCTTGGTAGTGGCAATGGTGGCTGCACCAGTGATGGCAAGCATGGAGGTCCTGTCCTCAGGGTGCATGCAGGTGTACTGTGGTCTTGCTGCTGGCTGAGTTGCTGTCAGTGGCAATGACCCCAGGCAGGTGGGTTTCTGGCTCTGGGGAACACATGCTGTGACTCCCTTTGTCCTGGGTGTATCCTCCCTCATGTGCTACACCACCTATTTCAGGGGTGTGCTGGAATGCTGGGAACCCTTCTGCTCCATTAGGTTCAACTGGCGTCATTCTGCTGCAGTCCTCTGGCTGGATGTGGGAGGATGACCTAGGGCTCTTGGTCCCCAGATCAGGATTCAGTCTTGTCAGGGCTGAGCTCCCAAAATGTCACTGTGCTGCAGCTGCTAAAATCTCAGAGGGGTGGTGTTTGGGACCCAGTGTGAGCTCCCTATCTGGAACAATACTGTTGTGAGGTCCCCAGGCAGCTCCCTATGCTAGTCTCAGGGCCCAGGAAGGTTGAGGGGCTCTCCCATGGCTAGAGTCATGAGAGTTTGTGGTGGGAATGTGAACTGCTGGGGATCTCTCACTTACCCTTTGCCTGCACTGAGAAACCTCTCTGGGTTCCCAGTTGATCCTGGCCTAACTGGATACTTTGCTTTCCCGCTCCTTCCATGCCTCAGGTGTTTGCTGTCATTTCTCTGTTGAATCTTAGTGTTCTGTCTTAGGTGCTCTATTCAAAGTGTGATTATCTACTTGCTATTTTGGTTTTTCTTTATGGAGGAGGTGAGTGCTGGATGCCTATAGTCAGCCATCTTGAAACTCCTCTCTATATGTTACAAATATTGTTTCCCAGTTTGTCATTTATCTGTTAATTTTGTTCATGATATCTTGCATAGTGCAGAATATTAAAATGTTTATATAGTCAAGTCTACCAGTCTTTTCTCTTTTTAGTTTTCAGGCTTGGTGTCATACAAGGAAAATTCTGGCTGGGTGTAGTGGCTCATGCCTGTAATCCCGGCACTCTGGTAGGCCGAGGTGGGCAGGTCTCTTGAGCTCAGGAGTTCAAGACCATCCTGGGCAACATGGTGAAACCCTGTCTCTATCAGAAATACAAAAAATTAGTCAGGCATGGTGGTGCATGCCTGTAGTCCCAGCTATTTGGGAGGCTGAGGTGGGAGGTTCACTTGAGCCTGGGGGGCAGAGGTTGCAGTGAGCCAAAATTTTGCCACTGTACACTCCAGCCCGGGCTACAGAGTAAGACCCTGTCTCAAACAACAACAACAACAACAACAACAACAGAAAATCCACCTTTACTTTACAAAGATAAAATACTATTGTATTTTTTAAATCACTTAGTTTAATTTTTACAGTTTATATATATATCACATGTTGAGGCATGTATATATAAACTGTAAAAATTAAACACGTGCAAATTTATATGTATGTGTGTGTGTATGTGTGTGTATAAAAAACTGGGATAATGTGATTCCCCCAGTTTTGTTCTTTTTGCTCAGTATAGCTTTGGCTACTCTGGGTCTTTTGTGGTTCCATATACATTTTAGGATTGTTTTTTCTATGTCTGTGAGAAATGTCATTGGTATTTTGATAGGCATTGCATTGCATCTGTAGATTGCTTTGAGTAGTATGGACATTTTAACAATAGTGATTCTTTCAATCCATGAACATGGAATATCTTTCCATTTTTTTGGTGTCCCTTCCATTTCTTTTACCTATGCTTTATAATTTTCATTGTAGAGGTCTTTCATGTCTTTGGTTAAAGTAACTTCTAGGTATTTAATTTTATTTGTAGCTATTGTAAATGGGATTACTTTATTGGTTTCATTTTCAGATTGTTCACTATTGGCATATAGAAATGCTACTGATTTTTTGGCCAGGTGTGGTGGCTCACACTTGTAATCACAGCACTTTGGGAGGCTGAGGTGGGCAGATCACTTGAGCTCAGGAGATCAAGATCAGCCTGGGCAATATAGTGAAACCTTGTCTCTACAAAATTAGCCAGGTGTGGTGACACATGTCTGTGGTCCCACCTACTCAAGAGGCTGAGGTGGGAGGATTGTTTGACCCTGGGAGGTGGAGGTTGCAGTGAACCAAGATTGCACCACTGCACTGCAGTCTAGGTGACAGAATGAGATTCTATCTCAAAAAAAAAAAAGTACATAAAAAGAAAGGAAGGATACTAATTTTTGTTTATTGATTTTATTACATCCTGCTACTTTACTGAATTTACCAGTTCTAATAGTTTTTTTTTGTAGATTCTTTAGATTTTTCCAATATAAGATCATATCATTTGTAAACAAGGGTAATTTGACATCTTCCTTTGCAATTTGGATGCTCTTTGTTTCTCTTGTCTGATTGCTCTAGCTAGGACTTCTAGTACTATGTAGAATGATAGTGGTAAAAGTGGGCATCCTTGTTTTGTTTCAGATCTTAGAGGAAAGGCTTTCCATTTCTCCCCATTCAGTATGATACTAGCTATGGCTCTGTCATATATGGCTTTTATTATGTTGGAGTATGTTCCTTCTATACCCAGTTTTTTGAGGCTTTTTATCATGAATGGATGTTTTTGTATGTATGTAATATATAAATAAAAATATGTATTATATATATTATATATTTTTATATTTATATATATATATTTTTGAGACAGAGTGTCATCCTGTTGCCCCAGCTAGAGTGCAGTGGCATGATCACAGCCCAATGCAGCCTCAACCTCCTGGGCTCAAGAAATCCTCCTACCTCAGCCTTCTCGGTAGCTGGGACTAGAGGTATGTGCCATCATGCCAAGCTAATTTTTAAAGTTTTTATAGAGACAGTGTCTCCCTATGTTGTCCAGGTTGTTTCAGGGATGTTGGATTTTATCTAATGCGTTTTCAGCATTAATTGAAATGATCATGTGGTTTTTGTTCTTCACTCTGTTGATGTGATGTAGCACATTGATTGATTTCCATGTGTTGAATCATACTTGCATCCCTGGGAAAAATCCCACTTGGTTATGATGACTGATCATTTTAATATGTTGTTGAATTCAGTTTGCTAGCATTTTATTGAGGATTTTTGTATCTATATATCAGAGATATTGGCCTTTGGTTTTCTTTTGTTGATGTGTCTTTGTCTGGTTTGTTATCAGGGTGATCCTGGCCTCACAGAATGAATTTGGAAGTGTTCCATCCTCCTCTATTTTTTGGAATAGTTTAAGAAGCACTGGCATTGGTTCTTCTTTAAATGTTTTGTAAAAGTCATTAGTGAAACCCTTGGGTCCCAGAGTTTTCTTTGGTGGGAGACTTTTTATTATGACTTTGATCTTGTTACTTGATGTTAGTCTGCTCAGGTTTTAGATTCCTTCATGGTTCAATCTTGATAGGCTGTATGTATCTAAGAATTTATCCATTTATTTGAGGTTTTTCGATTTAGTGGCCTATAGTTGCTCATAGTAGCTACGAATGATCCCTTGATTTTCTGCAGTTATCGGTTGCAATGTCTCCTTTTTCATTTCAGATTTTATGTATTTGGGTCCTCTCTCTTTGTTTTTTAGTTAATCTGACCAAAGGTTTTGTCAGTTTTGTTCTTTTCCATACAAAAAACAACTTTTGATTCATTGATCTTTTGTATTGTTTTCTTCATTTCAATTTCATTTATTTCTGCCATGATCTTTATTATTTCTTTTCTTCTAATAATTTTGGGTTTGCTTTGCTCTTGCTTTTCTAGTTCTTTAAGATACGTCATTGGTTTTTTTTTTAAGTTTTTTTTTTTCTTTTTTGATGTAGGCACTTATAGCTATAAATTTCCCTCTTATTGTTGCTTTCACCATATCCCATGGGTTGTGGTATGTTGTGTTTCCATTGTTGTTTGTGTCAAGAAATTTTTTTAATTTCCTTCTTAATCTCTTCATTGACCTGCTGGTCATTCAGGAGCATATTGTTTAATTTCCACGTGTTTATATAGTTTCCATCATTTCTCGTGTTATTGATTTCTAGTTTTATTCCATTGTGGTTAGTTGAAATTATTTTAATTTTTTGTATATTTTAAGACTTGTTTTATGGCATAACATATGGTCTATCCTTGATCCATGTACTGAGGGAATGTGTATTCTGTAGCTGTTTGATGGAATATTCTGTAAAGATCTATTAGGTCCATTTGGTCTACGGTACAGATTAAGTCCAACGTTTCTTTGTTGATTTTCTGTCTGTTCAATGATGAAAGTGGGGTATAGGTCAGAATAATACTCATTTCTTATGTACTTTAGGAGTATAGGTAAAAATAATAGTCACAATGCAGAAGAAAATCCTTTTGATTTTGAAAACTTTCCCAAAATGTTGACTTGGAAAGAGCTTAAACATTCACTAAAAGCTTCTATTGTCTCTCTCTCTCTCTCTCCCTCTCTCTCTCTCTCTATATATATATATATATTCAAATTTTTAAAAATACACTGAAGGAATGGAAACACATCAACACTATACTTAAAACGTGTACTGTGCATCAGGTTTTCATTCCATGAATTCATATTCATTTTTTATTTTTATGCATGAAATTTTACTGGGTAGTGGAATTTACCATCCCTGTTTAGAGTTCTGCATTGATGACATATCCTGTTCAATGTCATAACCCCTAATTAACCAGCATGTTCACCCCAAATGGATCCATTTATGATACATGGAGAAAGAACTTGTTTTTGTTGGTGGTCAATTTATGCCTGTATGGACTGATCACATTGTGCCTTATTCAGCAGGCATAATCACAAGTTCTTTAAAAAAATAATAAAACGGGGGGAGGGGGGAGGGACAGCATTAGGAGATACACCTAATGCTAAATGACGAGTTAATGGGTGCAGGAAATCAACATGGCACTTGGATACATATGTAACAAACTGCACATTGTGCACATGTACCCTAAAACCCTAAAGTTTAATTAAAAAAAAAAAAACAACTCAACAGTAAAAATAACAACAACAAAAAAAAATAATAAAACATGTAAAAGTCACTTGACGTTTCAGAATCTAAGTCCCTTTTTAATTCCAAAAATACATGAAACAATATTTTCTTGGTGAGTATTTTCTCATATACTTTGCTACTTTGACAAAGATTAATTCATTTAAGTCTTATTTTTAAAAAAATGACTCAAGTGTCTCTTTTTTTAGGTAGCATGAGTATTTCAAGATAAAAGAAGACAGCTTGGTTCCTAACTAAGCCTGTCCTTCCCGACCTTGGTACTTACTTCATTTTTATATTTCTTTAAGATTAAAGCAAGACCAAGGGAGGTACAGCTTCCCCCTGAAAAATCACAGTTCTGTTTGATGCATCGTTTCCCTCGAGGGGAGAGAAGATAACACCTGAACTATGTCAAGGAATTAACTGTTAATGATTTCTGTGTACAAATATTTTAAGTTGGGAATGTTGAGAAACTTGAAATTTATATGGGAACTTCTTTTCCCTTTCCGAAGCCATTCTTCAGAAAAAAATTCAAATTCTTGTCACAATTCAGATATGGGAAATTATTTTGCTTTATTTTAAAATGAATTTTTTTGTTAAGTCTGTATTCCCTTTATTGTGTAAATCAAAAAAAAAAAAATGACCGAGACAAGTCTCAGTCATTTTAGGTTTATTTGCCAAAGTTAAGGATGTGTGCCTGGGAGACAGGTCTGTGCCTTTCTCTGAAGATGATTTTGAGGGCTTCGGTATTTAAAGGGGAAAGGGCAGGATATTGGGAAATACACAATTTTCATGTGAGAAGTGGGAGGGGAAAACAGTCATTCATGCCTTTGTCTGGATCAGTGAATCTGCATTTTTACATAAGACAACATCGACAAATAGAGCAGAAGAAGCAATCAGATATACATTTGTCTCAGGTGAGCAGAGCGATGATTTTGAGTTCTGTCCTCTGTCCCCACACCTGTGAAGATAGGCTATCAATTTACATTGCCATGGTGAGCTTCAGCAGAACTACTTTAGTGTAGAGATCTCAGGGCCCACAAGGATTTCCTTGTGGGCAAAGTGTGAGGGAGGTGTGTAGCTTTTCATCTTTGTAGCCATCTTATTTAGGAACCAAAATGGGAGGCAGGTTTGCATGACCCAGCTTGACTTTTCCTTTAGGCTTAGTGAGTCTGGGGTTCCAAGATTTATTTTCCTTTCACAGATGTCTTTATGTGTAAGTATTTAGATGTTTTATCTGATCAGGAAGATGATATAAATGCCAGTTTAGTGGTTTTTAGGAAGTGATTAATGCACGAACACGCGTTCTTGAACTTTCCTCCAATCACACAATCTAAGACTGTTTATGTAAATAAGAGCTTAGACCAGTGGATCTCAAACTCTAGAGAGCTTCAGACTCACTGTGAAGACTTGCTAAAACACAGATTGCTGGGTTCTACCCTCAGGGTTTCCAAGTCTGTAGTCCTGGGAAGGGATTTATAAATCTGTATTTCTAACAAGTTTCTATGTGACGCTGATGTTGCTGGTCCCCACACTCTGAGAACCACAGATTGAAACTACTTGGTTAAATTATTAGTGGCTATCAACCATGGTTCTGCCCTTACACACTTGAAGGATAGAATGTTAATGGTAGCGTGTCAATTTAAGGGTCAAGGCGTGGCTCGTGGGAGCTTATGCCTGTAATCCTCACTCTGTCACCCTGGCTAGAGTACAGTGGCATGATCGTAGCTCACTGCAGCCTCGACCTCTGCGGCTCAAGTGATCTTCCCACCACGAACTCCCAAAGCACTGGGATTACAGGAGAACACCCACACCTGGCTAACTGTTTAATTTTTTGGTAGAGATGGGGTCTCACTATGTTGTCCAGGCTGGTCTTAAACTCCTGGCCTCAAGCAACCTGCCCACCTCAGCCTCCCAAAGTGCTGGGATTACAGGCATGAGCCACTGCGCCTGGCCTATCCTGCCTTTGTGCCAGGTAATCCTCCTCATGTGTATTACAGTCTCTTACCAACAATTTAGAAACCTCAAGTGCTCTGAAAACTACAGGTTTTTTTCTTTTCATAAATCGTGTAGTGGCAAAACCTCATATGATCTGAACTCATTTGGTGGCACAGCGTGACCTGAACTATAAAAACATGAAGCTATTGCTTAGTCTGGTATTTTTTGTTGTTTTTGTTTGTTTTGTTTTTCGAGACAGAGTCTTGCTCTGTTGCCCAGGCTGGAGTACACTGGCACGATTTTGGCTCACTGCAACCTCTGTCTCCCAGGTTCAAGAGATTCTCATGCCTCAGCCTCCTGAGTAGCTGGGTCTACAGACTCACATCACCACACCTGGCTAATTTTTGTATTTTTAGTAGAGACGGGGTTTTGTCATGTTGGCCAGGCTGGTCTCGAACTCCTTACCTCAAGTGATCCACCCGCCTCAGCCTCACAGTGTTAGGATTACAGGTGTGAGCCACCATTCCCAGCCTGCTATTATGAAATTAGATGCCATTTTAATGTCCTTTTTTTTGAGCCATTAAAGCGTGTATTTTCTAAGAACAAAGACATTCATTCACATAACAACAGTGCAATTATGAAAATCTGGAAATTTAACATTGATGTACTTTTTTCTATAATCTTTATTAAAATTCTATCAGTTATTCTAATAATGTCCTTTAAAACATCAAAAAAATCATGATCTGTGACCCAATCTAAGGTCACACATTGCATTTAGTTTCCAAATGTTTATTTCTTTAATCTAGAACAGTCCTTCAGACTTTCTGCCTTTCATGACATTGACATTTTTGAAAACCACAGACCATTTATTTTATAGAATATCCCTCAGTTTGGAGTTGTCAGATATTTCCTCATGCTTGGATTCAGCTTACATACTTTTGGCAGGAATACTACATAAATGCTGATTTCTTCTTAATACATCACATTGAGAGGCACATGTCAGTTTGCCCTAGTATTCGTGATATTAACTTTGATCACTTGGTTTAGGTGCTTTTGCCAAATTTCTCCACTATAGGTTACTATTTTTCCTTTTGTAATTAATAAATGATATATGAGGGAAATACTTGACTATGTAATTATTCTGTTCCTAAATTACTTTCATCTGCTAGTTTTAGGATTCTTTGATGATTCTTGCTTAATCAATTGTCATCATTTTAGAATGATCTGTTTTCCTCTGGAAGCATGTAGACTCTATTTTAGGTGTACTATAATTTCGTGATTCTGATGCTGGAATTTGATGATAACTAGTGTATTCTTTTTTTTAATTCATACTACTGAGTGCTCAGTTGATTTTTTAAATGGAGATTCTTCTCCTTTGGAAAGTTTTATTTTCATTATTTTTTACCATTTTCTTTTTTCTGAAATTCTCATTGGTCAGATATCATACCTCCTGTGTCATTCATTTTTATTTTTGTTAATATTATCTGTATTACAGTCTGTCTCTTTAATCTTCTCTTTGCTGTACTATCTAGAACTTATCAGTCCAGTACCTCTATTGAATTTTTAATTTTTATGACCATGCTTTTAATTTTATAGAGCTATGTTTTCTCTTAATGTTACTTTTTAAAAAATCACATCTTGTATATCATTTATGTAATGTGTTCTTTGCATATATGCATAACAAAATGTCTGGATGTTTTGTTCATTTTTCTCTCATCTAGGTTGGATTTCCATTTTCCCTGCTGTTTTGTTTATTTGAGTATTGTATTGTTAGGGGCTTTCCTCAAATGCCTGGTGACCCAGGCTATCAGTTTATATTTTATAATGAGGCGCCAAAAAAGCTGGGTAGTAGGCTTCATTGGAGGGCGATCAGCTGTTAGGATCTGCAGAACTAAGGCACCTGGTTCAACCATAGTTTGAGCCTCCCAGGGGTTAAGTGAGGTGAGTCAATATGCTTCTTTTTGGTAGTTAACTTATGGCATCCTCCTCTTCTTTGTTGTCTTTCTCCATCTTTTTTTTAATCTTCCAAAAATTTGTTGACATCTTTTGTAAGTTGGTGTTCCCAATTTTCCTTATTTTCCCTGTGAATTTATCCTTTACAAAAATACATTTAATGCCATTTTTAGGTAGGACTAAAGGGAGAGGAATTAAACTTCTGTAGTCAATGTAGCATCTATTTCTGGTTATTTTAATGTATTTTATTCTCCTAATGAATTTTATAATCTGTTTTCCATGTTATACCAGCTTATCTATCTATCTACATATGGGAATTTATTTAGAATTGTATTAAATCTATAGATTAATTTGCAGGGAACTGACATTTTAACAACACCGAGTTTTCCATTCTAGGAATTCTCCATTTTTTAAGTGTGCTTTGATATGTATTTCAGTAAATTACTACCAGGTCCTTTAAATAGAGCTTATATGTTTCTTATAATCTTGTCAATAGATATTTCATTGTCTTGGTTGCTATAGGGAACAGATCTGTACTCCAACATTTCCATTACATTTTATAACTAATTATAGAAAATAAAACTGATTTGTACATTTGTCTTGTATCTGATCACCTTGATGAAATCCCACAAGTTCTGAAAAAATTTAGTTGATTCTCCTATAAAAATGTGTATAAACATAATTTGCAAATGTATATCATATTTTATAACAAAAGCATGAGATTAAAGTTGTTTTTCTAAGCTTGATGTATTTTGTTAATATATTTTATTTTCTTGCAGCAATTAATTTGTGAGACTTTTTTTCTATTTCTTTTTATCCAAATTATACATGATATATTAGAAATTCCTCTGATGGAGATTTATTATACACTTTCATTTGAGTATTCCATCATCAAATGAATTTGAAAAATCCTATCTTAAAATACTCAACACCTAAAACAGTGCCAGGTACTTAATAGCAGCTCAACAAGTACTTACTAAATGAATGAGTAAATGTTTTCAATCTTCTCAGTCATCTTCCTCAGGCTTAATTCTCTAAACCCTTATAGACGGGACATTTTCCAAAAACTCTCCAAAGTGAATATTTCACAACATCTCTGGACACCCACATTAGTGTTTAACAAATTTCAATGTCAGGAAACTTCTTTACTTTCAGGCTATTTTGCTGTAGCTTAAGTCATTTCCTTTCATTTTCTTTAGTACTCCTAGAGAGCAGGTTACTGGTCGCTGTGTATGGATATGAGAAGAGCATTACATGGAACTCAAAATTTAAAGATTTGCTTTACAAATTCTTTCCTCTTTCCTCCACTTTGATTCCATAAAATGAGGATAATTCTGGGACCTAGGGGGAAAAGTAGATTTATTCACTGAAAAATATTAGAAAACCATGTCTAACAATTTTAGAGAAGGGTAGTATTTAAATATGAAGGAAAAGTGATACTTAAATATGAAGATGTTTAGCTCACTCTCCTCAGAATTCTTTGGAAAAATGGTCTCCAAACTTGGCCACATTTTTTTTTTTTTTTTTTTTGAGACGGAGTCTCGCTCTGTCGCCCAGGCTGGAGTGCAGTGGCGCTATCTCCGCTCACTGCAAGCTCCACCTCCCGGGTTCACGCCATTCTCCTGCCTCAGCCTCTCCGAGTAGCTGGGACTACAGGCGCCCGCCACCACGCCCGGCTAATTTTTTGTATTTTTTAGTAGAGGCGGGGTTTCACCGTGGTCTCGATCTCCTGACCTCGTGATCCGCCCGCCTCGGCCTCCCAAAGTGCTGGGATTACAAGCGTGAGCCACCGCGCCCGGCCGGCCACATTTTTTAAATACCTGAGGAATGTAATAAAATATAAATATGTTTAGTCCTCACCTCAGATATATTGAATTTGGATCCTAGATAGGTGTTGCTTAGAAAATGTAATAAAAACAAAAAACTCATAACAGTAATTTTCCAGGTGAATGGCCAGGTTTACCGTGTTAAAGTTTCTTATAGTCAGAACTTGATTTAAGTTATGTAAATATTATTTACTTTGAGCCATAGAGTGTATTATTGTTATTTTATTTTTCATATACCTTTTCTTTTTTCTTTTTAAGAGATGGGGTCTCGCTATGTTGTCCAGGCTGGCCTTGAACTCCTGGGCTCAAGCAATCCTCCCACTTTGGCCTCCCAAAGTGCTGGGATTATAGGCATGAGCCACTGCACCCAGTCTCATACACCTTTTAATATTTCTTGGAGTTAAAACTATCCTATATTTTCATTTGTTTTATCTTTATGTATATATTGCTAATTCTTTCCACACTCAGTCAACTATATATAGGATGAAACCTGTTAGATAATTTATGTCATATGCATTTTTCCCCAGAGCCTTATATTCTCCAATTTTGACTATTTTCAGTCTAAAACAACACAAGTGCATGGTTCCTATATTGAGATTTTACGGATTTTCTGTGTCAAATCTGCTTATTTTATCTCATGTCATTTTCCTTCTTTCTGTATTCCCTAATTTTAATAACATGTATTAGCTACAACATCCTAAGAGAGCATGAGGCATACATTTCTGAGACCTTACATGTCTGAACATTCTTTGTTTGCCCCTCACAAGTAATTAATACTGTCTTTGCTTGGGCTATGATAACAAAATACCATAACTGGGTAACTTAAACCACAGAAATGTGTTTCTCACAGTTCTGGAGGCTGAAAGTCTGAGCGCTAATATGGCAGGTTTCTGGTGACGGCCCTCTTTCTAGCTTACAGAGTGCTGCCTTCTAACTGTGTCCTCATATGGTGAGGAGAGTAACAGAGTAAGTTTTCTGACGTCTCTTCTAGGGACACAAATCCCATAATGGGGTTTTCTACTCTCATGACCTCTTTTTTTGTTATTGTTATTAGACTCCTGTTCTGTCACCCAAGCTGGAGTACAGTGGCATGATGATAGCTCAATGTAACCTCAAACTCCTGGCTCAAGCGATCCCTGCCTGTCAGCCTCTCAAGTAGCCAGGACTACAGGCACATGCCACCATGCCCCACTCTTTTTTTTTTTTTTTTTTTTTTTTAGAGATGGGGTCTTGCTATGTTGTCCAGACTGGTCTCTAACTCCTGGCCTCAAGTGTTCCTCCCATCTTGGCCTCCCAAAGCTTTGAGATTACAGGTGTAAGCCACTGCCACTGGCCCCCAGATGGCCTCTAAACGTAATTATCTCCCAAATACACCATCCCTATATACCATCACACTGGGGGTTAGGGCTTCAATATACAAATTTTGGGGAGTCATAATTCATTCCATAGCAAATCATTTAGTTGATTATAGAATTAAGATAGAAGTTGGCTGAGTGTGTTGGTTCACGCCTGTGATCCCAGCACTTTGTGAGGCTGAGGCGGGTGGATCACCTGAGGTCGGGAGTTTGAGACCAGCCTGACCAACATGGAGAAACCCCATCTCTACTAAAAATACCAAATTAGCTGAGCGTGATGGCACATGCCTGTAATTCCAGCTACTCAGGAGGCTGAGGCAGGAGAATCGCTTGAATCCAGGAGGCAGAGGTTGCGTTGAGCCGAGATCACGCCATTGCACTCCAGCCTGGGCAACAAGAGTGAAACTCCATCTCAAAAAAAAAAATATATATATATATATACATATATGTTGTATTCACCCGGAATTTTGAAGACATTACCTCATTGTTTTCTAGATGCAAGGTTGTTGAGAAGTTTCATATCATGTTTGTCCTGGTTTTTTGTATATATTTGTCTTTCTATCCTGGAAGCTTTTAGTATCTCCTTTTTATTCTGATGTTTTTATGTTTTGGTCTGGCTCATTTTTTAATACATTGTGCTCAGCAATAGGGAATCCTTTTATGAAGTTGGAGGCTTATGTCCTTCAATTCTGGGAGAATCTTTTAATTATTGATATAATTTGGATATTTGTCTCACCTGAATCTCACATTGAAATGAAAATCTCCAGCGTTGGAGGTGGAGCCTGACGGGAGGTGTTTGGGACAAGGGGGTGGATTTCTCATGGCTTGGTGCTGTCCTTGCAATAGTGAGTCCTCATGAGATCTGGTTGTTTAAACGTGTGTGGCCTCTCCCCGACTCACTCTCTCTCTTGCTCCTGCTCTTGCCATGTGACACATCTGCTTCCCCTTTGCCTTCTGCCATGATTATGATTGTAAGCTTCCTGAGGCCTCCCCTGAAGCTGAGCAGATGCCAGCATCATGCTTCCTATACTTTCTGAAGAACTGTGAGCCAATTAAACCTCTTTATTTTATAAATTATCCAGCCTTGGGTATTTCTTTATAGCAATGCAAGAACAACCTAATACAATTATGTCCCACTTTTATATTTGTTCTTTCTTCTTGAAGTTCCAATAATTTGGGTGTTTGAACTTCTGGATTAAAGCTCTATTTTTTGAGCCATTTTTTTCTCATATTAATCATCGCTGACTTTTGGGCAACCTTTTTCAACTTTACCCGATAGTACTTCTACTGAATTTTTATCTTGATGGTCGTGCTTTGATCACGTATATAATCATTTCCTAGAGCAATTTTTTTTTGTCTTGTGTGGTGGTTTAGTATGTCCACAAATTTTTTGATGCTCCTGTCAAAAAACTGTAGCCTGATAACCCTCTTCTTGCATATGGACTAGATTAGTAACTTGCTTCTAATGAGTTTTAAAAAAAGAGCAAACAATGGTGTGTGACTTTGGGTACTAGATTATAAAGGACACTGTGGCTTTCTGATTGCTTTTTCTCTTGATTACTTGCTCTGGAAGAAGTCAGTAACTATGTCATGAGAACCCACCAGAATCTTATGGAGAGGTCTGTGTAGCTAAACTGAGGTATCTTACCAGCAGCCATGTAATGAACCATCTTAAAGAGGGTCCTCCAAATCTTCAGAAAACTGCAGCCCCAGATGACAGCTTGACTGCAATTTTATGAGAGACTCTGATTCCAAACCATTTAGCTAAGTTGCTCCCAGATTCTTGACTCACAGAAACTATGTGAGATAATATTTGTTGTAAGCTGCTAAGTTTCGAAGTAATTTGTCATGCAGCAATAGATAACTAACATGCTTTGCCTCTGAGTGTTCTTATAGTATCCTGCTCTTGTTTCACAGATATCCTATTGTCTGTTATTTCACAGGACATGAATAGTCATTATTTGTGTATTTTAAGTTTTCATTTGCTCACTGCATTGTCTAATTCTTTTGGATTTCATTTTTTTTTTTTTTTTTTTTTTGTATAAAGGATAGTTGACAAAAAGCCAAAAAGATGGAAGGGGATACAGATTCTGGGAGTGAGGTGTGGGGAGAGGAGGCAAACAAATGTCCAAGTCGGCTACAAAAATCAAGAAAAATAAAGCGGAGTAAATGATAAATATCCTATAAAGGAGATAATTATGTATAATCATGGGAAGCATTAAACGTAGTCTGTCAACCTGATTTAATCAATTATCATTGGCACTCAAATTTCTTTCTTTCCTTTTTTTTTTTTTTGAGACAGAGTCTCGCTCTGTTGCCCAAGCTGGAGGGCAGTGGCATGATCTCGGCTCACTGCAACCTCCACTTCTGGCTCAAGAAATTCTCTCACCTCAGCCTATGCAGTAGCTGGGATTACAGGTGTATGCCACCACACCTGGCTATTTTTTTGTATTTTTAGTAGAGACAGAGTCTCACCATGTTGGCCAGGCAGGTCTTGAACTCCTGGTCTCAAGTGATCCACCTGCCTCAGCTTCCCAAAGTGCTGGGATTACAGGCGTGAACCACTGCACCCGGCCTCAAATTTCTTAATTCACATTGACAAATATTTCTAATATAATGTAAGTTAGAAGTACTCGGTGGTGATTCTATACTGTTGCACTTGAATTCTCCTGTCCTTAAGCTGTGTGATGGATAAACCAAGACGTTACAAGACTGTATTTAGAAAACCTACATATTATTTATCTAACAAGTGGACTGAATGTGGAATTAGTTGAAGAGTAGTTTTCAGACAAAGATAAAGGTCAATAGAATCTTTGTGAACCCCATCACCTACTGTCTGTGTCCTTGAGTAAGTTTCTTAAACTTTAAGAGCCTCTTTTGTAAAATGGGGTTATTTATATATCTACAATAAGGTTGTTATAACAATTTAATGAGATAAATTACTTAGCATAGTGCATGGAACATTTTTAGCCTTTTTTTTGTCTTCTTCTCCTAACTTCTCCTTCTAACTTCTCTTCTCCCCACTATTCTCTTCCTTATACTACCTCTCTCTCTCTCGCTCTTTTTTTCTCTTTTCTTTTTTGCTTCTCCTCTATACTTCTCCATAGTATTAGTATTACATAACAATGAGTTATCATGAACTTTGGATCTGTCTTGGAAGGGCTTCTGACTTATTGACAAGTTTTCTTTTCTTTTCTTTTTCTTTCTTTCTTTCTTTTCTTTCTTGACAGGTTATTGCTCTGTCACCCAGGCAGGAGTGCACTGGTGTGATTACAGCTACTGCAGCCTTGACCTGCTGGGTTCAAGTGATCCTCCTGCCTAGGTCTCCTAAAGTGCTGGGATAACAGGCATGAGCCACTGTACCCAGCCTTTATTGGCCAGTTTCATAAGACTTATCAATATGCTACCACACCCAAAGATATTGGTACCTACATTTATGAGTCATAATCAGACCTCAAACACAGAAGCTTGACTTTCTATAACACACGTAAATCACTGAACAAAATTTTACAGAAAGCCTACTCTGTGAGAGAAATTGCTGGGTGGTGGCTATACCACAATATGACATACTGCTGAAAGTCTAGTGGAGGAGGCAGTCAAATATGCGATTACATGGAACTATCACTAATACAGGCATTTTCAGAATGTTATGGGAGCCCTGATATGCTTATGATGGTCACTGAAGGCTTGGCAAGAAAGAAAGAACTTGAAAGGGATGGTATGTGTGTTTGTGGTTGTCTGTGTGTGTGTATAAGGATGGGCATCTTTCCACATGTAAGAAATAACATATGCAAACTACAGAGGTATGAGAGTATATTATTATGATTGGAGACTAGTAAGTAGCTGAGTGTAAAATCTGAGGACCTGCTATGTATCAAAGTTGTGTGGTAAACATAGAGTCTTCAAAGACAAAAATATAGTTTTTGCCTGTGCAAAAGCAACAAATTAAGTCTGTGCTTACTATCGGAGAATTATAAAATCAGCAGAGGAAATACTCTCATAGCACTTCGTTATAGTCTTTGTTTAATAATCTATCAATGTTTAATTTATTATCAATGTATTTGTTACTTAATCTGTCAATGCATTTAATAATCTATCAATATTTATTGGATAAAGAAATAATGACAAATCTTGAAAAATGTTCAAGAGTCAGTCAAGATGAAGCTTTATTTCTCTTTCCCAGATATTACTATTGCCTCTACTCACTCCAGTGTTTCAATATTTATGGGGTACCCATGTGTTTTCTTTTATGTATTTGGCCCTTCTCATTGTTTGCTGCCATCTAGTGTAATGAAGTTGATGTTGTAATGTTTTGTTAACTAAAATGATATTCTGTTGGTTTTTGAGGCGTACCGCCCTTCATAATTCATTTAAAAACAAGCCCTAATCAAAATTTCAATAAAAGGTGAGAGAGTGCCATCATTATAATGATATTATTTAATAGTGTATAATGATAATTTTGGAGATTAGATTCTATGCATTAAAGCTAAGTAAGTGAAAGAACCTGTATAAAATTCGAGAGACAGTAGGGCCAGTAATGGTAATTAATATGATTTTAAAAACTAAATACACTCTGAGGTAATGAAATGAGATGAGGTGCAATCTGAAACACCTTCTGTTCAATATCACTGTGTCCTGAATTCCTGTACTTCATCTGCTCAAAGTTCATTAATCTTTTGCTGACAATGATTTTTTTTTTTGTGAGACGGAGTCTCGCTCTGTCGCCCAGTCTGGACTGCAGTGGCGTGATCTCGGCTCACTGCAAGCTCCGCCTCCCGGATTCAAGCCATTCTCCTGCCTCAGCCTCCCGAGTAGCTGGGACTACAGGCGCCCCCCCACCACGCCCAGCTAATTTTTTGTATTTTTAGTAGAGACCGGGTTTCACCATGTTAGCAAGGATGGTCTCGATCTCCTGACCTCGTGATCCGCCTGCCTCAGCATCCCAAAGTGCTGGGATTATATGCATGCACCACCGCTCCCGGCCGGCAATGATTTTTAAAATGTAAAAATGAGGTAGGTAATATTATTTCTTGATAATTAAAACAACTGTAAGTAAATTAAGGTCAGAAAATATCACTTAATTTATTCACTAGCTTTCACTGTTGCTATGGTCTGAATATTTGTGTTCCCCTCAGATTCATATGTTGAAACTTAATCCCCAATGCAAGAGTGTTAAGGTTGGGGCCTTTAGGAGGTGATTAGGTCAGGAGGGCAAAATCCTCACCGTCATGAATGTGATTGGTGCCATTATAAAAGAGGCCCCAGGGAGCTTGTTTGTTCCTGCTACCACATGAGGACACATAAAAGGCACCATTTATGAGGAACAAGCCGTCACCAGACACTAAATCTGCTGGCATCTTGATCTTAGACTTCCCAGCCTCCAGAACTGTCAACAATAAATTGTTTTTGTTTATAAGTTACTCAGTCTAAGGTATTTTGTTATAGCAGCCTGGATGGACCAAGACAATTGTCATACACTTATTATAGTGTCATTTTCTCTCTCTCCCTCTCTACTCCGCTTTCTTTTTGCCTTCTGTGAAATAGGAAATGTTTTTATTTTTTATTTTTATTTCACTTTTAGAAAACTTGTGGCCCTAAAGAAAATGTTGGCTGGGTAGGCGTGCCATGACAACATTACTAGACTTTTCAAAGCAAATGTAAAATTAAATTGTTTTTGAAACCAGCGTTTGCTGTGATGGAAGAGACTCCAGATGAAGGACTTCCTTCTGTTCCAGACATAGGGCCTCTTAGAATTTCCTCTGAGAGTCATCAAATTAGAAATGGAATGCCTTATTAGAATATTTCATCTTGGTTGGGCATGGTGGCTCAGGTCTGTAATCCAGTGCTTTGGGAGGCCAAGGTGAGATCGCTTGAGGCCAGGAGTTTGAGACCAGCCTGGGCAACATAGTGAGACCCTGTCTCTAAAAAAAAAAAAAAAAAATTTTTTTTAAATTAACCAGGTCTAGTGGTGGATGCCTATAGTCCTAGCTACTAGGGAGGCTGAGACAGAAGGATTGGTTGAGCCCAGGAGTTTGAGGCAGTGAGCTCTTATTACACCCCTGCATTCTAGTCTGGGCAACAAAGTGAGACCCTGTTTCTTAGAAAAGAAAAAAGAATATTTCATTCCCCCCCTCCCCAATTCTCCATCCACTTCTACCATTAACATCATGAATTCCTACATATGAGAAACTCTAGGCTGGCCCTGGGGAGCCTGAATTCTAATCCTGGCTGTTTGTTGTAAGTAGTGGTGTGACCTTAGTCCAGACACATAGGCCACTCAGGGTCTCATTTTCCTGTTTTATACATTCGAGCATTGGGTTTAGGTGTGTTTTTGTTTTGCTTTCCATTTCTAAGATTTTTTTTTTTTCCCATGCCATTTACTTTGCAGAGCTTTGTTTATCCTCCAGATTTGGGAGGAAAGCAAACCTAGATTAGAAAACAGTCCCTGAAAAGGGAGGAAAATAGCTGCGGAAAAGTTGTTGGAGAAACAAGAAAGGTTAACTCCTTGTCTTTTTTTTTTACGTCCATCTGCTCTGCTTAAAAGGTAGCAGAATAGTTTCAGGTGTATCTCTCATCCTCCCCAAATTAAAAACTGGCTAGATTGATTCTGAACACGTGTTTCTGTTACTCAAAGGATACAATATCCAGTATTGGGAAAGATGTAAGTTCACAATAGATAGTTTATCACAGGGAAATGCAAAGCACAGGTGAGATAAAATGAAATGGAAAGTACAGTACTGCAGTCATGTTTAAATATTCAAAACACCACAGGAGATAAAGAATATACTGACTCCTCACTGAGAAGTTGTAGGCTGTGACCATCTTCTTACGTTACTTGTGGAAACTGGAGTTCTGCTATATGAAGTAATTACTAATTCTCTAGAGTGGTTTATGGAAATTGGTTTTATTGTCTCATAAATAGGATATTAGAAATAATGAACAAATTATATGGAGAATCTGAAAAAGAAAGAATTTCACCTTTAAAAGTGAGGCAACTTAATTTCATTTGGAGATGGCAGCAAGGAACCACTTAACTTTATAAAGAAAATTAAAGAGTTATGTGTCAGATTGTGAATTCATCACTGCTGAAAACCTTCCCAGGAGCTTGTATTATGGAGAAAAATATTCAACCATTTAGTTATGCTTTCTTTTCAATTTTCTTCTTTAAGGCTCCTATGATCTATCTAAAAGTATTTATATAGCACCAATTGTTCCCCACTATCTCAAAAGCCCCTTTTTAAAAGCATGAAAAATTTTAAGAAAATGCCTACCTTATAGTAATTATATTTTTGTATTTAGTAATTGGGAGAAAACACAATATATAAAAATCTCCCTGAAGTTAGACCACTTTTAATGGAATTTGATTAACTGTACCCAACATCTCTACATATTTCAAACATAGTGTATATATTATCTGGAGATACTGTTTCAGACTACAGATAATTTTTGTGTGCCAAAGGATTGGATGATCTCTTATATATCTCCGCACGGCCGAAGGTCCAAAGGTAGGTACCTGACTGCTCTAGAATAATGACACTCAACCAGATCGGGGAGGGGAAGACCTGAGATACAAGGTGTTGAGCTTTTGCTCCTATAGTTAGCATTATGAAAACAAGGGGTATATTGAAGGTGTGTTTCTTCCCCCTCAAACATTATCCTGCCCCCTCCCCACCATCCTTCAGTTCTTCTCTAGGAGCTGGGGTTCCTGCACTTAGTAGTTTCATGCACAGTGAACACTTAATAAGACAAAACCAAACAAAAACACATAAATGCTCGGGAGAGGGAATAGGGAAATTGTATGATTAAGAACATCAAACAACCACCACTGACTGTTATGGTCATATTATAAAAGAAGGCACATAAAAATTAGGAAGACGATAGATCTCAACATAAACAGTCAAATTTGAGTTGAATAAATTTAATATAATAGAAAATTGAATGCATTGTTCTTTTTCTTGTTTTCTGACAGACTGGTGAAAATATATTTATGGACTGGTGATTGGGAATCACTACTTAGAAGATAAAAATATGATCTTCATTTCTAATCACTTATAATTTTGTTGAATATTTTTATTTTTTTCTATCTAGAGCTTATGTTTAAATCTGTTTTAAAAGTTTCAAATAAAACTGTAGTTTCCTCCACGTTGAAGAAAGCTTCAAACTTAGGTGTAACATGCAATGTTTATTTATTTGCTTCTATTCTATTATCTTCCTCTGGTTATATTTTGTCATAAAAATTACTTTGCCTCATTCCTGAAAACTATTCGAGGTGGCTTATGGCATATTGTAGTAAAGTTAAATAAACAGAAAATGGAATTAAAATTTTTAAAAAAAGGAAATACAGCAAAAAAAAATGCTAGAGTAAAAAAAAAAAAGATGGGAGTCCTGTGTAGATTTTAGAGGTGAGTTTCATATTTGAATCTAGGATCCATAATAGCCAGAAAAACGAGTGAAGATGATTGATAAATTATCTATTACTGTATAACAAATTACCTCAAAACTTAGCTGCTTAAAACAACAAACATTATCTCTTAGGATCAGGGACCTAGGAGTGGCTTAGCTGGGTGGTTCTGGCTCAGAATTTTTCACGAGGCTGCAGTTAAGATGTCAACAAGGGCTGCAGTTATCTGTAGGCTTGACCGGGGTTGAAGGATCCCCTTCCAAGATAACTCATCACATGGCTGTTGGCCAAGTCTACTGACCTTGGCTCCTTGCTGGACTGGCTATTGGTAGGAGACACCAGTTCCTTACCATGCCTCTGAACAGGGCTGCCTGGGTGTCTGTATAACATGGCAGCTGGATTTACCCAAAATGAGTGATTTAAGAAAGGTAGAGAGGAAGCTATATTGCCTTTTATGATCTAGTCTGGGAAATGGCATACTAACATTTCTATGGTATTCTTTTGGTCACAGAGACCATCTCTGGTACATTGTGGAAATCAATTAAACAAGAATGTGAATATCAGGAGGCTGGGATCACTGGGGGCCATCTTGGCAAGATATCCACCACAGGGATCAAATTACAAGATACAGTGTTATTAACTTGAAAAAAAAAAACCAGTCTCTTAGGAAAAGGAAAGTTGATTTTTTTTTCTAGACTGAGGTAGGAAAGACATTTATTTCTTTGAACTGCATAAAAGGGACATTATATGAAATTGTGTACAATGCTCTCAACAATATACCAAGAATAGCTCTAGTAGTGAGTTATATGTGTTTTTTCTGTTACTCCCTTAATGTAAATTGATGGCATAAAAATGAAGTATCACTCAGTGAAAGCACTGATGAAAAATCTACACAATCAATCAAAATTCAAAGTGGTCAGTGTCCTAGTATGATCCAAGCATAATCTTCAGGGAAACGGAAGTGATGCTTCTCAAATTACGGTAATTTTACCCCTAGAATTATACATATTAGTGTGCTGGGGGTAATTAAAACCAAAGAATTCACAAGTCTCATCTTTCTGAAATCTATGTTAAGATTTTGGAGGAAAGTCGTGGATTTTTTTTTTTTTGTGGAGGAGACAGTCTCACTCTATTGCTCAGGCTGGAATGCAGTGGCGCAATCTCTGCTCACTGCAGCCTTAATCTCCCTGGACTCCTTGGCTGAGGTGATCTTCCCACCTCAGCCTCTTGAGTAGCTGAGACCACAGGTGTGTGCCACCATCCCTGGCCAATTTTTATATTTTTTTGTAAAGATGGGGTTTCACCATGTTGCCCAAGTTGGTCTTGAACTCCTGGGCTGAAGTGATCCACCTTCTATGGCATCCCAAAGTGCTGGAATTTCAGGCGTAAGTCACTGCACCCGGCTGGATTTTTTTTTTTTTTTCTTAAAACATTTGTCGTATAAATCCATAAGCAAAAGCAGCAGTTATCGTTTGCATTTATACTAATTTTATATTTTATATTTGTTCAATTTTTATATGTTTTTATATTGTTACAAACCAAGAATTGCTAAGAAATTTTGACTTTTATATCATTGGTTTATTTGCTCTCCTCCCCACCCATACACAATTGGGTACATTATTACTATGAGTCTAGATTATGTAAATGCAATTTCCTCCTCACTATCCACTCCCTCCAAAGTAGTGCTTGCACCCAGACCATGTGATTTCTCAGTTGTCCTATAGAGGCTTACATATTCGTTATTTTGAAGAATGAGGTTGCATCTTTTCAAATTCCTATATGTATTTGTTTGTGTATTTACTTACAATTTTGATTATAGAGAACATTTCATTCTCACAAATCAGTGTAACTTACTAACATAATTTCCCATAAACAAATCTTTTGTTTACATATGTGAAGCTCTGCTTAGTTTTACTTCCTATGCCAGTGAGTTTTCTTGTAATACAAATATACCTGAAATTCCATTTTAAGAACTATTGTAATAATTCTCTTTGTCATCTTAAAATATTACACATTTTAAATTACATCTTCAATTAGGACCACCCATTGATGGTGGAAAATAAAAATTTAGATGCATACGCTTAAAACCCATGAATATATAAAATGTTCATACTAAAATAAAATAACCAAAATGATCAAAGGTTGTGAACAAGTGGAAGGGTCCCTGAAGACTTCCTCATTAAACTTCCCAGAAAAAAAGTTAGCATTACTCCAACTACAGCAGAGTGAGCAGTAGGAGGCAGCAGTAAATGAAAAATGGAGAATGTACTCCGATTCTAGGTTATGGATGGTAGCATATTAACATCAAAATCTTAGTGGCTTAAAGCAATGGCTTATTTCTCACTTGCCTAGTTGATTATAGATCCGATAGACTCTCCAGGGCAGCTCCCTTCCAAACTGATACTCAGGTATCTAGTCTGCTTTCATATTGTGACTCATCGCAAAACACAGCTTCCATATTTGGAAGATCATGTACTGGCTGTTAAATGCTTTGACTTGGAAATTGCTTACGTATTTTCTTTCCCAGCCCAGAATACTTACATTGAGATTATCTGGCTGCAAGTGTGTAAGGAAATGTGGAGAAGCATATAGATATTTGGTGGGCAGGAGATGCCTCTTCCGTGGATATTTCTCTAAGCATTAATCTTATTGAGGATGTACAAAATAGCTTAAACCTTAGTATGATTTATGGGGACGAACTCTGAGTAACTATATAAAACAACCTCTCTTTTAAACACCTCTAGTGGTGTTTAAAAACCAACCACACAAATGAAGAAAGTCATTAAAAATTTTCAAACTGAAAAAAAAATCATACAATAATTTAAACAGAAAAATGATATAATTAAAGCCACCTATAAAATCGTTTCAGAATCCTTGTGGGTAACGAAGCTACTGACCAGGAGGAGATTTGATGAAGATTTGGAACTGCAGATTTGGCCAGAACATGTTTTGCCTCAGAAATTGGTATTCGAACTGAAACAGTGGACCTTTTTGAACTCTATTATTGAAGGACACATTTTCATATGCTCAAAGCGTATTCACACGTTACATTGAAGACAAATATTGATCTAGTTTTTCACTGATTTTTGTTTACTACTGTTTGCAATGAGAATATTTGTGAAATTATGTCTATTTGCAAAGTGCAAACAAAAATATTTCAATAAAATACATGAGTTGTTAGTGAACAGGGTAGCAACTTAAAAATAATAAATGGGGCCAAATTAATCACATGTAAAACTTTGGGAGTGCTTATATCATGAATTTATTAGTGAACACTGCTTCTGTTATGTATTTAGACTAGTCAAATGCAATGGCAAGAAGTGGGGAAGTAGAAACAGGAGTTCAATTTATAACTGACTAGGAACAAACAATTGACGTAACTCACTACCTTCGGATCAGCCTGCTTCATTTTGAGAACATCCCATCTCAAAACCATTTCTCTTTACTTAGTATGTTTAAAAGGATGGTACATGATAAATTGTGAATGTTTTCACTGAAAACAATAGTATTGCTTCAATCAAAAATGAAGTTTGAGCATGGTGTGCAGAAAGTTGATCTTGAAGACTGCAAACTATTTAAATGTGATAAAAAATTACAGCTTCAATGGTAAAATGTCACTATATTCACTGAAAATGTTTTTGGACAGGTAATCCCAAGATTGACCCCAGAGTAGGCAACCTATCAGTCTTCCTTATGTCATTAGTGACTTGTTCTCACAGAATATCCGACAGTAACTTGAAATTTCTGCTTGCTTTCTGTCTTTGTAGCTGCATTCTAAGTGTCTTTCCTTGATTATTTCTCCTCATAGCTTACAATGTAGTAAAAACAAACAAGCATACATACAACAAGCATACATACACACAAACTTCTTGTCATCTCTGTTCACATATTTTTGAGACTCTGGGATTCCCAAAATATTGTTACTCCAAGAGAGAAGAGAAAATTGACAAGAAACTGAAACTGATACTTGATAATAGCTTGCTCCAATCTGATTTTGCAAAATTGATACATTCATTGCAATGGCATCTTACTCATTTATCACAAGACATGCTTTTTGATTCATTTTTTTCCTTGCAGTAACTAATTTAAAATATTGTTTCTATATTCAAACATATAAAGTAGATTGTAAGAGTTCTAATAGGCAATTTCTGTTCTGGAGCTATCCATTGAGTTGGAGATCTGTACCCTGAGAACCTTCAGAGGCACCCATCTCTCTCTATTAAGAGTTAGCACTCTCATCTCCTATTCCCAGTATGGGAAGACACTACGGAGGCCTCTGCTGTGCGAAGCAACACAGGCTCCCTCAGGATTTGCATTACCTTTCCTGGCTGCCTGGCTGATAACTAAGACTAAGTAACAGTATAGCCCATGCAGGAATGAACTAGACTTGACATGGAAAGAAAAAGACCATGTCCCAAAGAAGCTGCAAGAATTAGTCTACCTGCACTGAAAGGAGCTATGGAAGGTTCTTGGCCAAGGTCTGTAATTAAAGACTGGATGAAGAAGAGTGTATTGACTTGGGGCCACTCTCCTGGGATGTGAGATTTCCTGACAAGGACCCTAGAGTATAGTGCAGACTCATTGCTAGGGAGGCTCTTAGAAGCTTAGAAAATGTGACAGCCCAGGCTGAATGAAATTGAAATGCCTACATCCCTCTCGTCATAGCAAGAGGGATATAAGATCTTGCTCATAGAAAGAAAATTTGTGGGCCAGGTGTGGTGGCTCAGGCCTGTAATCCCAGCACTTTGGGAGGCCGAGGAGAGTGGATCACGGGTCAGGAGATCAAGACCATCCTGGCTAAGACAGTGAAAACCCATCTCTACTAAAAATACAAAAATATTAGCCGGGCGTGGTGGCAGGCCCCTGTAGTCCCAGCTACTCAGGAGGCTGAGGCAGGAGAATGGCGTGAACCCAGGAGGCGGAGCTTGCAGTGAGCCGAGATTGCGCCACTGCACTCCAGCCTGGGCGACACAGCGAGACTCCATCTCAAAAAATAATAATAATAATAATAAAATAAAAAATAATAATAATGAAAGAAAGAAAGAAAAGTTGTGAATTCCTGGGCTTTGTTCCAGGAGAAATTGTAGTCTCTCCTTTCTGGCAATTCTGAAGGAAAATATAGTCAGCTATTTTTATTATATTCAATATGAAATCTAGCCTGGAATCATAGTGCTCATTCTAAATAGCAATAATTAATTATTATTCCTCTGCTTTATTGAGCTATAGCTCCCTTTTGAGACACAGTGATGGATATTTTGCTTACATGTTTTATCTAATTTAATCTCAATATCTTTTCTGTCAATTTTTATTATTATGCTTATTTTGCAGATAAGTACCTTGAAGCTTAGAGAGGTTAAATTACTAATATTAATGAGATCCATGGTCCAGATGTCATGGAATTCTCTTCAAGGTGCCATTACCAAAATGCATGGTCTGAAACTGTCCCCATTCCTTTTCACTTGATTGAAAATTCTGATTCCCAGGAGAGGTCACTGATTGGACTTAGCTCGGATCCTCACTCCCTGGCTAGGAGAGGGTGACACCCTGACTGACAGTCATTTTATGCTGTGTGTACCAGGGTAGAAATAGTTCTGTAAGGGAAAATCAGAGTACTGTTCCAAAATGATTGCAGAGGCTGATAATATCTACTATTAGGTCACATTACCAGCAGTGTCAAGAAATGGAGGTAGAAATACTTGGTAGTAGGAAAAAATAGGAATTAGTTTAGTTTAATTCCAACATCCCACTCCCAGCTTCTGAAGAGGTTATATTTATCTGAGTTCTGCATATCCACTAGCTTTCAACAATTCAAACTCTTTTTTTTCTTAAGAGAACAGGATGCCATCTGTCTCTATAAAAGTGTGCACACACATGTGTGCATGTATGTGTGTTTTGTGTACTGAGAAAGAGAACAGAAAAAGAGAGAGAGAGAGACAGATTGAATATGCTATTTGGGAGCTTTGAAAATGGTGAGTGTCCCAGCGTGTTGGCTCACACCTGTAATCCTAGCACATTGGGAGGCTGAGGCAGGCAGATCACTTGAGGTCAGGAGCTCAAGATCAGCCTGGCCAACATGGTGAAACCCCGTCTCTACTAAAAATACAAAAGTTAGCTGGGCATTGTCGCACACACTTGTAATCCCAGTTGCTCAGGAGGTTGAGGTGGGAGAATCGCTTGAACCCAGGAGACAGAGGTTGCAGTGATCTGAGATCACTCCACTGCAGTTCAGCCTGGGCAATAGAGCAAGACTCCGTCTTAAAATAAAAAAAAAAAAAAAAAAGAAAATGGAGAGGAATGGGAAGATACGTGCTGTTTTAGAAACAGGTACTGGATGATGGCTGGGCGCAGTGGCTCACGCCAGTAATCCCAGCACTTTGGGAGGCTGAGGCAGGCGGATCACAAGGTCAGGAGATCAAGACCATCCTGGCTAACATGGTGAAACCCCATCTCTACTAAAAATACAAAAAAGTAGCCAGGCATGGTGGCACATGCCTGTAGTCCCAGCTACTCGGGAGGCTGAGGCAGGGGAATTGCTAGAACCCGGGAGGCAGAGGTTGCAGTGAGCCGAGATTGCGCCACTGCACTCCAGCCTGGGCGACAGATTGAGACTCTGTCTCAAAAAAAAAAAAAAAAAAAAAAAAAAAAGAAAAGAAAGAAAAAAAGAAACAGTACTAGAATAAGTCAATCTGCTCCGCTTTGGCATGATGCTTCACACCCTGGAAGTGGGACAGCTTTGGATGGGGTCTAGTTTCATCAAGAAAAAGGGGGTTAAGATCTGTAGGGCATTAAATACATTCAGGTAAGTTTTTTTAGCTCTTGACTTAGAATAATCAAAAGAGAAAGAGGCATATCTCTTTTCTGAGTTGCTGCTAACCTCAAATAGCACTTGGAGGTAGTTGGCGAAATGGAAGGAAACCTTCGAAATGTCATAGTTTTAAAAACCCGAGCCAAGTTCATTGAATTGTATGATTTGCTTTATAATAGGCCTTTCCTATTAGAGCAAGGGTACATATTCAAATGACTTCAGGGCCAAGTAGATAATAGGTGGATCATAAGATGATAAATGCCAAATGACACTCTCCCTCAGTACGGGTCATACACTAAGGAGTAGTGGGGACTGTGGGTGGTGAGGAATGCATGATGTATGTGAAGGCAGCAGCTGTTATTTACCCACACCTCTCTGTGGAGACCAGAAGTCCCAAGTGCAGGAAGGGAAAGCTTGAGTCTGGTGCCTGAGACCACTTGGCCATTCTGACACACTCAGCAGCTGTTACTTAGTTGTAGCTGAATATTGCAACGTGGACTGCAGTCCTAGTGTTACTAGATAATGACAAAACCTAACACGTAATTCTGCTTTAAGTACTTTATATAAATTAATTTATTTAAAGACCCTGCTTTAAGTACTTTATATAATTCTGCTTTAAGTACTTTATATAAATTAATTTATTTAAAGACCCTGCTTTAAGTACTTTATATAAATTAAGTTTTTTAATCCCAGAACAACCCTATGATTGCATACTATTATTAGCCCCACTTAGCAGATGAGAAACTGAGGCATGAGAGAGGTTAAGTAACTTGTCTGAGGTGACATGGCTAGTGAGAGGCATAGCTAGAATTCAAACCCAAGTTCAAATCCAGAGTCCATGCTCTTAAGCATGATGCTCAGATGAACTCTTGATTTTCAAGAGAAGCTAGGATTTGTCTCATGTGAAATCTACCGATTTAAAAAATGTTAATGACTAAATAAAATAAGCCCGTGTACTGAATTTAATACCAGCTAGGACTTCTCGATTGGGCTTTAATATAAACACTGGAGCTGCAGCAGTAAACAGAAAATAAGATGTAAATTAATAACGTAGGAAAATCACAATAATCAGTGCAGGCAGAGATTTGGGAAATTCCCAAATGCCAACGCATAGAAAGTTGTCAGGCATAGTTAGTGCCTACATCTTGGTTTCTAAATACCATTCTTCAGTGAAAAGACCTAGGGCTCTATGGACATGAGGTTGATTCCAGGACTATGACAGGGAAAGTAGGAGGAGAAGCCTAGAACATCTTGTGGTGCAGAAAATAAGAAAGTGCTTAAATAATAATGGGAATACATCAAAGGACACAAGAGACAACTTTAAGGACTTTCCATTGGCCAAATCTAGGACAATTTGTGCAACAAATTAAACGATGACAATAATGGGTTATAGCCCATAGAATAAAATAAATGCACGAGTCCATACCAATATAAATAAATAATTGAATATATAAATAAATGGGGGAGAACGGAAAGCTCTTTCTTACAGCTGAATTCTAACTAATACATGTAGAATAATAATGGAAAATGGATTATTACCATTTGGCAAACACCACAGTAACAATTATTTCAGGCAAGAATCATCCATGGATGCTAAAATCAGTGAAAGTATGATGATCTTGTAAACAGAATATTCACAAAGTATTAAAGTATCTTCCCACAAGACACTTATTAGTTATAAAGATAAAAAGAGTAACTTTATGGTGGAAGAAACTGGGAGACACCACCTTAAATTATCAAAGGTAACACCACCAATAATTAGACATATTCACATCATATGCCTTCTGTTATGATGCACTGTAAAGAACATAGTCTCAGCTGGGTGCAGTGGCTCACACCTGTAATCCCAGCACTTTTGGAGGCCGAGGTGTGGTGGATCATCTGAGGTCGGGAGTTTGAGACCAGCCTGACCAACATGGTGAAACCTTGTCTCTACTAGAAATACAAAAATTAGCCGGGCATGGTGGCATGAACCTGTAATCCCAGCTACTTGGGAGGCTGAGGCAGGAGAATTGCTTGAACCTGGGAGGCGGAGGTTGCAGTGAGCCAACATTGCACCACTGCACTCCAGCCTGGGCAACAGAGTGAGACTCTGTCTTAAAAAAAAAAAAAAAAAAAAAGAGAACATAGCTTCACTTCTGTGATATTCTTGTCAAAAATACAAAACCTGAATTTAATCATGAGGAAACACTAGACAAACTGAAATTCAGTGATGTTCTACAAAACAATTGACCAGTACTCTTCAAAAATATCAAGGTCAAGAAAAGCAAAGACTAAGGAATTATTACACACTAAAAGTGATATGAAATCAAATGCCACATTTGGTTTTTATTTTCTCCTTTCCAACTTTTATTTTAGAATCGGGATACATGCGCAGGTTTGTTACAAAAGTGTATGTGTGATGCTGAGGTTCGGGGTGTTATTGAATCTATCACCCAGGTAGTAAGCATAGTACCAACAGGTAGTTTTCAGTGCTTGCCCTTCTCCCTCTCTCCCGAGTAGTCCCCAGTGTCTATTTGTTCCCATCTTTATGTCCATGCATACCCAGTATTTAGCTCTCACTTATAAGTGAGAATATGTGGTATTTGATTTTTTGTTCCTGCATTGATTCAGTTAGGATAATGACCTCCAGCTGTATTCATGTTGCTGCAAAGGATATTATTTCATTCTTCCATAGCTGCATAGTATTTCATGGTATATATGTGCCACATTTTCTTTATCCAGTCTACCTGATGGGCAACTGGGTTGATTCCATGTTTTTGCTGTTTTGAATAGCTCTGCAACAAACATACAGTTGCGTGGGTCCTTTAGGTATAATAATTTATTTTCCTTTGGGTATATACCCAGTAATAAAATTGCTGAGTTGAATGGTAGTTCAACTCTTAGTTCTTTGAGAAATCTCCAAACTGTTCTTCACAGTGGCTGGACTAATTTTACATTTCCACCAACAGTGTATAAATGTCTGCTTTTCTCCACAGCCTTGTCAACATCTGTTATTTTTTGACTTTTTAAAAAATGCCATTCTGACTGGTATGAGATAGTATCTCATTGTGGTTTTGGTTTGCATTTCTCTTATGATTAGTGATATGAAGCAGTTTTTCATATGTTTGTTGGCAACTTGTATGTCTTCTTTTGAGAAGTGTTTGTTCATGCCCTTTGCCTACTTTTTAATGGGGTTATTTATTTTTTGCTTGTTGAATTATTTACGTATAGATTCTAGATATTAGACTTTAGTCAGATGCGTAGTTTGTGAATATTTTCTCCCATTCCGTAGGTTGTCTGTTTACTCCCTGGATAGGTTCTCTTGCAGTGCAGAAGCTGTTTAGTTTAATTAGGTTCCAAATCAATTTTTGTTTGTGTTGCAATTGCTTTTGAGGACTTAGACTTACTTTTTTTTTTTTTTTTGCCAAGGCTGGTATCAAGAAAGATATTTCCTAGGTTTTCTTCTAGGATTTTTATAGTTGGAGGTCTTACATTTAAGTCTTTAATCTATCTTGAGTTAATTTTTGTATATGGGGATAGGTAGGGGTCCAGTTTCATTATTCTGCATATGGCTAGCCAGGTATCCCAGCACAATTTATTGAATGAGGAGTTCTTTTCCCATTGCCTATTTTTGTTGTGTTTGTCAAAGTTCAGATGGTTGTAGGTGTGTGGCTTTATTTCTGGGTTCTTTAGTCTGTTTCATTGGTCTGTGTGTCTGTTTCAGTATCAGTATGATGCTGTTTTGGTTACCGTAGCCATAGGAGCAGTGTCCAATCTTTTGGTTTACTTGGGCTACATTGGAAGAAGAATTGTTGTGGGCCATACATAAAACATGATAACATTAATGATAGCTGATGAACTAAAAAAATTGCAAAAGAATCTCATAATGTTTTAAGGAAGTTTATGAATTTGTGTTCGTCACATTCAAAGCCATTCTGGACCACAGGTTGGACAAGCTTGCATTATAGTATAGTTTGAAGTTGGATAATGTGATGCCTCTTTTTGCTTAAGATTGCTTCGACTATTTGGGTTCCTTTTTGATTCCATATAAATTTTAGAATTTTTTTTTAAAATTCTGTGAAAAATGATGTTGGTAGTTTGATAGGAATACTGTTGAATCTGCGCATTGCTTTGGACAGTATGGACATTTTAACAATATTGATTCTTCCAATTTATGATCATGGAATGTTTTTTCGTTTATTTGTATCACCTCTGTAGGCTTTATTCCTGGGACGCAAAGTTGGTTCAACATATGCAAATCAATAAATGTGATTCACCACATAAACTGAATTAAAAACAAAGTCCTGTGATCATCTAAATAGATGCAGTAAAAACTTTTATAAAATCAGACATCCCTTCATGATAAACACTCAACAAACTAGTCATCAAAGGAACATACCTGAAAATAAGAGCCATCTATGACAAACCCACAGCCAACATAATACTGAATGAGCAAAAGCTGGAACCATTCCCCTTGAAAACTGGAACAAGACAAGGGTACCCACTCTCACGACTCCTATTCAACACAGTACTGGAAATCCTAGCCAGAGCAGTCGGTCAAGAGAAAGAGATAAAAGGCATCCAAATAGGAAAAGAAGAAGACAAACTCTCTCTCTTTGCTGATGATACGATTCTATACCTAGAAAACCCTACGGACTCTGCCAAAAGGCTCTTAGAACTGATAAACAACTTCCGTGAAGTTTCAGGACACGATATCATTGTACAAAAATTGGTAGCATTTCTATACACCAATAGTGTTCAAGCTGAGAATCAAATCAAGAATGCAATTCCATTTACAATACACACACACACACACACACACACACACCAGGGATACATCTCAACAAGGAGATGAAAGATCTCTGTAAGAACAATTACAAAACACTGCTGTGCTGGCAACATATAATTTTGAATGGGATCCTGGTTCCCCAAAAAGGACATGATTGGTATAATTTGTAAAATTTGAATAAGGTCTATAGACTAGTTTAAAAATATTCTATCAATGTGAATTTCGTGGTTTTTATTATTATATTATACGCTATACATTAATATTTGGGAAACCTGTGTGATGGTTATATTGGAATTATTTGTACTAACTTTATAATTCTTGTAAGTCTAAAATTATTTCAAAATTTAAAATCAAAACGAAGTCAAAAATTGTCAGACATGAGCTGGGCGCGGTGGCTCATGCCTGTAATCCCAGCACTTTGGGAGGCCGAGGCGGGCAGATCACGAGGTCAGGAGATCGAGACCATCCTGGCTAACACGATGAAACCCCGTCTCTACTAAAAATACAAAACAGTAGCCGGCCGTGGTGGTGGGCGCCTGTAGTCCCAGCTGCTCAGGAGGCTGAGGCAGGAGAATGGCGTGAACCCGGGAGGCGGAGCTTGCAGTGAGCTGAGATCGCGCCACTGCACTCCAGCCTGGGCGACAGATTGAGACTCTGTCTCAAAAAAAAAAAAAAATTGTCAGACATATGCAGTGAATTTCATTGAAGGATGACCAGAGAACTGCAAAAATAGCTAGTTTGAGAGTAGTGAGTGACCACTTGAACAGCATGTTTTCTGGTTTCAAGACAAGGCTTTGTATCAGCTAGTATAGACCAGGTTATGCTGTGATAAAAAGAAACCTAGAAATCTTAGTAGCTTAACACATAGAACTCTATTTCTCACTCACACAAAGTCTACTATGGGTCTGGGAGGGCAACTCCCGAAGCAGCAATTCTCTGTTTCTACTTCTCATGTGGCTTCCACAGTGCCTTGACAGGGAGGATAAGCATAGACAGTCTTCCTCTTTGTCCAGGAAGTTCCATGTCACTTCTGCTCAAAGCTCATTGGCCATAAGTAGTCATGTGATCCCTCTAACTGCAAAAAGATTGGAAAGCATGGGGGAAGCCTATTGATAGCAATAAATGCCTTTGCCACAGTGCTATTATCTTGCAGATGAGGAAACTGGCTCGTCCAAATTAAGTAAATTCTTCAGGGCCATATAGTTTATTAATAGTGTATGAAACTTATTGTTTGACTTAATTATTTCCAAACAATTGATGAAAAACCTTTTTTTTCTCTGAATGTCTCATATGGTAAAAAGCCAGCAAGGGAGTCTCAAAGGCTTATCCTCATGAATGTAACCAGAATGGAGGATTCACAAGATGGCTCCCAAGAACTTGTTAATATGGGAAAGATTGTAGCTTGAGAGTTTAATTAAATCCACACTTGGTAGGTTAATAACTTGACCATAGGGTATACATTGGTGTGATTTTCATTACCACTGACCTAACGTCTCTATCAGAGGCCCACTCTCCCTTCCCTGATCCTACGATTACACTCTGTAGGTCTTGTTTTTTATTTTTATTTTGAAAATATAGCATACATACAAAAAAGTATATGAAAACCTATATGTATAATTTAAGGAAAAATAATTCATATTCATATACCCACTAATGGGCCGAGTGTTTTTAATTTAAATACCCTGGAATCCCTGGATATATTCTTGCTGGATTGCATGCCAATCATTCATCTCCAGAAGGAGTTACTATCCATAATTTGTGTTAATAACTCCCTTAGTTTTCTTTATTGTTTTTACAACCTGGTAACATGTCCCTAAATAATAAATAGCTTAGTTTTGCCTGTTTTTAATCTTTATATAAAGGTAATTACTCTTTATGTGTTCTTCCTTGGCTTATTTTTTCAGTTTAGCATTGTTTTTGCGATTTATCCATGTGGATGTAAGTAGCTGTAGTTTAATTTTCATTGCTTTGTAGTATTCTATTTTATGAATGTATCATAACTTATTAATAAATTCTACCTTGAGGAGTGTTTGGGTTATTTCAATTTTGTTTTTTAACATTATAAACAGTACTGCTGTAAATATTTTTCTTCACATTTCCTAATGAACATTGGTAAAAGTTTTTCCTGGATTTTATATCTAGGACTAAAATTGTTAAGCTGTAGAGTATATACATGTTCAACTATACTACATAATTAAAAACTGTTTTCCGAAGGGTCTGTGCCAATTTAACTTCACCAAAAATGAGAATTGCTTCATATCATTATCAAAACTGGGAATTTGAATTTTCAAGTTTTTTTCTCTGATATGGTGATGTGAAATGATATCTCATTGAGGTTGTAATTTTAATTAAAAACTCCATTCCCCTGATAATTATGTTAAACATCTTTATATAAGTTTATTAGCCATTTGAGATTTATTTTCCTTGAAATTCTTTTTATTACCTTCGCCTATTTTTCTATTGGGTTTTATCCTTTTAATTAATTCACAAGAATATATATTTATAAATATACATATATTTATAAAGAATTCTTGTGTGTTGTATACACATGTATAATTTTAATCTTTTGTTGGTTTCTAATCCTTTTTTTTTTTTTTTTTTTTAGGCAGGGTCTCACTCTGTCATCGGGGCTGGAGTGCGGGGGCATGATCACGGCTCACTGCAGCCTCGACCTCCTGGGCTCCAGCAATCCTCTCACCTCAGCCCCTGAGTAGCTGAGACTACAGAAGCACACCACCACACCTGGCTAATTTTTGTATTTTTTGTTGAAGTGGGGTTTCGCCACGTTGCCCAGGCTAGTCTCAAACTCCTGAGCTCAAGCGATTCACCAGCCTCAGCCTCTCAAAGTACTGGGATTATAGGCGTGTGCCACCACGCCCAGCCTGATTTCTAATCCTTCATTGATTATACATATGCCAAAGATTTTTTTCAGCTTATGGCTTTTTATTCTCTTTGTGTTGTCTTTGTTTTGTAGAATGACATTTATATTTATGACTTTATCTTTACAACATTACATACCCTTTGCACAGCAAGACCTTATTAAATATATAAATTGCCTTGATAAGGTAAATCTTTGGGGGAGATTCAAAAAACTGAGGCTTTCAGACCTTTAGTATGTTTGGGAAGATTAATGGTTGACAGAGTTTGCAATATATGATTATAATACAAATATAAAGAAATCCAAGAAACAGACTTTTTTTAAAATCACGTCCAGACTCCTAATAAATTGTCTTTCTAGACAAACACTTTTCCTTGTGATATATTCATTTTGTTCTTTTGGTTTTTGTTTATCTTATAGTCTCTGATGATTTCTTTGAAAATAAATTGCAATATAATAATATTTTGAGTTATTGCACTAGCCCAATAAAACAAAGTTGCCTGTTTGCCTCAGTACATTTATACTGTTTAGAATAGGATGTGCTCATTTGCCCAGTTATTCTCCAGAACACATAATCGTCATTTATTTCACTGATCTTCAACTGATTTCAGGAAGATCTTAAATTACTGGTGGATCTCCTCCTATTAAATGGAGACCAAAAGAAAAGTGAAATTAAACAATAGAAACAATTAAATAAACTTGAAGAGAAGCTGACCAAGATATATAAATTAGGATATCTAAGTGTTTTTCTAAAATCTTTAATCTTTCATGACTACATTGAATGTTTATTAAAGTTTACTGTACAATTTTCCATTTATCATTTGAAAGGCCTTATTATGAAGGCAATTCTTCCCATTTGATGACAAACATCAGCCTTAGGGTGAAATTTGATTTTCCTTGAGATACAAACTTCCTTCTTCATTTCTAAAGTAAAGTTTTATTGTTTCTCCAGTGCCTGACCAACCTGGATGCATTGGTAAATCCAGTTATTTGCTTTCCACAGGATGCTGAGTAGTTGCAAAAGAGAGCCGGGCGCAGTGGCTCGAGCCTGTAATCCCAGAACTTTGGGAGGCCGAGGCGGCGGGTGGATCACGAGGTCAGGAGATCGAGACCATCCTGGCTAACACGGTGAAACCCCGTCTCTACTAAAAATACAAAAAATTAGCCGGGCGTGGTGGCGGGCGCCTATAGTCCCAGCTACTCGGGAGGCTGAGGTAAGAGAATGGCGTGAACCCGGGAGGCGGAGCTTGCAGCGAGCCGAGATCGTGCCACTGCATTCCAGCCTGGGCGACAGAGAGAGACTTCGTCTCAAAAAAAACAAAAAACAAAAAACCAGAAAAAAAACAAAAGAAATTGCAAAGGAGTGAGATGGTCTTCCTACTCACCTCCAATCTTTGGAACTGGGGTTATCTTTTCTGTCAAGGAACCTTATTAACACTGTATTTTCACTACCTCAATTACTAATACCCAGCATAGCCTTTGACTAGGCGATTGCTGGGTCAAATTTCTGCCTCTAGGTCTTTGAGGAATCACTACATTGTCTTGCACAATGGTTGTACTAATTTATACTCCCACCAACAGTGTAAAAGCATTCCTTTTTCTCCGCAACCTCGACAGCATCTTCTTCTAGGATTTTTATAGTTGGAGGTCTTACATTTAATCCTGAATCCATCTTGAGTTAACTTTTGTGTATGGTGATAGGTAGGGGTCCAATTTCATTCCTCTGCATATGGCTAGCCAGGTCTCCCAGCACCATTTATTGAATAGGGAGTCGTTTTCCCATTGCTTTTTTTTGTCAAGTTTGCCAAAGATCAGCTGACTGTTATTTCCAGGTACTCTATTCCATTGGTCTATGTGTCTGTTTTTGTACCAGTAGCATGCTGTTTTGGTTACTATGGCCTTATGATATAGTTTGAGGTTGGATAATGTGATTCCTCCAGCTTTTATCTTTTTGCTTAGGATTGCTTTGATTGTTTGGGCTCTTTTTTGATTCCATATGAATTTTAGAATAGCTTTTTTCTAATTCTGTAAAAAATGATGTTTGTAGTTTGATAGGAATAGTGTTGAATCTATAGCTTGCTTTGGACAGTATGGCCATTTTAACAATATTGATTCTTTCAATCCATGAATATGGAATGTTTTTCAATTAGTTTGTGTCATCTATGATTTATTTCAGCAGTGTTTCATAGTTCTCCTTGTAGAGATCTTTCACTTCCTTGGATAGATGTATTCCTATTCCTTTTTTGGTTGCTATTGTAAGTGAAATTGTATTCTTCTTGATTTGACTCTCAGTTTGAACATTACTGTTGTATATAAATGCTATTAATTTTGTATCCTGAAACTTTACTGAAGTTGTTTTTCAGTTCCAGGAGCCTTCTGATGAAAGTCTTTAGGGTTTTCTAGGTATAGAATCATATCATCAAAGAAGAGAGCTAATTTGACCACTTTTTTTTTTATTTGGATGCTTTTTCTTTGTTTCTCTTGCCTATCTGCTCTGGCTAGGACTTCCTGTTTGTCTTCTTAATTAGCATGCCAGAACAAAGAGCTTAGGGATTTCTTTGTTTTGTTCTCTGCTGTCTCCCCAGCATCTAGAATAGTACCTGACACATAGCAGGCTTTGACTGAATTTGTTAAATGAATGAATACATGAATGAGGTGATGGATTCCCCTAAAGTAATGGCAACTTTTTTGGACACCAATGAACCTTTCTCTACTCATATATGTTTCTAGATGAAACTTCAACTGTAGACATGCCTCTATTACCTGTGGTTGTTGTTTCAAGCCCTTATTTTGTTAAGGAGAGGGAGGGTGGGATTGCCTTGCTTGAAAAGAAAAACTAATTTGACAGTGAAGGCCAGAGTTATAACAAATCATAAATAGTTCTATCAACTTCAAGTGCACTCTTTTTTCAAATGCATCTTGTAAGTCACCTTGACATTAAAGAACATCAGCACTGGTATGGACCTCTAGGACTTTGTCAGGCATGACTGTCATTCTTCAATAGCTTGGAAAATACTAAAGGCCAATGGTGCCATTTTGTAGATTTTTTTTAAGCAGCTTACATTTAAATTTGAAGAAATCCTACATTTCTATCATCTATATATATAGAGAGAGATAGAGATTCATAAAATGTTATATTTGTCTATGACTGAGATATAATCTAATCCAAATAATTTATTATGCAAATAAAGATGATGCCCAGTGCTATTGATTTATCAAAAATCATTTCAGAAATGAGTGGCATAATCAGTACATCTATCTAGGTTCCTGACACCTAGTTCAGTTTTTCCTTCCAGCACTTAAATATCATTCAGTATAGTAGTTACCAACTTACCAATTGAAGTAGCTGGTACTTCACAGCAAGACCCGCTTCTCTGAGCTTCTCCTTCTGACCAGAGATGATGGATCCAGGCATGGACATCTGACCTACTCTTATTCAAGCAAATTCTGTTTCAAGGTTGTTAAGTTTGGAATAGAATGATAGACACTGAGATTCGGTCTTCCCTGATGGTGGAAGTCATGAGCTGAAAGCCTTGGGAACTCTGGGCACCCATGTTTCCTTCCTTGTGGGAGAACCAAGGCTGCAGTGAAGCAGACTGAGCTCCGTTTGCCCTAAGAAATATACAACTCCTAAAGAGCAAGAGAGACTCCAGACAGCATCTGAGTCCTCACTTCCAGGTTCCCAGCTGCCTTCCCTATAGTAGGGCTACTAGAGAATCTCAACAGTCTTTTCATTCCTTTGGACCAAATCAATTTGAGTGTGTTTCTGTCATTGTCACAAAAAATATACATACTGAATACCTAGAAGATTTATAGCAACATTCTAATCTCCCAAGGAAAGACAAATCAATACGGAGCTTCTACTACATGTCAGGTACTGGAAATACGTTGTTTTTTCAACGTAACAATCCTATGAAGCTGGTCTTGTTTTCTGCATTTTAGATTAGGGAAGTGAAGTTCCATGCTAAGTCAGAAGGCATTAAGTACCTGCATTCGAATTTGAATTCAGATGCTCAAATTCCAAAGTTTGTAATCCTTCCAATGAGTCACATTGCCTTAAATTCATTGTGATCTATGCTTTGCTACTCAAAGTGTGACATCACCTGGAAGCTTGTTAGAAATGCAGAATCACAATCCCAACCTCAGACTACTGAGACATTATCTGCACTTTAAAAAGATTGCCAGGTGATTCGCATGCACGTTCAAGTCTGAGAAGCTCTGATCTAGCAGAAACCAACGTACAGGGAGATGTAAGGTGAATAACTTTGAACTGTAACCTCACATTTCGGAATCATCTCTAAAATGAGTAAAATAATATCTACCTCTCTGGAATTATTGTGACTGAGAAAAGAAAAATATCTCAGAGCAGTCTGAGCTATGCAAGGTGTACAAAATTTATTAGGCCAAGAATAACATGAATATGGGACTTCAGTCATTCATGCACTAACCTCCTCGTGCCTAGGGCAGTTATTTAAAGGCATTTGTTCCTGACTAGCTGCCTCACTCACTATCTCAATGTTCTGGAATTTGTGTTACAAAGAACAATGTATAGTCAAACAACAGCTTAAAATTTTTTTTTAGAGATGGTGTCTTGCTATGTTGCCCAGGCTGGTTTCAAACTCCTGGCCTCAAGGGATTCTGCCACTTCAGCCTCCCGAGTAGCTGAGATTATAGATGTGAGCCACTTCACTGGGTCTCATGTTTTGTAATGTAAATTCTTGGTAAACAACTTAGGAACTGCCTCTTCTTCTGCTTTATAAACCTACTTGTAACTGCTGCTAACTGGAACGTATATTCAGGGCAATCTCTGCTCCCAGGTTGCAATCCTCAAACTTGCCCCAATTAAACTCTCTACTTATATTAAATTTGCCTCATTTTTTTCTTTAGGTCAACATGAGGATGATATGAGCTAGGGTATAAAAGCCCTAGCTAGGGCACTGAGCTAGGGTACAGTGCCTGGCATAGTAGGCTCTTACTGTAGTATCCTTGTATTCCAACATTAAATAAATGTATCATTCTTCTCGTTGTTGGACAGCATTGATAAACACATACACAAAATGATGCAGATAAGAATGTATGGATGCATAATGAACAAACATTTCCTCAAAATAGTATTGTGACTGCAAGCGTAAAAGGTCAAAGGGAAATATGGTTGGATTTTCTTTGTCATAATGGGTATGCAAAATTAAGTTCACACTAGTGATGTCAATAGCAAAGCAACAATGAAAGCTAACCAATTTGAATAAGAGACACAGTATTAAAACAAAAGTTAACTCCAGTAATTTTAGAAGTAGCAGAGAAGTTGTGTAGGTTGAGAGAGGGAAAAGAATATTGGATCAGAAAAGGAATACAGTTTTTAGGAAAGTTGCTAATTATTTCTACTGCTTTCAGATCATAAGACCTAAATTGGATAATCATATAACTCACAAGATACAGAAAAGAAATGTGATTGCTATTGTATTAAAAATATTCATTTTCTCTCTTGTATATTGATAGACCTGTCCATAAGGAAGAGTGTAGAATTTTCACAATAGTACCAGCAGACAATAAAGTATTTTAACACTTGAATATAATTCAAGACTTTGGTAATTTTTCTCTATGCCAGAAATATTACATAAAAGAAAATAGATTCCATTCACTAAAGAGAAAAAGCATACTTTCCCCATTTTCATTAAATATTGTACATACAACGAAGAAAATCACAAAATGTTAGTGAAGAGCATGAAAGTCTTCAAATCACTGTACAGTGGTAGGAAAGAGAATAGTGTAAGATTTTAACTTATCCACGAATGTATGTATACATTTGACGAAATTCAATTGAAATCCCAATGGAAGTTGAGGAATTTGACAATGTAATTCTAAAGTTAATCAAGAAGTATAAAGAACAAATACTAAGCAAGGAAATTAAAAATAAAACAAAAAACTAGGAATGAGAGATACACATTTTTAACAAAGTAATCTATATACATAGTTTAAAGAGTCACAAAAAGGTAGGGGGACTTATATTAATCTCTGCATAAAAAATTACCCCAGGCTGGCCGGGCACGGTGACTCACGCCTGTAATCCCAACACTTTGGGAGGCCAAGGTGGGTGGATTGCCTGAGGTCAGGAGTTCAAGACCAGTCTGGCCAACATGGTGAAACCCTGTCTTTAATAAAAATACAAAAAAATTAGCTGGGCGTGGTGGCGGGTGCCTGTAATCCTAGCTACTGGGGAGGCTGAGGCAGAGGTGGAGGTTGCAGTGAGCCAAGATCGCTCCATTGCACTCCAGCCTGGGTGACAGAGCGAGACACCATCTCAAAAAACAAACAACCCCCCACCAAAAAAAACCAAAAAGCCCCCAAATTACCCCAAGCTTAGCAGTTTATAACAACATTCATTACCTCACATGGTCTCTGTGGTTCGGTCTCTGGGACTGGTTTAATTGGATGGTTCTGATTCAGGGTCTCTCATGAGGTTGCAGTCAAGTCAGGAGGCGGCCATCTAAAGGCTTGACTGGAACTTGGACGATCTACTTCTAAGGTCACATGCCATGTGGGCCCCTCCAGAGGGCAGTTTCAGTGAGGCAAGGGTCTCAAAAAGAGCAAGAAGTTCATCTTCACAAGTAGCTCTTTTAATAGGTTCACATTCTGATCTTTTAGGAACAAAAATTTCCAGAAGCAAGTAACCCCTAAGTTTTGTTCTGCTTGCTCTAGTTTTGTTAAACATAGGTACAGGAAAGTATGGCTGGTCTCAGAATCATTTAACATAAGACAGGAAGCTATGTTTGGTTTTAACATTGTTTAGCACAGGAGCAGGGTATTATGTTGGCTTATTTCTCAGATCTATGAAGGGAGGTATGGGATACTTGGCATATATGCACCCAGGAGGGACTGGTAAGTGCAACTTTAGAGTTAGAATAGACTTCACAGAAGAGGTGTCATAGAAGCTGCGACCCATAGGATGAGTAAAACTTCCTTTCCTTACCTGTCTCTCTCTTTCTTGTCTTGTCTTGTCTTGCTTTGTCACCCAGGCTAGAGTGCAGTCACCCAATCTCGGTTTACTGCAGCCTCAACCTCCTGGGTGCAAGTAATCCTCCCTCCATAGCCTCCTATCTAGGTCTACAGGTGCATCCCACCATGCCTGCCTAATTTTGTTCATTTTTTGTAGAGATGAGGTGTCACTATATTGCCCAGGCTGGTTTCAAACTCCTGGGCTCAAGGCCTTCTCCTGCTTCGGCTTCCAAAGTGCTGGGACTACAGGCATAAGCCACCATGCCTGGCCTAAAATTTCTGTAAGTAAAAAAATATTGGCCGGGTGTGGTAGCTCATGCCTGTAATCCCAGCACTTTGGGGGCCAGGACAGGCGGATCATCTGAGGTCAGGAGTTTGAGACCAGCCTAGCCAACATGGTGAAACCCCATCTCTACTAAACATACAAAAAATTAGCTGAGTGTGGTGGTGGGTGCCTGTAACTTCAGCTACTCAGGAGGCTGAGGCAGGAGAATCATTTGGGGGGGGTGGAGGTTGCAGTGAGCCGAGATAGCACCACTGCACTCCAGCCTGGGTGACAGAGCAAGGCTCCATCTCAAAAAAAAAAAAAAAAAATATATATATATATATAGAGAGAGAGAGAGAGAGAGAGCGAGTGAGAGAGAGCAAGTAAACAAAAAACTAAAGAACTACTTTTAACATAAAGAGACAATGGGTTGATATTCTCAAAAGTGTATACTACATAATTAATGAGATTAGTCTCCAAAAGAAAAATAAAGGACAAAATCAAACAATTCTCAAAAAATAACTGCAAAGTTTAAATATGTAAAGACATGAAAATGATAACATACCATTTTGTTGCTTAGCAAATTGTAAAGAAGAAAAATTTTGTAATAAGCAACATTGTGTGTGAACAGTGAGAGGATCACACTCAGAAAAGGCCTAGTGGGAATGTTGAGTGGGCCACTGTTTTGGAAAGCCAATTTGGCAAAATGTATTATAAGCCTTAAAAGTGTTCATTCCCTTTGATCTAGTAACTTCATAGTATAATAATTTAATCTAATAAAAGTAATTATAAATTCAAATCAAGATATATGAACAATGATGAGGTGCTGTTTATTTTAGTGAGAAAGAAACTCAATGTCCAACGATAAGTTAATATTTAAATTTTTTTTTTTTTTTTGAGATGGAGTTTTGCACTGTTGCCAGGCTGGAGTGCAGTGGGGTGATATCATCTCACTGCAACCTCTGCCTCCCGGGTTCAAGTGATTCTCTTACCTCAGCCTCCCGAGTAGCTGGGACTACAGGTGTGTGCCACCACGCCCAGCTAATTTTTGTATTTTTAGTAGAGACGGGGTTTCACCATGTTGGCCAGGATTGTCTGGATATCTTGACCTTGTGATCCACCCGCCTCGGCCTCCCAAAGTGCTGGGATTACAGGCATGAGCCACCGTGCCTGGCTGAATGTTTAAATTTTACTATGTCTATTGGATGGAATATTATGGAGCCATTAAAAATGCCATGTTCTAGGATTATTTATTGAAAGCACTTGTGGTATAAGTAATCAAAAAAGGTACATATATAGCGTAATCCAATTTCACTAAAAATATGTCTTTACGTGGGTAGAAAAACGCCTGAAAGGAAATGGTGCAAACTTAATAAGAAAAAGCATGGCGTGACTATGAGAAGTCTATTTCTGCTTTGTATCTTTATGCATTTTATACAATGACGAGGTGTTATTAGTTTTCTTCTGTTTTTAAAAGTTTCCGGGCTGGGCGCGGTGGCTCACGCTTGTAATCCCAGCACTTTGGGAGGCCGAGGCGGGCGGATCACGAGGTCAGGAGATCGAGACCATGGTGAAACCCCGTCTCTACTAAAAATACAAAAAATTAGCCAGGCGTGGTGGCGGGCGCCTGTAGTCCCAGCTACTCGGAGAGGCTGAGGCAGGAGAATGGGGTGAAGCCGGGAGGCGGAGCTTGCAGTGAGCCGAGATCGCGCCACTGCACTCCAGCCTGGATGACAGAGCGAGACTCCGTCTCAAAAAAAAAAAAAAAAGTTTCTGTATTGTAAAATATGACAGATATTGAAAAATGCATTAAAAAGTACATTTTAATGCATTATTAGAAGTTCTATTCCTTGACCACCACCTGTGTGAATGGTGAGGACTACTGTTCCAGTACTAGTAAGGTTTAGTAAGTAGTAAGGATAGTGGTTATTATTTAGGAAGTTAGTAATTTAGTAAGTAGCTTAGTATTTAATAAGTAGTAAACTAGCAAACAGTGCGGACACTGGAGTAGCTGGTAAATGGTGAAGGTTCCTCACCATTCGCCAGCTTCTCCAGAAACCTTCCATGTTTCTTCTTCCAATCACACCCCATCTGCCTACCCCCAGGGAAAAAGAACCACTCTTCCGATTTTTATTGTAATCAATTCTTTGCTTTTTGTTATGGCTTAACACCCAAGCATTCATTCTTAAACATTGTAATTTGATTTCGCCTGTATCTTAAAATCTTTTAAGACTTTAAAAAATCTCCACATTCTGCTTTCATTCCATGCCCCGCCTTTTCTGTGTAATGTACTTGTTGTATAAATCAGGTCATTGTCCTACAGTCTGGATTTTGCTGAGCTCAGGCCCATAGTGTAGTTTAAGGTATTTCTTTGCCTTCTGTATTTCTTGCAAGCTGGAAGTTGAATCACAGATGTGATCAGAAGCTGACGGATGGGTGGTTTAGGACACATTTCTAAATTCAGACTCTAGAGCTCCCTCTGCTCTTGTCCTCCTGTCATTTTTCAAAGGCTGTGACTTACTTTCTGAGATCTCCTCGTTCCTTCCTGTTTTTTTTTTTTTTTTTTTTTTCATATTTCTCTAACCTATACTCTTTGGATTCAAATCCCAGCATTTTCTCTTCCGTTTGGGAAAGGAGTTTGGGATAGTTAGTTCCAAGAGTTTATGGGTACCAAACTGCTTCCATCTATGGGAAAAATGAAAATCAGAATATAAATTTTAAAAGTGGTCCAAGATAGCTACAGGTTGGAGATATGGGTAATAAAAACCAGGTTTATGAACTAAGCTGTATTCACACCTGCAGGGCTGGAGTCTGTCAAATATTTCACTGACTTGTAGTGATTACAACCTTGCCTATCAGATAAAACACAAAGGCAGGATAAAATCAATCATTCCTTTCCAGACCCTGAGGCCTACATGTTTGTTAACCACATATTTGCTTTATCTTACATATAATGTCACTGAGCACCAATCAAAACTGTAAAACATCCCCTTTGCTTCACTACTCCCCTTCTCTCATTTTCTAGTAGCAGAACCTATAAATACTGTGTCTTGTGTAGTCTACTCAGGAACACACTCTCAGCTAGCTCCGAGGTCTGTGTTTCCAGGGTTATTAGTCCTCAAACTTGGCCCAGAAACTAACTTTAAATTTCTTTAAGCTACAGTGCCTGTTATATAACCATTCTGTCCACAAGTCCTGTCAAAACTCACCTCTTACCCATTGCACAAATCCACTCTTAGAAGTGCAAAGCTCCTCTCAGTTTCAGTTACTGTTCTCAAATTGGCTCTCTGAGCTTTCCAGTGAGTCCCATCAGCTACAGCTGTCCCTCAGTATGTGGGGGATTGGTTTCAGGACCCTCCAGACGCAGCATACCCAAATCTGCAGCTGCCTTGATATAAAATGTCATAGTATTTGTATATAACATATGTATATCCTCCAGTAAACTTTAAATCATCTCTAGATTGCTATAATACCTAATACAATGTAAATGCTCTGTATATCATGTTTATATTATTTTTAAATTAAAAAATTATTTTTGATCCATAGTTGTGGATGCAGAACCCAGTGGATATGGAGGGCTGAGAGCACCTCGGTTTTCTTCTGTCAGTTGCCCTGTTGTTTCTCTCTACTTTCTCCTGTTGATGCCACACAGGTCTTGTAGCTATTGGTGGTTTGTCCCCACTCCCTCCTATATTTTGTTATAGCTGGCTATAGGCCTTTGGTTTTGCTATCTATTTTGCGTGCCCCCCCCCCTTTTTTTTTCAGAATACACATTCTTCTCAAGGTCCATTTTTAAAATTAAGGGAATTCAGGGAAAAAAAATTTGTGACTGCTGTTGCCATGTTTCCACTATTTCTTCATATTTTATTTTTAGGTTAAAAAATGTTACAATATTATTAAAATGCACGAGAGGCTATTTTGCTGGATTTGAGATTTTTGTATTGCTTTACTCTGATTGTAAGGAAGGATTGTGTTGAAAAGCAGAGGTTATTATGAGAGACGATGAATGTTGGAGGCATTCTCTGATGATTTAAAGAAAGATGTTGGTCTGGAAGACATTATGTGATATGAAAGAAAAGATATGTGGAGTCTCAAAGGATGACACAAATTCCCATACAAGAGAGGATCTGACCTGACAAATTGTATCAGTCCATGGAGAGGGATGAGTGTTTCTCTCCTTCTGATTGTGAGTACATCATGTAGCTTTCTGGATAGATTCCCAAAAACTCAAGCCATGCCACCAAAAGTTAAGTGTGTTAGGACAATCTGCTTGGTAAATAAATACAAATGTAGATTTTCTCAGTATAGGATCTAGCATAATGAAAAATAATTATCCTTATTTTAATGTGAGAGTTCCTTTCTGACAAATTCATAGAGTTTCCCACATAATACTTAAATTAAAAAAGGAAACATTGCAGTGAAGTACATTGTCAGGCACTATAATGCCTATTACGGAATGGAGAAAATAAATTCCTCATTCATTCATACATTTATGCAATCAACTATGGTCATCCAAATGTACTGGTTATACTATATCAGGTCATGAAAGTCAGCATATAAAAACATTTCTTTGAAAAAAATAATTAAAATTAGTCTCGATGTTGAGATCCTGTTCTTTTTAAAGAGAGAAAAAAATTAGTCAATTCTACATGTACTTCTATTACCCACAAATCTCTCCTGTCTCCAAGTCATTTCTGGCTAATACGTAATCACTTCAAAATGATCTGCTTCCCCTTATTTTTCTGAGGATAACCCTAAAATTTGGGGTGGGGTTGGGTGGAGTGGGGAGGCAGGTGGCAAGAGGAAGTAGACATCAGTGCAAACACCCCTTGGCTTTGGCCTCAATAGGCGATGTCTATTTTTTCTCTGCTATCAGATCAGTGATCTGTTCATTCAGTTCTGTCCTTCCTCTTTCCGACCTGTAGGCTCATCAGCCCCCTACAGCTCTCTGTCAGCTCCTCTGAATAGTCTCTAATGCCATCAATGCTAAAAAAAAAAAAAAAAAAAAAAAGGTTTAGGGACATTCCTCTGGCTCAAACAGTTCAGGCTAACATCCTACTCTCTTTTGACTTATTGAGGGGAAACCCCAGACCTTGATTGCTTTTCTGATCCCCACTGGAAATAGAGCTCAGATGCCCCCAATCTCTAGATCTTCAAGCACATGTGGGAACTGTATTATTTCTAGCTCCACAGTTTCTTTCAAACGAATCCCAAGGACTGGGTGTGTGTGGCTGGTGGGTGGGTGGGGATTTATAGGCCTTTCTTTGGGATATACACCAATATCTCTGGGGAGAGAAAAGTGGTTCCCCCATCTTTGTGGCAGATTGCATTATTGTTTACAATTAACCACACAACCCCCACTCCAAAAAAATTACAATCCATGCCCATTGCCATGTGATTTGCCTATGAAAGAAGTAGACTTCTCCACTTACTTGGGGTTTGGCCATATGAAAGGCTTTGGCCAATGGGATTTGAGTAGACATGTCATGAGACATTGGAGAAGCAGCTTTAAGAGGCTTCACAAGTTTCTGACAGCTTTCTGGCTCTTCCCATCTACCTTGAGAATTGCCAAGTCCCACATAGGGGCAGCTTCTTCAGCTTGGGCACTGGATTGAGGAGACCCATGGAGCAGAACCTTAGCTGACCCAGCATGTAATACAAATAAGAAATAAACCTGTGTGGCCATCAGCCATTGTGACTTTTTTTTTTTTCAACAGCAAAAGTGATGAATATATTGTTTGTGGCTTGTTTTCCTTTCACCTTATGTGCTGAAACTCATGAAGTCCAGCTAATTCTAAACTACAAACTCTGACTTATGAGACTACTGTCACTGCCATGAGCTTCAAATGTCTATTACACAAGCATCAGATTTGCCTTTTCTTTCTCCCCGAGGCAGGGAAGGAAATGCCCTAGCTGTCTGAGAAGAGTATGTGAGCAGAGAACATGGAATTGTTCAGATTTTTATCCTGATGGACAAGAATACATCAAACTATCAACCATAAAACTTGAAAACTCCAAGACATTTATCCTTCCTGGACTCAAGGTATTTATAGGGCAGAGGAAATATCTCTTAAGTAATTATAATGTGGGACAACAAATAGTGTGTCGTCAAGGTGTGCAGAGAAAAGTGCTGTGGGAGCTCGTGAAAGAAGAGGCCTGGAAGGATAGGTAGGATTTGACAATTCAAGGGGAGGGGAGAGAAAGCATTTTGCATTCAAGATGCAGACAGAGCTAAATTACAGAGGCAGGAAATTAAGGAGCATGGATGGGGGTGTGAGTGAAATGAGGAGAGGAGACTGGTGGAAGGTCAGATCGGAAAGGCTCCCCAAGGCCTAGTTGTGGTCCTAGATAAGGAGTGTGGACTGTGAAGTTCTAAGACTGGCTAAAGACCATATAGAAAAGGGGCTGGAGAGTGGATTTCAGCAGCATTTATTATTTTAGAAACAATATAGCCCTTTAAAATAGTGACACATAAAGTAAATGTACATATACAGCTGGAAAAACAATTCAGGTGATGGATTACTCTCCCCAAATGGCTGGTGTACACTGTGTGTATATGTTTGTTAAACAATCGTTTTACTTACGAAGTCTTTTATGGTTTGCTGTTGTTGGTATTGTATTGGTGCATTTTTCAGCCAAAGAAACAGCCTTAATTTCCTGCAGTTGTTTCCCTATTACTAGGGCACATCTTACTATACTTAGATCTCCTTGGCATTTTAATTCGTGTTTTAAAAAATAACCACACAATAATGCGAATGTAGTTAACGCCACTGAACTGTACTCTTTTTTTTTTTTGAGACGGGGTCTTGCTTTGTCACCCAGGCTGGAGTGCAGTGGCGCGATCTCGGCTCACTGCAAGCTCTACCTCCCGGGTTCACGCCATTCTCCTGCCTCAGCCTCCCGAGTAGCTGGGACTACAGGGGCCCGCCACCACGCCCGGCTAATATTTTTGTATTTTTAGTAGGGACGGGGGTTTCACCGTGTTAGCCAGGATGATCTCGATCTCCTGGCCCCGTGATCCACCTGCCTCGGCCTCCCAAAGTGCTGGGATTACAGGCGTGAGCCACCGCGCCCGGCCTGTACTCTTAAAGTAGTAAATTTGTTATCGTTTGCCACACACAAAAATAATACCCCAGCAGATCTTCATACGGGTTAATTTACGCTAAAAGTCTAGAGCCGGAATTTCCTCAGCTCATCACTCAATGTTAACCCTGAGGATGTCCAGGTTGGTTATGAAGGATGTGACATCCTAGCGTTGGCCACCCTTTTCCTGGTCCTTCCTGTCTTGCAGGTGAGCCTCTGGGGGTCAGGAGAAAGTCTCCTCCATCTCCTGCTCACTTTCGTGTAGGGGAGGGGAAGTGTGTGTGTGGGTGGGTGGGGGCGTTTTGTGTGAGGGAGGCCACTACTGGGCAGGCAGCCACGCTTCTCTTCCTCCATCCTGGGGCGGAAGTGGGGAGAGCAGCAGTTTAAAGGTTCTGTCGCAGCAGTTTAAAGGATCCACTCAGACGCCTTAACCGCCAACCAGCAGGCTAAGGGAGGAATAGAATGAACAATGTTTGGATCCCAATGACTGGAGATGAAAGTTGCAAAAGCTCTGCCCAGGCTTCTACCAAGGATTAACTTTCCAGCTCATCTGCTGAACAGCTCTTCGGGGCTGTCTGCTGAGATTGGCGGTGGGAGCCTTCCGCCTCTCACTCGTGCCTTTGTTCCCCAAGCCGGCCTAACCCCGCGCCTCTGCGCTCGCGGCCACGGCACCTGACCCACGCGCCGCCCGCCGGGGATGCGGGAGCCGCCACTGCTGCCACTGCCACCGCTGCCGGGCCTGCTCCGCCAGGCACATGCGCAGTGGCGACGCCGAGCCGGCGCCCTCAGTCTCCTCCTCCACCGCCTCCCGGTTCCGCAGTCACTTCCTGCAGCTGTTTCCCTGTGGGTCGGGTTGGACTGACTTTTGACAGTCAGCCTTCGGCTGCGGAGGGGGCTTGGCGGCGGCCAGCGAAGAAAGTTGCTCCGAGAAGAGGCTGGGTCGAGCTGGGACGAGCCGGGCGCGCAGGGCTGGCGTCGCGGGCGTCCCGGGCGGACGCGGCGCCGAGACTGCCGGCGCGTCCCGGGTGTTCCGGTAAGTGCGGGCGATTGGGAGCCGCGGGGCTTTCAGGACGAGCCCCCGGAGCGCCGGGGACTAGCGGTTCCTTTCCGATGCTCTTTCCAACTGCCCTCCACGTGATAGGGCTTGCGCTGCTTCTATTTATCAGTTTGCTTGTTTCAGGCATTTCACGTGGACCAGGTGGATCATCTGTACGTGCAGCTGCCTTGGCCCTCTCAATTGCCCCCGCCCCGTGGGAGTCGGGGGATTCCATCCTTCGTGATGGCATCCTTACCGGGTTGAGGTGCGTGTGTGGGTTCGTGTGTATGCATGCACATCTTAGGAATGTAAGGTGGATGTGGGCGACGCTGAACTGTCTGTAGCTTTGATTCAAATCTGTAAACAGTTCTCTAGGATTAGGAACCGTCACAGCGGAGACTGAAAAACATTCGCCAATTCACCAAGGCCTCTTCCCCAGTTTTCTGCGTTCTTTTGAGCCTTCTTTATAGGATATACCTTGCCTCAAGTGATTATTATTGTTATTATTTTTACTTTTCTCCCTCTCATTCCTTCTTGCTGCGTTCTGATGACCTTTGAGTAATGCTTGCTGCCTTTCCCTCATTTCCAGAATTCCCAATTGCAGACTTACCTAGTTTGCTGAGGTGCTGCTAACCTGTTCTTTTATTCTATTCTCTTTCCTCTGTAGATTTCTCCAAATGAGACAAGAGATTGTCTTTAACACAGTATGTGAAGAGTAGGCCCCAGTCCAGTCATTAAAACTAAGTATGCTATGATAATTAATTTTCTTTAAACAGGGTACCTTGTGAAGCTTTGATTTTCTTTAATGTCGTCTTAGCTCCTTTCCAAACCAGGACATTAACCAGCATAAATCCTTCATTTATGCCATTGCAAGCATCAAAGTGACTGGTTTTTAAGATTTGAAGAATATTTATGCCAGTCTTCAAATTAGTCCCTTTTAAACCACTGCAACAGTTGAACAGATCTGAGTTGCATATTTTGGGTCTCTGTATTCCATCATTCATGCATTCACTGAAGACTTGGTTTTATTCATTTTAAGATTTATATTTTATGCTAATTTTTGTTTGCAAATGTACTAATATTTGATGCAATTGTCATATATAGATTTTTTTGAGGAGTCGACATTGTGTTGATTGTTAAATGTAACAAGAAATAAATTTGGGATATCAAGCTACTTTTTAAAAATTGTAAAGATCAAATGCGATAATGGGTAAATCTGTGTTTGGCAAGAATTTTTTCTTTAAATCAGGTAACTTTATCACCTCTGGTAGGAGGCCTTTTGTACCTCTGTGCTTTGAGAAGGATCTTTATTTTGAGGGAAACCTGTAGATAACACGGGGGGAGACACATGCTAGAATTTCCTCAAGTGAAAGTGAGCTTTCATAAAACAAGTCCAGACATGCCTAGGCAATTGGTAGCATTTTATTTTCTGTTTATATTGCTGATTTCCTTTATCCAGAGGTTTTGACACCCCCCCTCCACCTTTTCACTAATGAACTAGCAGAATGTTTGTGGCAATTTGACATCAGTAGCTTTTTAACATTATGAAGTATTATTATTAGGTAGTTAAACTTTTTAAAAGCTGTTCTTTGTCTACTTAGTTCCGTTTTCTAAAATGACCATATCTGTCTTTGCTTTCTGGATTATCTTTGCTTGATTCAATTAAGAGAAATAATACCATTACAGAGAACCTGACTTTTTAAATGTTAAAACTCTATATTGCTTTTCTTTATGTTCCCAGAGATATGGGCAGTACACTTCTGCTTAAAAATTAAATAATACTATCATTTTTCTGAATTTTGTGATTAATGAGAAGTATTGTTAAATTCTGTGACTAATACTTATGCACTTTGCCCTTAACTACATTATTTTCCCATCACGCTGATTTCCTTTGTTGCCTCCCCACCCCAAATTTCGTATGAAAGTTGTTACTTGATTTTCAGGTGCTGTGTGGTTATCAAATGTGGTAAAATAGACTTTAACTTTTCAAAATTTACTTGATTCATTTTAGTAATTCTATTATTGCCTTAATGTACACATTTCCATTGCAGATGGAAAATTTCAGCAGCTTAAAATAGCCATGTTCTATTGACCAAGAGAAGAGGTTTTAATAATACTGTATTGAGAGAGTGGAGGGAATTGTGGATTTTGAAATAAGGATTCTAATTTGGGTTAATTAGAATCTTGGGAACTCAAAGGGTGTACTGTGGTTCATTTTGAGACACTCAGGGTTAGACGACGCCATCTTGGGGGGGGAGGCAGGAGACATTATGGATAAAGATTGAAGAGGGAGAGGAACATTTTGGGTCTTTTCTGAGGGAATTATAATAGAGACTATCAGTTATTTGTTAAGAAGGAGGAGGGAAATAGCCTCAAGACTGAGGAACTGGAATTATACTGTGGCTTATGGTGGTGTGATCCATTACTCCACTGGACATTTCCTTGATACCTTATTTTGTGTAGGTAATTTACCTAGAGAAGGAGGAAAAATTTGCATTTTACAGGGACTGATGAATATAATCTAAGGCTGTATGAGGCAGGGCCGTAAACTCAAGAGCTCACAGAGAACAGGCAAGTAACAAGTACAGGCAGCAGCTGAGTGGGGACTGAGGTGTCCCAGAGAAGGCAGGCCTGGCTAGAGGGCACAGTGCCTCTGAGCGCTAACTAGCTAATTGCGTCCCATATAGGAATGTGGGCCAAGTGATGCCAGATCATCCTTTTTCAAGAGAAGCCACGAATCTCTTGAATTTTAAATGCTAACAACTAATTCGACTTAAAAAAATGAAAACGAAACTGTATATTCCAAACAGCACATTTGTGGCTGTATGCGGCCCACAGGCTGTTTGCCACCTCTGCTATAAATTTGCTCAACTACTTAAATGTTGCTAGTTGATTAGAAGGAACATATTTTATTTATTTCTGTCATGCTTTAGGCTATTCCTAGAGTTCCTTGAAATTTTAGCTATTTCTGTAAGTGCTTTAAGGATTCTGCAAGGTGATATTCTTTTATTCACTCTTTTTGATATTGGTTGGTTGGAAGATATGTGTGCTAAGATTTTTAGCTGGTGGTCTTTTTTTTTTTTCTTTTGAGTCACAGTCTTGCTCTGTCACCCAGGCTGGAGTGCAATGGCACGATCTCAGCTCCCTACCACCTCTGCCTCCCCAGTTCAAGCGATTCTCCTGCCTCAGCCTCCTGAGTAGCTGGGATTACAGGCGCTCGCCACCACACCTGGCTAATTTTTGTATTTTTAGTAGAGACAGGGTTTCACTATGTTGCCTCGAACTGGCTGGTCTCAAACTCCTGACCTCAGGTGATCCACCCACCTTGGCTTCCCAAAATGCTGGGATTACAGGCGTAAGCCACCACACCTGGACAGCTTGTGGTGTTTTTGTCTGTGCGTGATTATCATTAAGAGTGTTTAAGTGTAAGTGTGCCTGAGGGAAGGGGTCTGGACTAGGCGACCTTTGATGTCCATTTCAGCCATGTGACTTTTAGATTTAGCCATGGATGCAATGCTATTAATGTTCATGGGCCAGAGGGATAGCAGTTGGAACTGTGCCAAGCAAAATGAAGCCAAATCTATAAAGCCATTCTCAGTGGAAGAGCACCGTGTTAACATGAATTAACAGGCAAGGGAAGTCTGCTAAATGAGGCCAAAGGAAAGAAGTCCCAAAGATGGGTTTGGAGAAGTAGAAGAAAGGGTCAGATTATGTTGTCATTTATGTGTTATCTTGCTGAAGTCTCATTTTCAAGTGAGTTTTTTGTTTCTGTTTTTTTGCTGTTGATTCAGATTTGAAGACCTTGCTTCTCATCACCCACTGGATTATGCCCAAGGCTTTCCTACCCAATGATCCTCTTGCAACACGCCGTGCTTCCTCCACCTAAGCAGCCCTCACCCTCGCCTCCTATGTCAGTGGCCACCAGGTCTACAGGAACCTTGCAGCTTCCACCACAAAAGCCTTTTGGGCAGGAGGCTTCCTTGCCTCTTGCAGGGGAAGAAGAGTTATCGAAGGGAGGGGAGCAAGACTGTGCCCTGGAGGAGCTATGTAAGCCCCTGTACTGCAAACTCTGCAATGTCACCTTGAACTCTGCACAGCAAGCCCAGGCTCATTATCAGGTAAAGGGAGAAAAGAAAACCAGGCATTTAGTAGGGTGAACATTTCAGGGCTCTGGCTATTTAGCAGTTGTCTCTCCAGATATGACTGTGCCTGGAATATCAAGATGGCTTAGAGAACAACTAAGTATGAATTTGTTTGATTAAAAGCCTTATGTTTTTACTTTAAAAATAAGTATCACTTTTTGTAGAATGGATCTCAACCTGTTACACTAAGCTGTGTGGCATGCGATAGCTTACCAGTCTTTGTAGGCAAATGTAAATTATCTATGCTGGCATTTGAACCTGTAGTCTTAAGAAGAACAAGTATTTAAACCACGATTTACCAGCCTGGGTGACAGATCGAGACTTTGTCTCAGACAAACAAAAAAACCCATGATGTACCGAACTCAATTCAGCGTAAAATTGTTTAGAAGCTAATATAATTTGCATCATTTCGAGGTGACCTCTGTGCATGACTCTTATGCTTTCTGTTTTTGACTTCTAACTCTTATATATCCTATCACTGGTAAGGAAAACACAGGTATCTTTTTGTGGTGAGAATCAAATGACTTTGCAATATTGAGCCCTATCCTTCATGCATAATAAACATACTCTGATTTATTTTAGCCCATTAGTGTAAACTAATACTGGGTTTTAAGATTTAAAGCTTTCCCCTCCATGTTGAATAGCTAGTGGAAAGGACCATTTTAAAGGATAATATTACCTAAGAACAAATGGAAAATTAAACTTTGGTTAGCAAGAGAGGGTACAATATTTCTTTTTATTCTAGACATTTGTATATATAAAGTTAAATAATTTCCTTTTTTGGAGAAAAGAGACCTGGGAAATAATCAAGGACAAAACTCACTGAATGATGTCTTCCCGGGTCATCATTGATTTGATTATTTATTATCTGCATGAAAATCTCTAGTAATAAGAGAGTGTGGTAGAAGACTGTTACACAGGTATTTCTTCTGTTGTGCACTATAACTTTCTCCAACTGAAAGTTTTTGTTTACTGTGGGTGTTAAGTCTTTTCTGTTTTGTTTTGATCCCAAAGACTGATTATCGTGTTGCTTTTTGATTGTATGTCAGAAGTATTTTGATGGTCAATTGTTTTCTCTGGTTTTTAGGGGAAGACATAATATGTTGCCTTCTTTAAGTTCCCATTATGTGGTTTTGTTTTGCCCTCAGGTGCAGAGTTGAGTTAATTATATCTAGCAGCTCTTGACATATGTCATCATTGGTTCCTAAAGGCCTCTTCTGGTTTTATTTTTACATTTTCCCTCTTTCCCCAGTATCTGCTGTCATCACCTGGCTCTCCTGTACAGTTGTTTGATACAGGGTCTTCCTTTGCCTGTCTTTACCATTCAAGCAGAGTCTGTTAGGATGATTAAACTCAACTCCAAGACTGTATTAGCTTTTTTCATTTATTCCTATGGAATGTTCAGTTTTATAGCCTAAGACTCACTTTGAAAAAAGAAGCCAGGGTTCTAAAGGTTTAATTATTAACCGTATGAAGCCCCTAACAAATCATTAACTTGGGGGCAAACCCACTTGTATGCTATATACATATATAATTATCTTTATTTTTGTTTTTGAGACAGAGTCTCGCTCTGTTGCCCAGGCTGGAGTGCAGTGGCGCCATCTTGGCTCACTGCAGCCCCTGTCTCCGGGTTCAAGCGATTCTCATGCCTCAGCCTCTCGAGTAGCTGGGACTACAGGCACACACCAGCACACCCAGCTAATTTTTGTATTTTTGGTAGAGATGAAGGTTCGCCATGTTGGCTAGATTCAGCCTCCCAAAGTGCTGGGATTACAGGCGTGAGTGACCTACCACACCCAGCCTGTAATTCCCTTTTAAGGAAGAGTTGTTTACTTTTATGAGGGAAAACTCTTGGGCAGTGTGTAATTTTAACATGTGTGTGGATTATACATATACCTTATTTCTTTTTTTCTCCTAATAAAACTTTTTGACTTCGTGGACTTTGAAAGGTGCTACTGATGATACATAGAGAAGATTCAGTTTGATGCAAGGTCTTTGGATTATAAGGCTAAAACTAGATAAGCAGAATCAACATTTGTTTTTTTCTTTTATTTTACATTTTTGCGTGTTTGTTCTAAACTTTTTGGTTGACAAGATCAGTAATTATACTTAATTTCAGTTTCCTCAATGATACAGTGAATAAATAAATTAGAAAATATAAGAAAAGGGAAATACAATTTAGGTAAATTTCTCAAAAATCAGAATTTTTAAGTGGAAAGGTTGAAGGAGAACAGGATGTAATGGGACAATTTAAGCAGCTAAAAACCAGGGTAAAACATGGGAAAGAAAAGAGAAAACATGGGAAAGAAAAGTAAAACAGGGTAAAAACATGGGAAAGAAAAGAGGCAAACAAGTAATCAGAAAGTAGAAGCTTACAGAAAATGAAAAGTTTGGGTATAATAAAGTATATTGCTAAGAATTTAGAAGCAAAGATTCGAATGAGACTGATGTTATTGGTAACTCTTAAAGAGAGAAAGTTTTAACAGAGAACTAAGGCAAAGCAGTTCATGTGTAAAAATACAGAGCAATTACTTTAGGGTAACATAGAAGAAAGGTAATCTTACAAGTGTAATCTGGATTTCAATAAGATAGAAATGGTCAAGGTGAGAGTGTATAGTGCAAAGTGTAGATCAGAATAATAAACAGAGTGTGAACATAACTCTAGAAGTGGGTGAGCTACCAAAGAAGGAAAGCATAGAAATGTTAGCCAAAAAGATGCATCAGAGGGTGTACATGAATAAGCAGTAATAAAAGAAAGATTACTGAAGACAGGGCTAAGACCAGGCCAGGTGTGGTGCCTCACACCTATAATCCCAGCACTTTGGGAGGCTGAGGCGGGAAGATTGCTTGCGTTCAGGAGTTCAAGGCCAGCCTGGAGAGCATAACAAGACTCTGTCTCTACAAAAATACAAGGAAATTAGCTGGGCATAGTGGCAGACACTTGTAGTCCCAGCTACTCATGAGGCTGAGACAGGAGGCTCACTTGAGCCTGGGAGATTGAGGCAGCAGTAAGCTATGATCATGCCACTGCATTCTAGCAAACAAAGACAACAACAACAAAAAACACACAAAAAAGAGAAGCATGAGACCAATGAGTAAGGTTTACCAAGCACAGGAATAAGTAGAATGCCAATGATTGTAGACTAATAAAACAAAGTGGTTTAGGATTAAATGAGATGATGGATGTAAAATTTTATGTCAAGACTAAAAACTTACTTTCTAATTTTTAATACAGAGCATTACCAAGCTGTACCTTCATTATTTCAGTTATGTGTGAGATAAAATGGGTCATGGGTAGCCTGTTTATGAGCTAGAAACACATTTGTGTGAAGTGATAAATCACTGTGATTACATTACTCAAAACTTTTTAGTCAGTTGATGCCATTGTTGAAATCGTGGAGTTTCAAATTGCCTCGGGTATTGTAAACAATGGTGGTTACACTAGAGCCGGACTGTATCATGTTCCAGTAATCCAGGACACGCAGTGGAAACTGCCCAATAAACACTTCCCTTTAAGCTCACTAGCGTTTTTTCCTGACATCCCAGTGTTCCCAAGCTGGGGCTACCTTAGCAGTGACCCATGTGTATCTGTAGTCATCACAGATTTAGTTTTATTCCAAGGACTTTTTAAAACTGGTCAGTTGGCTTCAAAACATCATCAGCTGTTGTTTTATTTTTAATGAAGCCGTCGAATCTTATATTCTTAAAATTAGGGCTTTGGGTATAACTTAATTTAAAATCCAATCTTTGGAGGAGAAACATATTTTCATTTTATTAAAGTCTATCTGCAGGCTTCAGGTTACTTAGGGCAAGACTGGCATGGGGTAACATACCACTGTTTCATCAGCATAAATGCCCAAAGGAAGAATTCCTTTAGCAGGGAAGGTTATTAACAGAAATAAAAAAAAGCAAAAACCATGGGTGAATTTTGCTAAGGCATCCACAGTTTAAAGTCACCAGTTTATTTGCTAATTTGCATGTATATATTTGACAGGATCTACTTACTCAAAGTACATTTATAAAATTTGTCATAAAGATGGTTTTCTATTTGTGATATTTAGTAGCCAAATAACAACCTACCATGTTAATTAGATTGATTAGAGAAAGAGAACACAGGTGAAAGAGTAGTTTTAGAATTAGGATGCTGAGTGTAGTGGTCTTAATTCATAATTCATAATGAAGAGAATGCTATTAGATTTTTCCAAAAATTTAAAGCACTGATTTTGGCACTTACATTTTAATATTGATCACCCAGGTTTGGATCAGTGAATTAAATCTCAGCTAATTTTCATGTATTCAAAATTCTCCTATCTGATTTTTTTCCAAACAGACTTGGGGTGGACTGAGAATGGCCAAAACACACTTCAGATTTGGTTTTAATGCATGTGCTTTACATGTGGCATATATGCTTTGGAATCTAACAGCTTTGGGCTAGAATCTTGGCTCAGTTACTTTAGGCAAGACACTGAATCTCTCTTTATTCAATATCTGTAAAGTAGGGGTCATTGTACTTCCTCTGCAGGATTGTGAGACTTGCATATGTTATCTTAATAAATGCTGGTTGATTGAAATAGGTTGCTATTATTTAGAAGTGTTTGGGTCTCAAATGAGCAGAATGAGATGGTCTTACTGTTGTTACTACCTTGATAGTAACTTGCTGTAGGACCTTGTGTAAATAAGCAAAACTTTGTTTTCCTTGATCGTTCTCCCGAGATAGTCTTTTAGATCCAGATACCAGGTTACCTTAAAAGATTCTCATGAAGAATAATTCAACCAACAAATGAGGCAAAATAAAGTGATTTTCAAATGTAAATATACTTTCAACCGTACTACTCGTCTGTCAGCTTAGTCCATTTACCCAATAATCAATCCTTGTTGGTTTTCTTGTTCTGCTCTCTGAAATCACCAGCTCTGTAGGCTTTTCTAGCTCTTGCTTTGATCACTTTAGAGGACAGAAGCTCTCTGTGATCCTGCCAGTTTTTTGCCTCCTCCTCTAGTCTACCCCTAACTCATTTCTTCTTATTTCAAAATGATAGATACCCTTTCTTTTGTCCAAGTTTGATTCCTCATCCTGTTTTCTGGATTTCATCACCTTTTCACATCAATCAAAAACTATGCTCAAGTCTCTTCTATATAAATAAAAATAGCAGCAGCAACCTTCTGTTTACTTTTAATCCCTTCTGTTAGCAACCTTTCTCCTCTCTTCTCCTGCCCTTAGCATTCTGCAGGTAGAATTGTTCCCTTCAGGTCTTCATTTCCCATTCATTCCTCAGCCCACTGCACTCTGATTTCCATTCCCATAGGCCACTGCAATGGTCCTTTCCAGGGTCACCATGATCTTACAGGCCAACTCTAACTCCTTCTCACTTGACCCCTTTGTAGCATTAGCCAATGGTAACAACTTTCTCCTAAAAAATTTTTAAAATATTTTTATTTAAAATAATGCCCGAGGAACCAAAGGGTTTATAATGAAAAGTAGTAATTACCTATTCTCCACCCATTCCCTACGTTTTTTTCCTCTCTATTCTCTTCTTTCTGACTCCCAACTTGAGCTGGGTATAGTTTTACTTTGACACTGTTAAGATTGATGACATTTTTATCCATTCTGTCATCAAATTAAGTTTTCCACGCTCTATTTGCAGGCTGATGCCAATTGTTGAAAATTAGCATTCAGTTTTTGCATTATTATGAATAGGGAATTTTTATTATTATGAGTAGGGAAATATTGTTCACTGCAGAGCTGTTTCCTTTCCTATATTTCCAGTGTCATGATCCCATGCTACTCACAACAGATGTTCAGATAGGTAACCCTTTCCTGAATGCCACCAGTTGCTCAAAATTGTGTCTATTTTAGTTTGCTTCATATGTGGATTATAACTTTGAAATAACTTTTTGTTTTTCCTTGAGTTTCTGGTACTTAAAAAAAAAAAACTAGAGAGAAGAATCTTAAGCCTTTCAAAAAAGGTATTAGCATCTCAGTCTTTCTTTATATTGCTTACAACCCATTTCATTTATCTTCATGAAACCTACTGTTTTCTGATTCTGATTTTGACTAGTTGTTCTAATTTGGATTAGTTGTTCCATATTTGAATCACTACTTCATTGTGTAGGTTTTGTATTTCCCAGAGTTTTTAGTTGCTTTTCTTCTCCCCTCTTTTTCTTGCATTATATTTTTCATATCATCGTTCTCCCTGCCATCCCTAAATCTCAATCCCACTATTTATTGTGTGGAATTTTCCTTTTATCCTAGATCCCTCTATCTCCTTGCTCCATTTTCAGCTGGTGTCTGCTGGGTTTGCTGCACAGCTTTGTCAACTTTGGACTTAACTGCTCTTTAGGTTGGACCACTATTTTCTAAATATATGTGTTTTCTTTTTTAAATCTTGTTTTGTTGGAGTATATTGTCACATTAAGGAAGAAAGAATGAATATAAATGTATAACACATTTTTTTCCTTGAAATAAAATGAGGGAGTAATGGGAAATAATTTTTTTTGAGCCCTTTTGTTTCTAAAAAATGTTTGCATTGTGCCTTCATATTTGACAGTTCAGTTCCAGGTTGGAAATTATTTTTCTTTGGAATGTTAACAGCTGCCCTCTCTTTTCTGTTTTTATCTAATGTTGCTGAAGAGAAATCTTCTGATTCTTATTCTTTTGTTGGTGACCTGTTTTAATTCTGTGTCTTTCTTTTTTTTCCCCTGGAAGCTTTTAGGCTCTCCTTTTCATCCTTGTAGTCTGAGATCTGACAATGATGGTTATGTCTAGTTTTCCCCTGGATACTTTTTCATTTGTCCTGGTCAGCACTAGTAGATCCTTTCAGTTTGTGTACTTCTGGTTCTCTTGCTCTGGAGAATTTAAAAAATATTCCTTTTTTTTTTTTTTGAGACTGAGTCTCACTCTGTTGCCCAGGTTAGAGGGCAGTGGTGCAGTTTCAACTCACTGCAACTTCTGCCTCCTGTGTTTAAGCGATTCTCCTGCCTCAGCCACCTGAGTAGCTGGGATTACAGGCACCTGCCACCACGCCCAGCTAATTTTTTTGTATTTTCAGTAGAGACAGGGTTTCACCATGTTGGCCAGGCTGGTGTCGAACTCCTGACCTCAGATAGTCCACCTGCCTTGGCCTCCCAAAGAAAAAAATATTCTTTCTTAGTTACTATTCTCTAGAATTTTTGTTTTTCCTTCTAGGAATCCTGTTAGCCATTATCATGGTTCTGCTGGATTGATTCTCTTATTTTTCTAGCTTTATTGAAGTATAATTGATGGATTGATTCTTTATATTGTTTGTCTCTGCTATCTTTTATCATTCTTTTCTTTTTTTTGTTTTAATTTGAGACATGTTCTTGACTTCTAATCTCATATCGAATTTTTTTTTTTTTGCAGTTGCAAGATTTAATAGAGTGAAATAGAGTGAAAACAGAGCTCCCATACAAAGGGAGGGGACCCAAAGAGGGTAGCTGTTGCTGGCTCAAATGCCTGGGTTTATATCCCGATCATTGTCCCTCCCACTGTGCTCTGAGGCAATAGGTGATTGGCTATTTCTTTACCTCCTGTTTTGCCTAATTAGCATTTTGGTGAGCTCTCTTATTGGTCGGGTGTGAGCTAAGTTGCAAGCCCTGTGTTTAAAAGTAGACGTGGTCACCTTCCCAGCTAGGCTTAGGAATTCTTAGTGGGCCTAGGAAATCTGGCTAGTCCTGTCTCTCAGTCCCTCTCTCAACAGGAAAACCCAAGTGCTGTTGGGGAGGTTGGCTGATGACCGCTCTCACTACTTCCTGCTGAATTGGGGCCATAGTAGGGGTTGTGCAGTTGAGATTTCCCCCGGAGGGGTGCCGACGATGTCATTAACATTGGAGAATGGGCTAGCAGGTTGGTCCAGGGGTCCGTGGTAGATTTTAGTCGTGGACTGCATCTGGGGCTCCATTTGAAGAATGATTTGTAGTTTTACAGCTTCGATTCTGGAAGAGACAAACTTAACAAGGAGGTTAAAGATACAGGGATTGAAATGTATGGCCTGCAGTGCAGGGGATTATTTCTTTGGCACACTTCACAGGCCCTGACTATCTGCTTGATAGTTTTGAAAAGGCCTGGTACAGTAAGTAATACTTTGGCCATCTGATGGGTGCTATCAATGCCTAAGTGAAAGGTTTGGTGAAGGGTTTTAAGTAATTTCCATTGGTTAGCTGCAGGCAAAAGTATTTCTCCATCTTCGGTGGCTAGCCATCCTGAGGGGAGGAAACTATGTGCTCGTGAGGTTCCCCATTCTATTTCTTCTTCTGAGTACTGGGGCTTGGTTTCCCAGAGGGGATTACCCCATATAGGGGTCCTTCTATAAGCATTTCTAATGGAGGGTCCTGCCTTGTGGCTCTTTTGGCTTCATTATCCGCTTGGCATTTCCCTTCTATTTCCCTTTCCTTTCCTTTCTGATGACCCTGGCAGTGTAAGACTGCCACCTGTTTAGGTTTCTGTACAGGCAATAATAATCTCCTAATGGCTTCCCGATGCTTGATAGGTGTTCCCTCGGAAGTTAGGAATTCCCTTTCTCTCCATATTGCTGCATGGGCATGGAGGACTAGGTAAGCATACTTAGAGTCTGTATATAGAGTTATCCTTTTTCCTTCTCCTAATTCTAGTGCCCAAGTGAGGGCTATTAGTTCTGCCAGCTGAGCACTAGTTCCTGGAGTGAGGGGATTACTTTCAAGTATTCCATTATCACTGACCGCTGCATAGCCCACTTTTCAAAGTCCTTTTTCTACAAAGGAACTTCCATCAGTATACAAGTTGAGGTCGGGATCACTCAAGGGAACCTCTAAAAGGTCCCCTCGAGCGGCGTAGGTTTGAGCAATTACTTGTTGACAGTTATGTTATATCTTTTCTTCATTGTCTGGAAGAAATGTGGCTGGGTTAAGAGTTGCACAAGTGCTCAGTCACAGCACTGGCCCTTCAAGTAATAGAGCCTGATATTTAAGTAAATGGTTGTCTGACAGCAAGTCTCCTTTAGCAGTGAGTATGCCGTTCACATCATGTCCACACAGTAATATCTCTTCCCTGTATTATTTTAACTGCTTTAGATACTAAGACTGCTACTGCCACCACTACCCATAAACAGTGAGGCCAACCCTTTGCCACTACATCAATTTCTTTACTCAGGTGTACCACAGGTTGCAAGCCCATCCTTTGGACCTGTGTAAGGACTCCTAGAGCTATTCCTGTTTTTTCTGTGACATATAAAGAAAAATCTCATCCTGTTGGCAAGCTTAACACTGGGGCTTGGGTTAGGGCCTTCTTTAGGGCCTGGAAAGCTACTTCTGCTTCAGGTGTCCATCTTACTAAATGGGTATTGGCTTTCTGAGTTTCTTTAATTAGTGTATAGAATGGTCTGGCTATTTCACCGTACCTGGGAATCCATATTTGGCAGAAACCTGTTATGCCAAGGAACCTCTTAGTTGCTTTAGGGTTTTGGGATGAGGATAAGCCCGTATAGGCTGGATACGTTCCTCACTGAGGGCCCTGGTGCCTTTGGATAATTTTAGCCCTAAATATTCAACCTGCTGTGAGCAGAGCTGAGCCTTTGGTTTGGAAACCTTGTAGCCACAGGTAGCGAGGAAATTTAAGAGCGCTTGGGTGGCTTGATGGCACAAGGTTTCTGAACGGGCGGCTAAAAGTAAATCATCCATGTACCGAAGGACAGGAATGTCCAGGTATTATGAGAATTGGCTCAAGTCTTGGGCTAATGTCTGGCCAAATAGATGGGGGCTATCCCTGAACCCTTAGGGTAAAACAGTCCAGGTGAATTGAGATGTTAGGTTTGAAGGATCTTCAAAGGCAAACAAGAATTGAGAGTCAGGATGTACAGGGATGCAGAAAAAGGCATCCTTAAGGTCCAGGACTGTAAATCACTCTGCTTCCTCTGGTATTTGGGAAAGCAGAGTCTAAGGGTTAGGTACAGCTGGGTGTATAGGGACAGCGGCCTCATTGATAATCCTGAGATCTTGCACTAACCTCCACTGCCTGTTGGGTTTCTGTACTCCTAAAATTGGAGGATTGCAGGGGCTATTGCGTGGTTTCACTAGGCCTCGGGCTTTTAGGTCCGTAACAATCTTTTGGAGTCCTTGTTGAGCCTCGGGTCTAAGGGGTACTGCCTTTGGTAGGGAAAGGAGGCGGAATCCTTTAGTTTAACTTGAACTGGACGAGTATTCTTTGCTCATCCATATTGTCCTTTTGTTGCCCAGACTTCAGGATTAATTTCTTCCTCAAGCAGGGGATAGCAAACGGGTGTTCCTTCTCCTATGTTCAGGTGTATAATGGCCCCTGCTTTTGCTAGAATGTCTCTCCCTAACAAGAGAGTGGGGCTTTCAGGCATAATTAGAAAAGCATGTGAAAAGAGTAAAGTTCCCCAGTCACAACTTAGTGGCTGGGAGAAGTATCTAGTGACTGCTGTCCTAGGACCCCTTGGATAGTGACAGATCTGGAGGACAGTTTTCCAGGACAGGAGAGTAAGACTGAGAAAACCGCACCAGTGTCCAGGAGACAGTTAACCTCCTGGCCCTCAATGGTCAAGCATACCCAGGGCTCTGTGAGGGTGATGGCAGGGCTGGCGCTTGCCCCGGGCACCCTCAGTCCTGCTGCTGGATCATCTGGTTAGTGGCTTCTGACTCAGAGGACCGACCTTCATCCCCTGGGGCAGTGGGCCTTCCAATGATTCCCTTGACATAATGGGCATGGACAAGGGGGCAGCTTATTTCTACTTGGACAATCTTTTTTAAAGTGTCTTTGTAGACCGCACTGGAAGCAAGCCCTATTAGGCATTCAATTTGCCCAGCTTTTCCCTTTTCCAGAGCCTCCAAAGTCCCCTTGCCTGAGGGCCATGACTAAAGCGGTGGCCTCTTTTTTATCCCGTTTGTCCCATTTCACCTGCTCCTCCTGATCTCTATTATAAAAAACTGAGGTTGCCAAGTTCAATAGGGTTTTTAAGTTCTGCTCCGGGCCTAAGGCGGACTTTTGAAGTTTTTTCTAATGTCTGCAGCTGACTGAGTGATAAACTTATCCTTTAAGATTAGTTGGCCTTCAATAGAGTCAGGTGACAGGGAGGTATGCTTCCTCAGTGCCTCCCTTAGTCTCTCCAGAAAGGCGGTAGGATTTTCTTCCTTCCCTGTGTTATAGTGGACATCATTGAATAATTCATAGGCTTCTTCCTAGTTTTCCTTAGTCCTTCTAGCACGCAGGTTAGCAAATGTCTGCGGCACCAATCTCCATGTTCTGATTCTGTGTCCCAGTGAGGGTCTACACTGGGAACTGCCTGGTGCCCTGTGGGGAATTGTTCTTTCCTCTGTTGTCATCCTATCGTTGACCTGACCTGACTGAGATACCAAAGATCGCCAAACTCTCGGGCTGCAGTTACAGCGGCACTTCTCTCATTTGGGGTTAGTGTCTGATTTAGTAGTAACATTGTATCTCTCCATGTCAGATCAAAGGATTGTCCTAACCCTTGTAAAACATCAATATAACTGTCAAGGTTATCTGAGAATTTACCTAGGTCTATTTTAATTTGCTTTAAGTCTGAGAGAGAAAAAGGTACAGGCACTCTGGCTGGGCTGAATTCTCCTCCTCCCACTGCTTGGAGAGGCATAATCGGGGAATATTGGCACTCTTTGGTTCATTGTTTACCCCTTTGTCTATCTCCTTTTGGACCGTTTGGGTTAAAGGGGGGTCCTTGTTAGTTGGGGAAGGAGTCAGGGGGACGCTGGTGTAGGGAGGTAGACTCTGAGGGCTTCCCGTAGGGCATAAACCACACTTTTTTACATAATTGTGAGTTGTCTCTTAATGAAAAGAAAGGTTGCACATATGGCACTTCACTCCATTTGCCCTCCTTTCTACAGAAGAAGTCTGGCTGTAAGATGATGTTATAATTTATACTTCCCTCAGGAGGCCAGGTTTCTCCCCCTTGAAGAGGACATTGTGGCCAGGTGGTACTGCAGAAGACTATAAGTCATTTCTTTCTTAGCATCTGAGGGTCAAATTGGTCCGAATTCTCTAGAATACATCTTAGGGGCGTTTTTGCCTTAGGGGGAACGTTTCCCATCGCTTTGGAGGTCCCTTCGTGGTTGCCAAAATGTTACTGGGGGGTCCTTGCTCCCAGAGCTCCCAAGATGGTGGCGGACCACTTCAAAGATGGCAGTGGGCCACTTCCAAGATGGTGGCAAGCCTTGTGTTCTCTGACCTGGGGTTCTTGGCCTCAGGGATTCCAAGGAATGGAATCCAAGGAATGGAATCTTGGGCCATGCGGTGAGTGTTATAGCTCTATTAGAAGCCGTGGGTCACAGAAGAGAACCATGGAACCCAGTGACTAGTGTTCAGCTCGATTAGGATGAACCTGGGCACTTAGCCATGCAGGAACAATGGCAAGCCTTTAGCCCGATCGGGAGCGGCAATGGGCGCCTCGCTGGATCAGGAGCACAGCGGACACCCTGCCAGATCCAGAGGGATGGAAGTCAGCGGCGGGTCTGCGATGGAGGCAAGCAGCCAAGTGTTGGATGGCGAGCGAAAGCTGCTCCAGCGGTAACAAACACGGACCGGAAGAGTGCAGTTGCAAGATTTAATAGAATGAAATAGAGTGAAAACAGAGCTCCCATACAAAGGGAGGGGACCCAAAGAGGGTAGCCTCATATTGAATTTTTTAATTTGACAGTCATATTTTTAATTTTTAAATTTAAATGTTACATTTCAAACATTAACATTTTACATAATTACAGTACAATTGTCAAAATCAGGAAATTAACACTGATTTAAATAAATAAGACTTCTGGATTTCTTATTCTCAATTCATAGATATTCCGTATCTATATTCTATATCTATACCTGTGTTCTAATTTTATTTATTTTGATTTATTTTATTTTTTTGAGATAGAGTCTCGCTCTGTCGCCCAGGCTGGAGTGCAGTGGTGCAATCTCTGCTCACTGCAACCTCCGCCTCCTGGGCTCAAGCAATTCTCCTGCCTTAGCCTCCTGAGTAGCTGGGATTACAGGTGCCTGCCACTGTGCCTGGCTAATTTTTGTATTTTTAGTAGAGACAGGGTTTCACCATGTTGGCCAGGCTGATCTTGAACTCCTGCCCTCATGTGATCCACCCGCCTCGGCCTTTCAAAGTGCTGGGATTACAGGTGTGAGCCACCGCGCCCGGCCCAGGTTGCTGCAAATGCCATTATTTCGTTCCTTTCTATGGCTGAGTAGTATTCCATAGTATATATTAATATATGCCACATTTTCTTTATCCACTCGTTGTTTGATGGGCATATTTTTTCAGTTGCAAATTGTGCTGGTATAAACGTGTGCACAAGTATCTTTTTCATATAATGACTTCTTTTCCTGTGGGTAGATACCCTGGAGAGCGATTGCTGGATCAAATGGTAGATCTACTTTTAGTTCTTTAAGGAAGGAATCTCCACACTGTTTTCCATAGTGGTTGTACTATTTTATATTCCTAACAATAGTGTAAAAGTGTTCCCTTTTGACCACATCCATGCCAACATCTATTATTTTTTGTTTTTGATCATGGCCATTCTTGCAGGAGTAAGGTGGTATCACGTTGTGGTTTTGATTTGCATTTCTCTGATAATTAGTGATGAGCATTTTTTTCATATGTTTGTTGGCCATTTGTATATCTTCTTTTGAGAATTGTCTGTTCATGTCCTTAGGCCACCTTTTGATGGTGTTGTTTGTTTTTTGTTGCTGATTTGTTTGAATTCCTTGTAGACTGGATCTTTGTTCTTTGTTGGATGTATAGATTGAAAAGATTTTCTCCTACTATGAGTTGTCTGTTTACTCTGCTGATTATTTCTTTTGCTGTGCAGAAACTTTTTAGTTTAATTAAATCTCATCTATTTATCTTTGTTTTTGTTATGCTTGCTTTTGGGTTCTTGGTCATGAAGTCTTTGCTTAAGTCAATGTCTAGAAGAGTTTTTCCAATGTTCTAGAATTTTTATGGTTTCAGGTTTTAGATTTAAGTCTTTGATCCATCTCTAGTTGATTTTTATATAAGGTGAGAGATGAGGATCCAGTTTCATTATTCTACATGTGGCTTGCCAATTATCCCAGCACCAGTTGTTCAATAGGGTGTCCTTTCCCCACTTTGTATTTTGGTTTGTTTTGTTGAAGATCAGTTGACCGTATTTGGCTTTATTTCTGGGTTCTCTATTCTGTTTTATTTGTCTAAATGCCTGTTTTTATACCAGTACCATGCTGTTTTGGTGACTATAGCCGTATACTATAGTTTGAAGTCAGGTAATGTAAGGCCTCTAGATTTGTTCTTTTTGCTTAGTCTTGCTTTGGCTATGAGGGCTCTTATTTGGTCCCATATGATTTTTTTTCTAGTTCTGTGAAGAATGATGATGGTATTTTGATGGGAATTGCATTGAATTTGATGATGGTATTTTGATGGGAATTGCATTGAATTTGTAGATTGCTTTTCACAGTGTGGTCATTTTCACATTGATTCTACCCATCACGAGCATGGTTTGTGTTTCCGTTTGTTTGTGTCATCTATGATTTCTTTCAGCAGTGTTTTGTACTTTTCTTTGTAGAGGTCTTTCAGCTCTTTGGTTAAGTATATTCCTATGTATTTTATTTTTTTTTGTAGGTATTGTAAAAGGGATTGAATTCTTGATTTGATTCTCTGCTTGGTAGCTGTTGGTGTATAGTGGCGTATAGCAGAGCTACTGATTTGAGTATATTAATTTTGTATCCTAAAACTTTGCTGAATTCATTTACCAGTACCAAAAGCTTTTTGGATAAGTCTTTAGGATTTTCTAGATACACAATCATTTTCATTAGCAAACAGTGACAGTTTGACTTCCTCTTTACTGATTTGAATGCCCTTTATTTCTTTCTCTTGTCTGATTGCTCTGGCTAGGACTTCCAGTACTAGGGTGAATAGAAGTGGTGAAAGTGGGCATCCTTGTCTTGTTCCAGTTCTCGGGGGGAATGCTTTCAACTTTTCTGCATTCAGTATAATGATGGCTGTGGGTTTGTCATAGATGGCTTTTATTACCTTAAGGTGTGTTCCTTCTATGCTGATTTTGCTGAGGGTTTTAACCATAAAGGGATGCTGGATTTTGTCAAATGCTTTTTCTGTGTCTATTGAGGTGATCATATGATTTTTGTTTTTAATTCTGTTTATGTAGTGTATCACATTTATTGATTTGAGGATGTTAAACCATCCCTAGATGTAAAACCATCCCCAAATCCCTGGTGTGAAACCCACTTGATCATGGCGTATTATCTTTTTGATATGCTGTTGGATTTGGTTAGCTAGTATTTTGTTGAGGATTTTTGCATCTATGTTCATCAGGGATATTGGTCTGTAAATTTCTTTTTTTTGTAATATCCTTTCCTGGTATTAGGGTGATATGGACTTCATAGAATGATTTAGGGAGGATTCCCTCTTTCTTTGTCTTTTGGAGTAGTGTCAGTAGGATTGGTGTCAGTTCTTCTTTGAATGTCTGATAGAATTCAGCTGTGCATCTTTCTGGTCTTGGACTTTTTTTTTTATTGGTAACTTTTTAATTACCATTGCAATCTCGCTGCTTGTTATTGGTCTGTTCAGTTTCTATGTATTCTTGGTTTAATCTAGGAGGGCTGTATATTTCTATCCATCTCCTTTAGGTTTTCTAGTTTATGCACATAAAGGTGTTCACAGTAGCCTTGAATGATTTTTTGTATTTCTGTGGTATTTGTTGTAATAGCTCCCATTTCATTTCTAATTGAGCTTATTTGGATTTTCTCTCATATTTTCGTGGCTAACCTCAATAATGGTTTGTCAATTTTATTTATCTTGTCAAAAAACCAACTTTTTGTTTCACTTAATCTTTTGTATTTTTTTTTTGTTTCAATTTCACTTAGTTCTGTTCTGATCTTGACTATTTATTTTCTTCTGCTGGATTTGGGTTTGGATTGTTTTGTTTCTCCAGTTCTGTGAGGTGTGACCTTACATTGTCTATTTGTGTTCTTTCAGACTTTTTTTTTGAGATGGAGTCTCACTCTAGACTAGATTAGAGTGCAGTGGCGCGATCTTGGCTCACTGCCAGCTCTGCCTCCCAGGTTCATGCCATTCTCCTGCCTCAGCCTCCTGAGTAGCTGAGACTACAGTCGCCCACCACCACGCCTGGCTAATTTTTTGTATTTTTAGTAGAGACGGGGTTTCACCGTGTTAGCCAGGATGATCTCAATCTCCTGACCTCGTGATCTGCCTGCCTCGGCCTCCCAAAATGCTGGAATTACAGGCATGAGCAACCATGCCTGACTCAAACTTTTTGATGTAGGCAGTTAATGCCATGAACTTTCCTCTTAGCACTGCCTTTGCTGTATCCCAGAGGTTTTCATAGGTTGTGTCACTATTATCGTTCAGTTCAAATAATTTTTTAATTTCCATCTTGATTTTATTGTTGACCCAACCATCATTCAGGAGCAGGTTATTTAATTTCCATGTATTTGCATGGTTTTGAGGGTTTCTTCTGGAGTTGATTTCCAATTTTATTCCACTGTGGTCTGAGAAAGTACTTGCTATAAGTTCAATTTTCTTAAATTTGTTGAGACTTGTGTTGTGGCTATTATATGGTCTAGAAGAATGTTTGATGTGCTGATGAATAGAATGTATATTCTGCAGTTGTTGGGTAGGATCTTCTGTAAATATCTGTGAAGTGCATTTGTTGTAACGTATAGTTTATTGTTTCTTTGTTGCCTTTCTGTCTTAAAGAGCTGTCTAGTGCTGTCAGTGGAGTATTGAAGTCCCCCACAATTATTGTATTGCTGTCTATCTCATTTGTTAGGTCTAGTAGTAATTGTTTTATAAGTTTGGAAGCTCCAGTATTAGGTGCATATATATTTAGGATTGCGATATTTTCCTTTTGGACTAGTCCTTTTATTATTGTATAATGTCCCTCTTTGTCTTTTTTAACTGCTGTTGCTTTAAAGTTTGTTTTGTCTCAAATAAGAATAGCTATTTCTGCTCACTTTTGTCGTCCATTTGCATGGAATATCTTTTTTTACCCCTTTACCTTAAGTTTATGTGAGTCCTTATGTATCACATGAGTCTCTTGAAGATAGCAGATACTTGGTTGGTGAATTCTTATCCGTTCTGCCATTTGGAATCTTTTAAGTGGAGAATTTAGGCAATTTGCATTCAGTCTTAATACTGAGATGTGAAGTACTATTTTGTTCATTGTGCTGTTGTTTTTTTTTTGCCTGAATACCTTGGGTTTTTTTCCATTGTGTTATTTTATAGGTCCTGTGAGATTTATGCTTCAAGTGTATTTATGCTTTTTGTGTATTTTGAGGATTTGTTTCAAGATTTAGAACTCCTTTTAGTAGTTCTTGCAGTGCTGGCTTGGTAGTGGCAAATTCTCTCAGAAGTTTTTTGTCTGACAAAGACAGTATCTTTCCTTCATTTATACAGCTTAATTTCACTGGATACAAAGTTCTTGGCTGATAATTGTTTTGTTTAAGAAGGCTAAAGATAGGACTCCAGTCCTTTCTAGCTTGTAGGGTTTCGGCTGAGAAATCTGCTGTTAATCTGAGAGGTTTTCCTTTATAGGTTACCTGCTGCTTTTACCGCACAGCTCTTAAGATTCTTTCTTTCATCTTGACTTTAGGTAACCTGATGACTGTATGCCTAGGCGATGATCTTTTTGCAATGAATTTCCTAGGTGTTCTTTGAGCTTCTTATATTCAGATGTCTAGATCTCTAGCAAGGCTGGGGAAGTTTTCCTCAACTATTCCCTCAAATATGTTTTGCAAACTTTTATATTTCTCTTCTTCCTCAGGAACAGCAATTATTCTTAGGTTTGGTCATTTATCATAATCTCAAACTTCTTGGAGGCTTTGTTCATTTTTTAAAAATTCTTTTTTCTTCGTCTTTATCGATATGGGTTAATTCGAAAGCCTTATCTTTGAGCTCTGAAGTTTTTTCTCCTACTTGTTCGATTCTATTGCTGAGACTTTTCAGTGCATTTTGCATTTCTCTGAGCATGTCTTTTATTTCCAGAAGTTGTGATTGTTTTTTATTTATGCTATCTATTTCACTGAAAATTTTCCATTCATACCTGTATTATTTTTTGATTTATTTAAGTTGGACTTCACCTTTCTCTGGTGCCTCCTTTTTTTTCTGAGACTGAGTCTCACTCTGTCGCCCAGGCTGGAGTGCAGTCACATGATCTCAGCTCACTGCAACCTCTGCCTCCCAGACTGAAGCGATTCTCCTGCTTCAGCCTCCTGAGTAGCTGAGACTATAGGCGAGCACCACCACATCTGGCTTTTTTTTTTTTTTTTTTTTTTGTATTTTTTGTAGAGGTTGGGTTTCACTATGTTGGCCAGGCTGGTCTTGAACTCCTGACCTCAGGTGATCTGCCTGCCTCAGCCTCCTAAAGTGCTGGGATTACAAGCGTGAGCCACCGCGCTTGGCCTGGTGCCTCCTTGATTGGATTAGTAGTTGACCTTCTGAATTCTTTTTCTGGCAATTCAGAGATTTCACCTTGGTGTGGATCCACTGCTGGCAAGCTAGGGTGATCTTTTGGGGGTGTTAAAGAACCTTGTTTTGTCATGTCACAAGAATTATTTTTGTGGTTCTTCCTCATTTGGGTAGACGATGTCAGAGGGAAGATCTGGGACTCAAGGGCTGCTCTTCAGATTCTTTTGTCCCGCAGGGTGCTCCCCTGATGTGGTGCTCTCACCTTTCCCCTAGGGATGGGGCTTACTGAGAGCTGAACTGCAATAATTGTTATTTTTCTTCTGGATCTAGCCACCTAGTGGAGCTACCGGGCTCTGGGTTGGTACTGGGGAGTGTCTGCAGGGAGTCCTGTGATATGATTCATTTTCATGTCTGTCAGCTGTGGATACCAGCACCTGCTCTGGTGGAGGTAGCCAGGGAGTGAAGTGGACTCAGTGAGGGTCCTTGGTTGTTATTTTGGTGAAGTGTGCTGGTTTTGTGTTGGTTGGTCTCCAGCCAGGAGGTGACGCTTTCAAGAGTGCGTCAGCTATGGTAGTATAGAGATGATCACGTGGTGGGTGGGGCCCCAGAGCTCCCAAGAGGTTATGTCCTTTGTCTTCGACTACCAGGGTGGGTAGAGAAGACCATCAGGTGGGGGCAGGGTTAGGCATGTCTGAGCTCAGTCTCTCCTTGGGTGGGGCTTGCTGCAGCTGCTCTGGGGAATAGGGGTGTGAACGGGCCAATGGAGTTATGTTCCCAGGGGGATTATGGCTGCCTCTGCTGTGTCACACAGGTCACCAGGGAATTGGGGGAAAGCTGGCTGTTACAGGCCTCACCCAGCTCCCATGCATCCCACAGCCCGAAAGGCTGGTCTGCCTCCCACTGTGCCTCATCTGCAGCACTGAGTTCATTTCCAGGCAGCTGGTGGGCAGGGCTGAGAACTTGCCCCAGACCACAAACCTCCCAGCTGAGAAAGCAGGCAGACTCAGTTCCTCAGCTGTCCCACGGAGCCTGCAGTGGCAATCCGCCTCCTTCAAGGGGTCTGTGGATACCCTCGGCTTTCCTGGTATGTTCCTGCTGTAGTTCTTGGAGCAAAAGTTCATGATGTGGGTCTCCACACACTGCTCTGTCCGTCTGAGTGGGAGCTAATAGTTGGTCCTGCCTCCTGTCTGCTATTTTCCCTGCAAATTTGCATACTTTTCTTAGTTGCCATTATTATCATTACGTTGTGGATGCCGTATCTGCTTGAATACTACTGGGGATGCTGCTTTGGAAATAAAATACCTGATATTATCTAACCTTGACCCCTCCACTATTACTGGGTACCTCTTCTGCCTTTTCGTGGACTGTGTTCCTGTAGTCATGCTCTTCAGCTCCTATATCAGCTGTTCTGCTTTTAGTGACTTCTTCCTGTTGTCATACAGATAAGCCTGTAAAACCCATCTTTCAAAGAGTTTTCCATTGATCCCATTTCTCTGTCTAGCTGCATGCCGGATTTCTCTGCTCCCTGTCATAGAGCTCTTCTGCATAATTGCCTGTACTGGGTGTTTTCCTAGTTAAACCACTTCACATGACCTTTATCTCTCACTGTTCTACTGAAGTGATTCTTAGCTAGGCCAGTTGTGACCTCTGTCTTTGCAAATCCAAGTATCACTTCTCTATCCTGACTTTATTCACAGTAGCTTTTGACCTGATGAACCACTCCCTTTTTCGGTTATTGTTCTGTTGAATGATTATGAAATCCTTCAGATATAAGGTACCAAAAATATAATAAACATTTGTATTTGCCATCTAGCTTATAGAGTAAAAATTATTAATTCAGCTGAAGTCCCCATATATCTGTTCCCAATTGTATCCCTATCCTATGCCCCTAGATGTAGCCACTATACTGGATTGATATTTATTGTTACCACACATTGTTTCTGTGTATTTGCTACATATGTGTTCCCCTATATAAGTATATAGTGTTGTTTTTTATATTTTTAGACCATATATTAAAAATTATTCTTACATATCTTCTTTTGCAGTTTGCTCTTTTTATTTAGTATTTTGTTATGAGACCCATTCATGTTCCCATGCATGGCCCTAGAGTGTTTACTTTCACTGCTGTGTAGTGTTCCTCTGTATGAATAATCTACAATTTATCTATTATCCTGTAGGTGGTCACTTACATTGTTTCCACCTTTTTTGCTGTTACAAACAATACTTCTAGGAGCATCCTTATGGATGTCTCCTAGGTATGTTTCTGTTTGGTAATACCTGGAACTATAGTTCCTGGGTCATAATGTATTTAACTAGACTCTTCTTTTGAGCCACTTTGTTCCAGACTTCTATGACACTACACTTGTCTGGCTTTTATCTTATTTCATGGGCATTCTCAATCTTATTTTTGGATTCTTTGCCACACTCGATATTGTAGTGTCTTAGAGGTTTGTCCTTTGCTCTCTATCACCGAGTTGTCTAGTAACTTACCTAGTTTCATGGTTTTATTTAATTTTATTTATTATTATTATTATTTTTTATACTTTAAGTTCTGGGGTACATGTGCACAACATGCAGGTTTGATACATAGGTGTACATGTGCCATATTGGTTTGCTGCACCCATCAACTTGTCATTGACATTAGGTATATCTCCTAATGCTATCCCTCCCTTAGTCCCCCACCCCCTGACAGGCCCTAGTGTGTGATGTTCCCCACCCTGTGTCCAAGTGATATCCTTGTTCAATTCCCACCTATGAGTGAGAATATAAGGTATTTGGTTTTCCGTCCTTGTGATAGTTGGCTGAGAATGATGGCTTCCAGCTTCATCCATGTCCCTGCAAAGGACATGAACTTGTCCTTTTTTATGGCTGCATAGTATTCCATGGTGTATATGTGTCACATTTTCTTTTCTTCTCTTTTTTTTTTTTTTTTTTTGAGACGGAGTCTTGCTCTGTCGTCCAGGCTGGAGTGCAGTGGCGTGATCTCGGCTCACTGCAAGCTCCACCTCCCGGGTTCATGCCATTCTCCTGCCTCAGCCTCCCGAGTAGCTGGGACTACAGGCGCCCGCCACCACACCCGGCTAATTTTTTGTAGTTTTAGTAGAGACAGGGTTTCACTGTGTTGGCTGGGATGATCTCAATCTCCTGACCTCGTGATCCTCCCACCTCGGCCTCCCAAAGTGTTGGGATTACAGGCGTGAGCCACCGTGCCCAGCCACCACATTTTCTTAATCCAGTCTGTCATTGACGGACATTTGGGTTGGTTCCAAATCCTTGCTATTGTGAATAGTGCTGCAATAAACATACGTGTGCATGTGTCTTTATAGTAGCATGATTTATAATCCTTTGGGTATATACCTAGTAATGGGATTGCTGGGTCAAATGGTATTTCTAGTTTTACATCCTTAAGGGATTGCGACTCTGTCTTCCACAATGGTTGAACTAATTTATACTCCCAGCAACAGTGTAAAGTGTTCCTATTTCTCCACATCCTCTCCAGCATCTGTTGTTTCCTGGCTTTTTAATGATTGCCAATCTAACTGGTGTGAGATGGTATCTCATTGTGGTTTTGATTTCCATTTCTCTGATGACAAATGATAATGAGCATTTTTCCATGTATCTGTTGGCTGCATAGATGTCTTCTTTTGAGAAGTGTCTGTTCATATCCTTTGCCCACTTTTTGATGGGGTTCTTTGTTTTTTTCTTGTAAATTTGTTTGAGTTCTTTGTAGATTCTGGATATTAGCCCTTTGTCAGATGGGTAGATTGCAAAAATTTTCTCCCATTCTGTAGGTTGCCTGTTCACTCTGATGGTAGTTTCTTTTGCCATGCAGAAGCTCTTTAGTTTAGTTAGATCCCATTTGTCTATTTTGGCTTTTGTTGCCATTGCTTTTGGTGCTTAGTCATGAAGTCTGTGCCCATGCCTGTGTCCTGAATGGTATTGCCTAGGTTTTCTTCTAGGATTTTTATGGTTTTAGGTCTAACATTTAAGTCTTTAATCCATCTTGAATTAATTTTTGTATAAGGTGTAAGGAAGGGATCCAGTTTCAGCTTTCTACATATGGCTAGCCAGTTTTCCCAGCACTATTTATTAAATAGGGAATCCTTTCCCCATTGCTTGTTTTTGTCAAGTTTGTCAAAGATCAGATGGTTGTAGATGTGTGGTGTTATTTCTGAGGGCTCTGTTCTGTTCCATTGGTCTATATGTCTGTTTTGGTACCAGTACCATGCTGTTTTGGTTACTGTAGCCTTGTAGTATAGTTTGAAGTCAGGTAGCATGATGCCTCCAGATTTGTTCTTTTGGCTTAGGATTGTCTTGGCAATGGGGGCTCTTTTTTTGGTTCCATATGAACTTTAAAGTAGTTTTTTCCAATTCTGTGAAGAAAGTCATTGGTAGCTTCATGAGGATGGCATTGAATCTATAAATTACCTTGGGCAGTATGGCTATTTTCACGATATTGATTCTTCCTATTCATGAGCATGGAATGTTTTTCCATTTGTTTGTGTCCTCTTTTATTTCCTTGAGCAGTGGTTTGTAGCTCTCTTTGAAGAGGTCCGTCACATCCCTCGTAAGTTGGATTCCTAGGTATTTTATTGTCTTTGTAGCAATTGTGAATGGGAGTTCACTCATGATTTGGCTCTCTGATTGTCTGTTATTGATGTATAGGAGTGCTTGTGATTTTTGCACATTGATTTTGTATCTTGAGACTTTGCTGATGTTGCTTATCAGCTTAAGGAGATTTTGGGCTGAGATGATGGGGTTTTCTAAATATACAATCATGTCATCTGCAAGCAGGGACAATTTGACTTCCTCTTTTCCTAATTGAATACCCTTTATTTCTTTCTCTTGCCTGATTGCCCTGGCCAGAACTTCCAACACTATGTTGAATGGGAGTGGTGAGAGAGGGCATCCTTGTCTTGTGCTGGTTTTCAAAGAGAATGCTTCCAGTTTTTGCCCATTCAATGTGATATTGGCTGTGTGTTTGTCATAAATAGCTCTGATTATTTTGAGATACATTCCATCAATACCTAATTTATTGAGAGTTTTTGGCATGAAGGCTGTTGAATTTTGTCAAAGGCCTTTTCTGCATCTATTGAGATAATCATGTGGTTTTTGTCATTGGTTCTGTTTATGTGATGGATTATGTTTTTTGATTTGTGTATGTTGAACCAGCCTTGCATCCCAGGGATGAAGCTGACCTGATCATGGTGGATAACCTTTTTGATATGTTGCTGGATTCGGTTTCCCAGTATTTTATTGAGGATTTTCGCATCGATGTTTATCAGGGATATTGGTCTAAAGTTCTCTTTTTTTTGTTGTGTCTCTGCCAGGTTTTGATGTCAGGATGAAGTTGGCCTCATAAAATGAGTTAGGGAGGATTCCTTCTTTTTATTGATTGAAATAGTTTCAGAAGGAATGGTACCAGCTCCTCTTTGTACCTCTGGTAGAATTCGGTTGTGAATCTGTCTGGCCCTGAACTTTTTTTGATTGGTAGGCTTTTAATTATTGCCTCAATTTCAGAGCCTGTTATTGGTCTATTCAGAGGTTCAACTTCTTCCTGGTTTAGTCTTGGGAGGGTGTATGTGCCCAGGAGTTTATCCATTTCTTCTAGACTTTCTAGTTTATTTACGTAGAGGTGTTTATAGTATTCTCTGATGGTAGTTTGTATTTCTGTGGGATCGGAGGTGACATCCCCTTTATCATTTTTTATTGCGTCTATTTGATTCTTCTCTCTTTTCTTCTTTATTAGTCTTGCTAGCGGTCTATCAATTTTGTTGATCTTTTAAAAAACCAGCTCCTGGATTCATTGATCTTTTTGGAGGGATTTTTGTGTCTCTATCTCTTTCAGTTCTGCTCTGATCTTAGTTATTTCTTGTCTTCTGCTAGCCTTTGAATTTGTTTGCTCTTGCTTCTCTAGTTCTTTTAATTGTGATGTTAGGGTGTCAATTTTAGATCTTTCCTGCTTTCTCTTGTGGGCATTTAGTGCTATAAATTTCCCTCTACATACTGTTTTGAATGTGTCCCAGAGACTCTGGTACATTGTGTTTTTGTTCTCATTTGTTTCAAAGAACATCTTTATTTCTGCCTTCATTTCGTTATTTACCCAGTAGTCATTCAGGAGCAAGTCGTTCAGTTTCCATGTAGTTGTGCAGTTTTGAGTGAGTTTCTTAATCCTGAGTTCTAATTTGATTGCACTGTGGTCTGTCTGAGAGACAGTTTGTTGTGATTTCTGTTCTTTTACATTTGCTGAGGAAGACTTTACTTCCAATTATGTGGTCAATTTTAGAATAAGTGTGATGTGGTGCTGAGAAGAATGTATATTCTGTTGATTTGGCGTGGAGAGTTCTGTAGATGTCTATTAGGTCTGCTTGGTGCAGAGCTGAGTTCAAGTCCTGGATATCCTTGTTAACCTTCTGTCTCGTTAATCTGTCTGATATTGACAGCGGGATGTTAAAGTCTCCTATTATTATTGTGTGGGAGTCTAAGTCTCTTTGTAGGTCTCTAAGGACTTGCTTTCTGAATCTGGATGCTCGCATATTGGGTGCATATATATTTAGGATAGTTAGCTCTTCTCATTGAATTGATCCCTTTACCATTATGTAATGGCCTTCTTTGTCTCATTTGATCTTTGTTGATTTAAAGTATGTTTTATCAGAGAGTAGGATTGCAACCCCTGCTTTTTTTTTTTTGCTTTCCATTTGCTTGGTAGATCTTCCTCCATCCCTTTATTTTGAGCCTCTGTGCGTCTTTGCACATGAGATGGGTCTCCTGAATACAGCACACTGATGGGTCTTGACTCTATCTAATTTGCCAGTCTGTGTCTTTTAATTGGAGCATTTAGCCCATTTGCATTTAAGGGTAATATTGTTATGTGTGAATTTGATCCTGTCATTATGATGTTCGCTTGTTGTTTTGCCCATTAATTGATGCAGTTTCTTGATAGCATTGATGGTCTTTATAATTTGGCATGGTTTTGCAGTGGTTGGTACCAGTTGTTTCTTTCTATGTTTAGTGCTTCCTTCAAGAACTCTTGTAAGGCAGGCCTGGTGGTGACAAAATCTCTCAGCATTTGCTTGTCTGTAAAGGATTTCATTTGTCCTTCACTTATGAAGCTTAGTTTGGCTGGATATGAAATTCAGGGTTGAAAATTTTCTTTAAGAAAGTTGAATATTGGCCCCCACTCTTTTCTGGCTTGTAGGGTTTCTGCCGAAAGAACCACTGTTAGTCTGATGGGCTTCCCTTTGTGGGTAACTCGACCTTTCTCTGGCTGCCCTTAACGTTTTTTCCTTCATTTCAGCCGTGGTGAATCTGACAATTACATGTCTTGGGGTTGCTCTTCTCAAGGAGTATCTTTGTGGCATTCCCTGTATTTCCTGAATTTGAATGTTGGCCTGCCTTGCTAGCTTGGGGAAGTTCTCCTGGATAATATCCTGAAGAGTGTTTTTCAACTTGGTTCCATTCTCCCTATCACTTTCAGGTACACCAATCAAACATAGATTTGGTCTTTTCACATAGTCTCATATTTCTTGGAGGCTTTGTTCATTTCTTTTTACTCTTTTTTCTCTAACCATGTCTTCTTGCTTTATTTCATTAATTAATTTGATCTTCAATCACTGATACCCTTTCTTCCACTTGATCGAATCAGCTATTGAAGTTTATGCGTGTGTCACGAAGTTCTCATGCCATGGTTTTCAGCTCCAGCAGGTCATTTAAGGTCTTCTCTACACTGTTTATTCTAGTTAGCCATTCATCTAACCTTTTTTCAAGGTTTTTAGCTTCCTTGTGATGGGTTCGAACATGCTCCTTTAGCTTGGAGAAGTTTGTTATTACCGACCTTCTGAAGTCTACTTCTGTCAGCTCGTTAAAGTCATTCTTTGTCCAGCTTAGTTCAGTTGTTGGTAACGAGCTGCGATCCTTTGGAGAAGAGGCACTCTGATTTTTAGAATTTTCAGTTTTTCTGCTCTGGTTTCTCCCCATCTTTTTGGTTTTATCTACCTTTGGTCTTTAATGTTGGTGACCTACAGATGGGGTTTGGTGTAGACGTCCTTTTTGTTGATGTTGATGCTATTCCTTTCTGTTTGTTAGTTTTCCTTCTAATAGTTCCCTCAGCTGTAGGTCTGTTGGAGTTTGCTGGAGGTCCACTCCAGACCCTGTTTGCCTGGGTATCACCAGCGGAGGCTGCAGAACAGCAAATATTGCAGAACAGCAAGTATTGCTGCCTGATCCTTCCTCCAGAAGCTTCATCCCAGAGGGGCACCCACCTATACGAGGTGTCCATTGGCCCTTAATGGGAGGTGTCTCCCAGTTAGGCTACACGGAGGTCAGGGAGCCACTTGAAGAGGCAGTCTGTCCATTCTCAGAGCTCAGACGCCGTGTTGGGAGAACCACTGCACTCTTCATAGCTGTCAGACAGGGACTTTGAACTCTGCAGAAGTTGTCTGCTGCCTTTTGTTCAGCTAAGCCCTGTCCACTGAGGCAGAATCTGGAGGCAGCAGGCCTTGCTGAGCTGCGGTGGGCTCTGCCCAGTTCGAGCTTCCCAGCCACTTTGTTTACCTACTCAAGCCTCAGCAATGGCTGACGCCCCTGCCCCAGCCAGGCTGCCACCTTGCAGTTTGATCTCAGACTGCTGCGTTAGCAGTGAGAAAGGCTCCATGGGCGTGGGACCTGCCAAGCCAGGCACGGGAGAGTATCTCCTTGTTTGTTGGTTGCTAAGACCTTGGGAAAAGCACAGTATTTGGGTGAAAGTGTCCCATTTTTCCAGGTACAGTCTGTCACAGCTTCTTTTGGCTAGGAAAGGGAAATCCCCTGACCCCTTGGCTTCCTGGTTGAGGTGAAACCCCATCCTGCTTCAGCTCACCCTCCGTGGGCTGCATCCACTGTCCAACCAGTCCCAGTGAGATGAACCATGTATACCTCAGTTTGAAATGCGGATATCACCCGTCTTCTGCGTCCATCACGCTGGGAGCTGCAGACCAGAGCTGTTCCTATTTGGCCATCCTGTATTTTATTTTATTTTATTTTTTGAGACACGGTCTCGCTCTGTCACCCAGCTGGAGTGTAGTGTTGCAGTCATGGCTCACTGCAACCTCAACCTTCTGGGTTTAACCGATCCTTCCACCTCAGTGCTCCCGGTATCTGGGACCATGGGTTTGCACCACCATGCCTGGCTCATTTTTTTTTTTTTTTTTTTTTTTAGAGACGGGGTTTTGTCATTTTGCCCAGTTTGGTCTCAAAGTCTTGGACCCAAGTGATCCTTCTGCCTCAGCCTCCCAAAGTGCTGGGATTATAGGCATGAGCCACTGTGCCTGGCCCTAGTTCCATGATTTTAAATTCCACCTACATACTGATAACTCAGATTCTATCTCTAACCTGACCTCGTTCATAAACTCCAAGTTGGTCTCTCTTTGGACATCTGAAAGGGATCTCAGACTTAACACAGCCAAGTGGGTCTCTTGATGTCCAGCTCTTCCCTCTTTCTCTACATTGCACGACTGGAGCCATCTCATGCTTCAGCTTTTAGCTGACATGTATCTCCCCAGAGAAGCCTTGTCTGTCCACCCCACCCTATCCCTGTCCATTATCTGTTACATCATCCTATTTTATTTTTTGCAGAGCAGTTGTCAGTCACTCTGTTTTCTTTGGTTGTGTGTGTGTACATATATATATGTACATGTATATATTCTGTTTATGTCCCCTAGAAAAGTTTCTTGAGGGCAGAGACTTTGCCTTTGTTCACTGTTTTTTCTCCTTTTCTTAGAATGGTGGCCAGAGCATAGAGGTTAGTCAGTAACTATTTAACTCTGTTATCTTCTGCCAGAGTTGTAGATTCAAATTCTCACCTGTTTTTAGAAGATTTCTAAACCTTCTTAGCCTTGACTTCCTTAGTGCTAATGTTGCAGCTTTTGTAGTTCAGCAAGCGGGAGGAAATGGCACAATGTCTTTTTCTCCCCCGTTGCTCAGTGAGCGGGAGGGAGGGTTGCAGTGTAAGGATTCCGTTGGTGCTGCTTCACCAGCCAGAAATCTCTGTGGCTGCTGTGTCCTCTGCCTGGGGCCTCATTCCACCAAGCTCACTCCGCCCACTCAGCCTGGCAGGCTGTGCTTGGCTTGTGCCTTGGCCTGGATCCTGTGCCCACTGAGGGATCTGCACTCAGCCCGTGGCTCCACTGGGTGTGTTGCCAGCAGCTTCTGCATTGGGTGTTGTCGTCTAGATGAGGGGAATGTGGGTGGTGCCCAAAAACTCAGAGATGTCAGCAATGGCAGAGTCCCAAGGTGTGTTACAACTTTCACCCGGGGAGTCCCAAGATCTGACCTCCCAAGAAATGTTGCAGCTTTCTCTTGTTCCCGCCACCTGTAGCTTGGCGAACAGGGGCATGTTACAGCTCATTCGGTCCCACCATCCGCAGCTCAGTGAATGGGTGTTTGTTACAGGTTGGCCTATTCTGGGTTCTTGTCCCGTGACCAAGAGGAATAAGAGGAATAAGGTACATGGACACTGGAGAGTGAGTAGGGTGGAGAAGAATTTCATTGAGCGACAGAAAGAAAGCTGTCAGTGGAGAGGGGGCCCAAGAGTGATTAGCCCTCTGTGTGAGAGGGGACCCAAAAGAGGTTTGCCATCTGTGGGGTTGAGTCTGGGATTTTTATGGTCTCAGAATGGGGGAGTGCGTGCTGATTGGTTCACGGGTGGGCTTGGAAAAAGCACTATTTGATTGCCTAAAAGGTGTCGAGGAAGTTCTCACTCTGGTTGTGGACTCCACCTGGAACTGGCAGCTCAGTTTTCAGGCTTTAAACTGCCTTTGGCATGAAGGTTGGGTTTCACAGGGACCCATCCCTGTCTGCCTAGGAATTTGTCTGTCTCCAGTTGCTGTCACTAAGCCACACATTGCACTCTCTTGGATTCATTAAAAGGTCTTTCGGTTGTCTCAATCTCATATTGAGATTGAGATTGTTGACTCTATCTTCTTCCCCAAAGCCTTTTTTCCTCCCCACACCTTTAAAAATTTTTCATAAATATTTCCATCTACCCTGTGGTTCACCTCCTTTCTACCCTCTTTTCCAATATGCTATTACTTGTTCTTGCCTTCTTCATAGTTCCTGTGTCTTTCTCCTTTATCCAGCCATTATCTTGCTTCAGGCCCATTTTGCAAGCTCTTATCTGTCTCCACTCTGTCTAGGTGATGGTTTTTGGCTCCATAGCTTTAAATACCATCCACATTCAGATCATTCCTGAGAGTCTGTCTTCATCCTGACCACACTCTTGAACTCCAATTTGGTTGTGGGCTTCTACGATAACATACTGTCTGATTTTTATCTTACTTTTTGGCTAGACATTCTCAATCTCATTTTCTGGATCTTCATTCTCTACTAGACTCTATATTGCAGTGTCTAGGATTTTGTCCTTGACTCTCCTCTGTGTATCTTCCCAGCTTCCAGCTTTGGTCTGCTACCCTGATGCTCATCTTTGTCAAATACAATCAAGTCATGCACTGCTTTGCTTAAAGTTCCTCAGAGGCTCCCTGCTGCCTCTGAAGTCCAAGTTCTTTATCGTGGGCAAAGGCATTAAGAATGAGCCCCCTGTGTGTTTCCATTTCTGCCTCTCCTCTAAAGGATCTAGAAGACCGTTATCTCTCCTTGTGGCCCCTCAACACTGAAGGCTGGGCTTTTGCTCTTGCTATTTTGTCGGTGCACAGTTTTCTTTTCCCTTCCTTCTTACCTCCCCTGTAAACATTTGCTAATTTAAAAAGATGAGTCAGTGGCGCCCTTTTCAGGGAAGTCTTCCATGATACATTCAGGCAAGAGTAAGAAATTCCTTCTCTGTGTTCTCCTAGCAGTTTATTATCTTCATTATAATACTTGGTTCATTTATCCAACAGTTATTTATTGCTTGCTTGCTATATTCTGGAAACCATTCTAGGTGTTGGGATTAGAACAGTAAACAAGACAGATAAGGTCCTCATTTTCAAGGAGTCTACATCAGAGAGCGGAGGAAAGAGAAAAAAACAAGTAAACAGGCCAGGCGCAGTGGCTCACGCTTATAATCCCAGCACTTTGGGAGGCCGAGGCGGGTGGATCACGAGGTCAGCAGATCGAGACCACGGTGAAACCCCGTCTCTATTAAAAATACAAAAAATTAGCCGGGCGTGGTGGCGGGCGCCTGTAGTCCCAGCTACTCGGAGAGGCTGAGGCAGGAGAATGGCGTGAACCCGGGAGGCGGAGCTTGCAGTGAGCTGAGATTGCGCCACTGCACTCCAGCCTGGGTGACAGAGCGAGACTGCGTCTCAAAAAACAAACAAACAAAAAACAAGTAAACAAACTATATTATTTTAGATAGTGATTAATGGTACTAAGATAAAATAAAACCAGACAGTGTGGTAATATGATGGAGTGTGTGTGGTGTGGGGAGGGGGAATGGTTGTGACACTTGAGAGTGAGTGAGGTCCAGTTTGAGTTGAGACTTGAAAGATTAGAAGGAGCCAGCCATACAGAGATCTGTAAGAGGTACATTCTAGGCAAAAGGAAAAGTTAAGTGCAAAGGCCTTGGAGCTGGTGTGAGCTTGGCATGTTTAAGGAGCACATGCAGCCTAGTGAGCCAGGAGCATAATGAGCAGGGGAAGGAAGCAGTGCTGTCTGACATAAGACCCGAGAGGTAGACGGGGCCAGATCATGTAGGGCCTTACAGGTAAGATTTGTCAATTAGACGGGGCCAGAACATGTAGGGCCTTATAGGTAAGATTTGTCAATTAGATGGGGCCAGATCATGTAGGGCCTTATAGGTAAGATTTGTCAATTTTAAGTATAGCAGGAAGCCATTGGAAGAGTTTTATGTGAGGGAGTGACATGGAACTGATTCATGTCAAGAATTATTACTTTGGTTTATAATGAGGAGAATTCTAGGACAAGATTAACAGCAGAGACCAATTAGGAGTTGTTACTTAATGCAAATGACCACCGTTACCTACTGCAAACGAAAAATATTGGTACCTTGGATTACTGTGGTATTTGTAGTATCCATGGAGAGAAGTGGAGTGATGTGAGATGTATTTTGAATGACAAGACTTGCTGATGGGTTGAATGTGTTGGGCTTAGGAAAGGATGGAATCAGGAAAAGGACCCCTTGGTTTTTCTTGGGTAACTTTGTGGATGATGGTGCCATTTACCTACTGTGGATGACTAGTGGTGGTGGTGATGGTGATGATGAGGAAGTTCTATGGAGGAGGAATCAAAAGTTATTTTAAGTTGGATATGCTTCTTAAGACGTGAAAGTATGGATGACCAGGAGGAAGTTGGATATATGGTTAATGGTACTAAGATAAAATAAAGCAAGACAGTGTAGTAATATGATGGAGTGTGTGTTGTGTGGGGAGGGGGAATGGTTGTGACACTTGATAGTGAGTGAGGTCCAGTTTGAGTTGAGACTTGAAAGATTAGAAGGAGCTAGCCATACAGAGATCTGTCAGAGGTACATTCTAGGCAAAAGGAACAGTTAAGTGAAGGTCAAGGATGGAGATTGATGATTTGGGGAGTCACCAACTTACTCATGGTATTTGAAAGCTATAGGTCTGGATAAAATAACCTAGAGTCAGAGAATAGAAGAGGGCCAAGGGTGGGTCCTTGGACATTGTAGAGTTTAGAGGTCTGATAGAGGAGGAGAGGCGGGGAGGGAAGAAGAAGGAGTATAGATGATAGAAAGAGGAATGTTTCAAGAAGGAAATGAACTGTATCATGCTACTTTGAGTTCCAGTAAGATGGAGGCACATATGTGACCACTGGATTTGACTCCGGAGTTCACTGTGACCATGGTAAAAGCACCTTTAGGGTATTGAAGTGAGGAGAAGATGGATCTTAGTTCATTACTCTATTTAGCTGCTTATGTATCTGTCTCCTCTTCTATGTGCTAGTCCTTAGTTGATTTCTAGGGCTTAGCATATAAATAGATGGTGAATAAATGTTTGCCTGCAGGTTTGAGTTTTACAATGCAGTTTAAAGAATAATATACTGTTTTACCCTTATTTAGAATGCTTTTGTGCTATTGACCCTTGCCACTAGTTTGTGTCAGTTCAAGGAATATAATCATGTGACTAATAAAACGTGATGAGAAAGGCAAGTTCATGTTAGTAGAGGTTCTTAGTGCATGTTGAAGCCATCATGCTGTAGTGGAAAGGGCCATTCTTTGATTTGGAAGGCCTGTCTCAGGCTTTGGCTGTGCTATTTAGCCCTTGAGAAGGGAGCTGGGGGCAAGTTCCTTACAGTCTCTGGATCGCAGTTCCTTGGCTGTCATAAATGGACAATATTAACAAATTCCTCTTACAAGATTTTTGTGAGCAGCAAATGAATAAATGCAATGAACATCCTTTGTAAGTAAAAAGATACTCTGTAAGTGCAATTTTTAAAGAATAATTGGATTATCCATTTCATTACTAACTTATAAAGTACATTAGATCAGAGTGTCATGAAATTCATATTTAACTGTGGCATATAAATGGCAAGAAGTTCGGTGAGGACATAAGTCACTGGAAAATGTGATACTTCTTTTTTTTTTTTTTTTTGAGACAGAGTCTAACTTTGTCACCCAGGCTAGAGTGCAGTGGTGTGATTTCAGCTCACTGCAACCTCCACCTCCCGGGTTCAAGTGGTTGTCCTGCCTCAGCCTCCCGAGTAGCTGGCATTACAGGCGTGCGCCACCACGCTTAGCTAATTTTTGTATTTTTAGTAGAGATGGGGTTTCACCATGTTGGTCAGGTCTTGAAGTCCTGACCTCAGGTGATCCACCCTCCTTGGCCTCCCAAAGTGCTGAGATTACAGGCGTGAGCCACCGCACCCAACCAATGTGATACTTTTTAAGAAACATATAGGAAATTAATTTCCTTTGGCTGTGTTCTGTTGTCTTTCCCAGATAAATTTAATTGTTCTGTTAGAGCCAAAGAGTAGGCTCTTTTACTTCAAGATCTAGCAATCAAATCTAGCACTATAGTAGTCTGTTTACCCCCAGGGTTGTGTATGTATGAAGAAATAAAATGTAGTTAGTATTACTTGTGTATTTTTCTTTTTTTTAAAAAGTAATTAAGTAAATACATTGATTAACTCAGTTTGACACACTTTCTCATGGTGATTAGTTTTCTTTCTTTTGTTTTTAATCCATAGGAGATATCAAGATCCCTAGTAGATGCCTAAAACCGTGATATTTCTGAACCCTTCTATATACGTTTTTTTTTCCTGTACATACATAACCTATGATAAAGTTTAATTTATAAATTGGGCCAGTAAGAGAATAACAACAATAATTAATTAGAAAAAAGAACAATTATAAAAATATACTGTCATGGAAATTATGTGAATGTGGTCTCTCTCTCAAAATATCTTAATATTTTTGGACCACAGTTGACCATGGCTAACTGAAATTGCTGAAACTGCAGATAATGGGGGACTGCTGTACTCATTTTGTTTTTATTTCTAGGGTAAAAATCATGGTAAGAAACTCCGAAATTACTATGCAGCAAATAGCTGTCCTCCTCCTGCTAGAATGAGCAATGTGGTCGAGCCTGCAGCTACTCCAGTTGTTCCAGTCCCTCCACAGGTGAGACATGTGTGTCAGGGTGAAGCAGCATTAGGGTGGAAGCTGTAGTATGCACAAATGGTTATGGATGACATTTGTTGTCCATGTGTCCATTAGGGTACAGTTGGGAAAATAATCCTGAAAGATGCTACTTGGTACTTTTAACTCCTTGAACTACAGTGCTGGATTTAATGCAGGCTGTTGTTATATGAGTCTTTATACATTTCTTAAAATTCTGGGCTAAATGGGCTGGGTGAGGTCACTCACGCCTGTAATCCCAGCACTTTGGGAGGCTGAGACGGGCAAATCATGAGGTCAAGAGATCGAGACCATCCTGGCTAACACGGTGAAACCCTGTCCCAATTAAAAATACAGAAAATTAGCTGGGTGTGGTGGCAGGCACCTGTAGTCCCAGCTACTCGGGAGGCTGAGGCAGGAGAATGGTGTGAACCCGGGAGGCGGAGCTTGCAGTGAGACGAGATTGCACCACTGCACTCCAGCCTGGGCAACAGTGTGAGACTCTGTCTCAAAAAAAAAAAAAAAAAAAAAAAAAAAATCTGGGCTAAATGATCCTGAATGTCTAGGCTAACCCCAAAATGAAAAGAGAGATTTTCAAACATGTGTTCCTTTATTGCAGTTCATCCCATTTATTTCAGATTTTGTCTTCCAGTTGCAAAATTAGGTGTTTGAGATTGCTTATTACTTACCTCTATTCAGAGAGCCTGTGTAAACATGTTTTGGACCTTGCTATTATGAAACAGACTTGAAAACCAAGTTCTTTTGCTCTTTGGGAGATAGAACAGGTGATTTAGGCAAGATATTCCCGTACCTTAGTAGCCTCTGAAACATGGAGTCTACTCTTAATCTGTCTTTGAAGTGTTAGATGTCCATAAAACAATACAGTGGTCATAAATAATAATAGTTATAATTGAGTACATACCGTGCCAGGCACTGTGCTGAGCATGTTTCATACGTTGTTTCGGTCAGGGCTGGGACTACGATGAGGTGATGGATGCACTAAACTTGGGCATCAAATTTAAGAAGGAGCCAAAAAACTCAGTAATAAAGATAGATATTTAATACAATATTTTAGAAATGTAAAATTGATGTAAAATAGTGGTGAACAAAACATTAAAAACTTAAAATAAGTATTACGGATTTTCCTTTTGCTCCAGGCTGCAGTATGACTTGGCGTGGCACTGTTGTTACTGATTCTGAATGTAAAATTTTGGCATTTTATTCCTCCTTAATTTTTTGCATTAAATTTAATTTTTTAAGCTGGGTGTGGTGGCGTGTGCCTGTAGTCTCAGCTACTTGGGAGGCTGAGGCACAAGAATCACTTGAACCCGGGAGGTGGAGGTTGCAGTGAGCCAAGATTGTGCCACTGCATTCCAGTCTGGGTGACAGAGCGAGACTATCTCAAAAAAATAAAAAGAAAATTTAATTAAAAAAAATTCCATTAAAGTATTATTAATCTTGATTACTGAGTTTTTTTAATGCTCCATTAAATTCTGAGCCCAAGGCAAGTGTCTCACTTGCTTCATTTTAGTCCCAGGCCCTGACCTCATTTAATGCTTGCAACAACTTAGAGGTATTGGCCATATTACTCAAATTGGTTTCCATAGGTCAGCAGTTTCAGCCTCACTCGAAGTTTATTAGAAGCTTAGATGAGCTAAGTAACTTTCTATGGTGTTACATGTTTTGTAAAGTGGTGGAGCAAGAATTTCTTTTTTTTTTTTAATTTTTTATATTTTTTTGAGATGGAGTTTTGCTCTTGTTGCCCAGGCTGGAGTGCAATGGTGCAATCTCGGCTCACTGCAACCTCCGCCTCTTGGGTTCAAGCAATTCTCTTGCCTCAGCCTCCTGAGTAGCTGGGGTTACAGGTGCCTGCCACCACACCCCGCAAATTTTTGTTATTTTAGTAGAGACACGGTTTTGTCATGTTGGCCAGGCTGGTCTCGAACTCCTGACTTCAGGTGATCCACCTACCTTGGCCTCCCAAAGTGCTGGGACTACAGGCATGAGCCACCGTGCCCGGCCCAAGAATTTCTTTTGATCTTAGACCTTTGCTTCTAACCAGCTTGTATCATTTTACTTTTCTGAGTGTTAGTTTTTAGTATTTAAAAGTGTGGGTAGCAATTCTGGCTGTTCTTCCTTCTCATGGATTTGTGGGGAAAATGAGATATATAAAAAACCAAATCAGAGAAGAAGAAGATACCCAGAGAGATCTTCAAGCTGCATAGTTTTCCTGTCACTGGTTTCTGAAGGCTGCTCTAGAATAGCTGCCCCCAGTGGGGGCTGTTTTCAGTGGGCTCCACCCTCCTGGGCAGGCAGCCTAAGCCTTTCTTCAGAGCATACCCCAGAAAAAACTTCCCTTCCAAGTGAAATGATGCTATTTTCTGCAACTGTTCCTGATATATATGGTTTCCAGAATCTTTATCATGTACTATATTATTCTCTTCTGGCCAAAACCTGGTGTGTCATTTTTTTTGTTAACCTAATATTTACTGAGTGCCTACTATCTTCTGGGCACTCTGTTAGGCTCTCTTTAACATGTTATTCCACAAACTGAATACAATTATCTGGATTTGCTACTCATTTTTAATTTTTTCCTGATTATATCCGTAGCTAGTTTGTAGACTCTTTGTGGACAGGGGCTCTTTTTAAAAAAATATATGATTATCCCTTCTGGACTAGACAGCAACCCTAATAAAGAGTTAACAGTCACTAAATGCTTGTTGATGGATTCTGCAGACTTTACTCATTCCTGTAATGTGATTTTAGGCCTTACCTATTTTACCCATGACTTACTGTCCTAAATCTAAGGTTTTTAAACTCTTTAAAAAAATGTCTTGAGTGGCGACAGCAACTAGCCATTTACTAATTTGGTACGTAAGTGATTATATGCAAAACCATGATTAAGTATCTCCCAGCCTTTTTGTTTTTCTGGAATGAATTATTTTCTTGATGAAGCTTAATGCTTGTGGTCATGCCATATCCTTTGGTTGTTTTTCAGCTCTTAGAAAGACCTTTGAGGAGAAGGAGGAAGCTCCGTATTTTTTTTAACCTTGTTTCTTCTTGTGTCTTTGATGTCAGATGGGCTCCTTTAAGCCAGGAGGCCGAGTGATCCTGGCCACAGAGAATGATTACTGTAAGCTCTGTGATGCCTCCTTCAGTTCCCCAGCTGTGGCTCAGGCTCACTATCAAGGGAAGAATCATGCCAAGAGGCTGCGGCTGGCGGAAGCTCAGAGTAACTCATTCTCGTAGGTATTGCCATTTTCTCTGAGGCCAAAGTGTTATGTGAGATTGACTGTCTTTAAAGAAAAAGAGTAGAAAGGGATTCTTGTTTAGAAGACTCACTCTTTTTTAAACTTCTTTTCTCCAGGGAATCCTCAGAGCTGGGTCAACGGCGGGCCAGGAAAGAAGGGAATGAGTTTAAGATGATGCCTAACAGGAGAAACATGTATACAGTACAGAATAATTCAGGTATCTTGTCTGTTTCCACATCCCTTGGGTACATTCTGTACGTGGTCTCCTTTGTTTTTATTTCTTTTAATGATATTAGATAGCCCTGAGAATTTGGAGTTAGTCAGTGTTTTATTGAATTAGTCTAGTGGTGGCCTTTCAGGCTGGTGTGTATTTCAGGTCTCATTTATTTACTGTATTATTGTAAATAATAAATATTTATTTTGGTTTTACACTATAGTCTGTGCTTTAGGATCTCTTATCATTGTCCCTTTATGTTTGTTTATATTTGCCAGCTGAGAAATGTAAAAGACATGATAAAAATGTGCTACTTGGTTTAAAGTTGTACCATGTTAAAAAAAAAAAAGATTCTAAAGCAGTGTTTTTTAACCAGGCTAGTGAAACAGAATCACCCAAGGAGTCTTTACAAAATACCTGAACCATGACTTAGAGATTTTCAATGAGTAAATTTGGAGCAGGACCCAGACATATGCGTGTTTTGAAAATGCTTGCTTGATGCTTCTGATATACACATTTAGTTCACAAACACTGATTTATAGGAATAAATTCTGCATTTTCTGCTTGTCTTCAGTAGGGAGAGTGGGCTGAGTAGTCCCTCACCCTCTCCTCTACTTCAGCCTCTGATTCATGCACATGCCAGCAGAGGTCATTTACTTGAACAGTGAAACAAATAGAAAACAGAGCTAACTGAAAAGCCAGAGAAGCCGACTAAAAAAAGGACATATAGAAAGCACAATTCAGGCCAGGTGCCCGTGGCTCATGCCTGTAATCCCAGCACTTTGGGAGGCTGAGGTAGGTGGATCACCTGAGGTCAGGAGTTCGAGACCAGCCTGGCCAACATGATGAAACTCCGTGTCTACTGAAAATACAAAATTAGCTGGGCATGGTGGCATGCACCTGTAATCCCAGCTACTTGGGAGGCTGAGGCAGGAGAATCGCTTGAACCTGGGAGGTGGAGGCTACAATGAGCTGAGATTACACCACTGCACTCCAGTCTGGGTGACAGAGTAAGACTCTGTCTCAAAAAAAAAAAGGCACAATTCATTATGATTAATAAAAATCTAAACATATATTAGTAATTATAATAAATGTAAAATTACCAAAGTCCAAAAAATGTTAAATTGGATGAAAGAAATCCATCTGAAATGAAAGAAGCTGGGATAGCTGTATTAATATCAGGAAAATAAATTTTAGGATAGATTATGTTCTCTGACCAGAGTCCAATGAAATGAGATGTCAACAACAAAAATAGAAAAGCAAACAAATTTTCCATTTGTTTGGGAATTTAAAAACACTTCTAAATAACTGATGGTTCAAAGAAACAATTATACTGGAAATTAAAAATTCTTACAACAAAAAAGTAATGAAAATATATTAACACTTGCAGGATGCAGAGAAAGCAGTATTTTGAGAAAAGTATTACATATATATTATTATAGTGGAAGTGAAAAGCAGAAAGTTAACGAACTAAGGGTCCAGCTTATGAGGTCAGTAATGTAAAAAGAAGAAAATGAAATGATCAGTAAAGTCACCAACACTTTTGCAGATTTCATTCTAGTCTCTTCATATATATGACTTCTTTAAAATAGAAATGGGATCCTAGTTTGGGATATTCATAGTTTACTTAATAGCATAAGAGTTTTCTATAGCATTATTATATTTAGCAACTGCATAGTTTTCCATTGCCTTCATTACCATATTTTCTTTAATCCTATTTTTGAATCTCTCCTTCTCCCTAAATTTTTGCTTTTATAATCACTGCTGAGATAAACATATTGCTATTAAATCTCAGTGTGAAAATTCTTAATATTTTCTTAGGATAATTCTTACAAGTAGAATTTTTAGATTAAAGGGGTAGCATAAGCATAAGACTTCTGATATAATGCTTGGAAATTAAAGTATTTTTAAAAGTGTATTCACTTTTTTACAGACACAGCCATTTGGAATTTGGGTTTGGCTCTACAGCAATTTTTCTGACAATAGTTGGAGGAATCATTTTATCTTTTTTAGATCGAACCTGTGTAAAATTGTAATTTTAAAAATCCATTAACTTCACATTCACTTAAAGCTAAGAATCTGTGAATTTTATAATTTGAACTTAGAATTACAAATTACAGTGATGATTGGTCAGGTTGTCATTCACTTAATGAATATTTTGAATATGTGATTTTTATCTCTTGCTTTAGCAGGTCCTTACTTCAATCCCCGCTCTCGGCAGAGAATTCCACGTGATCTGGCTATGTGTGTTACTCCAAGTGGCCAGTTTTACTGCTCAATGTGTAATGTTGGAGCTGGCGAAGAGATGGAATTCCGGCAGCATTTAGAGAGCAAGCAACATAAGAGCAAGGTGTCTGAACAGCGGTACAGGAATGAGATGGAGAATCTGGGATATGTATAGTGATTATCATATTACGATAGAGCAGCGTGTCCTGCCTGTTGTTTGCCTTTTGTCAACTTGCCCTGCTTTGTGGTCCTTTTGATATGAGTACATTCCTCTCCTTAATGTTAATACATGTAACCCTCAGTGGTACCATGAGATGTCAAAACCTGGGGGCCCGGGGGCGGGGCGGGGGGAGGCGGGTGTGAAGAATGTGCTTCTTAGGTCATAACGCTTTTGCAGGGTCAATTGTGTTGAGCTGCTCATAGCATGTGACCTACCTACCCCATCAGAAATAACTTTTTATCTTGCTCAAGTTCTGGTCAACTAGTAGCCTGACTGCTTAGAACTTTGACTATTTAAAAGTTTCATTTTCTTTTGCAATTTTAGTTTTATGTACTGTTAAAGAATTGTATTGAATTCGTTTTAGATCACAGTAAAAATAGGTTGGCAGAGATTTCAGTTTCCCAGGGCTTAACCAGATTGGCCACCTCAATGCATTGTCAGTAGAATACATTATTAGAAACTGTTAAGGTCTTTCCTGGGACATTTTTTTTCTGCCATTTTCTTTTGCAATTGTAGTTTTATGTACTGGTAAAGAATTGTATTGAATTCTTTTTAGATCAAAGTAAAAATAGGTCAGCAGGGATTTCAGTTTCCCAGGGCTTAACCAGAACCTCCACCTCAATGCATTGTCAGTAGGATACATTATTAGAAACTGTTAGGGTCTTTCCCAGGACACTTTTTTTTCCTGTATCATGTCTCCCCATCATTGAAATGCAAGTTTTTTTGAATTCAAATACTCCCAATGAGCTTGTATACTTCCAAACAACTAAACTTGATTTCCAGTTGTGGATTTCACACATGTAATTGCTGCCTTCTTCCCTCTTCTTTTTTCCCCCCTAGTTGAATCAGCTTGTCTAACAAGCCCATTTTTGTGCCCCAGCTGTGCTGTGGGTTTTCCAAGCCTCATATTTGAATATTCAATGAGTTTAAGATGGATATGATTTTAAAAAATATATTTTCCAGCAGATTTTAGGAAACAAAGGTGTGTTTGATTTTCCAATTTAGAGTTACTTCTTCATTGATAGTAACATGCGCTTATATCATGATCTAAACCATAAGTTCAGATTGCTTGATATTTTGTTTTGCCAGACTTTTTTGGTAATCTGATTCTTACACTTTACTTACATTTTCCTCTGTCTTGCCAGTCTGGTGGCCATCCTGAAAAATATCACCACCTGCTGTTTTATACACAGAGAGGAATTTTTTAAAAAGCAAATAAAGTTTCACTATCTTCGTTTCCAGTAGAAATATACACGAACTATGGTTTTATTCTTTGTAATTTGGCTTTCTTGAAGATACTAACAAGTATATGATAGATCACTTTGGCATCTGCTAATTATATCAGTATTATTATTTTTGTTTTTTTGCGTTTAAAATAAGAAGCTGTATGAACCCAGGAGGTGGAGGTTGCAGTGAGCCAAGATCATGCCACTGCACTCCAGCCTGGGCGACAGAGCAAGACTCCATCTCAAAAAAAAAAAAAAAAAAAAAAAAGCTGTAATGTATATCCAGATTAACTAATGAAGTGCTCTGTGAATATTCATTAACTACATTTCATCTATTTACTATATTTTATATGGGTAAGACCAGTGGTCATCCATATTTCTTTTGAAAGGCCACTTGATCAGGAAATTTGTATTTTAAGCAGTATATTTGCACAATGGTCAGTTCACATTTGGTTGCTTGTATTACTAATTAGAGATAAAACTTCTATTTTTTCTTGGGAATTCTTGTAGGCAAATAGATGAGGGAAGGCAAATTACAATCATTCTTTTTCTGTAATACTTTGGGACAATTTTTAAACAACTCAGACCCATGTTTAAAAACGAGTTTTGTGTGATTAACCCTTGTGTGGTATCCAGTTACTGTCTTCTGTTGAAGTGGTGGTTCTTTGAGAAGTAGAATTATTTTGTAACTTTTTTTCTCCCAGAAACAGAAGAATCAAATGCTAGTCTGTTAGGATTCTGTCTAGACCTGTGATTCTTAGTATAATCCTTTTATTTTATTTTTTTTGCAGTAATCTATAAAGTAGAGTTGCTTAGTTTTGAGCAATTTAGGGCTTTTCTTATTGGCCAGTAGGTTATTCATTTTGCTGCTAAGTATAATTTTTTGGTTAATTTTAACATTATAGTGCTGGCCACTTGGTTCTATGATTACCCAAAAATCTAGTTTTTTTCCTCTGTAGGTAGATGTGTGTGTATGCACACCCACACACACAATGCACATATATGTTGCCATAGAGAGGTATTTCAACCCTTATTTCAAATAACAGTAGAAGAAACGAACATGAATTTATATTTTTTAAAAATGGCATTCATCCACTTTGTTTTCCATTGGAAATAGTTTTAAAAGAATGGTTCCCCTTGCTCTCTCCACTTAAGAATTTCATTATATACATAGAAAAAGCAGCAGACTTAAGGGCTTGATGTTTTTTCAGGCCTTGTGTATTCAGGTTTCCAGTTTCCCAGTGCCCTTAATGGATGTTATGAATGCATAAACGCATTTTCTTTTTAAGAAAGAAGTTAGATTTATAGTGTTATTTCTTACTTGCTATATTTCTTTGCACTAAAAAAGAGCTATGTGTTTGTTTTATATGACACTTTAGTACCGTATTGCCTACAATAACTCAATTTGCTCCTTAATTTCCAAACTCTGGGAAGTTGATAAGTAACTTCCATGATCACTTGTAAAAGTTACATGCACATCTGAAAAAAAAATCACAAATCTCTAAGACAGTAGGTTGTGTTTTGAGCTTGTTACCTTGCAGTATTCTTCTCTGTTCCATAGGTGAAAACAAAGGGTGACAGAGGTTATCAGGCAGGAAATGCCTAAATAGATACATCTCTGCATGGTACAATTTCTCATATTCATGTATTCCATAGACAGTGTTTTTTCTCTGTTTAAGCAGACTGTTGTTTCTTCTGAGTCAGTGATTTGTGATCTTCGTTGGTTTCCTTTTGTGAAGCTCAGTCTGTCTCTGTAACATACTTAGGAATTACGTTAGTATCTTTTTCTATGCTGTCTTCAAGGATGGACAGAGGCCTCAACAACAACAACAACAAAAATTAGAAAAAAAACATACTTAGATTTCAGTAATCATCCATAGGAACTCATAGCATCAGTCTCTTTTCTCTGTGAATAATATCTTTGTGTCAGTTGTCATAAAAAATCAACGTTAGAAGATGACAATTAGAATTCTTAGGTATTGAGGGTAAGAAGTTGTAAAGAAAGAAAATTCATGTTTCAATTAAAAGATTGAATTGCATATACCTTTGAAGTGGCTTTGTAAAAAAAAGTTCAGTTACCAAACTGAGTGTGCCCTGTAATCCTTTTGAGTACACTGAAGATGCTTTGAAAATACTTTGTTGGTCTTGACTTTGTACATCATGTCCTGCAACTTGTAAATATGTGCATGTTGTTTATGTTTGTCTGCCTGTCTCTTATTGTACTAAATTCTGCAAGGTGAATAATTTTTTTATACCATTGATTTGGGAAAAGTTCCTCCTCCAACTCTTCCTCACTATTCACCTTTTAATTAGTTGGTAAACTTAGAAAACCAGTTAGGATTTTTGAAGCCCTGAGTTTAAAAGAAGAATCATGACTATTTGACATCATCCTTACATTCCCCTGACTTAAAAAGCTAACAAGAAGCATGAGATCTTCCACCTCGTTTTAGAAAGCTTTTCTGCAGAACTATATGCTTGCTTATAGCTGCCTATCTACGGTTTGAACAGGGAGAAAGGGAGGTATGTATGTCTGGTTACATCTTCCTTCACTCCTGAATTGGCTGGGACAGCAAGCAACAACAGTTTGAGGTCCAGTGACCTATGTAAAATGAGTGTCGTTTGTGTCAGGGGACACATGTAACTGTGCGACATGGTATTTTCTACAGAGAGGGCCAGGAAGGGTGGTTTTGGAACCTAACCTACTTTGTGTCTTCGTTGTCAGAACTTAGGTTGGAAATGCCCTCTAAAGAACTTGGTGAGGCATATACCAGGACAATAGAGCTGCTTTAGAAGGAAATTGAGACATGTTTTGTCAGGACAGATAAAAGTTTAATGCAGGTTTTTGAACAGATGTTTTAAACAAAAATTCGACCTTACCAACTATTTTTTTCTTCTAGCCAAATCATTGTACAGGAGTTTCTTATAAGATAAAAAGTGTTTTGTTATTGTTTTTGCTTTCTTGGCAGGGGAGAACCCCTACCATTGTGAGCTGTTACTGTCACTCTGGCTGAATGGACAAATAGCTGTGTAAATAGCTTCTCATAAAACATTTCTACTGATAGCTGTTTGACTTTTTCTTCCCATTATGAATGGGAGGAACATTTGTAAACTTCCTTTCTGGGTAGCTACCAAAAAACGTACTGGCTTATGGTCCCATGTGACCTTGTCTCCGTTAAGCCCAGAATCTGAGTGCCTTTAGCAAGTGTTAGCATTTCACAGAGAGAAGAGATGACAGAATTATTGCTATTAATCACCATTCATAAATAGGAGCTTGGAATAACAAAGGTCTGTGTGAATTCTGTTCTACATCTTTTTTTCCCTTAATGAAATCTCTATTTGATATCAAGTAAAGCTGTTGTCATTATTGACCAGAAACCATACATTCTGAAAATGAATCCAGTTGTCCCAAGCTGGCAGCAGTCAGAGATCATTTTTTACCTTGATCTGTGTTGCATTTGTACTTAGTGAATGGCAGTGTGGTCGACTGGAAGAGCTTGACCCTGATGTTTGGAAAAATTCTTTATTCTAGTGGTCATTTTCAAACTTGTCTTCTGTAGAGAGGGTAAAAATTATGTATTTGCAACTAAAGTGAAGAGACTGACACAGTAATTATTAATTGTGTTAGTTCATTTCTATATTAAATGAAGCATCTTCACAAATCAGGTTTGAGGCCATTCAAAGCAAAATTTTCCCTAGTTTAATTAATTTAAAATTTTAAATTGCCTGACTACTTAGAATCTTAGAAACACACTGCTAGACTAATTTTATTATAGAAACGTTAACATGTTCCTCAACATTTTCTCAAGAAGATTTTCAGACATATATCAAAGTTGAAAAAACTTTGCAGTATAACCACTGCTAGATTCTGCCATCAACATTTGACTATACTTGTATTGCCACATATCTGTTCATATCTCCGTCCCTCTTTTCATCCATCAATCCATCGGATTTTTTTTTTAAAGAACATTCCAAAGTAAGTTTTAGGCAATACACTGCCCTAAATTCTTAGCATGGGTGTCATTAATTAAGGTTTAGTATTCGTTTAAATATCTATTTTGAAAGTGGTGTATGAAGTTGATAATCTGAGCCAATTAACATCCTTTTTTTTTTTTTCCTCCTGTGGACTTTTGTCTTCCAGTTTCTCTTCTTGTGTGTGCTTTCAAACACACGTTTATTTTAGAATTGGTCATTTTTAAGTGCTTGTCATAAACTTTAAAGTTTCAATATAATTTTTCATTTCCCCACTTCTGATGATGTATTTTTGGCAAACTATGCAGCTTCTTCAAAAAACTGTAAATTACTGATTGGGGTTTATGAAATCAGCGAATACCTCATTTCAATCTGTTGCTGCTTTTCTCCCTCTTGTCACTTCTCCTTTCACTACTTTCAGCTGCTCTACCAGAAGGTAGAGGGGAGTAAAGGGTCAAACCCCTATATAATTAGCTGTTTTAAACAACTCTAGGAGAACAGATTAAGTAGCTTAGTAAGTTGAAATTATTAATTTTTCTAAAGAATTTGATTTGAATTCCTTGAGAATTATAATTATCCACACTTCCTCCAGCTATAATTAGCAGAATCAAAAATGATTGTACTGTACAATGAGTTGTTGAAATTGTAAGCCTTAGTAACCATCTTTAGCTTTACTGTAGTCGTGTTTAGAAAACTTTTTTTTTACATATGCCTTTATTTTTATGCCCACCTTTTGTGGATAAAATTCTTTAGATAAAATCTAAAGAATTTAAGTGACTTTCTCCAGGTCATGAAGATTCAATGGGTAGAATTGAATCAGAATTGAAATGTTCCGGATTCATATTCTTGTGTGTGTTTGATAAAATTCATGGCTTCCAAAGTAACTGAACACTTCCTTTGGGCCCTTGAAGGGAAAATACATATTTTTACTAATTACACTTTTGTTTTTGGACATTTGGCAGTTCTTTGAACTTAAAGATATTCTCATGGCTATAGTTCCAAATTAAGCCCAATGCAGTTGCTAAAAATCTTGCTGCACTGTTGAATACTAATAATGCAACATTTATCGGATTTTTTTGCATTTTGATGACCTTCATGATTCATTTATAAGTCTTTGTAAGTGCTTAAGTGACCCCCTCACTAGTGAAAATAATAAATGTTCTATATCATTTATTATTATTTGTGTATTCTCTACATGATATATTTTTTTAAGGAAAAGTAACTCCACATGTCAGAATGAGTGATATCCTAGGGCAAAGCGCATGTAGAGCAGTTTATTTCTACTCTGCAAATATGGCATGTACAGTAACAAAACTCTTTTGGAGTGGCTGGTCATTGTTTTGCCCTCTTTTGGTACCTGAGTACCTTTCTGGGGTTTTGTAAATCGTGTGTCATTTGTAAGAATTTCACGTTAACTCTGCGTTACTTGGTGTTCACCTGTGGTATCCTTGACTGACCATAATGAGTTAGTTTGGGTGTGATGGGTCTGCTTGGAAATGCCTTACTGGAGTATGTCAGATCCTGCTTTAAAGCATTCCATATATCTGCTGGGACAATAAGTTGCTTCTCCTTGGATATATGCTCTAGATTCAGAAGCAAAACTGATTTTGCTTTCACCATTAAGGTTGCATTTTAATGCAGTTATTGTTTTAAATTAGAGAATAAAATGTAAAACCAAGGGAGGCTTTAGAACCCTTCATTGAATGGCATGGCAAACTTTTAAAACTGCTTTTGCTATTTCACTAGAACTATCTTTGGTAAAGGATATAGCTAAAAAATGTGAGCCCAAACTGTGTGTAATTAGGGTTTTTTATTAACGTTTTCTCTAAATGTCATACAGGGGCTTAAGATCTGTGTATGCTGTTGGGTCAGAGTGCCAGTCACTGCTTTGGAAGTCTGTGTTCTGGGGCTACAGAATGACAAACGTGTCATGGGATTAAAACCAATCAACTGTGAATTGTGAAATTGAAACTACTCTTTCGGTTTTATTTTCTTTAGCATATTGAGTATAGAAATCTGAAACTTATTTAAAATTTATACTGCTTTTGTTGATGGCTCATTTTGGCTGTGTATCCTCACTTATGTACTGATTTCTGATAAAGGCTTGACATTATTATAACAGGCATTTTGTGTTCCAGTTTAATAAAACGGTTTCTGAGTCTTGTCTGAAAATTGTTTGGTTATGAGTTGAAGATCAAGGGAAGAAGGTAAATTGTCATCACTGAGACGTTATTTTGATGCCGATTCTCGATGACTGTGGGTTCCCCATTCATCAGTCTGCACACAGTCTGCCGTGGTCTTCTGGAAATCATGCAAAGTACTGTAAGCTTTTAGGTTGGCAGTAGAATCAACCTAGCTGCTCACACTGCCTGTTCTCCCCATCACTGGAGTTAGCCTGGGACTGGAGTGAGTTCTCAATTTTGTTGATAGATATTAATATTTATTTTTCCTTCAATTTTTAAGAAAGTTGGCCTTAGTACCATAAACACTGCTGAAAATAAACACATTATTAAAAAGCATGTACCCATTAATCTTTTGGGGGTGTTTTACATGTAAAATACTCTTACAAATATAATCAATTTATATATGCAATATAATTGAGATGTGTTGCTTTAAACAGCCTGGTTTTCTGTATACAGTGTACTTTTGAATTTAAATGCTCACTTAAAAGAGTAGATTATAGGCTGTAAGATGCTGTTATGCTTTGATTAATCAGGATGCAAGACACATACCCTTACTGTTGTGGGAAAAATTCTTCGGTCTGCACACACAAAAAATGTTTCTGAATGAAGTGAATAGATCACATTGAATCTGTGTGTTGTAAAGTACTCAAGGCATCAGCACATTTTATTAAATCATCTCCAGGAGATTCTTAGCTTAAAAAAAGCCATGATAATATGCACCAAAAAAGTCTTAAATGATTTCAGATTTTCAGACTTTTTAAAGGCATTTCTGAGGCTTATTCATTGGCTGAAAATCTATTCAAGATCAAATGCTGGGTGTTATCCTTTATAATTTCTTAAAAGGCTACTGATAAAGTTTCTCAGTCTATGATAAATTGATATAGGATTATAAAGATCAGAAATAGATCTTTTTATGATGAGTTTTAAGATTTTTATCATCTGAGTTGAGGCTTAAACCACCAAGTTTTATTCTTAATTGTGGGATCTTCATAACTTGAAAATTAAGAATTACAAAAAGATGAAGACAGTTAACTATTGTGTAATATGAATATTATTTTAAAGGGATCTGATTATAAGTTCTTACCAAAAAAAAAAATTCCCTAAAAATACATTTCATGGTTTTTATCTTCAAGTCTGTGTGTGTATGTGTGTATATATATTTAGGGGGAATGTATTCTAGGAGGGAGTCTATGGAAACATGTTTAAGATGATCAAATGCTAGTAATGAAGTGTGTCCAAAAGAACAGATGTAAGTTTGCCACTGGAAGAAATACACTCCACCATAGGCAGTCTATAACTTATGCTTGGCATTTTGGATAAATCTTTATGTAATTAGAGCTTCAAATGTGTTTTGGCTGGAAGTTGTCCCTCTAGACAGGAACAAGATGTCTTTCATATTAACTTCAATTTTTCATCTTTGCTGATGCCAGAGGCACCTCTCTAACCCTGTTTTCTAGAAATCCTTACTAGGTTATGGACTTTGACCAACGGTATCTAGTGCCACCTTGTGGACTCTGTAGATTTTACAGTTAGTTTGTGGTTGGTGAACTAAGTTTAAAGCAGGATGTTTGGTTGAAAACCACCTTGTGGAGGATGAGTTTTTATCTGTAGTTAAAACAAAGAAGTCATATCTTTAAGAGATACTGAGGACTGTTTTTACAGCTTAAGCTGCTAAAGGATGACAGAGTGGGAAAGTGTTGAATTGGAAATCAGGATCCATATATATGTATGTATAGATATATATGCACAGGCATGTGTGAATGTCTCGTTTTTTGTGATTATTTAAAAACGTCTATTTTGTTTTAAAAAAATCTGTTCTCTACATATTCGGTTATGTGAACAACAACAAACATGGAAATTAAAATAATGGTCAATGAAAGCCCCAACCAGGAAGTAAAGGACTAGAAAAATCTTTCATCAAAGAAGACTTGAAAATTTAAAAACTCAATTACATACAGGGGCAAATGTTACCAAACATGGAAATCTTGCTGACATAAAAATTAAACTATAAAATAAAAACGTTTTCCCAAACATAGTTTATTTCTGGGGAAAGCGTAATACTTTCTGTTTTAATAAGAGCAATGAAGAAAGAGACTTTTTTTAAAAAGTATTTTTATTAAATATTTCAAACATTCAGAAAAAGTACATATTGGGTAACTGGTCTCAGTTCTGTCACCAGTGTGTTCCTTGGCTAGTCACTTGACCTTTTGAAATTCAGATCCCCATAATTGGGGCATTAGGGGTGGATCTAGTTATTCGTTATTCCTCTCTTTCAGTACTATGGATAATTTAGAAGATTGCTGTTTTCAAAAAGAATTTTTTTTTTTTTTTTGGAATACGTAAGTCCTGAACTCCATGCTGCCATATCCCCCTGCCAAGCGGCAATTGATCGCGGTTAGCAGGTTCTTGAGTCTTTTCCAGATAGTCTATGTAATGTGAATGCAGGCACTCCATCTCTGCTGTTCATCACCTTGGGGTGTGTGTGTGTGTGTGTGTGACCTTGGCAAGCACTCCATACCAGCACATGTGGATCTATTTCATTGTTTTTCATTCTGTGGTGTTTCCTTGTATGATTTCTAAAATTTCTGTTATTGATCCTCTATTGATGGACATTTATGTAATAAGTAAAAAACCCTTAAAAATTGTAAAATATATAAAATTTACCATTTTAACCATTTTTTAGTGTACAGTTTGGTGGCATTAAGTCCATTCACTTTGTTGTACAATCATAATCACTCTCCATCTCCAGAAATTTTTTGTCTTCCCGAACTGAAATTTCACCCATTAAACAATAACTCTACATTCCTCTTCCCCAGTCCCTGGCAACCACCATTCTACTTTCTGTCTCTATGATTTTGACTACTTGAGGTACCTCAGATAAGTGGAATCATACAACAATTGTCCTTTTGTGCCCGGCTTATTTCACTTGGCATAATGTCCTCAAGGCTCATCCGTGTTGTAGTATGTATCAGAATTTCCTTCATTTTTTAAAAATTATTTTAAATTATGGATACATAATATTGTACATATTTATGGGGTACATGTGATATTTTGATACAAGCATTCAATGTGTAATGATAAAATCAGAGTAACTGGGGTGTCTTATCACCTCAGGCATTTATCAACTTTCCTTCCTTTTTAAGGCTGAATAATATCCCATTGCATGTATCGATGACATTTTGTTTATTCATCACTGATGGACACTTATGTTGCTTCCACCTTTTAGCTATTGTAAATAATGCTACTGTGACCATAGGTGTACATAGCTGAAGACTTGGAAAATTATAAATTATTTTATATATGCAAAGTGTATAAAAGTTTAATTTTTTTTCACTGAAGCTTTGATAATTTGAGTCTGTAAAACAAACTGACCATAGATTAACAGGAAAAAAGGCATACAGATGTATTAATATACATATGGGCATGGGAGTCATACAAAATATGAAAAACTCAAAGAAATGTCCAGACAGCTGATGCTGTAAACCAAAAAGTATCTGAGACAGGTCTCAATCAATTGAGAGTTATTTTGCCAATGTTGATGATACACCCAGGAAAAAAAGACAGTAGCCACAATAGAATCTGTGGCCCACACTTTTTTCCAAAGAGGATTTTGAGTGCTTCCATATTTAAGGGGGAAAACGTGGGCAGGAGAGAAAAGAAGTGTAGATGAAAGAGGCAAGGAGTTGCAATCTTTTGAAGGTTTCATCAGCGTTCAGTGGATCCACATTTTACATGTGAAAGGAGAGAGTAGAAGCCTTTGGCTCATGCTCAGTGAATCTACATTTTTTCATAGAGGAAGCAGTCAAATATGCATTAGTCTCAGGTGAGCAGAGGTGTGACTTCTGGTTCTATCCCTTGTCCCGTTCCTCTGAAGATAAATATTGTTAGTTATTATCAGGGTGAAATTCAACATAATTGTTTTAGGGTAAGGATCTTGGGGGCCCACAAGAAATTTCCTTGTGAGCAAATTGTGAGGGAGGTATGTAGGTAGTGTTTCATCTTTGTAGCTGTTGAGGAACAAAATGGGAGGCAGTTTTGTGTGACTCAGTTCTCAAGCTTGACTTTTTCCCTCAGGTATGGTGAATATGGGGTCCTAAAATTTTATTTTCCATTGACAACTCTTTAATACTATCTTGAGGTTACAGAAAGAATAGGGGCTTGAAGCTTGTCAAGACAGGTTATGGTGGCATGAGAGTTTATGGGAAGGAGAGAAGAGGCAAGGTGTGCTGCAAAGGTGGTCTTATTATGCAGATGATCTCACAGGTAGCAGCCCTCAGAAAGGAGAGATGGGAGGCTGGGTGCGGTGGCTCACGCCTGTAATCCCAGCACTTTGGGAGACCAAGGCAAGTGGATCACCTGAGGTCAGGAGTTCGAGACCATCCTGGACAACATGGTGAAACCCCGTCTCTACTAAAAATACAAAATTAGCTGGGTGTAGTAGCGGGCGCCTATAGTCCCAGCTACTTGAGAGGCTGAGGCAGGAGAATAGCTTGAACCTGGGAGGTGGAGGTTGCAGTGAGCTGAGATCACACCACTGCACTCTAGCCTGGGTGACAGAGTAAGACTCCATCTCAAAAAAAAAAAAAAAAAAAAAAAAAAAAAGATGGGAGCCTGCGGTAGATGTTTCTATAAAACCTTTAAAGGTGTCAGGCTCTCAGTTAATCTTTCCTTGTTCTGGACAAGGTGGGGCTTCAGAAAAAGCCTGTTTGCATCTGTTGTTTACTTCACTTTATTTCCTCTACAGATGCAAATCCCCATAAAAGGCTCAGCTTTGCAGGCTGATTCTTGTGTTGCAGGCCCTCTGAATAGTCATCTCAAAATATGTCAAAGAAGTATATTTTGGAGTGAAACATTTCTTGGTTTCCTTTAGTGCCTCACTTGAAACTTTAGAAAGTTTCGCTTATTAATGTTTGGGCGCAGTGGCTCATGCCTGTAATCCCAACACTTTAGGAGGCTGAGGTGGGTGGATCGCTTGAGCCCAGGAGTTTGAGATCAGCCTGGGAAATATGGCAAAAGCCCATCTCTACAGAAAAAAAAATAATAATAATTAGCTAGGCATGGTGGCACGTGCCTGTAGTCCCAGCTATTCAGGAGGCTGAGGTGGGAGGATTACTTGAGCCTTGAAGGGGAGGTTGCAGTGACCTGAGGTTGTGCCACTCTGTCCTGAGTGACAGAGAGAGACCCAGTCTCAAAAAAATGCCACAGAAGTGTCACTTATTAAAGTAGGATTGGTAGCTATGGAGAGATTTGCGTTAGAAGTTTTGAGATAAGAGGGAGCAAAACAAATTGGGATAAGCAGAAAAGAACAAATATCAGTATGTCATGCCATATCTTCTTGAATCCGTCTCTTAGTTGTGATACTACATCAGTTAAACTGTTGTTTCCCATTGCAACAGGTGGCATTGCAGATGGGCTCTCAAAGTTAGGGCAAACATCTTTGATAAGAGACATTTCTATGAAAACAGAGAAAAATAACGTTAACATTTGGAACAGCCTATAAATTAGTTTCTTTAGAGTCTGGAGGGCAGTCAGTTGAGAAGATGCCCAGATTTGGGTTAGAAACACCTTCAGTTGAAACAGACAGGCAGTGGCAATCTGGCAGATTTTCCTGGGTTGTAGTTTTTTTTTTTTTTTTTTTTAGTTTTTGTGGGTACATAGGTGTATACATGGGGTACATGAGATATTTTGGTACAGGCATGCAATGCATAATAATCACATCATGGAAAACTGGGTATCCATCCCCTCAAGCATTCATCCTTTGTATTACAAACAATCCAATTATACTCTTTCAGTTATTTTAAAACGTACAGGTTAATTATTATTAACTATAGTCAACCTGTTATGGTATCAAATACTAGGTCTTATTCACCTTTCTAACTACTTTTTTGTACCCATTAACCATCCCCACTTCCTTCTCTCCCCTCACTACCCTTCCCAGCCTCTAGTAACCATCAGTCTATGCTCTATCTCCATGAGTTCAATTGTTTTGATTTTTAGATCTCACAAATAAGTGAGAACATGCAATGTTTATCTTTCTGTGCCTGGCTTATTTCACTTAACATATTGACCTCCAATTCCATCCTTCTTGTTGCAAATAATAGAATCTCATTCTTTTTTTGTGGCTGCAGAGTATTCCATTATGTATAGGTATCATATTTTCTTTATGCATTCATCTATTGATGGACACTTAGGTTGCTTCCAAATTTTGGCTATGGTAAACAGTGCTACAACAAATATGGGAGTACAGAGATCTTCTTGATATACTGATTTCCTTTCTTTTGGGTATATACCCAGCAATGGGATTGCTGGATTGCATCGTAGCTTAATTTTTAGTTTTTCGAGGAATCTCAAAACTTCTCCAAAGTGGTTTTACTAATTTACATTCCCACCAACAGGGTATGAGCGTTTCCTTTTCTCCAAATCCTCACCGGCATGTGTTATTGCCTGTCTTTTCTATATAAGCCATTTTAACTGGGGTAAGATGATATCTCACTGTAGTTTTGATTTGCATTTCTCTGATAATCAATGATATTGAACACCTTTTCATATGCCTGTTTGTCATTTGTGTTTCTTCTTTTGAGAAATGTTTGTTCAAATCTCTTGCTTATTTTTAATCAGATTATTAGATTTTTTTCCTGTAGAGTTGTTTGAGCTCCTTATATATTCTGGTTATTAATCTTTTGTCACGTGGGTAGTTTGTAAATATTTGCTCTCATTCTGTGGGTTGTCTCTTCACTTTATTGCTTGTTTCCTTTTCTGTACAGAAGCTTTTAAACTTGATGTGATCCTCTTTATCCATTTTTGCTTTGATTGCCTGTGCTTGTGAGGTATTACTCAAAATTTTGCCCAGAACAATGTCCTGGAGAATTTCCCCAGTGTTTTATTGTAGTACATTCATAGTTTGAGTCTTAGATTTAAGTCTTTAATCCGGTTTGATTTGATTTTTATATAACACAAGAGATATAGATAAAATTTATCCTTCTGCATATGGTTATCCAGTTTTCCCAGCACAATTTATTGAAGAGACTGTCTTTTCTGTAATGTATGCTTTTGGCACCTTTGTTGAAAATGTATTCACTGTAGGTGTATGGATTTGTTTCTGGGTTTTCTATTCTGTTCCATTGGTCTATGTGTCTGTTCTTATGCCAATACCATGTTGTTTTGGTTACCATAGCTCTGTAGTATAATTTGAAGTTAGCTAGTGTGATTCCTACAGTTTTGTTCTTTGCACTCAGGATAGCTTTGGCTAGTCTGGGTCTTTTGTGGTTTCATAACAATTTTAGGATTTTTTTTCTATTTCTGTGAAGAATGTCATTGGTATGTGAATAGGGATTACATTAAATCTGTAGATTGCTTTGGGTAGTGTGGACATTTTAACAGTATTGATTTTTCCAATCCATGAACATGGGATTTCTTTCCATTTCTTGGTGTCCAATTTATTTCATCAGTGTTTTATAGTTTTCATTATAGAGATCTTTCACTTTTTTGGTTAATTCCTAAGTATTTAATTTCATGTTTGGCTATTGTAAATGGGATTACTTTTTAAATTTCTTTTTCAGATTGTTCACTGTTGGCATATAGAAATGTTACTGATTTTTGTATGTTAATTTTATGTCCTGCAACTTTACTGAATTTATTTATCGGTTCTAATAGTATTTTGGTTGCGTCTTTAGGTTTTTCCAAATATCAGATCATATCATCTGCAGACAAGGATAATTTCACTTCTTCCATTTCAATTTGATACCCTTAATTTTTTTCTCTTGTCCGATCATTCTAGCTAAGACTTTCAGTACTATGTTGAATAACAGTGGTGAAAGTGGACATTCTTATTGTGTTCCTGATCTTAGAGGAAAGGCTTTCATTTCGTTTTTTTATCCATTCAGTATGATACTATCTGTGGGTCTGTTATATGTGGCTTTTACTATGTTGAGGTGTATTTCTCTTATTCCCAGTTATTTTGTGAGTTTTTATCATGAAAGAATGTTGAACTTTATCAAATGCTTGCTCAGCTTCAGTTGAAATAATCATATAGTTTTTGTCTTTCATTCTGACGATATGATGTATCACATTGATTGATTTTTATATGTTGAGTCATTCTTGCATCCCTGGAATAAATCTCACTTGGTTATGATGAATGATCTTTTTAATATATTGTTGAATTAGGTTTGCTAGTATTTTGTTGAATATTTTTGCATTAATATTTATCAGCAATATTAGCCTATAGTTTTCTTTTTTTTGATGAATTTTGCCTGGTTTTGAAATCAGGGAATACTGGCTTTGTAGAATGAATTTGAAAGTATTCCCTCCTCTGTAATAGTTTCAGTGGAATTGGTATCAGTTCTCCTTTAAACATTTGGTAGAATTCAGCAGTGAAGCCATTGGATCCTGGGCTTTCCTTATTGGGAGATTTTTTTTTTTGTCTGTTTGGGTTTGGGATTTCTTCATGGTTTAATTTTTATAGGTTGTATGTGTCTAGCACTTTGCCAATTTCTTCCATATTTTCCAATTCATTGCCATATAGTTACTCATACTAGCCACTAATTATCCTTTGCTTTCTGAGGTATCAGTTGTAATATCACCTTTTTCATCTCTGATTTTATTTATTTGAATTTTCTCTCTTTTTTTCTTAGCCTGGCTAAAGGTTTGTCAATTTTGTTTAACTTTTCAAAAAGCCAACTTTTTGCTTTAGAGATCTTTTATATTGTTTTCTTCACTTCAATTTCATTTATTTCTGCTCTGATCTTTATTATTTCTTCTACTAATTTTGGATTTGGTGTGTTCTTGCTTTTTTAGTTCTCCAAGATTCATTGTTATGTTGTTTATTTGAATTGTTCTACTTTTTTGATGTTTCTGGCTATAAATTTCTCTTTTTATACCACTTTTGCTGTGTCCCATAGCTTTTGGTATGTTGTGTTTCCATTATCATTTGTTTCAAGAAAGTTTTCAACTTCCTTCTTAATTTCTTCATTGATCCACTGGTTATTCAGGATCATATTGTTTAATTTCCATGCATTTGTATAGTTTTCAGAATTCCTCCTGTCACTGATTTGTAGTTTTATCCCATTGTTTTTAGAGAAGATGCTTGATATTATTTCAGTTTTTTTGAATGTTTTATGACTTTTTTTGTGACCTAACATATAGTTTATTTTTGAGAATGATCCATGTGCTGAGAAAAAGAATGTGTATTCTCCAGCCATTGGATGACATGTTCCATAAATATCTATTACATCCATTTGTTTTATGGGGCAGATTAAGTCATATGTTTCCTTGTTGATTTTCTGTACAGTGCTAAAAATGGGGCATTGACATCTCCAGCTATTATTGTATTGGAGTCTATCTCTCTTTAGCTCTAATAATATTTGCTTTATGTATCTGGGTGCTCCAGTGTTTGGTGCATGTATATTTACTATTGTTATGTCCTCTTGCTCAATTGACCCCTTTACCATTATTATATAATAACCTTCTTTGTCTCTTCCTATAGTTTTTGTCTCGTAATCTATTTTGTCTGAAATAAGTGTGACTACTCCTGCTCATTTTTGGTTTCTAATGGCATGGAACAGATTTTTTCATCCCTTTATTTTTCTATGTGTGTCTTTATAGGTAAAACGTGTTTTTTTTTTTTTTCTTTTTGTAGGTGACAGATCAATGGGTCTTTTTTTTTTTTTTTTTTTTTTTTAATTCATTCAACCACTCTGTGTGTTTTGACTGGGGAGTTTAGTCCATTTACATTTACTGTTATTATTGATAAGTAAGGACTCACTCCTGCCAGTTTGTTATTTGTTTTCTGGTCTTCTCTTCCTACTTTTTTTTCTTCTTATCTTCCTTTTATTGAAGGTGATTTTCTCTGGTGATATTATTTAGTTTCTTGCTTTTTAGTTTCTGTATCTGTTGTATGTTTTTTGGTTTGAGGTTACTGTGAGGCTTGCAAATACTATCTTATAACCCATTATTTTAAGCCGATAAAAATTTAACACTCTTTTCATAGAGAAACAAACCAATGAGCAAAAAGAAAACTAATAAAAATTCTGCACTTTAACTTTGTTTCCACACTTCTTAACTCTTTGTTTTTTATATTTACGTTTTATTGTACTGTGTATGGCTTGAAAAGTTGTTGTAGTTACTATTTTTGATTGGTTCATTGTTTAGTCTTTCTTCTTAGAATGAGAGTAGTTTACATTACCATACAGTGTTAGAATATTCCGTATTTTTCTGTGTACTGACTGTTTCCAATTAGTTTTATGCCTTCAGGTGATTACTTATTCCTCAGTAACATCCTTTTCTTTCTCATTGAAGTACTCCCTTTAGCATTTCTTGCATAACAGGTCTGGTGTTGATGAAATCTCTCAGCTTTTGTTTGTCTGTGAAAGTCTTTATTTCTCCTTCATGTTTGAAGAATATTTTCACTTGATATACTATTCCAGGATAAAGCGGGTTTTGTCCTTCAGCACTTTAAATATGTCATGCCACACTCTTGTGGCCTGTAAGTTTTCCACTGGAAAGTCTGCTGCCAGATGTATTGGAGCTTCATTGCATGTTATTTGTTTCTTTTGCTGCTTTTAGGATCTTTTTTTATCCTTGACCTTTGAGAATTTGATTATTAAATGCCTTGAAGTAGTCTTCTTTGGATTAAATCTTGGTGTTTGATAACCTCCTTGTACTGGGATATTGATATCTTTCTTTAGGTTTGGGAAGTTCTATGTTTTTATCCCTTTGAATAAACTTTCTACCCCATTTATTTCTCTACCTCTTCTTTAAGGCCAACAAATCTTAGATTTGCTGTTTTGAGGCTATTTTCTATATCCCGTAGGTATTCTTCATTGTGTTTTATTCTTTAGTCTCTTCTGAAGGTGTGTATTCAAATGGCCTGTCTTCAGACTCACCAATTCTTTCTTCTGATTGATTAATTCTGCTATTAAAAGACTCTGATGCATTCTTCAGTATGCCAATTGCGTTTTCAACTCTAAAGTTTCTGCTTAATTTTTAAAAATTATTTCAATCTCTGTTAAATTTATCTGAAAAAACTCTGAATTCCTCCTCTGTGTTATTTTGAATTTTGCTGAGTTTCCTCAAAACAGCTATTTTGAATTCTCTTTCTGAAAGGTCATATATCTCTGTTTCTCCAGGATTGGCCCTTGGTGCGTTATTTAGTTCATTTGGTGAGGTCACGTTTTCCTGGATGGTGTTGATACTTGCAGATGTTTGTCTGGGTCTGGGCATTGAAGACTTAGGTATTAATTATAGTCTTTTCAGTCTGGGCTTGTTTGTACCCATCCTTCTTGTGAAGGCATTCAGGTATTTGAAATGACTTGGATGTTATTATCTAAGCTGTACCTGATTTAGAGGGCACCCCAAGCCCAGCAGCATTGTGATTTTTACAGACTCATAGAGATACTGCCTTGATGGTCTTGGACAAGATCTGGGAGAATTCTCTGTATTATCAAACAGAGACTCTTGTACTCTTCCCTTACTTTCTCCCAAACAAATGGAGTCTTTCTCTTTCTCTCTGTTCTGAGCCACCTAAAGTTGGTGGTGGAGTGACAAAATCACTGCTGTAGCTACCACCACTATGACCACACTGGGTCAGACCCGAAGCCAGCACATCACTGGGTCTCACCCAAAGCCTGCTATAATCACTCCCTGGCCACTGCCTATGTTCACTCAAGGCCCTGGGGCTCTACAATCAGCAAACGGCAAAGCCAGCCAGGCCTGTGTCTTCTTCTCAGGGTGGTGAGTTCCCCAGGCCCCAGGTGGGTCCAGAGGTGCCATCCAGGAGCCAGGCATTAGAGGTCAAAAACCGTAGATGTCTACCTGCTGTTCTATTGTACTGCAGCTGACCTGGCATTCAAACTACAAGACACAGTCCTTAACACTCTTCCCTCCCCTTTTCAAAGGCAGAGGAGTCTCACTTTGTGGCCACTGCCACCAAAGGCCCATGGGGAGTTCTGCCAGACTACTGCCAATGTTCCCTCAAGGCCCAGTGGCTCTTTAGTCAGCTTGTGGTGAATGCTTCCTGGCCTGGGACTCACCCTTCAGGGTGGTGAGCTCCCCTCTGGCCCAGGGCAGGTCCAGAAATGCCATCCAAGAGCCAAGTCCTGGAATGGGGATCCCAAGAGCCTATTTGGTGGTCTACCCGGCTTTGGCTGAGCTGGTACCTAAGGTGTAAGACAAAGGCCTCTTTACTTTTCCCTCTGCTTCCTCAAGCAGGTGGAGTTTTGCCCTGTAGCCATCAGATGTGGGAATGCTCTGAGTCTCACCTGAAGCCAGTAAGTCTCAGAGGCTCACCCAAGGCCCTCAACATAATATGTGGGTAATACTGCTGGTTGTTTAGGGCCCAAAGGCTCTTCAGTTAGCAGGTGATGTATGCTGCCAGGTCTGGGTCCTTTCCTTCAAGACAGCAGATTCCCCTCTGGCCCAGGGTGTGTCTAGAAATGTCATCTGGGAGCTAGGGCTGGAATGGGGATCTCAGGACCTTGACTGGTGCCCTTTCCTGCTGTGGCTGAGCTGGTATTCAAGATGCAAGACAAAGTTCTCCCCACTCTTCCCTCTCCTCTCAAGTGGAAGGAAGGGATGTCTTTTGGAGCCTTGAGCTGTTCAACCTGGGTTTAGGGGAGAGGTGATGCCAGCACTGACTTAGTTGCCCCAGTAGGTGTTTCAGTAGGTCACATACTCCCGTAGTCCACTGTCTCTGGGCCCTGCTCAGCAGTAGGACTCTCCTATGAGTTGCAGTCTTTGTAGCCTAGACTGCCTCTCTAGTTTATTTAGATCTCCTGAGCTCTTTAGCCCATGGTGGTGAGGCTTGTGGGAACTCAAGTTCCAACCACTGGGATCAGCGATACCTCTCTGGCTAGGGCTGTTTAAATGCTCCCTCTGTGGGTGGGTGTTGGCTGAGTTTGGTCCAGTTTTCCTTTCTGCTGTAAGAAAGGCAGCACTGAGTTCAATGCCTCACAATTGCTGTGCTCTCCCTTTCCCCAGGATACAGAAATGCTCTCTGCACTGCACTGCCACTGCTGGGGGATGGAGGGATTTTGTGTCAGCAACTCAAGACGGTTTTTTCTACCTCTTCGGTGCCTCTTTCAGTGATATGAAGTTAAAACCAGGTACTTTGAGTGCTCACCTGAGTTTTGGTTCTTATGAAGATGCTTTTTGGTGTGTAGATAGTTGTTAAATTGGTGTCCCTGTCAGGGGCACAATCAGTGAAGCCTTCTATTCTGCCATCTTACTCTGCCTCCTATCCTCATTCTGTTTTATCTATATCATTCTTCTTTTATTCCTTCAATGTGAAATAACCTTTAAATAACCTCCAAACTAGACAAAATTGCATTTCCATGAACAAAAACTACATCTTTATGTCTTATTTATAAACTTCCCTACCAAAAACACATCCTATCTTATATATTTTCCATACAGAATTGTTTTCTTTATGTCTAATATTTTAAATTATATATATAAACTATAATTTTAACTACTACTAATGAGTAACCCTCTTTCCAGTGAAAAACCAAGGAAGTTAGAAATTTCAATTGTTATGTACTAGATGGAGAGCCCAGGACAGACGGCAGAGCTGTGATAACAATGCCTGAAGGATTCAACATTTCCCAACTTGCCCAGGAGACCAAGCTGGGCCAGGGAAGATGGGGCCATATTGGGCTTAGCTCTGTTCTATAGCCCAGACATTGTGGACACACATATTTCCCCAGGCCTCACCATGGCCACCTGTCTAGACTCTAGAATCATCGCTTCTCGGCCTTTTGGCTAAGATCAAGTGTAGACTCTAGAATCTAAAGCCTCAAAATCAAGGACATAAACTCATAGCAAGTTGTATGCAAGGATTTGGGGGAGCCCAGAAGCCAGCCCACGTAGCTTTAGCACACTGACAAATAATTATCAAAATGTGGGAGCTAAGTAATTTGAGTACATGGAGATATAGTACAAAAACACGTAACAGAGGCTGGGAAGGGTGAATGGTAGGGAGAGGGAAACTGGAGAGGATAGAGAGAAGTGGGCTAAAGGGTACAAACATACAGTAAGTTATATTTTATATATATATATATAATCTATTCTATAATATTTGATAGCAGAGTAGGATGACTGTATTAGCAAAAGTATATCATACTCAGGTGGTTGATACCCTAAATACCCTGACTTGATCGCTAATATATACATATAACAAAATTTCTCACGTACCGCATAAATTTGTACAAATACAAAAAATAAAGTCAAAAAAATCACAGAAGCAAAAGTTTTATGACTTTAAAACATGTAGTAGAGACAGTATAAATTGGTTTGACCAGTAGACCCATGCAAAAATGCTTAAAATTCTGAAGACATTTCTATTTTATTATACCAACAATTTAAAAACTAGCTGTATTTATCTAAGAATGCTAGTCATGTGAACTTGAAAATCATTTGGACTTATTTACTGAATTTATGAGGGTTCATTTATGTCAATTTTGTACCATGTAGACAATATATAAACACAGAAATGTACAAATGTATACATAAAAATGCAGACAAACACAGATTTTATAGATTTGATTTTAAAATTTTGCCGTGAGACAGGTAAAACTCCCTAGTTTAAAAGGACTGTTGGATTAAACTGTGTCTCTGTAAATGTAACAAGTTAAAATTTATCTGTGCCACATGGTTTAAGTCCCTACTAAGTTTAAAGGAAACAGGGTAGCAAATTTACTGTCAAACCAGAGAGAATTTAAGCTTTTTCAAGAAAAAGTTTGGGTATGCATTACAGACACAGAAGAAGTTTAAAAATAGATATCAAGATAACACAAAATCATAGGAATTCATCACATACTTCATAAGGAGTCCAATTTTAGTTAGATACGTAACTTCCAATTTAGTTTCTGTGTTTTTACCGGACCATGGAGCTCAGGGCAGTGAATAGGGCTTACAAGGCTTTTGTAGTTTCCAGGGCCCAGTACTTTATATGTGGAAAGCAGGCGCAGCTGGAAGGCAGATCACCTAGATCCCCAGAAACCAAGGATCCCATTTTTACACTGAATCCCAGGTGCCCCAGAGCTGAGGCGAAAGGCCAAGAGGGAAATGTCATGGGGCTAGGCTGTGCAACAGTTCTACAGTGTACCTCACTGCAAGGACATTGTCTTTGAGGCTGCTGGGAAACCTAATGCCAATTAGCCCACTCTGTGATCAGCCTATCCCCCATGGGAATTTTATACCTTGGTAGCAAGTGTTCCTACAGCCTCCAAGTGTCCAAACTGTGCTTTTCTTATCTAAATACTCAATTAGCCTCACTTCAGTAATAACCATTCACTGAACAACTGTCAACCACCTCTAAAACTGCAGTGACCTATCAGCTATCGAATACCCAAAGGTTAAGTGTTCTTTCACAGTAAAAAGTAACCCCCGGTATTCCTAAAAGCCAAGGACATGGGGAAACTCAATGCAAAACAGAGTAGAGCTTTAGACCTGAGAGCAGCCTGCCCAGGACTCTTGGGGTTCCATGAGGAATACAGAAGACCCTAATGATATGGACAGGAGACAAGAAAATACTGGGTAGAAGAGGGCAGTTCCCCTGCAAAGGCCCCATCCTCAAGCCTGGTACCTGCGGCCCTAAATGGGAACAGGCATACCTGTTTTCATACCCCAAAAGTTGCCTTTTGGCCCACCACACCCCCTATCCTATACTCATATAAACCCCAAACCCCTGACTCCAGCAGGAGATAAGCAGGTGAACAGAAGAGCAGAAGAGCGGCAGACAAGGAGAGAAGAGAAGGAATGTCAGCAGGAGTTCAGCTGAGGACGGTCGGAGAATTGGCTGCTGGATGGCGCAACTCTAGGGGAAGATCACCTTCCCACTCCATACACTTTCCAGTTCCCCATCTATCCTGCTGAGAGCCACCTCCACCACGCAATAAAACCCCACATTCACTATCCTTCAAGTCCATGTGTGACCCACTTCTTCTGGGATGCTGGACTCTTCTCAGGATACAGAAAGCTGTTACACTGGCCCTCTGCTGTTGCAAAAAAGCAGAGGGTCTGCTGAGTTGGTTAACAATTAAGCCATCTGTGGATGGCAGGGCTAAAAGAGTGGACTGTAACACATGCCAACTTGGGATCTGGGAGTCACAGACTCCCACTCCTGGGCGCTGCTGTGAGGCTGAAGCCCAGTGCTCCAGCTTCTTCACCTGTCCATCTACAGGCTCCCCATCCCATAAGGGGTTTGAGCAGCAGCAGCAGCAAACGAGCCACACCCCTGTCACATGTCCTGCGAGGGGTTCAGGGAACTCTCTCATTTCACTAACAAAGGGGTATGTGCCGCTTCTTTCTATGTTCTTCAAGCAGTCTCAGGGCCACCAGAAGTCCCCTCTAGATCTCTTCATGTGGTATTGAATGTCACAAAAAAGGAAGGAGTAGAAGTAAATGGGAAAACAAGTCTTAGAGCAACCATTCGGAAAGATTTTAAACCTTCCAAAAACCAATTAAGTTTTACATTTTTTTCCTCAGCAAAAATTATACCAACAAGAAAGAAAGTGAACAAAGGGATGGAACATACACCTTTTTTATAACAGGTTTCATTCAACAGAAAATCTTCTAGGGAGAAACAAGATCCAAAAGAAAAAAAGCAGGTGGACCATTAAAATATATATATATATATATATAGCCTGAATATCAGCTTTTTATTAGCTGATTTTGCCTACAGAGCTCTTACAAAATCTTTTCAAATCTCTATCAGATTTTTAAACCAAAGGTATTTTCCAAGTGACTCAGAGCCAAAACCAATAAGCCTTTTATGACTTAACCAAAGACTCATGAGGCATCTTCTAAGAGGCACAAAGCAGTCCTCACAACCGTCTCAAAACCACCCCAAAGGTCAAAGAAAGGAAAGTTTTAGTAGCTGCAAATGGGGTACAATCTGCATTTCTGTACAGCAGTATTCTCTAGGATGTCAGCTTCTCAAATGACGATCAGCATACACATTGTACATACAATTGTATAGCCCATAGATGGAGGATTAAAAGGACAAAATATCAATAAGACAGGCCAGAAGCTGTCCATGGAAGGGAAAAGGATCTGGGAAGCCACGGCGGGCAGATCACGAGGTCAGGAGATTGAGCCCAGCCTGACCAACATAGTGAAACCCTGTCTCTACTAAAAATACAAAAATTAGCCAGGTGTGGTGGCATGCGCCTGTAATCCCAGGTATTCAGGAGGCCGAGGCAGGAGAATCACTTGAACCCAGGAGGCGGAGGTTGCAGTGAGGCAAGATCGTGCCATTGCACTCCATACTCAGAGCGACAGAGCGAGATTCCATCTCAAAATAAATAAATACATAAATAAATGGATGCCCCTAAAAGTCAAGAATCACACACATGTTACAACAATTTTTATTTATTTACTTTTAGAAACAGCGTCTTTCTCTATTGCCCAGATTGAGTGCAGTGGCACAATCATAGCTCACTGAATCCTTGAACTCCTGGGCTCAGGCGATCCTCCTGCCTCAGCCTTCTGAGTAGCTGTAGGACAAAGCCACCATGCCTGTTTTTTTTTTTTTTTTGAGGGGAGGTCTTGCTATGTTGCCCAGTCTGGTCTTGAACTCCTCAAGCAATCTTCCCCGCCTTGGCCTCACAAGGGGCAGGGGTTACAGGTGTGAGCCACTGTGCCTGGCCCAAATAAATTTCCTAATAAATGTTTCTCTCTCATTTTTTTTTCCTCCTGAGTTAAAGGACTTACATCGCCAAGACACTGGTTCCCTGATGGGAATCATACCTAGGCTGAAGTGGTGAAAGTATAGAATCTCAACTAGCAGACTATTAGGTGGAGTGCCCTTCTTTGCAAATCTTACAGGGGATCCAAAGCAGGCAGTTTGAGTATAGAAAAGATTTTAAGTTTAAATCTGATTTCTGCTTTCCTTCTTCTTCTTCTTCTTTTTTTTTTTTTTTTTTAAATCTTGCCAAGGGAGTTTCTAAGGCTATATTCCTTTTGTATCTTTTCATAGGTACTGATAAGATAGCTGTTTAAGATAAAAGTTTTAAAAAATGTTTATTTTAAGTATAGCCAATTTATTTATTCCATAAGTGAACTAGTTTGGATACATTTTTTTCCTGTTAATCCAGCTTGGAAAGGGAACAAGACGGATTCTTACTTCCCTCATTTGACCTGAGTGCCATAGGCAGAGATCTGATAAAAATGACTCAGGAAAAAATTTCTTACCTTTCTTTGCCGACTTTGATCAGTTGTTCCAAAATCTCATCCATAGGCTCCAGAACAGGGTGATTTGTTATCTTGCTGACAACACCAAGACTGCAGGGAAGTTGAAAAATTTCCCATGAAATTTTTCTAATTTAAGTCTATAAAACAAACTGGTAATGGACAGATTAACAGGAGAAAAAGGGCATACAAATTTATTAATGTGCATATCAGATGGAAGTTATACAAAGTGTGAGAAACTCAAAGAAATGGCCAAATGGTTGGTGCTTTTATACTATCTCAAGAATACAGAAAGAATAGGGGCTTGAAGCTTGTCAAGACAGGTTATGATGGCATGAAAGGTTATGGGAAGGAGAGACGAGGCAAGGCGTGCTGCAAAGGTGGTCTTGTTATGCAGATGATCTCACAGGTAGCAGCCTTCAGGAAGAAGAGGTGGGAGCCTTGCTAGATGTTTCTATAAAACCTTTAAAGGTATCTGGTTCTCAGTTAATTTTTCCCACATCTGAGTAATGGGGACTTCAGAGAAAGCCTGTTTGAATCTATTGTTTACTTCACTTTATTTCGTCTACAGATGCAGATCTCTTCCACAAAAGACAGCTTTGCAGGCTGATTCTTGTGTTTGCAGTCCCTCTGAATAGTCATCTCAAAATATGTCAAAGAAGCATACTTTGGTGTGAAATATTCCTGGTTTTCTTTAAAAGTATTGAGGATAAGCAAATCAACATACATATATCACTACTGAGCTCCCCAGCACTATCAAATCTTAAGATTCTGCCATATTTTATTCTACATTTACCATATTCTATTTTAAAAATAAACAAAACACTACAGATTTAGCTGTAAAATGGGAGAGGCCCATTTTACACCCCTCTCCAATATCAATCTCCTGTCTACCTTCCCAGATAAGCCCACAATCTTGAGTTTGCTGTTTATTATTTCCATGTATATTGTTATATTGAAACGAGAGAGTTCCCTGGGCCCCCTCACAGGATGTGCAACAGAAGCATGGCTCTCTGTTCTGCCACCATGAGCTCAAACCACTTATGGGAGGGGGAGCATACAGATGGTAGGCACAGGAACTGGGGTGCGTGCTTTTGAGCTCCAACCCCACGGCAGCATCTAGGGGTGGGTGTCTGCGACTCCCAAAGCCCAAGTGGTTATGTGTTACAATGCACCCTTTTAGCCTTGCTGTCTGTAGATGGCTTAAGCGTTAACCAGCTCAGAGGACCCTCTGCCTTTTTGCAAAGGCAGACAGCCAATGTGACAGCTTTCCGTATTCTGAGCACCCTGGAAGAATCGGATCACACAAGGACTTGAAGAGTGAATGTAGGGGTTTTATTGAGTGGTGGAGGTGGCTCTCAGTGGATGGATGAGGAGCTGGAAGGGGGATGAAGTGGGAGGATGATTTTCCCCTGGAGGTTGGCCATCCAGTGGCTGATCCCCTCTCTGATTATCCCCAGCCAAACTCCTCTTGGTGTTCAGATGGTCCTTCTCTTCTCTCCTTCTCTTTCACCCTGTTCTTCTGTTTGTCTGCCCGTCTGTTGATCTCCTTCTGGAGCCTTGGGCTCAGGGTTTGTATGGGTAAAGGATAGGGGTCATGGGAGGACAAAAGGCAACTTTTTGGGTACGAAAACAGGAATGCCTGTTCCCATTTAGGGCCACGGATATCCAGGCTTGAAGATGGGGTCTTTGCCTGGGAACTGCCATCTTCTCCCTGGTATTTCCTGTCTCCTGCTTATATCAGTATTAATACCATAAGTATCTATAAACAATACACAGTATTGTTGCTTATGCTTTCAAAATTAATATAAATGAGATCTCCATACTCAACGTTGTGAGGAGAACGAAGATCACCTGGTGGCCATGAAGCAGATCAGCCAGAGGCAAAACTCCTGATCTCAGGAATTCAGAAGTAATTAGACTTCCCTGTTATCTAGAGCAAGCGTCTGGTTCCAGGTTTCTTTTCCAAAAATTTGTAAGTAACTAGAATTTCTATACATCTCCAGAACGCATGCATAAAGAAACTCATTGAGCAATGCTTGTTGACATTAAGGCACAAAAATGCCCAAAATTGTAATCATTTGTAATGAGCTACATGGGTAATATGATCCGAATTACCCTTAATCTGCTTTAAGGCTCATAAATACTACTAAGGAAAAATCCACAGTGGTGTGCTCAGTCCTGTCTCGTTGAGGTGCCCAGCTGTGCTCTTCTGCAGTGTACTTTCTATCTAATAAAACTTTCCTTTTCAAACCTATACTGTTACTGGTAAATTCTTCTTAACAACCCACAAGTCAATCACTTTCTGTTCCCGGGGCTCTGACACCGTGCTCAGCACATTGTTTATGAGATTTATTTATGATGATACAGGAAGCCGTAATTTATTTAAAATGCTATATAGAGTTCCATTGTCTGAATATGCCACAATTCATCCTTCTGTCCACAGACATTTAGGTGGTTTTCAATATTTTCTTATTGCAAACCACACTGCAGTGAATGTTTTGATACATAATCTCCATAGACATTTGCATGAGAGTAAATCTTTATTACATCACCTTGGAGCTTGTTAGAAATTCAGCGTCCTAGGACCCACTCAAGACCTTACAGAAATAGAACTTATATTTATTCAAGATCCCCAGGTGAACCATAGGCTTATTAAAGTTTGAGCAGTTGTTCTCAAATTTAGTAGCAAATTGGAATTACCTGAGAAGTTCAAAACCAAAATAAGACAAAACAACTTATGCCAGGGAATGCCTTCAGAGATTCTGACTTAATTACTCTAGGATGTGCCTGGGTCTCCAGGGATTATTTTTTATTATTATTATTATTATTATTATTATTATTTGAGATGGAGTCTCACTCTGTCACCCAGGCTGGAGTGCAGTGGAGCGATCTTGGCTCACTGCAACCTCTGCCTCCTGGGTTCAAGCGATTCTCCTGCCTCAGCCTCCCAAGTAGCTGGGACTACAGGTGCATGCCACCATGCCCGGCTAATTTTTTGTATTTTTAGTAGAGACGGGGTTTCATCATGTTAGCAGGCTGGTCTTGATCTCCCGACTTCGTGATCCACCCGCCTTGGCCTCCCAAAGTGCTGGGATTACAGGTGTGAGCCACCGTGCCTGGCCTCCAGGGATTTTTAAAAGATCCTTAGATGATTCTAATATGTAGCCATGACCACTGGACTGAAATTACTATGGCTGCAGTGTGTGTGGCGCATGGTTTTTATTGGGATGCCTCTCTAGAAAGAACAGTTTTACCCATGAGGGGCTAGAGCAGGTAGGTAGATGGAACTTCCAGTAACTTATCCAAACGCTTTGTCCTATTTTAAGTATAATTAGTTCTTAGTTGAACAAACACTAGCAAGCCCCTAGCTATATATCAGGTGATCTAATAAGCACTTTACTAACATTATCTAACTTAATTTTTGTGGGAAAATTTCCTTTCTGCTTAAGAAGACGCTGAGATTTTGAATGAAATGGTACAGTTTATCAGAAAGTCAGAATATATGAGTCATAAGAAATAATACACTGAAGGAAGGTAAGGTTCCTTTGCTTGATGTTGAGTGAGAGCATGCAGCATTCTGCTTTCAGCATCCAGTCTGGACCCTGCCATAGGAAAAGCTGCAACCCACTCACCTGGACATGGCATGGACTTTCAGTACACAAAGGAAGAGAACTCGGGATTTTGTTGATTCAGTGGTTGGAGCTTTTCTCCCCAACACTACAACATCATTGTGATCAACACTGGAAAATTCCTGATCTTTCAGTAGAGTCTCTGAGCAATTATTAATCTCTGTCCAGTCACTCCACATCTTTGCACATAAATTGTAGAACAGAGCAGTTAAATCACAACTGAATTTCAAATATCAAAATGGAAACTTCAAAACTGAAAAATTCATTTTTTTCATTATTTAAATTCATATCTAATCACATAAGTAAACATACATACATCTTCACTATCAAATAAACACTTTTGAAAGGGAAAAGTCTCTTTTAACTCCCTATTTCTCTAATCTTGCTTTCCCCTTCCCAGAGGTAAATAGCATTATTGACATAATGTGTATCCTTTCAAATATTTTTCTATTTATTTCTACATATATAGTCTGTTGTTGTTGTTGAAGAGTTTTAAACCCTATGCTTTTAATATCAATTATAGTGCTTCTTATGTAACTGCATTTTCTCACCTCTCTCCCAGATTTGCTAAACTCTTCCATTTGTTACCCTAGCTCTGAATTTATTCACTCAGGATACAGCTTAAAAATACACTGCAGAGGATTGAAACAAATTACCAAAGTTGAAGAGTTCACTGCTGTATCAGAATTGTATTTTTAAAAGGCAAGCAGTAACATCTACCTGTCTCCTGTTTTGGATGGATAACATTGTAAGGACGAGGCCTTTCCTGGGGGTGAGGAATGTGCCTAATTTTTGCACTTGGATTCCTTTTTTTCTAGAGCTAGTGGCTTCTTTAGTCAGTAGCCTGAGGGATTTTCATTTGCTGAGTGAGATGCTGTTCCTTCTCCCTTTCCTTCCTCTACCAGTGCAGGAGGACTGATGAATTTGGTTCAGTAGGAATTCTCTCAGAAAGCTGGCAGGACAGCATCCAGCCACTGGGTTCAAGCTATTAGGAAGAGCCGCAGGAAATAACCATTCTGTTCGGCAGATGGACACTCTCAGAATGACTGTTGTCTAATGCCATTATACATTTCTTCAGTATGCCCTCCTAACAAGTCTTTCTTAGTGGACCACGGAAAGAGAATGAGAGTTTAATGTTTCTTTGCATGTGATCATCATTTTATCACTTGGTAATTGAGGAGGAAAACAGGAAATTCATCTTTGGACTCAAGGACTTTGCAAAGTCACTACCAGTTAGGAAAACTCTGGCTATGCTGGATTTGAAGAGAGATTTGTCTGCTACCTCATAACTGTCCTACTGCATGTGATTGCCACCTTTGGATTTCGTGGACCAACGGGCTAAACAGTAAAAGCAAAGTATTTGAAGGTGGACAAACGAAAAGGGGGAGTACTTCCAAGTAAAACCCAGTCATGACATTGTTTTGCTTAAAAACTTCTATTGGTTTTTCATTGCCTAAACTTTAAATTCTATTGGCAGAGGTCACAAACCAGCAGCCTAGGTCTGAATTTCGCTGGCAGATATGTTTTGCCTAGCCCTACAGTGTTTTTAGGAAAATTAGAATTTATCACCAAGAGATTAAGGTCAAGGGATTTAATAAATAAATTTGGATTTCTGCTCGTGTTGGCCAACATTCTGTATAGGTCAGGTGAACTAAGTTGTGGCTACACTCTTTGGAAGGGGCATGGGCTCTCTTCCACTTTGCAACAGTCCTCCCTGTATTGGACTCCCCTAGGGCTACTTTCTTAATTGAGCCGCTGTTTCACTTTGTAAATATTGCTTTTTCCCCTAGAGCTTCCTCTGCTACTTCAGGGTGGGTTGCAGGTAGGAATTCACCAGCCTTTCTGATGCACATGCAAACTGAGAAGTGTGAGAAATTAATACCCTATGGGCTAATCCCTGGGTAGTAAGGATGAAGAGTCAGTTGATAACAGCTGATAAATACTCCCCACTTTTATGTCTCAGATGGATGTTTCCAAGGAATATCCTGCATAGCTTCTCAGAGTACCCCTTGGAATAGAGCTTCAGTTTTCCACAGCAGTAACCTGATCCACATTCACCCTTGGACTGGCTTTCTCCCCTTCTCCTTTTTGCTCTTTTCAGTCCCTCACTCTAATTTCTTGGGAACACTTCCTAAAATAAACTGCCTGCAGTTAAGCCCCTGTTGAAGCCTTTGCTTTTAGGTGGGAACCCATCCCTTCCATGTTTTCTTAACCAGCTTACTTGACTCAGTCAGTTTACCTTCATGACCCTATAGGCATTTGAGGTTGTGACCTGCCTTAGAGACTCACATTTAGGAACTAGTCCCAGGTCTTCTATGCAACTATTACCCTGAGCAACCCCTCAAATACTCCATGCAATATCAAAGCTATTTGCTAGTGCTGTTTCTCTTGCCTGAAATCCCATCCCCTCAACTACCCACTGATTCCAGGCTACCTCTTTTTCTATCAAGCAAAAGCCTATTCAGTCTTCAAGGCTGGTTTTGTGGCAGGCCAGGTCTCCCTAAAGGCTGCACAGGCAGGCCTCCATATCACCTGTTTCAGCACTGACCGAGTGGTGAAGTTAAATATTAAAAGCTGAAAGAGGCAGTGCCCTATACAAAGGCTGGAATGTACCAAAAGCCCATCAGGAGTTTTGCCTAGGCTTTTCCTGGGCCTTGAAGCCTGACAAGGTAACAAATGAGTTCTTAACAGGACTCATTTAGAATTAAACAAGTTTTGCTGGGGATCTGAAGAAACTCCCCAGGCCTCCACAAACAAGTTTATTGGGGTCTGAAGGAACCCCCAAACCTCCATGATTTAGCAGGATACAAGAAAGGGGTAATACCCCAGTACCTGGACCCATTTAGATTAAGTAAATTTACTGAGCCTCCAGAGGAAGGTCTTCAGGACTCAGATCTTAATTATAGATTTTAAAAAGTTAATCACTTATGTCTTTAGACGAATGCACTTACAAGTAGACATACAGCTTAGAAGGCATATAAGCTCTGGAAAACTTTGTACGTTTGAGTTGGTCTGGTGCTATTTTCCAGGCCTTCTCCCTGTACCCAGTTTCTGAAATAAACTCCCTCCTTTGCCAGTTCATCTGCGTCTCATTATTGGGCCATGAGAAAAAGCAGCCTGACCCTCAGTTTGGTCTGGGAATAGTTTTAGTTGACCTTCCTCTGTGAGCCCTTCCCTAATTCTTCCACACCTGCACACCTTTAAAGGTAAAGAGAGGGAGCTAGAAGAGAGTGAGAGATTGCAGTTAGAGGAAGAGACACTGATAGAGCCAGCTCTTGTTGGAGATGATGGCAATGGCATCAGGGGTGCAAGTGTAGGAGCTTACCTATAGAAAAGAATTCTTCATTTTCTGAGATTAGAATAATGATATCAAACACTGACCTATACCTATTATGTGCCAGGCATTATTCTGGGTGCTTTCAAAATATTTAGTAAATGTTAACCTTTCTTTCTCACAAGGACCCTATGAGGTATGTATTATTATCGTTACCCTCATTTCACATATTAGAAAAGTGAGGTACAGAGAGGTTGAGTAATTTGCCCAAGATCACACAACTGGTGGGTAGTCAGGTAGATGGGTGGTCTCATTTGGAGTCTATGCTTCTTAACACTATGACTTGCCAGTTCTTCTTCTTCTTATTATTATACTTTAAGTTCTGGGATACATGTGCAGAATGTGCAGGTTTGTTAAGGGAAGCTAAGTAGAAAATACATAAATAGGGAAAATAAAGCTGAGATGGTTTCTGTCTGTTGGTCTAAATTTTCTTAATGAAGCAGGAGACAAAGCTAGCCAATATGATTTTAGGAAGCAATGACCCAATTTAAATTTGCCTAGGGAGTGAAAATATGAAGTAGGAAGGGTAAATTGGTCTTGGTCTTGTTTTTCCAAAGCTCTTTGATATGGTTTGGCTCTGTGTCTCTACCCAAATCTCATTTTGAGCTATAATACCCATGTATTGAGGGAGGGACCTGGTGGGAGGTGATTGGATCATGGGAGTGGTTTCCCCCATGCTATTCTTGTGATAGCAAGTGAGTTCTCATGAGATCTGATGGTTTTATAAGTGGAAGTTTCCCCTGCTCTCTCTCTCTTTTCTGCTGCCTTGTAAAGAAGGTACTTGCTTCTCCTTCACCTTCTGCCATGACTGTAAGTTTTCTGAGGCCTCTCCAGCCACGCAGAACTGTGAGTCAATTAAACCTCTTTTCTTTATAAATTACTCAGTCTCATGCAGTTCTTTTTAGCAGTGTGAGAACAGACTAATACTGTACATTGGTATCAGGAGTTTGGGCTCTACTATAAAGATACTTAAAAATATGGAAGTGACTTTGGAACTGGGTAACAGACAGAGGTTGGAACAGTTTGGAGGACTCAGAAGAAGACAGAGAGATGTGGGGAAAGTTTGGAACTTTCCTAAAGCAAAAGGCTTTAGCAAAGAGAATGGTGGCATTTTGCCCCTGCCTAGAGATCTGTGGAACTTTGAACTTGAGAGAGATGATTTAGGGTATCTGGCAGAAGAAATTTCTAAGCAGCAAGGCATTCAAGAGATGATAGAGTGTAAAAGCTTGGAAAATTTGCATCCTGACCATGGTAGAAAAGAAAAACCATTTGCTGGGGAGGAATTCAAGCTGGCTGCAGAAGTTTGCATAAGTAATGAGGAACTAAATGTTAATTGCCAAGACAATGGGGAAATGTCTCCAGGGCATTTCAGAGATCTTTGTGGCAGCCCCTCCTGCTACAGGCCTGGAGGCCTAGGAGGGAAAAATGGTTTTGTAGGCGAGGCCTAGGGTCTTGCTGCTGTGCACAGCCTTGGGACTTTGTGTCCTGTGTCCCAGCTGCTCCAGCTCCAGCTGTGGCTAAAAAGGACCAAGGTATAGCTCTGGCCATTGGTTCAGAGAGTGCAAACCCCAAGCCTTGGTGGCTTCCACATGGTGTTGGGCCTGTGGGTGCACAGAAGTCAAAAATTGAGGTTTGAAAACCTCTCCCTAGATTTCAGATGATGCATGGGAATGCCTGGATGTCCAGGCAAAAGTCTGCTGCAGCAGAGCCTTCACTGAGAATGTCTGCTAGGGCAGTGCAGAAGGGAAACGTGGGGTTGGAGCCCCCACACAGAATCCTCACTGGGGCATTGCCTACTGGAGCTATGAGAGGACAGCCATCTTCCTTCAGACCCCAGAATAATAGATCCACTGACAGCTTGCATCATGTGCCCAGAAAAGACACAGGCATTCAATGCCAGTCCATGAGAGCAGCTGCAGGGGCTGAACCCTGGGAAGCCACAGGGGTGGAGCTTCCCAAGGCCTTGGGAGCCCACCCTTTGCATCAGCCTGCCATGGATATGAGACATGGAGTCAAAGAATATTATTTTGGAGCTTTAAGACTGAATGACTGCCCTGCTGGATTTTGGACTTTCACGGGATTTGTAGCCTCTTTGTTTTGGCCAATTTCTACCATTTGGAATGGGAACATTTATCCAATGCCTGTACCCCCATTTTGCCTTGGAAATAACTAACTTGCTTTTGATTTTACAGGCTGCCAGGTAAAAGAGACTTGCCTTGTCTCAGATGAGACTTTGGACTTGGACTTTTGGGTTAATGCTGGAATGAGTTCAGACTTTGGGGGACTGTTGGAAAGGCATAATTGTGTTTTGAAATGTGAGGACATGAGGTTTGGGAGGGGTCAGGGGTGGAATTATATGGTTTGGCTCTGTGTTCTCACCCAAATCTCATCTCAAACTGTAATCCCCATGTGTCAAGGGAGGGACCTGGTGGGAGGTGATTGGATAATGGAGGCAGTTTCCCCCATGTTGTTCTTATGATAGTGAGTGAGTTTTCATGAGGTTTGATGGTTTTATAAGTGGTGATTTCCCCTGCTCCCTCTGTCTTTCCTGCTGCCTTGTGAAGAAGGTACTTACTTCTCCTTTGTCTTCCACCATGATTGTAAGTTTCCTGAGGTCTCCGCAGCCATGTAGAACTGTTAATCAATTAAATCTCTTTTCTTTATAAATTATCCAGTTCCAGGCAGTTCTTTATAGCAGTGTGAGAATTGATTAATACACTACTACAGTATCAGTAATGCTATGTCTGCCTCTTTATGTATTATCAAGTACTTGGCAATCCAACTTCTACTTTTTCCAAATTGCATCATTTCTCCTCTATTGGTTTTCCACACAGCACTTCCAGAAACCACAGTACCTGAGCATCTTACATGTTTTGGAAATGACAGGTGTAGGAATGAACCTCAAACTGTCCAGAAGTCTCACTCTGGGAAAGCATGCTTCTGGAAAAAGGACCTTTGCTTCTCCCAGCATTGCTGTGAACCCCTAGGAAGGGTTTGGGGTGCCTTGTAGTCAGGCATAACCTGAGTGGTTTCCAGAACAAATAGGCATTAGATCTTCATGAGAATGGAAAAAAATGACTCATAGGTAGGAAATTCTCATCCCCAGGAAGGTGGTTTGTGGGGGTTAAGTCAGGATGGTAGGAAAAATTATAAGCCACAAACCTTGGAAGGCCTGAAGGCTTTTGCAAAAGTCTCAGGATAAGGTTATGGCTGAAGGCAACCTAATCCTTACCTTGAGTAAATAGCTTAAATTAGGTACAAAGGAAGGTAGAGTAGTTTACCTAAATAGCTTGTTTATTCATGTGGTCCTAAGACTAACCTTTGATCTACCGTGGGTGCTTAATTGCTTTCTACTCAAGAGGTCCACAGTATCAATTACCCTCTATTGGTGTTTACTCATGACCTTTGTCAATTAATCTCTACTGAATAAATGCAAGTCTTGCTGACTGATGAAGGCTGTGGCTGTGACTAAGTGGCCCGGATGCTCAGCTGAACTGGCAAAGCAGAATATCTGTGTATCAGTGTGCTTTATTCAACTGTCAATAGGTCAGGGTCTGCAGGACAGACCCCTGCAGTGGTTTATTCACAGTAGTGCATTTCCCTGTGGAATATATGGGTATCTAGAAAGTTTTGTTTCTATTTGTGTTATTGCCTGTGAATAAGTCCCAAAAATGCCACATCAAAATATGCTGCTTTGGTGTGCTCATTACTTTAAACTGAGGGTACTTGGGGAATAGCAAATGCAGGGGGGAGCTTTCTCTGAACTTCCCTTAAGTGTCTAGAGATGAATTCTCAAAGAGCAACTCAATTGTCATGAATTACTTCTCTGGGAATCTTGTCAACCAGGGAGGATTAACTCAGATCACAGAAGGAGACACAATGCACAGAAAGACTTTGCCAGAGTGTCACCTATTCTTCTGAGGGCTACTCATGTTACAGCCCAACAGGTTCTTTTTGCCCAGTGCACAGATAAAGCCAATGCACTGAGACAGCAGTGCTGCAACAGAGAAAGAGTTTGATCATCTCAAGGCAGTTGAGCAGAAGGATGGAAAATATTTTTCAAATCTTCCTCCCCAAGAGCTGAAAGCCTAGGGTTTTTAAGGATGATCTAATGGGTGGGGGACTAGGGAATGGGTGCTGCTGATTGGTTGGGGATAAAGTCATAGAAATGTTGGAATTATGTTTGCATGCTGAGTCGCTTTCTGTGTGGAGTTCACAGAATCAGTTGAGTCACAGGTCCAGGTGGCATTAATCAGTTTGCCAGAATGCAAAATTGTAAAAAATCTCAAAGACCTATCTTAGGTTTTACAATAGTGATGTTATCTATAGGAGAGACTGGGGAAGTTACAAGTTTTGTGACCCCTGGCTGCATAACTGGTGAGCAGTAAGCAAGCTAGGAAGCAGTGGCTGGTTATCACTTAACTATGCATAGGTCTTAGCAGAGTTCAGGCTTTTTACATAATTCTAACCTTGTAGCCTTTCATTAATTTTACACAGACAGTTGCAGTCCCCAAACCAGGAGGAGGGTAGTTTCAGGAAGGGACAGTTATTTTTGTTTTAAAGTTAAACTATAAACTAAATCCTTACCATAGTTAGCTTGGCCTATGTCCAGGAATAAGCAAAGATAGCTTGTGAAGTTAGAAGCAAGGTGGAGTCAGCTTTGTCAGATGTCTCTCACTGTCATAACTTTTGCAAGGGCAGTTTTACTCAGAGACACCTTTTATTACCTGAGAGACTTTTTATCTGCATAACAAGACAACCTTTATTCACCATACAATTCCTCCCCTCGTCGTCACATAATTTGTATCACCACCACTTCAGAAGCCCGAAGTGCCTATTCTTTTCTTTATTTCAGGCACTGTGTAAGCTTTCTTGGAGTCTTATATCTTGTGGAATTCCCATGCATATGTATGTAATACATTTTTTCTCATATTAATCTGCCTCACATTAATTTAATTTGTAACCCAGCCAAAACCTAGAAGGGTAGAGGGAAGTCATTTTTGGCTCCCCTACACCTGCTTTATGTAACCATCTTTGAAATTTTTATATTCTCTACCATTGAAGAAACTTTATATCATTGATGTCTGTGGGAACCTTTTTATCATCTTGTCAACCTAAAAAAAACACTAGAGAAAATTATCTGTAAATATGTTGGCTTTACTCTGGCATAGAAATGAGGATTATACTTTGGAATGTGTGAAATGGCAAGCCACTAGTGCATTCAGTGAGGGAATGATAAAAGGAGCTTTTATTTGCAGAAAAATAGATTTACATAAGCTGCTTAGAAACTGAGTTCATTTGATCTAGAAGTTCAAAGTTAGAGTTGCTGTCAGTTCATTTGTGGAGATGCCATTACTAGGCAAATGCTCTTCCAAGAACATCTTATATGAATTATTGCAGTTCTAAAGAATATCTAGTGATAAACTGTACCAAAAGAAAAGAGGCATGAAGGACATGAAAGGTTTTTAGAAAGTCTTTGGGAACAGTTCTTATCTTAGACATGTAAGCATGAGCCTCCCTTCTTGGCCTTCCTGGTCCTGTTTTGTCTGGGTCTGACAAAAGTAATTTAATCCTGATATCTTCAGCTTTTATAATCTCATAACCATCCCACTGTGACAGACTCACAACAGACTTACATCAACATAGGCAAGAATACAGATCTGTGGAGGGATGGAAGGATGGTGTGTCTAATTCAAGGATGTAATATGCAAACTTATTATATTTAAAAACTTTGATCAGGAAACAAAATTGAAGTAAACAAACAGACAAACAAACTAAAAGTGTGTATGCCTATGTGCGTGAGTAATGGAAAAGAAAATGTTGGATTCTGTCTGGTCCTGGGCTTTTTTGTTTGGTAGGCTATTAATTACTAACTCAATTTCAGAACCTGTTATTGGTCTGTTCAGAGATTCCACTTCTTCCTGGTTTAGTCTTTGGAGGGTGTATGTGTCCAGGAATGTATGCATTTCTTCTAGATTTTTGGATTCACAGCTGAATTCTACCAGAGGTACAAAGAGGAGCTGATACTATTCCTTCTGAAACTATTCTAAACAATAGAAAAAGAGGGACTCCTCCCTAACTCATTTTATGAAGCCAGGATCATCCTGATCCCAAAACCTGGCAGAATCACAACAACAAAAAAAGAAAATTTCAGGCCAATATTCCTGATGAACATTGATGCGAAAATCCTCAATAAAATACTGGCAAACCGAATCCAGCAGCACATTAAAAAGCTTAACCACCATAATCAAGTTGGCTTCATCCCTGGGATGCAAGACTGGTTCAACATACACAAGTCCATAAATGTAATCCATCACATAAACAGAACCAACGACAAAGACCACATGCTTATCTCAACAGATGCATTCAACACCTCTTCATGCTAAAAACTCCCCATAAACTAGTATTGATGGAACATATCTCAAAATAATAAGAGCTATTTATGACAAACCCATAGCAAATATCATACTGAATGGGCAAAAACTGGAAGCATTCTCTTTGAAAACCAGCACAAGACAAGGATGCCCTCTCTCACCCCTCGTATTCAACATAGTATTGGAAGTTCTGGCCAGGGCAGTCAGCACTATTCACAATAGCAAAGACTTGGAACCAACCCAAATGCCCTCAGTGATAGACTGGATAAAGAAAATGTGGCACATATATACCATGGAATACTATGCAGCCATAAAAAGGATGACTTCATTTCCTTTGCAGGGACATGGATGAAGCTGGAAACCATTGTCAGCAAACTAACACAGCAACAGAAAACCAAACACTGCATGTTCTCACTCATAAGTGGGAGTTGAACAATGAGAACAAATGGACAACATTACACACCAGGGCCTGCCGGGGGTTTGGGGGGTAAGGGAGAGATAGCATTAGGAGAAATACCTAATGTAGATTATGGGTTGATGGGTGCAGCAAACCACCATGGCACGTGTATACCTATGTAACAAACCTGCACGTTCTGCACATGTATCCCAGAAGTTAAAGTATAATAATAAAAAGAAAATGTAAAACTGAAAAAAAAAAAAAAAATGTTGGAAAGTAAAATTACATTTTTTTTTACTTCCCAGTTGTGGCTGTTTTTTGTATTTGGTTTTGTCAAAAAATTGTTTGCCATAATATTACTAGATCATCCTTTTTTTATGGAACAAAACTAAAAGCTCTTCAATTGTGGCAATTATCTCTAGAAGCCTTTCAATAGAAAGGAGATTTAGATATGGCTACTTTTTTTTTCTTTCAATGTCTTCTAGGAGCCAGACACTGGACTATGTATTTAGGCATTTATCATTTAATTTAACTCATCTGATGATACAAAAGATAAAATATGAATGAAGAATAAAAGATAAGTTCTGAAGACACTGAAAGTGATCTTTGGGCTTCATGAACTCTTGAGATTGAGGTTGTAGTTCCCAAAATTCAGTGTGCATTAGGATCCTTGGGGTGCCTGCTCAAAAGAGGAATTTTTTAGCCTCACCCTAAGTGTTTTGGTTTAAGTAAACCTGGGATGGAGTTCAGAGATCTGCATTTTGAACAAACAACAGGTAACCTTGATGTAGGGGGCCCACACTGGTTAGAGAGAATGTTTTGTTTTAAAAGTAAAGAAAATGAAAATAATGTGTTCTTTTAATGCTTAAATTAACTTATTGCTGGAATTATTAAAATGAGAAACCTCCAAAGTTTTGGTACTTTAAGTGAGATTTATTCGTTTTTGAGGTGGTAAGTCTTGAACCTGAAAGAGAAACCACTGTGAGGGAAAGGGATTATAAACTCATTTAAAGAGATGGGAGTTTCAAGTTCATAGAATGTTAACTCTAAGGGAAATTGCTAAATTGTATTTTTATCTGTTAAATTCTTGGAAAGTTGAATTTCACTTTTATTTGTTATTATTATTATTTTTCTCCAAATACCTTTTCTTATTCCTTAAAGATCTGAAAGGTCAATGGGGTAGTGGAAAGTGTGTAGATGTTGGCATTAGACCCAAGTTAAACCTCAGGCCTTCCAGTTACAGACTGTGTCATCATGAGTAAGTTAAACTCTCGGAACTTTTGGTTCCTCATCGGCAAAACCTGTGTCACAACTACCTCAGAGTGTTATGTGGCTATCCACTGCAATAACTGATAGGAAATTCCCCAATACTGCGTGATACTTAATAAGTACTTACTACATTTTCCCTGAGCCTGGCAATCAAACATATTGTAGGCTAGCTTTTTCTCTCCCTTAATTTCTAATTATATGCTGACATACGTTTAAACCTTATTGCATCTTAGTTTGCTTGTTTCCAGTATGTTAATTTAGTTAACTCTGAGAGAGTTTTAGCATGTGGTAATGGCTAAGTTTTTGTAATATTTTTACCTGTATCCTTAGCATTCTTTATTTCTGTTCATTTTCATCTAATTCATACATATTCATTTGCTGATGCATTGGTTTGTGATATTCTTTAAACATTTCATATGCTTATCAACTGAAGTATTATTGTAAGTAATAAAGTTTAGATTTCCCAGAGTCCTCAGGCTGGTGGTGACCATTCAGATTCTTCAACTCATTCAGAAATATGCACTGAGAAAAATAAAAAGAAAAGAAAGAAATATGCATTGGCCAATAAGGAGAACCAAACTAGTGAGTAGATAATTACATTTCAGATGGGTAATTCAAAGAGAACACTGGAATTCAGCAGAAAAGCGATGGGAAATATTGAAAGCAAGGAAGAAAAACCCACCCATCCCAGCTTTGCCTGCCCCTCCCCCCATGCCACAGCATGCAGTCTAGGGACCTGGGGATTGCCTGTCTCATTTCGCCACTGTTGGAACCTGAGTTCTCCTCCTGGGGGCCTGAGGTTGGGCCTATATACCTTGCCACTGCCATGACAGCTGGCACCAACATGCACACACCATCTGATATATCCAAAGTGCTGAAAGAAAAGAGACTGCTAGCCAAGTATGTTATATCCAACAAAGTTATCCTTCATAAATGAAGGAGAAAGAAAGTCTTTCCCAGACAAACAAAAGCCAAGAGAATTCATCACCACTAGTCTGGTCCTATAAGAAATGCTGAAGAGAGTTTGACACCTGAAAGTAAAGGAAGATTATTTACCATGATGAAAACATCTGATATTATAAAAATCATGGGTAGAGAAAATACACAAACAAGGAAAAGAAACAACACAAATGTTAACACTATGGGAAAACCACCAAAACACAATGATAAACAATAAGAGAGAGAAAAAAAAGAAAAAAGGATATGCAAAACAATCAGAGATATTGTTTTGTATTGTCTGTCATTTAATAAAATGATAGAAATAAACTTTCACATAATAACCTTGAACATAAACAGATTAAACTTTGCATTTAAAATATGTAGACTGGATACATGAATGTAAAAACATGACCCCACTATATGCTGCTTATAAGAAACTCATTTCACCTGTAAAGACACATACAGACTGAAAATAAAGGGGTTGAAAAAAGTATTCCATGCAAATAAAAACCAAAAGCAAGCAGGAGTAGCTATATATATATATATATCAGATAAAAATAGACTTTGTGTAAAAGACAGCAAAAAAGAGAAAGAAGGTAATTATATGATGACAAAGGAATCAATTTAGCAAGAGAATAAAATTTTAAACATGTATGCATTGTTTAAAAGGTTGCTATGAAAAAATATATGCATTCAACACTGGAGTACCCAGATACATAAAGCAAATATTATTAGATGTAAAGGAAGAGATGGACTTCAATACAATAATTGTTGGGGACTTCAGCCCCACACTCTGATGGTTATACAAATCATCTAGACAGAAAATTAACAAAGTGGACTTACATTGCATTATAGACCAAATGGATGTAACAAACATTTACAGAACATTGCATCCAACGGCTGCAGAATTCTCCTCATCACCATATGGAACATCCTCCAGGATAGGAAAGATGTTAGGACACAAAGCAAACTCAACAATTTAAAAAAATCAAAATCATATCAAATATCTTCTCAGACCACAATGGAATAAAACTAGAAAACAACAAGAGGAATGTTAAAAACTATAGAAATACATGGAAATTAACAATATATTCCTGAGTGACCACTGGGTCAAGGAAAATATTAAGGATGAAATTAATAAAATCTTAAATGAAATTTGAAACACAACTTACAACTTACCAAAACCTATGGGATACAGCAAAATCAATGCTAAGAAGGAATTTTATAGCAATAAACATCTGCATCAGGCCGGGTGCAGTGGCTCACGCCTGTAATCCCAACACTTTGGGAGGCGAGGCGGGTGGATCATGAGGTCAGGAGATCAAGACCATCCTGGCTAACATGGTGAAACCCCGTCTCTACTAAAAGTACAAACAAAATTAGCTGGGCATGGTGGTGGGTGCCTGTACTCCCAGCTACTTGGGAGGCTGAGGCAGGAGAGTGGCATGAACCCGGGAGGCAGAGCTTGCAGTGAGCAGAGATCATGCCACTGCACGCCAGCCTGGGCAACAGAGCGAGACTCCGTCTCAAAAAAAAAAAAAAAAAAATCTGCATCAAAAAGGTAGAAAGATTTCAAATAGTTAATCTAATGATGCACCTCAAGGAACTAGAAAAGCAAGAACAAACCAACCTCAAATTAGTAGAAGGAAAGAAATAATAAAGATCAGAGCAGAACTAAATGAAATAGAGACTAAAAAATAAAAGGAAGCAACAGAATGAAAAATTGGTGTTTAGAAAAGATAAACAAAATTAATAAACCACTTGTTAGACTCACCAACAAGAAAATTGCTGGGCATGGTGGCCATGCCTGTAATGCCAGCACTTTGGGAGGCCGAGGCAGCAGGATTGCTTGAGCCCAGGAGTTCAAGGCCAGCCTAGGCAACACAGTGAGAGCCACTGCTACAAAAGAAAAAAAAAAACAGCTGGATGTGGAGGCATGAGCCTGTAATCCCAGCTACTCAGGAGGTTGAGGTGAAAGGATTACTTGAGCCCAGGAGGTTGAGACTGCAGTGAGCCCTGATTGCACCACTGTACTCCAGTCTGAGTGACAGAGCACAAAACTGTCCCCCAAAATAAATAAATAGTAAAAATGTGATCTGACGAGAATCGCGAAATTTTGAGATAGTAAGAAATCAATAAATGAAAAAGACATACCATGTCTTGTGATAGGAAAGTTAACTTATAGATTTAATGATGTTTTGATGGAAATGTTAGTGGGAATTTTGACAGAATTATTCTGAATTTCACATGAAAAGTGAATAAATAAGAATAGTCATGAAAATGTTGATAAAGAACAGTAATGATGAGTGGAGGGGATGGAAGGTGTCTTACAGCTCTGTATTAATACATATTTTAAAACTAAAATAATTAGTAAGTGTCAGAGCAGTAGAATAGAATAGAAAGCCTGGAAGCAGACTAAACAGTAAAATAATTTCACATATGATAGAAGTAGCATCGAAATCACTAGAGAAAGGCTGCATTGTTTTGTAAGTAGTGCTTGAGCAACTTGTTAAATAGGGGGAAAATTAGATTTTAGTTCTTGCTATAAATCAAATAAGTTCTTAGTATATTGGAGAAGTAAATGTAAAAATATTAAGTAATAAAAACTTGAATAAAGTATAGTCAATATCTTACTTCAGGGAAGAAAGAAAAACTGGGTGAACTACATGAAAATGAAGTTTCTGTACTCCCAGTAGAGGCCAAAGCAATTCCATCTTGGGAGTGAATCCACCATGTTGGCTTCTGACTAGCCCCTGTTCTGGGAAGGCCTCTCAGATTTCCACTTTATCATATTGTTCCTTGTATAAGAGCACGTACTTAATGTAAATCCTGTCTTTAGGTCAAGCAACATTGGTGTTATCGTACTTCAGCTGTCCTACACATTCTTTCTGAACCACCCCTTCTCTATAGTATGGAAGCCCTGGGTCTGAGGGATGATGGTGTAGGGATCCTCCATCTTGTCTCACTACCACCTGAGACACAGACATAGTTCTGTTAGCAAGTCCTTATTAAATGTTTCTAAGAAATTGGATACATCAGTCTCTTTACTTTGGCCTTTCAGCCTCCTTGGACTTTGGGGGACGTTTGCATAGGCCAGCCAATCTTGAAACACTTCCCAGATTGCTTCAAATAGGTTTTAAAACATACTATTAATAATAATAGCTGTAGAATACATGACAAACCAAAATTAATCTCTTTTACATATGCAGAGTTTTAATAAGTAAATTAGAAAACAAATATTACAGTAGAAAAGTGAGCACAGAATATAAACAGATAATTCACAAAAAGGAAATACAAATACCAATAATCCTATGAAAAATATTTGCCTTCAACAGTAATAAAATGAAAAAATAAACCAGAACAACAAGTTAACATTTAAAAATCTTTCATATTGGCAATAATTTTTTTAAAAAAGCCTGGGAAACATAGGAAGGCCACATCTCTACAAAAATAATAAAAAGTATTAGCCAGAAGTGGGGGGATGTGCCTGTGATCTCAGCTACTAGGGAGGCTGAGATGGGAGGCTCGCCTGAGCCTGGGAGGTTGAGGCTGCAGTGAGCTGTGATCACACCACTGCACTCCAGCCTGGGTGACAGAGCGAGAACCTGTCTCAAACAAAATAATGTCTAATATTGATGAAAATATTGGATAAATGTGCATTGCTGTATATCTTAAGTAAATTAGCACAGCCTTTCTAGAATAAAATTTGGAATTTTAAATCAACATATATTTTTTTTTAGAGATGGAGTCTTGCTCTGTCGCCCAGGCTGGAGTGCAGTGTCGTGATCTCGGCTCACTGCAAGCTCCGCCTCCTGGGTTCACCCACCATTCTCTTGCCTCAGCCTCCCGTGTAGCTGGGACTACAGGCACCCACCATCACGCCCAGCTAATGTTTTGTATTTTTAGTAGAGATGGGGTTTCACTGTGTTAGCCAGGATAGTCTCGATCTCCTGACCTCATGATCCGCCCGCCTTGGCCCCCTATGCCTCACTTATGAAACCAATAACTTTTCATAAAGAAAAATAATCAGAGATGTTCAAAGATTTACATACAAGGATGTACATTAGAACATAACAGGACAATGGTAAAATGAACCATAGTACATTGCAGAAATCTGCATAAAAAGAACTAAATTTATTGTATTCCTGTATGCATTGCCATTTGCCATGTGACTTTGCAGTTCCTCACAAAAAGAGATCAAGCGTATGTCTTCACTTTTTGACTCTGGGGATGGTCATGTGACATGTTAGTGTCCAATGGTACTTTATCAAACATGACGTAAGTAAGCAGAGGCTCAAAAAGTGCTGCGCATTGAGATTTGGCCTCTCTTGCTGCTGGAAACCCTTTCGTTAATTACCAGCTGAAAATGCCTGGGCTAGCTTCTTGGAAGATGAGAGACCACATGGAGAGAGGCTCTCACTGTTCTAGCTATCCCACCCTTCCCAGCTGAGGCCTCAGATATGTAAATAAGGCCATCTTGAATGGCCCATACCAGAAGTGTCCAGCCACCCACATAACTGTGAGCAATAATAAATCTTCATTATTTTATTTTATTTTATTTATTATTATTATTTTTTGAGATGGAGTTTCGCTCTTGACACCCAGGCTGGAGTGCAATGGCACAATCTTGGCTCATTGCAATTTCCGCCTCCCAGGTTCAAGTGATTTGCCTGCCTCAGCCTCCAGAGTAGCTGGGATTACAGGTGCACACCACCACACCCGGTTAATTTTTGTATTTTTAGTAGAGATGGTTTTGCCATGTTGGCCAGGCTGGTCTCAAACTCCCAACCTCAGGTGATCCACCTGTTTCAGCCTCTTAAAGTGTTGGGATTACAGGCGTGAGCCACCGCACCCAGCTGTTATTTTAAACCATTAGGTTTTGAGGCAATTTGTTATACAGCAGAAGTTAACAGACATATAAATCTCAAGAGTGGCAAACTCAAATGGCTTTAGTGGTCAGCAGGTAACATAGATATATAAAATGTCTTTCTGTTTATTTAGATTATTTGGTTTCTGTTATCGGCATTTTGTAGTTTGTTGCACACAAGTCCTGTACATAACTTATTAGGTCTATATAAACATCAGTATGGATGGTTCCTGACTTATAATGCTTCAACTTATGATTTTTGGACTTTATGATGGGTTTATCAGGACTTAACCCCATCATAAATTGAGGAGCTCCTTGCAACTTATGATGGGGTTACTATTCCTAGTGAATATGTATTGCTTTTGCACTATTGTAAAGTGGAAAAATCATAAGTTGAAATATTGTAAATAGGGGACTGTCTGCTGTGTTGCCAGCATTGAATGCATTTTTGCTTTATGATATTTTTGACTTATCATAGGTTTATCAGGAGGTAACCCCATTGTAAGTCAAGGAGTATTTGTATTTCATTTTTTGAGTTGTTGTAAATGACTTTATATTTCTAATTTGTGTCCATGTATTCATTGCTAATATGTAGAAAAACAGTTGATTTTTAATATATATATCTTGTATCCTGAAAACTTGCTGAACTCATTTAATAGTTCTAGGAGTATTTTTTAGTAGATTCAATGAAATTTTCTATGTAGATAATCACATCATCTGCAAATAGGGACAGTTTTATTTCTCCCTACCAGTTCTGTATGCTTTGTATTTCCTTTTCTTGCCTTGTTGTATTGGTTTGAACTTCCATCACTGAGTTGAATAAGAGTAGTGGAGTTGCTTTGTTTCAAATCTTAAGGGAAAGACACTCAGTCTTTCACTGTGAAGCAAAATGTTAGCTGCAGTTTTTTTAATAGATTTTTTTAATCAAGGTAAAAGAAGATTCCTTTATTCCTGTTTTTTTCTGAGAGTTTTTATTATAACTAAGTGTTGATTTTTGTCAAATGCTTTTTCTGCATTGATTGATATGATTTCTTCTTTTTAGTCTCTTAATGCAGTAGACTACACTGATTGACTTTCAGATATTAAACTAACATTGCAACCATGGAATAACTTATGTCAGTTTATTGGAATTGTCCTTTTACTAGTACAAGTCCTTTTACTAGTGAAAGTGCCCTTTTACTAGTACTAGTCCTTTTACTAGTAAAAGTATCTTTTTACTAGTACTACTTTCACTAGTAAAAGTGTCCTTTTACTAGTACACATCATTTTACTAGCACTAGTACAAGAAACCATGGTCAGAAAGGAGTGACTCAACATTCTGTCATTCAAATGACAAAATTTTACTAGTGAAAGTAGTACTAGTAAAAAGATACTTTTACTAGTAAAAGGACTAGTACTAGTAAAAGGACACTTTCACTAGTAAAAGGACTTGTACTAGTAAAAGGACAATTCCAATAAGCTGACATAAGTTATCCCATGGTTGCAACATTAGTTTAATATCTGAAAGTCAATCAATGTAATCTACTGCATTTCTCTCATTGCTTTTAATTATTTTTATTTGTTTTGGGAAGTTTGAGTATGGTATCTCTTGGTGTAGATTTCTTTGGTTTATCCTGTTAAGGATTTTATCAGCTTCTTGAATTTGTAGCTTTATGTCTTTTGCCAAATTTTGGAAGTTTTTAGTCATTATTTCTTTGAGTCTTTTTTCAGCACAACCTCTTTCTTCTCTCTTTTCCAAACTCTGATGACACTAATGTTTCCTCTTTTGTTTTTTCTCAAATGTCTCTGAAGCTGTATTTATTTTCTTTCTTTCCTTTTTTTTTTGAAACAGAGTTTCTCTCTTTTTGCCCAGGCTGGAGTGCAATGGCATGATCTCAGCTCACTGCAACCTCTGCCTCCTGGGTTCAAGCGATTCTCCTGCTCAGCTTCCCAAGTAGCTGGGATTGTGGGCACCCACCACTACACCTGGCTAATTTTTGTATTTTTAATAGATGGAATTTCTCCATGTTGGCCAGGCTGGTCTCAAACTCCTGACCTCAGGTGATCCATCTGCCTCGGCCTCCTAAAGTGCTGGGATTATAGGCATGAGCCACCATGCCTGGCCATATTTATTTCTTAAAACTACATTTCCTTCAGGTTGTTCAAATTGGATAATTTCTATTGTTCTATCTTCCATTTCACTCATTCTTTCCCCTGTCCTTTCCATTATGCTATTGTATTGGTCCATTTTCACACTACTGATAAAGACATACCAAAGACTGGGCAATTTGCAAAAGAAAGAGGTTTAATGGACTTACAGTTCCACGTGGCTGGGGAAGCCTCACAATCATGGTGGAAGGCAAGGAGGAGCAAGTCACATCTTACATGGATGGCAGCAGGCAAAGAGGGGGTTTGTGCAGGGAAATTCCCCCTTATAAAACTGTCAGATCTCATGAGACTTATTCACTATCACAAGAACAGCACAGGAAAGACCTGCCTCCATGATTCAATTACCTCCCACCAGGTCCTTCCCACAACATGTGGGAATTCAAGAGGAGATTTGGGTGGGGACACAGCCAAATCATATCAGCTGCTGACTTCATCCACTGAGTTTTTTCATTTTAGCTATTGCATTTTTAAGTTCTAAAGTTTTCATTTTACTTCTTTATGTATTCTGTTTCTTCACTAAGACGCCTTGATTTTTTCATTTGTTTCAAGTGTGTTTGTTATTACTCATTGAAACATTTTTATGACTGATGCTTTAAAACATTTGTCAGATAATTCTGCCATCTCTGTCATCTCACAGTTGGCATTTCTTGATTATGTTTTTCATTTAGTTTGATATCTTCCTGTTTCTTGATATGACAGGTGACTTTTGATAAAAATTTGGATATTCATGGTATTGTAAGAATGTGTGAATCTTATTTAAACCTTCTGTATTTGCTGGCTTTCTGAAACACTGCTTTAGCAGAGAAAGGGAGGCTGAGCCTTATTACTGCCAGGTAGGGATGGAAGTCCAGGTTTCCCACTTGACACCTGTTGACACTTAAGGAGAGGGCTCCTTATTACTGCTGGTCAGGGTTGAAAATTCTGGCTCCCATTAGCCCATTAGATCTCTGCCTACCTGGAAGGGGTAGGAGTGCCTTGTTACTCCTCACATAGTCTTCACTGACACTGTCGAGGAAGGTGGCCTCATTACCTCTGGGCACTGGTGAAAATTTTGATTCAGTGGTTGGCCTCCTCTCACATTCACCAGTGGGGACAGTAGGGAGCTCATTACTGGCCAGTGGGGATGAAAGTTCAGGCTCCTCACTTGGCCTTCTCTGACGCAACAATGGTAGGGGTGTTGGGATACATTATTATAGCCTGGTGATGGTGGAAATCTAGGTTCCCCATTCAGCCTCTGTTGGCGTGGATAGGATTGGGGTACAGTTTTTTTTCTGTTGTGTTTGGCTGCAGTAGAACAGTTTTTATCTAAACATTTTCTGTCTTGCTTGCTTGCTCCTTTCCTGGTCCTTTGGCTAGACAGCATGCATTTGGGGGCTTTAAGAAAAAAAATCTACACTTGGTGTTTACTGTGTGGCTGTCTTTAGCTCTGAGTCTGGGATATATAAAAACAGAAAGACCAGGGTACTCAACATGTCATTCCTCAAGTCTTGAGTTTCCTAGCCAGACCTCAGGGTCTGCCTTCTTTTCTCCTCCTTTATGAATATTCTTACGTTTGTTTTACATATAATATCCAGGGCTTTTAGTTATATTAGCAGTAAGAATAGGAAAAAGCACATTGCCTTCCTCCCAGAAACGGAGGTCCAGAGCTTTTAAAACACATATGTCCACAAAACAAATGTAAACTATGAGCTATAGTGGCTGTTTTTACTTAAAATTTTATCATGGGGATTTTCTTTAGGCTATACGTTCCTGAAAAAATGCTCCTTTAAATTATTGTACAATATAACATTGGTTCAATGGGCTCTACCTTATTCAACTGATCCCTTATTTTTTTGACATTTAGACCATTTTTAATTCCTCACTAGTGTAGGTAACACTAAGTGAACATTAATTCATAATATTCATCCAATTCTCTAATTGTTTTCTTAGGATATATTTCTAGAAGGGGAGTTACTAGATTAGAGAGTATAAAAACATTTAAAGCCCCTTGATAAATTTTTGTTTCCAGAAAGATGGTACTGATTTTGACGCCTAAAAGTAGTGTATGAGAATGCAGACTTACCATACTCTAAAGTTGAATACTACCACTTAAAAACTATTGCTGATTTACAAGGCAGAAAGAATGTTTTTAAATGTTAAATAGGGTGTCTTTAGTAGTGAGGCTGAATTTCACTACAACGCTAATTTAATAAACTCACCAACAACATGGGAGTTTAAAAAGTAGTTTACCATATTCATGAAATTTAAAGCTTGATAATATATAAAAACCTACATATGTGGTAAAATTACACAGAACTATACACACACATACACAGAAACACACACAAATGAGTGAATGAAAATAAAACAGATGAAATCTGAATAAGGTCTGTAGGTTGTACCAATGTCAATTTCTCGATTTTGAAATTATACTATTGTTTTATAAATTGTTACCTTTGGAGAAAACTAACTGATGGGTATATGAGGCCTCGTTAAACTATTTTTGTGACTTCATGTGAACCTGTAATTTAAAAACTAAAGTTAAAAACAAACAAATGTTGATAATAGTATCTTCTATTTTATTTTCATAAACCTTTTTTTGGAGTGTCTGAACATCTGGTTCTTGAACTAGTTTCCTTCTAAGTTTCTCTGCTTGGGTCAGGGACAAGTGAAGACTCTATTCTAGTTTTCACAGCTGAATCTGATATGGACACTTGTCCTTGCCCATGGGGAGGCCTCACTCCTGTTGGGCATATCATATCACCGGCCACGACATTGCTGATAAGCAAGGCTGAGCAGTAGTTTCACCACAGGCAATTTGATCTTGCTTCATGTCTTGTTCCTGACTCATACCTGCACTTGGAGTTTCTACTTCCCACTTCACTATTCTGCTAGGTGGACACTGTTTCTCCTGTCATTTGATCCTGCTTGAAAACTCAATCTGTTTTGTCTCTTACTTTTTTCAGAAGAGGATCTTGTAATTGTCTATATAACCTGTGACATTGGAGTTTATAAATAATATTGATAGGGTGGTCTCTGATCAAAAATGAGAAAATGTGTATAAAATAATTAAGTTTTAAAAGAGTAAATCATTTTTAAAGACTATAATAATAGTATGGAAAAGTTTCACCTAAAAATAAAATAACGCCTAGGAATATTCTTAGGCTGTTAGGATTTTGCCTGTCAGGCAGAACCAGGGTCAGGACCTGAAAGGTTGCCTTTATTTGCTCCTATCCTAATAAAAATCCAAATATAACTTTCACAATTCTGATTTGTGTAATATATAAAACATCACTTAGACATCAAAGTTAATGTACCTTTTAGTTATGTTCCAAAAGGACAGAATTGACAAAATATTTTATGCAATTGATTATTTCAAATAGCATTAAAATTTAGATTCAGCATATTAACTATCTTCCCCGGTACATTTTACTTGGAAAAAAATCAGGAATATGTGCAAGATTTCAGTATTGAGATTACATAAGAAAGTGTAGTCCTGTGAAACAAATGAAAAATATTGGGTCAGGGTGGGGGGAGGGGGGAGGGATAGCATTAGGAGATATACCTAATGTTAAATGATGAGTTAATGGGTGCAGCACACCAACATGGCACATGTATACATATGTAACAAACCTGCACGTTGTGCACATGTACCCTAAAACTTAAAGTATAATAAAAAATAAATAAAATAAAATGGAGCATATATAGAAATTTGAAAACGAAAACAAAAACAAAAAAAACAACAAAAAAAGAAAAATATTGGGTTTAAGCTCGTGAAGGGACCAAGAGAAGGCTTCCCTTCTTTGTTCTGCAGGTTCACTGAAAATCACTGACAAAGGCATATTAACAGAAGAAAAGACATACAAATTTATTTGATCACAGTTTTATGTGACACAGGAACCTTTAGCATAAAGACCCAAAGCAGGGAAAACTGTCCAGTTTTATGCTTAGGTTTAACAAAGTATGGAAAACCATGTGCAAATATGATTGGACAAAAAGGATATCATTTAATACTAATAGAGTGAGTAGGGAAACCCAATGAAGCCTGTCTGTCTAGATTCTTTTTCTTCTCTTCTTCTTTTTTTTTTCTTAATGAGACGGAGTTTTGCTCTTGTCACCCAGGCTGGAGTGTAATGGCGCGACCTCAGCTCACTGCAACCTTCACCTCCCGGGTTCAAGCGATTCTTCTGTCTCATCCTCCCGAGTAGCTGGGATTACAGATGCTGGCCACCATGCCTGGATAATTTTTGTATTTTTAGTAGAGACAGGGTTTCACCATGTTGGCTAGGCTGGCCTTGAACTCCTGACCTCAGGTGATCTGCCTGCCTTGGCCTCCCAAAGCGTTGGGATTACAGGCATGAGCTACTGTGCCCAGCCTGTCTAGATTCTTCTTGGCCTCTCTGTGCATGCATTCCTTCATTCTGGGTGTGGGGCAAGACACTCTCTGGAATTGGGGGTGGGGTCTTATAACCTATGATTGAACAACTAGGCTAGGTAATTTCTTTATGACAGGTTTTTACATAGAAAGGTGGGAGGAAAGTTAGAGCAATATGTTCAGGTTTTATGGCTGGCTATGGGGAAAAAGGGTTCTGGTTTCTATAGCCCACTTTGGAGAAGAAGATTCTAGTTTCTATGACTAGCCTTAGGGGAGAATAAAAAGGCAAAGACAGGAGGGTAGGAAGTTAGAGGAAAAACTTTGGCTTCTGAGGCCTTTATTTTGGGATATCATTTTCTGAGCCCCAGCACTTAGTATTCAAAAAATGTAAGAATGCCTTGGTAGTGACCTTCTGGACACTGGAAACTTTCAATGAAAGAGTATAGGGATTATTACTGGAATCCACCTGGAGTAAGAATCTACATCTTTAAAATATTTTCCGGGAATCTGTGATCCTATGTCACTTAGTTCAGCCTTTGGAAGAATATGTTGAACGAATTTACAGGATTTACACCTTTCTCTTGTTACGCCTTGGTGGCCGGGCTTTCTGTTTGGAAGTGCCTTTTCAGATAAGACCTAAATCTCCCTTGATATATGGAGCCTCCTTCTAAAGCCAATCTGTCTTTCTAAAGCTGAATATGAAAAGTTTCCAGGCACCACCACATTATTGATGACTTCTATTACCCTTTGACGACTTAAATGACAGCCCTGCTGCGCAGAAAAGCAAACTGACAATGGAGCTTCTCTTTCTTCTCCATTTTGCAATCATACACACTCTTCAGTCTTCTGCTTTACTTCTGAAAAATGTCTGTAGTCACTTCTGTCTACTCTTTCACTTCTGAAATGATTTTGAAATTGTTTTTTTGAGTAAACATCAGAACTCAGGGGCCCGGGATTACTGTTGGTTGGCCCAATTGATAACCATTAATTTAGTGAATCTCTTATTCATTTCATCTATGTCCATGAAAATTACCAGCAAGTTCAGGGTCAGGAGGGTGTGTAAACATTCATATACAGTGTGTATGTGTGTCTGTGGTATGTTTGGTGTGTGATAGAGAACTGATTGATAACAATCGGCCCCATGATCCTCCCCTTTCTGGGTATTCTAGAAGATGGGCTAAGGGTATGATGAGAGAGGGGCGTTGAGCTTTCCAAGTGAATGCTGTTAAGTATTTATTAGACGGGTAGATTACGGAAGAGGATAGAGTCCATATTTAGGTAGCGTCTTCAAAGAGGAACTGATACCTTCAAGTGGAAGAAAATGTGCATGTTGCCTCATAGAGGCGTTCTTCCTGGCAGGTGACATGCTGTGGCTCTGTACAGAAATGCCTAAATGTCTCAATTATTCTTGCTTTATTTAAATTTTTTCTTTCTTAAAAATAGGATAAATAATAACGATGACTGCTTATTACAGAAGAAGGTGATTAATGAATTTAAACTTACTTGAGGTTTCTGGAGAAGACTGCTTTGGAAGAAAAAGGCCTATTAGTGTTAAAACTATTAATTATCCTTCTAAATAATAATTGTTTATAGATGATTATCAGTGAATTCTGGGACTTGAGTCTCTCTTCCCCCATTTAAAAAATTAAATACGTATGTGCAGATTAAATATTTATGTCTTTCATATGCAGCTATCAATTTTGGAGTCCTTGTTGGGACTGGAGGTCAACAGAAGTCACCTCCTTATGGTTTTACATTACCTCTGACATTGTAGATAAATTCACAGTCCAGGAAGTGCTTTTGCAGAAGTTTTCTTAGGTCTTGCAGAAACCTAGTGAAGAACAGTGAGGATTAGCCATGGGGGTTTGGAGTTTGCCACTCAGTGACTCTGCCATTCAATGAGCTCAAGGCTCTGGTCCTGACTCATCTTGTCTGTGCTTCTCCCATCATCCCTCTGCCCCTGCCTGTGGAGAGCTTGGGGTCTGCTTTGCACCATTGTCTCCTCACCCCCAAGTCTCTTATCCATGGTGACTGGGTCTATGCCAGAGAGGAGGAGTCCTCTCATTTGAACTGTGGCATCTTAAGGCTCTATGTGACTATTTTGAAAATCTTCTTCATGATAATGTGTCCGGAATTGGTGGGTTCTTGGTCTCACTGACTTCAAGAATGAAGCTGTGGACCCTTGCGGTGAGTGTTAACAGCTCTTAAGGTGGCGCGTCTGGAGTTTGTTTTGGTGTTCGGATGTGTTCGGAGTTTCTTCCTTCTGGTGGGTTCGTGGTCTCGCTGGCTCAGGAGTGAAGCTGCAGACCTTCGCGGTGAGTGTTACAGCTCTTATGGCGGCACGTCTGGAGTTGTTCTTCCTTCCGGTGGGCTTGTGGTCTCGCTGGCTTCAGGAGTGAAGCTGCAGACCTTTGCGGTGAGTGTGGACCCAAAGAGTGAGCAGTAGCAAGATTTATTGCAAAGAGTGAAAGAACAAAGCTTCCACAGTGTGGAAGGGGACCTGAGCAGGTTGCCACTGCTGGCTCGGGCAGCCTGCTTTTATTCTTATCTGGCCCCACCCACGTCCTGCTGATTGGTAGGGCCCAGTGGTCTATTTTGACAGGGCGCTGATTGGTGCATTTACAATCCCTGAGCTAGACATAAAGGTTCTCCACGTCCCCATCAGATCAGTTAGATACAGAGTATCCACACAAAGGTTCTCCAAGGCCCTACCAGAGCAGCTAGATACAGAGTGTCGACTGGTGCACTCATAAACCCTGAGCTAGACACAGGGTGCTGATTGGTGTGTTTACAAACCTTGAGCTAGAGACAGAGTGCCGATTGGTGTATTTACAATCCCTGAGCTAGACATAAAGGTTCTCCAAGGCCCCACCAGACTCAAGAGCCCAGCTGGCTTCACCCAGTGGATCCCACACCGGGGCTGCAGGTGGAGCTGCCTGCCAGTCCCACACCGTGCGCTCACACTCCTCAGCCCTTGGGTGGTCGATGGGACTGGGCGCCGTGGAGCACGGGGTGGCGCTCCTCGGGGAGGCTGGGGTTGCACAGGAGCCCATGGAGGGGGTGGGAGGCTCAGGCATGGCGGGCTGCAGGTCCCCAGCCCTGCCCTGTGGGAAGGCGGCTAAGGCCCGGTGAGAAATCGAGCGCGGCGCCGGTGGGCTGGCACTGCTGGGGGACCCAGTACACACGCCGCAGCCCAGCCGCTGGCCTGGGTGCTAAGCCCCTCATTGCCCGGGGCCGGCAGGGCCGGCCGGCTGCTCCGAGTGCCGGGCCCGCCAAGGCCACGCCCACCCGGAACTCCAGCTGGCCCGCAAGCGCGCGCGCAGTCCCGGTTCCGGCTCGCGCCTCTCCCTCCACACCTCCCTGCAAGCTGAAGGAGCCGGCTGTGGCCTTGGCCAGCCCAGAAAGGTGCTCCCACAGTGCAGCGGTGGGCTGAAGGGCTCCTCAAGTGCCGCGGAAGGAGAGCCCAGGCAGAGCAGGCATCGAGAGCGACTGAGGGCTGTGAGGACTGCCAGCATGCGTCACCTCTCAATAGGTTTAGAGTTTTCTTTGTTTTCTCTTCCTATACCTTCTCTTCTTCATTTCCTATAGGTCAAAAAGAGTGAAGATAGTAAAGGGTGAATCCTATAGATTTATTTTCCAGTAATAATCCAACAGAGTGTGGCACATGGTAGATGTTCAATAGACAGCTGATAAACTAATGAATGAATAACCACACTCATTTCCACACTGGAAGGTGGTGTGTATGGTTGTAGACTGTGAGCTCTGGAGTCCGACTACCTGGGTTTGAATTTCAGATTCCATTTAGTAGCTAGGAGACTTTAGGCAGGTTACTTAGTTTCTCTGCCTCAGTTTTCTTATCTGTAAAGTAGGGATAAAATTCTCTCTCTTGAAGTTCTTGTGAAGAATAAATGAGTTAGTAAGTAATAAGGGCTAAGAATAGTGCCTAATACATATTAAGTACTCAATAAATGCTATTAAAGTATATTTCCATATGTAATCTCATTTTATCCTAACAACCATTTGATGACATAAATGAGACAGGTATTTCTGGACCTAATAGCTGAGGAATCTCAGGTTCACAGGACTGCTAAGCAGTAGAGGGATGTCTAACATTCATTCTGATTCCAAGGTCTGATTTTTCTAGATTGAAGTTATTTGTTTAGTTTTGAAGGTGATTAAAAGACATTTAAAAAGAAAAGCAATTAGCTTTGATTTCAGTAAAGGTTATGGGTCTTATAGAAGGTCAAAATCACTTTCTGTAGTTGAATGAGATGAAAAGAGGTTGAATGAAGTAACAAAGATGAGAACTGGTGCTGCAGAAATAGTGAGTTGTTATCAAAACACCTCAGTGCCTCGGGGAAGAGCGAAAGAAGCACTTTGGAATAACCAAGAGAAAGAATTAATCAATCCGATTTAAAACTGAATAATACCTTCTTTATTTTTCAGGGTTAGCACTGAGCTTTTGCTGAAAATTCACTTTGCTCTAAAATGGCCTAATTTTTCCTTTTAATTTGCATTTCCTTCCTGCCCAGATGCCACTGGCAGCAGCCCAGTGGTAGTTCCATTAAAACAACTGTGCTCCAGCACCTCAATTTGGATCTCAGAGCTTTCCTTTTACATTTGCTTCTTTGCATAATTTGTCAAACTTTGTAAGTTGCACAGCAAAATTCTGCCAATAAAGAACAGGAAGTTTGGGTCATCCTTCTGGGTTTACTGTTTTATATTTGTTTTTTCAGCAACTGGAATCAAGCTCTGGTGAAAGTATTAACACATTAGCAGTTTGGAATTGTGCTCAAGGCTTCTGGTCAATGAATATGAAAAAACTGAGCAACAAGGAGACTTGGGCACATTATTTATACATTTGGTGAGCTCATTCACTTGCCCAGGGAAATCAGGCAGCACAGCCGCCAGCCCAAGGTTAATTTTGTTTTCTTCTCAGCCAGGAACAGGGTGTGCTATTACACAGAGAGAAATGAGGACTTTTTAATTGGCAAAGAGGAACTTCTGCTGCATAAAGAGATACTCCAATCGCTGGAGGTCAACAGAAATGCTTTCAGATTTTAAAATCTTGCTGTGTTCAAAGTTTAATGCAAAATCCTTCAAACTGCTAGTATTCAAAAACTCTGCATTAACTGTTTAGAAACAGAAGAGGGCACCTCATCATTCCTTATGCCAAATTTATTTATTTATTTTTTTAAGAGTGAAAAGGAAACTGGCTTGTGAATGAAAATGAAATACCACTTCCTTTTCCTAATGAATGAATGAAAAGATTCTGTTAATATTTTTAAAAGCTTACCTATGAGTAGAAAAGCTGCATTCACTTTCTAGTTTCAAGAGACCTCAGAGTTTAAGTTGGAGACTAGCTATAAAAAGATTAATTCTATTATAAAGTGGCTGTCAAATACAATGCATTTCGATTTTAAACAAAGAGCCGCCTGGATAGCCTTCTTTTCTATTGGCTAGGTAACCAGTTAATTAGGGTAACTCCTCCTTTCTTCTTCTCCTCATGTTCGAATCCCAGTTTTTCTCAGAGTTAAATCTTTCTAAGCATCAGTGAATCTATTAAATTTTATGCAAAATGTGTTTGTGTATTCTTCTAGAGGAGGTTTGGAGTTTTAATCAAATTATCTACCCTTTCCTGGGTTAAAACTCCAGGAAGTTTCCATGTTTAATTCTACCTTATGCTAATCGAGTTTTTACTCTACATTCTGTCATAATAAATACTATTAGAATGAAAACCTTAGGACTTATCTAATAATTTAAACCATAACTGTTATGGAATGTAGCAACAAACCTTTTGATAGTCTTTGATATTCTTTGTATTAAGTTTTAGACAGAGTCAAAAGGAAACTTTTCAGTCTAACCTAATCACTTTAGTTACTGGTCCCAGAGGGTAGCACTGATTTGTCCTGGGTTACACAGGCAGTGAGCATGAGAATTCAGAAGTAATAGACCGGTCTTTTACCTTTTAGTCTACATTCTTTTCTCTGAGTCATGCTTGGTTGAAAATTTGCACTGATTCATACATTTATGGAATCCTTATATTGCTCTGCTCACACATATGAGTTTTTTTTTTTTTTAAGAGTTGAGGGTCTCACTATGTTGCCCAGGCTGGAGTGCACTGACTATTCACAGGTGAGTTCATAGCTCACTGCAGCCTTGAACTCTTGGTTTGAAGTGAGCCTCCCTCCTTAGCCTCCTGAATAGCTGAGACTATAAGCACATGCCACCATACCTGGCTTCTGTGTTGTTTTGTGTTTTATACTTTGGTAGATAGTTTTATTCTCTAAGTGAACACTTTAAAAGCAGCAAAATGCATGTTGTTTCTTTTCCAAGTTGTCTTTGTATGTAAGTTCCCCTGATAAGCACTATGTCTTGTTCACATCTCCAGGTCTCTTCTTCAGCCCTTGGACACAGTGTTGTCCCTACTGGAGTCAATAAAGGTATGGCATGACATATGTATTCTGGGGATAGACTATTTTCACAAAACACAGTTGTCAATTTCATTAACACTGTACCATACAGGAGTGTTTCTAGGGGGCAGTTCCTTTCTTATAATAATAATAGCAAACATGTATATAGTGTTTACTACTTACCAGACTGGGAAACACACAAACCAACAGACTGTTCTGTCCTACTATACTCTCAGCACAGAACATTTTTGTGGGCAGATGTGTATGGGTCTTTTCACATACTTCAGGCAGCTCTCCAGCAGATATCAACTGGGTCTTCCACAATTCAATTCGATTTTGACACTGTCTACCTGAATAGCCCTTACAAGTTGAAGGCTCAGTCACACAAGACTGCTCTCATTTCAGATGCCAATCTCAAGTCTGGGCCCCCCATATTTCTGACTGACCAGCAGTAAATTGGAGGTTCCCATGACCCCCTCTCAGGTTCAATAATTTGCTAGAATGGCTCACAGAACTCAGGGAAACGCTTTGCTTACAATTACCCATTTATTATAAAGGGCACCACTCAAGAACAGCCAGATGGAAGAGATGCACAGGCTGGGTATAGACGTTAGGGGCATTCCACCCTCCCAGCACCTCTACACATTCAGCAGCTGTGAAGCTTGTCAAATCTTGTTTGACAGCTTTGGAGAGCTTAATCTCTAGACCCCACTCCATTTGCTGGAGGTTGGTCAACAAGGCTGAAAGTTCCAACCCTCTAATCCCTTAATCACTTGGTCTTTCTGGGGACTGGCCCCATCCTGAGATTATCTAGGGTTATCTAAGTCACCTCATTAGCATGAACTCAAGTGTTATTATAAAGGGGATCATTATGAATAATGAAAGACATTCCTATCACTCGGGACTTCCAAAAATTTTAGAAGCCCTGCAACAAAAACTAGGAACAAAGACCAAATATATTTCTTATTATATCACACAAGCACTATTCTGAGCGCTTAATTTCACTCTCAAACGACCCTATAATGTGGATGCTATTATTATCTGCCTTTTATAGATAGAACAATAGAATCTAAGAGACATTAAGTAATTTACCAAAGATCACAAAATCCATAGGTAGTGTAGGAGTGAAGGGAACACTTCATCTCTGTCCACTGAGGATTTGCTGAAAATGAGCTGATAAAAGGCAGATTAATAGAAGAAAAAGGCATATAAAATGTATTCAACATGCATAAACACAGAAGCTACACACAAAATATGAGACTTAAGGAGGAGCCAGATGTTTGATTTTTAAATGCTGTCTTCATAGAGGAGAGATGTATGGACACAGAAGGCAGATATTATTTTGTAAATGATTCTCTTTGGAAGCTGGATGACAAGTTTACAGAATGGAGAGGGGCAGAACTTTACAAGAACAAAGGTTGTCTTATTATGAAGATAAAGTCCCCAGGTAATCTCTCAGAGCTGTCCTCAAAAAAATATATGAAAAGTCTGTCTGGTTGTAATCATGACCCCCAGTCTCTTCTCCAGTGGTTAGTCTTTCCTGGTTATTTGATGAGATTCCTAGGTAAGAGGTCTTAAGAAAGAAAATTTCTTAGTCAGATAAAGAAATTCCAAAGAGGGTCCCTCTAAGTTCTTTGGGAAAGAGGATCAGAGGCATAAGGAGGCAGGGGTCAGAGGGAGGGGGCTGGAGGTAGAAGGTTAGAGAGAACTTAAGGCTGCTTCTCCCGGCCAGCATGTCAAAGTACCATATTTTGGGGCATCGCTTTTTGAACCCTAACAGTGGCAAAGTGAGGATTTGAACTTGAATAATCTGACTCTAGAAGAATCTGAGCACCTCCCCACTATAGTATATAATCAATTGACCTTTGGCCAGCTTCTTGATCACCTCTGGACTAGGCCAATCTGATAAGCAAGAACCTTGCAGTCTTGAATTATTTTTATTTCAAGAGATTATTCAGTTCAAATCTAAGGATGAAAACAGACACAACAAACTCAAATGCCTATGGGGGTACAGGCAAGTAGTGTTAATGAGTACAGAAGACTGGGTAAAGGATAATCAAAAGGATAATCTTAGTTTCTACTTTTCCTTTCAATTTTTAATTCAAAATGTATTTAACATAAAGACATTTTTACAGAAAAATATTTTCCTACCAAAAAAGAAAAATAATACAAATGAAATAATTGATGATAGCTGACATTCATTGTCAGTGTTAGGAAGACAATAGAGGCAGGGGGGACTGCAAAATATTGGAAATTACTTGCACTGTCTGAAAAGAAAAGTCATGAGCTATCACCAGATCCTTTCTCAAGAAAAGGCAGGTACTCATATTTTTGTGTAAAATATGTAGATTTTAATTGTCAGCTCAATGTTTTAAAAGGTACAGTAAGAGCTAAATGAAGCCTATTTTTCAGCCAGAGGTTACTGGTTTGTAGCCTCTGGAAGAAAGGGTATCTATCTTGTAATTGTGTTTGTGAGCATGTGCAGGTGAAAGAATAGATGGGAAAATAGATAGAGTTATTTTGTACCACAGTAGCCTGAAGTCAATAATGAACGATTACATTTATCATCCTTTAACTGGATTGTATTATAAGTAGCAGTGGTTTTCGAGTCAGAAAAGTAAAAGTCTGGAAACTGATAATAATGGGCTTATAGATTTATAAAGTAAAAAAAGAACTTCCTAAATATTTAAAATGAATTGATATAATCTATGGACAATCATAATAGGTGAGCCTTTTTGTCTGTGTATACAGAGTAATCTTTAATTGTAGCAATTTGCATCTTGATGGGTGGGTTATTTGATCTAGAATTTTGAACTCTTCCTTTATTCTGTAAAAATACAGGTTTAGGCAATTCTGCTCTTCTCTTTTACTATGAGATTTTGAGAAAATTATGCTTAAAGGGAAGAAGAAACTAATTTGTTGTAAATTCCTGCTCTATGTAGTCCCATCCCACCTGTGTAGAATGAACATTTCTGGAGACTTCCCTGCCTCTCTCCTTTCACTGATGACAGTCCAGCTGCAAGCTGCAATGGGGCAATGGCTCTTTTTTAGTTAGTGTCTAGAAATTGGGACTTTCAGAATGGTAGAGTGGAGAATATAGCAAATCCTCTTCATCCCAAAACAGTAATAACACTAAACAAGACTCTAAAAATCAACCACTTGAGAAATCTCGGAATTGACCAAGGACATTCAGAAAATTGATTAGTGTTTATTTAAGAAGATCTACTAAACTATGGGTACAAACAATGAGAATCTGTGCTGTATTAACCTGGGCTGCTTCCCTTCTACCTCCCCCAGTCCCATCATGTGATAGCTTGGGCAGAATAGGGCAAGCCCTACTCAGCTAAGAGGAATTTAGCTGCTGGCAGGGACTGACTTGGTTTGGAGAGGGGAGCAGAAAACCCCACACCCTCCGGTATTTATTGTCAGAAATGGTTGGCAAACAAATGTTGCAGCTAGCCCAACATTATGATCCTGGTTTTGGTAAGAAGCAGAAGACCAGCAAGAAATCAGCAAACCAGTGAGAAATTTAACAGAGAGATAGCCATAATGGGACTTGGTAAACTCTTACTTATCCATGATGATTTGGAAGGCTGCCCAAGGCTGTGCACATTCTCAGGAGTTATCCACAAATCCTTGGCTGAACATGAGGGCTTCAGCCAGAAAGGTCCAGGGGGAAGTAAAAGCTGGAATAGGCTTGTAAACAATGTGCTTGGTATACTGGGTTGAATATTGTCGCCTGCAAAGATAAGTTCGGGTCCTAACTCCTGGTACCTGTGAATGTTACCTTACTTTGAAATAGAGTCTTTGCAGATGTAATTAAGATTTTTGTGGTAAGTTCATTCTAAATCACCCTAAATCCAATGACTGTTGTCCTTATAAGAGAACGGAAAGAGAGATTCAAGACACACAAAGAGGATAAACATGGAGTTGAAGGCCATGTGAAGATGGAAGCAGAGACTGGAATGATGCATCAACATCAAGAATTGCTGGCACCCACAAGAAGCTAGGAGACAGGCGTGGGACAGATTCTCCCTCTAAACCTCCAGAAGGAACCAACTCTGCTGACACCGTAATTTCAGACTTCTGGTCCTTGCAACTGTGAGAGAATTCATTTCTATTGCTATAAGCCACCAAATTTGTGGTAACTTGTTCTGCAGCCTTAGGAAATTAACACACTTGGTGTGTTAATTAGGTTAATAGTTAGGTCAACTTCCCATAAGTGAAAGCCTGTGGGAATGTTGGGCTAAGAGACCTATTTCTGATTTCTGGCTCTACAACTTATTAGTTGGTGGTCATAAACATTTAACCTCTGTGAACCTCAGTTTTCTTATCTGTAAAATGGGCTTCCTTGAAGGAGCATTCTCCTGAATCCAGTCTGTAAAAACTTTTGTTCTCTAGGCAAGCTTTCCCTTTATCTCTGCACTTAGACCCTGTGTTAATTATTTTTGCTTATCTTTCATTCTATCAGACTGAACAAATTCTCTGAGGGCTGAGATTATATGATGTTTACCTTAATGGTAATGATACCTATAACACAGCAGGTATCCTCAATCCGTGCTTATATGGTTGTTTGGAGGAGTAAGTCTGGTACTTGGTAGCAGTGGTTATCTATGATAATTATTTATGACTGTCTTTAAGATTTGTAGTCTTCTTTTTTTATGTTTAGTCACACATCTGTACATCCCTCAGGGAAAAGGTAGAATTTAGACTGTTTTTTTTGAGAAACATGTAGACTTAAGCTCGTGGAGAGGTTCAAGGAAAATGCTGTAGGTGAAGGATACAACAGGAAATGAGCGTGGTCTGCTCACAGGATGCTAGGAGCCTATCTGCATAGAGGGGAAGCCTCACTCCTGCATAAAAAGACGTATTCTTAGGTATTCTTAGCCGTATTGTAAGTTCCCTATCCCTTAAAGCATGGTATGCAAATTCTATAGTATAGGATCCACATTTTTGCACACGTTTCCTTTTTGTTAAACTTATTTGTTTATATACATGCCCTCAACATGTTTGTGGCCTAGGGTCATATGTGGTGAAACTAAATGGGATCACAGATCTCAGAACTATGGGCCAGACCAGCTGTCCGAATCTGGGATTATCTCCATTTATAAATAGTGACTGGGCACAAAATCAACTAGCAAAATTAAGGGTTATAGGGCTTGGGTATTTGGGGAAAAAAAGAAAGGAAAGCATGCCAAGAAATCCAAGTGTTAGAAATTAACCCTCCAGGAACAAAAGCAGTGGAAAGCTATAGGCAACTGCAATTGACAGCAATAAAGCTCGTCAGGAATGGAAATGTATGAATTGGTAAAAAGAAAAATATAAGGTGTTTTGAGATGCTAAACTCCCTCTGTATCAGAACTGTGCTGCCTGTTTTTGAAAAAATAATTCAAAGGATTTCACTCTTTAAGGGTATTGTATATGAAAAATTGAAATCTTTATATTCATAAAACAACTGCATGAATAAAATTAGCATTTAAAAGGGAGTTTTTCACATCCCATGCTCATGGATGGATAGAATCAATATTGTGAAAATGACCATACTGCCAAAAGCAATGTACAAATTCAATGCAACCTCCATCAGAATACCACCATCATTCTTCCCAGAATTAGAAAAAAAATTCTAAAGTTTATATGGAACCAAAAAAGAGCCTGCATAGCCAAAGCAAGACTAAGCAAAAAGAACAAATCTGGAGGCATCACACTACCTGATTTCAAACTATACTACAAGGCCATAGTCACCAAAACAGCATGGCACTGGTATAAAAATAGGCACAGAGACCAATGGAAGAGAGTAGAGAACCCAGAAATAAACCCAAATACTTACAGCCAACTGATCTTCAACAAAGCAAACAAAAACATAAAGTGGGGAAAGGATACCCTTTTCAACAAAGCAAACAAAAACATAAAGTGGGGAAGGGACACCCTTTTCAACAAATGGTGCTGGGATAATTGGCTAGCCACGTGTAGGAGAATGACAACTGGATCCTCATCTCTCACCTTAGGCAAAAATCAACTCAAGATGGATAAAAGACTTAAATCTAAGACCTGAAAATATAAAAATTCTAGAAGATAACATTGGAAAAACTCTTCTAGACATTGGCTTAGGCAAGGATTTCATGACCAAGAACCCAGAAGCAAATGCAATAAAAAGAAAGATAAATAGCTGGGACCTAATTAAACTAAAGAGCTTTTGCATGGCAAAAGGAACAGTCAGCAGAGTAAACAGACAACCCACAGAGTGGGAGAAAATCTTCAAAATCTATACATCTGACAAAGGACTAATATCCAGAATCTACAACGAACTCAAACAAATCAGTAAGAAAAAACAAACAATCCCATCAAAAAGTGGGCTAAGGCCATGAATAGACAATTCTCAAAAGAAGATATACAAATGGCCAACAAACATATGAAAAAAATGCTCAGCATCACTAATGATCGGGGAAACACAAATCAAAACCACAATGTGATACCACCTTACTCCTGCAAGAATGGCCATAATAAAAATATCAAAAAACAGTAGATTTTGGCGTGGATGCAGTGAACAGGGAACACACTTCTACACAGCTGGTGGGAATGTAAACTAGTACAACCCTATGGAAAATATTGTAGAGATTTCTTAAAGAACTAAAAGTAGAACTACCATTTGATCCAGCAATCCCACTACTGGGTATCTACCCAGAGGAACAGAAGTCATTATTCAAAAAAGATACTTGCACATGCATGTTTATAGCAGCACAATTCACAATTGCAAAATTGTGGAACCAACCCAGTTGCCCATCAATCAACGAATGGATAAAGAAACTGTGATACATATATATATGTGTGTGTGTGTGTATATATATATATAAAGTCCAGCCTGGGCAATGTAATATATATATATCATATCATATATATATATATATATGTAATATGATGGAATACTGTGCAGCCATAAAAAGGAATGAACTAACAGCATTTGCAGTGACCTGGATGAGACTGGGGATTATTATTTTAAGTGATGTAACTCAGGCATGGGAAACCAAACAACATATTTTCTCACTGAGAAATATGGTGCAGTGTATACTGCTCGGGTGATGGGTGCACCAAAATCTCACAAATCATCACTAAAGAACTTACTCATGTAACCAAATACCACCTATGTGCCGATAACTTATGGAAAATAAAATAAAATAAAATAAAATAAAAAGATGTTTTTGGTGAATGGCATAAAAAGCCATATGTACTTTCTTAGAAGGCATCACATGTTGTTAAAATTTCTGGCATCATATAAAATTACGAGTAGAATTAGATCCTCACTCCATTATTATTTTGGTAAAAATTTATTATACGTGTAATGCATATAAATTGCAGAAAAATTTAGAAGCTTTAGCTAAATATGATTTTTTTTTCCCTCAGAGATGGGGTCTCATTATATTGCCCAGGCTGGACTTGAACTCCTGCCCTCAAGTAATCCTCCCACCTCAGCCTCCCAAGTAGCTGGGACCACAGCACTCAACTTAGCTAATTATAAATAAAAAAGAAAATCACTAATTTTCCACCACCCAAAGCTAATGGCATAAACCTTTTTTGTTTTTTTTGTTTGTTTGAGACAAAGTCTCACTCTGTCACCCAGACTGGAGTGCAGTGGCACGATCTCGGCTCACTGCAACCTTTGCCTCTCTGGTTCAAGCAATTCTCCTGCCCAGGCTTCCAGAGTAGCTGGGACTACAGGCGCACGCCACCACGCCTGGCTAACTTCTATTTTTAGTAGAGACGGGCTTTTGCTATGTTGACCAGGCTGGTCTTGAACTCCTGGCCTCAAGTGATCCACCCATCTCAGCCTCCCAAAGTGCTGGGATTACAGGCGTGAGCCACTGCACCCAGCCAACATAAACATTTTTATGTGAATCCTCCTAGATGTATTATGTATATCATGTTATAAATTCTTGACAGTAGTTGAGATATTGTATAGCAATAAGTTTTCAGCCACTTTTAAAGGGGGATTAATTTATGTAGACATGAATCTATTCTTTAAGTTTCTCAAATATATTACTTATTGTGGAAAAGAGTCTATTTCTATCATCTGTCTATCTAATCTAGCTGCTTTTTTTTTTTTAGCTAGCTAGCTTCCCTGGGTCTGGATCCCTTCCTTTATTTTGGGAAGTCCCATGGCTGAACCTGACTTTCATGGTAGAAGCTGAAAATACTAGATACATGTTCCTTAACCTGGCTTGCAGTTAGGGTCCAGGGTCCAGAGTGCAGCAGCTGCAGGTGACGTGAGCCCACCAATCTAATCTGTGACCTAATTTTTGCTCCTGTCCTGGCTGCTTCTTAGTCTCTCTTATTCCTATCTATTTTCTTAGCCTGTATCTCCATATTTTGGTGATTCTGAAAACTACCCAGAAATCCTTTAGAAAATACTTTCCTTCTTAAATGAGCCAGTCTTTTTGTTACTCACAACTCAGAACGCTGATCCATGGAGTACTCTTCTCAGTTTCACCCAGAAAATAAAAGATCTAATTGTCTTCAGTAGGATAGTGAGCCATCTGGATTTTAACCCTCTCCCAGGGGCCTAGGAATTTAGACCCAGAAAGAATTCTGGAGATGGTTTTGTCATCTGCATAGATTGAGGACAATCATGCACTATAGTGGAAAGAGCACCAGGCTCGGAGCCAGAAGAAGTCCTGGATTCAAGGTCTTACTGTCACTTCTTAGCTGCGAGATATTGAGAAAATCAGTTAATTTATTGGGCTATATTTGTATGTGTATGTAAATTTGTGTGTATCTGTCTATGACCTCTAGAGTGAGGGACTTAAACTTGAATTTCCTCTGCATTTGAAGATCTTTGATTTTAATCAGATCCAGAAACTTTAGACTTCACATTATAGCTCCTAATTCTGAATTCTCAGTCCTAGTAATTACATAATGCTAAGTAAGTATAAATAATAATTTGAAAATCAAAGAAATAAAAAGGGAATCAATCTATATTCTTCTTTTGCAAGTTTAAACTCATTTGACCTTTTGATGAATCAGTAGCAGCACAGATACCCAACTGGAATAATTTATGTGGATGAAAGGACATTTATGCTCAGGTTCATAGCTAAAGACATGAATTACACTTTCACAATTATAAATTATTTGTTTCCTCTACGGTAGCTTCTTACCTTATGAAAGAAAGCTCTTAAATGATATTAATAGTATGTGTGTTACCTGTGATGCCCTTCCCTACAGTCTCTCAAGGACTCAAAATCTTATCTCAGGTGAAACTTTGAAGATATAATTGACCTGTACGTTCATAGTTAAGCACAAGTCAGTCAACGTTATACTATCCAGTTTAGACGTTTGGGTAATGAGTACTTTCATCTGCTTCCTTTGATGTATAACCGATTAGTGACAGCAGCATAAATATTCATAGCATTTTCCTACTGGACAGAATCTAGTCCAACTTCTACATTTTACAGATGAGACTAAAGAGACTGAGAAATTAAGTGGCTTGTCTAAGATCACGTAACTATCTTCAAGTTGAGTGGTAAATCTAAGACTAGAACCCAGGGCTTATTATACCTTAAGCAATATGATGTCTAAGGCAGTGTTTCTCAATGACTGTTGAGACCCAGAGCCTTGTTCATAATGGGTACTCAATCACTAAATGCTGTCAATAGATTTCAGTACAGTGTAATTTCCGCTATGACCTGTACTGAGGAATCAAAGAAAATACTCAGGAGTTAAATTTTTAAAAACAGAATTGAATATTTTAATTCTGGGAGACAGTGATTTATTTTGGTACTTAGGTTTTAGATTCAGGCTTCAAGTTGCTAAAATCTCAAACTGTTAATACTATATTGAAATAGATGATAACTGACCCAATGTCTTTCATTCTGAAAGCTCAAGTTGGTGTAGGTTGATAGTGACATTGCTTGTCTCTTTAACTATAAGAATATTAATGTTGACGTAGAGCAGGTGGTAGGACCATTTAATGTGTGCTCTGATTAATAGGCCATTGCTATTCTGTCGAGATATTTGAGATACGCACACTGTGGCTCAGTGATGATGCTCTTTTCTTGTTTGGGTAAGGATTATTTGCTTAGATTATGATCTGAAATATTTATAGTGTATTAAGTCACTTATTTAAATGTGGCTAAAGCAGAATGGCAAATCTTCTTCAACAGTGTGTAATGACTTAGTTAAAATACAATTTATCAGATGAGATTGATATGTTCTGACAATAATGCACAATCGAGTTAAATTAAAGGGGAACAGAGATAAAATTCCGCTGGGGATGTGTTCAGAAATATGTGTGTAGATTTATTTTGGAATCTTGGTAATTAAGATGCAGCTGATCTGATTTCTTAGACCTCCTCTGCCTTCTTTCATATTTCACTGTCATATCTTCCCAATTTCAGGATCATCTCTCATTTTCTGCTTTGGTGTGCTGACATCTTCCTTCTCTCCAGTGAGAAGCTGTTGGACCTGTTTTCATACATAAAAAAGTAGTCTTTTTACATCTTAAAGTTTGCAGTTAGTTCTCTAGAGTTAGAGGTCCTATTTGAATAACATAAATTGAAAAAAATATTCTTCAATACTTGTAGATCTTGAGTTTCCATAGTCTTTTGGGGGTATATTTCTGGCAAAAGTGAAGTGGCTTTGAATACTCTACAGAGGGTACTCTGCTCTGAGATTTTTTCACTGTGGTATTACTCTTTAACAGAGTTTAGTTTGTGACAGGGACCTTTCCATGTTTAGTACCTACAAGGTACTGTGAACATTATTTCTACATTGGTGTTAATTAAGAAGACAGGAGAGTAGCAGAAATGACCTGGGATAAACAGTGACATCTATGGAAGAAGGTAAAAATAAGTATGCTTTTTAATTGCCAAAAAAAGCATTGCATTGTGTGCAGAATATTTTCAACAATTGTTCTGTTCTGTAACATGCCAGTTACTCTATTGTTTCATTACCTGATACTTCTGTGAGGTTACAGGACACGAAAATTTATAATAAGGATGCCCTGAGGCATCGTGAGGCATCGTGAGATTACTAAATCCCTTTTAAGCAATTGGTTTATAATTTGGAAACCTTTAAAAAATGAAATCATACATGAAACCACCATATTAAACAGAAAAAGCAGATCTGTTTGCTGCCTGCGTGGATTGTAGTATTGGAGGGGCTGAGCCTGGCTTACTTGGCCTCCCTGTATTAGCTCTCCCCATGCCTGGATTTTCTGGCATCATTTTAATGTAGCATATTTTAAAAATCAATTTCTAATTTGGAAAATATTAATCTATACTTAATGTAGGCTGAGATTCTCTATTAACTAAAATAGAAAGCTCATTTCCAGACCTTACTAGATAACAGTATATTAACTGTGCAGGGCAGATTTTATAAGTGGGTTGAGTAAATGACTTCATTTATGATTATATTTGAGGGGTGTCAAAGGTTCCTGGGAAAAAGTATCTGCTTTACAAGATTAGAGGTCACACTGGAAAGAGAATTCTGAAAAGACCCTTGATTTAAGTGGCTGAAGTAATTACTGTATCTGCATAACATAATACATCAGGGAGAAATTCAACCCAATTCAGCATGAATGTGATGAATGTCTATGATATGCGAAGCACTGTATGTATCTTTCAGGAATACAAAGGTGAATATAACAGATCTTGCACTCAGAAAGTTTACAGTTTGATAGTGAAATTCGGTTTAGAGGAATATGAGATAATCTATCTAATTCAACTGCCACATTTTGTCAAGAGGATCTGTTACTGTATGACTTACCCAGGATCCCCCAGCTGGTTATGACACAAACCTGACAATTTTTTGGCTGTTCACCAACTTTTCCTACTTCTCCAAGAAAAATTAAATTCAGTTCTTAGTGTCTTTCTTATTCCACATTTAAAATAAAAAAAGCAAACTACAGAAGAAAGATTCTTCAATAAACCCCATGCACTCATCCACAACCAACCTATGGCAGCTTCTGTCCCATCCATTCCTCTCTCAGTCCATATTATTGAATTGAATCCCAGACATCATATCATTTAATTTGTGAATATTTTAATATGTATCTGTAAAAGATAAGGATTCTTATTAGAAATACATAAGCCCAATACTATTACCACTCTTAAAAATCTAACAGTAGTTTCTTAATATCATAAAATATATTAATAATATTAAAATCCCCAATTGTCTTATGAATGTCATGGATACATTTTTCTTTATTTCCCCCTCAAAATCAGGATCCCAGCAAGATCCTCACTGCTAATTGGTTGACACATTTTTAAAGTCTTTTAATCTATAGGTTCCCCTCTGCATCCGTTTTTTCTTGCTAGTTTTTGTCCTCTAGAGTTTTCCACATCTGATTATTCTTGCTGAATTCCTGTGACGTAGTTCAGTAGTTCACTATGTTCCTCTGTCCTTGGTATTTTCTGCAAATTGGTAGTTACCTCTAGAGGCTTTATCAGATTCAAGTTAGATTACTTTGGTGAGACTACCTCACAGATTGGACTATGGTCATTCATCTTCCATAAGAAGACTCAGACACAGAATATCTGGTTCTTCCTCTCACTCTCTTTCTGAAAAGGGCAACAATTGATGGCGATCAATGCCTAGACCCTTTAGTTCATTAGGGATTGTAGAATAGTGATATTCTAATTCTATCATTTTTACAAATTTACTGTCTAGAATACTTTTTTATTTTTTATTTTTATTTTTTTCTATAGGTTTTTGGAGAGCAGGTGTTGTTTGGTTACATGAGTGAGTCCGTTAGTGGTGATTTCTGAGATTTTGGTGCACCCATCACCCAAGCAGTATACACTGTACCAAATTTGCAGTCTTTTATCTCTCACCCCCCTTCCATCCTTTACCCCCTCCCCGCCGAGTCCCCAAAGTCCGTTGTATCATTCTTATACCTTTGCATCCTCATTTGGCTGGAATATTTCTGTAAAGATAAACTTTCTATATTCATTTGTTTTCTGTTGCTTGTAACAGAATGCCTGAAATCGGGTAATTTATAAAGAGAAGGAGTTTATTTCTTACAGTCCTGGAGGCTGAGAAGTCCAAGACCAAGGGGTCACATCTGGTGAGGGCCTTTTTGCTGGTAGAATCTCTGCAGAGCCCTGAGATGGTACAGGGCATCACATGGACAGGGGGCTGAGTTCTGTCCTCCTCTTCTTATAAAGCTACCAGTTCTGCTCACATAATAGCCCATTAATCCATACCAATTAATTCATTTGCCCTTTATTCTGTGATCCAGAAATGGATTAATTTATTCATGAAGGTCCTCGCGATCCAATCACCTCTTAAAGGCCCCACCTCTCAGTATTGCCACATTGGGGATTAAATTTCAACATGAGTTTTGACGGGGACATTCAAGCCATAGCAGTTCCCTTATTCACTATTTGCTGGAGTTTGTGTAGTAAAAGCAGGATCAATATTTGATTCTTTCCCTTTATTTACAAGTTTTCAGAATAATGAGTTGGTTTCTTATCATCCTTCAAGAGTATCAATAATGACTCCCCACTTCTTTCTTCATTATTGAGATGGTTAATTTTATATGTCAACTAGACTAGGCTAAGGGATGTTCATAGAGCTTGTAAAAGATTATTTCTGGGTATGTCTGTGAGGGTGTTTCCAGAAGAGATTAACATCTTAATTGGTAGGCTGAGTACAGAATATCGCGCTTACCAATGTGCGTGGGCACCATTCAATCTATTAAGGGCCTGAACAGAAAGAAAATGTGGTAGGAGGGTGAATTTTGCCCTTTGTTTGAGCTGGCACATCGTCCTTCTCCTGCGCTTAATATTAGCACTCCTGGTTTGGACTGGAACTACACCACTAGCTTTTCTGGGCTGCCAGCTTGCAGATAGCAGATTGTGGGATACCTCAGCCTCCGTAATTATGTGAGCCTTCATAATTATGTGAACCTCCATAATAAATCTTTCTCTATATATCTCTTTAGTTCTGTTTCTCTGGAGAACCCTAATACAAGTATCATTGGGAACTCATAGGATTTAAATGAATTTGACGTGTTTTAATCCATTGCAGTTATTATTCTTATACATGTACAAATTTCCCCATCTTTGGTCAGTGCAAGCCCTTCTTGACTCCTAGGTCCTCTCGACTTGACCTCAGTAGTCTTTGATAGCTTTCCTGCTATCTGTCAATAAAAAGATTTTTCAGGTTTATCTTTTATATTCCCTTCTCATGTATCAAAATTTAAGAGGAAAATACAAACATTTCTTAATAATTTTCCTGACAAGGAATGGTAAGGCTGAGTTTCAGTGGTTTCTTCATGGTTATTACCTTTACAGGACAAACCCTCAGGCACTAGTTCTGAATTTGAGTCTGCACTAAACAGAAGTCCCAGCATAGCTACCTGGGACTCCTCCTACCTTCACTGACAGTGTTCCAGGATCTTGTCTGAGTCACTTTTGCCAGCCTCAGGTCTTGTAATTTCTGTACTGAATAAATCTTTCCTTACTGCTTGATTTTTTAGCAGTAAAATTCTTCAATAGGAAGTGATTCATTGTACACATCCTGTCCTATAAGTGGTCAATTCAGCAAATGGCTTTGCTTCTCTTTTTAAAACTGTCAAGTTTCTCTGAGTATGTATTTTCCCTATCATCTCTGTTATGAATTATGTCCCCCCCAAAAGAGATATCCCCAATATCTCAGAATATGACCTATTTGGAAATAAGATCATTGCACATGTAATTAGTTAAACTAAAGTTAGGTCATATCAAGGTAGGGTAGGCCACTAATCCAATATGTTTGGCATCCTGATAAGAAGAGGGAAGATAATGTGAAAAGAGACACACAGGGAGAACCCTATGTGACCACAGAGGAAGAGATCGGAGTGATGCACCTACGAGCCAAGGAACGCTGGCCACCACTAGAGCTAGGAAGAGGTAGGGGAGGATTCTATCCACAGTCTGAGGGAGAATAGCCTGCTAATACCTTTATTTCAGACTTCTAGCCTCCATAACCGTGAGAAAATAAATTTCTGTTTCTGTAAGACACATAGTTTGTGGAACTTTGTTAAAGTAACCCTAAGAAATGAATGCAATAATCTTTGCCAGTAATATACTACATGGACCAGTCTAACTACAGTCATGTGCCATACAATGATGTTTTCAATGATGTTCTCATAAGATTATAATGAAGCTGAAAAATTCCCATTGGCTAGTGATGTCATAGCCATCCTAATGTTTTAGTGCCATTATGACTCATGTGTTTGTGGTGATGCTGATGTAAATAAACTGGCTGCTCTAGCAGTTGTATAAAAGTCTAGCACATACAATTATGTACAGTACATCATACTTGATAAATAAATGACCATATTAGTCCATTCTCATGCTGCTAATAAAGACATACCTGAGTCTGGGTAATTTATAAAGGAAAGGGGTTTACTGGACTCACAGTTCCACATGGCTGTGGAAGCCTCACAATCATGGTAGATGGTGAAGAAGAAGCCAAGGCATGTCTTACATGGCAGAAGACAAGAGAGAAGTGCAGGGGAACTGCCCTTTTTAAAACCATCAGCTCCTGTGAGACCTATTCAGTATCATGAGAACATCACAGGAAAAATCTACCTGCATGATTCAATTACCTCCCACTAGGTCCCTCCCATGACACATGGGGACTGTGGAAGCTACAGTTCAAGATGAGATTTGGGTGGGGACACAGCCAAACCATGTCAATGACTGTGTTACTGGTTTGCGTATTTAATTATGCTATACTTTTTATTATTATTTTATTGTTTTGATTTTTGTTTTTTGAGACAGGGTCTCACTCTGTGGCCCAGGCTGGAGTGCAGTGGCATGGTCATGACTCCCTGCAGCCTCAAACTCCTGAGCTCAAGCAATCCTACTGCCTGGCTAATTTTTTAATTTTTATGGAGGTGGAGTCTTGCTGTGTTGGCCAGGCTGATCTCCAGCTCCTGGTCTCATGCAATCATCCTATTTTAGCATCCCAAAGTGTTGGGATTACAGGAGTCAATCACTGTGCCTGGCCACTATTTTAGAATGCACTTCTTCTACAGGTAAAAAAAGTTAGGTGTACAACAGCCTTAGGCAGGTCCTTTAGGAAGTATTCTAGAAAAAGGCATTGTTATCATAGGAAATGACAGCTTCATGTGTGTTATTGCCCCTGAAGACCTTTCAGTGGGAAAAGATGTGGAGGTGGAAGACAGTGATAGTGATAATCCTGACCCCGTGTAGGCCTAGGCTAATGTGTGTGTTTATGTCTTAGTTTTTAACAAGAAAATTTAAAACATAAATAATTTAAATATAGAAGATGACTTATAGAATAAGGATATGAGGAAATGAGATATTTTTTGTACAGCTGTACAATATGTTCATGTTTTAAGCTGTGTTATGTAAAAGAGTCAAAAAATTAAAAAAATAAAAGTTATAGAAAGCTAAGATTTGTTTATTATAAAATTAAAAAATAAATTTAGTGTAGTCTAAGTGTACAGTGTTTATAAAGTCTATGGTAGTGTACAGTAATGTCCTAGGCTTTCACATTCACGCACCACTTACTCACTCACTGACTCACCCAGAGCAACTTCCAGTCCTGCAAACTCCATTCACAGTAAGTGTCCTATACAGGTGTACCACTTTTTATCTTTTATAATGTGTTTTTTACTGTACTTTTCTTATATTTAGATATGTTATGTACACAAATTCTTACCATTGTGTTACAATTGCCTAGATTATTCAGTACAGTAACTTGCTGTATAGATTTGTAGCTTAGGAGCAATAGGCTGTACCATCTATCCTAGGAATGTAGTAGGCTTCCCCATCCAGGTTTGTGTAAGTGCCTATGATGTTCATATTTGTCAGAGCATGTCCCCTTTGTTAAGTGATGCATGATTGCATTGAGTCAATAATAGAGGATGTTTTCTAAAAATGGTATTTAGGTTTTTTTTTCAGATTAGAAAATAAATTGTTAGAATTTCTTAGTTTGCATTTAGCATACAGAATCAGAGAATTTGGGTCAAATCCTTATTTAACTGATGGGGAAAGTGAAGCCTTAGGGAGGAAAGTGGCTTGCCCAAGGTTACATAGGTATATGTGGGAGAAATAGAATCAGAACTCAGATTTCTGAATGCACAGTTTAACAACTTTTCCATTCCATACATTTTTCTTTTTAGCTTTAAATTGTTTCTCTTTGCCTCTTTCTTCTTATCTTTGCAGTGAAATTTTAATAACGTGAAATGCAGTATGCTTAGTCAGTGGAGTATAGCATGGAGAGGAAAGGATAGCCATACTTATGCCAAAAAATAAATTCTTTTATTATATTTGCACTAATTTTGTGAAAGTGGATTTTGGTTTTACTGGAACATTTTTGTAATCCCTCTGTCTCTAGGGGTCAGTGTGGTCTTAAAGAAACTTTGTTCTACTTTGTTTCAAACTATATTCAGTTAATTGAAGTCACTTTAATCAAAGGTGACAATAAAATGGTGGCCCAGGGGAACGGGAATTAATTCAAAATTACAACCATTATAAACTTTAACATATACAATAATATTGATGTTGGCACATGGAACTTTTCACTGAGCCCATAGATTTTTAACGACTGGAAATAATTGAACTAATTCTTATACCTTTAACATGTAAATTATTAATTTTTTTGTTTAAAAGATATATGACTCTATATTAGTCTGTTTTCATGCTGCTGATAAAGACATACCTGAGACTGGGAAGAAAAAGAGATTTAATTGGACTCAACAGTTCCACGTGGCTGGGGAGGCCTCAGAATTATGGTGGGAGGTGAAAGGCACTTCTTACGTGGTGGCAGCAAGAGAAAATGAGGAAGCAAAGTGGAAACCCTTAATACCCATCAGATCTTGTGAGACTTCACTACCATGAGAACAGTATGGAGGAAACCACCCCCATGATTCAAATTATCTCCCACTGGGTCCCTCCCACAACACATGGGAATTATGGGAGTACAATTCAAGATGAGATTTGGGTGGGGACACAGAGCCAAACTGTATCAGACTCCGTTCCAGATTCATTTTAGAAAGAGATGTTTGTGCTTCTTGTTTGAATGAACATTTATAACTAGTCACATTTGTTCTTCATAAAGACATTTTGAAGCAGATGTATATATGATGATATATATGATGTATGTATGATGAATATATATATTTATATACATATATTTCATCCTTAAGTGGCACTTAATGAAGAAGAGGCTTTGTGAGCTACTCGAGATGGAAAATCTTCATGGGAAAAAATGGAATGTCACTGAAAAGTTTGGGAAATCTTTCTGACAACTATCAACTTTGTTATCCAAAAGCTTTCAAAACTCTTTTCCTCTCCTGTTGCCTCTTCCTCACTCTTCCCTTTCTTATCTTATTGGGATAGTGTAAGGTTGAACTGGTGACAAAATTAATAGGTTTTGTGCCATTAATAAGAACTCTCAGATGAGGTTGCCTATTGAAGTGCTTATCAATGAACACACAGTAATACTGAGACAAGGATAGGATAGGAAGGGAGACATGTTTCCTGAGTATCTCCTTGGGGCCAGGCAGCTGCTAAGTAAGAATGTGCCCCTCTCTGCCACAATCTCAACAGTTCTGCTGTTATTTGTTCCCTTTATTGGAGTCCCATGGGTGATTTTATTTGTAGAAAGAATCCAATTGTTAAGATTCAAAAACCCTGTATAGTAATTACAGACAATAAATTATAAGTAGAGTAAGGGTAGCTGAATAGAAGCAGCAAACATGCTGAAGGCAATGAAAAGCAGTAGCTAAATTCTGATGATAAGGCAAGAGAAAGAAAAACCGAAGGTGTGGACCAAGAACTTCATAGCAGTGTGGGGCCATTTTGTGTATGGAGAACTGACTCTGCATACTTGTATGGACATTATTACCTTTCTCATCAGTTAATATTTATTGAACTCTTAGGGTGTGCTGGGCACTGTTCTAATTGCAGGAGATACTAAGAAATATTTAGCACAGATTCTGCCCTAAAGTTTGGTTGACGTAGAAAGAAAATGTGTCAAAAAAAAAAATACCCAAGTTACTACAGCCTATATGATATTGGAAAGTACTAGAAAAGTTCAGAGGAAGGAGGAATTATGGAAAGTTGGATTGGTTTGGAAAGGAATCACAAGCAAGTACAACAGATACTGATAGCTTTTTATCAAAACCATTTCATCTTATCCCTGGGCCCACAACTTCCTTTGCCATCTCAGATGTGGCCATGTGAATGAGTTCTAGCTAATGGAATATTAGCCATGCCCCGTGCCATTTCCAGGCCTAATTCATGAGGTCCTCTCATGCATGTTCCTCCATACACTTTCTCTTTGTGCAGCAGTGACATTGGAAGCCAAGGGTTAAAGATAGCAGAGCCATCAGATGGAGGAGCCGGGGTGCCTGGGTTCCTGAATCACCAGGTGGAGGAGAGCCACCTGACTAACAGGAATATCCAGTTTAGATTTTATGAGAGCAAGAAATAAACTTCAATTGTGTTAAACTGATATAGTTTGGATCTGTGTCCCCACCCAAATCTCATGGTGAATTGTAATCCCCAATGTTGGAGGTGGGACCTGTTGGAAGGTGACTGGATCATGGGGGTGGATTTCCCCCATGTGCTGCTCTAGTGATAGTAAATGCTTGAGAGATCTAGTTGTTTAAAAGCGTGTGGCATCTCTCACTTGGTCCTGCTCCTGACATGTAAGACGTGCCTGCTTCCCCTTTACCTTCCACCATGGTTGTTAAGTTTCCTGAGGCTCCCCCCAGGAAGCCAAGCAGATGCCAGCATCATGCTTCCTGTACAGCTTGTGAAACCATGAGCCAATTAAACCTCTTTTCTTTATAAATTACCCAGTCTCAGTTACTTCTTTGTAGCAGTGTGAGAATGGACCAATACATAAACCATTGAGATTTTGGTGTTTTTCTGTCATAGAGCTTATGTTACTTAACTAATACAGAAAGTGAGACTAGAACAGAATGTTGAAGGATATGTAGAATATAGACAGTTACAGAAAATGCTGAGGGCATCTCAGACAGGAAGAATCAAATGACCAATGTCAGGGAGGAGGAAATGCAACACAGTTGGCTGAAATGGAATATTAAAGGAAATTTGAAAGTTAGGTAGTCGCAGTTTATGGAGGCGAAGGCGTTTGCATCCAACTTTATTGCCGAGGTAAAAATTGGAAAGATAAAGGGAAATAATAATAGTACTATACTTTACCAAAATAAAAATTTATTGTTTCAGTGGTGGTGGAGGCATGTTATAGGAAGACTCATATGGAAGTGGTGTTTTGGATAGATTAGCTATTGATGAGGTATGAGTGAAGGCAGAGATAACTTCCAGGAGAATGTTGATGAAGACCTGAACTGGGCAATAGTGGAGGGGATAAAGGCAAAGGCTGAACATTTGAGTCATTACTAAGTGTGAATGTGGATGACTAACTGTGGCAGTACTGAGAAAGGAAAGAAGGAACATAACTTCCAGGTCCGTATATTAGCTCAGAGCAGTGAGTGATCCTTGTAATTATGAACTTGAGGCATGACGAAAAGAGAGTATAATGTTTATTGCTGTCTTTAAGAAAACAAGGTGGTATTATAATATGTTGTAGAAAGCTCATTATCAAAATAGTTAACATGTAAACACATCAGCATATGGCATGCTCACAAATCCATCTTATCTTCCTGGGCACAAAGGAAGAGTATATTTCCCAGGTCAAAACATGTGGTTGAGTTCTAGCCAGAGGAGTATGGATGGAATGTTGTATACCACTACTAGGTCTGTCCATATATCCCTGGGTTTGATTCCCCGGCCTCTTGGAGGCTACATGTTTCAAATGATCAATTGCAATATGGAAGAATCCTAAATCCCTGAGTCACCACTTGGATGAGAGCTTTCCAGAATAGCTACCCAAACACATTAAACTGTGATTTGAGAAAGAAATACACTTTTAGTGCCTTCACTTCTAAGATTTTAGGGTGGATTTATTATCGTAGCATAGCTAATCTCTTTCTGAATAAAACACAACTTTCAGTTTTTCAGCAAACTTTTATTGAGAATCTAATATATTCAAGGGATGGGATACTTCTAAAAATCAAACTTTATTTATAACATCTCCTGGTGGACTATCCCTATGACAGCACTGTTCCAATGGATTTTTATCATCTTGAAATTCATTAAAACTTTGAAGTCATCCATCTCCTGTTTACTGTCATCCTCCCATTATTTGAGTGTTAGTTATTAAATTCTGGCCTTTGTGTCAGTTTTTAAAATAAAAGTGTTGACAGCATATTTTGACTCTGCCTTTTATTAAATTCCTTTTTGACAAAATTCTTAACAGATGAGAAGAGCTTGAAATAAAGAAAACTTAACTCAAAATATCTTTTCTGAGATAGCTTTGGGGGTGTTAACAGATATAGTTTAGATCTGTTTTATTTTTTCTTTATTTGACAGCCAGTCAACCTAATGATGTCATAACATCTGCCCACATAAACTGGAGATTTGAGCAGAGATAAAAAACCTTGATCACCATTCCAGTTCTGCAACAAGAAGTTAAATAACCTGAAGATTTTACTGAAATGGATTTATGTCTCCTCTCCTGTGAGATCTATCTACTGTCACATTTGAATGTCAGAGTCTGATGTAAGCACTCCTAAAACAATAATTTTCAACATACTCTTATGTACTCATCATTATTTTTATTGAGTACTGTCTGAGTAAGCAGATACCATTCTTAGGATGAAAACTGTAGGCAGACCTGATTGCTGGAAAACAGACTCTTCACCTCAACTAATGTCATTATGCAATTCTGGAACAATTATATGTCAGTCAATTGGATAACCTAGAAGACATGAATGAATTCTTAGACACATACAACCTACCAAAACTAAATCACGAAAAAATATAAAATCTGAAGAGACCAATAATGTGTAAGAATATTGAATCAGTAATAAAAAGTCTACCATCAAAGAAAAACTCAGGACTGGGTGGCTTCATTGCTGAATTCTACCACACTATTTTTTTTTTTTTTTTTTTTTGAGATGGAGTCTCACTCTGTCGCCCAGGCTGGAGTGCAGTAGCACGATCTCATCTCACTGGAAACTGTGCCTCCTGGGTTTAAGCAATTCTCTGCCTCAGCCTCCTGAGTAGTTGGGATTACAGGTGTGTGCCACCACGCCTGGCTAATTTTTGTGTTTTTAGTAGAGACGGGGTTTCACCACCTTGGCCAGGCTGATGTTGAACTCCTCACCTCGTGATCCACCCACCTCGGCCTCCCAAAGTGTTGGGATTACAGGCATGAGCCACTGTGCCAGGCCCTACCAAACTTTTAAAGAGGACCTAATACTAATTCTTCTCAAACCCTTCCAAAAAAGTAAAGTAGAGGGACTACTTGCAAGTTCATTTTACAAGGCCAGAATTACTCTGATACCAAAGGTAGACAAGTACACAATAAGAAAAGAAAATTACAGGGCAATATCCTTCATGAACATAGATGCAAAGATCTTTAAAAAATATTAGCAAACTGGATTTAACAACATTTTGAAAGAATCATTCACCACGATCAAGTGAGAGTTATCTCTGAGATGCAGGAATGGTTCAACATATGCAAATCAATAAATGTGTTCCACTGTATTAAGAGAATGAAGAACAAAAACCATTTGATCATCATGATGGAGGCAGAAAAAGCATTTGGCATAATTCAACATCTCTTTATGATAAAAGCTCTCAACAAATCAGGTATAGAGGGACTGTACCTCAAAACAATAAAGGCCATATATGACAAACCCATAGCTAATATTATTCTCAATGGTAAAAAGTTGGAAGGTTTTCCTCTTAGATCAGGGACAAAATAAGAATGCCCACTCTCACCACTTCTTTTGAACATGGTACTGAAAGTCTTAGCTGGAACAATTAGGCATGAGAAGAAATAAAAGGCATCCTAATATGAAAAGAAGTGAAATTGCCTGTATTTGCTGACAATATGATTTTATATATGGAAAATCTCTTAAGGCTCCACCAAAAAACTGTTAGAGCTGATAAACAAATTCAGTAAAGTTGCAGGGTACAAAATCAATGTATAAAAATTAGCACTGTTTCAATATAGTAACAAAACCATCTAAAGATAAAATTAAAAAGTAATCCAATTTACAATAGCAACAAAATTAATTTGATGCAAATTTAACCAAGGAAGTGAAAGATCTGTATACTAAAATCTACAAAACATTGTTGAAAAAATTGAAGAAAACACAGAAAAATGAAAAGCTAGCCTGTGTTTATAGATTTTAAGAATTAATATTGTGAAAATGTCTGTATTGTCCAAAGCGATCTACATATTTAATGCAATCCCTACCAAAATTCCAATGTCATTCTTCACAGAAATACAAAAACAATCCTTAAACCAGTATGGAACCACAAAAGACCCTAAATAGCCAAAATAATCTTGAGGAAAAGGAACAAAGCTGGAGGCATCACCTTCCCCAATTTCAAAGCATGTTACAAAGCAATTGTAGTCAAAACATCAGGGTACTAGCATAAAAATGGACACGTTGACAAATGAAACAGGTGAGAAAGCCCAGAGATAAACCTGCACATTTACAGTCAATTGATTTGTGACAAAGTTGTCAAGAACACACCATAGGTGAAAGAACAGGCTCTGTGATAAATGATTCATATTTATCACATATAAGTGATAAATTGGATATCCATGTGCAGAAGAATGAAGATTGACCTTCGTCTCATATCATATACAAAAATAATCTCAGAATGGATTAAAGACATATATAAAATATGAAATTGTAAAACAACAAGAAGAAAGCATAAGAGAAAAACTCCGTGATATTGCTCTGGGTAACAATTGTTGCCCCCCAAAACACTGGCAAAGAAACAAAATTAGACAAGTGGGAAGACATCAAACTAAAAAGCTTCTGCATGGCAAAGGAAACAACAAAATGGAGAGACAGTTTGTAGAATGGGAGAAAATATTTGCAAACCATATATCTGATAAGAAGTTAATATCCAAAATATATAAAGAACTCAAACAACTCAATAGCAAGAAGACAAACAACCTGATTTAAAAATGGGCAAAGAAATTGAGCAGACATTTCTCAAAAGAAGACATATAAATGACCAACATATACATGGAAAAAAGTGCTCAGCATCCCTAATCTTAGGGAAATACAAATTAAAACCACAATGAGGTATCACCTCACATCTGTTAGAATGACTTTTATAAAATAGATGAAAGATAAGTATTGGTGAAGATGCAGACAAAAGGGGACTCTTGTACATTGTTGGTAGGAATGTAAATTAATGCGGCCATTATAGAAAATGGTATGGATGTTCCTCAAGAAACTAAAAATAGAACTACCTTATGATCTGGTAATCCCACTTCTGGGTATATATCCAAAGGAACTGAAATCAATATGTTGAAGGGATATATGTACTCTTATATTCATTGTAGGAATAGTGACTGATATGGTTGCCTGTGTCCCCACTCAAATCTCTTCTTGAATTGTAGCTCCCATAATTCCCATGTGTTGGGGGAGGGACCCGGTGGGAGATAATTGAATCATAGGAGGGGTTTCCTTCATACTGTTTTCGTGGTAGTGAATAAGTCTTACGAGATCTTACGGTTTTACAAGGGGCAAACCCTTTCACTTGGTTCTCATTCTCACTTGTCTGCTGCCTTTCGCCTTCCATCATGATTGTGAGGCCTCCCCAGCCACATGGAACTGTGAGTCCATTAAACCTCTTTTTCTTTATAAATTACCCACTCTCAGGTATGTCTTTATCAGCAGCGTGAAAACAGACTAATACAGTCACAATAGCCAAGATATGGAATTAACCTAAGTGTCTATCAGTGGATGAACAAAGAAACTGTGTCACATATAATGAAACACTGTTCAGCCTTAAAAGAAGGGGAAAATACTGTCATTTATGACAACATAGGTGAATCTGGAGGATACTATGCTAAGTGAAATAAGCCAGGTGCAGAAAGACAAAAATGTCATGATCTCCCTTATATGTGGAATCTAAAAAAGTTGAATTCATAGAAGTAGAGAGTAGAATGATGGTTACCAGAAGCTGGGGTTTGGGGAGAAAAGAAAGTGAATGTGGAGTTGCTGGTCAAATGGTACAAAGTTTCAGTGGGATAGTAGGAATAAATTTTGAGACCCACTGCATAGCAAGGGAACTATAATAATGTACTATATATTTCAAAATAACAAAGAGTAAATTTCAAGTGTCTCAATATAAAAGTAATATGTGGCTGGGTGCGGTGGCTCACGCCTGTAATCCCAACAATTTGGCAGGCTGAAGCGGGTGAATCACTTGAGGTCAGGAGTTTCAGACCAGCTTTGCCAACATGGTAAAACCCCATTTCTACTAAAAATGCAAGAATTAGCCGGTGTGGTGGTGCACGCCTGTAATCCCAGCACTCAATTCCAGCTCGAACCCAGGAGGCGGAGGTTGGAGTGTGAGCCCGGATTGTGCCACTACACTCCAATCTGAGTGACAGGGTGAGACTGTCTCAAAAAAAAAAAAAATTAAGTTAGATGATGGACACGTTAATATGCTTGATTTGATCACCCCACTTTGTATACATATATCAAAGCATCACATTGTACTCCATAAATTTATACAATTATAATTTGTCAACCAAAAATATTGATAATAATAAAAAAGGAAAAGAGAAAAAATTCTGGGAGGGTTGGAAAGTGATAGCTACTATGCAGTTGAAACATTTTTCCCCCAAATAAAAATTATATTACTTTTATAATCGTAAATATAGTATGTGAACATTTAAAAACTGAAGCAGTGCAGAAAAGTATATGAAAGAAGTATACCCCAAAACCTACAAAGGAAAGGGAACTAATGTTAACATTTTGGAGTATATATTTTAAGCCTTCTCTACTCATAAACAAAACCAGACATATATAGTTTTTCTTTTTTTTTTGCATGTGTACAGGATTTTTATTTTTAACTTTTATTTTAAATTTGGTGGTACATGTGAATGTTTGTTACATAGATAAACACATGTCACATGGGTTTGTTGTATATATTGTTTCCTCACCCAGGTATTAAGCCCAGTACTCAGTAGTTATCTTTTCTGCCTCTCTCCTTCCTCCCACCCTCCCCCATCAAGTAGGCCCCAGTGTCCATTGTTTCCTTCCTTGTGTTCATAGGTTCTCATCATTTACCTCCCACTTATAAGTGAGAACATTTGGTATTCGGTTTTCTGTTCCCTTGTTAGTTTGCTAAGGATAATAGCCTCCAGCTCCATCCATGTTCCTGCAAAAGACATGGTCTTGTTTTCTTTTTTCTTTCTTTCTTTCTATTTTTTTTTTTTTTGTAGAGACAGGGTTTCACCATGTTGCCAAGGCTGGTCTCGAATTTCTGGGCTCAAGTGATCCACCTGTTTCGGCCTCCCAAAGTGCTGGGACTACAGGTGTGAGCCACTGCACCCAGCCTACTATGATCTTGTTTGTTTTTAAGGCTGCATAGTATTCCATGGTATATATGTACCACATTTTCTTTATCCAGTCTGTCATTGATGGGCATTTAGTTTGATTCCATGTCTTTGCTACTGTAAGTAGTGCTGCAGTGAACATTTGCATGCATGTGTCTTTATGGTAACATGATTTATATTCCTCTGGGTACATACCCAGTAATGGGATTGCTAGGTTGAATGGTAGTTCTGCTTTTAGCTCTTTAAGGAATCACCATACTGCTTTCCACAATAGTTGAATGAATGTACACTCTCACAAACAGTCTGTAAGTGTTCGCTTTTCTCCACAACCTCACCAGCATCTATTATTTTTTGACTTTTTAATAATAATCATTGTGACTGGTGTGAGATGGTATCTCATCGTGGTTTTGATTTGCATTTCTCAATGATCAATGATTTTGAGCTTTCTTAAAAATATGCTTATTGGCTGCATGTAAGTCATCTTTTGAGAAATGCCCGTTCATGTCTTTTGCCCACTTTTTAATGGTTTTTTCTCCTTGTAAATTTGTTTAAATTTATTTTAGATGTTGGATATTAGAACTTTATCAGATGCATAGTTTGCAAAAATTTTCTCCCATTCTGTCTATTTACTCTGTTGACATTTTCTTTTGCTGTGCAGCTCTTAAGTTTAATTAGATCCCACTGGTCAATTTTTGTTTTTTGCTTTTGTTGCAATTGCTTTGGATGTCATTATCACGAAATCTTTGCCCTTTCCTATGTCCAGGATGGTATTGCCTAGGTTGTCTTCCAGGGTTTTTATAGTTTTGGGTTTTACGTAAGTATTTAATCTATCTTGAGTTAATTTTTGTGTATGGTGTAAGGAGAGGTTCCAGCTTCAATCTTCTGCATATGGCCAGCCAGTTTTCCCAGTATCATTTATTGAATAGGGAGTCTTTCCCTCATTGCTTGTTTTTGTCAGGTTTGTTGATGATCAGATGGTCGTAAATGTGAGGCCTTATTTCTGGGCTATTTTGTTCTATTGGTCTATGTGCCTGTTTTTGTACCTGTACCATGCTATTTTGGTTACTGTAGCCCTGTATTATAGTTTGAAGTTGAGCAGCATGATGTCTCTAGCTTTGTTCTTTTTGCTTAGGATTGTATTGGCTATTCAGGCTTTGTTTTAGTTTTATATGAATTTTAAAATAGTTATTTCTAGTTCTGTGAAGAATGTTGTTGGTAGTTTGATAGGAATAGCATTGAATCTGTAAATTGCTTAGGAAAGTATAGCCATTTTAACAATGATTCTTCCTGTCCATGAGCATGGAATGTTTTTCCATTTGTTTGTTCCTTCTCGGATTTCTTTGAGCAGTGTTTTATAATTTTCATTGTAGCAATCTTTTATCTCCCTGGTTAGCTGTATTCCTAGGTATTGTATTCTTTTTGTGGCAATTATGAATGGGATTGCCTTTCTGATTTGGCTCTCATATTGGCTGTTGTTGGTGTATAGGAATGCTAGTGATTTTTTTTTTGTACGTTGATTTCATATTCTGCAACTTTGCTGAAGTTGTTTATCAGCTGGAAGAACTTTTGGGCAGAGACCATGGGGTTTTCTAGACCTAAGATCATGTCGTCTGCAAACAGAGATAGTTTGACTTCCTCTCTTCCTATTTGGATGCCCTTTATTTCTTTCTCTTGCCTGATTGCTTTGGCCAGGACTTCCAATACTATGTTGAACAGAAGTGGTGAGAGAGGGCATTTTTGTCTTATGCCGGTTTTCAAGGGAAATGTTTCCAGTTTTGACCATTCAGCATGATGTTGGCTATGGGTTTGTATAGATGGCTGTTATTATTTTGAGGTACTTTCCTTCACTACCTAGTTTATTGAGCATTTTTAACATGAAGGGATTGAATTTGATTGAAATCTTTTCTTGCATCTATTGAGATAATTGTGTGGTTTTTGTCTCTAGTTCTGTCTATGTGATTAATCACATTTATTAATGTGTGTATGTTGAACCAACCTTGCATCTGGGGATGAAGCCTACTTGATCATAGTGGATTAGATTTTTGATGTGCTGCTGAATTCAGTTTGCCAGTAATTTGTTGAGGATTTTTGTATAAATGTTCAACAGGGATATTGACCTTAAGTTTTCTTTTTTTTCTTGTGTCTTTGTCAGGTTTTGGTATTTGGATGATGTTTGCCTCATAGAATGAGTTGAGGAGGAGTCCCTCCTCCTTAATTCTTTGGAATAATTTCTGTAAGAATGGTACCATCTCTTCTTTGTCATCTGGTAGAATGTGACTGTAAACCCATTAGGTCATGGGCTTTTTTTTTGTTGGTAGGCTATTTATTATGGATTCAATTTTGGAGCTTGTTATTGGTTTTGTTCAAGGAATCCATTCTTCCTGGCTTAGTCTTGGGAGGGTGTGTGTGTCCAGAAATGTGTCCACCTCTTCTAGGTCTTCTAGTTTGTGTGCATAGAGGTGTTTGTAGCAGTTTCCAGTGGTTTGATATGGTTTGGCTGTGTCACCACCCAAAATCTCATCTTGAACTGTAATAATCCCCATGAGTCAAGGGCAGGACCAGGTGGAGATAATTGAATCATGGGGGCAGTCTCCCCCATACTGTTCTCATGATAGTAAGTTCTCATGATATATGATGGTTTTATAAGAGACTTCCCCTTTCACTTGGCTCTCATTCTCTCTTGCCACCACGTGAAAAAAGATGTGTGTGCTTCCCTTTTTGCCATGACTTTAAGTTTCCTGAGGCCTTCCCAGCCATGTGGAACTATGAGTCAATTAAATCTCTTTTCTTTATAAATTACCCAGTCTCAGACAGTTCTTTATAGCAGCATGAAAACAGACTAGTACATGGTTGTTTTTATTTCTGTGGGGTCAGTAGTAACATTCCCTTCATCATTTCTATGTGTTTATTTGGATCTTTTCTCTTTTCTTTTTTATTGGTCTAGCTAGTAGCCTATCTACTTTATTAATTTTTTCAAAAAACCAACTCCTGGATTTATTGATCTTTTGAATGTTATTTTGTGTCTTGATTTCTTTCAGTTGAGCTCTGATTTTTGTTATTTCTTATCTTCTGCTAGCTTTGGGGTTGATTTGTTTTCACTTCTCTAATTCTTTTGGTTGGGAAGTTAGGTTGTTAATTTGAGATCTTTCTAACTTTTTGATGTGGGTATTTAGTGCTATAAATTTCCCTCTAAACACTGTCTTAGCTGTGTCCCAGATATTCTGGTATGTGTATCTTTGCTCTCATTAGCTTCAAATAACTTCTTGATTTCTGCCTTAATTTCATTATTTACCCAAAAGTCATTCAGGACCGTCATGTTTAATTTCCATGTAATTGCATGGCTTTGAGCTATTTTCATAGTCTTTACTTCTTTTGACTATTTTTATTGCACTGTGGTCTGAGAGTGTATTTGGTATGATTTTGGTCCTTTTATATTTGTTGAGGATTTTTTTTATATCCAATTATGTGGTCAATTTTAGAGTATGTGCCATATGGCAATGAGAAGAATGTATATTCTGTTGGGTGGACAGTTCTGTAAAGGTCTCTCAGATCCATTTGGCCCAATGTTGAATTTTGGTTCTGAATATCTTTGTTAATTTTCTGCCTTAATGATTAGTCTAATACTCTCAGTGGAGTGTTAAAGTCTCCTGCTGTTACTGTGTGGGAGTCTGTGTCTCTTTGTAGGTCTCTAAGAACTTGCTTTATGAATCTGGGTGTTCCTGTGTTAGGTGCATATATATTTAGCATAGTTAGGTCTACTTGTTGAATTGAACCCTTCACCATTATGTAATGTCCTTCTTGTATTTTCTGATCTTTGTTTGAAATCTGTTTTGTTTGAAATTAGGATTTCAACCCATTAATATGCTTTCACACTGCTATAAAGAACTTCCCTGAGACTGGGTAGATTATAGAGGAAAGAAATTTAATTGAATCACACTTCTACATGGCAGGGAGTCATCAGGAAACTTACAATCATGGTGGAAGGGGAAGCAGGCACCTTCTTCACAAGGTGGCAGGAGAGAAAGAGAGTGAGCCTGTGAAGGAGGAACTGTCAAACACTTATAAAACCATCAGATCTCATGAGAACTTACTATCAGCATGGGGGAAACTGCCCCCTTGATCCAATCAGCTCACACAAGGTACCTCCCTAGACACATGGGGATTATGGGGATTATATTTCGAGATGAGATTTGGGTGGGGACACAGAGCCAAACCATATCATCTGCTTTTTTTCTGTTTTCAATTTGCTCGGTAGATTTTTCTCTATCCCTTTATTCTGAGCCTATGAGTGTAATTACATGTGAGATGAGTCTCTTGAAGACAGCATACCGTTGGGTCTTTCTTTTTTATCCATCTTGTTACTCTGTGCCGTTTAAGTGGGGCATTTAGTATTGATATGTGTGGATTTGATCCTGTCATTGTGCTGTTAGCTGGCTATTATGCTGGCTTACTTGTGTGGTTGCTTTATAGTGACACTAGTCTGTGTGTTTAAGTGTGTTTTTGTGTTAGCTTTCCTTTCCTTTCCATATTTTGTACTCCTTTCAAGATTTCTTGTAAGGCAGGTCTTGTGGTAATAAATTCCCTCAACATTTGCTTATCTGAAAGGGGTCTTATTTCTCCTTCATTTAGGGAAGCTTAGTTTGGCTGGATATAATATTCTTGATGGAGATTTTTTTCTTAAGGAACATTGATTATAGGCCCCCAATCTCTTCTGGCTTGTAGGGTTTCAGCTGAGAGGTCTGGTGTTAGCCTGATGGGGTTCTCTTTACAGGTTTCCTGCCCTTTCTCTCTAGCTTCCTTTAACATTTTTTCTTCATTTTGACCTTGGAAAATATGAAGATCATTTGTCTTGGGGATGATCTTCTTGTGTAGAATCTTGCAGAAGTTCTTCATATTTCCTGAATTTGACTGTTGGCCTCTCCAGCAAGGTTGGAGACGTTTTCACTAACGATATTCTGCAATATGTTTTCTTTTTTTTTGTTTGTTTGTGTTATTATACTTTAAGTTCTAGGGTACATGTGCACAACTTGCAGGTGTGTTACATATGTATACATGTGCCATGTTGGTGTGCTGCATCCATTAACTCGTCATTTACATTAGGTATATCTCCTAATGCTATCCCTCCCCACTCCCCCCACCCCATGACAGGCCCTGGTGTATGATGTTCCCCTTCCTATGTCCAAGTGTTCTCATTGTTCAAGTCCCACCTATGAGTGAGAACATGCGGTGTTTGGTTTTTTGTCCTTGCAATAGTTTGCTGAGAATGATGGTTTCCAGCTTCATCCATGTCCCTACAAAGGATATGAACTCACCCTTTTTTATGGCTGCATAGTATTCCATGGTGTATATGTGCCAAATTTTCTTAATCCAGTATCATTATTGGACATTTGGGTTGGTTCCAAGTCTTTGCTAATGTGAATAGTGCCTCAATAAACATACGTGTGCATGTGTCTTTATAGTAGCATGATTTATAATCCTTTGGGTATATACCCAGTAATGGGATGGCTGGGTCAAATGGTATTTCTAGTTCTAGATCCTTGAGGAATCACCACACTGTCTTCCACAATGGTTGAACTAGTTTACAGTCCCAGCAACAGTGTAAAAGTGTTCCTATTTCTCCACATCCTCTCCAGCAGCTGTTGTTTCCTGACTTTTTAATGATGGCCATTCTAACTGGCGTGAGATGGTATCTCATTGTGGTTTTGATTTGCATTTCTCTGATGGCCAGTGATGATGAGCATTTTTTCATGTGTCTGTTGTCTGCATAAATGTCTTCTTTTGAGAAGTGTCTGTTCATATCCTTTGGCCACTTTTTGACAGGGTGGTTTGTTTTTTTCTTGTAAATTTGTTTGAGTTCATTGTAGATTCTGGATATTAGCCCTTTGTCAGATGAGTGATTGCAAAAATTTTCTCCCATTCTGTAGGTTGCCTGTTCACTCTGATGGTAGTTTCTTTTGTTGTGCAAAAGCTCTTTAGTGTAATTAGATCCCATTTGTCAATTTTGGCTTTTGTTGCCATTGCTTTTGGTGTTTTAGTCATGAAGTCTTTGCCTAAGCTTATGTCCTGAATGGTATTGCCTAGGTTTTCTTCTAGGGTTTTTATGGTTTTAGGTCTAACATTTAAGTTTTTAATCCATCTTGAATTAATTTTTGTATAAGGTGTAAGGAAGGGATCCAGTTTCAGCTTTCTACATATGGCTAGCCAGTTTTCCCAGCATCATTTATTAAATAGGGAATCCTTCCCCTATTTCTTGTTTTTATCAGGTTTGTCAAAGATCAGATGGTTGTAGATGTGTGGTATTATTTCTGAGGGCTCTGTTCTGTTCAGTTGGTCTATATCTCTGTTTTGGTACCAGTACCATGCTGTCTTGTAGTATAGTTTGAAGTCAGGTAGCGTAATGCCTCCAGCTTTGTTCTTTTGGCTTAGGATTGACTTGGCAATGTGGGCTCTTTTTTGGTTCCATATGAACTTTAAAGTAGTTTTTCCCAATTCTGTGATGAAAGTCATTGGTAGCTTGATGGGGATGGCATTGAATCTATAAATTACCTTGGGCAGTATGGCCATTTTCACGATATTGATTCTTCCTATCCATGAGCATGGAATGTTCTTCCATTTGTTTGTGTCCTCTTTTATTTCATTGAGCAGTGGTTTGTAGTTCTCCTTGAAGAGGTCCTTCACGTCCCTTGTAAGTTGGATTCCTAGGTATTTTATTCTCTTTGAAGCAATTGCAAATGGGAGTTCACTCATGATTTGGCTCTCTGTCTGTTATTGGCGTATAAGAATGCTTCTGATTTTTGCACATTGATTTTGTATCCTGAGACTTTGCTGAAGTTGCTTATCAGCTTAAGGAGATTTTGGGCTGAGATGATGGGGTTTTCTAGATATACAGTCATGTCATCTGCAAACAGGGACAATTTGACTTCCTCTTTTCCTAATTGAATACCCTTTATTTCTTTCTCCGGCCTGATTGCCCTGGCCAGAACTTCCAACACTATGTTGAATAGGAGTGGTGAGAGAGGGCATCCCTGTCTTGTGCCAGTTTTCAAAGGGAATACTTCCAGTTTTTGCCCATTCAGTATGATGTTGGCTGTGGGTTTGTCATAAATAGCTCTTATTATTTTGAGATATGTCCCATCAATACCTAATTTATTGAGAGTTTTTAGCATGAAGGGCTGTTGAATTTTGTCAAAGGCCTTTTCTGCATCTATTGAGATAATCATGTGGTTTTTGTCTTTGGTTCTGTTTATATGCTGGATTACATTTATTGATTTGCATATGTTGTGGTTCATGTCTAAAGAGCTGTTGAATTTTGTCAAAGGCCTTTTCTGCATCATGTGGTTTTTGTCTTTGGTTCTGTTTATATGCTGGATTACATTTATTGATTTGCATATGTTGAACCAGCCTTGCTTTTTTTCCAAGTTTTTGATTTCTTCCCCTCCATTTCAGGGATGCCAGTGTTCATATATTTGGCCTCTTTACATATCCCATGCTTCTAGAAGGTTTTGTTCATTGGTTTTTATCATTTTTCTTTGTTTATGCCTGATTGTCTCATTTCAGGGAACCAGTCTTCAAGTTCTGAGATTCTTTCCTCAGCTTCATTTATTCTGCTGTGAATACTTGTGATTGCATTGTGAAATTCTTGTATTGTGTTATTCAGCTCTTTCAGACCTGTTAGCTTCTTTTTTTATACTGGCTGTTTTATCCTTCAGCTCCTGTATCACTTTATTGTGATTCTTCTTTTCCTTACATTGAGTTTTGCCATCCTCCTGTATTTTGATGACCTTCATTCCTATCCATGTTCTGAAATCTTTTTATGCCATTCCAACCTTAGCCTGGTTAAGAACACTTGTTGGAGAGCTGGTGTGGTCATCTGGAGGACATATGACACTGTAGCCATTTGAGTTACTGGAATTCTTGCATTGGTTCTTTCTCATATCTGTGTGTGGGTGTTCCTTTACCTGCAGTGTAGATTGAATACAGTCAATAGACTTCTTTTCTGCATGTTTTCACTGGGCCTAGGCTTTGTGCAGGGTCTTTATTTGAAGGTGCTTTCTTGTCTCTGGTTTCAGAGGGGGTTATATTTGTGGTTTTGAAGTTTTGGGGTGTGATCCAGCAGGTAGTACTTAGGCTTCTTTGTCATTTGGTAGACTCTTGCTTGGTTGTGTGGCTTCCCTATGTTTCCACACAGTTGCAGCCATGTTCCCTCTCAATACTCTGAAAGCATGGGTTCCTCTCCCCTTTGAGTGCTGGCTATAGATCCTGACTTGGCACTCCTGGCTGCCCACTGCAGCTCTGGGGTGATCTCAGTGTTTATTTTCTTTCTCTGACTAGGAGGCAGCAGAGGGAGGGATCTTAGTAGTGGTTGTGGTCTAGGGTCATTTGCTTATCTCCTAGGGGCTCCACCCCAGAAAGATGAAGGTCAGCAATTGCTCAGTGCAATCAGCTCAGGATGGAGGGTCTGTCCTGTGGACCTAAGCCAGGGATTCCCTGTCTGGTGATGAGCAGTGGTGGTATGTGGGACCCATGGGAGATGGACTGGTCTCTCCTTGGGTTGACTGCAGCTTTTTGGAGGTGTGGATAAGGCACTTAGGGTCTTTGCTCCTTTGTTAGTCCAAAGGTGGCGTATGGGAATGGGCATTCACCTAACAGTCTGGCCACTTTTCCGAAGGGCTGCTGTGGTATGCTTGGGGCCCACTCAAGTTGCTAGTCACCTTGAATTTTCCAGTACCTGGAGGTATAAACAGTGAAAGTTTGGAAACAGCAAAGATGGCAGCCTGTCCCTCCCTCTGGGAGCTTTGTTCCAGAGAGGTACAAGCTTGTTGCTGGAAGGGCTAAGTTGCCCAAACAGCAAAGATGGTGGCCTGCCCCTCCCTCTGGGGGATCAATCCCAGGGAGGTTACAAATCTTTGTCAGCAGGAGAACAGTGACCGGGGGTGGATGGAGGCCCCAGTTGGGAGGTCCCACCTAGTGAGGAGGAATGGAATCAGAGGCCTACTTAATGAAGCAGTCTGGCCACATTTTGGTAGAGCAGCTGTGCTGTACTGGGGGATCTCTTCCGGCCCCAGTTGGCTAGGACTCTCCAAAGCCCAAAGCCTGGATCAGCTAAGTTACCCAAACAGCAAAGATGGTGTCCTGCCCCTCCCTTTGGGGGTGTAGTCTCAGGAAGAATTTAAATCCCTGTTGGCTGGAGAGCACAAGTGGGATGGCTGGAGGCCGCATTTGGGAGGTCCTGCCCAGTGAGGAGAAATGGGATTGGGTACCTGCTTAAAGCAGCAGTCTGGCCACGTTTTGATAGAGCAGCTGTATTGTGCTGGGGGATACTTTCCACCTCTGGTCAGCTCAGGCTCTCTGAAGCCTGAAGGCTGGAATGGCTAAGGCACCCATACAGCAAAGATAGTGGCCTGCCCCTCCCCTGGGAGCTCCTTCTTAGGGAGGTGCAATCCTGCTATTGGTGGCTGGCTGGAATTCCAAGCCAGTGGGTCTTATCTTATGAAGTGCCATGGAAGTCTGACCTGCAGCTTGTCACTGCTCAGCCCCCTGGATTCAGCCTCTTTCTTAGGGGTATTTACAGGGGTCTAGCCTCCCACATTGCTGGAGCTTCAGCTACTTTTGCCAGATAGCCCAAATACCTAAGGCTCTAGGGTCTCCCTGTGTGCCTGAGTGGCTGCTCTGCTGAGACCCCACATATCTATCTGACTGAAGGTCCTGGTGGAGTAAGTGCACAAGGTCTCTTGACCCAAGGGTTTCAAAGATCTGTGGAAGAAGCATGGTTTCCCAGGGTGCAATATTTACTCACTACTTCCCCGGGTCAGGGAGTTTCCCTTGGCTCTGTATTGCTCCTGGGGCGGCTGTTGTCCTGTCTTGATTTTCTTCATTCTCCATGGGTCAAGTTGTTTTCTTGATTAGTCCCAATGCAAGTACCTGGATGTTTCAGTTGAATGTGTTGTATTTACTCACCCCTTCCATTCCTCTCCATGAGAGCTGCATCTAGTTGGCCATCTTGGCCACTCCTTCCTAGTTTTTTATAAATAGGATTACACTACAGATATTTTTATAATGCACATTTTTACTCACAAACCTGGCGTGGGTGTATTTGCATGTCAATAAGTCTAGAGCTACCAAATCATTTTTATGAACCATAAAATATTTTTTAAGGTAAATACCATAATTAATATGTCCAGTCTTTTGTTAATGAACATTTCAATTGCTTCCAGTTTTTCGTTATTATAAATGATGCTGCCATGGACTTATATGTATGTATGTTTGAATTTTGTATGAGTAGTGTAAATTCAGGGAGGAATTGCTGGGAGGAAGGTAAGCACATTTATTATTTCCAAGTTTAATATTACTGGAAGGAGAGTGTATCTTTTCTTTTGTATAATGCATGGGAAAGACAATGGAGAGGAGGATGCCTAAGTGTAAATTAATTGAGAGAAAGAAGTTCATGCTTTGTTCCACCAAGAGTAGGTAGAAACTTCTAGAATAGATGATAGAATCTGTTCTGCATCTAAAAGCCATTCTGTGGGTCTTTAAAATCTTTCTTTGTTATGGAATCTTGTATTCCAGTGTATGACAATCTTCAGCTGGCAGAAAATTTATTAAAGTTTAATCAAAAGTGTAAATTTGGTGTGGGTAGCAAGAAGAAGAAGGATTTTGTTGGAGTAGAATAATGCCACAGCCTATGTGTATTTCATCCACTTATCCTCTTGCTCCAAGCCAACCTGTGGACTCCCTCATGATACCAGTTCCATTGTGGTGTCTTGTAAAGTTATTCATGATCTCCTCCTGGTATTCACGTGGCTCCTTCACACATATTTTCCCACATCCCCATTGAAGAAAATGGTAGCGTTTGATGTATTTATTTCCTCATCTCTTTTCTCTGTCTTACATTAGATAAGTACTCTGAAAAGACAAGTTGGAAGAAGTTAGAGTTTTAGGGTTGAGGACACAGGTTTTGGGGTCTGTATTAGGGTAATGCAAGAATATGCTGTGGTGGCAACAACAACAACAACAACAACAACAGCAACAAAACCAGAAAATCTCTGGAGTGTTAGGGGATTAACATAACAAAGGTTTGTTTCTTGCTTTCAGAAAGTCTAATGCACATCTCGTGATTCCTCACAGTAACCCTCTTCCACATGGTGTCTCATGGATTCAGGCTCTGTATTTCAAGACTGTACCATTTCAACTCATGGCTTTGAGAGTTACTGCTTTTAAATGCCTCGGCTTAGAAAAGGCACACATCATTGTAATTTGATCCTTGTTTTGCTCTCACCTATTGGGCACATGACCTCAGTCTAAGTGCATGGAGGCTGGAAGACGCAGGGTAAAACACAGAATATTTGGTGAGTACCAGGGTCTGAGGTGTTCAGACCTGGTATCAATTCAAAATTTTGCATCTTATGGGTGTGTCAACTTGAAAAGTTTGTTATGTTTCTGTGCCTTGATTTCTTCATTTGTAAAATAGGGATTTGAATACAGATGCTTCCATGATGGGCTTATCGAGACATAGCCCCATGGTGGTAAATTGAGTAGTGTACTCAATGCATATAGGTTTTGCACCACCATACAGTTGAAAAATTGTGAAGTCAGAGCATTGCAAGTTAAATCTCTGGAGAAAAAAGCAACCTTGCAGAGACTGGGGCATCAGGGGAAGACCATTAGTATTGAGTAAATTTCAGTGTGTTTTTACCTGAAATGAAAAACAAGGTATGAACAAATGACAAGTCAGCTGATATTAGTTATGAGTCAGTAGTCTTTGTTTTATAAACAAAAGACTTCAGTCCTGGTTTTATTATTTTGGGGGTGTGCTATTCAGCTAGGTTTATCTGAGTTAGGACCATCTTAATGTTTGACCTTTGCAATCTCGCGTTAGGGAGTGAAACAGCCCAACTTGTGGAACCTAGCTCTATGAGACAAGTTTGAAGCACATCCACAACTAAATTTATTTATACCTTTTCAAAAAAGAGAACTTGTTTGAGCTCAGCTATAGAAACACAAATTGAATAAGAATTTTTAAAAATTAAAATTAAAATTTTAGATTCAGGGGATACATGGGAAGGATTGTTACATGAATATATTGCATAATGATGAGGTTTGGGCTTCCAGTGAACCCATTACTCAAATAGTAAACATTGTACCCAATAGGGAATTTTTAACCCTCACCCCCCTTGCCACTCTCCCCTCTTTGGAGTTCCCAGTATTTATTATTTCCACCTTTATGTCCATATGTACCCATTGTTTAGCCCCGACTTATAAATGAGAACATGTGGTATGTGGTTTTCTATTTTTGAGTTATTTCTGTTAGAAAAATGCCTTGTGCTCCACCCATATTGCTGCAAAGAACATGATTTCATTTTTTAAATGGCCGTAAAGTATTTCGTGATGTACATACACCGTATTTTCTTTATCTGATCAACTGTTGATGGACACTTGGGTTTATTCCATACCTTGCTTATTGTGGATAGTGCTGAGATAAACATACAAGTGCAGGTGTCTTTTTTGTATAATGATTTTTTTTCCCTTTGGGTAGGTGTCCAGTAGGGGATTGCTGGGTCAAATAGTAGTTCTATTTATTAATTCTTTCAGAAATCTCCATACTATTTTTAATAGCTGTTGTGCTAATTTACATTCCCACCAACAATGTGTAAGCATTCCCTTTTCTCTGCATCCTTGCCAACGTCTACTGTTTTTTGATGTTTTAATAGACATTCTATACTACACAGCCAAAAAAAGGGACAAAATTATGTCCTTTTCAGGAATATCATTGAGCTGGAGGCCATTATCCTAAGTGAACTAACGTAGAAACAGAAAACCAAATACCACATATTCTCACTTATAAGTGAGAGCTAAACACTGAGTACATAAGGACACAAAGAAGGGAACAACAGACACTGGGAAACTGAGGGTGGAGGAGGATGAGGAAAGGAGGAAAGGAGGATGAGGATCAAAAAACTACCTATTGGGTATTATGCTTATTACTTGGGTAGAGAAATTATCTGTACATCAAACCTCTGTGATATGCAATTTGCCTATATAACAAACCTGCACGTGTACCTCTGAAACTCAAATGAAAGTTAAAAAATAAAAACCAACTAAAAAAACAGCCATTCTGATTGGTGTGAGATGGTATTTCACTGTGATTTTGATTTGCACTTCTCTGATGATTACTGATGTTGAGCACTTTTTCATATGTTTGTTGGCTGTTTGTATATTTTCTTTTGAGAAATGTCTGTTCATGTCTTTTGGCCGCTTTTTAATGGGATTATTTGTTTTTGTCTTGAGTTGTTTGAGTTTATTTTTAGATTCTGGATATTAGTCCTTTATCAGAGGCATAATTTGCAAAAATTTTCTCTCATTCTGTAGGTTGTCTATTTACTCTCTTATTTCTTTTGCTGTGAAGAAGCTTTTTAGGTTAATTAAATCCCATTAATCTATTTTTGTTTTGTTGCATTTGCTTTTGTGGTCTGATTCATAAATGCTTTGCCTAGACCAATGTCCAGATGAGTTTTTCCTAAGTTTTCTTCTAGGAATGTTTAGTTTCAGGTCTTACATTTAGGTCTTTAATCCATCTTCAGTTAATTTTTGTATATGGTGAGAGGTAGGAGTTGTTTTATTCTTCTGCATATGGCTACCCAATTTCCCTAGCACCATTTATTGAATAAGGTGTCCTTTTCTATTGTTTATTTTTATCAATGTTATTAAGATCAATTGACTGTAGGTATGTGGCTTTACTTTGGGGTTTTCTATTCTGTTCCGTTGATCAGTATGTGTCTCTTTTTGTACCAGTAACATGCTGTTTTAGTTACTATAGCCTTGTGATATAATTTGAAGTTAGGCAATATGATGCCTCTGGATTTGTTCTTTTCACTTGGGATTGCTTTGGCTATTTGGACTCCTTTTTGGGTCCATACAAACTTTAAGATGGTTTTTTTTTTTAATTCTGTGAAGAATAACATTGGTACTTTGATAGAAATTGTGTTGATTCTGTAGATTGCTTTGGGCAATGTGTTCATTTTAACAATATTGATTCTTCCAATCCATAAGCATGGAATGTTTTCTATTAGTTTGTGTCATCTATGATTTATTTTATCAGTGCTTTGTAGAGATCTTTCATCTCCTTGGTTAAATGTATTCCTAGGTATTTTTTATTGTGTGACTATTGTAAATTGGATTAAGTTCTTGATTGGTCTTTAAGCTGGAATGTCATTGGTGTGTAGAAATGTTACTGAGTTTTGTACATTGATTTTGTATCCCGATACTTTATTGAAGTCATTTATCAAGTCTAGGAATCTTTTGGAGGAGTCTTTAGAGTTTCCTACGTATAATATCATGTCTTCAATGAACAGGTAATTTGGTCTTCTTTTTCAATTTGAATGGCTGTTATTTCTTTCTCTTGCCTGGTTGCTCTGGTGGGAACTTCCAGTACTCTCTTGAATAGGGGAGGAGTGGTGAGAATGGACATCCTTGTCTTGTTCCAGTTTATTTTTTGTTTTTTGTTTTTTGTTTTAGTTTTTGTTTTTCAGAGATGGAATCTCTCTCTGTCACCCAGGCTACAGTGCAATGGTGCGATCTTGGCTCACTGCAACCTCTGCCTCTCAGGTTCAAGCAATTCTCCTGCCTCAGCTTTCCAAGTAGCTGGGACTACAGGTGCATGTCACCATGCCCTGCTAATTTTTTGTATTTTTGTAGAGATGGGGTTTCACCGTGTTAGCCAAGATTGTCTCAATATCATGACCTCGTGATCTGCCCGCCTTGGCCTCCCAAAGTGCTGAGATTACAGATGTGAGCCACCACGCCTGGCCACTGGAACGCCTGGTTCCAGTTTTTAGGGTTAATACTTTCAACTTCTCCCTTTCAGTATGATGTTCACTGTGGTTTGTCATATATGGCTCTTATTATATTGAAGAATGTTCCCTCAGATCCTGATTTGTTGAGGGTTTTTATCATAAAGGGATGTAGAATTTTATCAAAAGCTTTTTCTGCATATATTAAGATGATCATATGGTTTCTGTTTTTAATTCTGTTTATGTGGTGGTTAACATTTATTAATTTGTGAATGTTGAACCATCCTTGCATCCCATAATAAAACCCACTTGATCATGATGAATTATCTTTTTGATGTGCTATTGGATTCAGTTTGCTAGTATTTTGTTGAGGATTTTTGCACCTATATTCATCAGAGATATTGGTCTATAGTTTTCTGTTTTTGTTGTATTCTTGCCTGATTTGGGTATCAGAGTGACACTGGTTTCATAGAATGACTTAGGAAGGAATCCCTCCTCCTTGAGTGTTTGGAATAGTTTCAGTAAGATTGCTACTAGCTCCCCGTTGAATGGTAAAATTCTGCTATGAATCCGTCTGGTCCTGGGCTTTGTGTTGTTGAAGGGTTTAAATTTTTTTTTTTCAAATTACTCATTCAATTTTACTTATTGTTGGTCTGTTCAGAATTTCTCTTTCTTCTTCATTCAATCTGGAGATGTTTTATATTCCCAGGAATTTATTTCTTTCCTCTAGGTATCTTAGTTTGTGTGCATAGAGATGTCCATAGTAATCTCTGATGATCTTTTATATTTCTATGATATCAGTTATAATGTCACCTTGTCATTTCTGATGGTGCTTATTTGAAAATGCATGTTTTTTTGGTTAAAATAGCTAGTGGTTTATCAATTTTGCTTATCCTTTCAAAAACCAACTTTTTGTTCTATTGATCCTTTATATCATTTTTTTTCTCAATCTCATTTAGTTCTGCTCTGATCTTTGTTATTTATTTTCTGCTGCTAACTTTGGGTTTGGTTTGTTCTTGTTTTTCTAGTTCCTTGAGGTGTGACATTAAGTTGTTAATTCAAGATCTTTCTATCTTTTTGATGTAGGCATTTAATGTTATAAACTTCCCTCTTAGCACTGCTTTTGCTGTATCCCAGAGGTTTTGGTATGTTCTGTCTACTTGCCTTTGATTTGCTCTTTTATATTGACCTTAGGTAGTCTGATGACTATATGTCCTGGTGATGTTCAGCTTGTATAGTATTTTCCAGATGTTATTTGGATTTCTTGTATCTCGATGTCTATATCTCTAGCAAGATCAGGGAAACTTTCCTGAACCATTCCTTCAAATATGTTTTTCAAACTTCTTACTTTTTTTCTCCCTCAAGAGTACCTATAAAATTCTTACTTTTTTTCTCCCTCAAGAATACCTGTAAAATCATAGGGCTGGTCACTTTACATTATCCGTATTTCTCAAAGACTTTGTTCATTTTTTTAAAATTCTTTTTTATTTGTTTTTGTCTTACTGAAGTAATTAGAAAAACTGGTCTTCAAGCCCTGAAATTCTTTTCTTCTGCTTGGTCTAGTCTGTTGTTAAAGGTCTCAACTGTGTTTTGAAATTCTTTCAGTGAATTTTTCATTTCCAGAAATTCTGGTTGGTTTTTAAAAATATAACTATCTCATTTTTCATCTCTTGAATTGTTTTTTTTTGTTTCTTTGTGTTGTTTTCAACTTTCTCTTGGATCTCATTGAACTTCCTTATAATCCATATTGAGAATTCCTTATCTGTCATTTCAAAGTTTTCCAAATGAAAAGAATCCTTGAAAAAGGATCCATTGTTAGAGAGCTAGTGTGGTTCTTTGGGAATGTCACAACATTCTGTTTCTTCATGGTGCTGGAGCTCTTATGTTAGTTTCTTCTCATCTGTAGAAATTGTCACTTCTTATTTTTGGTTATTTTCATTTGGGTGGGATTTTTCTTCTTTCCCTCCTGAGAGGTGACTGTTGTATATGTTGGGTAGGATCCTTAGGCTTTGTGTCTATGTGCTTTTAGAGGGCCAAGGCTCTGCATGAATACCTTAGTTATAGGTAGTCTTGGTGTATTTTCTCAAATTCTAGTAGCTTGTACGTTGTAGTGGTGGGGCGATGTATGTGTGGTCAGGCTCACTATCTCTTACAGAGATGGGAAAAGAGAGATCTCAGGAGGCTCATCTCATCTCCTAGTGCTATGCAATTCTTTCAGTAGGAATTATATTGGGTTGCGCAGTTTACTCTACAGGCCAGTGGTTGGTGCTTGCGTGTAAAAGCCAGCTGAGCACTGTACAAAGATGTCAATAATTGTGATGGGTCCTGCAATTTGACTTCCCAGCCAGTAGGTAGAACTTTCAGATGAGAGGCAGTTGTGGTAATGGCAGTGGAATTTTAACCTGGCCTTTTGTTGATTGGCAGGTCATGGGACTTTCAAGGGTCACATCCTGTTTCTGTGCTCTGCTGCCAAGGTGGCTGAAGGGAGTAAAGCTGGTTGGCGCTGCATTGGGCCAATCTGCAACTAGGCTTTCCAGGGCAGGTGTAAGTGCTGACCTCGGCGGGGATTTAGGGGAAGCTCTCAGGCTGCTGGTATCACCCTCCAGGTGGGAGCGGAGGCGCCTCTCCTGTACCGCTAAACCTGCTCAAGAGAAGAGGAGTGATCTGGGATTTTCAGCTCAGCAGGTGGCCATGGGGCCCACCAACCTCCCACACCCTGGACCAACACAGATGCCCTGGACCCACCCAGATGCCTTGGCTGGGTGGGCCAAAGGATCTTCCTGGCAGCAGGCCTTACTGGTTAGGCTAGTGCCAAGTTGAATGATCCTGGACCAGAATAAAAACATTTCCTGCTTCTGGAACCGGCCTGGTCCCTGGCTCTCTTATCCTTGACTGCACAGCCAGCTTCTGACATCTGCACTTGTTCTTTGATTTGGGGCACTTATAAACTCTTACCATTTTTGATTGCTTGACTGATCTTCCCTCTCCATTCTTGGCACTGCTTGTTTTCCTGATTTTGTGGCTCCCTCAGTTGACTCTTGCCTCTAAGAAACTCTTTGGCCAACCCAAGCCCTGGACTTCCTTTCAACTTGATTCCAGGAGCCTCTCAGTCTGTTAGGGGAACAGACTGATGCAAGGCAATGTGGTGTGGTAAAGAGTGAATGCTTCAGAACCAGGCTGCCTGTGTCAGAATCTTGTGTCTGCCACTTACTGGCTATATGACCCTATCCAAGACATTCTGACTTTTTGTGCCTCAGTTTTCTCATTTAAAAAATGGGGATAATAATAATAATAGTCCCAGCCTCATGGGGTTGTTGTATTAAACGAGAATTAATTAAATGAATAAAAGTGCTTAGAACTATGCCTGGCATATAGTTAAGTGCTTAATGATTTTCATCTGTTATTATTTATTTAGAATAAGAGTGCCCTGGAAGCATGAGGAAGGAAGCAATTAATTTGTCCCAGGAGAGCTGCAAAAAGTTCCATAGAAACCATGATACTGGAGCAGAGTTTTGATCAATGAGTACTTTCCCAGAAGTTGGGTTGGAAGGAGGGCAATCTAAAAAGAAAAAGGCTGATGCAAAGGCTCAGGTAGGAGACATAGAATAGAAAATGTACTGTGCATGGGGCTTTGGATGAATGCTGGAGCTAGGGATGAGGGAAGGCATGGCAAGTGATGCAGCTAGAGATGTGGGGCAAGGGGAAATTGGGAAGGGCTTTGATGCTAAACCAGTAAGTTAGTTCTTTCCTCCTAGGCAGCAGGAAGCCAATGAAAGTCTTTAGGCAAGGAAGTAATTTTGATCAGATTTACAAGCTTACATTGGCTGTGCTGTAAAAGATGGATTGCAGTGAGTTGGAGTGTTGGCAAGGAGTCCCTTTTAAGAGGCTATTTCATTAATCCATGGGGAGACATCATGTGAGAGTTTAATATGATGGGCTATTAATGACTGCTCTTCCCTGACCTTTTTCCCATTGAGTTTTTGGGTTGGGTAGGAGGATTTTTTACTCATTTGTTTTGTTTTTCTATTTGTATTTTATTTTATTTATTCCAAAGCACAACATAAAAAAGCCAGTCCTTTCTATACTAATCATTCACAGCATAAAGCCACTACATGGCATTAGTCAACTTGAAAACCTTTCTGTAGCCAATGCAGCCTAGGATTGGTTAAAACTTATTTGATATGGTATTGTAGCTTTGAGTATGCATGAGTTTTGAGTTGCCACAGAAGTTAGTCATTCCTCGGCTTCACTTGTCACACCATTAGCAATAACCCTGGGTGAATGACCAAGAGTTAAGGATTAAGTTTAAAAGCCATCTTGGCAATTTCTTGCTTGGATTGGTTGGATTTCGGCTGATTTCATTAAATATTTAATTTTATTTGGTTTGCTGCAGGTTAATGCCTAAAATAATTCTGAATGGTTTTTCTTCATTGTTCACCCGTAATTCTTGTTATTTTCTCAAATGGAAAGAGCTTTCCTTCAGATGCACAGTGATTTCAAGAGTTTTATTATTGTATGCCTTACCTCAAGTGATTTGAATTATGTTACCTGTAGAACTAATTCATCAAGAGCTTTGTGAAAACCTTGCACAGGTCTGAAGAGTGTCCATTTGTAATTCCGAGTTATATTTCCTATCTAAACCTTCCCTTTATTTGCTCATGTCATTTTGTTTGTTTGTTTTAACTCCCATGCTCTGTCCTTTTGAAAAAGTAGCAAAGACACCTATGGTTTTAGAATTTTTTTCCCCCAGAGCAGCTAGGGCAAACATCTATAAAGACAAAAGAAAACCCTGGCAGAGATCTTTTTTTCAAACACATTTCTATTTAGGTGAGAAAAAGACTGCTTAAATGCTTATACCATACAATTCATTGTTCCTTTTCATTAATACTGAATGAAAGGTTTTTGGAGTTGACCAGTTTGCCCCTCTTTGAAATATTCCTCTTCATTAAACAACATTTAGAAGTGTTCAACCCAAACTGAATAGTAATTAGGGTTCTGTTTCCTTTCTCTTTTTGTTCTGGGCCTTCAGAGTGGGGAAAGGTAACTGATGCTTTGTTTAAAAATTATTCTTTCAGAAGCAATTAATTAATCTGGTGAAACAACTGCTAAAACTATCCCTACATTTTCTTTCAGGATTGCTGGGTTTTTCAGTGTTCTTTGGTTGGAGGACCTCCAGCTAACACTGAAGATTTCTCTTTGCTTAACACACTTTGTAAATTTCTCTGGGTGTGTGTGCCAGAAAGATCCATGGACTTACAGATTGTCGGTGCCTCCAAAGCCATTAGGGTTCCCACCGACTTTTTCTTATTTTAAGATCTGGGATACATGTGCAGGATGTGCAGGTTTGTTACATAGGTAAACGTGTGCCACGGTGGTTTATAGCACCTATCAACACATCACCTAGGTATTAAGCCCCACGTGCATTAGCCATTTATCCTGATGCTCTCCCTCCCCACAACGCGCCCCGGTGTGTGTTGTTACCCTCCCTGTGTCCTTGTGTTCTCATTGTTCAACTCCCACTTATGAGTGAGAACATGTGGTGTTTGGTTTTCTGTTCCTGTGTTAGTTTGCTGAGTATAATGGCTTCCAGCTTCATCCAAATCCCTGCAAAGGACATGATCTCATTCCTTTTTATGGCTGCATAGTATTCCATGGTGTATATGTACCACATTTTCCTTATCCAGTCTATCATTGATGGACATTTGGGTTGATACCATGTCTTTGCTATTGTGAATAGTGCTGCAATGAACATATGCATGCATGTATGTTTATAGTAGAATGATTTATATTCCTTTGGATAAATACCTAGTAATGGGATTGCTGGGTCAAATGATATTTCTTGTTCTAGATCCTTTAGGCATCACCACAGTCTCCCATAATGACTGCAAAAATTTACATTCCCACCAACAGTGTAAAAGCGTTCCTATTTTTCCACAGCCTTGCCAACGTCTGTTGTTTCTTGACTTTTTAATAATCGCCATTCTGACGGGCATGAGATGGTATCTCATTGTGGTTTTGATTTGCATTTCTCTAATGATCATATGAGAATGATCATTTTTCATATGTTCGATGAAAAAAAAAATGTCTTTTTTTGAGAAGTGTCTGTTCATGTCCTTTGCCCACTTTTTGATGGCATTTTTTTTCTTGTAAATTTGTTTAAGTTCCTTTTAGATTCTGGATATTAGATCTTTGTCAGACAGGTAGATTGCAAAAATTTTCTCCCATTCTGTAGGGTGCCTGTTTGGTCTGATGATAGTTTCTCTCAGCTTATGTGCAACCAGCCTCTGGAGGGTTTCAGAGGAATATGAGAGCTATCTTCAGATATTTGAAGGTTCATCAAGTGGAGGAAGAATTTAACATATTTAGTATAGAGCTCTGAGCAATAGCAGCAGGATAGATGAGTAAAAGAATGTTCAGAAGCAAACATTTTCCTCAGTGTGTTCTGCAGGACTGTGGAATGCTAATGGATGGGGTTGGGGTGTGGAAAGATATAGGGTTAAATGAGTTAGAAAATGCTGCATTCATGCTTTTAAACATTTCTTTATCAAAGCTAATGAGTGTTTTAAATATTGGAGAGGAACATAATATATGTGTATTTGACCATGGAATGTTTTTCATGGAACAGGTCAAAGGATGGATGTCCCACACTTAGAGTGCTAAGAAAGTACTCTGTTGCCTAACATGAAAATAAGTTTCACTGTTTTACGTTAAAAGGATTAGGTGTGAGTTCTAGCTGCAATAAAGTACAGTGGGACGCCCCACACAAATATAAATACCTTAAGATTCAGTTTTATTTGTATGATAGGAAGTACAACTGCATATTCTTGAGGTCCTTACAAGGTCTCAATTGCTATGGGTGGCATTGGGATATATTAACCTTCCCATCTGTTGTGGTGTTCATGCCTGAAGTGGAACCCACTTGAAAAGCACACAGGGCATTCATGCTGATTGCTAAATATTTACCAGCAGACCACTTCCAGACCCTTACCAAAAAATTATCTTTCAGATGTGTCTCTTCTGAAATTGTACATGGCATTGTCATTACTACTATTATGTTACTTGTAAAATGAAAGTAATAATAGTGCTGATTTTACTGTTAGATATTTGGGGCTTTCTCTACTAAGTGATAAAAGATTGCTTCAACAATATATACCATTTTGTTAGAATAGGGCTAATATGGTGATCATGTGCTGACTTATTTTAGTTTGGAATTTCAAAGGTTAGTAGAGTTTATATTATTTACATCTGTAGGACTTGAAAAGTAAGTATCATAGTATATTTAAAACAAGGTTCTGGGCTGGGCACAGTGGTTCATGCCTGTAATCCCAGCACTTTCGGAGACCACGGCAGGAGGATTGCTTGAGCCCAGGATTTTGAGACCAGTCTAGGCAATATAGTAAGACCCTGTCTCTACAAAAAATAAAAAAAAATAGCTGGTTATGGTAGTGCATGCTTATAATCCCAGCTATTCAGGAGGCTGAGGTGGGAGGATCGCTTGAGCCCAAGGAGTCGAGGCTTCAGTGAGCTGTGATCATGCCACTGCACTCAAGCCTTGGTGACTGAGTGAGACCCTGTCTCAAAAACAAACAAATGAACAAAAACTAAGTTCTTGCCAGCCATATATATGGGTTTTTTAGAAAGTGGAAAAACATGGAAAATAGATGTACTATAACAAGACATCATATCTCTTTATGTAAATAAGACCGAGGCAAAGTACTTCTGAAGCAGATTTTTTTGGATAACAGACATAAATAAAAGAGAAATAAATAAAGATGTTGAATTATAGACTTTGGATCTGAAGAAGTTTGAACAGGTTGGAGTGACTACATTTTTTAGAGACAAATGTTAAGTCCCACATTTGGATATAAAAATGTTTTGAGCTACAGAAAAGGGGAAATACTAACTCTACCTCACCAACTATGGGGAAAAATGATTTTAATCAGCAGTGAGTAAATGTTCTGTGGTTATTAACAGAGTGAATGTGCACTTAGACCACAAGTGAATGTCTGATAGGTGAGACAGAGAGATGACAGTTATGTTGAACCCAACCCAAGAGAAATGTCATTTCTGTGAAACGAGGCCAAGAAAATTCATGTCTGGTTTTTAGTTGGGAACATTGAGACAAGACTAATTTTTGTTAAGCTGGCTGCATGAATTTATAGCCATATACAGTAAATATTAATGTTGAAATTTGCTGATGTTTGGTGGTATTGAAAGACAATTAGTTAACCAATCATTCTCTCTTTTTGTTCTATAGAGGCATGGTTTGCATATCCATCATAGGTCATGACTGACAGTCTAGAGGTTGGAGCTAACATTGAAAACCATATTGATTATTATGGGACCAAGTGTTTCCCAAATGAGGGTAAGTGTCATAATGGCCCAGAATTTAATCCCAGGAAAATATTATTTTCTAAACATGCTTTCTTTCCTACCCTCTCTCTTCCTCTTTCCCTTTCTCTTCATAATTAAATTGGTATCATCCAATATTTATCCATATTTTTCATTGTCTGCCACAAAGCTCAGAACCAAATTTAGTGTGCTCAGTTACAGAAAGCAAGTCACTTATCCATGAATTCTAGTTCACTGTTCTTTCACCTTTCTTTCTTTCTTTCTTTTTTTTTTTTTTTTTTTTTGAGGCAGAGTCTCATTCTGTCACCCAGGCTGGTGTGCAGTGGCGCAATCTCGGCTCACTGCTCACTGCAAGCTCTGCCTTCCAGGTTCACGCCATTCTCCTGCCTCAGCCTCCCACGTAGCTGGGACTACAGGCGCCTGCCACCATGCCTGGCTAATTTTTTTGTATTTTTTAGTGAAGACGGGGTTTCACCGTGTTAGCCAGGATGGTCTTGATCTCCTGACCTCGTGATCTGCCCGCCTTGGCCTCCCAAAGTGCTGGGATTACAGGCGTGAGCCACCGTGCCCGGCCTCACCTTTCTAATGATTAATAATCATCATTTTATATCAGTTTCATCTATTTTGTTTCATACACATCTTGATATTATATATTTTTTCAAATTTATTTTTGGAAATAGGCAGAAAATACATGATGTATATGTTTAAAAAATGCTGCCCCAGAAGTTACCATTAATAGGTGAAACTGCTTGCATTCCACATGGATTTTTGAATGTGATTCAGACTCTATTATAAGGAAATATCTTGTATGAAAATATTAAATACGATTTAAACAAAGGAGGGTGCCATATGTTTAGTATTTTTATATGAAGTAGAACTTTCCTATATTGAGACAGACTTTTTCCAAAATGAATATTTTGACTCTCTTTGTCAGTCTTCCCAGCCCCCATGATGAACAGTAATAATTTTGTAATTGTTCATAGATCTTCTGATTCAAAGACCTACTACATCCTAGACAGGGCCCCAGGTGTTAGAGAGGGGCGTATGGAGTATTGAGACCTACTGTGTGTGCAGACCGGATGAAGGGCTGTGTTAATGACTACAGCAGAAGCAGTGACCCAGAGAAGGTTGGTGAGATGAACTTCGTCGAAGTTCTATTGCCTGAGAAAGAATCAAGCTGTGGTGGGAGATACAGTGATTGCTTTGGAGCACTGGTTATGAAATTTTCTGTACACTGGAATCATCTGAAAAAGCTTAAAAACACTGAAGTCTGGGTAAGCAAGGAGGGGGAATCAGAAGTCAGTGTGATACAGTTTTTCCTTGAGTACAGGGTTTTCTCTGCCTCAGAACTGTCTAAATCATCACTCATCACTACATTCTGGAGGTCTTGAGGTTGCCTTCTAAAGGGCTTAGGAGTGGAGGGAAGCTGGGGTTATTATCTTTAGAAAGACCTCAGTGACTAGTCCTCATGGATCTGCTCTAGGTAACTGTTCTATTTTGGTTGGAGCAATGTGGCCCTTTTAATGCTGGCTTTAATGTAACCTCTTCCTTTTCCCTGGGGACATAATTATGCCTACAAAGGGAATTAATCCATTTACTGATTTCAAATGGACACTTTCCTATCTATACATAGTTAAATCCTTGGAGTGAAGCATGCAGGATCTGGAGTTGATTGCTAAGTTTTGAGTGCTTTGTCTACCACTTACTAGCTAGGCAAGTTACTTAACCTCTTTATCTGTATAATACAAATATTAATAACACAAACCTTATAGTTTAAAAATTATTTTATTTTTAAATTGACAAATAATAATTATATGTATTTATGGAGTACAATATGATGTTTTGATACACATATATATTGTGGAGTAATCAAATAAGGCTAATTAGCATAACTATCACCTCCAATATTTATTATTTCTTTGTGGTAAGAACACTTAAACTCCTTTCTTTTAGCTATTTTGAAATATACAATATATTATTATTAACTATAGTTATCATGCTATGCAGTGAAACATCAGAACTTATTCATCTTATCTAACTGAAACTTTGTACTTGTTGACCAACCGCTTCCCTTTCCCTGTCAACCTCACCCCACCAAAAAAAAAAAACCCTCTCATAACCACCATTCTACTCCCTATTTTTATAAGTTTGACTTCTTCAGATTTTACAGAATCTAGATATGAAATAGATAATGTGGTATTTGTCTCTATGTGCCTGGCTCATTTCACTAAACATAATGACCTCTAGGTTCATAGGTTTTTACTGTAAGTATTGAATGATATAATATAAGGAAATAATGTAGAAAATGTCCTGGGACATAGTAAATACTAGGTCAGTGAGTCTCAAAGTGTGGTCAGAGTCTCAATGTATGGTCCCCAGACCAGAAGCTGCAGTGTCACCTAAGGACTTGTTAGAAATGAAAATGCCTTGTTCCCATCACAGAGTTACTGAGTCAGAAACTCTCAGGATGGGGCCCAATAATTTGTATTTTAACAAGCTCTCCAAGCAATTCTGATTTTAGCTAAAGTTTGGGAGCCAAATTTTAATCTTATTAAAGATGGTTTGTGGTTATTTAATTTATTCCCACCAGCTTTCATTTCAAACAACAAACACAACCTAGTGGTTATTCTATTATCTAAAAAGAAATACCTTATAACATACTAAATTAAAAATTTTAAAATTAATTTATTAATTAATTTTAGAAACAGAGTCTTGCTCCGTTGCCCTAGCTGGAGTGCGGTGGTATGGTCATGACTCACTGCAGTCTCAACCTCTTGGGCTCAAGCGATCCCCCTGTCTCAGCCTCCCAAGTAGCTGGGACTAGAGGTGTATGCCACCATGCCTGGCTAATTTTTTTCTTAGAGATGGAGTCTCACCATATTTCCCAGACTGGTCTTGAACTCTTGAGCTCAAGCGATTCTCCTGCCTCAGCCTCTTGAAATGCTAGGATTACTAGCATAAGCCACTGCATCTGGCCAGAATTATGTTTAAATAGTCAAACTAGTCTCCTTAATTTGCATTTCAAACAATCACTTTAAAATAACTTATTTGTAATCATGACCCTATACCGTCTTCATTACTGAAAAACCACTACAAAGTTGTAATGCGATATATCAGTCCAGAGGAATATTTTTCTCCTTTGCTCCAGGATACAGCTCTGGAAAAATTTGGGAATCAGGTGGCTGTCTGGGACTGTGAAGTGATGGGCCTGACTAGAGCACTCCAAATTGTGGGAAATCAGGTTGACCAGGTGGGGTATTACCATTTATGAAAGGCCTTGAAAGTTAGTAAAATTAAGTAAAAACCAGTGGTGACCACTGAATCTTTTTGAGAACGCAAGAGAGTGGAAAGTGAAAAGGTTAAATTGTAATAGGGAAGCCTGGATACCCAAAGCCAGTGTCTTAGAGCTGGCTAAGTTCTGAGGAATGTGGAGACTTCAGAGGTTTTAGAATATCGGGATGGGAAGGAGGCCTGGAGAGAAAATTTACCGGCCTCTACCAGAGACTATATGTCAAATTACAATAATAGCAGTGACTTTATCAGGCCCGGGGATGTTACCCAAAGGGGTGCATTCTAGAGTGGGCTTTTGAGCTACAGGAGTTCCTAGATTGCAGGCTAGGCAATTGCTTTGTATTTACAGGTGGTCTTCATTGGCTAGCAGGTGGAGGCATGAGAGTGGGTAATTATAAAGTGAGTTCAGCCCTCTCTTGCTTGCTTGCTTTTGCACTCTTTTGGCCTGACAAGACGAAATAGGTGATATGGACCCCTTCAAATACTCTGAGATTGGGGAAAACCTTCAGTTCAAAAGCATGCATTTTCCAGGGGTTGTGCCAACTGTATTGGATATGGGCCTTAAAGTCAACAAGTGGTTTTTTAGACTCTAGTGACTTGAGCTGTGTGTGTGTGTGTGTGTGTAAAGTGTGTGTGTGTGTGTTTGAGAGGGAGAAGAGAAGAGAAGAGAAGAGAAGAGAAGAGAAGAGAAGAGGACTGCTCGCCTCGTTTTACTGGTGGGAGTCTATCTATTCTTTTCCTTAATGTAATTTTGCAAGTCACTCTGGGTTGGATCCTTTGCTAAGGAAAGGCTGAGTGTTTTGTGTACCTGCCCTTTCCTCATATGGTCTAAGTAGGAACCAAATTGACTTTCACGTCTGTAGGAACTCTTGCATAAAGATATATAGGTTCTAATAGTCATTTTCCTTTTATTCCATGGTTTGGGGAGCTACAGCTGTTGCGTAGTACTATCACAGAATTTAATTTTTGCCAGGGTCACTATAGCATGAACATTTTTCCTCTATAATAGTTTTTGTGGTGGGGGTGGGAAAGCAGATTTATAGAAATATCTTACTTTGAGTTTATCTATTGTAATGATAAGGTAGACTTAAAAAGTTCTGTGATCATCTATTTGTGGGAGAGTTTAAGCATAAATACCAAGTAAGTCTCAATCATTTAGAGATCATGCTCAAAGTCATCTTAACCTGGGATACACTTGGGTTTTAGAGGGGGATGTGCAAGGTCACCAATACTGCCTCCATCAATTTCATGAGTTACATTTCTCAAATAGGAAAACCATCAGCTGACAGGGATACTAGAGATAATGTGGACCGTGTTCTCTGTCTTTGGTGCTGATTTTGACTTGTTTCTTGCTGCTTTCAACGTTAGGACCAGCAAGAACAAATTCATCATCATCTACTCTATTTCCAGAGTCTTAGGTTCATTGTTCTTCCATCTATTTTTTATTCAATTCTTCCACCCAATCATTAAATATACATTTATTGATTGCCTTCTACATATCGGGCAAAGTGTTAAGTGCAGGGATTAATATAGCTGACATTCAATTATTGCTATGAAAATGTGAAGAAGACATTGTGTTCTGTTATATTTAATGAACTATTCTGAGGTTATCATTGATAGAATCAACTTTGGCATCTAGAATAAGGTATAGTCAGAGGTTTAGTCAAAAGAGATAAACTACAGATAAAGTAGGAATGGTTGAGTGGTGACAATCCCAGATTTCATTCACAGATTTGGGATTGTGGCATAAACAAAAGAATAATTCAAAAGCTTTCTAATTTTTTTTCCTATTTCAATTAAGCTTCAGACATTAGTTCACATCTATGGCAACAGTTTTTCTTCTTTGTATAATGCCAGGATGAAAATGTACTATTTTTGCAACACCACTTTCTTATACTTTTATGTTATGTCACAGATTTTTAAAGGTATCAATCAGATTAAACAATTAAAAAAATGTATTTTTCATGTATGCAATTTCAACAGGAAGTAAGATAATAAAAAAATTAAAGAAATATTCCTAAGAGAGTTATTTTTCAAAGTGAAACTATCTCAGAATTGAGAGGTATCCTAGATCAAACCATTTGGTTTAGAAAAATGGCAACATAAGTAGAAATACATGTATTTACATAGTGTGTGTATGTATGTATGAATGTACATTGTATATCCATAAATGGCTTGCAAATTTCTTTCTTCCTCCTTTCTTCACCTCTTTCTTTCTTCCTTTCTTTCTCTCTTTTATAACTATCTCTATCTATCATCTATCTCTCTATTATCTATCTATCTATCTATCTATCTATCTAATCTATCATGTATCTGATCTATCTATCCATCTTAGTTTGTTTTATGTTAATTTAATAGAACACCATAGAGTGTGTAATCCATGACGAATAGAAATTTATTTGGCTCACAATTGTGGAGGCTGGGAAGTCCAAGGGAATGGCACCAGCATCTGGTGAAGGTCTTGGTGCTGCATCATCTAATGACAGAAGGCAGAAGGGCAAGAGAGTGCAAAAGCAAGCAAGCAAGACAGGGCTGAACTCACTTTTATAATCACTCACTCTCATAAAAAATCCGCTTTCTTAATAATGAACCTACTCCTGAGATAATGAAATTAATCCATTCATGAAGGCAGTGCCCTCATGGCCTAATTACCTCTTAATGGTCCTACCTCTTAATGGTCCCACCTCCTGATACTGTCACAATGGCAATTAAATTTCAACATGAGTTTTGGAGGAGACATTCAAGCAATATTATTTTACCCCTGGTCCCTCATGACTCATGTTCTTTTCACATACAAAATACATTCATTTCATCCCAATGCCCCAAAAGTCTTAACTTATTCCAGCAACTCAAAAGTTCAAAATCCGGAGCCTCATCTAACTCAGATGTGGATGAGATCAAGACACAATTCATCCTGAGGCAAATTCCTCTCCAGCTGTGAGCTTGGGAAATTAACAAACTATGTGCTTCCAAAATACAATGGTGGGGTAGGCATAGCATAGATATTCTCATTCCAAAAGGGAGAAATAGGCAAGAAAAAAAGTAACAGGCCCGAAGTAAGTCTAAAACCCCAAAGGGAAAACAACATTAAATTTTAAAGCTCCATAATAATCTTCCTTGATTCCATGTCTCACTCTCTGGACACACTGGGGCAAAGATTGAGTTCCTATGGGGTTGGGCAGTTGTGTCCCTGTGGTTTTGCTGGGCTTAGTCCACTCAGCAGCTCTCATGGGTTGGAGTCTTGTGCCTACAGCTTTCCCAGGCTGGGTTGTATGCTGGTGGTCCTACAGTTCTGTGATCTTGGGGGCACCTCTAGTTTTATGCCTCTATTAGGTATTGCCCTAGTAGGTATTGCCCTATTAGAAACTAGGTATTACTCTAGTAGGGACTCTCTGCAGAGACCTTGTTCTTATGGCTTCACTGGGCATTGCTTTAGTGTGGGCTCTCTGTGGTGGCTTCGCCACTGTGAAGAGTCTCTGTCTGGGCCCCAGGCTGTCCGTGACATCCTTTTAAATCTTGATGGAGCCTACCATGGCTCCACAGCATGTGTACTCTGTGTGCTGTAGAGTTATTGCCACATGGTCAGGAGTTCCAGACCAATCTTTTACACAAGGCTTGCTGCTTATACCTTCTGGATTGGCAGGTTGAGTCACATTGGGGCCCACTTGCGCTATGGCTGGGGCAGTTGAGGAGTGCTGTGCTGGAATGTGGAAAGCAGAGGACCAAGGTGGTTCTGGGCAGTAAGCCTGTGGAGGGTGCCCCAGGTCTATCCTCTGAAACCATTCTGCCTTCCTAGATCTCTGAGTCTGTGATGGAAGCGGCGGCCTCAAAGATCTCTGAAATGCCTTTAGGACCATTCTTCAATTGTCTTCATGATCTCTTCTATTTGTACTAATGATCTAATGATCTTCATGGCCTCTTCTATTTGTACTAATCTCTTTAGCAGATGGTCACTTGGCCAAACCTTTAGTTTGCTCTCCTAAATATACTTTCTTATTCTTTACATGGTCAGGCAGAATGTTTAAACAAAATTTGTTTGCTTCTCTTTTAATTATAAATTTCATATTTAACATCACTTTTCAGCCTTTTGAGTAAAATCCAGTGTATAAATTCCATATTTAAGTCATTTCTTTCCACTTGCATCTTACTGTATGCAGTTAAAAGTAGCCACACGGATCCTTCTATATTTTGCTTACAAATTTCTTTTGCCAGATATTCTGGTTCATTGCTATTGAATTCTGCCTTTCATAAAGCTGTAGAGTATGGATGTAGTTCAGACAAGTTCTTTGCCAACTTAAAACAAGGATGGCCCTTACTCAAGTTTCCAATAAGACATTTCTCATTTTTAGGCCGGGTGCGGTAGCTCATGCCTGTAATCCCAGCACTTCGGGAGGCCGAGGCCGGTGGATCACCTGAGGTCAGGAGTTCAAGACCAGCCTGGCCAACATGGTGAAACCCTGTCCGTACTAAAAAAAATACAAAAATTAGCCAGGCATGGTGGCAGATGCCTGTAATCCCAGGTACTTGGGAGGCTGAGACAGGAAAATTGCTTGAATACAGGAGGTGGAGGTTGCAGTGAGCCAAGATTGCACCATTGCACTCCACCCTGGGTGACAAGAGCGAGACTTCATCTCAAAAAAAAAAAAAAGATATTTCTCATTTTTGCTTGAGACCTCATTAGAATGGCCTTTATTATTTATATTTCTACTAGCATTCTAGTCATGACCACTTAAGTATTTATCTCTAAAGTTTTGGACTTCCCTACAGTTCTTCTCTTCTTCTGAACCCTCACCACAATCATCCTTAATGCTCCATTCATGGCAATCTAGGCTTTTTCCGTTCCTCCAAATTCTTCCAGCTTGTATCCATTACTCAGTTCCAAAGCTACTTCAATATTTTCAAGTATTTGAATAGCAGCAGCCCCACCTCTGGAGACCAATTTTCTGGATTAGTCTATTTTATTTCACTCTAAGAGAGAATCACAGTCTGGGTAATCTGTGATGAACAGAAATTTATTTGCCTCATGCTTCTGAAGAGTGGAAAGTGCAAAAGCATGTTGCCAGCATCTGGCAAGGGCCTCTGTGCTGCGTCATCCCATGGCAGAAGGTGGATGGGCAAGACAGCCCAGAAGCCAGTGAGCAAGAAAGGGCTGAATTCACTTTTATAACAACTTACTCCAACAATAATGACATTGATCCATTCATGAGGGTGGAGCCTGAAGGCTGTCACAATGGCAATTAAATTTCAACATGAATTTTGGAGAGGACATTCAACAGATGACAATATCTATCTTTGTTTAAACAAGATCGTACAATTATAGTATTTGTGGATGAAGATGCTTCTATCATCAGAATAAGTAAATCATTCTTCTTTAAAACTTTAGCCTTTAGAGGCCTATTAAAAGAATAGCAGGAGATTTTTTCAATGATGCTCTGTTATTGTTTTAGTTCAAAAAGCAGTTTCAGTAGAACAGGAGTGAGACTGAATATAGTGTTGATTCAATGCTTTTCCATCAGCCAACATCCTGCTAGGTCTTTCCATCTAGCAGAACCCACCTATTGCGATAAGCATCAGGGCTCTTTGATGCAGAGGAACAATGTAGATGTAGAAACTCCCTTTCAAGAGGGTGATAAAAGGATCAAGATGGGCATTTAGTTTTTTTTTCCTGATGGATTCTTCTTGATAACATAATAACTGAAAGGTCACCCTTACAGCTCAGAAGAGTCAGAATGTTACTGCAAGAGATGATCTTAAGAAAAAGTATAGATTCACTAGGAAGAAAACAACTGATTGTTCAAGTGTGTGTGTGTGTGTGTGTGTGTACATGCATAGGGAGCCTCATGCATTAAACATTTGAGAAATTGTAGGTACAGCTGGTGCCCAGAGAGTGAGTCATGTGATCTCTGAAACATCAAATAATCCTTCTCTGTTTATCTACTTTGTAATTATGGCCTGTCAAATTTCCTTCTTGCATTTGTTTGAAAAATAAATATCCAGCCAGAGTGATTTAACTCTTTCCATGTTTTCCAGCTGTTCCATTTGCATCATTGGCTCAAATGTCACCCTGAGCTGTTGAAACCTGCCTATGTGGCATTATATTAAGTAACCTTTTGTTTCACATAGGTCACCACTTGGCTTTTAAATGGCAATAAATTTCAGGCACTACTGCTTCATTCTGAGCAGCTGCAGGTGAAAGGCTTTATCTCTCTAGAATCCTTGTAAAATAGCCAGTCACTCAAAAAGCAATTTTGAATCTTTTACACAAAGCTAAAAGATTAATGCCATTACTAAGGTGACATAAAGGGGATGCACCTGCCTTACAAAACTAGTAGATTTTCATTGCCTTATTCATGTAATGAGGTTCCTCTGAGTTGCTGGCTATGTTCTGCAGTCTTTTGGAAGCTTGGTTCATGGACAGGTAAATATGTTATTCAGTCTTGTCATTATTGTGATTTTTTTCAGTCAATATTTGGATAGGGGAGCATAGATCCATTACGTTTTCTTCCTAGATCAAAATCTCAGTCCGGGCTGGGCATTGTGGCTCACGCCTGTAATTCCAGCACTTTGGGAGGCCGAGGTGGGTGGATTACCTGAGGTTAGGAGTTGGAGACCAGCCTGGCCAACATGGTGAAACCCCATCTCTACTAAAAATATAAAAATCAGCCAGGTGTGGTGGCAGGTGCCTGTAATCCCAGCTACTTGGGAGGCTGAGGCAGGAGAATCGCTTGAACCTGGGAGGCGGAGGCTGCAATGAGCCGAGATCACACCATTACACTCCAGTCTGGGCAACAAGAGCAAAATTCCATCTCAAACAAAACAAAACAAAATGAAACAAAAACAAAAACAAAACTAAACAAAGTCTCAGTTGAGATTTCTCAGACGGTCACTATCAATATCTGCTGTTTAGTATTACCCTGCATTCCTTAATTTGTACCATTAACTTAATTGTATGAAAAAAAAGATGAATTGTAGACTATGCGTCTCCTGCCATTTTCTCTTCTTTACTCATAGTCTCTAGTAGTCAAGATTCAGAGTAGCTTAGACACATAAGGCTTCTGGCCATGGGGAAGTCTAAAATTATATTTGGAATTTCTCTAGGAAGAAGTTTAGTTTCTCTAAATACCTCTATTTTGTGACACTTCTTTTATCCTATTTCCATTTTTAAACTACCACCTCCTAAGAAGACAGGAGAGATGATTCCAGAGATGAGCTAGCTCCCACTGAAGAATATGCTATACAAAAGCCTAGAACGAGTGGAAAGCAGAAAGCAGAAGGTATGTGCCTGGTCTTTTTATGCCATATTCTTCATGCCTGTACAAAACTTGGTGGAAATTATGACTGAGACCATTAAAAATTGTAGAACCTCTTTTTTTGTGCCAGCCACTATGTTAAACAATGGTATTTACAATGTTGTGAAATGTATAGGGCCGCTATATCCCCATTCTATAGCTGAATATACTGAAAATATAAAATATTACATGAATTGCTCAAGATTACATGGCAGTTAAGTGACAAAGCTGGGTTGGAAACACTTTTTCTCTGATTACATGCAAAGTTCTATTTTGCATATTCAATAAGGTAACATAGATCAACTTCTTGGTACTTATTTCCCTTTGCTTCTCCTATTCTGTTCCTCCTTCCCGCTTTCCTTTACCTGTCTTCCCCTTCAAGTCACAGTTTAAATAGTTTTCACTTTGTTGAATGTTACTTCTTGTAGGAATTCTCAGACCTTCCAGACAAAGGAGTCCCTCTGTTACATGCTCTCATGTCACCCTGAAGTTTTCTTTTGGAGCATGTATCACAACTAATAGTTATTTGTGTCATTCTTTTCTAATGTCTCTTTTCCGTAGCAGATTTATAGTTCACGAGAACATAAAAGTCTCTGTCTTGTTCTTCGTTGTGTCACTAGCCCTTGGCAGAGGCTACACACATAAAAGTAGCTCAAAACATATTTGTTGGCTGGTCGCAGTGGCTCACGCCTGTAATCCCAGCACTTTGGGAGGCTGAGGCGAGCAGATCACCTGAGGTCAGGAGTTCGAAACCAGCCTGACCAATATGGTGAAACCTGTCTCTACTAAAAATACAAAAATTAGCCGGGCGTGGTGGTGGGCGCCTGTATTCCTACCTACTTGGGAGGCTGAGACAGGGGAATTGCTTGAACCCAGGAGGCAGAGGTTGCAGTGAGCCGAGATTGTGCCACTGCACTCCAGCCTGGATGACAGAGCGAGACTCCATCTCAAAAAAAAAATTGTTAAATGAATAAATAGCTATGAGTAGTAGTTGTTGTGTTATATTTACTATTTTTGATAATTATATATCATGCCTTATATGGATACTCAATGGGGCAATTGAAGAATCTGTCAGAATAAAAGCAACAAAAAACCTGCCGGGGTTAGTGATTTCTGAACACAACCTGAGGTTGAGGTGATCACACCAAGAATGATGACATGTCCAAAGTGGGAAAGGAGGGCCAGATGAATGGAAAGCAAGTTAGCAATTGCTTTGCCTTTGGCCTACCTGCCAGTCAGTATTCAAGAACTTCTGAAAGAGAATAGCCTTTCATCCTATAGCTTTGAATTAAGGGAAATAATAAATTCATCTCCATGTTTACCCTGTTAATGAAAAAAGAAAGATCCAGAAGCAATTTCAGTTATACAGTTTCCTCCCAAGTAATTTTCAGTTTACCTCCATTATTTTTCAATGCCAGTTATGGATTTCTACATTCCTAATCAGATCTATTTTTGAGCAAATTGTCTACATGTCTTATAAACCTGCATTCTATTTTATATGTGTGTGAAGTTCAGAGAGAGATTTCATTTTCTCTTTAGGTTTTGCTGCTTAGTTAAAGTCATGTGAGACAACTTCGATTGCATTTTTATTAGTTCTGTTTCACAATATATCAACTTTGAAGTGTTTCCAAGATCTTAGCCAAAGATAATATAATCCGACCCACTTCGGCTTCTGATTTATTAGTTTGATTGTAGATTGAATACTGGAGAGATGTAAAGAACGTGTTTTTAGAGCTTTCAGGCTAACTAAAACAACTACTGTAGAAGTGATTTTGATTCATTCTATAAGATTGTGCTAAGTGAATATTCAGTGCTATACAACATTGTAAAATGCTTTAAATCAAGGAAAAATAATTTTACGCACCAAAATCTATTTAAGAGTATGAAAAGACAGCAGAAACAAACTCCTTTTTGTATAATAGAAAATTATGGTTCCAAACCTGTAAGATTGAGGTAGTCAAACTATAATAGGGCATATAGGCACACAAATGGCTGTTAAACACAAAAACAAGAAAGATCCAGAGGAATAAATATAAAACAAATTATGCTACTCATTCAAAAATAAAATCTGGTAATTTACAGAAATATACAAAATACAATAGGATGAAAAATAAATAGAAGTATTGAAATTACTTCAATTTAAAACCAACATGTAAGGAGAGGATTTTGTGTTGTAAAGTTTTTTTTGTAAAGATTTTTAGTAATGCAGCAACAGATTTTTAAATATTAAATAATAGAATTAAGTTTTAGATGGTTTCAGGCCTGCCCAGGTGCACTGAAAGAAATACAGGTAGATTCTAATTTAAGAATGGATAATTTAGGAAGAATCTGCCTATACAGACAAGACCAGATGCTTCTCTTTATTCTCCTCTAGGGACAGTTGGACTTTAGACCCCCTTTAAAGACTACTGAAAGGATCAATGAAAATACAGAGAGGTAGAGTGTGCAAAGATCAGCCGGTTTCTCCCTAATTACTCCCTTCCCTAGTGGTTCTCAATCTATTTCTGGGAAATTGCTGGTGAGAAGTGAGCAAGGAACAGAGAAGTAGAGGATCTGTTACTTTTGAAGTTTACTTCCCCTTATTTTTATTTCATTATGTTTTATTTTTCAATTTACAAATTTAGATAAATGCAAAAAATTGTGTACCCACATCCCAATCAGGATATACAAGAGTTGCCTTGTTCTCCCAAATTTCCTCCTACTACACCTTATATTAAAACTCTCCCCTATCTCTGATGTGTTCTCTGTCCCTACAGTCTTGCCTCTCCTGTCCCCTCTCCTCCCCTCCCTTCCCCTCCCCTCCCTTTCCCTCTCCTCCTCTCTTTTTTTTCTCTTGAGATGGAGTCTCACTCTTATCACCCAGGCTGGAGTGCAGTGGCGCGATATCAGCTCACGCAACCTCCGCCTCCTGGGTTCAGGCAATTCTCCTGCCTCAGCCTCCCGATTAGCTGGGGTTACAGGCGCCCACCACCACCCCAGCTAATTTTTGTTATGTTTAATAGAGACAGTTTTTGCCATGTTGGCCAGACTGGTCCAGTCTTGTCTTTTCTAAAGTGTCAAAAAAGGGAATTGGCTGCTCTATGAAGCAGCCATTCTTTTATTCCTTTACTTTGTTAATAAACTTGAACAACAACAACAAAATGGAATCATGGAGTATGTAGTCTTCAAAGTCTAGCTTTTTCCACTTAGGCTAATGGATTTAAGATTCATCCATGTTGTTTTACATATGAACAGTTTACATTTTGTTTATGACTGCTGAGCAGTACTTCATTGTATGGATGTTCCACAGTTTGTTTATTGATTCGTCTACTGAAGAACATTTGGGTAGTCTTCAGTTTGTGGTGACTATAAAAAATGCTGCTGTAAACATTTGTGTCAAATTTTGTGTATGTATGTGTGAACATAAATTTTCACTTTTTTTGTGTAAACAGTAGGAGTGGGATTGTTGACTTCGAGTCATATGGTAAGTGTATGTTTAACTTTGTAAGAGACTGCCAAACTTTTATAAAGTGGCTGTACCATTTTGTATTCCCACCACCAACCTATGAGAGTATCAGTTGCTTAAAAAAAAAAAAAAGTCATTCACCTAGAATTGCAGTGGTATCTTATTATGGTTTTAGTTTGCATTTGCCTAACATTGAGCACCTTTTCATTTGCTTTCTTATCGTTTACACATCTTCTTTGGTGAAGTGTGTATTTATTTTTTTTGCCCAATTTTCGTTTTCTTGTTGAGTTTCAAGTGTTGTTTATCTATTCCCAATGTAAGTCACTTTTCAGGTATGTGTTATGCAAATATTTTTTTCCAGTCTGTAGCTCGCACTTTTATTCTTTTAATAGTGTCTGTCACCAAACAAAATTTTTTAGTTTTGATGAAGATTGATTTATCAGTTAAGAACTCTTCACTTAAATCAAGGTCACAGAAAATTTTTCTGTGTTTTCCTCCAAAGTTTAAAGTTTTATAATTTACGTTTAAATCTAGAATGCGTTTTGAGTTACTTTTTTGCATAAGTGCTAGATATAGGTCAAGGTTTAAAAATATATATGTACAATTGTTTTAGCACAATTTGTTGTAAAGATTATTGTTTCTCCATTGAATTTTTCCTTGCATTTTTGTCAAAATCAGTTGATAGAATTCACCAGTGAAAGCATTTGAGTCTATAGTTTTCTTTGTTGGGAGGATTTTAATTACAAATTCAATTTCTTTAGTAAAAGTAGGAATATTCAGGTTATTTATTCCTTTTTGAGTAGGTTTTGGGTCATTTGAATCTTTCAAGGAATTGCTCTATTTTATTTACGTTGTTGAATTCACAGCTATGAGGTTGTGTTGAGTTTTAGTATTGTTTTACTGTCTTTTTTTTTTTTTTTTTGGAGACAGAGTTTTGCTCCTGTCACCCAGGCTGGAGTGCAGTGGCGTGATCTTGGCTCTCTGCAATCTCCGCCTCCTGGGTTCAAGCGATTCTCCTGCCTCAGCCTCCCGAGTAGCTGGGATTACAGGTGCCCACCACCACACCCAGCTAATTTTTTGTATTTTTAGTAGAGATGGGGTTTCGCCATGTTGGTCAGGCTGGTTTCGAATGCATGACCTCAGGTGATCCACCTGCCTCGGCCTCCCAAAGTGCTGGGATTACAGGCGTGAGCCACCATGCCTGGCCTACTATCCTTTTAATGTGAGGTTTGTGGTGACACATTCTCTTTCATTTATGTTATAAATAATTTCCATCTTTTTCCTATTTTTATTGATCTGGCTAAAGATTAATCAATTTTATTGTTTTTTTAAAAATAGAACCAACTTTTCATTAATTTTCTGTTTTTTTCATTTTTATTGATTTCCAGTGCTATAATCATTAATTGTTTTTTCCACTTGTGTATATATTTATGGGGCACATTTTCTTTGTTTAGGGCTTAATTTGCTCTTTCTTTTTAATTTCTTAAGTGGAGGTGCACCTTAATGACTTGAAATATTGCATCTTTTCTAATATTAGCATTAAGTACAATAAATTTCACCTGTTAGCACTGATTTAGCCTCATCTCATAAATTTTGATGTGTTGTATTTTCATTTTCATTTAGTTCAAAATATTTTCCTATTTCTTTGAGCTCGATTTGACCCATTGGTTACTTAGAAGTATGTTGTTTAACTTCCAAATACTCAGGGATTTTTTCAGATATTTGTGTTACTGAGTCCTAGTTTAATTCTATTACGGTCGGAGAACATATTTTGTGTGATTTCAGTTCTTTAAACTTTGTTAAAGTTCATTTTACAAGATGGGATATGATGTATCTTGGTGTACATTGCATGTGTGCTTGAAAAGAATACGTATTCTAGTGTTGAATGGGGTGTTCAACAAATGTCAATTAGGTATGGCTGGTTGATAGTGTTGTTCAATTCTTCTATATTACTTCTAATCTTTCTATTAGTTCTACTGATTGTTGAGAAAGAAATGTTGAAGACTTCTAATATAAATGACGTGTCAATTTCTCCTTTCAGTTCTGTGAGTTTCTGCTTTGTGTATTTTTGTTTGTATTGTACTATTAAATTATTTTTGACTATAGTCATTCTGTTTTGCTAGCAAATATTAGGTCTTATTCATTCTTTCTATTGTTTTTGTATCCATTAACCATCCCTGTATCCCCGTGCCCTGAACCCCCCAGCCCCACTACGCTTCACAGCCTCTGGTAAATTTGTATCAGGGTCATACAAATTTAGAATTGCTATGTCTTCCTGGTACAAATTGACCCTTTTCTCATGCAGTGTCTTTCTTTATCTTTGGTAACTTTCCATACCCTAAAATTTTTTTTAGTCTGATATTAATAAAGGTCCTGCAGCTTTCTTTTGAATAGTGTTTCCAGGTAGATCGTTTACCATCATCTGACTTTTACCCTGTAGGTCTTATAATATATCCAGGAGGCGGAGCTTGCAGTAAGCCAAGATCGTGCCACTGCACTCCAGCCTGGGCGACAGAGTGAGACTCAGTCTCAAAAAAAAAAAAAAAAAAAGAATAGCACTCCATTGTGAACATGTACCATATTTTCTTTATGCATTTGTCTGTTGATGGACACTAAAGTTGTTTCCAAATCTTGGCTATTGTGAATAGTGCTGCAACAAACATGAAGTGCAGATATCTCTTCAATATACTAGTTTCCTTTCTTTTCAGTATATATCTATCAGTGGGATTGCTGCATTGTATGATAGGTCTATTTTTAGATTTTTGAAGAGCCTCCAAACTGTTTTCCATAGTGGTTGTACTAATTTACGTTCCCACCAACAATGTATGAGGGTTCTCTTTGCTCTGTATCCTTGTCAACATTTATTATTGCCTGTCATTTGCATAGAAGCCATTTTAACTGGGGGGAGATAATATCTCATTGTAGTTTTGATTTGCATTTCTCTGATGATCAATGACATTGAGCACCTTTCATATGACTGTCATTTGTATGTCTTTTTTGAGAAATGTCTATTCACATCTTGCCCATTTTAAATCAGATTATTAGATTTTTTTCCTATAGAATTGTTTGAGTTCCTTATATATTCAGGTTATTAATCCCTTTTCAGGTGGATAGATTGCAAATATTTTCTCCCATTCTGTGGGTGGTCTCTTCACTTTTTTGATTTTTTTGCTTTGTACAAGCTTTTTAACTTGATATGATCCCATTTGTTCATTTTTGCCTTGTTGCCTGTGCTTGTGAGGCATTACTCAAGAAAATTTTGCCTACTCCAATGTCCTGGAGAGTTTTTCCAATGTAGTTTCATAGTTTGAGGTCTTAGATATAAGTCCTTAATACATTGTAATTTGATTTTTGCATATGGTGAGAGATAGTGGTCCAGTTTCATTCTTCTGCTTATGAACATCCAGTTTTTCCAGAACCATTTATTGAAGAGACTGCCCTTTCCTCCAATGTACATTCTTGGCAACTTTGTCAAAAATGAGTTCACTGCAGATGTTCACTCAGTTCTCTATTCTGTTCCATTTTGTCTAAGTGTCTGTTTTTATACCAGTATCTTGCCATTTTAGTTACTATAGCTTTGTAGTATAATTGGAAATCTGATAGTGTGATTCTTCTAGTTTTGTTCTTTTTGGTTAGGATAGCTTTGGCTATTCTGGTTTCTTTGTAGTTCCATATGAGTTTTAAGATTTTTTTTGTATTTCTGTGAAGAATGTCATTGGTAATTTGATAGGGATTCTATTGAATCTGTAGATTGCTTTGTGTAGTATGAACATTTTAACAATATTGATTTTTCCAATCCATGAACATGGACTGACTATCCATTTTTTGGTGTCCTCTTTAATTTCTTGCATTAATATTTTATAGTTTTTATTGTAGAGATCTTTCAATTATTTGGTTAAGTTAATTCCTAGTACTTAATTTTATTTGTAACTTTTGTAAGTGGGATTGCATTCTTGATTTCTTTTTCAGTTTGTTCACTCTTGGCATATGGAAATGCTACTAATTTGTTTTTCAATATGAATAGTTTTTTGGTGGAGTCTTTAGTTTTTTTTCAACATAAGATCATATCATCTGCAAACAAGGATAATTTGACTTTGTCATTTCCAGTTTGGGTGCCCTTTATTTCTTTCACTTGTCTGATTGCTCAAGGTAGAACTTTCAGTACTATGCAGAATAACAGTGGTGAAAGCGAGCATCCTTGTCATGTTCCAGATCTTATAGGAAAGGCTTTCAGTTTTTCCCTATTCAAGATGATACTAGCTATAGGTCTGTTATATATGACTTTTATTATGTTAAGGTACATTCTTCTATACACAGTTTTTTGAGGGTTTTCATCATGAACAAATATTGAATTGTATTAAATGTGTTTTCAGCACCAATTGAAATAATCACATGGTTTTGTCCTTCATTCTGTTGATATGATGAATCAGTTTGATTGATTTGTGTATGTTGAACCATCCTTGCCTCCCTAGGATAAATCTCACTTGGTTATGATGAATAATTTTTTTAATGTGTTGTTGGATATGGTTTGCTTGTATTTTGTTGAGGATTTTTTGCATCAATATTCATCAGTCATATTGACCTATAGTTTTTTGTTTTTGATGTGGCTTTGGTTTTGGTATCAGGGTAATACTGGCCTTGCAGAATGAGTTTGGAAGTATTCCCTCCTCCTCCATTTTTTGGAATAGTTTGAGTACAATTGGTATGAGTTGTTCTTTAAATGTTTGGTAGAATTTAGCAGTGAAGATGTTGGATCCTGGGCTTTTTTTTTTTTTTTTTTTTTTTTTTGCTGGGAGACTATTACAGCTTTGATCTCATTACTTGTTGAGTACTGTTCAGGTTTTGGATTTCTTCATGCTTCAATCTTGGTAGGTTTTATGTGTCTGGAAACTCATTCATTTCTTCTAGATTTTCCAACTTATTGGCATATGGTTCCTCATAGTAGCCACTAATAATCCTTTGAATTTCTGTGGTATGAATTGTAATGGCTGCTTTTTCACCTCTGATTTTATTTATTTGGGTCTTTTCTCTTTTTCTCTTAGTCTGGCTAAAGGTTTGTCAATTTTATTTATCTTTTCAAAGAATAGACTTTCTGTTTTATTGATGATTTGTATTGTTTCCTTCATTTCAATTTTACTTATTTCTGATCTGATCTTTATTATTTCTTTTCTTCTGCTGATTTTTGGATTTGCTCTGATCTTGTTTTTATAGTTTTTTAATATGCATCATTAGGTTGTTTACTTGAAGTTTTTCTTTTTTTGATGTAGGTGTTTGTAGGTATATATGTCCCTCTTATTATTGCTTTTGCTGTATCCTATAGGTTTTGGTATCTTGTCTTTCCATTATCATTTGTTGCAAGAAATTTTTCAATTTCTTTCTTAATTTCTTCATTTATCCACTGGTCATTCAGGAGCATATTGTTTAATTTCCATGTGTTTGTATTGTTTCCAAAATCCCCTTTGTTATTAATTTGTACTTTTATTCCACTGTGGTCACAGAAGATGCTTGACATTATTTCATTTTTTTGAATGTTTTAAGACTTGTTTTATGACTTAATATGTGGTCTATCCTTGAGAATGGCACATGTTCTTAGGAAAATAATGTATTCTGTAACCATTTGATGAAATGTTCTGTAAATCTTTATTAGGTCCATTTGATCTATAGTGCAGATTAAGTTCAATGTTTCTTTGTTGATTTTCTGTCTCGAAGATCTGTCCAATATGAAAATAGGTGTTGAAATTTCCAGTTATTTATTGCATTGGGGTCTATGTTTCTCTTTAGCTCCAATAATGCTTTATATATTTGGGTGCTGCAGTGTTAGGTGTATATATATTTACAATTGTTATATTCTCTTGCTTAATTGACTCATTTGTCATTATATAATGATGTTCTTTGTCTCCTTTTGTAGTTTTTGTCTTGAAATCTGTTTTGTCTGATATAAGTATAGCTGCCTCTGCTCTTTATGGTTTCCATTGGCATAAAATATCTTTCTCCATCTTTTTATTTTCAGTCTTTTTGTGTCTTTATAGGTGGAGTGGGTTTCTTTCTTCTATTTTTATTTTTGCCTTTTAAGTTCAGGGGTACATGTGAAGGTTTGTTACAAGGTAAACTTGTGTCATGGGAATTTGTTGTACAGATTATTCTATCACTTAGGTATTAAGCCTAGTTTCCTGATCCTCTCCCTCTTCTCACCCTCCATTCTCTGATATGCCCCAGTGTGTGTTGTTGCCATCTATGTGTCCATGTGTTCTGCTCATTTAGCTCCCACTTTTAAATGAGTATGTGTGGTATTTGGTTTTTTGTTTCTGAATTAATTTTCTAAGGATAATGCCTCTAGCTCCATCCATGTCCCTGCAAAGGACATAATCTCATTCTTTTTTATGGCTGCATGGTATTTCATTCTGTATATGTACTACATTTTTTTTTATCCAGTCTATCATTGATGGACATTTAGGTTGATTCCATTTCTTCGTTATTATGAATAGTGCTGCAATGAACATACACGTGCATGTGTCTTTACAACAGAATGATTTATATTCCTTTAGGTATTTGCCCATTAATGGGATTGCTCAGTCAAATGGTATTTCTGTCTTTAGGTCTTTGAGGAATTGCCACACTGTCTTCCACAATGGTTGAACTAATTTACCCTCCCACCAACAGTCTATAAGTGTTCCCTTTTCTTCACAACCTCACCAGCATCTGTTATCTTCTGACTTTTTAGTAATAGCCATTCTGACTGGTGTGAGATGGTATTAATTTGCAATCAGTTTTAATAGTTTTAATTTGCAATTCTCTAATGATCAGTGATGATGAGCATTTTTTCATATGATTGTTGACAACATGTATGTCTTCTTTTGAAAAGTGTCTATTCATGTCCTTTGCCCAATTTAATGGGATTGTTTGTTTTTTTTTTCTTGTAAATTGGTTTAGTTATTTATATATGCTGGATATTAGACCTTCGTCGATGCGTAGTTTGCAATTTTTTCCCATTCTGTAGGTTGTCTGTTTACTCTGTTGATAGTTTCTTTTGCCGTGCAGAAGCTCTTAGTTCAATTAGATCCCATTTGTCAATTTTTGCTCTAGTTGCAATTGCATTTGGCATCTATGTCATGAAATCTTTGCCCATTTCTATGTCCTGAATGGTATTGTCTAGGTTTTCTTCTAGGGTTTTTATAGTTTTGGTTCTTTTTAAACTTTATTTATTTTATTTCCATAGGTTTTTTGTGGGAACGGATGGTATTTGGTTACATGAATAAGTTCTTTAGTGGTGATTTGTGAGATTTTGGTACACCCATCACCTGAACAGTATACATTAAACCCAATTTGTAGTCTTTTATCCCTCACCTGCTTCCCACTCTTTCCCCCTGAGTCCCCAAAGTCTATTGTGTCATTCTTATGCTTTTGCTTCCTCATAATTTTGCTCCCACTTATAAGTTAGAACATACAATGTTTGCTTTTCCATTCTTGAGTTACTTCACTTAGAATAATAGTCTCCAATTCCATCCAGGTTGCTGTGAATGCCATTAATTCATTCTTTTTTATGACTGAGTAGTATTTCATTATATATATATATATAACAATTTCTTTATCCACTCATTGATTGATGGGCATTTGGGCTTGTTCCACATTTTTTGCAATTGCAAATGTGCTGCTATAAACATGAGTGTGCAAGTATCCTTTGTATAATGACTTCCTTTCTTCTGAGTAGATACCAAGTAGTAGGATTGCTGGATCAAATGGTAGTTCTATTTTAGTTCTTTAAGGAATCCCCCCACTGTTTTCCATAGTGGTGTTACATTTAAGTCTTTAATCCATCTTGAGTTAGTTTTTGTATATGGTGTAAGGAAGGGGTCCAGTTTCAATCTTGTGCATATGGCTAGCCAGTTATACCAGCACCACTTATTGAATAGGGATTTTTTTCCCCATTGCTTGTTTTTGTCAGGCTTGTCAAAGATCAGATAGTTGTAGGTGTGCAGTCTTATTTTGGGGTTCTCTATTCTGTTCCATTGGTCTATGTGTCTGTTTTTGTACTAGTACCATTCTGTTTTGGTTACTGTAGTCCTATAGTATAGTTTAGAGTTCGGTAGCATGATGCCTTCAGCTTTGTTCTTTTTGCTTAGGATTGCCTTGGCGATTTTCACTCTTCTGTGGTTCTGTAGGAATTTTAAACATTTTTTTTTCTAGTTATGTGAAGAATCTCAATGGTAGTTTAATGAGAATGGCATTAAATCTATAAATTGCTTTGGGAAGTATGGCCATTTTAATGATATTGATTCTTCCTATCCATGAGCGTGAAATGTCTTTTTATTTGTTTGTGTCATCTCTAATTTCTTTGAGCAGTGGTTTGTAGTTCTCCTTGTAGGGATCTTTCACCTTCCTAGTTAGCTGTATTCCAAGGTATTTTATTCTTTTTGTGGCAGTTGTGAATGGGTGTTCATTCCTGATTTGGCTGTCAGTTTGACTGTTGTTAGTGTTTAGGCGTGCTAGTGATTTTTGACCATTAATTTTGTATTCTGAGACTTTTCTGAAATTGTTTATCAGCTTAAGAAGCTTTTAGGCTGAGACTACTGGGTTTTATAGATATAAGATCATATCATCTGCAAATAAAGATAGTTTGACTTTCTCTCTTCCTATTTGGATTCCCTTTATTTCATTCACTTGCCTTGTTTTCCCGGCCAGGACTTCCAATACTATGTTGAATAGAAGTGGTAAGAGAGGGCATCCTTGTCTTGTGCTGGTTTTCAAGGAGAATGCTTCCAGCTTTTGTCCAATCAGTATGATGTTGGTTATAGGTTTGTCATAGATGGCGCTTATTATTTTCATATATATTTCCTTCAATACCTACTTTATTGATAGTTTTTAACATGAATGGATATTGAACTTGATCAAAAGCCTTTTCTGTGTCTATTGAGACAATCTTATGGTTTTTTGTCTTTAGTTCTGCTTATGTGATGAATAACATTTATTGATTTGTATATGTTGAACCAACTTTGCATCCCAGGGATAAAGTCTACTGACTGTGGTAGATAAGCTTTTTGGTGTAGTGCTGGATTCGGTTTGCCAGTATTTTGTTGAGGATTTTTGCATCGATGTTCATCAAGATATTGGCCCAAAGTTTCCTTTTTTTGTTGTATTTCTGCCAGGTTTTGGTATCAGAATGATGCTGGCCTTATAGAATGAGTTTGGGAGGAGTCCCTCTTCTCCTTAATTTTTTGGAATAGTTTCAGTAGGAATGGTACCAGCACTTCTTTGTACATCTGGTGAATCTGTCTGGTCCTGGGTTTTTTTTAGTTGTTGGAATATTTATTATTGCCTCAATTTCAGAGTTCATTATTAGTCTGCTCAGGGATTCAGTTTCCTTCTTGGTTTAGTTTTTGGCCAGTCTATGTGTCCAGGAATTTATTCATTTCTTCTAGATTTTCTAGTTTATGTGCATAGTGGTATTCATGATTCTCTGATGACTGTTTGTATTTCTGTGGTGTCAGTGGTAATATTCCCCTTGTTGTTTCTGATTGTGTCTATTTAAATCTTCTCTCTTTTCTTCTTTGTTAGTCTATCTAGTTATCTATTTTATTAATTTTGTTCAAAAAGACCAGCTGCTGGATTCATTGATCTTTTGAATTTTTTGTATGTCTCCTTCAGCTCTGATTTTGGTTATTTCCTGTCTTCTGCTAGCTTTGGGATTTGTTTGATCTTGATTCTCTAGTTCTTTTAGTTGGGATGTTAGCTTGCTAACTTGAGATCTTTCTAACTTTTCGATGTGGGCATTTAGTGTTTTAAATTTCCCTCTTAACACTGCATTAGCTGTGTCCCAGAGATTCTAGTATGTTGTATCTGTGTTCTCATTAGGTTCAAAGAACTTCTTAATCTCTGCCTTATTTTCATTATTTACCCAAAAGTTATTCAGGAGTAGGTTATTCCATTTTTATGTAATTGTATGGTTTTGAGTGAATTTCTTAGTCTTGATTTCTAATTTGATTGCACTGTGGTCTGGGAGACTGTTACTATTTTAGTTCTTTTGCATTTGCTGAGGAGTGTTTTACTTTCAACTATGTGATCAATTGTAGAGTAAGTGCCTTGTAGCACTGAGAAGAATGTATATTCTGTTGTTTGGGGGTGGAGAGTTCTGTAGATGTATATCAGGTCTATTTAATCCAGTTCTGAGTTCAGGTCCTGAATATCTTTGTTAATTTTCTGTTTCAGTGATCTGTCTAATATTGTCAGTGGGGTGTTAAAGTCTACCACTATTATTTTGTGAGAGTCTAAGTCTCTTTGAAGGTCTCTAAGAACTTGCTTTATGAATTTGGGTGCTTTTTTGTTGGGTGAATATATATTTGGGATAGTTAGATCTTCTTGTTGAATTCAACCCTTTACTATTGGTAAAGTGTTTCTTGTAGGCAACAGGTCATTGGGTCTTGTTTTTCTATCCATTCAGCCACTTTATGTGTTTTGATTGGATAGTTTAATCCACTTACATTTAATGTTATTATTGATAAGTAAGAACTTACTTCTGCCATGTTGTTATTTATTGTTTTCTGGTTGTTTTGTGATCTTCTCATTTTTCATTCCTTCCTGTCTTCCTTTCAGTGAAAGTTATTTTCTCTGGTGGTAGGGTTCTTGGTGTTCCTTTCTTGGTGTTTCTTTTTTATTCGTTGTATGTTTTTTTGATTTGAAGTTACCATGAGGCTTGCAAATACTATCTCATAACCCATTATTTTAAGCTGATAACAACTTAACACTGCCTGCAGAAACAAACAAGCAAAAAGAAAACTGATTAAAAGCTCTACACTTTGTGTCTCCTTTTTATTGTTTCTATTTATATATTATTGTACTGTCTATGTCTTGAAAAATTGTAGTTATTGTTTTTGATTGGTTCATCCTTTAGTCTTTCAACTTAAGACTAGTTTACACACCACAGTTATAGTGTTACAACATTCTGTTTTTCTGTGCACTTATTATTACCTTTGAGCTTTGTACCTTCAGATGATTTCTTTTTCCTCTTTTTTTTTGAGATGGAGTCTCACTCTGTCTCCAGGCTGGAGTGCAGTGGCATGATCTCCACTAACTGCAACCTCCACCTCTTGGGTTCAAGCAATTCTCCTGCCTCAGCCTCCCGAGTGGCTGAGACTACAGGCACCCGCCACCACACCCAGCTAATTTTTTGTATTTTTAGTAGAGACTGGGTTTCACCATGTTGGCCAGGATGATCTCGATCTCTTGACCTCGTGATCTGCACACCTCAGCCTCCCAAAGTGCTGGGATTACAGGTGTGAGCCACTGCGCCTGGACTGTACCTTCAGATTATTACTTATTGCTCATTAACATCCTTTTCTTTCAGTTTAAAGTACTCTTTTTCACATTTCTTGTAGGTCAGGTCTTGTGTTGATGACATCACTCTACTTTTGTTTGTCTGGGAAAATATTCCTCCTTTAGGTTTGAAAGATATTTTCGCTGGATATACTATCCTGGGGCAAATGTTTTTCATTTTTCCTTTAGCATTTTATATATCTAATGCCACATTCTCCTGGCCTATAAAGTATTAATATCTACTGAAAAGTCTTCTGCCAGATGTATTGGAGCTCCATTGTATGTTATTTATTTTCTCTTGCTGCTGTTATGATTCTTTCTTTATCCATGACTTTTGGGAGTTTGATTATTAAATGCCTTGAGATAGTTTTCTTTGGGTTGTTATGTATTCTTTACAGAGTTTTTTGCTTGCGATTCATGAGAGAGACAGTGGACTTTCTCTATGTTAGCCCAAGGTGGAAGCCTCACCCTATTTTTTCAAAGCATTTGTTTATTCTATGAGTAGTGATCAGTTATAGTTTAAATAATTTTATTTGTTGTGTCCTTCAGGTTTGTTATGAATTAAGTAGAGTTGTGGGGTATTTGGGTAACTTATTTCCATTTTAACGTCATTTATCTGTGAAAATATATTCTAAATCCTAAAAAACCATCATACGAAAACAACACTTGTAACATAACTCATTCCTATTGTATCTTCCAGATAACAGAAGGACTTGGGTCTGAAAGAAAAACTTGCATTGTTACTAAAGTTTCCTTCATTTCTGTGTTCTCTACCCTAACCGTTGATTTTAGTTTTCAGATGTTCCAGTCCATGTCTGCTTTTCTGGCTGAGAACATATGTAATGCTATTTCCCTATGGCTTCATGGCCTTTTAGCTTGATTGACTTCTTTGTTTCTGTCCTTCTGGGTCTTGATCTTATGCTATCACAGTCTATTCAAACCCTTCATGCTGATTTTTGGAGAAGATGACATTGGCTGGCACTAATATGATTTGGTTTTATTCTTAATTGATTAATTTGAAATCTTTTATACTTTGTGGCAGGCATTGTTTTAGGTATTGCAATACTAAAATTAATGTCATATAGACCATGACTTTATGAAACTTCTCCTGTAGTAGAAGACTGTAAATGACCGTATTACAAGGGTGAAAGGGAGGCTATGGGAATTTAGAGCAAGGCTGGATTACTTCTTGCTGAGGAGATTAGAGAAGACTTAATCAAGGAAGTAGCAATTGAATGGGTCTGAGAGAAGAAGCAGGGCTTAATCATGCAGAGAAAGGAAGACAATACGTTTGAAGGAAAGCGTATGGGGGAAAGTCAAGGAAATAGAGAAGTACAAGTTGGGAACAGTGGGTTCAGTTCACTGGCTGGAAGTAAGGGATTCAGAAGGAATAGCATTCACCCTCTCGTCAAGCATAGATGTGCCACAGTATAGCCATGATCCTGTGTTCAGGCAACTTCTTTATATTCACCCATTCCATTCCTCAATGCCCGTCCTTCTCTAAGACATGGTTATTGTGGAAATTAAGAAAGCAACATGCCATTGAAGATGCCATATAAATACTGGAGATCTTTATTCTCTAAGGGGACTCTACCTAATCTCCGGATGCAGGTGATAGGGAGCACGATTATGTAAACATCCTCCATCTTATCAAAATCCTGGTTCTCATAACACAGAAGTCTCTGCTTCCAGAACACCCAGAAGTGTACTTTCTGCTCCCCAGATGGGGCAAATTCTTCCTTAAATTTACTGTAGACTGGATCCCCAGTGAGATCAGAGAACTGGAGGTCTCATCAACTAGCTCTGAAGACATCTTGAGAAGGAGGATTTCTAAGTAAGTATAAGGATTTTTGGAATAAGCAAATTGACTCCCAAGATGATAAAACTCATTTGCATGTAAATCTTCTCATCTATTTTTATTTTAAAGCCTCATTACATCATAGTCATCATGCATATAGCTCAGAGCTGTCTGTCTTGTGTTTTTTTTTAAGTCAGCTTAAGCAGGCTAATTGTCTCAATGCCTCTTACAACCTGTTATTTATTCAAAAGTGCATTTGCAATAATGCATTAAGTGGTAGCCTAGTGACCTGAAAGAGTTAATGTGCTTCCCCTTTTGCCGAACTCCTTCTACTTTAGAATCACTTACGCACTTAGAGAATTTTATTCAGTGAATACAATATAATCATGTTTGACCCAGACACAGCAAGTACAGGCCTTTAAAACATGTTAAGACAGGGTCGTCTACTGACCCATAGCAAACATCAGAGAGGAATTAACAGACAGTTAAAGAATAACTGTCTGTTTTATTGCAGCTGTACCTGTCATCATGAAGTATTTAAAGTCATATCAGAACCAAGACTGGAGACTAGCAAGTCAAATATAAGCAAGTCACTAGGGAGCATCAAGTTGAGTTTAAACTTAAATGCAAAATAAACGAAAAAAAAAAAAGCAAACCAGATCATGCCACTTCTGTGTTTAAAAACCTTCAGTGGTTCAGAATAAATCTTAAATTCCTCAGTAGGACATAAAGATTCTTTATGAATCAATCCCAAACTAAATCTCTGGGCTCATTTCTCACATGTATATCTGTTAGTTTGCTAAGGGTTTCATTACAAAGTACCACAGACTGAGTGGCTTCAACAACAGAAATTTATTTTCTCTGGAGGCTCCAAGTCTGTTATTAAGGAATCAGCAGGGTTGGTTTCTTCTGAGTCCTCTCTCCCTGGCTTATAGATGACTGCCTTCTCCCTGTCTTCACATGGTTTTCCTTCTCTGCCCATCTTTGTCCAAATTTCCTCTTGTAAGGACAAAATGAGAACACTGAAATGAGAACGTATAGTGAGCCCTAATCCAGGATTCTCATTTTAACTTAGTTACCTCTTTAAAGAGTCTATCTCCAAATACAGTCACATTCCAAGGTACTGGGGGTCAGAACTTTAACATGTGAATCTCAGGAATGTAATTCAGCTCATAACACCCATCCTCCAATCACACCAAATTACCCTCAGTTCTCCAAATAGGCCTTGTTTGTTTGCTCTCACTTCTTGGCTTTATGCACCTAGGCTCTTTGTACACTTCCTTGCCTGGTCAGCTTCTACTTGAATCAAGCGACACCTTTGTCCCTGCTAGCTGTGACCTAGAGATCAACACGGTGTCTCACTTCTGCACTGAAGAAAATTGTGCTCAACAAATTGATAATTTTAGGGAGTCAAACAAATAAAATGCAATAGGTATTATTGATTCTTCTGTACATTTCTCCCCTTTCCACATCTCTTCTCCTTAATGACGCTTGCCAATCCATATCCAGCCCAGGCCAGCCTTCTGAGTCTGGGTCTGGCTTGAGTTGAAGCTGGGTGATCCACACATGAGGGAGGATGGCATGGTAATGTGTGGGTCCTTGTGGCTGGGTGAGCAATCTGCTCAATAAGGTAGCCATTAACCAAATATGGCTATTTCCATTGAAGTGATTTAAAATTAAATAAAATTAAAAATTCAGTTTCTCAGATGTGCTAGTTATATTTCAACTGCTCAATAGCTACAAATGGCTAGGGGCTGCTATACTGGCTAGCACATCATTTCCATCTTAGAGAAGTTCTATTACACAGCTCTATGAGGACACAAAAGGCCAGGTTGGTCTGTGTTTACTTCCTCTGCCTAACCTTGACCCTTTTATTTGGGAATAGGGCAATCCCAAGCATAATGAGCTGACCAAGATTTCTTGGCTTTCTGGAAACAAACAAAATTTTGACTTCAGAATTTACATGTTTGATTATGGTTCTTGGGTAGAACTCAAAGCTGATTCTCACAGCTAGAATAAACAACTCTTTAAACACATTTCTACTCATATCCATTCCAAGGCTACAGAAGTGTTCAGGGAACACTTGAGATACAGAGGAAGGTTGTCTTGGGTGCTCCAAGTTTCCTTTTATATGCTTTGTTCTCGTTTTGAGTGTTACAGTCTCCTCTTACAGTCACCAAATATTATTTCTTCTTTTTTTCCCACTAAGAACTGATCTTAGGGAAAAATCGTATGTTCATCATTTCTTCCTTAGCATGGATTTATTATATTACCATGCCGTAGTGTAGGATGACTTAATATAGTGAATCTGAATTAGAAAATATGACTCTCCCCCTACTAGCTATGCAAGCCTGGAGAAGTATTCTGTCCCTTCTCAGTCTGTATTTCTTCTGCTATAAAATGACGACAATAATGTCTGTTTCATATGGTTCTAAGTATTGGGAGGGTGTACAACACCTACCTCAGAATACGCATATTAAAGTTAGTTAAAAACGTTTTTCCTCTGTGAAAGAAATTTAATTTTTGGCAAGTCACCACAAGACACTTATTTAGGGTGGGAGAGAAGTAGAGCCCTCTTGTAGGACTCCTAAAAATATTCTCAGAGCCAGCTCTGTATTTTGCCTGCAGATCAGTTTGAGCCTTGAAGGAGGCACAAAAGGTGAAGCATTGTTTGGCCTCTTTGGTTTTTCCTCTCACAGGTGGTGTGTTTATGATCTAATTTCTGTAGCGATATTGTGAGGCTCTTCATCATGAACAGAGGCTTCACATTGTGAAGAAAAAGTGACTTCTGGAAGTGCAGAGAAAAGGCTCGGTGTGGCAGTTCATTATTTCTGGTAGCCAAAGTGGAAACGAGGTGGATCCAGCCTAGGAACAGATTGGATTTGTTAGGCGTGGCTATGCACCTTTGCCCCTGTGAGAAATACATCAGAGAGTGGGAGAAAATTTTCACAATCCATACATCCAAAAAAGTACTACTATCCAGAATCTACAAAAAACTCAAACGAATCAGTAAGAAACAAACAAACAATCCCATCAAAAAGTGGGCCAAGGACATGAAAAGACAATTCTCAAGATATATAAATGGCCAACAAGCATATGGAAAAGCTCAACATCATTAATGATAAGGGAAATGCAAATCAAAACCACAAAACAATACCACATCACTGCTGTAAGAATGGCCATAAAAAAAAAAATAGATGTTGGTGGGAAAGTAAACTAGTGTAAACACTATGGAAAACAGTGTGGAGATTCCTTAAAGAACTAAAAGTAGATCTACTGTTTGATCTAGCAATTCCACTGCTAGGTATCTACCCAAAGAAGAAAAAGTCATTATACAAAAAAAGATACTTGCACACGCATGTTTATGGCAGCACAATTTGCAATTGCAAAGATATGGAACCAGCCCAAATCCCAAATGCCCACCAATGAATGAGTGGATAAAGAAAATGTGGTGTACACACACACACATATATATATTGCTGAACGGTATTCCATAATTATATATAACAGTATTTATATGTAATATATATAATGGAATACTGTTCGGCTATAAAAAGGAATAAAATAATGGCATTCACAGCAAGCTGGATGGAATTGGAGACTACTATTCCAAATTAAGTAACTCTGAAATGGAAACTAAACATTGTATGTTCTCACTCATATGTAGGAGTTAAGCTATGAGGACGCAAGGCATAAAATGATACATTGGATTTTGGGAACTTGGGGGAAATGGTGGGGGGTGGTGAGGTATAAAAGACTACACATTGGGTACAGTGCACACTGTTCAGGTAATGGGTACACCAAATCTCAGAAATGATTACGTAAGAACTTATTCATGTAACAAAACACTATCTGTTCCCCAAAAACCTATTGAAGTAAAAAAAAAAAAAAAAAAAAAGAAATCCTCCAACTGTTCCACCCAGTTATCCTGTCAAAAGACTGCCTATATTGTGGGGACATTTGGAGATAACAGGACAAGGCGATGACTATCATTATTCAGTAAAAAACCTGGTATTAGAGGGACAAGTTTACTTTTATAATTATGCTTTTAATTGATTCTTATAATTACCAATAACCAGAAAATCACCCTAAAAGAAAGACAGTTAGAATGTAGCCTTCCAATTCCAGCATGAGGAAGCTGATTTCAGGATATTAGCATTTAAAGGAAAGCTCTGCTTTTCAGGTAAGTATTCCACTTGTATAAAAACAAAATTTATTTCTAAGAGTCACCCTTTATTGATGGCCATCACTGACAAGAAGAATAATATGCTACCCAGAAGTTACAGATGTAAATGAAGAGTACTAGAAATAGAAGCTCTTCATATAATGCCACAAAAACCTCCTTAAAGTTTTACCCTAAACTGAGCTAAATGTTCTATCAGGTAATTACTTTAATTGTGTTTTTTCATGATGTATTTTAAATTTGAAAAACGTATGTGACAGCGTTACAATAGAAATAGATTTATGTGCTATTGTCCTACTTGCTTTCCTACTTAATAGCAATTTACTACATAATTCAAACACTTTAGATCTGAGCTTTCAGACACCATAAGCAGAAATAATAATTGGGTTAGAATAAATTCTCAAAGGGTCGAATAGGGTAACGTGATGGTATTTTGATGGACTACACAGTATTTAATGGGCTATTTCTTTTATTCACTGAGATAAATTGTCCTTCCTCCACTCTTTTTTTCTCTTCTTCCTTCCTTCTTTTTCTCCTTCCTTTCTTCCCCTTTTTCCTCCCTCCATTCGTACCCTTCCTTTTTTAACTAATGAGTCTAGGAGCTTCTAGTTTTACTCCCTGCTATATAATATTAAGTCTCATAGAATCAAGTACACAGTATTGACTGAATACCTACTATATTCCAGACATGGTTCTATGCTCTAGGAACATAGCCAATGAAAAGGTATATAAACCGGTGTCCTCATGGAGCTTATATTTTCAAAATCATCTCTAGATTTGTTGAGGATTTTCTTGAAGCATTTTGGGAGGATTTTCTTAAACTGTAAAGGAGAATTCAATTTCTCTGGTTTTCAGCACACATTAAAAAGCCATTTCCATCTACTGAAGGAAATGTAGACAGCCCATTACCGAAAGCTTGGGAAGCCTTGACCTTAAGATTACAGTTCTGGTCAAGTGTCTTAAACATCTCTATCTCTATCTCACATTTCAAATGTAACTCATATAGAAACTTCCATGGTCATAAGTCATCTTTTAAAAAACTGAAACTGTTTTTCTTTTCTTTTTTTTTAAACCTTGATGGATTGTCTTGTTTCCTCATTTCCATTGGAATGTTTGTGAGCAAATGCCACGCAGATCCTGATTTATCTTATTCATTTAGGTCCTGAAATTTGTATCCCTTTTCCTCTGACAAACAATAGATGGCAACATGTTCTGCATCAAGATCACGGCCATTCTATTTTTCTTATGCCTAATATATTTTTGAGTTCCTAAGCACGAACTGTCCAACTCTCAGACCATATGTTAACAAATTAGGTGGCAGGACTCAAAACGCAAGCAAAAGTGAGCACTCTCAGGGAAAGGCATTTTGCATGAATTTAGCATTTATGAATGGGGAAATGCCAGGCAAGTTTAAAAGAACTCGTTTGAAGTAATTACCTTTGTCCCACCTTTTTGAATTCTCTCCACAGTGTCTTTATCATAATTTGCTGAATTATACCTAGCAATTCAGATTGTGAATAAACTTAGCTGAGCATAGACGAAGTGTTACCAGGAGACAGCCCAACTGGTGTGTAGGAACATTTTCATTTTTTTATACTTAATTTTTTCTTTTTTTAACAAAGGGAGAAAATTTGTCCTTTAAATTACACAAACTTGATTTTTGTTATTTTATTTACTGCTTTTTCTCAAGTATAATCATCCTAAAGTTTGACCTCTTCCTCTATGAAGAATCCCTCTATGAGGGGGTCTGAATTTGATGGCAATGCCACTTTTGTTCTGAAGATTTAGGTTTGCAAATGGGAAGTATTAGTAGTACATATTTTATGAAAGATTATGTCTAGGGCAAGAAAATCCTTTGATCCTTTTTCCCTTGTTTTCATCCCTTCTCTAACTTTTATTCTCAAATATTTAATGAATATTTATTAAATATTTATATAAATATGTATAATATTAAATATTATACAATATTGTTAAATATATATGAAGCACTATTCTTGGGGATGAGAATTAATATAAATAATATTACGATGGTAATAATAGTTAATGGATACCACTCAGTGTCTATTTCTGCCAGGCACTTAGTTTATTCATGAACATATTTCCTGAACCCTGGCTTGGAGCTCAAAAATCAGGAGTATAGCATCCTGCTCACGCACAGCAGGTGCATAGTAAATGTTAACCAAACACATGGCAAAACTCCATTTCCATGAAAAATAAAAAAATATTAGCCGGAGGTGGTGGCAGGTGCCTGTAGTCCCAGCTTCTCAGGAGGCTGAGGTGGGAGAATCGCTTGAGCCTGGGGAGGTCAAGGCTGCAGTGAGCTGTGATCGTACCACTGCACTCCAGCCTGGGCAACAGGGCAAGACCGTGTCTCAAAACAAAACAAAACAAACAAAACAAAATAAAACAAAACAAAAACGTTAACCAAACACATTTAAATTGTGCATGTTGTTCATGAAGAGCTTGTCTCACTCTTCCCCTTTTATTTACCTCTGAAACTCTATTTTGGAGAGGTACTGTCAAGTGATCCAAGGAGGTGATTTGGTCATGGCTTCAATTATGGTGTTTGTGAAGATGCCAACCAGTTGATTTTCAAGTCGTCAGAAGACAGAGAGAGGGAGAACGGTTTTGATTAAAAGAGGAGATATTGGGGTTAAACAAAATGAAGGACTTGACTGGGTGGTAAAAGATGGAGTGAGCTCCATTATTGTGTCTCCATTCCTGCAAAAGTTAAACAAAGTCATTAATAATTGACTACTATGGATGTTTTTTCACTTTCTAAGGACAGAGTGGGAAGAGAGAGCTGGAGAGATGGGGTGCAAATGGTGGCTGCAACAGTGCAGGCAGGTGTGTGGAGAGCGAGGTGGGAGAAGGAAGGAGCCTAGCTTCTTGGTTGAGGATGAGAGCAGAGACATTTCTCTTGTTGTGGGTCCCAAGGTCGATTTAGCAGCCCTCCCAGTTCTTGGGCTCCTTTGTATCATAGTTTCGTAAATGAAGTAGTTTCATGCCTGCTTTTTTTTGCCTTCTTCTGTGCTTACTAAATCACTTGATTCTGGTTGTATTTGCTATTGGTGGAACCAATTATTCTACTCCTATCTTTTTTTCATCCTAATCTCCTTTTATTTATTTATTTATTTAAAAACATACATAAAGAGGTTGGCAAACTCTGAAGATAAGGAAAAGATCCTTGAACACAGAAGGTGATTCATAATATTTATTTCTTTATTTATTTTGAGATGGAGTTTTGCTCTGTTAACAGGCTGGAGTGCAATGGTGCGATCTTGGCTCACTGCAGCCTCTGCCTCCCAGGTTCAAGTGATTCTCCTGCCTCAGCCTCCCAAGTAGCTGGGATTACAGGTACCTGCCACCATACTCGGTTAAGTTTTTATATTTTTAGTAGAGATGGGGTTTCACATGTTGGCCAGGCTGGTCTTGAACTCCTGACCTCATGTGATCTGCCTGTCTCAGCCTCCCAAAGTGCTGGGATTATAGGTGTGAGCCACCGTGCCTGGCCCGATTCATAACATTTAGGTATGGGTTGGAGTGTGATATGGGTGTAATGTAGGCATAGCGGATGGGGAGGGAATGAGAATAACATTAAGAGTTTTCCATATTTATAACAGATCCTAAAAATTAAAATACAAAGCAATTTAGAATACATTGATAAGTAAAAAGAAGAAAATAAAATTACCTAATAATGACCGAAAACAATTTTGTGTCTAACCAAATATTTTTCTTATTTGTATTTATACTTATTATTTTCAAACTGAATTAAAAATCTCATCAATGTATGACAAATTCATTTCCACACACACATATATACATTTAGATTACACACACACACACACACACAAAATAACTCCAAGAAAGGGATTTTCCTATTATATTTTATAGCTAGAATGACTTGGTATACATAAAAGCCATAGATTTTTGTTACATTTGTTAGATAATGGCCACCTACTAATCTTGCTTATTGTTTCTAATAGATGAGATCATCTTTGGTGTCTTAGAGAGGAAAGCAAGTGCTCTAGGAGCCAGGGGATGGGAACTGACTGGCCACTAACAGGTTTCATGGGTTGTAAACTTTAGTCCTGCAGTTATAGAAACTGTACCTTCACCAATACCCCCACAGATTGATAAAAATCCACATTAGCAGGAGACTAATGGGTAAACTAGAATGATAACTCATTAACATATCATGAAAAGTCATCCCTTTGTAGGGATGAGAATGATCTCATGGTTCAATATAAGGCGCTCTCATTCTTTATTTTGAGGTACCGGGGAAATAAAATTAAAAATGAAAAATTTACTTGGGAAGCAGGTAGATCAACGGACCTGGAGTTCATTTCAGATGGGTCATATTGGAATTGATAGATTTTCTCAAATCTTAAGCAGGGAACAGACACTTTCCGCAGGTCCAGAATGTTAGATTTCATCCTGAGCAATTTTTATTCTCCTGCCTAGTGCTGGAGACATACTCCTAAGGGGTTTGCCTTCTAGATCCAGCATTTTTCTGGGTCACTGACTGTATTAGTCCATTCTCACACTGCTATGAAGAAATACCCAAGACTGGGTAATTTATAAAGGAAAAAGGTTTAATTGACTCACAGATCTGCATGGCTGGGGAGGCCTCAGGAAACTTATAATCATGGCAGAAGGCAAAGGAGAAGCAGGCACCTTCTTCATAGGGCAGCAGGATGGACTGAGTGCAAGCAGGGGAAATTCCAGACGTTTATAAAACCATCAGATCTTGTGAGAACTCACTCACTATCATGAGAACAGCATAGGGGAAACTGCTGCCATGATCCAATTACCTCCACTTGATCCCACCCTTGACATGAGGATTATGGGGATTACAACTGGAGGTGAGATTTGTGTGGGGGCACAGAGCCAAATCATATCACCAAATTTGAATACATTTTTTTCTTTTTTTGATTTTTTTTCTTTTTGAGGCAGGGTCTCATTCTATTGCCCAAGCTGGAGTGCACTGGCACAATTATGGCTCACTGCAGCCTCAACCTCCCACGTTTAAGTGATCCTGCCACCTTAGCCTCCCAAGTAGCTGGGAGCACAGGCACAGGCCACCATGCCCAGCTTTTTTTTTTAAATTAAAAAAATTTTTTTTTTATTTTTAGTAGAGATGGGGTTTCACCATGTTGCCTAGGCTGGTCTCAAACTCCTGAGCTCACGTGATCCACCCACTTTGGCTTCCCAAAGTGTTGGGATTACAGGCATGAGCAGCTGCACCTGGCCACATTCTTCCTTTAGATACGTTCTTACTACTGAAAAAGCTAGCAAGCTGTTTTTGGAAGAGTAAATCTTTCTATAGGGACAAAGAGACTTTCTGTCTCCTCCTGTTATGTGTTGATTTAATTAGATTAAATTTCAGAAGGTGGCCTTAATTTTCTGATTTCCAAATTTAGAGTGCGTGTGAGAAAACTGCCTATAAACCCCTTTGTCTATGGTTTCTACAAGCACAGTGAAAAAAAATAGGATTGGTGGCCATGTGGCCTCCTGTAATTTCTTTTGTAAAAACTAAGGTTGTTAGAAATACAAAGGGAAGGCTGGGTGTGGTGGCTCACACCTGTAATTCCAGCACTTTGGGAGGCCAAGGCGGGTGGATCACGAGGTCAGGAGTTCAAGACCAGCCTGGCAAATATGGTGAAACCCCGTCTTTACTAAAAACTACAAAAATTAGCCAGGGGCGGTGGCAGGTGCCTTTAATCCCAGCTACTCAGGAGGCTGAGGCAGGAGAATCGCTTGAACTCGGCGGCAGTGGTTGCAGTGAGCCAAGATCATGCCACTGCATTCCAGCCTGGGTGACAGAGTGAGACTCTGTCTCAAAAAAAAAAAAAACAAAAACCCACAAAGGGAAGTTAATAAATGCATTTTGATGACGATGGAGGGCATTGCCAAAGCTCAGGAAGAGATGGAATCAGTAAAGCTTGAATGTGCATACCTTTGACCTTCTTCACCTCATTTCGCTTTCTGTGGCCAACACCAGTACCACATCTGTGAGAATCTTTCAATGACAGCTGAAGGATGCTCTAGAAAAGAAAAGGCCTGGACATTTTTGAGAATATTTTTGGATGATGGGCTGAGAGTTCTGTTCCTGTTGGCGCCTCAGGGGCTTATGTTGTTGTTTTCTTATGAACCAGAAGAGGAGAATTAAGGCCTTTAATGCAAAATGAGCAGATAGAACTGCTCACCAACTTAATAAATAAACATGACTTTGTTAGTTTGGCTTAGTACAATTTATTGGAGTCAGTCCATTGGGTGTTATCTGAAACATATGCCAGAAAACATGTTTCAGCCAGGTTTGCTTAACCTGAGAAAGCACACAAAATATCCACCAAATCTAACATAAATACAAACTGAAAGAGGAGCCAGACAGAAAACAGCATCACATTATATAAGTAACCTTATAAGTGATGAGGGCTAATTAGGCTAAACAGGAGCATTTTACTTGGGTTTGGTGTTTGAACATCCATTGTTGGTCCTTTACTTCTTCCTTTATGATTTGCGTGTGTGTGTGTGTGTGTGTGTGTGTGTGTGTGTATGTGTGTGTGTGTGTATTGCAATGCATATAGCAATGCATATATATATATATGTAATGTATGCATTTACTTGGTCCTGTTGTTTGAACATCTATTGTTGCTCTAGAGCAGCTATCATGCTCTAGACTTTCCACGTGCTGCTGATGTGAGTTGATGGTCTTACTTCCACTTTACATGTAGAGAAAAAGAGATGCTTTCCAAAATTGAAAGCTTAAAAGGGAGCAACTTCCTAGTATCTGTGTTTCATGCACCTTTCAGAACCTTCAAAGCTGTCACAGTGTATTTAGCTACATTACCTTCACCAGGTGGTAGCTGGCAAACCACAGCCAAGTCCTGGAATAGCTTCCACGTTTGTCAGCTTAAACATTTCAGGACCAGAAGGGGAAATCCTCAACAAATTGCTGCTGAATTACTAAAGGAGTCCTATAAATAGGGCTGGTTTTTGAATTATTGGGAGTGGCTGCCAGCAAAAGGCAAGAATATAAAAATAAAGAAGAAAACAACAGACCTGAGCAGGAAAAAGATCTAGAAGAGGCAGAGTCAGAGAAATCAGAGAAGAAGGAAATCATAGGCTGCAGCCTCCTTAAAGTCAGGTGAGCAAATGGCCATTTCGATGAGAACCAAGAGAAACCTGATGAGAACCTACTGGCTTTTGGAATAAAGAATTAATCAATGGAACAGTTTCAGCAGAGTGGGAAGAGCAGGGTCAGACCACAGGGGTTGAGAAGGAAAAGGGCAATCAGGAAAGAGACAATCTAGCTGAGTGGTTAGCACAGGCATTTGCAGTTAGCTGGTCTGGGTCCAATTCTACATCCTGCGATTTACTAGCTCTTTCTGATGAGTTCCTGAAACTTTCCAAGTACTTTCCTCATTTTTACCAATGAACTTATGACAGTACCTACCTCAGGAGGAATAAATGTGATAATGCCTATAAAACTTAGCTCAGTCCTAGACCCACAAGAAACATTTAATAAATATTAGCTGCAGAAAAAGAAGTAGAGGCAGTAAATTTAGATATTTTTGAGAAAGGAAGAGGTAAAGGTGATTGAAGAATGGAAAAAACTTGAGGACATTTATAGGCTCAGTAAAATGGTAAATGTAAAGGAACATACTGGTGTAGAAGAGAGAAAAGGTGGTTAGTGGAGGTGTGAGAGGAGAGTGAGGTCAGAAAGCTGAAAGGAAGAAGGCCTTGGCCAGCCATGCCCTTTTCAGGCAGAGTACAAAGAAGGGAAAGAGCTTGCTAAATTATCCTAACCTTAAGAGTGAAAACTCAGAGGTAAGTTTATTTGCTGAGAGAATGAGGTTGGAGTGAATGTTTAAGGGCTTAGTAAAAGAGAAATGATTTTGAATAGTTGTGGCACCTGCTATGGAAAATTAATGAAAGAAAAACACAAGACAAGATAAACAGCCAAGCTCTGTGGGTCTTGCTGATGGTAGTCTGATTTTATGGTGGACCATATATCCAAATGGTGAGTTATGAGGCTAAGATTGGCAAAGCTCTCTGGGCAGAAAGAAGGTGCCCAACTGGTAGGTAGGGGAGTTTCTCCAGAGCTGGGACTGGCAATAAGGTACAATAGAAGGTCTAGAGAAGAGGGGTCTAGGGCAAGGGAGGGCATTGTTGATAACTGACTATGAGGTCCAGATGGGAAATGAGCCAACCGATGCTTCAAATGAGACTAGGGAATGGAAAAATTATGTATAGGCAGATGTTATAATGGATATTTTACTGCGTCTTGCTTGAGTTCACAAGATACTGGCTTCTTGGACAAAACTAAGGTAATTTTTCAAGGAAAACTTGGCAAACCTTCACTAGAAAAAGAAATAAACTTTGGGTCTGTGTCCTTCTGATAAAAATGGAGGAATTCACAGAGGTCATTCAGTTTTCTTGGCCAAATGTCTTCTTTGAATGTAGACTTCAAGGTCAGTAAGTCAGGCAACAAAATATGTAAAAAATTTATTTAACCCTGTGGGAACATTTGAGAAGCAAATCTTCTCCACATCTGGAGAACTGGATACACAAAAATGAACCCTGTAGTTAAGACTTGTGAAAATTGGAATGATTGAATATGAACATTTTTGGCTTACAGAGATAGTTTATTTATAGGTAACTCATTTCTCAGAATCATTTTTAAAAATAGCCTTTCTATTAATAAATGTTACCATAATTAAAAGAATACTTTTAATCTCATGATAGCTCTGTAAAAAGGTATGTTAGTTTCCTATTGCTGCTGCAACAAATTACCACAAGTTTAGTGGCCTAAAACAACCTAAATTTATTACCATATAGCCTTAGAGGTTAGAAATGGATTTCACTGGGCTAAAATCAAGGTTTTGGCAGAGGCTTCTGGAGGATCTAGGGGAAAATTTGTTTCTTTGCCTCTTTCAGCTTCTATGGGTTGCCTGTATTTCGTGGCTTGCAGTTCCTTCCCTCATTTTTAAAGCTCACAACATAGCATCTCCACATCTCTTGTTGTTTGACCTCTGCTTCCATTGCCACATCTTCTCTGAGCCTCCTTTTCTCCCTCTTTTGAGGACCATTGTGATTACACTGGGTCCCCTGTACCCTTAACTCTATCACATCTGCAAAGTTCCTTTAGCCTGTAAAGTCACATATTAACCCATTCTGGGGATTAAAATGTGAACATCTTTGGGAGCCATTGCTTTGCCTACCACAGTAGATATTATTACCCATTTCATGGATGAAGAAACTGAGACTCAGTGTTTAAGTGCTTTTCCTGAAGCCATGTAGCTAGTGATGGTGTATAATATCAGAACTCAAGTCTCTGAATCCAAAGATCTCATTCTTTCTGTGAGACCATGGTAATTTCCCTAGTCATGAGGAAGTTTTGGATTATTATATTTTTTCACAAGTGCTACATGAAATGTGCATGTGTATGAGTTTCCTGTTGACACTGTAACAAGTTACAACAAACTTGCTGTCTTAAAACAGCAGAGGTTTATTCTCTCATAGTTTTGGAGGAGCCATGAAAAGTTTAAATCAGTGTAAAATCAGAAGTTTAAAATCAGTTTCACTGGGCCAAAATAGAAGTGTCAGCAGGGCTACTCCCACCAGAGGATTTAGGGGAGAGCTTGTTCCTTGCCATTTACAACTTCTGGTGGCTGCTGGCGTAACTGGGCTTGTGGACACATCACCCCAATCTCTGCCTCTTTGTCTTCTCCTATGTGTGTCCATCTAATCTCCCTCTGCTTTGCTCTTATAAGGATGCTTGAAATGACATTAGGGTTCTCCATACAGGATGATTTTTTTATTTCAAGATGATGTTTATTTGTATCAATCTGGGTTCTCTAGAGAAACTGAATTAATAGGAAGTACACACACACGCACGCATATTTCCTATATATACCTATAGAAAGTATGATATATATATTATATATACACTTCCTATATGTATATGTGTGTGTGTGTGTGTGCACACGTGCACACACACACACACATTTTAAATAATTGACTTACATGATTGTGGGGGTTGGCAAGTCCAAAATCTGTAGGACAGGCCTGCAGGCTGGAAACTCAGGCAGGAACTGATGTTTCTGTCTTGTGGCAGAATCTCTTCTTTTCTGGGAAACCTCAGTTTTTTTCTCAAGCTTTCAACCGATTGGATAAGGCTCATCCACATTATTGAAGATAATTAAAGTCAACTAACTAAATCTTAACGATGTCTATGGGACACTTCTATAGGAACACATAGAGTAGTGTTTATGAATAATAACTGAGTACTATAGCCTGGCCAAATGGACATATGTGTCACAGGACTTATGTCTATGAGGGCACCATTTGGTATATTATAGCATATTACAAAAATTAAGATTTAGATAGCATAGAAGGATGAAGAGTTCAAGTGAAAGCTCTTAGTTCATTTTCTGTCCCCCATTCTATTCTCCTTCCCAGAAGAAACACTGTTAACTGTTGGGTGTCTATAATTTCAGACCTTCCCCCATGTATTTATAGATCCACATAATATATGCATATATGCATAAATCTATTTTATGTGTATTATAATTTTGACTTGCTTTTAAAATATGTCTTAAAATTTTTCTACGTCTGTACATATGGGTCTATTTCAATTTTTAAGAATTATCTGCATAGATGTCCAAGGTATGGATGTCTCATAATACATTTAACTACTTTCCTTAGTGATAGACCATCATTTTCATTTTTTAAACTATGAAAAACACTATTACAGTGCATATCTAAGAATGATTATGTCTCTAGGAGACGTTCTTATAAGTGGAATTACTAAGTCAAATGGAATTCACATTTTAATATTTGATAATGCTCCTAAATTGTTCTTCATAAGGGCTATACTAATTTATCCTCACACAACCACAGAGTACAGTACTCTTTCATCCTCACCCTTGTCAACATTGAGAATCGTAATGTTTTAATATTTTTCAGCCTGATTGGGAGGGAATGAAATATCCTTGTTGTTTTGCTTTATTTTTTCTTGATTACTAATGTTATATTAAACATCTTTTCAAGCATTTATTGGCCATTTTTATTTCCTTTCCTATGAATTACCTGTGCCTATACTTTGCTGATTCTTGTTTGGGGTGCCTTTTTAAATTGTTTTTTAGGAGTTAATTTATTCAACATATTGTTAATTTGTTCAAAATATTTTTAATTTGTTTACTATATGAATTACAAGCATTTTACCTGTGTTTTTCACTTGCTTGTGAACTTTATTTTATTTTGTTTTATGGATTTTTTGACTGTCAATATTTTGATGTACTTAAATCTGTTAATATTTTCCTGTATGGCTTCTTGGTTTTGTGCCTTGCTTAAGAAGGTCTTACCTATTTTTTAATAGGCTATGAAATAGAAAACATATTGATTTTATATTTTTAGCACAGAGTTTATATTTGATTACCATAGTGCTAGCAAACCCGGATGATTGTGCAGTGGCTTGATAGTTGGCTGCAGTTATCACGATTTTCCACAGACTTTGTTCTCAAAGAGCTTTGAAAGAACTGAGCTCTCCAGATCGTATTTTGTTTTATTTTTTAGAGATGGGATCTTACTATATTGCCCAGGCTGAAGTGCAGTGGCTGTTAACAGCTGTAATCATAATGCATTGCAGCTTTGAATTCCTGGGCTTGAGCGACCTCCCCACCTCAGCCTCCTGAGTAGCTGAGACTACAGGTGTGTGCCAGCATGCCTAGCTTTTTCTTTTCTTTTTTTTTTAAAAAAAACTTTTCTGTGCTTACTAATAAAGGAGCTGTTATTTTTATTTTCTTCTGGAAGCATCAGAAGCTAGTTTCTTCAGTGCCATATTTTCCATCCTGTAATTCACAGACATGGCATTTCTGCTTACAGTAAAATTAATGCCAAAGGAAGCAAACAGTCAGTAGATAAACTCAGTTTCAACCTTCAGTATCATGCTGGTGATGGGCTGTTTCTCAGTCTCCCTCTGTATCATTTGTGTGTTGGCTTTTTATTGCCTGCCATTTTATTGATTGAGAGCTAGTTCCTGCCAGTTTTATCTGTTATGGTAGGGTCCCAGTCGGAGATGATATCTGCTATGGAAATTGTGTATATATTTTTTATAACAACATCTGCCTTTTCACACTGCAAAAATTGGTCCTGGGCAATGCATCACCATCAAGTTACATGGCTTCAAATGACACCCCCAAATCCCAGGAAACATGAAATATGTAACACAGCATAATGGGGCTTCCTGTTGGGCTGCAATTGAGTACTCACCTGCTTCTTTGATGTTTTGCCCATTTCAAAGTGGATCTCAACAATATTTTCATACATGAGATAGGTAACTGGGAAATCCTCCTTTATTCTGCTTGTAGCCTGTGAGTTTGACAAAGATAGATTAGTTGGAATGATTTCAAAGTCTTTTAAAATTATGTTGATCATTGAACTTTTCAAGGCATGTATAGCTTGAAGGAATCCACATTTTGAAAACTGTATGGTTCAAGTGACTTTTTTTGGACCAATGTACCTAGGTGGACATAGATAAGAACTTTTCATATGTAAGAGTATATGAAAAATGGAAGAGAAAATACGTGAGAATTAAAATCAAATTCTTTTGGAGAATTACATTTCTTAAAAATAAAGAAATTAAAACTCTTTGATAAGGTAATACAGTCAACAGTTCAAAACTCAATGCTACTAAAGGATATATGTGACAGGTAGCTTTGCATTCCCCAACTTCCAGCCACTAAGTACCCTCCTAGAAGGCAATCAACAATATAAGTTCCTTGTGCATTTTGCAGAGATAGTCATGTGTAGGCAAATGTATACCTATATGTATCTGTATACCTTAGGGCAGTCTATCAGGAAGGGCAAACTGGAACTCTCAGGCCACAGGCAGAATTCAACTGATAGAAACGAGCCCACTCAGATTATCTAGTATAATCTTCTTTACTTAGAGTCAATTGATCATAGATGCTAATTATGTCTAATACTTTCACATGACACTTAGATTAGTATTTGAATGAATAACTGGGACCATATCCTGGTCAAGTTGACACATAAAACTCATCATCCCAAGTCCACTGCTTGTCAATTTGGCACTCATACATACCTCCTTAAACTACACATAATCTCCAAATAAAGACAGTAACAAAGTCATACTTCCACTTAACATGTTACAACTATCCTGTGTAGAAAAAAAATATGCTAACTATTTCCCAGAATGCTAATTATTTCACAAATCCTTGGGTGATGTTCACTCTTTTTCTTAATATCTTGCAACTTAAGTATACTGATGTAAAGTTAACTGTAATTAAACTGTAAGTATACTGATGTAAAGTTAACTGATGTAAAGTTAACTGTAATTAAAACTGTAACATCTATATTATGTTAGATGATAAGAGAATAAGACTGGGAAGAAAATATATTTGGTTAAAATATATGCAAATGTATTCATAACAAAATGAGAAAACAGTACTCATAACTATCACAGTTCTCATTTCTGCAACTGGCCTATGATCATAACTGGTATTTGTTGCTACCTTCTTCCACTACACATATTCCATTTTCATTTTGCCCTCAGCAAGCACCTAAGTTTATCTTGGCTCTTTGCCTGGTGGGGTGACCCAAATCTCATTCCTGAAGGATCTGGGCCATTATCCTGCCTGAAATGGGTTGTTGTAGTTTTTCACTGATTTAAGGCAATAGGCATGGCCGTACTAAGAGATGCCATAAGGCAGGGGTCCCCAATCCACAGGTCATGGACCAAACTGGGCTGCACAGCAGGAGGTGAGTGGCCGGTGAGGAGCATTACAGCCTGAGCTCCGCCTCCAGTCAGATCAGCGGTGGCAGTAGATTCTCATAGGTGCGCAAACCCTATTGTGAACTGCACATGTGAGGGATCTGGGTTGCACACTCCTTATGAGAATCTAACTAGTGCCTGATGATCCCAGGTGGAACAGTATTATCCTGAAACCGCCTCCCTCTTCCACCAATTCATGGAAAAATTGTCTTCTATGAAACTGGTTCCTGGTGCCAAAAAGTTGGAGACTGCAGCCATAAGGGATCTCCTGTATTCCAACACATACTGTTCTGTACACTCATTGTGTAATAGCAACCCGTTTTTTTTCCTTGGTAATTAACATCAATCTCCCCAGCCGGTACAGTAAATCCCTCTTTGCCTGTTGATTCAGGGCCATGAGTAGTAAGTGGCTGAGTGCCAGTCTTAACTTACAGTGTAGTGAAATCATACAGTGTAGTGAAGCATTTACTCTCTTTGAGACTAAGACCTTTGGACCAGCAGGGCAGAGGTCGGCTGGGGATGGGAAGTCGTGAGATGAGAAGTAAAATTTTTGCCAGTGGATGACTAGGGCTAATTTTGAGTGATGCCACTCCCATTTCTACCCTTTAATTCCTGGACTTTTGAATTCTGGCTATCAGAGAAACAGCACCACATATTGGATGAAAATTCAGAGCATAATCAGCTTTCTAGAGAACATTGACCCAGCACTGCAAGGCTTTGACAACTAGCTGGTATGGTAACTGAGTCTTCAGAAGGCCATTCCACCATTCTGTCAAACCAGCTGCTTCAGAATGGTGGGGAACATAAGACTAGTGAATTCCATGAGCCTGGGTCTATTGCTGCACTTCATTTGCTGTGAAGTGAGTTTTTAATCAGAAGCAATGCTGGAGAATAGAATACTAGGGATAAGACATTCTGTAAGTTGAAAGATGGCATTTTCAGCAGTATTATTTCATGCATCAAAGGCAAATTCCTATCCAGAGTAAGATTTTATTCCAGTAAGAACAAATTTCTGCCCCCGTTGATGATGGAAGTGGTTCAGACTAATCAACCTGCAACCAGATTGATCACCCTACAGAAAGGTGCCATGTCAGAGACTCAGTGTTGTTCTCTGATGCTGGCAGATTGGACATTCATTGTTGGCTGTAGCTGGATCAACCTTGGAATTTATATTACTGAACCTATGCATAGCTTTAATCTCTGCCTCAGTGACCACATTTTATGAGCCCATTGGGTGATGGGGAATGGCTATGGAAAGAGGCTGAGTGGCATCCACAATCATCCCATGTACTGAAGCTGGTGTTACATACTGGCTTCTCCCTTGCTTCTTTTACTTAATAAATCTCTTGCAAATATTCCATATCAGTGCATGAAGAGTTTTGAGAAAACACATCTTTCCAAGATATTTTTTTCCTTTGTATAATATGAACAGACTGAATTTATGGCCATGTGATTTAAGTGAAAGTCAACAAAGGGGCAAGCTCATGTCTGGACTTCAACTGGTGGTATTTTCTGATGTGCTGAGCTGACCCCATGGAATTAGAAATACTCAGTATCTGAGAAGGAAGCCTGTGCCACAGGATGCCAGGAAAGTTCCTGAAGCTTCAGAGTCCAGTCTAGGTTTGGTCATAACTGTATAACACTTACATAGTAGCTCATGAGCATTGACCCAAACCAATGACTATCCTTGGCTGTCCTTGTCTTTTCCCAACTTCTCTTTAACTCAATGATGTCTATTCCTTTCATTTGTTAATCTGTGTATCCTCTCTCATCTTCTCATAGCAGGGACCTTGACATAATCATTGTCGTAGTCTAAGTGCCTAGCATAATGCCTGATACATAGTAGGTACTCAATTAATATTCACATTTAAATTCATTCAACGAATATTAACTGAGCCCCTACTATTAATGCATGTTGACTGAATACTCCCTTTCTTTATTTCTTTTTCTGGCTATAACTCTTTCCTGCTTTCTTTCTTTATTTGGCACAAAAGGAAAACAAGTCTTATTGAAAGACAACTTAGTTCAACTCAATTCTACAAACACTTAGTGAGTGTCTACTTTGTGCTAGGCATAGAATTTGACAAAGCTTTCTCTCAGGACACTATCTAGTAGAAAAGAAAGACACCCAAGAATATAATCAAAAGTAAGATTGGGGGATGCCAGGACAGGAACATGCATTTGGAGCTAGGAGAGTATTTTCCTGCCAGCAGATGTTTAGTGTGACAGAAGAGGTCATAGTAAGAGATTAATACTAACAACAACAATTAGAATTTATGTAGTGATTACTAAGTTCTTGGCACTATTGTTAGTACTTTACATATTTTAGCTCATGTAATCCTCACAATAACCCTAAAAGATAGGTACTAGTGTTATCTCAGCTTTTGGAGTGGGAGAACTGAGACATAGAGAGGTTTACTAATATGGCAGAGGCCCATATTCCAATCCCCCACCTCCACCCACCAGTTTCACCCTCCACCAATGGCTGATAGGAACTGGTGTATTAGTAACTGAGGAATCTTGCCTCTCAGGTGGCTAATTCTTAGGTGGGATAGCTCTGAGGCAAAAGTTCTTCGTTATTGCACAGTTTCCCTGTGGGATAAAATGTCAGCTGTCATAGAGGTAGCTGGCTCGATAATGTTCCGTTTACTATGGCGAAGTTTTTTCCCTTTCTCATTTCCCTACTCCCCTGCTGGTATTTTCCGAACCTCTCAAATAAACTGCTGGCCCTTGAATCCTTGTCTCAGTCTGCTTCTGGGTGAATCCAAAGTTGTGAGTGAACCCAAACCAAAACAAGTAACACACCCAGGGTAGATTTGAACCCAGCCTTTGGACTCCTGAGTGTGTGCTCTCACCAATCCCTTTACCTACACTAGGGGGCAGGATAGGCAAAGAGACTGAGAAAGTCCTCTGGGTTTGAAGAAAATAGTTCAGTGTGACTAGAACAGAGCGGTCTGGGGAGTGGGGGTGTGGGGAAGGGGTGGGGAGATGAGATCAAACACAAAACGTGGGATGAATGCATGAAGTTCATGTAGATCAAACTAAGGCATTTGAGCCTTATTGCAAAGGCAATGGGAAGTCACTGCATGGTTTTGCTCAGGGTTTGATATGATCAGATATATATTTACAAAAGTTCATTCGGTGACAATGTAGAGGATGAATTGGAGTAAGGGGCAGTGGAGAGATTGCAGGTAGGATGACTGGTTTGAGGCTACAGCAACTAGGAGAACAACAGTGTATATAGAAAAGAAGGGGCTGACCTGACAGGCACTTAGGACATAGGATCAATGCTACATGGTGCAGGGCAGTTTTGTGGATGGCCTTCGACTGACTCAGTTCTCCATCTTTCTCACTTGTAGTTCTCAAGAATAACTATAGAATGTGCTGATAATGCAACATCCTGAGATGAGGGGGGACTGGCTGGAACAGCTCAGTCTCTGTTCTAGTCTCCCCTGGAAACTGGAGGTCTTCCAATGCTTCAGCCTAGCAAATCACATGACCCCAAGGTATAAAATCTAGGGTGGGCTGCTTTCTGGGGTCCCTCAGCTTTGGCGCAAGTGGGCACATGCAGTCATGACTCCATTTGCCCTGAGCCTTGGGGGGCCAGCTTACAATGAATCTAAGCCTTCTGTTGTCCCTTGCTGCCCCTTTGTAAGTAACTTATTATATGTGAGTGTTCTATATCACTGGATTAAGACAATTTGATAACCAATTTACAGTGAAGCTGCTTTGCACATGGTGACTGGGTGTGATTAGGTGCATACTTGAAGGAAATTGAGATATGTAGGGTGAATCTGAGGATTTGGGCGGAGGGTAGTGACTTTAACTGTGGTGGGAATACGTTGGGGGTGGGGATTGGGGTATGCGAGAGAGTCTGTGTTTAGAAAAAGGACTATTTCAATTGCACATACTAAGTTGTAAGTGCCTGAAGGCTATCCAGGTAGAGATGTCCAGAGGCACATGAAAATAGAGCTCTGAGGTTTAGGAAGGAGACAACAACTGGATGTACAAATTTGGGGATGTCAGTTGATATTTGAAGGTGTTAAAGTCCTGGACATGAATGGAGTTCCTTGAAAACTCCAAAAGGCAAAAAAGCTGCTGTGGACAGTATATATTTTCAAGCATATTATCTCATTCAATTTTCATAATAATCATCTAAGATGAGGATGAAAGATATTATTTTCATCATCATCTTGTAAAGGAGAAAGCTGAGACATGAGAGAGGTTAGAAAACTTACTTCCTTAGCTGGAGATGGGAAAGAGCTGAGATAAAGGCTAGATCTACTGGCTCCAAGTCCAGTGTCCTTCCCATCCCACCACACTGGTGACATCTCAGAATATGTTTGCATGCCTGTGTTGAGTGATTTAGGTATTCTCTAGGAAAGTTTCTTTTTAAGAGAAGGTATTTTATTTTTCTTTATGTTGTATCTATCTATCTATCTATCTATCTATCTATCTATCTATCTACCTATCTATCTATCATCTATCTATCTATCTATCTATCATCTATCTATCTATCTATCTATCTATCATCTATATCTGTATTGTATTGTAGAAACCTGGCATATGCCATAACATGATGTGAAATGTTCTTTTTGGTAATTTATGCTTATTTACGATAACTGGACATATATTTAACTCAATGATTGCACCCAGGCATAGATGACATTGAATCCCATTTTTCAAGGGAGTGCTTTCTTTGCAGGTGAATTCTCAGAGGCTCAGCTAATACTGGTGCATTTTTCTCGGTCCATTTATTTCTACATCACCTGTCACCATGGTTGTCTCCCTTTTCATTATTTTTGACCATGTGCTAAGCATCCAACGTTACTCTATAGAATTAAGTTTTAGGCTGTAATAATTCACATTTATTCAGTGGACATCCTGAATGCCTACAGCAAATCTTTCCGAGGCTTTTCTTGTCCACCTTTTATGATCTGAGGAAAGCACTCTCCAAATAGTACCATAAGTCATGTCAGGAAAGGACCCTGACACAGAGCCACCTTGGAACTCAACCAGTTTTGGCCAAGATGTTAGAAAACCTACTTCCCTCTGTTATCTGCCCAGGAAATGACACTGACATTTGAAAAAATGTTACAGAAGCGGCCTTGTTATGTGACAAATTGTGACATTTAAAAAAATACATGATTTGTGGCGTATTTTATTTATTTGGGGAAAAAATCCTGACAATGTCAAATACATATAAGTGAGTCAGGTCCTCGTTCCATCCCTGTGGCAGTCAATGCCAGAACTCAGCTGAACAGACTGAAGGAGCTGCTCGAACCCACAGAGAGCAGAAAGGGGCCTGGCAATTCGCTTTCCCACCTCTTGAAGCTTATGTTAAGTGGTGGTGGGAAAAATGATCCCCGATTATGGCATGACACTCCCTGATGTGTTTTTCAGCTTGTTGCTATTTTGTTTAATTTCCAGTCAATTATATTGATGTCTGGATCATTAGTGATTTCCTTTTAGGCAGAAAAACATCACTATCCTGATCTTTTTCTTTGAACATCAGAGTTTTCTTATTCTATATTTTAATTATGATAGTAATCAGTCATGACTTATTTATAAGAAGGGACACTTTCTGAAACTTCTATCCCCTACCTTCTCCATCTTCAAAGTGTCTAGAACAGAGCAGCTGCAACTCATTTAAGCTGTGGATGTGCCCTGCCTGGTGAAAAACTTGAATAAGCCATTTCTTCTAGAGGGTGTGTGTGTGTGTGTGTGTGTGTGTGTGTGTGTGTGTAGACTTCTGAAACACTATGACCCTTTTCCCACCACATCAGACTTTCTGAGTATTCAGATTATTTTTGTGAGAGCAGAAAGTGTTTCACCATATGAAGAAAATGTTGGTCATCTACAGTCGTCTTTTCTTTTTAGGAGAATAAAAATGTTTCCAGCATATTAACATTAAGCCATCTATCAGGTAATACTTGCACTTTTTTCAGCTTGCTAGAAATTGGAGAAAGTAAAGGATAAATAATATTTTCACTTTCTGAATTGATACCTCATGTTTATGTCCTTAATCTGAAGTTAAAATAAATGCTGGAAAATCCTTGCATAAAAGTGTGAACATACTTAGAGTGTGTGTTTAATCAGAGCCCAGTTTCTTGACTCTTTTCTGGTGAAAAAACAGAGGAACGTGGGTTCAGTCTCTGGCACTCTTGCATGTAGCCTTGTTGTTAACAACCCTGGCTCTAATGTATATATTCATTCTCTACTGCTGATCTGCATCTCTCCCTGTACCTCTTGTTTTCTTTTCGGGTGACTCTGAATTTTCTAAACTCAGACACTTCCTTGCTCAGCCTCATGCCTCTATGTTAACAGGCAGTTTCTGGGATTTCAGACATGCTAGATGAGATCCAATACTGGGACCAAATCCCTTCTTTCACCATTTGGGGGAGTGGATGGGAATCCTCCTCAGAGGTTGCTCCCTGAAAGGAACTAGGAGCACGTGATAAAAACCCACATTAGTCTCTTGACGCCTCATCCTCATTCCTCTGATTTGGATGCTTTTAAATCTTCCCGGAACTGATCTTAGTTATGAGATTGCATTTGGCAGAGCTAAGGCTGGGGCCAGTCCTAGGAAAAACTATAGGAGAGATGAAACTTGTCTTAAGAATCTTTTATTGTGAAACATGCTATGCACATCTTTCTACTTTATCTCCAAACTCTTAGTGTACATTCTTAAAAAAAAAAATTATATATCCCCACCCAAATCTCACCTTGAATTGTAATAATCCCCACGTATCAAGGGTGGCACCAGGTGGAGATAATTGAATCATGGGGGTGGTTTCCCTCATACCGTTCTTGAGGTAGTGAATAAGTCTCACGAGGGCTGAAGTTTTTGTAAATGGGAGTTCCCCTGCACAAGCTCGCTTGCCTGTCACTACGTAAGATGTCCCTTTGATCTTCGTTCATTTTCTGCCGTGATTATGAGGCCTCCCTAGCCATTTGGAACTGAGTCAATGAAATCTCTTTCCTTTATAAATTACCCATGCTCGAGTATGCCTTTATTAGCAGCATGAAAACAAATACAGTAGGATATATAATTATTATTATTTTTAAGAGTGTACACTAAGAGTTGGAGGCACTGCAACAGGGTGTTTGTGAAACATAGAAGATAGGCAACTAGCCTGGGACACAGGAGGTTAGGAATCACCTCTTGGTGCAGATGAGGTTTGAGCTAAACCTTAAAGGATGAGTTAGCCAAGTGGAAAGAAGGGAGATCAGAGAAGGCTGAAGCAGAGGAAACAGTAAGTGCAAAAGCCCAGAGGTGTGAAAAAATATGGAACATTGGGATGGCCTTTGACTGGAACGGCTGAGGTATAAGGTGACAGTGGGAAATAGACTTGAAGGGCCAGTTGCCTCCACAATCCAAGTCATCATCAGCAGCAAAACGTTACTAGTTTTTCTTAGGAGTGTAAGTCTTCCTTAATAAAGGCTGCTTGAAGTCCCTTGTTGAATGAGAAATCTCCTCCTTTTAGCTTGCTTTGATGCCTGCAAATGCAAGGGTTTGGGCTGGGTTTGACTTACTGCTTCCCATAAAACAAAAATGAAAATGGCAAGAATGACCACATGAAGATAGCTTTTAATTTTCCAGTGGCTGCTTTTCAGGGATCTTGGACTACAGTGGTATCAGAGGTAAAGTAAATTGCTGGCTTTCCCTGGTCTTGCAAAGAGTCCCTTTGTTCCAGTTCTCCATGGGATTTCTGCAAATCAAATTTGGTGGTTAATGCCAGGAGTTTTTGAGGCTACTCAACTATTAAGACTTCCTTCTTAAGAGAGGAGACAGTTGTGTATTTTCATCGTTGGATAATTTGGACATGTGGCTTCTCAAACATACCAAGTGAAATCTTCTAAGCAGTCTTGGATGTTTGCCAGGTGAACTTGAGGATTGTTAGTATTCAAAGGGTTATTTATTCAGCTAGATAGTGTGACATTTTCAAAGAAATTGAGAATTGGAAAAGGGAAAGCCTCTGTTAGTGTTAGCACAAAACCAATCAGTAACAAGTGGCCCAGACTGACCAGCCTAGATCTGGCTCCTGGAATTTCTGTTGGCAGATACCTGAGCTATATTTAGAGCATTCACTTTTTCTAGGAATGCTGAAACTTCACAGCTGATTATGACTTTCTGGAGATGGATCTAAATGTAGAATTGGCACCAAATTCTGCATCTGTCACAACTGTTAGAAAGGAAGGGGCCTATTTTACATCAGTCCCCAGTCTGAACTCCCTGTTTTCTTCTCAGTATTGCTAGATGTTAGCTACAGCAGCTGAATGCTTTTGGTTAGAGACAGACACTGTCAATTGTTCCAAAATGATACTTCTGTCATGCTCCAGAAGGCACAGGGAGGGCCTATTTTATTTGCTCACCATGAGAAGGAACTAAGTGTCAGGGTTTGCAGCTGCCTGGTAGAAACTGCTAGAATTTTAATGCAGCAAGTAAAAGGGTTGAGATTTGATGATTGTCCAACTAGAGGAGGCTGATGGGTTTGGGCAGACCTTACATGAGGTTATCACATGGATGATGAGGTGTTGAAATAACCACAGTGTTGCAGATGGTAGTTGGGGTTCCGGCTGGTAAGTAATGCTTTCTGTTGATTTACCTGTGATAAGAAATATCACTGGATGGTCCAAGGAAGACTCACTTTCTTAAATGTTATGATGTGGGAAAAAAACTAAGAGGTAGGGAGAAGGAGAATTCATTCCTTCATCTTCTTCTTGCTCCTTAAAGTTGATTTACTCCAAAATAAGCAGGTAACAGGGCAACTGAATCTGTGCTAGACCAAATAGGTATTACTCAACGCAAGGGACAACAGCCTTAAGAAAAATGCAGAGAAATTCCTTAGTATCTGATGAATAGTAATGGTTGCTTAAATTAGAGTTTTAAAATTCTGAATGATTCCTCATATATTATCACTCCTTTCCTTTCTCTTAAACTAGTTTTTGTTTCCTATGAACTCTTATTATGTCAGTTGCCCCCTACTATCTTTTTCTAAGGGAACTTCTTGTCTTCTGCTAAAATAAAAATATTCCTGCATCTTTCACTTAGTGAAAATCGGAAATGCTTTTCCCCGCTTTTAAGTTGTATGAGATTACTGAATGACTCATGCATGGAAAAATTGCAAAGTAAATTTTGAGCACTGGTTCTTTCGCTCTTTTATGCTTTCAGTAATACTTGCTTTCCTTCCCATATGTGTAGGACCTTCAACCAAAATCTGGGAGAAGATTTTGGGACAAGACTCTGGTGTGAGTTGTTTTTTTTTTTTCGCATTTCCCATAGTGGACATCTGCTGTTCTTACTTGCCCAGCATCCCTTCTTCTGTTCTTTACATACACCAATTGACCTTTGAGGAATTATCTGACTTCCACTTAGTGTGGCAGCTAATCACATGCCCTGTCTCCATCACTACAGAAGTGGGCATGTAATGCCATGCTATAAGTCTGGCCCCAAAGGGTTTACTATCCTCTGAGCCATACTGGTGGGCCCAGTAGTGGACAAGAGATACAAAGAGATCTGGCTTTTGTGAGGACTGATATTAATACTGGGTTTTTCTCCTTCTATAACTATAGAAATAGGGATTTTGTGAACATGTAGTTGCTGGAGATTATCTTTGCTGGTATGTGATTAAAAGTGCAATCAAAAGAAGGAAAAAAGCTGAGAGAGAGAGAGAGAGAGGTTTTTAAGAAGATAAGTTGTGTCTGCTACCTAAACAAATTTTTAGTAATGCTAATATACTAGTTGGTGAAGTTGTGTAGAGGGTATAGAGGACTTTGAAGCTTTCTCTGTGGTCTCTTCATATACTATGTTGGTAACAAGTCATACTACAACTTGCAAGGGCTTGGAAATTAAATTTGTTTTAAGGTTAAAAATACAGTTCTGGAAGCCCTAGTTAAGTGATTACATTGTTTGACAGAATGACTTCTTTTTCCACCTAAATGAAACACTTATCACAAAGTCACAACTGGGATTCACAGACTGACATTTTCTTCCAATTCTTTGGTATTGCACTGCAGAATTCATAGTACCTTAGCCAAGACAAACCCATGGCAATTGTAGTAATATTTTGTTAGGAACACAGCTATGCTCTTAAGTAATCTGAGTCTGGTTGTCATCAAATTGAATTAGAACATAATGCAGAGTTTCAGCAATGTTACTTTTCAGAAGGCCAAATCATTCTTAAGAGGTGGTGCAGGATTAAAACTAACATAGACATCAGAAGGAGTTAGCTAGTTCATCAGTTTAACTCATACATGAATATTTAGGTTCTAATGGGTATATTCTTAACCTTTTAAAACTGATGTCCTTTGTGCTACCTTCATAAATTTCCCTTTATGTCATAATTCTGTTTGAATGGGTTATTTTTCATGGTGTTATGTTTGAGACAAATGGAAATTGCTCTTCCCCATCCCCTCCTTCATTTCAATAAAATAACACTAATAAAATAAGTCAGTGCAGGAGTATTAATTTTATTGTGTAGATTTGGTGGGTAGATATTATAGGGAGACAGATTTCAACTTGTTATGAGGAAAACATGTTAGCATTAAGTGGTGACCTATCCCATCACTGGCAGGATTCAGGTAGTAACCATTCCTATTGCTAGATGATTCCTGTTTAAAATCTATAGAAGGAATTTATTGATGTGCGTTTTGGGCAAAATGACTTTTAGAGCTATTCTAGCTCCAAGAGATTATATACTACTAGTGGGTATACTAATACGACTTGTACATTTATTATTAATTATAATAACTACTGTTATTTACTATTATGTCTGTTATATGCTGTATACAATGCTTGATATTTACATACATAAGCCATTTAAGCCCCATACCAATACTTTGTAAATATTATCCCCACCCATGTAGATTAGATACCTAATTGTTGTTCTCTATTTTTTATTTCATGTGTGTTTGTTGACCCATTTAGTAGATTACAAAGGCATTCTTAAAATATAAGGCAGTGTTGTATACTTTGTATTATTTCTTACAGTTACTTCAAATATGGAAAGGTGGAACACATTCAACGTAGAAGTTATTTCTTCAGTCCTGCTGTGCATATCATGCTGACAAACTTTTCAGGGGAGTCCTGAAACTATTTCTTGAGTCTACTTTCCTACATGATCCATACATCGAAGTGGTTATTGTAGAACTGTGACTGTTCTTACTAAATTATTTTACAAGGGAGAGAGAAAAGAGCAGAAGTTAAGAAGAGAAGGAACAGTGTCTACCCTTTAATCATCCCTTCTTCCTTATACGGACAATGAGAACTACCTTACTTACTTAAACATTGTCCATTTCAGTGTTTTGGTGGAAGAGGGAGGAAATTTAACTATGCTTGTATTAGAACAAACCATTGCTTTAAAATTATTGTTTTAACTCACTTGAGTCAATTACTCATATTGTTTTGCTAGCCTGCTGGTCTCACTTTTAATGCCAGTGGAATAATTACAGTGTTAAGATGTTTCACCCACAGAAATGTGGTAAGAAATTTATGGCTTGACATCCTGAAAATAATATTTGCTTTATAAATGCCATGCATTCACAGCATGGTCAACATGGTCATTCACAGCAATGGGAAATGGTAGCCTGCTGGAACTCTACATGTCACGTGGTCTACATAACAGGTATTTTATGATTGCCTACACTGTCATTACCACTGTCAGCCAGTGTTTTGCCAGTAGCTTTCTAAAGAATCATATATTTTGTTATAGCTATTTGCAAGCAATCATTGGTGCATTTACCATTTCTGGGTTTTAATACAATTGCAACTCAGATAATCTGAAATCAATAAAGTTTTAGATGGGATGTGCCAATTGGATAATGAAAGTGATTTTGAAGTGTAGACGTTTATACCATTTAGGGAAGTCATTCTTGATGAATAATATGGCGATCAGAGCTCTGCTTCTAGCAGATGGAAATATAGCTTTAGGGCTTAAAAATGAAAGACTTACTAGGAATATCAATAGAAAAGCTGTTTTTCAATCCATAGATTAATATATACAGATTCGGTTTGAGAATCAGACCTGTGCTCTGACGGTTAGCAAATGATATTCATTCCTCTTTCCACATACCTAGGATGGAATGTTAGTGTTAAAAGGGAACTTGATGATCAGCTGACTTCACCTCCTAATTTTACAGTCAAAGAAGTCAAAAGACTAATTGAGAACTTTAAAGTCATCTAGTCACCATATCTCCAATGAAGTCTTTGACTTCCAGTTCAATGCTTTTTCTTCACTCCTATAATCTTTTCCAAGCCTCAGAATCCCCTTGTGTTATCTAAAAGATGCCAAAGTCACGGAAATGGTCACCATAGCAGGAAAGCTACACACTATTTTCTTAGCTCCTCACCATCTTAGTATGTGCATAGCCTTGGGGAAATTATTTAACATCTCTTAGCTTCAACATTCTCATCTGTAGGATGAGATAATAATAATACCTCATCCAATAGAGTTGTTAAATGATGAAATTAGTTAACATGTGCAAAGCATGTAAAACATTATTAGCCCCAGATCTTTCTCTTTTTAATAATGAGCATTAATTGTGTATATATCTAAATTTCTTGAAGGGGCTGTTGCTGTATTGGGATTCTAGAAGGCAGCAGTTAATCTCTTTTTGGTGTCATTATTTAAAAATTTCTACATTGTTATCTTAAACATTATTTGGGAACTTTTAATAAAATTTCAGAATTAAGTAAGAATAATATAACCCATCTGATAATTTCACTCACATATATTTCACTCTTGGATCACTCGAAGGGAAGCCTACGGAATATTAAAGACTGCACATTTTCAGCTCTATAGTCTCAAATATTTCTTTAGTATCTTCAGAATTATATGTTTTAAAGTAGAGTAGAAATAAAAGAGTTTTTCATCCTATTTTTCAAATGGTCACAACATTATGTGTATGTGTTTGGGTGTTAAAAAAAGAAACTTTCTTTGTAATCACTCAAAATATTTTTAAAGGTAGTGAATTATAAATTTTTGGACTACCATGGGCTTGTCAGTTCAGAATGCAAGAAGTATTCAAATCTTGCAATTTAATAGATTTTTTTAAAAAAGATTTAATTACACATTTGAAGTCCTGATTACATCCTAGGGATTTATTTGCTTATGAAAAGTCAAACTATGAATTACAATATTGCAGAATAATTTTCCACTTCATCAGATTAGTTTTACCATTCATTCCACAAATGATTTGTAAAATTTTGCATTACCTAAAAAACTTTGATACTACATTACAAAAAGATACTTAAATATAGATGAGAAAGATAGATGTTTGTCTTCTTCTTTTGATATTGATATTAAATGAAAGATGGAATTATTTTATTTAAAATAAATCCCTCATATTTTCCCCCAAACACAATAAGTAAATACCAATGTGAACAAAGGCTTTCTTTAAGTCTGTTATTCAGTTCAAATATGTGTTAGAAAAAAGATCTATTCTGTGTATAAAATATAACAACAAAAAAGGGAATTATAAATAGAAAAATAAAACATGTAGAAGAGACTAATATTCTGTGCACATAGCTTTAAAATCCCAATAGGGAACGCTTGTCAGAAGGAGATACTACACATTCATTGACTTAAACACAAATTCCCAAAGAGCAATATTCCAACACATTAATTTGCCACAACAGATTTACCCATTGAAACCAGTCCACCAATTTTTACCAGCAAGTAGCATCTTAATTTTACCATCTAACGGTTAAATTGAAATGAAATAAAGATTTCCACACAAATATCAGTAACACAGACTTTCCTGGATTGTAATGGAGCACCTACCAACATTCAGTCAACTCACAGGTAATGACACTCCTTGTAAGTATCATCTCTTCACACAGTAGCAGGGTCTTAAATGGAAAAGGGGTCTTTTCATTTTCTACATAAATCACAGGAAGATATTATAGAACTGGCTAATGAAAACAGCTTGTATTTTGGAAATTAGTTTTAAAAATCTGAAGTTATGAATAAAAAGTGATGAAAAAAAGTAGCTGGCTGGGTTTCCCCTCTTCTTTACAGTGATATGGTAAAAAATACAAGGAAAGTACCTAACTTCCTTTAATTAGGAAATCTGGTCCCTTCACTTGCTATTGGGCTCAGTTTAGAATAAGAAAAGAAAAAAATATTTTTGGCTGTAGCTTTAGTAAACAATGAGTGATGAAAAATATTGTCTTCAAGAGATCTGACAACTCAGAACACAGACTTTATCACATTGATGTCACCTACATTCCTCCACGAAGCTTGGCAAATGAATAACTGAGCCCTATTTTGGCGGAATGAGAGAAGAAAGTACTAGTTCCAGTACAGAAATAAGATTATGAAAACCACCAACCAACACAAAACAGTTATTTATTCTCCTGAATAATAAAGACATCATGTTTGCATATAGAACAGCTTTTGCATTATTGCTCTACATATAAGAATATATTAGGGAACTCATAACAGACTGCACATTACAAACTTAAGGTTCTTTGGTGAAGAATGAAAGAAAACAGTATTTGAGCTTTAACAAAAATTATTTTATCCATTTTTGCGTTTATCTATTGATCCGTTGGATCCTCTCACAGAGTAGGGAGAGGTACTGTGTAAGTTTCACCATGGCAACAATTACCACGCCCCCAGCCATCATACAGGTTGGCCAGAAGAGTGAATGGAACAGCACGTTGGAACTGTAGAGTTTGGTTAGGATAACGCTCTTCTGGTTTCCTTCTGGGTCAGAATAGCAGGAGAAGTGTTGATACTTCCTGAAGTTTTCCATGACAACATTCACCAGGGACATGGATTCTTCAAAATTTTTTCCACATTTAGGTATATAGGAGCACTGTGGAGAATAAGATAAACAGTTACTAGAAGATACTCTGTGTGTTTCAGACTCTAGGAGGGGGTGGAGTATTGTGTCCAAATTAATGATCTGTGAAATAACCATGGTGGTTATTCTTTTCATATTCAAACTGGTGCGTTTGGAAACCCTAATAAATAACACATTGATTAAAACAATGTTTTAAGGTATCTGACCAAGATGTCCCTTGATTGCTCACCCATATATTATTTATTGATTGAAGTAAAATGATAGATATGTTAATTAGCTTGATTTATTCATTCCATGTTGCATGCATAAAATAAATTAAATGATTCCCAGGATTCTTTTTGCCATAGCTAGGTATGATAGGTTTTAATTATTTTCTATTGAACATACTTCTTTATGGAATCAGAATGTCAACTCTGCCATCATTTTGTCTGTCCACATCTGTCCACATAACATAAAAACTTACCACTTCTCTCAGAGAAAGTAGTATACTCTTATCTTTTTGTCTTGGCTTCATTTTATTTGGTTACCTTGCAACTGTCATAAAAAAACAGCTACACTTCTGTTGAATTACTGAAAAAGAAATCTGTAATGTGTAGGAATATTGAATAGTTAAAGAGCTGAGACGAGTGGGTCAGACCCATTTAGTGTGCCAAGGTAGCCTTAGCTATAAGCCAAGGAAAAATAACACAGCTTTTCCTATAAACCAAGGAAGAATAAAACAGTTCTTTAATCACCACTCACCTGAGAACTTACACTACCTTTCTTTTGATCTTTTCACCTCTCTTTTCTTTGGCTACCTCTTTTACATGTCTCTCCTCTCTTTATTTCTACACACTTTGATATGGTTTGGCTCTGTGTCCCCACCCAAATCTCATTTGAATTGTAATACCATGTGTCAGGAGAGGGACCTGGTGAAAGGAGATTGGATCATGGGGGCAGTTTCCCCTATGCTTTTCTTATGATTGAGTAAGTTCTCATGACATTTGATGGTTTAAAACGGTTTGACAGTTCTTCCCTCATGTTCTCTCTCTTGCTTGCCACCATGAGAAGATGTGCCTTGCTTCTCCTTCATTTTCTGCCATGATTGTAAGTTCCCTGAGGCCTTCCCAGCCATGTGGAACTGTGAGTTAATTAAGCCTTTTTCATTTATAAATTACCAGTCTCAGGTAGTATCTTTATAACAGTGTGAAAATAGGCTAATACAGAGAATTGGTACCAGTCCAGTGGGGTATTGCTATAAAGATAACTTGAAAATGTGGAAGCAACTTTGGAACTGGGTAACAGGCAGAGGTTGGAACAGTTCAGAGCACTCAGAAGAAGACAGGAAGATGAAGGGAAATTTGGAACTTGCTAGAGATTTGTTGAATGGTTTTGACCAAATGATGGTAGTGATATGGACAAAGAAGTCCAGACGGAGGTAGCTTCAGATGGAGATGAGAAAATTACTGGGAACTGGAGCAAAGGTTGTGCTTGCCATGCTTTAGCAAAGAGATTAGCAGCATTTTGCCCCTGCCATAGAAATCTGTGGAACTTTGAACTTGAGAGAGATGAATTAGGATATCTGACAGAAGAAATTTCTAACCAGCAAAGCATTCAAGAGGTGACCGGGCTTTTCCTGAAATGTGCAGTTATATGCATTCACAAAGAGATGATTTGAAATTGGAGCTTATGTTTAAAAGCATAAAAGTTTGGAAAATGTGCAGCCTGACCATATTGGTAGAAAAGAAAAACCCGTTTTCTGGGGAGAAATTCAAGCCTCCTGCAGAAATTGGCATAAGTAATGAGGAGCTGAATGTTAATAGCCAACACAATGGGGAAAATGTCTCTAGGCATGTCAGAGATTTTTGTAGAATCCCTTCCTATCACAGGCCTGGAACCATGGAAGGGAAAAATGGCCTAGGGCCCGCTGCTCTGTGCAGCCTTGCGACTTGGTGCCCAGTTTTCCAGCTGCTCTAGCTGTGGCTATAAGGGGTCAGCGTACAGCTCAGGCCATTGCTTCAGAGGGTGCAAGCCCCAAGCCTTGGCAGCTTCCAGGTGTTGTTGCGAACTGCAGGTTTGCAAAAGACAAGAGTTAAGGTTTTGGAACTTCCACATAGATTTCAGAGGATATATAGAAATGCCTGGGTGTCTAGGCAGAATTCTGATGTAGGGGTGGAGCCTTCATGGAGAACCTCTGCTAGGGCAGTGCAGAAGGGAAATGTGGGGTTGGAGTCCCCACACAGAATCCCTACTGGGGCACTGCCTAGTGGAGCTGGGAGAAGTGGGCTGCTGTCCTTTAGACCCCAGAAGGATAGATCCACCGACAGCTTGCACTGTGTGCCTAGAAAAGCTGCAGGCACTCAGAGCCAGCCTGGGAATGCAACTGCAGGGGCTGTACCCTGCAGAACCACACCACAGGGTGAAGCTACCCAAGGCCTTGGGAACTCACCTGTTGCATCAGCATGCCCCGAATGTGAGACATGGAGTCCAAGGAGATTATTTTGGAACTTTAAGATTTAATGACTGCCTGGCCAGGTTTTGGACTTGTGGTCCCTTTGTTTTAGCCAATTTCTCCCATTTGGAATGGGTCTATTTACCCAGTGCCTGTACCCCCATTGTATCTTGGAAGTAACTAACTTGCTTTTGATTTTACAAGCTCATAGGCAGAAGGGGTTTGCCTTGTCTCAGATGAGACTTTGGACTTGGAATTTTGAGTAAATGCTAGAATGATTTAAGACTTTGGGAGACTGTTGGGAAGGCATTATTGGTTTTGAAATGTATAAACAACATGAGATTTTGGAAGAGCCAGGGGCAGAATGATATGGTTTGGCTCTGTGTCCCCACCCAAGTCTCATCTCAAATCGTAATTTCCATGTGTTAGGGAGGGACCTGGTGGGAGGTGACTGGATCATGGAGGTGGTTTCCCCATGCTGTTCTCATGATAATGAGTGAGTTCTCATGAGATGTGATGGTTTAAAAGTGTTTGGCAGCCTCCCCATCCTCGTGCTGTCTCTCTCCTGCCAGTATGAGAAGACGTGCCTTGCTTCCCCTTTGCCTTCCATCATGATTGTAAGTTTCCTGAGGCCTCCCCAGCCAGCAGAACTGTGAGTCAACTAAACCTTTTTCTTTTATAAATTACCCAGTCTCAGTTGTTCTTTCTAGCAGCGTGAAAACAGATCAATACACACTTATATCTTTGGATTTTGTTTTCTTTTGTATCTCCTCCTTCCTTGCCCTTCCCTCAGCCCCCACCTGGCTTTAAATCTTTCTCTCTGTTCCTCTTCCTGTTTGCCCTTCCCTTTCTCCTCTTTTTTATCTAGTTACAGATGGAATTAAATAACTTTTTTGTAGTTTTTCTTTTTATTTTATGTTAGATATAGTTGGACACATTTTTAATTAAGAAAGCTATCTCTGAGGAAATCTTTGTGACTTATTTTCCTTGGTTTATAAATGTGCCATGAAAAAACTGATATAATAATGAGGGAATTTTTTTTTAAGTTTGGAAAAAAGTGATTTAAATCACTTTTCTGGGAGATGTTTGGGTTTTTAACTCTCTTCTCTATTGGTAAGAACCTCTCAATAGACTTTTTACTGTCCTGTCCCTTTATATATATATGTATATATACACACACACACATATATATGTATATATATATATATATACATAATCAAATGATTAACTTATGTAATTTATCAGAATTAAATTGGTTTCTGACAGAATCATTGCTTATCTATACAGTGTTTTAGTGTGAGTTGAAACACTATGCTCCTTTTTCAAAGCATTATTATTTTCAGTTGGAAAATTATTCTAATAAACTTATTTTATTTATAAAACTCATGTTTTACTGTCATTTACCAATTTGTGCATTGTAACTATAAATATCCACATATATGAATTTTACAATGTGATTGGCACCTCTGCGCAGTGCGCAACCTCCATGACTATATGCAGAGACACAGATAAGGAAGTGGCTGAACTTTGAGGTACATTGATATAGGTTTTGGGTAGAAGCCTGAAATTTCAGAAAAATTTAGACCAGTAGATTTCCCAGGAACAAAATATTTAAAAAACAAAGAGTTTTGGCTAATGATATTTGAATTACTCTTTCCCCTGACTTTATCAGTGGGCACACAGGCACCTTGCTTTCTTTTTTTTTTTTTTTTTTTTTGCTGAGCTGTAGTCATTGAATTATTTGACTATAAACAGCAGGAAGGTTCTTTGATTAGTTAAGAATGGAGGATGAGCATGCTGGCATTTATTGTAAACCATGTTTAATGTACTGTTCTTGTAGCAAGGTCTGGTTGACACCTTAAAATTTAACCAGCTAAGAATAAATGTGAATACATTTGTATAGGTGAGTAGAGCAGAGAATCCTCTGGTACTAGCAAGGCATTAAGGGGGTGAAAGTATCACCAAGAAAGCAGAATTTTTCAGTCAGTTATAATTTAGTATGAAACTGGACTTTGACTGCCATGAAGTGAATTTCCTACCAGTTGAATGCCTCTGGATCAAAAGGGTGTAAGGCAGTGTGGGAATACCTTCATTTTTGTCCTTCAAAGATGGACATCTTCAAAGATGCCCTGATCATTTCTTTAACATTTTTAGAAATGTTTTTTGAACCAAAGCATTTAAAAAATAACAGACAAACCATTTCTGGTTGAATTTAAACCAAGTCAATTTAGATTGTGAATGCTTCAGGTATCTGTATATTTTTGTGCCAAGATAGTTTATAGTAGCAATTTCAGTGGTGAACAGTGCTAAGTTATTGAAATGATCTCAGTAAAAATGGCATTCCATTGAAAGTGAAGTTTTTCCTTTTCTTATGCTTTTGTGAATTGATTCAGCTTAAAAATATATGTTTTTAAAGAAACATTTGTCAGACAAATGGCAATAATTCTGTCACTAGGTAAGATTCTTCATATAAACTACCATTGAGACCATTTGGCAGAACTGTAATACAGGAGCTGCTAATTAAAGTTGGAAGCCACTGGGCTTTCATTGCATGCATGTGGGCTGGATGGATGAGGCATGGTCCATACCTGATTGGTTGTGGCACCTCAGGGCCAATTGTATACATATGAGCAATAGGCAGATACCAGTGGAGAAAAGGTCCTCTGCCCTGGTGTTTTTAGCTGTTTCTCATCTTGTCATTTTTTGACATACACATAAACCAGCTGTCACTAGACCATTAACTGTCCCTGAAAATGAAAATTCTACTATTTGTCAATCAGTCATGTACTTTTATTATTGATAAGTCCTTTGGTGATCATGAATGTATGAGTAGTAAAACAAGCTCCTAACTTGTGCTCAGGGGATCTGGTTACTGTGTGACTGTAGGCAAGTTATGTGGCCTCTCAGAATCAATGTTTTTAAATCGGAGAGGCTGAGGCAGGAGAATGGCGTGAACCCGGGAGGCAGAGCTTGCAGTGAGCCCAGATTGCGCCACTGCACTCCAGCCTGGGCGACAGAGCGAGACTCCGTCTCAAAAAAAAAAAAAAAAAAAAAAAAAAAATCTGTATAATGGGGTTAATAGAGCCTTCATGGCAGGTTTTTTTTTTTTTGTGAGGATTAAATGATGAATATGCATAAAGCCTCAATAAATTTTCATTAACATGTTTTTCTATTGGAATTTCACATTTGTCCACATGATCTTCTAAAAGTGTCAATCAAGCATCACATACTAAACTATGAAATCTCTAAGAAGAGAAAATTACTAGCTGCATGGTTTTCACAGAAGCAGTCCTGTTTAATGGCTGTCATCTCATGTCCCTTGCCTTTTTGTCTTAGGAGATTTGCATTATGCTGAATTCTACGCTAGGAGCCTAGGATTTTGTTGCTGTGGCTCAAATGATAGCCATGAGTATGTTTCTTAGGCAGGTGTGAATTTAGAGTGAAGATTTAGTTATCTTATGATTTTATCATGTGTTTGGAGGGTATTTTTATGTCTTTGGTTTTGAATACATAGAATACATTTCAATAAACAAAACTTTACTAAGTGAGATATACACTTAGTTGGAAAAATGTAATTTAGATAGAAAAAATAAACATCCATCATTTTTAGATCTTTCTTTTTTGGTGGGAGGTGTGGGAAAGGGAAGATTTAGCCTTTAGACTCTGTATGATATTTAACAGAAAGAATATATAAGTAATAATTTTATATATACAATATATTTTAGTATTGATAAAAATATGTTAATATTTTACCATGGCTATAGGTCATTCTTTCTTTTGTGCCTTAACATGTGACTATATAAATCTATCAAACCTCTGAAGCAGCCATTCAGTGGAAGATTTAGACTTACATCTCTCTTAATACTGAGTTTTGTTAATAAGATCTTACTGCTTTTCCCAATCCTTAGATTCTTGACAGACAGAAACTTCTCTTTAGTACTGAAAACCACAGGGATGGACCCATGATCCTGCTCTTTCCTTTCCCAGCTGAAAAACCCTGGGTCCTGTCAATGTCTTCTGATCATCCTTTCCCTTACATGGGCAATGAAGGTCCAGCAATTGCATCTTCTCTCCAATTTTTGGAGAACTGACTAAATTTTTTTTTCCTTAGCCTCTCTTCCAGAATCTTTCAGAACAGTTATTTTTATTCTCATGATGGACAGAAGTTTTGAGAACTACCTGTTGGGCTTTTTTTCAGACATGCCTCACTAGGCTTGTGTGAAGCGAAGAGTGACATGCCTTCATCTTAAAAATAAAAGATGTGGGGAAGGGAGGAGGCAGTAAGAGAGTGTTTTTGGCTGAATAACCTCACTGTCAGCCTCCTTTTCCTTGTGATGGTAGGAAGGGAGCTATCCATTTCTCAGATCACTTCAAGGGAAAGGTGTGTTCTTCATTTGCCTTTTTATAAAGAGGGAAGTGTCTTATTCTTGAAATGAGGTTAGAAATTTGATAAAATCCATTGAATATTTGTTGTCTCCAATATACCATGTAGCATGTTATATATAGGTGATAAAAACATAAACAATATAGAATGTATAGAGAGAAACAGAAAAAAAACACAGATGGGTGATGAAATGAGATGAGAATATGGCTAAAAAGCCTTGCCTTTCATTAAAGACTGTACCATCATAGAGGTGGGCCACAAATGTACTGTAAAAACTCCTTAGTAACCAGGTCCTAGTCTACCATGTCCATGAAGTAAACAAACAAACAAACAAAAACCAAAAATGGAAAAAAAATTGCTCATGTGAAACATAAATATTATTGGTTCCAAAGTCAATGGAATTTTTTCTAATGTTCCCAATGAATATTGTGCACATATTTATTAAGCATATATAATTTACCATACTTTGCGTTCTATGCTTGAGAATGGGACATAACTCGAATGTTCAAAAAATGTATAGTTCCCCAGCTGGTAGCCTTGGATTCACAAATATATTTTGAACTTTTGAATTTTTTGAACATTAGTGATAAACAGATGAGTTGAGAAAGTAAATTGAGACTTCATTTCTTCCACTCCTTTTGAGACTTCATGCTCTTTACCATCACTTTTTAAAAAAGTGGATCCTACAACATTTACCTTAGACTTGTTTAGTTTGAACTTCTAGTATCTGCTTGATTTTGGCAAGTGGACCGTTCCAAGTATTTAGTAGTGAAAAGGAAAACAGAATTCACACTGCTATGCATGACTCTTTCTTTCAGTATTGAGACAAAGGTCCCGCTACAGAGAGATTTTCCTTTCCTGTATTTGCCCACAGGTCTCATATCTACTGTGGCACTTCTGCTTGATTTGGAGTAGAGAAGAAACTTGAAAGACCTAGGAAATTGACTAAGGAGATAGAATCTTCTTGGAGCTTTGGGATTAGACAATATCCAGAGAGCTTAAACCATGGAGTCCCTAGGATTCTGATGTATCCAATTAGTCCTAAAGTGAGGCCGATATCTAATCTGACCTTGAATCTTCACCACCCCCCTCTATCTTGGCAATTGAAAAGCACTAGGTTCCTTCCCCCTGCTTTTCTTCTTGATGCTCAGTATCAGCTTCTTTCTGGCACATTCTTTCTTTTACTTATACACAAAGGTGCCCTCTTCAGCTGTCCCAGATTTCAACTTTGGTAAGGAGTGACTAAACTTTGTCAGTCACAAAGTGTTTCTGAATCTGTGGTCTACAGGCACTTTCAGCAAATGTCTAAGAAATATCTCAAATTTAAAATGCTAATTATGGGATGTCAAATGCCAAGCTTCAGGGCATATTCCCCTCCTCCACCCCCCCCACTTTTTTTTTAACGCCTTGCACGGTAAGCTTCTATCTGTTTAATATCCACTCTACATAAACTGGTGCTGAATATACAGTCCTAATCTTACCTATGGATCACAGATAATTCTATTCCTTGCTCGTTGTTTCTTACTTGATCCTAAGTGCCTCTTGGAATAGGATGGAATGGTGTAGATTCTCACCTGTTCACCAAAATATCTATCAGAAGGATAAATAATTCATAGAATTTGGATTTTTCAGAACTCTTGTCTTTATTCTCTCAAAGGGATGCTCTAATGTTTTACTCTTTTAAGAGCAAGCATGATGAAGTAAAAAGACTTAGATTTTAATTCAGATATAATTAGTTAGTGAATGTGTAACTCTGGGAAAATTATTTTATTATTCTGAACTCACCTTCATTATGTGTGGGGAAAAGCCCCCCACACACCTGGAGTTAGCAGTGTGTTGTGAGAGTATAGTAGGAGAAACTGAATTTGGATTTTTCTACATCATCAGACCAGATATATAGTATTATGCCATATACCAAAAAATGGGTATAGTTTCCTTTTTTTTTTTTTTGCACCGAACTACATTTTTAATCTAACCTCAAGCCATAGGGGCATGTTTTGGGAATTCCTGGTGAGTAAAAGAGGTTTTAAACTCCTGAAGGATATCGGCGTTGAGGTATTCACTAGCAACAACCATAGTGAATTAATATTCAGCTGCTGTTTTTTATGATGCTAGTGACAGCCTTGCAGCCAAGGGAGGCAGGGACCCTTGAGCCCTCTTGTAGCTCCCAGAGCCCATTAGTCAGCCAGTGGCTCCAGGAGAGCATGACAATTTATCAGTTTAAGCAGCTTCGGTCATAATGTTGACAAGAGGTTGGGCACTGGGTTTAAAGGCTAAAGAAAATCTATGTGAGAGGGGGTAAAAATGTAAAAGCAAAATGCTTTCTACCAAGATGCAGACAGATTGACTAATATCCTTTTACCTCCTATTGACTTAGGACAGTTGTTATCAGTAGTGCCTGATGTATCTCAATACAACCATGCCCATTTCTTGGTAACTGTGAGGGAGACCATTATTTTTGGTGAGCTTGGGAAGGATAACAGGAAAGGGAGTTGACACTGAAAATTTTTTATGTTTTTGCCAGAATTATCTTGAATATTCCTCATTTTGCATGAAGACGGTTTAATGACCTTTTGACATGGAGATAATTGTGTATTTTCAGTGTGTATATTTCAGATTAAAAGCAGAGGCTAGCTTTCCAGAAAGTAAAGAATCACTGGGCCAGGAAAGTGAGCCGAATGTTTGGTGCCTTTTTTCCCTGGGAGCATTTGCTGATTGTGGAAGGGGGGTGAGAGCCTAGGAGGCTAACTGGCATTTTTGACAGCCTTGCGGAGCTCTGAGCAGGAATTGTTATTGTGGGCCTATCAAGCTGGGGTCTTGATAATTCCCCTATTCCCTTTGGGTTGGGATTCTGAAGGGCTGCATCCTAGGAGAATAGTCAGCCTGAAATAGATAGGTCCTCACAGGGACTTCAGTGCAGATTTGAGTATCACAATTTATGAAGTCAGAATGAGGTGATCCTGAATGGCTTGTGCCTGGCAGAAGTAAATGGAAATAATTTTTGGAAAAGATGACATTATAATATTATCCTAGATTACAGTTATTTTTTATAAAAATTTTGCTAATATAATATCAGAAACCTAGTAAAACATAGCCAGATATTACAAGACAACATGAAAGCAAACAAGAGAAAACAAAAACAGAACACGTATATATGGGCTTCAAATCGTGAAGATATCAAAATAGACTTTATAATGACTATAATTTTACTTTTTATGTTGAAGGATTTAAAAGACAATAATTAAAATATTACAGAGAACTAGAAATGATAAAACAAGACTCAATTGGATATTCTAGAATTGAAAATACAGTAAGAGAAATTAAGCACACAATGGATGGGTTTAACAGTTGATTTGCAGAGCAGAGGAAAGAATTGCTGAATTAGAAGATAGTTATGTATCCAGAAAGAAGCAAAGAGAGACAAAAGGAGGGAGAAAAACAAAAGGGAGCATAAGACACGTAGTGGATAGAATGAGAAAACCTCGTATGTGGCCAATTGGAGTCCCAGAGGTGAAGAGGCAGAGAATGACTACAGACAATGTTGATGAGATGATGACAGAATTTTCTAAAATTGACAAAGAATATTAAGGAGCAGGGAAAGAAGCCCTGGAAATGCTAATGCTAAGTAGGCTAAATAAAAATAATTGCATGTATTGGCACATAATAGTTAAACTGTAGAAAAACCAATAAAATAATCTTTAAAATAGGCCAAGATTACCTTCAAAGAAGCAGCAATTAGACTGAGGGCTGATTTCTGAATAGTAACAATGCTAACCAGAAGACAATGGAAAAAAAATAGCCAACTTAGAAATTTGTACTCAGTGAATGTGTCCTTCCAGAAGAAAAATAAAATGAAAAATGCTTTCAGAAAAATGAAAAATGCTTTCAGACAAATGAAAAATGAGAACATTTTTTAGGGATGTCATTGCACTAAAATAAATACTAGTAAAGATGATCCTAGATAGAAGAACAGAGATAAAGGAATACAAATAATAAAAATGGAAAAATATGAATACATGTAAATTAACATTGACTATATACAACAACAATAGTAATGTCTACATGAGCTTCAAGTATACATAACATAAAAATGATAATATATAAGTTGGGAAAAGAATAAAAAAGTGGAGTTAAAATGTTTCAATGTCTTTGACTAGTCGAGATTGCAAGTTGTAAAGTTTTATTTTAGGTTTAGGTGCAGGTTTGTTATATAGGTAAATTGCATGTCACAAGGGTGTGGTGTACAGTTTATTTCACCACCCAGGTAATAAGCATAGTACCCTATGTAGTTTTAAATTCTCACCCTCCTTCCTCCCTCCACCCTCAAGCAGGCTTTGGTGTGTGCTTTTTCATTCATTGTGCTCATGTGTACTCAATGTTTAGCTATCACTTATAAGTGAGAATATGTGGTATTTGGTTTTCTGTTCCTGTGTTAGTTTACTTAGCATGATGACCTCCAGCTCCATCCATGTTGCTGCAAACGACATGATCTCATTCTTTTTCATGACTGTGTAGTATTATTCCATGGTGTATATGTACCACATTTTCTTTATCCTGTCCACTGTTGATGGGCATTTAGGTTGATTCCATATCTTTGCTATTGTGAGAAGTGCTGCCATGAACATACATGTACATGTGTCTTTGTGGCAGAACAGTTTGTATTGTTCAGGGTATATACCCAATACTGGGATTGCTGGGACGAATGATAGTTCTGCTTTGTGTTCTCTGAACACAATGGCTGAACCAGTTTACATTCCCACCAAAAGTGGATAGGCATTCCTTTTTCTTTGCAACCTCACCAGCATCTGTTATTTTTTGACTTTAAAAAGAATAGTAACAGAATAGATAACTTCTGATAAAATAGAGGAAGAAATGAGATTATAAAAATAATTCAATGAGGAAAAGTGTGATCTCTTCAAAAATGGACTGGAGCACGTGGGTGTCCATATGAAGAAACAAACAAACAAAGAAAAAGAAACTTGATCCCTATGTAAAAATTAATTCTGGTCAGATTTTACTGTATACATGAAAGGGAAAACAATAATATACCTAGAATGTCATTTAGGAGAATGACTTTATTATATTAGGGTGGGCATAAGACTTAAACAGAACAGCAAAAGCACTGAACAGAAAGAAAAAGATTGACAAAATCTGGTTACACTGATATTAGAAGTTTCTTTCATTGAAAGACATTCAGAGAGTGAAAAGGCCACATAATGGGAGGAGATATTTACAACACATATAAACAACAGAGGTTCATATTTAGATGATTCCTATATTGAATGTAAAGAAGAAACAATTCCATAGAAAAATGGACAAGCAACTTGCATGGACATTGCCCAAAAAGGATATCCAAAATGGCCAATAAATAAACGAAAAGGCACTTGATAACATTAGCCATCAGAATCATGAGGAAATATCATCACATTAGCTAAATTAAAATTACAGATGTTACCAAGTGTTGGCAAAGATTTGGAGCAGTAAGAACTCTCATACCCATAGGGTTGGTGAGAATGTATATTTGCATATACATTTTGGAAAACTACTTGGCATTATCTACTTAAGATATGTATACTCTATGATTTAAATATTCCATTCCCAGGTTTATACCTGATGGAAGTGTGTGTGCTTGTGTACCAGAGATAAATATGAGAATATTCATGGTAGAATTACTTGTAATAGTCCCAAACTATAGACAATTCAAAATGTCCATCAGCAGTAGAATGAATAGACATACTCATACAACAGAATATGATACAGTAATGAAAATGAATGAACTGTAACCAAATGGAATAAATCTAACAAACATAATGCTATGTGAAGAAAACCAGACAGAAAGGAAAGTATTCTATGTGATTCCAGTTATATAATGTTTAAAAATGAGGCAAAACTACTAATAAAATATGTATGTTTAAGGATATATACTTAGGTGATAAAAGTACAAAGAAAAGAAAGAAAGTAATTGCCATAAACAGTCAGGATAGTTGTCTTTGGTGGAGGCAGAGCCTATAGTTATTGAGAGGGGGCATGTAGGGTGTTTTTGGGGTACAGAAAATGTGTTTCTTTACCCTTAAGGTGGTTACACGGTGGTTACGAATCTGTTTGTCATACTTGAGCTGTACTTTTTCATTTCATGCACAGTTCTGTATGTTACAATTTACTTTAAAAAACAAGATAGTGGGGCCAATAAACCAAATGATGACCTAGTATTATACTGAGAGCAAATAAAGTACCAGTTCTGAATACATATCTGGGACATTTATTGGTAGCTCCTTCTCCGTTTATAGCCTAAATAGTGCATTCACAGGGCTGTAGTGATAAATTGTCAACATGAGGAAATGAAAATATTTCTCACTTTTTGATGCCTATTCAGGTTTAAGAATTTTATAGGCATTTGTCATTACTGGTCAGCTTTGATTTTGAAATCTGACTTAAGGGAAGATCTTGAAAGACAAACACTTTATGAGAGAGCTAGGCTTTACATATTGCAGTACAGCGCTGGGACTGGTATTATTTGTGGCTACTACAAATGAAAGAAAATCAGAGCCAGCATTTTCAAACAACATTCTCTGAAATATATATTATGTTGAGTCCTCAGAGATATTTGCAAGACTTCTTTTAAGTTATCGTAACAAAAGTTCAAGGTGGGTTCCCTTACTTTGTGTCAATGTATCAGAAACAAATCCTATTCACTCTCTATGTGCTAGTATTGAACCTTGAATCTACTGCATTTTTTTCAATAACTATATCATTTAAGTGCTGACAATTTAATGAAAAGAAAAGCTTTTACAAGAAAGATTAGAGGTCAGAAGGGTTTATCCTGGTAATAAGAGCCAAGAGTGACATCGAGTTGTCTTGGCATATGAGATTATTCTGCATATCGAATTGTTACCACAAATCCAAAACTCAATATATTTAACTTAAAATTGTAATGGCCAATTGGTTCTGCTGACACCTTCCTGGTCATCCTAGACCTTATAAATGTAAATTTTATGTAAAGCTTTAATAAAATACACATTCATTGAATATCTACCATGTGGATTTGAATATCTTAGTGGACTGGAAAATTCAGCCTCTATGAATATAATATATGTGAAGAACACACACACACACACACACACACAGTGACCATGGGTTGAAAGTAGCATGCTCTGCTCAACATTGTACATGCTCAGGTCTCATCTTTATAAGGACCTTGCAAGGTGGCCATTTGTTACTTTTTAGAGAAAAGGAAGCTGAGGATCAGAAAGGTTAAGTTATATCCCTGAGGTCACAGAACTAAATGACATTGACCATGGACAAACAGAACACACCTTTACCTGATGGTTCCCAGGTACAGGACAAACACATGGTTTTGTCTTGTACGTCTCTAAGCTGCATACTTGCTTTGAAAGACTCAGTCTATTTGTGTAAAGCTGTATTAATATTTACCCTTTCAAATGGAAGTGAAAGCTAAATCTGCACTACCACAAATGTAGGAATGATTTGTCCACAGCTTGCACAGAAAATAAATATTTTCTAGGCAAGAGTCACATAGCAAGTTCTCTGAATGGAAGAGGAAGGCTCTGCTTCCTGGAAGTATTTTCCTTTGAAATGCTGTCAAAGGGGAACTTCAGAGGCAAAGAGCCTGGTGTGAAGCTCTGCGGGGTAACTGAAATGCAGTGTGCCAAGTTCCTACCTTCTGATTGATTTTTATTGTCTCTTCTGTGTGGTAGAGGAGGAGCTTTTCCCCGGAAGAAGTCAGGTTAACGTACACCTGGAGGCAGGGGTACTGAGAAAGTTTCCAGCAGTCTGGACCACAGCTGAAGGAGCAATTAAATGTTTCCGTGATGGATGCATTCAGCAAGGTGCATTGAGACTCTTCGGTCCACACGCTACAGAGAAAGGGGTGAGAGTAAACACAGGCCCAAGAGCTAATAGTGAGAAAGGTATAGTTTGAGGGAATTATTTCTCATCTCCTGAAGCTGAAAAATCTTTTCTAAAAATCTCTAATATGATCTATCTGTGTAAAGTTTAGGCCTTCGAATAGAACAGCTTTAAGCAAACTACCATATAACATAGACAAACTTGGACACGTGAGAACGTTTTCAATGACTTCCATTGGATATGGTATTCTTCAGTGCTTGACTTAAGTTCTTTTTTCCCTTATTTCACTCACTGGTAACATGAGGCATGCTTTAAAATCATCACCTGTCCTTACCCTGTATTTCTACATTGTAGGCAGCTTCTTGACATGCTCCAGCCCCTACCTCTGTATGTTTTACTTTGTACTTTCTGCATCCCAACTCCCTCCCCAGCCCAGTTTGTAGGCACAGAAAGTGTGAGGGAGAAGGAGTGGGGAGATGGCAAAGGAGTGGAGGGTCGTGTGGTCTAGCTTGACAGATGGAAGGACAGTGACAGAATGCCTTAAGGTCTTTCTAATAAGGGAAAAAAGATGACTCAACCCTTTCATTATATCATGAGCAATCACTTACTGCACATTCCTTTCACCCTAATTGGTAATTTACATATATTACCTTCTTTTGTTCTCTCAACAGCTGTGCAAGTTGGGTAGTAATTTCTTTTTGAAAGTGAGTAAACTGAGAAATCCCATGACATACGCAAGGACATATAGGCAGTAAGTGATGGAAATTGTGATCCAATCTTGTAATTCTCTAAGGCCCAGGCTCATTCTATTGTGTTTTGCTGTCTCCCCACAAACACAATGGAAAAGAAACCCTTTTATGCAGACTAATGGATGAATAAGGGTGCCCTGTTACCTCTCATCTGGAAGGATTCCAGCTGCCCATTGGTCAACTGGTCATTTAAAAATACCTTTAATTTTATGATCAAGATTAACATTTGTAATTAGGAATTAACACACTAGCAATTGATGGTTTGGTTTTGGGTATAAGCTGATCACCATAGCAATGGGAAAACATGTTTTCTTTGCAGATTAATACCCTTTCCTTTTGTTGGACGGGCATCCACAGCTTCCTGCCCCTTTGCATGTGTGAAGTTTTATTCCAGAAGCAGGATACTAGACCTGATCCCCTCCCTTGGTGTGGCAAATTATATTTTCCTGGAATATGGGTGGTCAAATTTTGCTTATATGCTGAGAAAAAAGTCTCTGAAGGTTCTAACCAGATGTGAAAATCTGAAAGCATTTTGGAAACAATGACCACTTGGGGCCTGAGGCATCAGCACTTTCATAGAAAATGAGCACAGCTGAAGCCATCAGAGAAACAGAGCAAAGCAGCCACAAATGTGAAAGATGATGCCTTAATTTCAGCAAATTACTGTATTTCAGCTAGATTTTGCTTCTAAAATGAAAGTATTAATTTAGATGGAGAAACAAATGCCACAAAATGGTTTCATTTTCTTTTGGATTGAAACCTCAATTTTTCATTTGAAAAGGTCTTGTTTCTTTAAGCTGAACTGCTGTGAGACTTTCCCCCATTTGATACATCAAGGCTGGGCTCGCCTGTGTTTAGAGTGTCCAATTTATGGACAACAGTTAGCTAGAGATGCTGGTGGGATTTACTACGTGGCTTACTGAGGACAGGAGTACACTTGCTATCCCACAATTTATTTGCCTCCCTATCCATTCAATAAACCTATGGCAAATATTGAAATGAAAAGATTCAGAATCTGTTATTTTTAAAAGTTGATGCATAGCAGTGTTTCTCAGCCTAGAAGGCTCATTAGAACAACCTGGGGAGCTTTAACAGATACTGGTGACTGGGTCCCACTCCAGACCAATTAAATCTGACCTTCTGGGGTGACGATGATGGGGGCTGGGTATTTGCATTTTTAAGAGTTTCTGGGGAAGTTGGCATATACAGTTGAGAACCACTCACGTGGAAGGTGATGGAGGGGTTGGTTGGGGTGGAAAAGGGAGGAGGGTAGGGAACGGACAGAAGTGTGAAGTGGCAGGAATAGGGACTTTGGAATAAGCGAGATGGGGGCTTGAATCTTAGCTCTGCCACAAGCAAGAGCTGTATGACACTGGGGAAATCATATCTCTCTTTAGCCTCAGTTTTGCCGTTTTTATAATGAGCATATTTATACTTACCTTATAGAGTAATTGTGATAATTAAACAAGTTGAAGTCTTTGACACCTGATATCCAGATTATACGTAGAGCTATATGTATCATTATTATTAGATAACATTATTGAAAAGTATTATTTACCAGGAACTTCTCAAAGTTCTTATCAGGAAAGAAGGCGAGGAAGATGACCTTAGGGTTGCCTAAGTGATGGGGGAGGATGGAGGAGGAGACAAACAGCTGGGTCCCACCCACCCAGTGGTATTACCTCTGCATGTATGAGCGCAGGAGTGTGATTCCCAGCAGAAAGTACATCATGATGGAGCACACCATCATAGCCAGTCCCAGGAGAATAGCTCGGTCCTCTCCTGCCTTCAGTGCTGTGACTGTTTTCCTTTTGTCCAGGAGGTCATGGTCCCTGATTTTCTGGTAAATATTTCTGAGGTTAAAAACAATATGGTCTTACATTAAGTTTAGTTAATCAGCATGCCCCTAGAGAGCAGGTCAGTTTCTGCCCATGCCTCCCTAGGGCCCTCCAAACCTGCTGCAGTGCAGCTGGACCTCAGTGTGTGTCCACTACCTCCCACAGAAGCACACACATGCACACATGCATGCACACACACTCACAAGCACATGCACGCCTGTATATGTACCAGTCCTGAGCAGAAATAAGCCCTCCTTCTTTACTCTGGGGCCAATGTCTAACTGCAAATTAATTTTCCTTCTATCTAATTCTAAAGAAAGAAACCAATCCCCTCAACCCTTAATATAATGCTTTGGGTTTGTTGACTTTACCATTTAACCCAAAGCTGATCATTATTGATTTTTAAATAATTTTGGAATACCTAATGGAGCATTGATTCAAATAAATGGCAAGATATACTAGGAATATATCAAATTAATCTTTCATTTCTCTTCAGTAGTGATAGGCAGAAGTTATTTTGGTTAACATTTTTCTCAAGCTGAGGGCTGCTTAGGGCTTTGTTGGCTTGAGATTGATAAGCAGTGTGAAGATGTAGAGTGGTGACCCAGCTATTCTTATATGTGAAAACTTTCGATCGAGTTAGAAAAGTGTCATTCAAATCGAGTCCGGACCCTATAACTTTGGACAGTTTTATTAGTATTTTTGTTTTTTACTTTAGAGCAGCAATGTAGGGTAAGAAAGAACAAGAAATTGAAATCAACTGTCTCCTGAGTTCAGACTGATTTCACTGCTTATTAGCTGTGTGATCAATAACAAGTGCCTTAGCCTTTCTGATCCCCAGTCGCCTGCAAAGTGAAAATTATGTTTAAATGCATTTTAATGGCTAAGTGACATGATACAAGCAAATCATTTAAGAGAATGACTGACATGAGATTAGTAATAAATGTTCCCATTCAAAAATGGGGTGGGGCGCTATAGCTCAATGACACAGACATCAGAACACCCTAAAATTGCTACTATTCTCCAAAGAATTTCTAATGGACAAAATGGCAAGAAAATGAGTAGTGTATAAAGCTTAGGGATGGAGGATTGGATTTGAAACCAGGTCTGGAGGAGAAGGTAAAAAAGAAATGCGGAAGTGCTGGGATGCCTGGGGAGATGATGAGAAGCTTGAGTAGGAAGGCAATGCTCAGGAATTCCTGCAAGGCCTGCGACCAAGAAACAGCTCATGATTTTTCAGTGTCTATTTTGAGGAGGGAGCTTTGGATTGCAGGGCAGTGGAAATGGGAAAATCGCTGGCCTTTATAGCCTAGAAACAGCAAGGAGGACAAATAAAATGCTGAAAATGGAAAAAGAAACTCTTAAGTCATTTTTTTTTTTAGCTTCAGGCAAAAAGCCAATATGCACAAGAATAACTTCAGATTTTTCATTCAAATTTTTATCACTAATCACTTTAATCACTCTTGTTGCTTGGGAGAGGAACCAGAGTTGACTCTAAAGTGGAACTTTGCGGGGGAGGGAAGATATGCCTGTTGTTTGTGCAGTTGTGTGTTTATTCAGGGCTTATCTTTAGCTTTGTGCTCCAGGGTGGCCTGACTGGTGTTTATGGCCAGTGTCTGTTCTGATTGGCTGATCCATTCTGGGCTGGTTGCTAAATATTTTGATTCCTTATAGAGGTGATGGAGTGTGTATGTACTTAATATATTTCCATGAGGTTGTAGGGCCGAGTATTTATTAATCTAAGTATTGGTTGTGCAAAATTAACCGATTAGCTTCTTCTTATTATTATTTTAAAGTTCTCTTTATGAGGTGGTTTATATAAATCTTACTCTTTACTTGAGAAGTAAGCCCATTGTAGTAGGAGAGTCAGAGCTAAGTACAGGCCTTTGTTTATCATCTTTTCACAGCCCTGTCTTTCCTGGCTTCTTCCCGCTCTCACTTGCTCTTGGCTGCTCATGGTCATTACCAGAGGCCTGGAGAGCCCATGTCTTTCATTGTTCCCCAGCTCCCAATCCCAATGCCCCTGGATTAGCTGGCCTGCCCAGCTTTTGACTTCCACAGACTGGCAACCACCCACCCTCTGTGTTTCTTCATTCTTTTTTGAGATTTTGTTTGGAAATTCTAGGATTTACATCAAAGCTTTTAAAACTTCACCCTTTATGAACTCAAATTTTAAAAAATCAGTGTCCGTTAGCAGCTAAAGCCAGTGTGGGCTGAAAGCTTTTCTGAATCAGGAAGAGACAGGCTGAGTCCAAGTAGCTTCGAAGACCTGCTATAAAATAATAATCTGCTGTTAGTTCACTTATATTATTTATCAACATGTATTTAACTCTGATGGCTGCCATAGAGATCTGCATTTCCTGCAGATGGAAGACAGCAAGGAGGGAGCATAATCTCACAATTCCAGGGTATTAGACTGTCACATAGCATCACTTATGTCAGCCTATACCCATAAAAGAGAAGAAGTGTAATCAGTCAGTTGTGTCATCAGAACAAGAAGCATATAAAAATGATTCAAACGTGTAATTCAAAAACAAATCACAATTTGAAAGTGGTTAACAGATGTTTTTGATATGCTCTGGAATGTATAGAGAGGGGAAAAGTGAATGATTTTCATACAGCCCAAAAATATCTGAGAAATCAGGATACTACCCAGCAAAGTGAAAGTGGGTGAGTGGCGTGGGCCATACCCATGGAATTCATTAGTAAATGATTATAGAATTAATGGAAAATAAAGAAATGAATAAATGATTTGGAGGAGCAAAGAGTTCAGTTTAGGTTCACAAACTTCTCCTGAATGCTGGTAACCTCTAGTTATTGGGGATATGGCCCCTGCCAAAAAGGAAAACAGACATGTATATAAATATCAGTATAGGGTGAAAAATTTAATGATAGAGCAATTCACAGAGTATTATGGGAATAGAGAAGAGGGGAGGATACCCCAGCCTAAGGGAGCAGGACAGAGAGCCAGGGTTGAATTTAGGGAAGGGTTCCTGAAGGAGAAACACCTTAAACAAAATCTTCAAGATTGAATCAGAGTTAACCAAACGAGACAAAGAGTCAAGGGTATTTTAGACAGAAAGACTCACATGAGCAAAGGGATGGAGACTTGCAATTGCATGCTGAATATCAGAAACTACAACTGTTTTAATATTACTGAGATGCCTATGGGACAGGGAAAAAGAGACAGATGAGTTTGCAAAGGTAGGTAGGCCATGAAGGGTTTTGTAAGTCATTCTAAAGAGCTTGGCCTTTATTCTGTAGTGAATGGGAATCTGTCAGAGGGTGACATGATTGAGTTTCAAAATGATCACTCTGGCTTCTGTGCAGAGTTTAAGAAACAGGATAAGGCTTAAATCAGAGAGAGGAATGGGGGGATTGTTACTGTAGTGTTGGCAAAGGACAGTGAGGGCTAGATCTAGGATCAAGGTAGGATGTATAAGGAAGAAATGATACATGGAGAAATATCTACGAGACAGAACCTCAGGATTTGGTGGCTGATAGAATACAGGGGATGATGAGGAAGTAAGAAAAGGATATAGTTTAGATTTATGCTCTAGTACTTGGTGTGGATGACTGGAGAAATCGTGGAGAGTGGTAAGGTGAGATTCTTGTTTCCGTATTTCCCTACTCTTCCAGGATCCAAAGAGGTGACTTCTGCTGACCTTGCTAAAGAGGAAGAAAGTGATTGTATATTTATAGATTCTCTTTCCACAAGTTTAGTGTCCTAAGCACAGGCAGAGGAGTGACTAATCTCAATGGTGAGATAGGCCAGAGTCAGAGGGCCACCTCTATTTTTTGGGTCATTGCTTACGTGTGGCATAATTTTTGTAAAAAAAAATTATCATTTGGACTTGCTTTTGTTCATGCCTAGTGTGCTTTGGTTTTTTGCAGGTCCAGGTAGTAAAGGTAGTAAGTCTCAGTTGGGAAAGAGGGTGTTCCCAGCCTGAGACAGAGTGCGTTAGTTGGCCCCTTCTACACCATGTTGTCTTCAGTGCTAGTTGGAAGGAGCATGATGCCATATTTTGGGCCACAGCCCTGTGCATCCTCTTCCATACTAGGAAGCCTTGTAATGTGTGAGTTACCATTAAGTATTAACAAGGCTGATAGCTTATCACCCTTTGGTTCTTTCTGTCTATTCTTTATGAATCTACTGGGAGGAATTGAGGGTGGCAGTGGTAGTGCTAAGAATAATGGAATGAGGGACAATTCACTGATGTAGAGAGCTCAGGAGGAAGAATGAGTCTGGGGTATGACTACGAATTCAGTTTTGACTAAGTGTGCTGCCCAACAGTGGGTGTAGAGCAGGAATTTGACTTTATAAGTTTGAAGCTGGTCTAGCCTTGGTGTGTCCTGGCAAGGCACCATTTTTAAGGTCTGTTGAGATAGTCTTGGCTTCATGGTGAACCACATGTCGACAATAACAAATAGTAGATATTTGCAGTCTTTACTACATATAGAGAACATTCTGCTCAAAGCCTTTGGAGAAGAGAAGTTATTAATAAATCTACAGGGCAAATCCAAGTATAACAAAAGTGTTTGTGATAAATATCTTGTAAACAAAATATTTTCAATTGTTTAGTAAGGCTTCAATCAATTTTATGCCAAGCATTAGTCAACCTAGTAAAATTTTATTTTGAGCTCCTTTTATATAGTTTCTTGGAGTTTGATATTGGGGCTCAGCCCATAATTCATAAACAAATTATTTATGAGGCTATGCATATACAAATATGCGTATAAAGAGTAAAATGTGAAAGAAAGTTTTTCCTCCTTGGCTGTCACACCCATTTAAATTCAGATTCCCTTGGTATCTATCCTATAAGGAGAAGGAGAAAAGTATTCAGGTTAAGGCAGCATAGAGGCCATTTATGAATTAATTTGTTTATTCATTAGTCAACATTTCTAAGTCTTCATCAGATGAAACACAATGTGCTAAGTTCTGGCGATACCAAATAAATAAGACTTAGAGTCCCAAGGGAGCTGAGTGAGATGTCAGTCATTGCAGTGTATGGCAATGAGACTGATTAGATAGGTGTGTACAGGAGAAGCAAACTGATATGCCAAGGGCCAACTTGCTGAAGGATCAGTTTCTCAATGGCTAATTCCCCAAAAGCCAGTTTACTGAAGGATCAGCTTACTACATAAATATTTTGCCAACTCTACCACACTTACAGATTTAACAAAGACTTATTTTAAGGAGTATTGTTGTAAATATAGTAAATGAATATAAATAAATTTTTGTATGAATATTTTAAGACTATATTTTAAAAATCTGTTCAATCATAAAGTGTATTTTTCTTATGGATATATTCATCTTAGTGGTATTTTAGGATCAGTTTGATATTTTTAAAAGCTGAGTTTTCTAAGGAGGCTTAGTCTCTTTGTAAATATATTCTTATGAATATATTTATAAATATGCCTTTCTTGAATATGTTTGTGAATATATCCTTCTAACAAATATGACAAAAATTTAGCATTTCATGTGGGAGCCTTTCAATTTTTACTAGTTTTCAAATTGTTTTTAGAGTCACTGGCTGTTTTGCTAATATTTTAGAATTATTGAAATTCTTGTGGCAAATTTCACATTATGACCACTTTGATGGATTTATCAACTTTATCACTTAACCAAAATTTGTTTCTTGTACTCATTGATACCAAAAAGGTTATGGTAAGAATAGTAGGACCCTCTGCTAAGTTGAAAAGAAGAATCAGTGAAACACGAAGTCTGGCCCACTGACCTAGAGAGGGGGACACACAAGGGTAGAGGAGGGAAGACTAGTGGGCAGAGGAAGCAGGAGGGCATGGCTGGGATGGGGGTGGGGGGAACAGGGGACAGACAGGAAGGGAGAGTGGAGGCAGAGGGTGTCTGGGACAAGAGACGGAAAGACAGAGGGGCGGAGAGATTGAGAGACAATGGCTGCAGAGAATGAGAGACAGAGTGGAGCGAGTCTGAAGACCCTAAATCTGGCCCCCCCGTAAATGTTTTCATTCCATTTAGTGTGGTTTATTGTAGAACTGTGTAGGGTTACAGTGATCATACAGACGTTGTGGTATATAGCTAAATTCGATAAATTCATCAAAATGACTGATGGCAAATGGATTCTTTGGCAAATTGGCTTCAGGCACATTGGCCATTACTTTTTCAGGCATTCCTTAAAATGAACATTCAGTGGATCGATGGTAGAAGAAAAAAACAGAAAAGGGCCAAATAAATGTCAGGAATTAAAAACCATAACTACAGACATGTTATGGATTAAATTGGCCCAGGGCTATGATTTACAAGCTCAAAGGTAGTTTAGGAAACCTGCCAGTTAGGGACCATAACTTGATTTAAATGGTGATGATTAAGAGTCCTTTGACAGACCAAATTAAGTCTTGGATGAGCAAATGATTGAGAAGGGAAGAGTATCCAAGCAGAATATGAGAGAATAGAGGTAGTGGAGTGTGGTTGGATTCCAGGATATTGCGGGCAGGGAATAGCAGACAGTGAGTTGGTTAGATAGGCAGGGACCAGAGAAAAAGGATCTTATATGTCTTTTGAAGTTAGAGGAGGCATTAAAAGAATTAAGCAAGTACAATGATTAGATACGTGCTTTAGAAAGATCACTCGTGTTAGTGTGGTTGGTTGTTTAGAAATGCTTACATATGGAGACAAAGGGACTGATTCTTAAACTCTCCCAGTGTTTCAGGTATTAGATAAAGAGGGGTTTAAGAAAAGAGAAGTGGTGGAGGAGATTAAGATTTAGATTTACTTAGATGAAGCTGGAAGCCGTTATCCTCAGCAAACTAATGCAGAAACAGAAAACCAAACACTGCATGTTCTCACTTATAAGTGGGAGCTGAGCAATGAGAACACGTGGACACAGGGAGGGGAACAACACTTACTGGGGCATGTTGGGGGAGAGTGGGAGTGGAAGAACATTAGGGAGAACAGCTAATGCATGCTGGGCTTAATACCTAGGCGTTGGGTTGATAGGTGCAGCAAACCATCATGGCACATGTTTACCTATGTAACAAACCTGCACATCCTGCACATGTACCCCAGAACTTAAGAACAAACAAACAAACAAACAAACAAATAGATTTAGATCTGGGCATCATTTGTGTCTAGAACTAGCAACACCATGGGTTTTAATGAGACTCTCTAGGTAGTCAGAGAAATAAAAGACAGCGTGGCCACTAAAACATGGAAAGAAGAGAATTCTGCAGAATCCTGAAACTATCAGATACGTGATGGGGCACCTGGTGGATGCAGGGAAGAGAAGTAGAGAAAGCATGAATTAGAAATGAAGAATTAAATATATCTGAAATTACTTGGCTGAGAGCTCTTCCGGAACTTGCATGTGCTGAATATTTATGTTTGTGCCTCTCTGGCCCAGTGAATACTGAGCTGTTCAAGAGTTAAAGACAGACCACATCTTTGTAAGTTCAGTCTCTTGCATTTATTAGGCTCACAAAATATGTTCCTTTTATTTGGACTAGACTGGCTACAACACGCATAGGTTGTGAGATAGCCAGTTATAGGGAGGCTGAATGGTCTATTAAAACTAAATAAATCAGGGAACCGTGGCTAGAACAGACCTCCAGTTTCTGTCTTCCCATCAGTGTCCATTGGACTCTACCACCAACAAAGTTAGTATTCTTTCCAGAAAAAAATCAAACTCTCCAGGCACTGAACCCTCTAGTTCCCAGACTTAGGGAAACATGCCCTTCTGTTAGATCTTATGAAGGTGAACCTATGAGGCAACGGATTGCCGAGTGCCTTCAGAGCTTCAGTGAGCAGAGCTGCTATACATCTCTGCCTCACGAGAACACACCTGTTATTTCATATGGCAGAGAAAGCATGGCATTGGTGAACACAGCCATTGTTCTGCCTTCTGTCTACCACAGCCTCCGTTTCTGAGATGTACTTCTTTTACGTATATCCTCATCTTCAATTAGTTTCAGATTTTATAGATTTTTCCTTGAGCTGTGTTAGGTATATATTTTATGGTACAATTTGATTAGTTTAATTATTTTTTTTGGTCTTTTAATGTGTACATTTCATCAGGAGCAATGTGTTTTTGAGTTTGGGGAGAAATGACAGTCACACTTCATTTATGTATGTATATGTCATTAACATGAAGGATTTTGTCCATGAACTTAACGTTATTATTGCCAACATTAATTCATGGGACTTCCCAGGAAGTCTTGTAACACTGTGACCCAGGTCTTATGGGGTAAGACACTAAAAGTGAGAACAAAATTATGGAAACAAAGGTTGGAATTATTCTTTTTAGTCCTGCCTTTAGCTTATTAGATAACACACTCTCCCAATGATATCTTAATATTTTAATTCATATTTATTTTTGTTGGACCAATTAGCATATTAAATTTTATGAAAAGCTTTAATCCAAGATATAGAAAGAAACAGAAAATTATGTGAATCATCCAGATAAGTGAGGGTGTTATAGCCTAGAGAGACTTTGAGAAGTACTGACCTTTTTATTGACCACATTATTTGGCTCTAATGCAATAATGCTAGAAATAAATAACAAAAAATAACTAGAATGACATCTACAGAAGAAAGTAAAACTATACTACAAAGAACTCATGGGTCATAGAATAAAGTCCAACAAAAATCAAAAATCAGAATTAAATGATATGAAAAACACTATAGAGCAACTAGTGGGATGCAGCTAAAGCAAAACTATGTATTTCTAAGGATAGAAATATATAGTTTTAAATGCTTATATTAGATAAGAAGAAATCCTGAAGATTAATGCACTAGGCATCCAAATTAGTAAGTTAGGAAAAGATTAACAGAATATACTAAAAGAAAGTATAAGGAAGGAAATAATAAACTTGAGCAGAAATAAATGAAATAGATGAACTATATTAAAGGACTAATGAGTTCAAAGGTTAATTTCTTTTGAAAAGACTAATGAAAAACTGAAAAAACTCATCAAGGAAAAAGTAGAAAAGGGCCAAATAAGTATCAGGAATTAAAAACTGTAACTACAGATAAGGTATGGATTGGAAAGAAAATATTGAAAATAACTATATAATGAGACATTTGAAAACTCTGAAGTACATAACTTCCTGAAATATACAGCAAACTTTTTCAAGAATATAACTTACTGAAACTGATTCAGAAATAAATAGAAAACTCAGATAGTTATAAATCATTAAAAATTTGAATCGTCAGTTAAAAATATCACCATAATGGAAATAGTAGTCTCTGATGATTTATAGCTGAACTCTACTTATAGTATACAAATCATTCCAGAATATAGAAAAAGATGAAATGCTACCCCACCTATTAATGAAGTTAGTAAACTTTGATACTAAAACGAAATCAGAACAATACACACAAAAATTATAGGTCAGTATCTTTCACAAACATAAACGTGAAATTTTAAGAACAAGTTAAACTAGCAATATATAAAAATGAAAATATATCATGATCAAGCTGTGGTTATCCCAGGAACTTATAATGTGGGTTATTATTTGAGTAGTAATGTAATCTATTACATAAATAATATATTAAAGGGTTATAATCATATAATAATGTAATAAATGTAGAGAAACATATTTGACAAAATTTAACATTCTTTCATGATAAAAACTCCTATCAAATTAAAAATAGATAGGAACATCCTTAATACGATAAATGATATAGAAGAAATACCTATAGTAAACTTGATACTTAATGGTGAAATGTTGACAGAACCCATTTTATGGGCAGAAACAAAAGTAAAGATGTCCATTATTACCTGTTTTATTCATGATTTACTGATTTACTAGCAGTATAACATATGAATGAATAGTATATTTACTGTAAAGAAGAAATAAAAACTTATTCACCAATGATGAAATTATGAAGAAAATACAAAATAATCTATATATAAATTATTAATAGGAAAATTTAGGCTGGGTGAGGTGGCTTGCACCTGTAATCTCTACATTTTGAGAGGCTGCGGTGGGAGAAGGATCACTTGAACTCAGGAGTTCAAGACCACAGCAAGGCACCATCTCTAAAAAGAAAATTAGCCAGGCCTAGTGGTGCATGCCTGTAGTTTCAGCTGCTTGGGGGGCCGAGGTGGAAGGATTGTTTGAGCCCAGGATTTCAAGGCTGCAGTGAATCATGATTGTGCTACTGTACTCCAGCCAGTGTGACAGAGCAAGACCCTTTTGCAAAAAACAAAACAAAACAAAAAACAAACAAAAACTAGTATAGTTGCTGAAACCAAAGTGATATGCAATAGTCAATTGCCTTTTTATATATTAGCAAAAATAGTGTAATTTAAACATTATAAAAAAAAGAGCACTCAAAAGTAAATGGAACAAAACCAAAAATTGACAAATGGGACTTAATTAAACTAAAGAGGTTCTGCACAGCAAAATAAATAATTAACAGAGTAAACAGACTACCTACAGAATGGGAGAAAATATTTGCAAGCTCTGCATCTGACAAAGGACTAATATCCAGAATCTATCAGGAAGTTAAAAAAATCAACAAGAAGAAAACAAATAACCCATTGAAAAGTGGACAAAGGACGTGAACAGACACTTCTCAAAAAAAGACACATATATGCAAGCCAATAAACATGAAAAAATACTCAACATGACTACTCATTAGAGAAATGCAAATTAAGACCACAATGAGACCATGCACGGTGGCTATTATTAAAAAGCCAAAAATAACAGATGTTGGTGAGGCTGAGAGGAAAAGGGAACACTTAGGCACTGTTGGTGGAAATGTAACTTAGTTCAACCTCTATGAAAAGCAGTGTGGAGATTTCTCAAATTACTAAAAATGGAACTACCATTTGACCCAGCAACCATAATTGATACCATTACTGGAGTGGGTATCTACCCAAAGGAAAAGAAATCATTCTCTCAAGAAATATCTGCACTCATATGTTTATCAAAGCACTATTCATAATAGTAAAGTCATAGAATCAACCTAAGTGTTCATCAAATGTGGTACATACACACCATCAAATATTGCACAGCCATAAAAAAGAATGAAACCATGTCATTTGCAGCTGGAGGCTATTATCCTAAGTGAATTAATGCAGAAACTGAAAACCAAATACTGCATGTTCTCACTTACACGTGGGAGCTGAACAATGGGTACATGTGGACATAAAACTGGAAACAATAGACACTGGGGACTCCAAAAGTGGGCAGGGAGGGAGGGAAAAAAGAGTTGAAAAACTACCTATGGGGTACTAGGTTCACTATTTGGATGATGGGTTCAATAGAGGCCCAAACTTCAGTATTACTCAGTATGCCCGTGTAACAAATCTTGCACATGTACCTCCTGAGTCTAAGATTAAAGCAACAACAACAACAACAACAACAACGACAACGACAAAGTAGTGAAGTTATGAGAGTAGGGTCGTTCAAGTTTCTTTGTTTTTTGGCAGGATGATGAAAGCATTAATTATCTTCACATTGGTCAATTCATGCACACATATGAAAATGTAATTATCTAAAAACATAAATGAAATATCCAAATTTCCAAATGGCAGAAAATAAAATACAATTTTAAAGACTTAATTAGTTTGGCTGAATTAAACAGACCAAAATTACACCAACAAATGATGAGTTAAAAAGTAACTTGAGTTTGAAAAAGGCAGCCCAAATATATTAGCAATCATAATTGATTTACTCTACAATATTATCCTAAAAGTTCCTGCCAATAAGAGTGTAACACATGAGAAAAAACCATAAAGATTGGAAACAAAGAAACATTATTATTTGTGGAAAATACAAATAGGGAAATCAAAACGAATTTATCAGCAACTATTTAAAAACATACTGAGTTCTACAAGGTTGATTGATAGAAAAAAATCAGTAACTACAAAAGCAGTAGTATTTCTATACATCAGCAGTAAAAACACATATATAACATAAGAGGTATGATTATAATTGCCACAAAATGTTGCTTAAATATAAATCTAATGAAATAATTGCAAAACGATACTGGATGAAATATATAATTCATGAATAAATAAGGAATTATATTCTGGGATGTGGAGACTCAATATTTAAAACAATTCAGTTATTCAATAAATTCAATGCCATTTCAATATAAAGATAGTACTTAGGAATAAATCTAATAAATGATGTACAAGTTTTTTTAAATGCAAAACTTTATTAGGAGATACTAGGGAAGACAAACCAATGTAGAGGTTAATTGTATTCATTCAGAGAAAGACTTGGTGACATAAAGATGTAAATTTATTATAAATTAATTAATAAATTTTATAAAATTCTAATAAAAATCTCCAGAGTTTTTTCTGGGAAGTGCGATAGGTGTGACTTGCCAACCTGATTTTAAAACTTACTTGGAAGTGCAAGTGGCTAAGAATAGTAAATACACTTCTGACTACAAAATAACAAGATGGGTGACTGGTCCTATCAAATATCAAGATGTATTACAGGCATAATGCTAAAATTTGTAAACTGATGTGTGGTGTTTGTCTGAGGTAGACAAAACTGGCTGCTAGAAGAGAATAGAGATTCAAAAACATATCCATGTACATATGGAAATGTAATATATGACAAGTGATTTTTAGATCAATGGGGAAAGGAAAAACTCTCCAATAAATGATGCTGGGGCAATTGGTTATCCATATAAAAACTGGATATTGGGTATCAGTTCAGATGATTAAATACTTAATTGTGAAAGATAATGCTACATAAAATTTAGAAAACTGTGCAGGAGGATGTCTATTTGAATCTGGAGTAGGATGGGATTTCAAAATGTTCCCAAGATTGTTAATTTAGAATATATTAAAATTAAGAACATATTAATATATTTATCAAAAGACATGATAAAGTGAAAAGCCAAACCACAAACTGGGAAAAGCTATTTGCATACATATAGCAGATAAATAATTAATATGGACTTTTATAAAGAATTCCTACAAGTCAAGTAGAAGACAAACAATCCAGTAGAAAATGATAAGAGGTATGATTATAATTGCTGCAAAATGTTACTTAAATATAAATCTAATGAAATAATTGCAAATTATTTAAACAGTCAAGTATTTGACCTAATTGGGCCAAATATTTAAACAGTCAACTCAGAAAAAAGGACTAAGGAAATAGACTCAATCTCATTACTAATCTGAGAAATGAAAATTAAAATAATATTACCCTCTTGATTAATGAAAATTAGAAATCCGAAAACTCTGAACAAGGCTGTTGAGCAATGGGAATCACATGTATGGCTTCTTTGGAAAACCATGACATTACTTGGTAAAATTAAAGCTGTGTATACTTTTGAACCAACCATTCCCATGTTAGGTATAAATCTTAAGAAATGTTCATACATGTGCACAAAGAGACATGTACAAGAATAGCAGCATTGTTGGCAATGACAAAAGAACTGGAAATAATGCAAATGTCGCTCAGCAGTAGACTGGATGAATAAATGGTAGTATGTTCATGTAGTAGGATACTACATAGCAGATAAAATGAACTACAGCGACTCACGCCAGCATTGGTAAATCATAGCAACATAACGTTCGGTGAAAAAAGCAAGTTACAGAACAAATATGGCATGATTCCATTTATATGAAGTCTCCAAACATTCAGATGGAAACAATATATTGTTTAAAGATCCAAATGCGATAAACTCATGAAAAAAATCAGGGAACTATATACCCCAAATTCAGGATATTGATTATCTCTGGGTTGGGGGCTGGGATGGGGAGTAGAATAGTATTAGGAAATCATCCTCAAGGGCTTCAAAAATTCTGATTGTTTAGTTTTCTAAGCTGAATGATGGGTACTTGGATGTTTATAATATTCTTTGTATATTAATGTATGTAATAAATATTCATTTGTATCACTTCAATATTTAATAAAAACAATTTAAAGAATATTTGATAAACAGTCTGTAACGCCCTTAGCTTGAAAACCTCTCTCTTCTTTAATTTCTAAATTAATTATTCGGGGTTTTTGCTGCTTGAAATTTAGGGATCAGGCCAGGCACGGTGACTCACGCCTGTAATCCCGGCACTTTGGGAGGCCGAGGCGGGCGGATCACGAGGTCAGGAGATCGAGACCATCCTGGCTTACCTGGTGAAACCCTGTCTCTACTAAAAAAAAAAAAAATAATAATAATAATAGTAATTAGCCAGGCGTGATGGTGGGCGCCTGTAGTCCCAGCTACTCGGGAGGCCGAGGCAGAAGAATGGCGTGTACCCGGGAGGCGGAGCTTTTAGTGAGCCGAGATAGCGCCACTGCACTCCAGCCCGGGAGACAGAGCGAGACTCCGTCTCCAAAAAAAAAAAAAAAAAAAAGATAGTTCAACTAACAAAGAAGTTTGTTCAGAGAAGAAAAAAACATTTCTCCATATTGCTGGGTTGCAGAATGGAAGATGAAGATAGGACCTTATGTTTTGCATATAGAAGATGATCAGAAAAAGATCTGGCTTGGAATTCAAATAAGGAAAAAAAGAAGTAAAACTGACTTCCATTTCTTCTGAGCAAGAAAACATTTGGCTTCAGAATTTTCATTGAACTTTTCCTTCCACTGAAGTTGCTCTGCCTGCCCTTAAGCTGGTTTCCTGGTAGTCTACCATTTGAGGAATCCCGGGGAATCCAATGTCCTGACACATTTGGCCCTGTTCGCAGGAAGAGGAGGTGTGGAGAGCAGCTGAGGATTTTATACGGTCTGGCTTCTGGGATTGCTGTGGGAACACAGCTGGAGAAAGCAAGCACACACAGAGGCCAGGTTTGCAGAACAAGAAGAAACTGAATTACCAGCAATTTGAGGCAGTGCTGTCAGACAGTCTAGTTAATTTATTTCCAAATAATTAACTGGAGGACCTTAATTATGTAGATTAATTATCAGCCATCATCATCTTCATTATCACCATGTTTACTGCCACCAAGAGCACCTTAAACAGAGCCACAGATACTGCTCAAAGTCAGTTTAAAATACGAGTCGTATCTTCCAAGAGTTTGTGAATTAAGCAGCAAAGACGAAGATGTGGTCAAGAAAAAAGCACAGACAAATGAACTTCCAACATTAAACTAAGGATACCAGCTTAATGGCAGATTCTATTGCTTGTAGTTTTTGGCCATGCAGACTTATTTAATAAGCTTTTGCATCCCCATCCCGTAAATAAAGCTTGCTGAAAAATGATTTCTTCATAGTCAATATTTTAACTATTATAAATCCCATAGTCCTGAAATCATACTTTAAAAATAAAAAATTAAAACAGTAATTTCAGTTTCGTAGAATCTTACTGATGCAGAATACTAAGCTAATTGTTCACCCCTTTCAAACTCCACAAATATTACCAATATGTCAGTCACATATGTATTATCTTCTTTGATATGCAATATCCAACTCTATTTTAACATACTTTTCCCCTTGTGGGCTTGGCTGTTCACTATCACTCCAAATATTTCAAGTTTGAGAAGAGCCTGGGCAGGTACTGGGGTACAGGGAGAGAGCATCAGCTTGGGTTCAAATCCTGATTCCATCCCTGGCTAGTTGTTGGGCCTTTGGAAGTTGTTGAAAATCTCTCAGTTATTTAAAAAGCCGCAGTTTCCTCATCTGTGAAGCCAGCATAATAATCTCTATCTTAAAAGAATACAATTAAAACCTGCAGTACACAGTAATTGCTTCTTAAATGTTAATTCCTTTGTTCATAAAAAAGTAGCAAAATGTATTAAATTATTTGCTGAGAGTAAATAGAAGGTGAAAGAAATATATTACACTTCACTTGCTCTAATAAAGCCTTCAGAATTTCAGGACAGCTGGCTGTTGACAGTTACAATATTCCTGTAGGGCAACAAAACTCTTGGATTTGGTCCTGGCATGAAAGTTGCAGGACCAAACCTCTGTCTTTCTGCACTTTCAAATACAGAATTTGAAATGACATATGAGATTTTATAGTGTTACAGAAAATATCTTGCTGAAAGATGATTCAACTTGAAAGCAAATGAAAAATAATTTGATTAAGCCTTGAGAAAAAGCAGTGAAAACCTAGAGATGATCAAGTAAAGTAAATTTTCAGTTAATCTGCTTGGTGTCATGATGAGCACTGGGACTTGTTTTTTAAATGCTGACGAGGCAACACTAGTTGCCTTCTGGGCTATAATTTTACTTAAATATCATATAATTATTTTTTTCCATAATTAAGGTAACAATATATTACAAAGCATTTGGAAAGTAGAGCAGTAAAAACCATGCTATTTCTTCCAGACTTTTGCCTATATACACAAAAATGTGTATTTTTTGTGGCTGCAATCATAGTTTGTATGCAAATTTTCAACTTGCTTTTTTCAGTTAATATTGTGTCAAAGCATTTTAAAGTGCTAAGTGGTATATTACATTCAGTGATTTATTTAGCACATTTTCTATTGTGAATTTTCAAGTTGCTTCCCAATTTTTGCTGTAATATATAATTACTGTGAAGAACAACTTTGCTTTTGAAATTTTTAAAAGAATTTTTATCTGTGAGGCAATTCAGGTTTTAGAAGGAAAATAAAAGTATCAGCTCTGAAAACAGTATTCAAGCAAACCTCCTTCAGGTTCTTCTCCTTGTGCCCAGCACCATTTATGAATTGTAGTTTTTAATTTTTATTTTATTATTTTTTTTCACAAATTTCCTTCAACCAAATCAATCCTGACTTCTATCAGGTTCTCCCTGATGCGCAACTTGCTTACGTTGCAATATGCTGGTAAAGGCAATTATACTTAAAATTTAGCTTCACTTAACCCAGATAATGGTGCAAGGTCAATGAGAAAGAGGAAGACTAAATATTTAAAAATGGCTAGATAATTTTATGAATACATTTACTCCCTAAACCCAAGTGAGAGGACTGGATTGAGTTGCACAAAGGTCATCTTGTCTTTCATTAAAGCTGCCTTTGCCCTTTATCTTTCTTCTTATTCCCTCATTTTTCCCTTACCCCCAGGCTATTCTTCCAAGGATTTTGAGGGCTCGATGGATTTGTCTGTCTTCTTTTCCTCCTCTCATAGTTTCTGTTTTCCTTCCCCGCCATATGTCCAGTGCCCAGAAATGCAGTTTTCATCACTTCAGAAGAAGAAACTGAAATGCCAGTGGTTCTCAGTGTTTATTGTATTAATTATATTATATTTTTATTATTTAATTTGTATTATTAATTAATAAAATTAATTCAGTTAATAAATTATTATTAATATATTTGGTGCTCAGGACATATTGAGTGCCATGTGCCAGGTACAGTGCTAGGTGCTGGAAATTCAACAACACTGTTTGGTTAAAGAGGATGATGGGAGTGGTGGTTCTCATTGGATATCTGAAGGCAGAGCTGGAGTTAGCTAAACAAAGAGCTTGTGACGTGGGAATTTCTGACAGGGAACAACTTTTGCAAAGCTATGTGCTGAAAGCGAACATGTAAAGTGCAAGGAGAAGGAAGGCCAAAGTGTCTGAAACCCTGCTCCTGTAGCGTAGAGTCGGTCTCCACATTGCAAAGCATAAGGCTCAGTTGTCTACCACTTTCCTGTCAGTATCCTCTTTGGAGAGTCAGGTTAAATGCTTCTGAAAAGTGCCCAGAATCCCAGTGCATTTACCTTTTTTCATCATGTCTATAAGATGAAGAGGTCCGGCCACTGGTCCATATAAACATCTTAGAGAATGTTGGTCCAGGGTCTCCTTTCCTTACGGTGGATGTCCTGGAGGAATGGCAAAAAGACCTAGAAGAGGTACACACTGAAGTTAACAGCAACAAATAGCTCTCAGTGGATTGATTCTTACATAACAACAGGCTTTTGGTGCCATAGGGGCAGTGGTTTTCAATCCCGGCTACATATTAAAATTGACTGGGAATTTTTAAGAAAACACTAGAGCCTGGTCCTCTCTCAGAAATTTGCATTCAATCTTTTTAAAGCTTCCTTAGCTGATTGTAACACACTGCCGGGATTGAGAATTACTGCCTTAGGAAAACATGGTTTTCTAATTGATGTTAAAATCCCATTTTCCCCAAAATATCTCCTTCAAAATATCACTTTGGTGTGGTTTCGTACTCTGTACTATGCTGTATTTTTCCAAAATTTTAGTTCAGATTTGGATACTAAAACTCAACTTCTTCTTTCCTCTTCAATCTGTTTTTTTTTTCTAAAATGCTGACAAGTGTGACATGTTGGTGATGAAACATCATCTTTAACCGTGCCCCGGTTTTGCCAATGTTGTGGCATCTGCCCATGGCAATTGAGTCTCTGCCTAAGAAAATTACAGCATCAGTGGCAGCTGATACTCACTGGCTTCTGGAGAAGCCAGGTTTATAGGCTCTAGAGTCAAGATATTTTAAGAACGTTGTGGGTTTATTATTATTATTATGATGATGACTTGGCTTTGGGAGAAGTTCTTTCCTGTCTAAGCACAGCACCAAAAGTAGTTAGCTATTATTGTTTTCCACATAATAATAATTTTCTTGGGAGTTAGGAACATTAAATAAAGAAGTCTTAATCATATATACAAGTTAAAATGATATTTAACACATTAGAACAAAGGAAGGAAGACTGGTGATTCCTTCATGGATGCATAGTCATTAGTGGCTTTCAGTTTGGTTAAGCACAATATTAATGATAAGCATGAGACGGGAAATAACATTAGCTACTATATACCATATTATCTACTATATACCACACACTTTGAATGTATTATTTATGCACATATGTATTTCATGAAATACACATGCATATATCTATGTTATGCTTATACAATGAAAACTCCGCAAGGTGGGTAGTGGTATTATTTCCAGGTTCTAAATGATGCTTTCAGAAGGTTTAGATTTTTGCTTACATTTAGAAGAGGTAGACCCATGCTTCAAACCAGTATCTACTTGCTTTCCATTCTTTTAGTTTTTAAATTAGAAATATATTCTTTAGAGATGAGAACTTGCTACATTTCCCAGGCAGGAATGCAGTGGCTACTCACATGCACAGTCATAGCTCACTGCAGCCTCAAACTCCTGGGTTCAAGAAATCCTACCTCCTCAGCTTCCCTAGTAGTTGGGACTACAGGTGCGTGCCAATGTGCCTGGCTTGGCTTCAGCTCTGTAATGTGCATATGAATGACCTAAAGATTTTGGCCAGTTGTGGTGGCTTATGCCTATAATCCAAGCAATTTGAGAGGCTTAGTAGGGAGGATCGCTAGAGTCCAGGAATTTGAGACCAGACCTGGCAACATAGCAAGATCCCGTCTCTACATAAAATTAAAAATAAAAATATTAGCCACGTGTGGTAGTGTGTGCCTGTAGTACCAGCTACTCGGGAGACTAAGGTGGGAGAATAGCTTTAGCCTGGGAGTTCCAGGCTGCAGTGAGCCGTGGTTGTGTCACTGCACCACTCCAGCCTGGATGACACAGTGACACCCTGTTTCAAAAAAAAAAAAAGATTTGTTACAATTCAAATTCTGCTTTAGAGGGTCTTGGGTGGAGCCTGAGAGCCTGCCTTTCTAACGAGCTCTCAAGCAATGCTGATATTGCTGGTCTTCAGACAACACCGGGTAGCAAGGGATCAGAGCGTGCACTCATAATAAGTGATTGGTTATAGGCTCAGTTTTGTCACTAACTAGCTGTGTGACCTTGAGAAAGTCACTTAACATCTCTAGGGCTTACTCTGTACCGTGAAGAGTTTGAAACTGTTAGCTTCTAAGATTCCTCTCAGCGCCAATATTTTGTGATTCAATAAATTGAAGAATGGATCTAAGCATATACTATGTCGTTGTGTATTTACTTTCTGGGATTAGGTCTGGGAATTGATCTCCTTCTATAACCCTTGGGTCAGCATCAGAGCTGTGAGGAACAGAGACTGTGTAAGGTAGAACAGAGGCTGAGAGTTTAGTAACCAGTATAGATGCAAGAATTCATACATCTACGCTTGTTCTAGGATAATGGCAGGAATCAAAGGATTCACCTGAATGGATGCCCTAGACTCTAGATTTAGAAAGACGTAGAAATTAAATCTGCTATCTCTTTAAATGGCTTAGGCCTGGTTGTTTAAAGTTATTTATGTTTCTTTTTGAACATCTCTAAAATATCAAATAGAATAGGGACTACATCCATTATTAAAACCAGTTAACTTTCAGGAAATAAGAATACTTTTCATCTAAATTGAATGAATTACTTCATAAGAATGAGGATTGGCTTAAACTTTCAAGAAGTTATTTCAACTTGGACTCTGGTGGAATCCTCTGATTGCTTTAGTCATTCATTCACAGGGTTTGGGTACAATTTGAGTCTAGCTAAACCAATAAATTCCTGAGTGCTTTCCTGTTCCTGGCTATTAGGCAGCATTTAATAGACACATCATACAAATTATAAATGTTTTGAAACTACACAAAGTGAAAGGAGCTGCAGTGATTTCAATACATTTAGTATATTTTTCAGACTGTGTGTCATTATTCCAGCATTGCATCTTTGCTCTGTTTTAAGATGATATAGAAGGAGGGAGATGAAATATATATTTATTCTAATGAACTGTCTAAGTCGTGTTGGAAAGGACTTAGTGACTCCTCAGTTTATTCCAGTAAGTGGATTTGGAGTGTTTCTACCCTAGTTTTCTTTCATGAAGACAAACCATTATTTAAAACCTGCTAAAGTCATTGTTAATTAAAATAAAAGGGAGTAGCTGCTTTAAAGGCAACAGTATAAAGGTTCTGTGCAGGTTAAAAAAATTTCCAGGCTTCAAAGAAACACCTAGAATTCCAAATATGTTAATGGAAGCTGGCTTGGAGGTTCTTTCCCACTCAAAGACAGCCCTCCTGAACTCCTTAAGAAATTAATTCAGTTTTGCTCATTTTATAGGACAAGAAACTTTTCATTTGAATTGTGATCAGGATAGGGATATAGAGACCAAAAAAGAAAGTACTTCATACAATTTTGTAATTTGGAATCCTAACATAAAACAGAGATTTGTGTTGTATAGTGGCTGAACAGAGCTGTGGGCAATGAGGAGAGGAAACCTGAAACTAATTCCACCATTAAATGGTCTAGGAACTGGAGCGAACCTGGCAGAACCATTCCTATATAACTGCAGATGAGTATGATGTGAAAATTCAAAGCTAAAAGATATAATCTCAGCCCTTAGTAAAAGGAGGGAGTCAGTGAGAATGTGATAATTTCCCTGTCTCAGAAATTTATAAAGGGCCTTTTCCATTTCTCAAGCACACACCTTGCTAGTTTCTGTTTCCATAATTCAGTTCGGCCATTCCTTCTGCCTTCATGGTGAATGAGTTACCCTGTTTCAAAGCCATCTCAGATGACCCTCTTCTGTGAGGTCTCTCTGACCCATATGAACAGCTTCTTTATCTCTGTTCCCAGTTCTCGGTACTTACTTCTGCTAAGGCAAGGCAAAATCTATCCTGTTTGCGTGCAAATCTGCCTCCCATGCTAGCTTATAAGCATCTGTAGGGCAGGACTGCCTCATGCACCCTTACAGCACAATCCAGGACACACATTAACACACTGACTGTATTTGCTGCCTTGACCATCTAAGTATGTATTGGGAAATGTGGCCGTTAGTATGACTTTGGCCTCATGCACTGTGACTCATCTGCTTGGTGCAGTTGATGTTTCCTTTCCGACCCTTCCCTTAGCTTGCACTGTCTTTCATTCTTCTTACTCTCTACTTCTTCTCTTTCTTTCTCTCAATTGTCCAGCTCCATCTATCCCTTTCATTGGCTTGGACAGAAAATTTCTGTTGCTTGGTGAAGTATCATTCACTAAGGTTTTCTTTAGATAGGGCAGCATGGCCTGATGAAAAGATAAGTGAGAGCAGCAGATGGGGCCATTTGTTTGCTTGCCTCCTGGCATCACCATATGCCAACTCTGTGACTTTGGACAAGTCAATTTAACATCTCTGAGTTTTTGTTTCCTCAACTGTAAAAATGGGAATAATAATATTTGCCTTTCTGGGTTGCTCGGGAGACTAAGTAAAACAATACATGTAAAAGTGTTTAAAGTAGACCATGAAACATAATAACATAATAATTGGTTAGTGGCACACACTAACCAATAGTTTACTTCTTTTTCACCCCATTATTAAACTTAAAAACAAATGGATTGAATTTTCTTTTTGTAAAAAAATTCAATTAAATCACTTTGTACTTGTACATTTAGACTATTGATTCTTTTTCTTATGTGTCGGTGGCACTCAATAGAGGAAAAGTGGTTTTCTGAGATATAGGGTGATAAAATCTGAAGTACTTTCTCATTAGCACTAAGTTCTGATACCCATTCTGAGATATAAAAACATAAAGATAGTGCCTCTGAATGCTGGCCACACATTAGAATTATCTGGAAGAATTTAAAACAATACTGGTACCTGGGTCTCACTCCAGGCCAATGAGAACCTCTGGGAGTGGGTCTCTGGCATTAATGTATTTTTGGAAGCTGTCCAGGTAATTATGATGGGCAGCCAAGAAACACGACTATAACCTCTCAGGTTCTGATTTCATTTAAGTTTAATTATTTATGGATACTCTTTCTGTTTCTAGAAGCTTCTACTGGGTGCCACTTCTCAGTGGTTTCTCACTTCCTACCAGTGCTGAGGCCTCAAGGTGACAGCTGCAAGGACAAGTGAGATACGTGGCAGGGAAAGAACAAAGTGGTTGCAGTTTTCTAGTGTCAGTGGCTCTGAGCTACGCATTTGAGATACTCTTAATGAACTCTTCTTTACTAAATGAGCAAGCAGGAGCCCATGGAACTATTTAACACATATTTACATGCCTAATCTTGCATAAAACTGTAACACTAATGACATCACTCTGGCAACTCAAAAGGTTACTCTAAGCACAGAAATTTAGGGTTGCTTCTAATGTATGAGACTTTATCTTTGTAGGTGGCAAATTACATATTCTCCTTAGGAACTGAGTTGTTTTGGCTTCAGGGCCTTTGGGGAGGAAGCCAAATATATGGTGATAATTTCAGACTTAGTGATTTAATTAAGAAAATATTGGTACATCTTATTACAAGCAGTTTTGAATGTCATTGGGATATTTTTCCCTCCAAATCAACTACATACTTTACTTCGTTTTAGTTCATTCATTTGCCAAACATTTATTAAGTGCCTCTTACATTCAGGCGCTGTCCTAGGTACTGTGGGGAGCAAAACATTCAGACCTGCTTCTAAGGAGTGCAGTCCATGGAAGAGTCAGAATAACACATCAACATTTTTACTACACCAGACCAGCTCTCTTCTAAGGTTGCTATGACTTCCCAGCAGGTATATATAATAGTTGTCTCTCCACATTTACTTAAGCTCTCACCTTGCTGAATTTGATATAATTGCTCATTTCCTTCTACTATAAAGAGAAATGTTGTAAATGCTTTGCAACCTTGACTTAGAGGACAATGACCTTTTAGCTTTCCTTCTTATTATCTAGCTGCTCCTTCCATTTCTTTTGTGGATTCTTATTTCTCTACCTACCCTTTAAATGTCAGTATAATTTTGGGAACTAGCAAGTACTACTGAATAGTCTCTTGATGATGCTTCATAACAAGAATGAAAAATACTTTTCTCTCCCAATTTGGTGCCTAGAAGATTGAGTGAATAGCCCTGCTTACTGCCCAGTTGTAGAGGAAAAGAAGAGTGCATTGCAGAACATTATTGTCTTTTGAGAAGAATGAAATAAGAGAGAATATATTCTTTGGATTTTTATTGCAGACTTCTTTTCTTTCTTTTTAATTTTTATGGGTACAAAGTGTTGTACCCATAAAAATTAAAAAGATATACCATGGGGTATATGAGTTATTTTGATACAGGCATACAATGGGTAACAATCATATCAGAGTAAATGGGGTATCCATCACCTCGAGCATTTATCATTTCATCGTGTTACAAACCATCCAATTATTACTCTTTTAGTTATTTTAAAATGCGCAATAAATTATTGTAGACTGCAGTCACCCTGTTGTGCTATTAAATACCAGATCTTATTCATTCTATCAACTATATTTTGCACCCATTAACCATCCTCATTTTCTCCCTCCATTCCTGACTTTCCTTCCCAGCCTCTAGTAACCATCCTTCTACTCTCTATCTCCATGAGTTCAATTGTTTTAACTTTTAGCTTCCACAAATGAGTGAGACCATGTAAACTTTGTCTTTCTGTGCTTGGCTTATGTCACTTAATATAATGACCTCCAGTTCTATCTGTGTTGGAATAAATGACAGGATCTATTTTTTTATAGCTGAATAGTACTTAATTGTGTATATGTACCACATTTTCTTTATCTAGTCATCTGTTGATGGACACTTAGGTTGCTTCCAAATCTTGGCTATTGTGAATAGTGCTGCAACAAACATGGTAGTACAAGTATCTCTTTGATATACTGAATTGCATTCTTTTGGGTTTATCTAGCAGCGGGATTGCTGGATTATAGGGTAGTTCTATTTTTATTTTTTTGAGGAACCTCCAAACTGTTTTCCATAATGGTTGTACTAATTTACATTCCCACCAACAGTATACAAGAGTTCCCTTTTCTCCACATCCTCACTAGCATTTGTTATTCCCTGTCTTTTGGATAAAAGCAATTTTAACTTGGGGTGAGATGATATCTCATTGTAGTTTTAATTTGCATTTCTTTGATGACCAATGATGTTGAGCCCCTTTTCATATACTTGTTTGCCATTTGTATGTCTTCTATTGAGAAATGTCTATTCAGAACTTTTGCCCATTCTTTAATCAGATTATTAGATTTTTTTCCTATAGATTTGTTTGAGCTCCTTATATATTCTGGTTACTAATCCCTTGTCAGATGGATAGATTGCAGATATTTTCTCCCATTTTGTGGGTTGTCTCTTCACTTTGTTGATTCTTTTCTTTGCTATGCAGAAGCTTTTTAACTTGATGTGATCCCATTGGTCGATTTTTGCTCTGTTTTCCTGTGTTTTTGGGGTACCGCTCAAGAAATCTTTGCCCAGACCAATGTCCTGGAGAGCTTCCTTAATGTTTTCTTACAGTGGTTTCATGGTTTGAGATCTTAGATTTAAGTTTTTAATCCATTTTGATTTGTTTTTTGCACATGGCAAGAGATAGGGTCTGGTTTCATTCTTCAGCATATAGATGTTTAGTTTCCCCAGCACCATTTATTGAAAGGACTATCTTTTTCCCCAATGTATGTTCTTGCTACCTTTGTTGAAAATGAGTTTAATGTAGATGTGTAGACTTGTTTCTGGGTTCTCTATTTTGTTTCTTTGGTCTATTTGTCTCTTTTTCTTCCAGTGCCATGCTGTTTTGGTTACTATAGCTGTATAGCATAATTTGATGTCAGATAATATGATTCCTCCAGTTGTGCTCTTTTTGCTTAGTATGGCTTTGGCTACTCTAGGTCTTTTGTGGTTCCATATAAATTGTGGGATCATTTTTCTATTTCTGTGAAGAATGTCATTGGTATTTTGATAGGGATTGCATTGAATCTGTAGATTGCTTTGGGTAGTATGGACATTTTAACAATATTGATTCTCCCAATCCATGACTATGGAATATCTTTTCATTTTTTGTGAACTCTTCAATTTTTTGCATCATTGTTTTATAGTTTTCACTGTAGAGTTCTTTCGCCTCTTTGGTTAAGTTTATTCCCAGATTTTTTTTTATTTGTAGTTATTGTAAGTGGAATTACTTTCTTAATTTCTTTTTTAGATTGTTTGCTGTTGGCATATAGAAATGCTACTATTTTTGTGTGTTGGTTTTTGGATCCTGCAACTTTACTGAATTTGTTTATCAGTTCTAATAGGTTTTTGGAGAAGTCTTTAGGTTTTTCCAAGTATAAGATTATATAGTCTTCAAACGAGGATAATTTGACTTCTTCGTTTCCAATTTGGATGTCTTTTATTTCTCTCCCTTGTCTGATTGCTCTAGCTAGAGCTTCCAGTACTATGTTGAATAACAGTGGTGAAAGTAGGCATCCTTGGTGTGTTCCAGATCTTAGAGAAAAGGCTTTCATTTTTTCCCCATTCAGTATGATATCAGCTATGGGTATGTCATATATGGCCTTTCTTATGTTGAGATATGTTCCTTCTATGCCTAGTTTGTTTAGAGTTTTTTTTTTTTATCATCAAGGGATATTGTATTTTATTAAGTGCTTTATTTTTGAGTCAGTGACCAACATCACATTGTTTATTTATTTTTATTTATTTTTCTTAATTTTAATTTTTAAGTTCTGGGGTACATGTGCAGGATGTGCAGGTTTGTTACATAACTAAACATGTGCCATGGTGGTTTGCTGCACCTATCAACCCACCACCTAGTAATTAAGCCCAGCATGCATTATCTATTTTTCATAATGCTCTCCCTCCCCCACCTCACTCCCTGACAGGCCCTGGTGTATGTAGTTCCCCTCCCTGTGTCTATGTGTTCCCATTGTTCAGCTCTCACTTATAAGTGAGAACACGCAGTGTTTGGTTTTCTGTTCCTGCATTAGTTTGCTCAGGATAATGGCATCCAGCTCCATCTGTGTCCCTGCAAGGAACATGATCTTGTTACTTTTTATGGCTGCATAGTATTCCATGGTGTATATGTACCACATTTTCTTTATCCAGTCTATCATTGATGGGCATTTGGGCTGATTCCATGTCTTTGCTATTGTGAATAGTGCTGCAATGAGCCTACCAACCAAAAAACAAACAAACAAACAGACAAACAAACACAAAAACAAACCAAGGACCAGATGGATTTACAGCTGCATTCTCTTAATAACTCTTATTAACTCTTAAGAAACTAGGTATTGAAGGAAAATACCTCAAAATAATAAAAGCCATTTATGACAAACCCACAGCCAACATCATACTAAATGGGCAAAAGCTGGAAGCATTCCCCTTGAAAACCAGCACAACACAAGGATGCCCTCTCTCACCACTCCTATTCAACATAGTATGGAAGTTCTGGCTGGGGCAGTCAGGCAAGAGAAAGAAATAAACCGCATTCAGATAGAAAGAGAGGAAGTCAAATTGTCTTTGTTTGCACATGACATGATCCTATATCTAGAAAACCCCATCTTCTCAGCCCAAAAAGCTTCTTAAGCTGATAAGCAACTTCAGCAATATCTCAAATTACAAAATCAATGTGCAAAAGTCACAAGCATTCCTGTACATCAACAACAGGCAAGCAGAGAGCCAAATCATAAATGAACTCCCATTCACACTTGCTACAAAGCGAATAAAATACCTAGGAATACAGCTAAGAATGGAAGTGAAGGACCTCTTCGAGGAGAACTACAAACCACTGCCCAAGGAAATCACAGAGGACACAAACAAATGGAAAAATATTCCATGCTCATGGATAGGAAGAATCAATATCGTGAAAATGGCCATAGTGCCCAAAGTAATTTATAGATTCAATGCTATTCTCATTAAACTACCATTGACATTCTTCACAGAATTAAATGCTTTTTCAACATCAATTGAAATGATCATATGGTTTTTGTCATTCATTCTGTTTATATGATGTATCACATTGATTGATTTGCATATGTTCAACCATCCATGCATCTCTGGGATAAATCTCACTTGGTCATGATGAATTATCTTTTTAATGTGTTGTTGAGTTTGATTTGCTATTTTGTTGAGGATTTTTGCATCAATATTCATCAGGGATATTGGCCTGTAGTTTTCTTTTTTGATGTCTTTGGTTTTTGTATCTGGGTAATAATGGTCTCATAGAATGAGTTTGGAAGTGTTCCCTACTGCTCTATTTTTTTGAATAGTTTGAGTAGGATTGGTATTAGTTGTTCTTTAAATGTTTGGTAGAATTCAGCAGTGAAGCCATTAGGTCCTGGGCTTTTCTTTGCAGGAAACTTTTTATTATGGCTTTGATCTCATTAGTTATTATTGGTCTATTCAGGTTTTGAGTTCCTTCCTGGTTCAATTTTAGTGGATTGTTTGCGTCTAGGAATTTATCTATTTCTTGTAAGTTTTCCAATTTATTGCCATATAGTTGCTCTTAGTAGTCCCTAATGATCCTTTGAATTTCTGCAGTATCAGGTGTAATGCCTCCTTTTTCTTCTCTGATTTTATTTATTTGAGTCTTCTCTTGTTTTCTTAGTCTGACTAATGGTTTTTCAACTTTATCTTTTCAAAAAACCAACTTTTTGTTTCATTGATCTTTTGTGTTGTTTTCCATCATTTCAATGTCTTTATTTCTGCTGTAATCTTTGTTATGCCTTTTCTTTTATTAAGAATGGGTTTGGTTTGCTTCTGCTTTTTTAGTTCTTTGAGATGCATCATTAGGTTGTTTGTTTGAAGTTTTTATACTTTTTTGATGTAGGTGTTTACTGCTAGAAACTTTCCTCTTACTACTGCTTTCACTGTATCCCATAGGTTTTGGTGTGTTGTATTTCCATTTTTATTTCAATAAAATTTTTAATTTTCTTCTTAATTTATTCATTGACCCACTGGTCATTCAGGAGCATGTTTAATTTCCATACATTTGTGTAGTTTCCGAAATTCCTCTTGTTATTGATTTCTAGTTTTATTCCATTGTGGTCAGAAAACATATTTGATATTATTTCAATTTTTTTGAATATTTAAAGACTTATTTGTGGCATAACATATGGTTTATCCTTGAGAATGATCCATGTACCAAGGAGAAGAATGTGTATTCTGCTGCCATTGGATGAAATGTTCTGTAAATACCTTTTAGGTCAATTTATGTGATAGTGCAGATTAAATCCAATGTTTCTTTGCTGATTTCTGTCTGGATGATCTGTTCAATACTGAAAGTGGGGTGTTGAAGCTATTATTGTCTTAGGATTTATCTCTTGCTTTAGCTCTAATATTGCTTTTTATATCTAGGGGCTCCAGTATTGGGTGCACATATTTATAATTATTCTATCCTCTTGATGAATTAACCCCTTTATCATTACATAATGACCTTCTTTGTCTCTTTTTATACATTTTCTTCTTTTTCCAAGTTTCTGCAAACTGGTTTATTTTTCATTTTCATTTACATTATAATATAAGATAGCATCTTCCTTGCTTTACTTCACAAGCATAAAGGTGGTAATATTGGTGGCAGGAACACCCATGGTGACATTTCCAGAGCTCTGTCCAGCTGTTTATCATCAGCAAAGTGTGTTTCATACACCCAGGACAGTGATACACACAACTCAAGTACAGATATTAAATTTAATCTCAACTTTATTTCAGTCTGAGATTAGTGCATTAAAAGAATCTGTAATAAAGTTTAATATACAGTCTTGTCACACACATAATCTATTTTTATTTAGTATATTATATTTTATATTGTTTAATCCACACAGAGTTTTTATGTGTATGAGTTTTCTATTGCAACTTACAACAAATCACTGCAATCTTAGGCTACAATTCTGGAAGTCAGAGGTCCAAAATCTGCCTCCCTAACTGGGCTAATGTCAAGGTGCTGGCAGGAGCGGGACTGAGGTTCCTGTTCCCAGCTCCTAGAGGCCACCACATTCCTTGGCCCCCTACTCCAAGGCCAGCAAGGCCAGATACCAGAAGAAGCCTGAGGAGGGCCCTCAGGCTCTAATGTCTTCTGCTTCTTTTGGTATCTCTGTGGCTCAGCCAGGAAAAGCTCTTAAACTGCAAAGACCCATGTGGTTACCCTGGGCCAGCCCAGATAATCCTGGATAATCTCCCATGTGACATCATATACCCATAGCTTCTGGGGTTGTGATGTAAGCACTTGGGGACCATTTTCTTGCTTACCTCACCATGTTTCCAGGGTCTTTGACATTCTCAATAATAAAAAGTTTAAAAGTGATAATTGCAAAAATATGAAAACTCAAAGGATGCCCCCTGCCCCAGCTGCATCACCTGTCAGCCCACAGCCAGTGCCATTCCACTCATACCTGTCTACTTTCCAGGTATTGTTTAGTAAATCCCAGACATTGCGTAGACTTTTTCAGTACATTTCTTTGGAAGGGCCCTTAAAAAAAAAAAAACAAACGAAACAAACCATAATGCCATTATCTTACCTAAACATTTAATGGGATTTTTTTTAACATCAAATATGTAATCAGTTCAGGTTTCCCTGATTGTCACAGAAATCTTTAATTGAGAGTCCCCTCCATCCCCCACAGTGACTTGTCATTTCGCAACTGTTTTTTATACCCTAGGCACTGTGGATTCCAGCATCTCCCACAATGGCCAGGCATGACTTGCCATAAAGGAGTATGATGGATGCAAGCAGATGTGGCCTCATTTGTCCCCTTGGCCTTGTCCTTACCACACTCCAACTATACTGCCTATGGCCAAGGGGCTCTTCACAGAGCTGTGGTGATTACTTAAGACCCTCCCCACCTGTGAGTTCCAGCCCTCCTTTCCAGCAGGACAGAGGGTTTGGGGTACATCATGTTATTCCTTGCTTCAGACCTGGAAACAGCCACTTCTCCATGAAGGCTGAGTCATCTTAGTGCTCACTGCTTCTGGGCTGGTTATAATGGTCATTTTTTGAATCTTGATTCTATCATCCTATGCACTGGCTATACCTGTGGAATGGTATTACCTCGTTCCAGACTTGGATGGATCTGCCTTGCAGGTCTAACAGTCCCACAGTGACAACGACAGGGACCAGCAGCAACTCCTGCAGGCCTCCTTCCACTTGTAATCCTTCAGTTGATAAAACACAACCAGACCTACATGTCTCATGGATACAAGCCTTTTTTTTAGATGGTGGTTGTTGTGAATACTGTGAGAGGCTGTTCAGGTACTGATCCAAGGTGAGAAAGCTGGGGGAAGATAGAGGGGACAGCTGGTCTTTGAGGTTAGGGACGCAAAAACTTACTTCCTCATGCCCAGCACCATGAGACTAGCTAGGATAGGGGAACATGAAGCCACAGAATGACTCAGACATCAGGACAGAGCAGACATGTGAAGGGCCAAGGGAAGATGCCAATCTTGTCATGCCTGTTGTTGGTGGTGTTCTGCAAAGGCGTATTATCGTCCAGGCCCTTAGTGTTCATCTCTGTACCTGGGGCCAGTGGCTGCTTTGCAACCTTGTAATGTCCCTGGTTACATGTTACATGCGGCACTGTCCAGCCTGTGAAGACCTTGGTGTTGATGTCCATCCACTCACTAATGAGCCCTTTGAAGTCCTGGATATCCCTTCAGACGGCAGCTCCGTGCAGAAAGGTCTCTCCTTGTTTCTCTTGTTCCCTTTATCTTTGGTTTTTGAGGCAGAGTTAGCTATTCCCTTCCGACACAATGTAGACTGGGAGGGGTGATTAGGTGTTTTGTCCTCTGGGCTGTTTTCAGACTCCTTGGCTGTCATCTGCATGGGAAGAGTCACCTGCTGGTGTTCAGAGATGAGGTAGTTGGCTTGGATCCCTGATAGCTCCATGCCAAATAGCAGGCTGGACTTCTGGATGACAAGCTCCTTATTAATCCTCTTCTGCTCAGAACCTGCTTCTCTTTCTTCTTGGCTGTAGAAACCTCCATCTCATGCCATGGTGCTTCAGGGAGTGTATCAACCTTGCAGTACCACAACAGAGACTGGGCTGGAAGCATCTGTGTCTGAGTCTTTCTGCTTTCCATTGCCCCCCAGGGTGAAGAGCAGCTTCCGCTTGGTGGCTTGCTCTCTCACTTCCTTCCCTCCATTGCTGTAGTCCAGCTTTGAGGTCTTGGTTGGAGAAACTTTATCTTATCATTTTTTTCCTAGCTTATTTCTCTGCCATGTCATCACTGAGAGAAAATTCTTGTCATGTTTTAGAACATCCACCCTTGGGCATCATTCTGCTTCCCTGACTTGATATTCATTTATGATGTCATTGCTTCATCATCAACTGTCTCCAATTCTATAGCTGAAAGTGTTAATGAGGAATGTCTATTAAATCCGGTGGAGGTGTGTCCCAGAGTAGGGCCATATATATTTGATTCCATAGTGGAAAATTAGTATTGATGAAGGCTGACTATTAAATCTAATGGGGGTATATCTGAGATCAGGGCTGTGTACATTTAGGCTCCAAGGATTGAGTGACTCCATGGTGGCTCAGCAGCAGAATATGGGCACTGTCGATATAGCTTGTGGCTGTGTTTACTGGGCTGTGTGGCCTGAGAGAAAGGGCAGCAGTGGCAGTGCAGGCTCCAAGCAGAAGCCAAAATGGGAGGGCTAGGTGGGAGCTGAGTCTGCCCTTGGGTGTGCCCAGTGCTCAGACAGGTGCTGTGGCACCCAATGTAGGCACTATTGGGAGGGTGTGAGGCTGCAGGCTTGGCAGTGGCGCTTCCCCAGCTGGAGCTCTTAGTCCATCACTAGTTTTTGTCTTGAAATCTCTTTCATACAATGTAAGAATAGCTACTCCTGCTCTTTTTTGGTTTTCATTTGCAAGGAATATCTTTTCCACTCCTTTATTTTTAGCCTATGTGTATATATAGGTGAAGTGTGTTCCTTGCAGGCAACAGACCATTTGGTCTTTTTTTTTAATCCATTCAGCCGCTCTGTGTCTTTCGATTGAAGATGTTCATTTATTTCCATCCAATGTTATTATTGATATGTAAAGATGTACTCCTGCGATTTTATTGCTTGCTTTCTGGTTGTTTTGCAGTCTTCTCTTTCTTCCTTCTTTTCTTCCCATGTTCCTTTTTGTGAAGGTAATTTTTTTTCTAGTGGTATGTTTTAATTTCTCACTTTTGTTTGTGTATCTGCAGTAGGTTTTTTGATTTGAGGTTACCATGAGGCTTGCAAATAACATCTTATAACCCATTATTTTAAGCTGACGACAACTTAACACTGATTTCAAAAACAAGCAAAAACGACAAGCAGACAAATAAGCAAAGAGGAAAACTAATACAAATTTGACATTTTAACTCAATTCATCCCACTTTTAAACTTTTAGTCATTTCTATTTATTCCTTATTATAGTATGTCTTGAAAAGATGTTGTAATTATTATTTTTGATAGGTTTATCTTTTAGTCTTTCTACTCAAGATATGAGTACTTTATATACCACAATTACAATGTTCTAATATTCTGAGTTTGTCTGTGTACTTGGTGTTTTCAGTGGATTTTGTACCTTCAGATCATTTTTTATTGCTTAACATCCTTTTCTTTCAGACTGAAGAATGCCTTTAGCATTTCTTGTAGGACAGGTCTCGTATTGATGAAATCCCTCAGCTTTTCTTTGTCTGGGAAAATATTTTCTCCTTCATGTTTGAAAGATATTTTTGCCGGGTATACTATTTTATGAGGAAAGTGTTTTTTTTTTCTTTCAGCACTTTAAATATGTCATGCCACCCTCTCCTGGCCTGAAAGGTTTCCACTGAGATGTCTGCTGCCAGACATACTGGAACTTCTTTGTATGTTATTTACTTTTTTTCTCTTGCTGCTTTTAATATCCTTTCTTTATTCCTGACCTTTGGGAGTTTGATTGTTTAAATGCTTTGAGGTAATCTTCTTTGAGTTAAATCTGTTTGGTGTTTTATAACCTTCCTGTACTTGGATATTGATATCTTTCTCTAGGTTTGGGATTTTCTCTGTTATTATCCCTTTGAATACGCTTTCTACTCTATCTGTTTTTCTGCCTCCTCCTTAAGGCCAATAACTCTTAGATTTGCCCTTTTGGGGCTATTTTACAGATCCTGTCGGTGTGCTTCATTGTTTTTTATTCTTTTTTCTTTTGTTTCCTCTGACTGTGTTTTCAAATAGGCTGTTTTCAAGCTCACTATTTATTCTGCTTCATTAGTTCAGCTGTTGGAAGACTGATACATTCTTCAGTATGTCAGTTAAATTTTTCAACTCCAGAATTTTTGCTTAATTTTTAAAAACTATTTCAATCTGTTTGTTAAATTTAACTTGTAGGATTTTGAATTCCTTCTCTGTGTTGTCTTGAATTCCATTGAGCTTCCTTAAAACAGCTATGCTGAATTTTCGGTCTGAAAGGTCACATATGTCTGTTATTCCGGGATTGGCCACTTGTGCCTTATTTAGTTCATTTGGTGAGGTCATGTTTTCCTGGATGGTATCGGTGCTTGTGGATGTTCAGCAATGTCTGGACATTGAAGAGTTAGGTATTTATTATAGTCTATGCAGTCTGGGGTAGTTTGTATCTGTCCTTCTTAGGAAGGCTTTCCAGGTATTCAAGAGGAATGAAGTGTTGTGATCTAAATCTTTGGTCACTGCAGCTGTATCTGCATTATGGGGTACCTCAAGCCCAGTAACACTGTGGCTCTTGCAGACTTGTAGAGATACTGCCTTGATTGTCTTGGTAAGATGCAGTAGAATTCCCTGGATTACCAGGCAGAGACTCTTCTCCTCTTCCTTAACTTTTCCCTGAACAAATGAATTGTCTCTCTTTGTGCCGAGTTGCCTGGAGCTGTTAGAGGGGTGACACAAGCACCTCTGTGGCCACCACCACTGGGACTGCACTGGACTGGATCCAAAGCCATCACAGCACTATTTCTTACCCAAGGTGCACAGTGACCACTGCCTGGCTACTGCTGATATTCACTCAAGGACAAAAGTCCCTTCAGGCAGCGGGTAGTGAACCCAGCTAGGCATGAGTCTCTCTTTTCACGGCAGTGATCACCCCTCCAGCCCAGGGTGAGTCCAGAAATGTCATTCAGGAACCAAGATCTGGAATTGGGGATCCCAAAGGCCTGCTTGGTGCCCTACCCTACTGTGGCCAAGTTGGTACCCAAGCTGCAAGACAAAGTGCCCTTTAGTCTTCCCTCTCCTTTCCTCAACAGAAGAAGTCTCTCTCTATGGACACCACAGCAGGGAATTTGCTGGGTCACACTTAAAGCCAGCATGGCCCTGGGTCTCACTTAAGCCCCGTGATAAGTACTGCCTGGCAACCAGTGATGTTTATTCAAGGCCCAAGGACTCTTTAGTCAGCAGGTGATAAATCCTACCTGGACTAGGTTCTTCCCTTCAAGGCAGTAGGTTCCCTTCTGGCCCACAGTGTATCTAGAAATGTCATCCATAAGCAAGGGCCTGGAATAGAGTCCTTAGGACTCTGCCTGGTGCCATATTCCACTGTGGTTGAGCTGGTATCCAAGTTCCAAGACAAAGTTCTCTTTACTTTCCCCTTGCCTCTCCTCAAGGAGAGGAAAGGAGTCTCTCCTGGAGCTGCAAGCTGCACTGCCTGGGTTTGGGGGAGGGGTGATACAAGTACTCCCTTAGTTGCCCCGGATGGTGTCTCACTGGGTTGTGTGCCCACCAAGTCCACTGGCTATGAGCCCAGCACAGCATCAGGACTTGACCAGGAATTGCAGTCCTTGTGGCCTAGGCTGCCTTTCAAGTTTATTTAGGACCTCAGAGGACTTTTTCCCACAGTGATGGGGCTAGCTGGAACTCAGGTTCTGACCACTGAGAAGGGTGATTCTTCTCTGGCTAGGGCTTGTCTAAATATTCTGTCTGATGGTGCCAGCTGAGTTCTGCCCCCAGGTTGTTTTGCACTGTGACAGGGCAGCTGTGAATTTCAGTGCAAAGTCCCACAATCACTGTGCTCTCCTCCAAGCACACAGATTCTTTCTGTGCCATGCAGCTTCTGCTGGGGGATGGAGGTGGCAGTGTGGGCAATTCAAGACTGTTTTTCCTACCTTTTCAATGCGTCTTTCCTTGTTATGATTTTAAAACTGGGTACTGTGGCTGCTCACCTGATTTTTGCTTCTTATGAAGGTGTTTTCTTGTGTGGATAGTCTTTCAATGTGGTGTTCCTATGGCTTGGAAGTGGTGGTGATCACTGGAGGGTTCTATTAGGTTGTCTTACAGCCTGCTTTTCAGTTGCTGGGGCAACCATGTATGGACTCCTCTGACTGGCAATGGTGTGGTGGTCACTTGTGACCTCTGTCGTGTGTTACGTAAAACAACTGTTGCTCATGTAATCATGACACATTGACATCTGTTTCAGGAGGACAGCAGCTCAGGTTAAATAATGTACCTGTTCTTTAGCCTGCTGTTGACCTGGTTCATTAAATTCAGCAATGGGCTTTTATTCAGAGTTTTGGGTTTCTAATCTTCACTCTGTCACCGAGTAATGGTAAACTGCAGACAAAACACTCCCTATTCCCCCAGTTTCACCATCTGTGAAAATATGACTGTGGAGCTAATCTGTATTGTTTTAATCAATTCAGCATTCACTTCTTTATCCAACAAATACTAAACTTTTAGCTAGGTGGCAGGCACCGAGTTGGGTGTTGGGAACATATTGATAAACATATCAGACAATCCCTTTACTCTTACAGAACTTTGGTCTAGAGGAATAGACAAGCAGGTCAGGCAAGTGTGGATGGGTGTCTTTAACATAAGATTGTTATGCATATTCATAAATAATAAAATAAGTTTTGCGTTGCATCACTTCTATGGTCATCACAGCTGTCAGAAATGACCATCTCAGGTTTAGTTGAAAGAACTTTTAAATTAGATTCAGGTTGCAATCCCAGCTCCATTATTTAGTAATTATATGACACAAATACATTGTTAAATTCCCTGAGTTTCATTTTCCTCATCAAGAAAATTAGAGTAATAGCAGATATCGTACGGGATTTCCATGTGACAATTATTTGAAATAATATATATGGTATTCCGTAGGTACTCAGTAAATGTTAGTTTCTTCCATTTGGGGGAAATAGCAGATTTTTTTTTTTCAAAATTTGGCCATACTGATACATAAAGCCCTTCTGTTTGATTTTTTTCCCAAAGAACCCCAAAAGCCCTCTGAAGAAATGGAAAACATATTTTTACACGGTCTTAATTAGTTCACTATTTGATAATTTACCTTTAATGAGCTGTATAAGTGAATAATCACAACTGATGTTCAGTTTGATTCCTTCCATGCTGCACATTTAAAACCAGCTTAATTGTTAAACATTCACTCTGTTGGGCATCACACACAGCTGGTGTGAGGAAACCTGCTCATAACTCACGTGTTTCTCCTAGATCTGTATAAATGACAGATTTATATTGAAACCACCCTTTCCTTCATGGTGAATGTGGTTTAACTCTTGCTTCTATCTCAATTGAGAATCAAGGGATTTAAACTATAATAAGAGCTCTTTATGGAGAAGACCTTGAGATGACAACAATAGACGTGAAGATGTGAGATACTTCTCTAGACTTATGTACATAATGCATTTGTATGCGTCTGACAGTAACCTTTATGAGAACTCTTTACCCAAAGAGGAAACTGATATTCAGAAAACTAAGTAATTCTCTCAGGTCACATAACTGTTCATTGGTGAAGATAAAATTTCAATCCAAGCCTGTCCAATTTCAAAACCAATGTTCTCTCATTGGTTTTGAATTTTTTCAAAATTTAATTTTTTTTCGGAATTTAATTTTTGCTAGGCAAATTAAGTACCAAAACCCCATCAAAGAAATAATGGTTGTTAAGTGATGGCAGCATTCAGCTTATTTCTTCCATTAATTCTTCATGACACAAAATTTAGAGAGAGAGGGAAAATGAGGGATGATGGAAGAGTTGAGAAAAGGACAAGAGAGTAAAATATAATGGTAAGAATATGAACAGATGGACCCAAACCTAGGCTTTGCTCCTTATTATCTGAGTGGCCTTGGGCAATTTCTAATGCTTTTTTACATTTGTCTTTTCTTCTGTAAAATTAGCATGATAATAACAGTATATACCTCATAAATTTCTTGTGAAGATTGAGTTAACTTATGTGATATACTTTGTGGTGTTACAATGCAATAATTTTATACCATATATGTGCATATGTAACAGTACATACTATATGTAACGTGAATATATGTGAGTTAATACATATATGTGTTAATAACTGAATATATATATGATATATATGTGAGTTAATGTGGGAAAAATGTCTGCAACATGGGAAGCATTAAGTATATGCTATTACCACTTAAAAATGAGTTACATATATATTAGATTTGAAAAATAAAATTGGTGTAAAGGTTCACACAGTTAAATGTATTCAGTGGACATTCATAGATGTGATCTTTAATTTTTTTATGGAGAAAGGCATGAAGAAAAGAGTGAGCCATGGAAAAAGTACTAGCTCTGCTATTAACTCATCTGTAACTGGGGTCCTTTTGCCTCTTGGTCCCCTATTCCTTATGTGTAACATGTGGGATTGAAAAAGATGAGTCTAAGGTTCCTTTCACCTAAAAAGTTTTCTTATGTTCTACTTTGGAAAGTTGAAATCAAGGTCTGTTCCTGCAATTTATTTGACTTATAATCTATCTTTGGTTAAATGTAATTTATATTTTACATTTTGTTTATTTCTTAAATGAATATTTGGTAATGCTTATGGCAAATCTAGTAAAGTTGAGGGTGGGGAGATTAAGCATCAAATGGGAAGGCGAAATGAAAGCCCTCCCTGATCCTTGTTAATGATTTCTATAGGCTGCATTTCTATAGAGTTGGGCATCTTGGGCACAAAACTTCTTATGGTGTTAGGATCCAACCACGTTTTTGTACCTTATTTCTTCCTCACCCTGTTCCATTTCCCCATGGAGCCCCATCTCTAATACAATGGATAAACTACTACTCCATCCCAAAGGGGAGCTAATGATTAATTGTGGAAATTGTAAGCGTTATGGCAAATTGGTAAGGGAGGTATTTTGTAGCCAAGAAAATATGGTTCACTGGACCTATTCTATCCAACTGTGGTGGTTATTGGGTGAACTATAATTAAATTTGTCCACTTCCTCTCTGAACTCATAGTATGTGTAAAATTCTATTCCTGAAGGAAACCAGCATACTGAACTCAGTGTTCTCAGCCTGAAACTGAGTCATTCAGCCCTTTCTTTTTGCCAATAGGACAAAGTTTCCTTTGATTTATTCATGTCTTTTATTGCTTAGTGCAACTGTGGTAAGAAACTCTGGAGATAGAGACGACTGAGTTTGAATTCCATTTCTGTTCTTTTGCTATCAGTATTACACTGGGTGCAAGCTAATTAACTTTTCTGAGTCTTAATACTCTTGTCTCTAAAATGAGACTGTTAATGCAACCTTTCAAATTTCTTGTGAAGACTAATTAAAATAATAGGCCTGACATTATTAGTAGCTATTTATTTACACAGAGATGTTTATTTATATGTATACAAATGAATATGCTTTTTTATATATCCTAATATACCTAACATGCCAATGTTTTAATTTTATATGGGTATATACTTTAAAAGAGAAAATTCTATAAAACTTAGTGTGCAGTTGAATAAATTTTTACAAACTGAACACACATGTAAAACCAGCATCCAAGTCAAGAAACAAAACTGTAGCAGAATCACGGAACCCCTTTTTATTCACCTTCCATTCTCTACTTACTTTCCAGGGATAACCACTATTCTGCTTTTTTAATATTATAGATTCATTTAATAGGTTTTTAAATTTTGCAAAATTTGAATCCGTCAATATGTAATTTTTGTATCTTATAATATTATTTGTAATGTTATATTTGAAATATTATGTTTGTAGTATTGTATTTTTAATATTCCTCAATGTCATTCTGTATGGCAATTATCAATTATTATTACTGTATAATATTTCATCATGTAAATTCATAGGATATAGAATATGTGTATTTTAAATTGTATTATTAGAAACTGCCAAAAAGTTCTCCTATGCAGTTGTCAAATTTATATTATAGCTTATTGAGCACAATAGTTAACAGTTACTCTAAATCTTTCGAAAACTTAGCATTGCCTAAATTTTCATTCTAGTTATTTTAGTGAGTGTGTGATGGTATCTTATTGAACATTTTCATTTCTTTGATTAATAATGATGTTTATTATCTCTTTAGATGTTCATTAGATTTTTAAAAATATTTTTCATCTTTAATTCTTTTTCATTTAAGGCTTTTGGCCATATTTCTGCCTGATTCCTAACATGTTAAATTAAGATCATTAGCCTGACTGAAGGGATTTGAGACATAATTCAGAGAAATCATTGAATATTAGCATTTGTCAGAGATATTCTGGGCCAGATGCCAAAACGAAGAGTGGATACTTTTTGGTTTTCTTGGATAGTTTTTTATTTTTTAAGGCTTCAGGTAAAAGGCCACTTAGAAGCAAATGGATCCAACAGTAAAAGAAGACTTTTACAATGCAAAAGACACTAAGCAGATAAAGGAAAATGTATTTGAAATTCTAAATCCTACTCTGACTCATTGAAGGATTATACTTAAAGATATATTTTAAAAAATCAGTTAACAGGAATAATGATTTTCTTTGGATGGCTACAGGTCAAAGAAAAACCAGGTCAGGTCAAATTGCTTGGATTCTACGGTGAAAGACTCTTGAGAAATATTAAATTAGATACTCCTTTAAAAAAATCTATGCTTTCAGAATTGCCTGGAAAATGTTTGATAGGATGACTCAGGTGCCAAGGAAGCCCTATAAATAACATAAATAACTTAGAATAGTTTAAGAGCTTGCATCTCCTACATTTTGTAGCATATAGATTCTTGAGTTCTAAATTAGGGACTTAGAACCCAAGGGATTAGGAGAAATCACTTTAGATGAGTGACTAACAGAATTTGGGATCTTGAATTCTTCAATCCACACATATACTCTAAAAGACAACCCAGTTTACAAAGAGGAAGCATGGATCAAGAAGACAGATGGACTTGCTTTTACCTCTCACTTCTGATCCTTCTTTGCTATATGACACGGGGTAAGCTAGTTAACCTCTGAATCTCAATGTCCTTACCTGTAAAAATGAAGGTTGTAATAGCTACCTCCAACAATTGTTTTGCTATGATGCAAGAAGACATATTAAATGTCTGGAACATGATAGGTACTAATAAATGTAAATTATTTCTCCCAAAATAACAGATTTGGTTATTTTGTCCAACATCTGCTATCAAGACCCAGAAGAACTGCCTCTTTGCCCATAGGGGATAGCAGCCAATACAGATAGTTGTTTTCTTGGGAAAATAGACATCAATCTGTTAAGAAGCATTCATTAAAAGTGGTTTCATGTTAGAAAGTGTCAGGTGCGTAGGCTCCATGAAAGAAATGATTTAGGCCAGAAAACTAGAGGTGGTCCATCACTCCCATCACTCCTCCCTGTTCCTCACCCCTCATCCCAGATCCCAGCAGTCACCAAACCTTTGCTTACTATATATATATATATATATATACACACTATATATAGTACACTATATACTATATATACTATATATAGTACACTATATATAGTATATATATACTAGTATATATATATACTATATATAGTATATATACTGTATATATGTTTATATATTTATATATATTTTTATATATGTTTATATATATTTATATATATTTTTATATATGTTTATATATGTATACATATATATTTATATATGTATACATATATATTTATATGTATACATATATATTTATATATGTACACATATATATTTGTATATATTTATATATTTATACCTATATATTTATATATTTATACATATATATTTATATATTTATATATATTTTTATATTTATATATATTTTTATATATATATTTATATATATTTATATATATGTATATATATTTATATATTTATATATATGTATATATATTTATATATATTTATATATTTATATATATTTATATATATTTATATATATTTATATATTTATATATATTTATATATATTTATATATTTATATATATTTATATATATTTATATATTTATATATATTTATATATTTATATATATTTATATATATTTATATATTTATATATATTTATATATATTTATATATATTTATATACATATATATTTATATATATATTTATATACATTTATATATATTTATATACATTTATGTATTTATATACATTTATGTATTTATGTACATTTATATATATTTATATATATTTAAATATTTATATATATTCATATTTATATATATATTTATATATATATATTTTGTTGTTGTTTGTTTGTTTGTTTTTAGAGAGAGTCTTGCTCCAAGGCTGGAGTGCAGTGGCACAATCTTGGCTTACTGCAACCTCCGTCTCCTGGGCTCAAGCAATTCTCCTGCCGCAGCCTCCTGAGTAGCTGGGATTATTGGCATGTGCCATCACGCTCGGCTGATTTTTGTATTTTTAGTAGAGATGGGGTTTCACCATGTTGGCCAGGCTGGTCTCAAACCCCTGACCTCAGGTAATCTGCCCACCTCAGCCTCCCAAAGTGCTGGGATTACAGGCGTGAGCCACCGTGCCCATTATATATTCTTAATTCATTTGGTCCTCTTTGCTGTAAATAAAACAAAAGTATCTTCTTAATATCTCTAGAGAAGCACTGTCCAGTAGAAGTAGAATGTGTGTCACATATATAATTTTAAATTTTGTAGTATTACATTAAAATAATAAAAGAAATAGGAAAAAATAATTCTAATAATATATTTTATTTAACCTAATATGCCCAAAATATTACAATTTCATCATGTAATAAAAATAAAAAGAATTAATGGTATAATTTACATTACTTTCACCAAGGCTTTGAAATTCAGTGCATATTTTATACTTATAGCACTTTGCAATGCAGACCAACCACATTTGGAGTGCTCAGTAGTCACCTGTGGCTATGGGCTACTGTTTTGCACTGTTTTAGAATCTGCTCTCTGTCAGTATATAAATTTTAGCAATAATAAAATGTCAAAAATAATCACTATTTTTATTTATTGAGCATTTGGTATGTAATAGGTCTTATGTTTTACATGTATTACATTGATAATCCTATCAGATATGTGTTATTACTATCCCATTTTATGAATGAGGATGCTGAGGCTTAGGGAGGTTAAGTAATTTGCCCAAGGTCATGCAAATTTTCAAGTAGTAGGTACGGTATTCAAACCCAAGTTAGTTTGACTCCAGTACCTATCATGCTGCTTTTCCTGAAATAATCAAATTGCCTCCTAACTGGTTGGCATGCCTTACAGCAGGACATTTTGATATGGCTGTGTCCTAGTAGCCACTTGAAATTGTAATACCATTATTTTATTATTTCTACCGAGTCATTTATGTCATGGACATCCCTGGGCTTCCATCTTAGCCTGTTTCTTTATTTTTAAAATAGAATTATTATTGGTACATAGTAGGAATTCAACTAAGTAGCTCTTTTTAATGGATTTATCTTAAAGCTTCAGTCGTATCAAGGTCAAAAGTTGACCCAATTTCTTTGTTTCTGAACTTTTTCATCTTCTGACTGATACATAGGGTCAAAATAAAACTCCTCTCAAATTCCCTTTGGCATATTGCTTTCAAAACATGTTAAATGAATGAAAAGAAACACTGCAAGCAAATTGTAGAGGTAAAAATTAGTCATTGTGTTTTTCAGGAAAATTCCATGAGAACAAAAGGAAATGCAGCTGCAGTAGCCAGGGACAGCTACCACTTGAGAGCATTTGTCTAGAGCTGTCCATGATGAATCATGGAGCTGGGGAAATAATTTCAGATGATGTGATACATCCCTAGATCTGTATTTTACTCATCACTGGGTAAACAGGATTATTAAGGGAAACTAGATGACAAATCAACCTAAGCTCATGCCATGACTATTTATACTTTATGGAATTTACTAAAAATAGTTACTATAAACACCTATTTACTGTTAGGTGACATATTAAGCCCTTTGTCATCTGAGACTCCTAAGTCCCTTAGAAGTCATTTCTCTCCCTGCATTTTTTGATCAATTTCTTTGAAATATTGTAAATGAAGAGTTATCCAGCTATTGGTTAAACAACTTTAGTGGAGGGGAACCCACTTTCTCTGATGACAACCCCTCTTATTGTTAGACATTTCTGTTTAATGAAAAGTGTTTCTAGAATTTGCTTCCCAAGAGTTCCACTAATGTTCCTGGTTCAGCACTCTGGATTGCTTTCCAGATATTTTAGTACATCTTGCCGTGTAATGTCTTGCCAACATTTCTGACTCTTTGTTTGTTTGAGACGGAGTCTCGCACTGTCATCCGGGCTGGAGTGCAGTGGCGTGATCTCAGCTCACTGCAACCTCTGCCTCCCAGGTTCAAGGAATTCTCCTGCCTCAGCCTCCTGAGTAGCTCGGATTACAGGTGCCCGCCACTACACCCAGCTATTTTTTTGTATTTTTAGTAGAGACGAGATTTCACTATGTTGGCCAGGCTGGTCTTGAACTCCTAACCTTGTGATCCGCCTGCCTCGGCCTCCCAAAGTGTTGGGATTACAGGCGTGAGCCACTGCGCCTGGCCAATATTTCTTTACTATAAGCTGCATATAACTACAATTATTCTTCACATGGCATAATCTCAGTTTGCTTCGTATTCTGGTCACCTTGACAGGCTATGCTCCATTGGTTAATATCTCTCTTAAAGTATTATGGGCATTACAATATTAACATTTATTATTTCATGTTGCTTTGTGTATTTTAATTAATGTAGTTGTCACAGACCCCTATAAGATAGGTATTTTTATTATTTCTATTTTACTGATGAAGGTTGCATAGCTTCACAACTTGCTCAAAACCAGTAAGTAGAGGAGCCAGGGTATCAACTCCAGCAGCCTACGTTAGGAGTCTACACTTTTCAACACTGTACGATTCTGTTTTTCTGAATATACAACTTCTGGTGTCATCTAATTACTTCTGAGGATGGCAAAATTATCACCTCCTTTTATTTATGTATTCTGTGATCATGTCAACATTCCTGGCTGGCAGGGTCGTCTATGATACGTACAGGAAATTGTGAGTGAAGAGTCAGATTCTGAAATTCCCCACCTGCCTTGTGAAGACCATGCAGAAGTACCAGGCTTTATCTTGAAAGGTGATGGTGTCCCATTAAACATTTAAATTATTTTTTCAAAATTTGAACTTCATCACACATTTTTAAGCAAGGGAGTAAGCCACCCGATCATATTTACATATTTGAAATGTTACTATGAAGGTAATGTTGAGGATAAATTAGAGCAGATGAAACTATGAGCAGGGAATTGGATGGTAATGGCCATAGTCCAACCAAGGGTAGGGGTGAAAAGAATGAACAAATACAGACAGTATTTAGAAGATATAGGGTCAGGGCTTGATGAGTGATTAGACTAAAGAGAGTGAAGATGATGGAGGGAGGAATTAAAAATGATTTTTAGACTCTCTTTGGGGACTGTGTGGATGGTGGCATTATTAACCAGTGTGGGAAATATAATAAAATAATAAAATGAGAGGTGCTTTGGAGCAGGCATTGAGTGGATGCGTGGATGGAGTTGTTGGGGAAGGCAGGGAGTGGTTGGGAGAGGTAAAGAAAATGACAAAGAAGACACTTGGGGAAAGTGTTGTAGGCAGTTGACACATGCTAGGACTCAGAATAAAAGTCCAGGTTGTAGACACAGACTTTGGAGTGTAAGAATTTTTAAGAAAATTATGCAGGGTGAGAAGGGAAGGGGTGCTTAAGATGGAACCCTGGGGAGAAGCATCAGTTACTGGATACCTCTGAAAATTGTAAATGAAAGCAGGATCCATTGACTTAAATCAGTCTGGAGGAAGGTAATCTCCCTCGAGATATAGAGAGAGTGCTGCAGTTTGGCTTTTGTTCTTGGGAGCCCCAGAGGAGAAAGTCCCTGAGTTGTCCTTGATGACTTCCTGTGTCAAAACTCAAGCAAAAATTATTCTAATTTTCTTTATTGCTTGTCATTTGTAAATGAATTTGCATTTAGATAGAGAATAACATGTTTGACAAGAGCCATATTCATTATATCAAAATGTTTCCCAAATACTCTAGAAGGGTAGCTATTTGGTGTGAAATGGACATGTTTTGCATAGTATATCTGAGGATAAGTGATTATCGCTTAAGAAAAAGAACTCTTCTTTTAAGAATCTAGTATTTTTAGTGTGAAAATCCAGGAAGTTTAGGTTTCAGTAAAATGATAGTTAAAATTCTATTTTATCTAGAATATAAGTGTTAGGTCATTCCTCCTCGATATTTTCTCTAAAAAAAGTTAATCTCCTTTTGTTTGTCTTTAAAACAATTTCTCTGGGCTTTTTATTTACTGATGCATTGATTTACATAACATTTGTAATATAACACATAGTAGGTGTCAGATATCACACTAGATGTGAAGGATTAATTCCCTGTTTTCAGACAGTATCAGGAATATGGTAAACCTTTAAAGAAATCAAGTGTTTAAAAAATAACGATGTAATTTATGATTTGGCAGTGAATATTAACTGGTAGACTGTAGACAATTTTTAATAGCATTCTTATTTTTGTGTGAATCATATATTAGTTCTTGGTCCAGAAAGTCAAAATGCTACAATATGTCCTTAAACTTTGGATGCATTTCTGGAATTAGGATATTAATATCATGTGTAATAAAGAAAGTGAATCTGTTTCTGATAGCAGATCTATACCTGCATTTGCGTAAAGATGGTTCTGGGAGGCTTGGTAATCTCCAGAAGTTGAACTCTTTTGCTACCTCACAGAAGAGCTTCTAGTCAAAACTAAGGTCAAAGGAAAAAGGAGAATACTGAGATGCTAGGTAGAAGGAATGCACAACATTTAAAATTGCACTAAGTGTTAAAATGGTATTTAAACTGTTGGTATAATTTAGATTTATTGTTCTTACTGTCTGCTCATTTTGGACATATCCTAAATTACAAAGGGGGAAAGAAGGATAGTGAAGTCATTTCAAGCTTAAATGGAGAACAAGGAAGTAGAAGTGTTTCTTGGCAAGCCTAACACTTTTGCCTTCATTACAGTCCAGAGCGGGGGTGCCCTCAGTGTGTGTTTTTCCTGGCTTCTGTTACACAGATCTGGCCAGGAATGTGCACAACTCTTCTGGAATATAAATGAGAGTAGAGCGCTCAAGTCCCCATGATGGTTCAGAGCCCATCTCCATGTAACTTCCCACACAGCCGCTGTCTTAGATTACCTAATTCCTTGACTTCAAGTATTTTCTTACTCACCTGCTCTAGATTTAACGGATTCCCCAAAACCACGAGATGGAAACAAGGCAATATATGGAACAGGAACCTGGGACATAGAAAGGGCTCTATAGATATGTTTCCTATCCTGTCTTTCTTTTCTTTCCTTCTTTTTTTTCCATCTTATATCTTTCCAAGGCTCAGTCCAAAGACAGGTGTAGACATGAAAGGTAAGACTGTAACTGGTAGGTCTGAATGCCCCTTTCCCCATTCCTCTGCTAAAACTTACTCACCAGCGTGATAGTATTGAGACATGGGGCCTTTATGAGATGATTAAGTCATAAAGGTGGAGCCCATGTTCGTGGGCTTAGGACCTTTAAAAAAGAGGCTTCACACAGCCTTTGGCTCTTTTCACACTTTTGCCTTCTGTCATGTGAGGATGCTACCATCAAAGATTTCATCAATGGAGTGGTCTCTCACCAGACACCAATGCTCAGACCTCTTCATGGACTTCCCAGTCTCCAGAATTGTGAGAAAATACATTTTTGTTCTTTGTAAATTACCCAGTGTGTCACATTTTGTTATAGCAGCACAAACGGACTAAGACAGTAACTGAAGCAGAAAACTCTGTACTAGAACAACTTTGAGTTAATATTTTTTAATAAGACACACTGAACATTTGGTCTGTGGCTAACATGAAGATGTAATAGCTTTCTGTCTGTAAATGAGAACTGGCAGGATAGAGAGCTCCTTACGTCACACAGCTTGGCAGTTATATCAGCAAGAGAAAAGGAGGTATCATAAACCTTTGGAAGAATATCCCTGGTGAATTTCTGGAGTCCCAAAAAAGAATATGGATCTGGAGTCTGAGCTGGTGGGAAGAGTGGGGAGGAAGAGGTGGTGAACATGCATACGTGGTAATTCCCAAGATATGCACATTATCCTCATTACATTCCAGTAATGATTATGTTCTCTGTGTTACGGTGTCTCAGACCCAGTAAAAATACATTTGACAGAACAAATAGGGTAAAGCCTATTTGATTATTTTGGATCCGGATTCAAAAACGGGGAAAAAGCAGGTATGATATTAATATTATTGAGCATTTACTGCTATAAATACCTAATCTTCCATGGAATTTTAAAATATTTAAAATTTAAAAATGAAAGTCATGTCGAATAGTAAGAAAGCAGTTAATGGTAAATTGCAAGAAAATAATGAAGTGGAAATAAAATGTTATTTAGTATATATTAAGATTGGGGATCAAGACTTTCCAAGCCTTGAACAAAGAGAGCAGAAAGGGAGGACAACAGGACTTTCTACCTTTTTCCTACTCCTAACTCAGTAAAGAGTTGTCATGACTGTGTGATCTGGGAACAGCCTGCCAGGGACCCCAGAATGCCCTGGTCCATGCCAGGTTTCCCCTTCCAAAGTGTGGAATATGTAGGGGAGGTCCAAGAGCAAAAAGTAATGGATAACTTCTTTTTTTTTGAAGCTGTCAACAGGAAAAACTCAGAGCTTTGAAGTCTTTGAAGAGACAGAGGCAAGTGGGGTGAATACCACTAGCTTTGAGTTCCAAAGAAACCACAAGTGTGGTTCAGGTTGAACTAATTTCCTAATTGGGTATATAAGATGTGATAATTGGGGACTAAATTGGGCTGAGATGGAAATTAATTGCCATCAGTTAGACAAGATATCTACCTACTTCTACATGTTTCAGTTATTTAAAACTTGTGCCAAACAAGTCATTTTTAAACAATTATTTATTGAACACCTATTATATGCAAGGCAGTGTTATCTGCATTAGGAAATTTTAGCAGTGTATAAAACAGATCATTATAAAGTTACTGTATTAGTCCACTTTCACACTGCTGATAAAGACATACCTGAGACTGGGTAATTTACAAAAGAAAGAGGTTTATTGGACTTACAGTTCTACGTGGCTGGGAAAGCCTCACAATCATGGCAGAAGGTGAAAGACACGTCTCACATGGTGGCAGACAAGACAAGAGAGCTTGTGCAGGAAAACCCCTGTTTTTTTTTAAACCATCAGATCTTGTGAGACTTATTCACTATCATGAGAACAGCACGGGAAAGACCTGCCCCCATAATTCAATTGCGTCCCACCAGGCTCCTCCCATTACACATGGGAATTACAATTCAAGATGAGATTTGGTTGGGGACACAGCGAAACCATATCAACTACTAAGTTAAACAAAATGAAATTATAGACATTTGACAATTTTCTACCTACATAAAAGGCATGTCATATGGTTCAAGCTAACACATTCAAGTGGGATAAAGAGATAAAGATAACGAATTATGACTGTACATATATCATGTTGGCTGGTGATAATGCCTTGGAGAATATTATTCAGGGGAAGAAGATACATGGGAGGAGGGGATTGTTAGTTAATCTATTAGTGGCCTCACTAATAAACCAACATTCTGATGAGGACCTGAAGGAGGTAAAGGATTTAGCTAGAGGCGAGTAAGTAAGGAATTTAGCTATGGAGTGAATTGGTAAGAAATTTAGCAATGAGGTAAGGAGGTAAGGGATCTCTCCATGAAGTAAGGAGGTAAGAAATTTAGCTATGAGATAAAGAGATAAGGAATCTGGCCATGAGGTAAAGAAATAAGGGATCTGGCCATGAGATAAGGGGGTAAGGGATCTGGCGGTGAGGTAAGCAAGTAGAGGATTTTCCATTCAAGGCAGGCGAATGGCAAATGTAGACCCTGAGGTGATAATGTACTTATTGTATTTGAAGAACAGCAAAGAAGCAAAGTGAGTCACATGGAAGTGGGGGAGGTGCATTAGAAAGTTAGTAGAGGGCTGGTGCCATGGCTCATGCCTATAATTCCAATGCTTTGGGAGGCCAACGTTGGGAGGGTTGCTGGAGCCCAGGAGGTTGAGGCTGCAGTGAGCTATGATTGCGCCACTGCACTCCCGCCTGGGTGACAGAGTGAGACCTTGTCAAAAAAAAAGAAAGAAAGAAAAAAGAAAGAAAGAAAGAAAGAAAGAAAGAAAGAAGAAAGAAAGAAAGAAAGAAAGAAAGAAAGAAAGAAAGAAAGAAAGAAAGAAAGAAAGAAAGAAATAGAAAGTCAGCAGGAAGCCAGATCACAAAAGGCCTATAGGCAATGTCCAGGACTTGTCTTTTGCCCGGAGTGAAGTGGAGAGCTGCTGCAGGGCTTTGAGCATCTAATGGACATGATCAACGTAGCTTTTAATGGAGTCCTTCTGGCTGAGAGGTTGAGCCCTTGCAGTGAGCAAGGGCTGGAACAGAGAGACCCATTTTGACATTGTATTTAGAAAGAGTCAGGACAGAGATGATGAGCTTGTGGAGCAGTAGGGTAGCGATGGAGATGCTGAATCTGTTTTGAAGACTGGACTGACAGGATTTGATTGTAGAGTGTGTGAGTAAAAGAAGAGCCAAAGATTATTCTAAGATTGATATTGTGATTTTGGTGTTATCAGGTAAACCAGATAATTATAATTTAATGAGTATTTATTTTCTTTAAAACTAAAAGATAACTGACTAGATTTTGTGCAATTGTTTTTCCTGAGAGTATCTGTTGGACTTATCCTGTGCTGCCAGGCATCTCTATTCATTTACCCCCAAATTAATCCTGATACCAACAAGACATAAAGGCTAAGAGTCAAAAAGACTTGAGTTCTGACTCTGCCAATTAGCCGGGATGTGAGGTACCTCTCCTGGAAGCCTCAGCTTCTCTTAGGTGAAGCTAATACAATAGCTTGGAGTGGTGGCTGTGGTTAAATGAGACAGTACATGTAAAGTGTCCAGCAATAAATGCTTTATGTAAATTTCAGTGATAGTAAAATGTGTATGGACTCTATCAGAGTTCTTGGCATCCCTCTGCACCATTTTCACATATTTTATTTGATTTTAACTTTTGAAGCTTTCTTACTGAGAATCATTTTACGGTAGTTTGCTTTTTTATGTTGGTAAAAATAATGGTCAGTTTGTCTCAAGAATTTCCCTAAAAATTTATGACACTTATGAAATAGGTAAAAGTAAAGTGAAAACTCTGCTAGGTCCTGTCTGTTTCCTGGCCTTTGTACGATATTGCACTTGGTCCTCATCTTCTGTTCACTCCAAACCTAAGGCAGTCCCTCTTGATCAGCATTTTGGTGCTCAACATCAGGGTAACCTGAAACTCCTGTCTCTTGTATTTGAAGTCATTGAAACTAAATCTCTGCCTCGATTGCTGTCAAATTCCTGTAGATGTAACCTAGATATTATCTTCCAGTCACGTCTGAGAATCCGGGCCCTGTCTTATTCTTGGCATAGCCTCTCTCAGAGCCTGGAGCTTGGCTCTTGAACACCTGCCTGGAGACCAGGCCTTATAACTTGGGCAACTGTAGAATTTAGTACCCGAACTGGCTCTGAGAGTGAAATGAGGAGCTATAAATTGTGCAGAAACAACCCTATAGGTAACTATGTAACCATATGTCAAGATTTGCATAGGATAGTTCAATATTTTGCTGTTGTTCTATCATCCTATCGGTATTCCTTTTTACTGTCAAATTGTTCTGATTTGGACAATAAATTGTATAAACTATTGACTGAGTTACAGACATTTTTTTCTGTTAAGAGCCAGTTTTACTAGAGACTACATTTGTAAGTAATACATAGATCTGTTTTTAAATTATACTCTAATTTATTTATATAATTTGCATATTCTGGCATCCACAAGGTTTTGATTGCTGTAGCTTTATGTCACATTTTAGTATATGCTAACACTGGACCATCATTGTAATTTTTTTCTCATAAAAATTTGTTGGCTATTCTTCAGCACTTTTTTCTTCTAGATAAACATTAGAAACAGTTTGTCACATTTATAAGTTTAAAAATTCTCTTAGGATCTTGATTGGAATTTCTCTGAATTTTTGAATTAATTTGGGGAGAATCAACATTTTATGGAATCAAGTATTTTTATACTTCCTACCTTCTTGTTCTGGAATATTATTAATGGATTTGCAATTCTTATCCTCTGTCCACCTTTTGGGGTACCTTACTGGTAGGATTCTTTGCCTCTCTCCTGTAGTTGTTATTTTTACCTTATGCTGGATCTCATGCCTTGCACAAACTGCACTACCTTTTAGTGTCAACAGCTGGGTCAGACCCCCCTCTTACCCCACCCCAGCAGAGGGTTGCTGGTCTTTCCCATTTTACCCTGTCCTGGTGCAAGAACTGGTTATGTAGGCACTAACCATAAGACATGATAGAACGCACTTTCATTAAGCAGTGAAAGCTTTTTGTACTCTCAGTGAACCTGAAAATCCATTTACCCCATATATACTTTAATGGGAAAATAATGGCCAAAACATCAAATGGTTCCAGTGAATTCAAGGTAAATCAGAGACCATACACACCATGAGCGAAAAGCTAAATTGATGAAGTCAATAAAAGAAGGCACATTTAGAAAACTCAAAGCGTCTTGCACTTCAAGTGGCAGGTGAACTTTCAGTAGATGGCATAAATGTAAGTGTTTCTTAGAGGAGGGATTGGGTTGGGTTTGCTGGATTTGTTTTGCTTTGGACATTAGACAGCTCTCTAATGTTGCTATCACTTCACTGTGCAATGTTAGTACATTATGGGGTATTCTTCCTTTTAGATTTCACTCATGTGAAACTAAAGGAAAAATGTGAAAATTAGATACACCGAATTGATGAGTATGTCTTGGTTTTTTATTTGCTCTGTGAAATATACATGTGGCTCTTTTTATTACTTTTATTGTTTATGTGGGGGGAAATAAGAAATAGGTCAGTAAGATCTATGAGGCGAAAATGCAGATCTGCCTGAGAAGTAATTGCACGTTGCCTCTCTCTAGAAATGGGCAGAGCTCCTTTAGGGAAGTGAAATGGCAAAGCAGGTGTCCTGAGAGTAAGGCTTCTTGACCTTTGAAAATCCATACCTCCTGCAGTGCTTTTCATTCTGTTTTCTGCCAGCCAAGAACATTTTGTCAGGTTTTATTTTCTGTAGTGTGTATTATAGAAAACAAAAATATACTGAATGTATGTTTTTTTCTCAAACTATTTCTTTGATTTGAGATTATCATTTAGAGTACACGGTAAATTTTTATTTATTATGTATAAATATTTATCATGTATAGTCTTTGGTTGCTCCGATGCTTTAAAATACTCGAAGGTGCTGCAATTTGTTAGATGGAGAGTATGATGGGGAGTGTAATGGGCTGGGATGAGTGTAATGATCTCAGTCTTATGAAGTCAGTGGAGAAGGAGAGGAAGTAGCGTCAGGCAGAAACTCATTAGCTAAAGCAGCATAGGGAATCAGGGAAAAACTGGGCTTAGAAGAGATGCTACCACAGCAGTGGGGCAGGAGATGGCCCAGGCATCAAGATTTTATGTCCGGGAGCACAGCAAGTGCCTGGAAAATATTTGCTAAAATAATCTTTGAATAAATTGTTCTGGGAGAATCTGTCTTCACTTAAATTCCTATCTGCACATAGTAGGTAGTGGGGGAAGATATCATTCCTGGAAAAAAAAAAAAGACTGGGCAAGAACCAATGTGGGTATCAGCCGAATGCGAACACTGCAGCCGGTGGTGATGGAAATGATCAGATCAAAGGAGAAAGTGTCTTGACAAAAGTCCTTTCCAATAGATTGGCCCAGTATGGAGTGTGTGTGTAGATAAGGAGTGTTTCATCCATGGCTGAAGAGCCACAAATCTACATAAAACCCTCAGCCTTGGGCTGTAGATGTCAGGTTGGCCTTGAATGAGACATGTGAGTGAGGAGAGAGAGAAGCTGGCAAGGTACCAGTGGTAACAGCCGTCCAGCTGTGGCACATGACCTCAAATAGTCCCACTCACAGGAGTTGTAGATGAATAAAGAAGATGTTTGGGGCAACATCTCCTTATAAAATGAGTTTCTACCTTTGGCATTCTTTTGAGTGTTTTACAGTCATAATTAGTTTTTAGCAGTTTAATTTGCGTTTCTTTCTGCAACAACATCTTGCTAACACTAACCACAAGATGGAACAGATTTATATGGGCTCTAGAGAATATTGGTTAATTTTTAAAATATAAAGTAATACCATAAAGTTGAAATCTATTTCAAGTTATCCTCCCTAGGTCCATTCTTCTCCCTCCCATTCTTGAAGCAGCCCCAAATCATGAATTTGATTCATATCTTTCCAGTTCATGTTCTATTTATAACATGGCTTTGAGTAGTTCTGGAATATACAAACATTCAGACCATTTGTGTATATTATTTCACCACATTGTAGTTTCACTCAACATTGCATTTCAAGATCTACCTGTTTTGATACACATTGTTTCATTTGCTTTAATGTTATTCCTTTGAATAAATATAATACAGTTGCTTATCTGCTGATGAACAGTTAGATCAGGGTCCCTCAACCTCAGCACTATTCACATTTTGAACCAGATAATTGTTTGTTTTGGGGGATTGTTCGGTGCGTTGTAGGATATTTAGTACCCTCTCTGGCCTCTACTCACTGGATGCCAGTAACATCAATTATGACTATCAGAAAATATGTCCAGACATTTCCAAATGTCTCCTGGAGGGCAACCTACGTATTGAGAACTATTGCCTTAGATTGTTTCCAATTTTTCATTATGACAAGCAATAATGCATCGTTTCCTTGGTCATGCTCCTGGCACACACATGTAAGCATTTCCTTAGGGCAAACATCTAGAAACAGAATTGTGGGTTTCAGGGTATGTAAGTTCTTTAATACTCTCTAAAATTATATCAATATCATGATACTCTTTTAAAACCATTTATATTTTTATTTGACATTACATCTAAAGTAATGTCCACATATCAAATCAAGTGAATAATTCTATGCATATTTAATAAATTGTGAAAAGAGATGTTTGTTATCGTGTCTTCCTTTAAAACACTTAAAATCTAGTTGGGAAGGCATATCAGAAATATGCACAAAGTTAAATAACAAAATAGGAAAATAAAACAGCAATTCAAGACAATTATGCAATTGTCACAAGGCAGAATTAGGTTAACTGCCAAATCACATGTATGAAAAATATTTGTGGGCTGAGCAGGGTGGCTTATGCCTGGAATCCCAGTGCTTTCGGAAGCTGAAGCAGGAGGATCACTTGAGGCCAGGAGTTCTAGATCAGCCTGGGCAACACAGTGAGACCCCATCACCAGAAAAGAAATAAAAAATAACCAGGTGTGGTGGTATACACCTCTAGTTTTAGCTACTTGGGAGGCCAAGGCAGGAGGATCACTTGAGCCCAGGAATTTGAGATTATAGGGTGCTATAATGGCATCACTACACTCCAGCCTGGGTGACAGAGAAAGGCCCTATCTCAAAATAAAAATAAAAACAAAACTTGTGATAAGAATATGGAAGAGGGGTTTATCTCTTTTTCTTCTGGGGACGTAAGGGAAGGCTTCCTATAGGAGGTGGGATTTGAGGTGGGTCTTTTTGTTCAATGAGACTTGGACAGGCAAAGAGGAGTGGAGACGTGGAGAGGTAGAAAAACATTTGGTTATATTCTAGGCATGGTGTCTTGGGGAAGAAAGAAGGTCTTAGATTAAGAAGGAAGAAAATCAAAGGAACAGAGGAAAGTAGACTCTGGAATATTTGGAGTAGGAAAGATAAGGTAGTTCATATCTTACAATCACCATCTTTTGCTAGAAGTAGGAGAAAAGGCATTTAATTAAATGTGATGATAATAGAGATGGGTGGGATTGAGGGCTTGATGAACAAGAAGATGGTCTAGGATAGCAATTTTTAAGGAGTTATAGGTACTAGGCAACAGACAGGTGATTAATAAAAGCATTGTCTTGTACAAAACCAGAAAGTATAGGGTTTCAGTCTTGTTCCTCCAATGCACACATGTGTGGACATGCACACATGCATACACGCACACACACACGCACACACGCACACACACACACAAATTCTAGCAGAACTGATCTAGAAGCCCAACTTAGGCATTTGCTGAGAATATGAATGGGGTTGTGGAAGAAGAATTAGTGACAGATTGTGTAGGTGACAAGCCAAATCATGTTTACTGAAGTAAACACCCTTTTAAAAATCTGGCCTCAGGCTCCCTTTGGAAAAATAAAGAAGAAAAGGTAGAAAGTGAAAGTCAACAAGAAATGAGAGGCGGTTTTATTTTATAAAACAGAAAATAAGCCAGGCTGTAGTAAGTATTCTCGCAGACACTCACCCCATATCTTAAAGTTGGGTCTATACTAGTTGGCCAGTGATAGGCATCTTTTTTAGTGGGTGGTTGATAACACATGTGTGAGGGGTAGTTGCCACAACAATGCACTTTGGGAAAGAAAGAGTGAACTCTAGGAGTCCATGCCCAGTCTCAGATGCTGAGATGACTACTTTTTGCTGCCTACTTTGTAAGAAGACACAGCACCATTACCTGATTAGCAAAGTATAATTTGTGAACTATAGTGTACAATTTAGCCTGGATGTGTTCACACTGTAATTTAGTGAAGATTCCCATACTACATTATTCATTCTAGATATCAAAGAAGAGTAATAAATATGCAATATTTTTCCTTGTTCTAAATGTAGTTTATTATTCTCATTGATTTGTTTTCATGAGTCACACAAAGTATTATACCTTATCACCTTACTTGTATTAGTTCATTTATCTGAGTGAGTTAAATAGCTATTTAAATACCCTTCCATTTTCTTCTGTGGCTAACACAATGCTCTGGCCCAGGAGAGATATTTTATTTTATTTTATTTTTGGACAAAGTTTAGTTGCTATATATGCATGTCACTCTGGGTAATGCAAATTTAAAAACTTCCAGTGTTCATAATGTGGATTGTTCTTGCAATCACACCAGTCTTAACAGGATCGGCACTGGGCATTAGTACTCAAAATAATGAGTTGTGCTGAGTCTCATTCTTTGACTCAAGGAAGTACACACATGCACTGCTTAATGACATGGATATTGTCTGAGAAATGTGTTGATTTTGTCCTGTGAGTAACGTAGAATGTATTTTACACAAACTTAGATGATATATCCTACTACACACTTAGACTATATAGTATAGCCTATTGCTCGTAGGCTACAAATCTGAAGTTTGTTACTCTACTGAGCACTGTAGGCTATTGCAACACAATAAGTATTTGTATATTTAAACATAGAAAAGGTAGAGTAAAAATACAGTATTATAATCTTATGAGACCATTGTCCTATATGTGGTTCGTCATTGACCAAAAAAGAGGTGCATGAATGTAATATGTTATAATGGTATGGTATTAAGAATTTCTGCTTTTTGGGTGACAGTTCATGAAAAATCAGTTTATAATTCAGTGTGCCACCACATTTCTTGTTATAATAAATGTATTTGTACAAACATCAAAATGTGCGAAGTTATTTGTTTTTAATAATGAGATGTAGATTTTATGTTTGACAAAATTGTAAATGGTGTGGTGGAAAGAGCAGTAGACTGCAAATCAAGTAATGTGGGTTTAATTCTAGGTCCTTCATTTATCATCTAACCTTGAACATTTAGTTATCTTGAGCCTTGTTTCTTACCTATAAAATAATCCTGATTATGGCTTGCATTTTACAGTGGTTTTCTGCTTTAAAATGAGTTTGATATATGTCATTCTATTTAACAATGACAAAAATCCTGTGAATGTTAACTTAGTTATTGTTAGCCCAATTTTTTCAGATCATGAAGCAGACACTGAAGGCTTTTCCAAGGCATGCCACCAGTAAATGACAGAAGTATAACATAACCTATGGTTTTCTACTTCCAAAAAGTTTATTTGTTCTACCACCACACAGTGGTGTGTTTGGTTTGATTCTCTCACAAGAAATTGCTGAGTATCAAAAGACATGATCTAAATTTTGTCTCCACCTACCCACTCTCTACCATGGTCATACCCTAAATTGTATCATCACTGGTATCTGCACCATCTCAGAAATCTTGATTTTAAACATCCTACTTCTGGTCAACAGCATTCACTTGAAGCTTATTTATTCTAAGATTCTCTATGCAATAGCTTTTTGATCTTACTGAATCTCTTAGCTATTTTTCATTATCCATCAACTTCTCACTTCCTCTCTTTGCTTTTCTCCTCATCTAAATCAATTTCATAGTCTTTTCCTATAATCCTTCCCTTGCAGTCACCCTTAACTCCTTTGCCTCATTTTCCCTTTATTGTCCTTGTCTGACTGAACCCCAGTCTTTGGTGAAAATAGCTATCTTTTCTGTTCCTGTACAGCAGCAGCCAACCTTTATTGAAGAAAATCACAAAGCCTGACTTACTGGCTTCACATTAAAGAATGACTATACATTTCAAATGGTACTCAACCATCACCTACAGTTCCCTGATGAGTTTGATTTCTCTCTTTGAAACAATTAATTCATATCATCACCTTTCTTGTCAAACCTCCCAGCTTTCAGTTTGTTAACTGATAGCTTGCCTTTTCCACCACAAATCTATACATCCTTCCTTCCTAGATGACCTCATCCAGTTCCATGCCTTTAATTATCATCTATCACTAAGTGACTTCCAAGACTTCCAAATTTATATCTCTAGATTTGTCTCCTAAACTCTAGACTCACATATACTTCTGCCTGACACTATTTATGTATCTACTAGACATCCAAAAGTTGACACATCCCAACAGGACTCTGATTACTTTCCTGACAGGTACTCATTCCCCCCCCTTTCTTTTTTTTCAACTCAGTAAATGATCATACAATCTACCAGTTTCTCAAGCCTAAAATTTTATAATAACTTTTAATGTCTTTTTCTATTTCATCTTGCTTTCCTAAATCCAGAAGTGTCCATGCTCTGTTGCTTCTACTTCCTCTCTGTAACTAGTTCATTTCTCTTCATTACCACTACTGCCACCCCAGTTTCAACTTTCAACCTTTCTCTTATCTGGATCTCAGTTATAGCCTCATTACTGGTATTATTTTTTTCTTGGCTGTTCCCTTACATTCTACACCCTGCAGCAGATGGAGAGGCATTTTAAAATAGGAAATTGTATCAGGGCTTCCCTTGTTTTAAATCTATTAGTGGTTTTCCATTGCTCCTGAAATCTGAATTCCCCATAGGTCCTGCATGTTCTCTCTAACACAGTTGTGTTGTGCTCCTTTTCTTACTGGGATATAGCCACACTGGACATGCCACATCCTCTCAGGGCTTTTGCATATACTGTTCTCATGTCCTGGAATGTTCCATTCCTTACTCTTGGGTTGGCTGGATTCTTCTCACCTTTTTGTGTTCAGCTCAATAGCATGTCCCCAGGAATGCTTTGTATGGCCACACTTTCTAAGAGCTCCACCTGCTTTTCCTTTCTCTTCCAATTACTTTCTGTTCTTGGTTTTTGGTTTTTTTTTGAGACGGAGTCTGGCTCTGTCGCCCAGGCTGGAGTGCAGTGGTGCGATCTCGGCTCACTGCAAGGTCCACCTCCAGGGTTCACACCATTCTCCTGCCTCAGCTTCCCGAGTAGCTGGGACTGTAGACGCCCGCCACGACGCCTGGTTAATTTTTTGTATTTTTAGTAGAGACGGGGTTTCACCGTGTTAGCCAGGATGGTCTCGATTTCCTGACCTCATGATCTGCCCGCCTTGGCCTCCCAAAGTGCTGGGGTTACAGGCGTGAACCACTGGGCCCGGCCTACTTTCTTTTCTTAAAATTTTTTCTTCATAGTCCTCACAATCTGAAATTACTTTGTGTGTTTGTTTGTTTACTGTGTATCTCCTTCAACCAAACGGTCAATGCATGACATTAGGGACATTGTCTATATTTTTTTATAGCTTTTCTTCAGTGCTTGGCATAGTTCCCAGCAGCTACTAGGCTCTCGACAAGAATGCCTGTTGAGTAGTGCATGAACATAAAGGACTCTTTTACTGTGGTATAACACTTTCTACTCTTTATGGATGGAAGGATTTGCTTTAGCTGATCAGTGACACAGTAGATCTGTATTGGGCACCAAAAGGCAAAATGACAAGCCATCTTGGCTACATTTGCCATTCAACAGTTCTTCTTCCCACATGAAAATCTATCTTTTGTTTTGCCAACTCTAAACTAGGACTAATAGGATGTGGATAGACTGTAAGGAAGTGTTGACTCAGATAAATAATATCTGTTAAGAAAGATTTATGGGGAAATGATGTTGCATAGAAGAAATATAATTTTATTTCTTCTGTGCTTTAGAAAATAATATTGGATTTCTATTGCTTGTTCCAGGTGATGACCTGAGAAGAATGCACAATGCTACTATTGCTCTGGCACCACAGGAAACTGCCTTGAAACACTGACGTCATAGAGATGAGGAATGAGAATCAGAGCGTGTCACTCACTATGATTCATTTCTAGCCTCTTTGTGTAAGCATGGAGATTTTCTTTAAATTAAGTTAAAGTTCATTCAGACTCAGAGTTAGTGCAAACTCAGAGAAACTGCCCACACCTCAACTCAAGTATGTGAGTAATTAAAGATGTGCCACTTTGAAGGTCTCACTCACACCTTCTCATTTTTATGAAATTCAAGGGATTAAAGACCTTATCCAATTTCTTAATGCTGAGGCCCTAGAGCCCAGAATTGCAAGTGGTGCATATTGTTATTAGTAAATCAAGTTATTAGATAACATTTTGATCAGAAAATGTTATAAGCAGTAAAAAAGTAAACCCTAAATATCTTCTATAATCATTCTTTCCTTCAATGGCCAACACTTGCATGTATTTTTTCTATTTGTTACTTGTCTCTAAGGAAGAAACTGATTATAAACATTTTCTTTAGAGACTGTATTTGTTATTAAATCTGCTGTTTGGGCCAATTTCAAAGCCTCTCCTCACTACACCCATCCTTGCTTACCTCCCTTACACTTCCACTGCATCTTTGTTTCTTCTTTTTCCTTAAATTTATTTCCTTCTTGTAAAAGAAAATTTAGCTAAGATTGATAGGTACAAAGAGAAGTGAAACCAAAGAAAGAAAGAAGAGTTACGATAAATTACCAGTGAAAATTGTGGTACACACACACACAGACACGAACCTCTTGGAGATATATGTACATATATATTATATAAAATATTATATATATCTTGGATATGGATATATATATATATAAAACCAAGGATATTTATATATATATCCTCTTGGAGATATGTATATATACACTTCTTGGATATATATATATATATATATACACTTCTTGGATATATATATATACACTTCTTGGATATATATATATATATACACTTCTTGGATATATATATACACACACACACATTTATGTATATATATGTGTGTGTGTGTACCACAATTTTCACTGGTAATTTTTGATCGTAACTCTTTTTTTTTGGTTTTACTTCTTGAACCTATCAGTCTTAGCTAAATTTTCTTTTATAAGAAGGAAATAAACTTAAGGAGAAAGAAGAAACAAAGATGGAGTGGAAATGTAAGAGAGGTAAGCAAGGATGGGTGTAGTGAGGAAGGGCTTTGAAATATACATATATGTATATTTCAAAGAGTTTTTTTTCATTGTTACTTTAGTGCCACTTCTTCCCATTTTTGTACTTTTTCTTGGCAATTTTGCTGTTTAAAATTGCTCCCAAGGGTACTGCTGAAGTGCTGTCCAGTGTTTTTAAGCTCAAGAAAGCTGTGATGTGCCTTATGGAGAAAATGCATGTGTTAGATAAGCCTCATTCAGGCATGAGTTTTAGTGCTGTTAACTCTAAGCTCAATGCTAAGCAATCCACAATAGGGTACATCCAGAGAAAGAAAGAGGAAATTGGCTGATATGTGCCTTGTAGGTGAGATTGCTCTGGAAAGTGCTAAAGTAGCATCAATAGTGCCTGATAAAGCTATGGAAAGGAGAAATGGCTGAATTTAGGATTCATGAGATGACGCCTGATAAAAATAGGCATAATGGACAACATTGTTCTGAGGCTGAAAGTCAGAGAAATTTATATTCATTTTACCCAGGTTCAGGAAAAATTTAAACTCTTCTTGACTAGTGTGTTATTATAAAGAAATAATGCATATAATTATTTGTGAAAAGTATATATGAAGTCATATTTCAAACAGAAACACACATAAAACACACATAAAACAAGGTTTTGTTTTGATTGTTTGACAGAAACATTGTGACCAGAGGCTCACAGAAACCTAATTCTTTATTTCCCACAGGAACAGTGGCTAATTCAACTTTATATAACATAAATAATACAAATAATGAGAAATGACTGCCCACATGCATACTTTTCTCTATTCACACAAACACACACACACATACACACACACACACATATATATATACACACACACACATATGTGGAAAATATATACTATATATATACCCTTTAATATGTATATTTTATTAAAATGGGATCATGCTTTTCACAATTTTATAATTTGCTTTTTTTCTATTTTAACATTTCGTTATGATCATCTTTCCAGTTGCACTGATTTGTCACATAATTTTTAATGGCTGAATGACATTTATTTCATTTTATGAATATATCAAATTTTCAGCAAGAAAGTTTGTTATAATTTATACCCTCCTCAGCAGTGCCTGAACCCTGACCTCAACTGAGTATTGTCTGAAATTCTTCCTCATTCCATTGTTGTGTTTCTCATTCTATATCTGGCATAATTTCTTTCTGTATTTCTGCCTTGCGTGACTTGAAATATAATATTTTAGGCATGAGGCTAATTTTGAAAAGTTCTGCTGGTTTTGACAGCAATGTTTGAGTGTAACTCAGAAAACAGTTGTATTGTAGTTGACAGAGCCATGCCAAGAAATTAAATTTGTCAAATTTCCAATAGCTGAAAGTTTTTTTAAAAAAAGTGAAGGAATAATAACCCAGAGAACGTCCTTTGCATAGCCTAGGAAATATCAAAAATTTGCTCTCCAAATAATCTCATTGCCTGCTCCAAGTTAATATTTGAAATAACTTGGGCAAAACCAAAAATATCAGAGCAAAAACATTGACATTTTGTTTTACCTGCTTGATACAAAAGGGTGGCTATGGTCCCACTGAGGTTAAAAATATTTTTGTTCTTAAAACGACCTCAACCAAAGGAAAGATAGTAAAATACATTTTCCTACTCTACATTAAGCTTTAAACAAAAATTAAAACAGATCATAACTGTTAAACGGTCAAACCTGAAAAGACAATGGTGCTTCCCACCCCCAGTGTGGTGTGTAATTGAAAATAAACATAACATGAAACTGTGCAGTAGGTGTGAGGAAGTTCTCACTCTGATTTTTCTCGTATTGGCTATCTTGAAGCCTTTTTATTTTCAAAATGCCAGGTTTGTTCATGGGGTGTTTGCTGAGTGCTCCTGCTATGCAGGTGCCCGGGCATGTCTCCTTGTCGCTGCTGCCCTAGATGGAGGAGTTGCTGACACTGCCTGCCATGGAAATGGCGCTCTCATAGCTGTTGGTCATGCTTCCCTTCCTTTGCTGCTGGTGTTAGCAACTCCTAGATGTGGAAGGGGAGCCTAATGTGTGCCTGCCAGAATGGGGAAATGGTCCATCTGCTCTGCACTGAGCTTTAATTTCATTGCCAGTGACGGCTGCAAGGCAGATTGATGCCCAAACATGGAGTGTGCAATGGCGCTTAGAGGGTGGGGGAGAGGAACTTTAGTCTGTTCATAGCCCATAACCCAGAATGAAGGCCGAACGTGCTAAACAAGCTGTCTGTAAAGCTGCAGGGTCTATGCCATCCCAACCAGATGGAACTGGTCTAGAAGCTGGGAGCACTCAGTTCCTAGCTCACTGATGTTGTGACAGTAGTGTGACCTTGAGCAAGTCACTTCACCTTCATGCTTTGTTACAGCAAAGTATCATATATAAATGTCAGATTAGAGAATGTGATATACCTACCTCCCCTGTTGTGGGGGCGCATGACATAACATCAAATCTCAATGATTCATCCAAGTGCACCACAAATGCTGCCTCCTCTGTGGTCATTCAAAGGGCACCTCTGATTCCTCCAACTGAATAGTCTTTCCTTTTGAATTCTGTCAGCATTTTAAAAGCATCTTTCTTTGGACACATAATAAATAGATTAGCAAACATTTATTAGATGTGCCTGCTTTATTCTGGCTACTATTCTAAGTACTTCAGGGGTAGTTGGGGTGGAGTAGTGAGATCAGGTACAAAGATAAATAACCAAGTTCCTGAAGGTTTGGTTTAAAAATAATATGAACTAAAATGAAATTAGTATGTCAAAGAGATACCTGTCTCTTTTGTTCATTGAAGCATTACTACAATAGCTAAGACCGGAATTGATCTGTGTGTCCATCAGTAGATGAATGAATAAAGAAAATGTGAGATATATATATATATATATATATACACAATGGAATATTATTCATCTATAAAAAGGGGGCATCCTGTTATTTGTGACAATATGAATAAATGTGGAGGACATTATGTTAGGTGAAATGAACCAGGCACAGAAAGATAAATACTGCATAATCTCACTTACATGTGAAATCTAAAAACATTGAATTTACAGAAGCAGAGAGTAGAATGGTGGTTATGGGAGTCTGATGGGACAAGAGAATGGAGAAATATTGGTCAAAGTATACAGAATTTCAGTTAGAAGGAATAAGTTCAAGAGATTCATCCTATGACATGGCGATTATAGTTAATAACAATGTATTGTATTCTTGAAAATTGCTATGAAAGTAGATTTTAAGTGTTTTCACCACAAAAGAAAGAAATAGGTGAGGTAATGAATTTGTTAATTAGCTTGATTTTGCTTTTCCACAGTGCATACATATATCAACACATCACATTGTATGCCATAAATATATATGCTTTTTAGTTATCAATTAAAATATATTATAAATTTTCTATATTCCATCTAATTTTCTCTCAATAACTTTGTGCTCCTTCATAAGAGAAACTCTTTTTTTTGATAACTCCCTTGGCCATTTTAAAGCATTCACCAGAATGTCTCATAGAAAGTAATGACAGCATATTGAACACTTAAGAGTCCCAGGCATTTTTGTAAATGCTTTACTTGAATTAACTCATTCAGTCATTTTTCCAATACGATTGTTATTACTATCTTATAGACAAGATCAGAAAATGGCACAGAGGAGTTAAGAACTGCTCAAGGTCACACAGTCAGTGTGTGGCAGAGCCAGAACTCAATCCCAGGCAGCCTGACTCCAGAACATACACTTGTGATCATCGTGGCTACCTCTCGTGGTAAATTAGGTCCAGAAATATTTGTTGAATGAATGAGTGTTAGAGTGTTTTAAAAGGTTTAAAGTGCTTTACAAGGTTAAGTCATTACTATGGTTACTACAGACATAATTATTACTACATGATTGCCATTGACATCCTGTAACATTTTCAGAGGAAGGAAATCTCATCATTTTACTTCTGTTGTTGGAGCTCAATAACATGCAGAGAGCAAGCACCTGAAAAGAGAGTTGAGCGAACCTAGTATAAAATGCAAGTTCAGCAGAAGGAAAGGTAGAAAAAAAGAAGTCTTTGCTTTATTATCCTAATGCTTGGGCCCATAGTATTTAGGCTAATTCTGGGTGAATTCTGATTACTAGCCTCAACCCACAGTATTAGTTTTTTGCTTCCCCAAAAGACTATGCATTAAGTTTGTCTCTTATACAAACTGATTGTTCACTGACTTTATCTTTACTCTCAAATATATCCTTTTTAGTACTTAAGCTAGACAATATCGTGTCATCTTTAATTTCTACTCTCCTTCAGTTGGTGGCTAAATCCTGCCCATTAAGTGTTTTTGAAAGATATTCCCTCTCTTCTACTCTGACTGCCATTAACTTCAGTATTTTTGATTACGCCACAGTAATAGGTTTCTAACTGGCTTCTAAGGGTATGATCTGTATTTTCTCCAGTTTTTCCTCCAGTTTTCCATTCTCTAATTTACATTTATGCAATGCACAACTGATATTATCCCTTGTTCTTAAAAGTCATTAATGGCTTCCATTTACCTCCAAGATAGACCATAAACTCACTCCACAATGTGGTCCCAACCTGCTCCTTGGACACCATTTCCCATTATACTTCCTTATTAATCGTATATACTATAACCACACCAGACTGCTCTTTACCATTCCCAAAATGGGTCATATGCTCCCATGTTCCCAGGACAAATGCCCTACCTTCTTGTCAAAAATTCCACCTGTTAAAAAGTTTGATTTTCTTAAAGGCACAGCTCAATGTCATTTTCTGATTATCCCGAGCTAAAATTCATTGCTATTCCTAACAATTCTATGTTTATAGTTCTCTTCTGACACTTACTTGTTTTATATTATGAGATCAGTAGTATACCTTTTATATAATAGATTGGAAGCTCCTCGAACTTTAAAAAATAATTCATCTTTGTAGCTATATAACAACTAGCATAGTTGTCATATATTTTTAGCTTTTTAAATATGTAGGGCTCATCTCCCCACATAGACTGTTGGCTTTGGCAGGCAGTGACCATTTGCAACATGAGTTTGCTTCTGTATTTGGGGTGTTAACTTTAAATTTGCTTCTACCAGTTAACTTCCTTGTGCAGGTGGCCAAAAGGAAGCTATTCTAATTCCTTCTTTCAATGATTGCTGTGAGGGCTAAGAGAAGTAACATCTGCAAAGCACTGGATATATTAGGATCTCAAAAAAAGGTAGCCATTGATTGGTTGCTTTATGTTTGAAGTTGGCACAACATTTTATGTTGCTGAGTCTTGGCATGAGCCATCCAGTCTCAGAGATTGATTGCCTCCCATAATAAAACACGTGTGCAGTTTAATTCTAGCACACTCTCCAAATAAACATTTCCCTCTTCCTTATTGCACCTTTGTGAACTGCCATCATGTCTCCATTTGCTCTAAAATAATCTACTCAGTAGTGTCTTGTAACTGCTTTTTTTTTTTTTTTTGAGACAGAGTCTCGCACTGTTGCCCGGGCTGGAGTGCAATGGCATGATCTCGGCTCACTGCAACCTCTGCCTCCCAGCTTCAAGTGATTCTCCTGCCTCAGCCTCCCAAGTAGCTGGGATTACAGGTGTCTGCTACCATGCCCAGCTAATTTTTTGTATTTTTAGTACAGATGGGGTTTCACTATGTTGGCCAGGCTGGTCTCAAACTCCTGACCTTGTGATCCACCCGCCTTGGCCTCTCAAAGTGCTGAGATTACAGGTGTGAGCTACTGTGCCTGGCTGTAATTGCTTTTAATTTTGAAGGATTTAAAAGATTATTATCTATTTGTCTCTAAACTATTTCTTTGTATACCTTTACTCTGGTCTTCTTGGAACATAAAAGAAAGCCTCAGTCTTGCAGAGTATAATGCCTGAAGTATAACATCAATAAATAAGTATTTGTTGACTCAATAAATGAGGAATAAGTGAATGGCTTCCATGCTCCTGGTAGGCAAAAAAAATGCAAAGTATTTAGTTATGTGAGTTGTCTATATTAGTCGTGCAAAACTATCCTGGGTTTCTAGGCAGCATTTCTGAGAATGTTTTTTAATAACTGGGGGTAGATTAATCTACTCCTCCCTTAAATAACAAGTAGATCCATTGAGAAGAAAGTGCTATGGTGTACTCAGGCAGAATTTAAAAAACATGAGCATTACATGAAGCAGGAAGTTAATTTGCCTGCTGGAGTTGATGAGGAAGTAACACCAGGGAATTATTTTTCATCTCTTTAGGACTGCCAGGGTGAAAAGTTTTCTCTCTTACTACCTAATGAGGCTCTGCCAACTGGGTACCCCATAAGCTCCTCCTGTCTGAAAAGCAGTGCAAAATCAGGACTTTTGTTGGGAAAACTGACTCTGTTGTCCATGCGGGTGCAAAAGTCTGTCTGGATGCTCTGGGCAGTGTGTGCTGAATGACAAGGTGAGTCTAAAGGAGACAGGTGACTCCTTCTACCTAGGTTAGATTAGATGATGGCAAGGGCAGATAAAGTTATCTAGGAAACTCCATGTACCAGGCTCTGGAATCAATGAAGACTGTTTAAAGCTGAATTGACTGAGCAGTGTTGTTTTTTTCTGTTTTTTTTTTTTTTTTTTTTTTTTGTAGAAGGCTGTCTCAGAGTAAAATAATATCATGAAATGACATCATAATTAGCTACTTTAGATTCATTTGTGGGAAAAGAAGTCAAATTCAAAACTTTACTTCCTTTTCCTTTCCTTCCCAAAACACCTACATCACCATGCCCTATTTTCTATTTTTTTTTTTTTACCAAAGTTATTGATTAATAAGATCATGGTATCTTACTGGCAAAGTAAGTGGATTATTTAAATTCCCACTGGACTTCTTTTCCAAGTGACTTCCTCAGCAATAAGGAAAGAGTCCCCACATCTGAGCTCTGAAAGTGGTTAATGGATGTGTCTCTCCCTGCAAATTTAGTGTCTTAAAGGCACACAACATACTTACTTAAAGGAAGCTCTCCTGTAGTTCTGCTGTGATTTTCATGTCCATGCCCATGGGAAAGAGCCTCTGTCTTCAATCTTACATAGTTACCCTGGGTCTCATAACCAAATTAAGAGCAGAAGGAAATACTGAGTGGTAAATTCAATCAGCTTTCCCAGAGGTTAGAAACACTTCTCAGCTACCTCTGTACTCATACATCTATCTTCCAATCTGTTCAATTCAGCTGTCACAATTTCACCCCAATTTACCCCTTGCTAACACTTGAAATGCTGCCTTTAATTAATTCTCCACACTCAGAACTTTGAGCAATGCCAAGTTAGTTAATTATCCAAGTGTATTGCTTTAAGCATTTCCTAGATGTGAATTATAAAAATTCTTGGTTAGTGCCAGCATCATATCTTCAAAGACTTGAGCTTCCTTGCTCTCCACAGAGCTGTGCTGGATACGAAATGAGTGGATAGCACAGAACAGTATCTAGATTAAATTTTCTCTCTCAACTATGATATAGGTATCCAGAAACATCCTCCTTTACTTTACTGAAGAAGTGGGAAGGTACAAAGGAAAGGTGTAACCAGCTTTTGAGTAACTTGGACTAGAATTATTATTGTATAACTTCTCTTAGATCTCTAGGGGCTTATAGCTTTGTGCTAGGTGTTACCAGTTGAAATGAGATAAGATTATCATGGATGCCAAATTTTACTGTTGTAGTAGAAATTTGTTTTACAAAATGTCTCTCATGAGAAAAGAAAGGAAAACAATAACATTTATTTATTTTCTTTTTCTCTGCAGGCATTCTAATATATGCATTCTTCATGACAACTGTGTGATAGATATTAATATTCTCATTGTTAAAGATGAAGAAACTAAATCTCAGGAAGAAAAACTAAGTGAAGACAAAAGAAGGATTTGAACTGAGGTTTGTCAGACTCTCGGGACCATGCTGTTGAAACCACCAAACCACACTGCCTCTGGGTCACTTGATAAACAGCGTTCAGCCGTTAAGACAGTCATTAATAAAGTTCCTTGTGCTCTCCTTGAGATTACAAACCATTGATTTGCTAAACTGGAATCTTTGTTTTGTTATGGTCACAATTACTTGTCAACGAGAGATAAATTTACTGAGTTTCTTAAATATGGGCACCTGTCTTGCTTCCCCTAGCAGAGGACATGTCTCAGTCAATATTTCAACATAGTGGACATGGTGTCACCAAGACACAAAATCTCAGGATAGTTAAGAAATAGTTTGTGTTCTAAGGTTTCTGGGGGTACCAATTTTCTCAATTTTCAATAGCTGGGTTCTCAGTTTTCAATAGCTAGCTTCTATTTGTGAACATGAATCCAAAATTGTTAAAAGTATAAAGCTCAGAATATTTCCTGCAAGCCTGTAAGAAAAGGTACATACTAAAATCTAATCTTGTTATAGAGAATTAGTTTTTATACAAACTCTCTACTTAGGGGTGGGAAAAAGGATTATATCTTGTGTTGTCTAATTCCCTACTCCCATTCATAAGCCATTAATGTTCTTTTCTAAACTTTGAATTTTTACAGATTATTCTGGGAGATTCTGGGAGTCTTTTCTGCAACACTCCAATGGCATCTGACTATGTGAGCTGATAAGATCCATAGATCTGTGAGTTGGCAGAGCTGTGAAAAGTTTCTCTCTTTTTAGGACATGAGCAGGAAACCTTGGTACAGGAATCAATAAGCGGAAAGAGAAACTGTTTATTAGAAAAAATTTATTATATTTGAGTGAACAAAACACTTATTTTACAGTAGACTAAACTCCAGGATATGGAATATTTCTCAATTTCTTTAACTTGCTATTGTTGAATATAATTTTGGCTATAGTCACTTTGAGTGATGGTTCCAAACAAGGCAGAATTTGGCCTCTAGAAACATAGAGAGAAATATCTAAGAGGAAATATGGAAGGTTCACTGGCCTCAGAGTAAAAAGTTCCAAATTGAAGTGCTATCTTTGGCGACAATTAATGGAATGAAGTTGGGTTAGTCATCAGACTTTTAAAAACATTGATTGCTGAATCTGCAGAATGGGTACATTAGAAATGTCAGTCATATTGCTGCCATGCCAACAGACTCCTCTATTTGGTGCTGTTTCAACCAAGTAACTTTCCTGCCTACAGCAACAGAAAACTGGTTCAGGGTGAACACCTGTCATAAGGTGAACTAGCTAACTTTGAGGATGTTTATCATAAAAAGATGAACTGGATTTGAAATAGGAAACAGAGTGAAACCATGAGGTAGAATCAGGGCCAAGAGAAGTCTTGGTGAGCCGAAGTTAGGAGCATTTCAATCAAGTAACTGAGGTTGAGAAAAGATTTATAGACTCAAAGACAAGACTAAGTCAGTTATTACATTAGCGTAGTCATTGAGACCATAGGTTTTGGAGTGAAATGGATGTAGATTCTTATTAGCTGTGTGACCTTCACCAATTTACTTAACATCTCTAAGGTTCTGGTTTCTTGTCAGTAAAGTGAAGATAATAGTAAATAAATAGTAAAATGGAGATAATTTTCATTATAAGATTGTTGTGAGGATTTTAATTAATACATGATAAACTTGTAAAACAGTGGCTGGCATTTTGCTAATTCTACATCAGTGATATGGTTTGGCCATGTCCCCACCCAAATCTCATCTTAAATTCCCACATGTTGTGGGAGGGACCCAATGGGAGGTAATTGAGTCATGGGTGCAAGTCTTTCCCATGCTGTTCTCATGGCAGTAAGTCTCATGAAATCTGATGGTTTTATAAAGAGGAGTTCCCCTGCACAAGTGCTCTCTCTTTGCCTGGTGCCATCCATGTAAGACGTGACTTGCCCCTCTTTGTCTTCTGCATGATTGTGAGGCTTCCGCAGCCATGTGGAACTGTAAGTCCATTAAACTCCTTTCTTTTGTAAATTGTGCAGTCTCAGGTATGTCTTCATCAGCAGCATGAAAATAGACTAATACAGTAAATTGGTACCAGTAGGGTGGGGTGCTGCTGAAAAGATACCTGAAAATGTGGAAGCAACTTTGGAACTGGGTATCAGGCAGAGTTTGGAACAGTTTGGAGGATTCAGAAGAAGAGAGGAAAATGTGGGAAAGTTTGGAACTTTCTAGAGACTTGTTGAATGGCTTTAACAAAAATGCTGATAGTGATAGGAACAATAAGGTCCAGGCTGAGGTGGTCTCAGATGGAGAATAGGAACTTGTTGGGAACTGGAGCAAAGGTGACTCTTTTCATGCTTTAGCAAAGAGATTGGTGGCATTTTGCCCCTGCCCTAGAGATCTGTGGAACTTTGAACTTGAGAGAGACGATTTAGGTTATCTGATGGAAGAAGTTTCTAACCAGCAAAGCATTCAAGAGGTGACTTGGGTGCTATTAAAGGCATTCCGTTTTTTAAAGCAAGCAGAGCATAAAAGTTTGGAAAATTTGCAGCCTGACAATGTGATAGAAAAGAAAATCTCATTTTCTGAGAAGAAATTCAAGCCGGCTGCAGAAATTTCCGTAAGTAACAAGGAGCTGAATGTTAACACCTGAGACAATGAGGAAAATGTCTCCAAGGCATGTCTAAGGTCTTCACAGCAGCCCCTTTTGTTACAGGCACAGAGACCTGGGAGGAAAATATGGTTTAGTGGGCTGGGCCCCTGCCGTGTGCAGCCTAGGAACTTGGTGCCCTGTGTCTCAGCCGCTCCAGCCATGGCTGAAACAGGTCAATGTAGAGCATGGGCCATGGCTTCAGAGGGTGCAAGCCTCAAGCCTTCACACCTGCCACTTGGTATTGAGCCTGCCAGTACACAGAAGTCAAGAATTGGGGTTTGGGAACCTCCACCTAGATTTCAGAAGATGTATGGAAACACCTGGGTGTCCAGGCAGAAGTTTGCTGCAGGAGTGGGGCTCTCATGGAGAACCTCTGCTAGGGCAATGAGGAAGGGAAATGTTGGGTTAGAGGCACCACACAGAGTCCCTACTGGGGTACCACCTAGTGGAGCTGTGAGAAAAGGGTCACCATCCTCCAGACCCCAGAATGGTAGATTCACTGACAGCTTGCACTGTGCACCTGGAAAAGCCACAGATACTCAATACAAGTCCATGAAAGCAGCTGGGAGGGAGGCTGTACCCTGTAAAGCCACAGAGGCAGAGCTGTCCAAGATCATGGGAACCTACCCCTTGCATCAATGTGACCTGGATGTGAGACATGGAGTCAAAGGAGACTATTTTGGAACTTTAAGATTTGATTGCCCTGCTGGATTTCAGACTTGCATGGGCCTGTAGCCCCTTTGTTTTGGCCAATTTCTCCCATTTGGAATGGCTGTATTTACCTAATGCCTGTACCCCCATTGTATCTAGGAAGTAGCTAACCTGCTTTTGATTTTACAGGCTCATAGGCCTAAAGGACTTGCCTTTTCTCAGATGAGACTTTGAACTGTAGACCTTTTAGTTAATACTGAAATGAGTTAAGACTTTGGGGGACTGTTGGGAAGGCACGATTGGTTTGAAATGTGAGGACATGAGATTTGGGAGGGGCCAAGGGTGGAATGATATGATTTGGCTGTGTCTGCACCCAAATTTCATCTTGAATTCCCACGTGTTGTGGGAGGGACCCAGTGGGAGGTAATTGAATCATGGGGATGGGTCTTTCCCATGCTGTTCTCAATTATAGTAAATAAGTCTCACAAGATCTGATGATTATTACAAGGGGGAGTTCCCCTATACGAGTTCTCTCTCTTTGTCTGCTGCCATCCATGTGAGACATGACTTGCTCTTCCATGCCTTCTGCCATGATTGTGAGGCTTCCCCAGCCACGTGGAACTGTAAGTCCAATTAAACCTCTTTCTTTTGTAAATTGCCCAGTCTCAGGTATGTCTTTATTAGCAGCATGAAAATGGACTAATACAATCAGTGTTTGACTTATTACCTGAGACGTACCATACTAAGTGTTTATATGATTTATGTCAGTGAATCTTTCAACAACTTTATGAGGAGGATTTTATTAATATCTCCACTTTGTGGATGAATAAACTGAGGCACATACAGGTTAATTAACATCTTCCTGTCACACAGCTAGTAGGTGGCAGAGCTTGCATTTAAAGTGGGGCTTTATGGCTTCAGAGTCTGCTTGTTCACCATTACCTTCCACTGCTTCTCTATAATTGATGAGTTGCTGCAAGAGGAGTGTAGAGCAGGCAAATAGAAAGTAGCTGAGCCCTAGAAGTGGCTGACAACTTGTGTAAGAAGAGCAAAATCAGCCTGTGGGGATTTATGGCTGCCCTGGGTTCATTGCAGGTCTTGGGAAGCCTGGCTATGCCTAATCCTTTTTTTTTTTTTTTTTGGATCCCACAAGATCCTGTGTGTCCTTGCAGGAAGTTTTCCGTTTCAGGAGAGGGCTCCAATGAGCCTCTGTTCCAAGCATGACACTGAGCCACTGGGTGTTAACACTTGCTCTGTCTTGAAGAAACAAGGTTTGTCTAAGATTTTTGTTCCATGGAAACAGGGATTGGTTTGGTTTGATCACTGTCATCCACCTAACATTTAGCAAAGCACATAGCAGGGGCTCCTGAAATAACTTTTTGAGAGAATGAGTAAAAAACTGGAGTAAAACAAATGTAAAGCATTGCTTTCTTCTAATTACTGATATAACTATTTCTTTCAATGACTAATTCCTCATGCGCTAGTCTACATAGTTATAGAAAAATGACCTTTTGCTGAAAAACAGAAGGAATTGTACAATAGTTATAAAATAAATGTTTTAAATTCCTATTACTTGAAGGACTGAGAGAGCAAAAAGGCTTTTCAGGTTATTAATCTATATTTATCATGTCAACAATTTATCAGGCATAATGCCTAACAATAAAAGCCCCATTATAGCTTCATTTAACATGAAATACTGTGTTATTAACTTACTATATTATGTGTATTTCATCCTAATCATAGAAATTTCAAAGAGCTCACAGTCTCTTTCCATCTCTGCTGGTAGTTAAAAAAAGATTTAACTTCTATCGCTACAGCAAATCATATTCTAGTGAATACTGACCTTCTTGAGGGTCATATGCCTATACCCTCTAAACTAAAATTTGCTAATGATATTTCACAAATCTCCAGAAATAGTTGCTTTAATTCTGTCCAATGTTACATTCTCTTCAAACAATGCCTGTCTTTTTCTTGCTGAAAATTCATAGCAAGACCAGCGGTCGATGAAGCCAAACACTTCCCAGGCTTCCGCTTGATCCTCCTGCATCAAATGCTTAAAATTTAATGCTGGAGCTTATAGCGCCATGAGCTCCAGAGATAGAAGTAAATCGAAAGTCAACCTTTCAGGCTGTATTTCTGCTCAGGCTTTTGTGTTTGTGGTTCCCCCCCACGGCAGCTGAAACAGTTTGCTATCAGAACACTCTACTGTCAGAGGAACTTTGTGATCGACGCAACGCAGAGATTGGAAAATGTCACTATTAGGGAATTACAGTAACCAGGGCTCTTTCTGGCCAAGTCCATTTGTGCTTGCAGAATTTTGTCAACACAGCAGGAGCCTGGGGAGTCAGGCCACTTGTAGTAGCACTTGGGAGTCTATGCTTGCTTTTTCTCAGGGAAAATTCAGAAGATTAGAAGGCATAGCTGCTCTGAGTATCTCTGAGCCTCTGTATCCTCAGAGGATAGTACTTTAAGGAGGAAGTGTGGTGGGCATGATCTGACATCTGCTATGGCCATGATAGGTTACCATTGTAATCTGTTTTTGTGTCTGTCTTGATAAAAACTAGAAATATAAATTTATGTGTACAATTTCTACAGTAGATTTATCCTAGCATATTTCAGACACTTAGAACTTCTTTCTAGGAGACAGAAACTTTGGGGAGAGGATGTGTGACAAGCAAGAACATTGTTACATGACATGGTCACAGGGCCCCTGGACTCCTTTTCTGCACACTCCGCTACACTGCTATGAAGGCCACACTGCTATGAAGGCCACACTGTCTTATCTTAAGACTTTTCTTCCCTCTACTTTCCCTTCTAGGAATCCCACTCATTTTGCCCACAGGCCTTGGTATTCCCTCAAAATAGTGTTTCTTCTAACAACCACAGACTCAAAAAATCATTCAATTTACCTTACCCTGAATACCACACAGGCCTCTGAGACAGCCTGGACAAGGCCCTAGTGATGTTTGCCAAGTATCCCTCTGTCAGGTCATTGGATTGCATATTTATTGGCCAGTGTGCACACAGCACAGTGATGAAAAATGATACCCCACAGCCATATTGAAGCAATATTCCAAGGTGTGCGAGGCCATCAACTCAAAACCCTTTGAGAGATTTCCCCATCCCCAGCCATATGTTTGGTACTACAGGTACGTTTTTCTGCCTTTAGCACTTTGGGAATTTTTTTGACCAGGGCTCTCCAATGACTGCCTCGTTGCTGTGCAGGGCAGAGAGACATGAGGCTCAGGTTTCAACTGAGGTGTTAATTATACCAGTGACAGACTTGCTTTAATAGGGCTTAATTGACATCTTTGTCTCAAGCTTGAGAAATCTAAACAAAGAATATTTAAACTTTGGCTTTAGTTTTGCCTTGACCAAAAATAATTATTATTCCTATAAGTTGTGATGTATTAGGGGTCAAATGGGAATAAAATTTGAGGCAAATCCAATGTCATTTAGAGTTATTTGCTTTGCCACAGCCATGATCCTTACAGCACGAAATAAGCCTCAGATCAGAGGGTTTTCACTAGAGCAAAGACATAGGTGTGCAGGTGTAGAACACGTTTAAACAAAGTCCCCACCCTTGTTGAAAGAATGTGCTATTCCATTAAAGGTTTTATGAATGTGAGTATCATTTAAATCTTTCTGAATGAATGAGCCTGATTTTCCTAACCATTAACCATAGAGTAGTTTTAATGGCTCTACTCCATGAAATACATGCTGACAGTGAAACTGCCTTTATAAGGTGTTCTATGACTTTCAGTGCTATCATTCTGTAGTCAAATGTATTTTTATTATAGATATTAACAGTTGGTTAGACTTTCTTTACCTGCCTGTTATGTTCATAAATCAGTGCATCTGTAATAGTTAAGAAAGATGAACTTGTTAAAGCTTATGTTTATTCTTCCACATAATAATCTTAGCAGCTAGATAGGTGCTTATTCATTACCCATTAATGTTGGGCTTCTCCAGAATGAATAGAAAACTAAATCTATCCTATGAGCCTTGGGTAGATGCAGAGTTGGGATTTACCAGAGAAATATTTAAATAGTTCATAAGGGCAAGTTCATTCCCTCAGCAGGCATCTACTAAGGTCTGTTGTTGACCAGACTACACACTAGGCTGGGGGTCTCCCAACATGAGCAGGGTAAGTCTGACCCTTGAAGAACTTGCTTTCTCATAGCTGAAGGAAGGTTGTGGACCCCTGGTCTGAAATTGACATTTGGAAGCCCGGAGAGGATCAATGTCCTCCCCTTTTAACCTCAGCCTAGAGGAAAAGGATTGTGGGGAGAGGAGTCTTCCTGGGAGAAGACAGGGAGGGAGACCTGTTGGTGGTAGGCCAGATTCAATTAAGGGGAGGAAAGTAAAAAAGGAAGCATGGGATAGGGATAAATGTGATGGAGGTAAGAGATCTTTGTAGAAAACTAATAAAGCCAGTGGAGAAAAGAAAAACAAGAGATATTTTCCCTTCCTTCTAGGAGGAATGGGAGGAAATAAATATTCATGGAGTTTCTGCTATGAGCCACACAGTGTGCTAGGTGTTTCACAGGTGTTCCATTTTTTTCTTAAAACAGCTCTGTAAGTTGATATTATGTCCATTTTATAGGTGGGAGAATGAAGTGAGCGAGGTTAAATATCTACCAAAATTCACATTCCAATACATGGTAAAAGTGATGTTCAAACACAGGTGTGTTCATCTCCAAACACACTCTCTTTACATGACAGATGCCAAGACCTCAACTGCAAGTGGACAAACATGTTCATTTATTAATTCAACAAATGTTGAGCCCTATTGTCTGCCAGACTGTCGAGGATATTTCTCTCTCACTCCTTACTTTTGGGCTTTCATGCGTCTCTCCTCTCCTTGCCTCTAAGCCTTATACCCTTTTAAGCTTTTTTTAATTTGTCACTTGTGAAGAATTGATGATTTTGTATCCCAGGTCTGCTGTTCAGGAAATTAAATCATTTTGTTACTTTGAGCCTCTGATTTCTCTCCTGTAAAGTGAAAGATAGTAAGAATCTTTCTCTCATAATGTTGGGTAGTTTAAATGAGGTAATGTATGCAAAAGAGCCCAGTGCCTGACAGATGGCAGGTGCTCAACATGTGTGTTCATTAAAGTAGTCACCAAAGATTCTCCCACCAAAGCAGAAAGTGGTACAGAGAATGTCTCCTTGGAGAACAATAGCTCTGCTGATGGTGATGATGGTGAATAATGATAGAGAAAATCCTTAAAGACAGAGCACAAGTAGGCTTCCTAAAGATGTATTTTGTGTGGCATACTAAGATTAAACAGTAGCTCCTAAGATTATTATGTGGAAGAATATATGTAAGCTTTAACACATTCTTCCTTCTTATTTATAGTGGATGCACTGATTTATGAACATCATGGGCATATAAAGAAAATCTAAACAACTGCTAATATCTATAATAAAAAATGTTTACGGGGGCTGGGCGCGGTGGCTCATGCCTATAATCCCAGCACTTTGGGAGGCCGAGGCGGGCAGATCATGAGGTCAGGAGATCGAGACCATCCTGGCTAACACGGTGAAACCCCGTCTCTATTAAAAAATACAAAAAAATTAGCCGGGTGTGGTGGCGGGTGCCTGTAGTCCCAGCCACTCAGGAGGCTGAGGCAGGAGAATGCTGTGAACCCGGGAGGCAGAGCTTACAGTGAGCCAAGATCATGCCGTTGCACTCCAGCCTGGGCAACAGAGCAAGACTCCGTCTCAAAAAAAAAAAAAAAGAAAAAAATGTTTATGAAGCAGAAGCAACAGCAGAAGGAAAAAAATAATTACTTGCTAACATTTAAAATCAAAAAAATTTTACATAAAAGTCTAAATTTCTGCATTTTCTTGAAAAATAGGAAGATTTGTCAAGAGTAGGTTAGTGTTCCCATGTCAACTGGAGCTGAGAAGTAGCTATCCCATGTTGGCAGGATCATGCTACATAGTGTCAGGGTGAGTCTATGTTCTGATTTTCCTGGGACAGCTTGGTTTGTGCCCACTGACCTAGTATAATTATTAATAGCATCCCCTTTTCTTCTGATTTGGAGAAGTTTTATATATTCCCTTCATCTCTTTTATGCTTTAGGCCTACTTGCACTGCCTGTCACCTTTATGTTACCTGCCTGCCCCAGTAAGCATTAGAGTTTGTGACCTCTTTTTATGGGCATCTTTTTCCTGTAGACTATGTTTCAATAGCACACTGTTTTCCAAAGGATTTGGAGGTCAGAAAGATTTAGCTTCTCTACCTTCAGAAACTATATTCAACAATCACTCTTGAATTCAAGGAAAGGGCAATATCCTGTTAAGTTCTATCTGCCCTATGGAGAGCCTCTACCAAGCATGATAATTTGTTGGAAAATTTGGTCAGGCTCAGTATGTTGAACTAGATAACTCATTTGCCTTTAGGAGTCCTTTCATCTCTGCAATAAAAAAATCTGGAATTGTCCCCAGAGGTAAATTCTTTGAAACACTCAAACAGCAGGAATAAGAAGATATGATTTCCATGGCTATATGATAATGGCCTGTTACTTTTGTATAACTCTTTTCCTTTGACATAGAAGTCTCTCCTTCAACTTATCACTTGAGGTGGGCAGGTTAGTGTTTTTGTTCTAGTTTTATAGATGAGGAAGCTGACTGAGAGGTTAAGTGACACAGCCTAAAGTCACACAACCTGTGGGTTATGGAAGTGGGGTTGGCCCACTTCTGACTCCTCTTTTTATGCTCTTTCTACCTCCCACTGACATACATTTTTTTTTCTGTTATTTAGGGACATTTTTCTAAGCTAGGGGCCCCTAGCCTTTCATCTTATGACTTTTTTCCTTACTATCAATAGACTACTGGAAATTATATATTTTTATAAAAATATATGCCCTTGTCTTGCACAGCATTATTTTCTATATGTTGGGAAACAGACTGATTCAGTAGGTATTCATTGCAGGCACATCATGGACTAGACGTAGTCTCTGACTTCATTAGACTTACAGTCTGGTGAGCACGGAGAACAGACATCGGTATGTTATTACAAACTATAGATGCTGGTCAAGACAAAGTTTCTGCCCTCAGAGGTTTATATTCCAGTGAAGGAAAAGTCCTGTGAGGGCCTAATGGGCTGGGAGGAGCGTGAGTGGGGAGAATTAGGGTATAGGAAGGAATCTACTATGGAGAGTCAGAGAAGGCTCTTCTCAGGAAGTGAAATTTGTCCTGGGGTCAAAAATGGGGCTTTAAGTTGGGTAGGAGGGTTCCAGGCAGAAGAAAAAGATATTCAAAGGGCCTGGGACAGAAGGAAGTTTGGCTTCTGGGAACAACTTAGAGAATACCAGTGGTTTCGTGCTTGAATAATGAGGAAGAATTGTACAACCTGAAGCTGCCAGGTCATGTCGGACTTTGGGGCCATGCTGAGGATCTTTGGCAGTATTCTGAAAACAATATGGTATTAGTAATAGTTTTAAGCAAGGGAGTCACATGATGAGATTTGAATTGTAAAAACATCCATCTTGCTGCTAGAGTAGAATAGATTGCTGGAGGGAGGGCCCAATAGATGAGCACAGGTTAGAAGGCTGGAGATGCCGGTGGCTGGGACTAAGGGTGGGAATGAAGTTGAAGAGCAGACTTGGTGTGGGGTTAAAGATGGGGAGTGAGAGTGAGAGTGAGAAGGTGTTAAGATTACTGCTATGTTTCTGTCTTGGGTGGTGGTGGTGTCACTCATTGAGATAAGGAGTAGTGGAGGGGGAACAGTTCTGGAGGAAAGGAAATTAGTACTAAAGTTTAATAAAAGTGGTTAATCAATCAGCAAACACACTGACTTTCTCTTGACAGCAGAAACACCAATACCTTCTGATCTCTTGGGTGGGGGGAGGATATTGACAATTTTTAGCTATTCCGTCAATAAACACTTACTGATACCTAGTTGAGTATTTGCTAAATATCAGTGTTGTTGGCAAATGACGATATCTCACAGCCCTCCTCAAAGTGAATATCTTGGGTTACACTGGAAAAAGTGATAACATTGAGGATCCACTTAGAAAAGTTTTAATCAAATCCTGAGTAATCCTCATCTCTTGAGTTCTTTCCTGATATTACCCTCAACTTACATTTTATGTGTAGGTCTCTTAAGCCACTATACCAAAGCCATTATAGTGTTTTTTCATACTAAAGTATACATTCTTTGTTGCCGTCACTACTTTGGAAGCTTCTGGAGGACAGGGACCATGTTGTATTCACCTTTGTTTCCTCAGTGTCGAGCACAGGTCTAGCACTTGGAAATTATTTAGCAAATGGTTGTTGGTTGAGTGTTTGATATTATAGACAAGTTTTAAATTTGATATTCCTCAGTCTTATTTTTTATTCTACTAACAATGTGCTGTAATGTAAATGTAGAAATAGTTCCTAGAACGTAATAAGGACGAAGTTTGAGACCTAAACTGAAATCCCTTAGGCTGTGGTTTGTTAAAAAGTAAAAAACAAACAAACAAACAACCCTGTTTTTATTCTTGCATTCTGAAATGCATACCTAGAACCATTACTGGTTTATCTTGGGGGAAGAGATGGAACTAAAATTTTCCATAATGCAATTTTTTTTTTTTTTTTAACAGAATCTCACTCTGTCACCCAGGCTGGAGAGCAGTGGCACATCTCGGCTCACTGCAACCTCTGCCTCCTGGGTTCCAGTGATTCTCTTGCCTCAGCCTCCTGAGTCGTTGGGATTACAGGTGGGCACCGCCACACCTGGCTAATTTTTGTATTTTTAGTAGAGATGAGGTTTCACTATGTTGGGTGGGCTGGTCTTGTACTCCTGCCCTCAAGTGATCTGCCTGCCTCAGCCTCCCAAAGTGTTGGGATTACAGGCATGAGCCGCTGTGCCTGGCCCATAATGCTATTGTAACAAAGTTTAGTTACAGAGTTTGGGAGGGAAAAAAATTAGGTGCTAGTCTTACTTCAACTTTTGCTGTTTTTTGATAAAATTGTTTAGGCAGTCTTTCATCCATAGACTTCTTGTATAATTACCTGGCCAGGGACATTTCATGCATCATATATCATTGTTTTGGCACCAGTACTTAAATTAATTTAAAAATTAAACATTTTTTGTTAGCTTTAAACATATTTCGTTGTTATCAATTCTCGCTCAGACTTTTCAACTTATTTTCTATAACTCTACGTGGTGGGCACCTGTGTACATCCATTAGGAGCCTTTGGGGTGTATGTTTCTAAAGAGGCTCCTTTATCAGCCCTCCTTCTGAAAACTGGTGCCCATTCTGAATGTCATCCAAAGCCGTCCATCAAACTGGTTACCGCGTGGGCGGAGGTGAATGCACCTCTGGCACTATGTCAGGAGTTTGTATAGCTTGTGGGGCTTAGTCCTAGACATTCCTCTTTAGCTGCAGAGTGACAAGGTCTGGAAAGGAGAGTACAGTCTGTTCTTTGGTGAGACAGTCTGTGTGGGTGTGAATGCAGGAGTCTCAGTCTAGCAAAACAGGTACAGAATTCAGAAGCAGGCACTTTAAAGATCTAAAGCCAACATTCATCATGGCCTTAGTATTTAAATGGTTAATTAACCTGTTTAGATGGGTTATCTTTTAAGTAAGGTTATTGAGTCCTCCTAAGCAGCATGACATAGATTGTTCCATTTTATGAAATGTAATTGAAAGTTTTCTTATTGCCATATTTGAAACACTAGTTTCAAGTAAACATGCTGTTCTGGAAAAGACGTTTATTCAGCGTCCAGGGAAGTGTTGGGTTTGTAGCCTAGCTCTATCACTCACTAGTCTGGAATCCCAGGGCAATCCTTGTGTCTCCTCTGAGCCTCAGGTATGTTATGAGTATTAAAAAAGATGTGTGAAATGTGCCAAATGTGTAGCAGACACCAAAAACTGGCAGACTTTATTTGTACTCCTATAAACATTTTACTGGACATAGTTGAACTATCCCTGATGGTGGACACATCTATATTTTGTGTTCTTGGGATTGTCTCTGTCCCTCTGTGCTATTGTCATCAAGCATGGTGCTGACTCATTACATAGAAAAAGTGAGTCTCTTCTTCCAACCCCTTCTCCATTAATCCTTACTCTTCGCTTGCACTTCTGACTGATTCTGCTCTGTCTTTTGAGATGTAACAATAACCATAAAACAATTTATCAAGGAGTTACATGTACCAGTACTAAGCCGGGCATGCATATCATCTCACTTAACATGTATACAATGATCAGAAATAGAGCTTACCTCCACTTTAGATATGTACTGATTTAGATATGTAAAGATTGGAAACCGAGCTTAGAAAAAGTCACGGCTCAGTGAGTTGTGAAGGAGCTGAAACTTGAACTCAGTTGTTTTAAACACACCCTCCAAAACTGGGCTCTCAACCCCTAAGCCAGCACTCTTCAGAGCGTGTGTTGGCTTGCATACTAAGGAGTGAACTGGATATTATGCAGATAATCTGCTCTATTTATAGGTAGAAAGCAACTCTGATTTGCAGGCTTTGGGTTTTTGATTGTTACTAGTTTTTATTTTTGGTGCCTTTCTTGGCACCCTGGAGTGAAGTCATACTGTTTTGAGAACTGTGATCCAGGCCATCTCCTGTGTCCCTCTGCGCTGCCTTAGTTCTGACCAGCTGGTGGGTGGCAGACTGGATGCTGCCAAGGGGCAGACTGCTCAGCTTCTCTGTTGTGGCGTCCCTGTCACTCTCTGGCTGTCTTACTTCATAACAAGTGCTTTTCAACCTTACTTGGGTTTGTTTACAGACAGATACTAAGGCTTGTAGCAGAAGGCAACATGCTGGGGCATCTTGTTTAATTCAGGGCAGGAGAGCTGCTAAGAAGGTAAATCTGACTCCCTAGTCTTATTCCCTACTCTGCTACAGAGATAAATCTTGATGAGGATATTGATGTGATAATTGGCTAATTGTGGCAGAGATTTATGAAGGTGAAAAGATCTTAGCTGGCGTACAAGAACGAGGATTTTCAGAAAACTTGAATATGAACGTTAGTGAGAGTTTGTGGGAATCTTTGGAAGTCGTTAAAAATGACACAAAAGTGGTTCTTGGTAGGCCTTTTAATAGATACACTGTAATAATTGATTGAAGACACCAGTTAACTTGGTTCATTGACTTGTAGGAAGAAGGTGGTATTAGAATAGAGGATTCTTCTGGAATCTGGCTCCAAAGTTAGAATCAGAGGACTTGGATCTAAAACCCGGTTTTGCCACATAACCTATTCTTTGAACACAGGCAAGTGGTTTCACGCCTTGGGTCAGGAATTTAAAGACTGGACAAAATAATAGTTAACTCTAGAATTGTGCATGCCAACATTCAAGCAGAGAGAAGCTGTGCAGCTAATTTTTTCTACAAGTATCACTAAGCACCTACTATGTATCAGGCTCTCTGCCAGGTGCCAGAGGTATATCAGTGGACCAGATGGCTGAAGTCCTTGCACTTAATGGTGTTTTTATTTTAGTGAAGGGAGACTGAGGAAGCACAAAAATAAACAAGATACAACTAAGCATCCTTGATCTGAAAGTCCAAAATCCGAAATTCTCCAAAATCCAAAAGTTTTTGAGTGAAGGCATGATGCCACAAGTGGAAAACTTCACACATAGGTACTAACACAAGCTTTGTTTCATGCACAAAATTAGTAAGAAATATTGTCTAAAATTACCTTCAGGCTATGTGTATAAGGTGCATATGAAACATACATGAATTTTGGGCTTAGACTTGGGCACCCTCCCAAGTTATCTCATTATGTATATGCAAATGATTCAAAACCTGAAAAAATCTGAAATTTGAAACACAGGGCTACTCAACCTGTAGCTGTTGCTCAGCTACAGAATTTTGATCCTTCTTTTCTCTCATATCCCACATCCAACTGGTCAGAAAATCCTATTATTGGCTCTGCTTTTAAAATACACCTAGAATTCAATCACTTTTCACCTCCTCCACTGCTACAACACCTCAATCCGGCTACCATTATTTCTTACTTGCATTACTACAATGTTCTTCTGAGTTTTTTTGCTTTTATTGTGAATTCTTCATAGTTTAGAGTTTAGATTCAATATAGAAACCAGTTGATCACTTAAAAATTTAAGGGCTGGGCGTGGTGGCTCATGCCTGTAATCCCAGCACTTTGGGGGGCCGAGGCGGGTGGGTCACGAGGTCAGGAGATCGAGACCATCCTGGCTAACATGGTGAAACCCCATCCCTTCTAAAAATACAAAAGTCAACTGGGCATGGTGGCATGCACCTGTAGTCCCAGCTACTCGGGAGGCTGAGGCAGGAGAATCGCTTGAACCTGGGCGGTGGAGGTTGCAGTGAGCCGAGATCGTGCCATTGCCCTCCAGCCTGGGTGACAGAGCAAGACTCTGTCTCAAAAAATAAATAAATAAATAAAAATAAATAAAATAAATTTAAATCAGATTATATCCTTCCTCTTCTCAAAACCTTCCGTTGGCTGCCTATCCAATCTAGAGTAAAAGTCAAACCCCTTACAAAGGCCTATGATGTCCTGTGTTGTCTGGCTTCTCGTGACCTCTCTGATCTCATCTGCCCCAGCTCACTCTATTCCAGCCAATTGGCTTCCTTGCTGTGCTTGGAATATATCAGCGATGTCCTGCCTCAGGGCCTTTGCATCAACAATTCTCTCTGCTTTGATTGCTCTTGTTCCAACTATCTGTATGGCCAACTCTCTTACCTCTTTCTGAAATGTCACCTGCCCAACTTAACTGAAATTGTAAACTTTGCTGCCTACCTGCTAAAATTTCTACCCCATATATCTACTCTATTTTTATGACTTTTTATTATGGAATATTTCAAAGATACACAAGAGTAGAGTACAATGAAACCCTAAATATTTATTGCCCAATTTTAACAATTATCAACTATGGCCTGTCTTTTGCTATTTATCCCCCATCACTACTCCTCATCCCAGATTATTTTAAAGTGAATCCCAGAGTCATATGATTACATTTGTAAGATAGCCTCGTCTCATTATTTGTGGTAGTTACATTCCATAAAGCCACTGTGAACACTGAGCCAGTGAGTACTAAACCATGACTCCTGGAGGAAATACAGAGTTAGGTTCCTGTGAGCCTCTGGTCACATTTTCATCAATAGATCAATACACAACTTTGTTTCATGTATATTTTTGTTTAAATGCACTTTATGTAATATACATTATTGATTCATTAACATTGCACTCAGGGCAACATCATTATAACTCATGCTTGAAAGAAACTTATTTAACACATGTGTTTTCTCCATTAAGCACATCACAGCCTTTTTGTACCTTGGAACACTAGACAGCACTTCAGTACTATGCTTGGGGGACATTTTAAACAATAAAATCACCAACAAAACCCACAAAAATGTGACACTAAACAGACCATAAAAAGGATACTTTACAGTATGAGAGCTGTACAACTGTTGCCTTGTTCAGCCTCAGGTGGGAATGTGTACTTCAGGCAACTTAAATTTTTTGCTTCTCTGCACATGTCTCTGAATGACTGTGAAAGTTCTTCAAGTGTTGATTTTGAGGTTACAAATAAATTGTATAGCAAGTAGGTAAATTTGTAAATATGGAATCTGCAAATAATAAAAACCTACTGTAGTTTAGTATCTATTTTCAATAGAGATTCTTTTAACAAACATAATCACAATATTATTATTTTACAAAAATTTTAATAATTCCTTAGTATAATCAAATATCCAGTCACTGTTGTATCTCGTGAATTTTTTCTATATTTCTTAAATCTCTTTTAATCTGTACATTTTCTCTCTACCTCTCTCTGTCTTTTTTCTCTCTTGTTTTTACCTTGCAATCCTTGGTTGCAGAAATAGATTGTTTCCCACAGTCTGGATTTTGCTGGTGGTTCTTCTGGCATTGTCTAATAAGGTCCTCTGTCCCCTGTACTTCCTGCATATTTGTAGTTAGATCTACTGGCTTAATCAGATTCAGGTTTTAATTTTGAGACGGAGTTTCGCTCTTGTTGCCCAAGCTAGAGTGCAGTGGCGCGACCTAGGCTCACTGCAACCTCTGCCCCGCAGGATCAAGCGATTCTCCTGCCTCAGCCTCCTGAGTAGTTGGGATTACAGGCATGTGCCACCGCGGCCAGCTCATTTTGTATTTTTAGTAGAGACAGGGTTTCACCATGTTGGCCAGGCTGGTCATGAACTCCAGACCTCAGGAGATCCACCCACCTCGGCCTCCCAAAGTGCTGGGATTACAGGCGTGAGCCACCATGCCTGGCTAGGTTTTAATTATTTTTATTTTTTGGTAAGATTGCTTATAGGTTGTTTTGTACTTCCATCAGGGAATACATAATGTCTGTCTGTTTCTCATCTAGTCGTATACATTGCCACTGATGCTCATTTCCTTGACCAGTGGTTCTCAAGCAGGGACAATACGTTTCTTCCCATGGGGGACATTTGGCAATGTCTGGTAGGTAGATATGCTGCTAACTGTTGTATAATACAGAGGAAAGCCCCCACAACAGGGAATTATCTAGCCCGAAATGCTGGAAAATGGTGACACTCTATCACTTCTGCTCCACTGCTTAGCTGAAATCCTTTTATATTAGAGAAACTTCTCCTCAAAGTTTAATCATAAACTTCTAGTATCCTTAGGTCCGAGTCATATAGAAATGGTATGATTTAAACTGTGATGCTCAATATTGTTCCAACTTGGGCCAATAGGAGCCTATTCATATAGGCTCCCACTTGGCTCTGGTTTTCTTCCTTTTCCTTATTTTTTTTCTTTCTTTTCCCTTTGTTAAAAGCCATCTTTTAAGAAAATATATAATTTAATATGTTTGTTGTATATCATATGTCTCTTCCACTAAAGCAGGAATACTTGTTTGTTTTGTTTATGGATATACTTAAGTATATAAACTAGTGTCTGGCACATAGTTAATGCTTAAATATTTGTTAAGTGAATGAATAACAGTGAGCAATTAGACAGGGTACTATTTTAGATTGTGTGGTCAGGGACAGCCTCCCTGCAGATGGTGCATTGATATAAGGCCTGAATGACAAGGAGGTGCCCGTCATGTGAAGATTTGAGGAAAGAGCATTCCAGGCAGGGGGAAGGCTTGATGCAAAGTGTCTACTGCAGGCATTAGCTGGGCTTATTTAAAGATCAGAATGAAGGCCATTGTGGCTAGAACAGAGTGGACAAGAAGGAGTGGTACCAGGCAAAGTTGAAGAAGTTGGCAGGATTGAGCTCTCATAAGTCATGGCAAAGAGTTCCCATTTTATTGTTTGATGGAAATAAATTGGAAGGTCTTAAGTAGGAGAAGATTTGATTAGATTTACATTTTACAAAGAAGCACTCCGGATGTTATGTGAAGAAATGGCCTTTGCAGGGCAAGGGTGGAAACAAAGAGATCAGTTAGGAAATTATTGGAGTAGTTGAGGATTGGATGAGGGGATGTGTTTGTATGCGTGTGGGAGGGTGTTGGGGGACAGTAGTGACAATAAAGATAAAGGAAAGCAGTTCAAAATATGAAAAATTAAAACATACAGATACATTCTGACTTTATACATGCAAGTACCTTAAATATCTAGTAGGTTTTTATAACAAGCATCTGTATCATGAGCAAGTTATGCAGTTTGATAATTTGCAGATCATAAGGCCACCTCAAAGCACAAATTTTTTAGTAGTATGTGATTGTTACTAGGGTCATTCACCAATATTTTGAGTCTCTAACTTCTTGGAACGTGGTAGAATTATCTTCTTAGTTTTCTTGTGTTGGTTGAGGCCAATGAGTTGTGGATGAAAGTGATATGTGTCAAACTAGGCTGGAGCACTTAATTGTCAATGCAAGATTCTCTAGAGGTCTTTTTTTCCAAGAAGATAGTGAGATTATGGCTATTTTGTCAATCTCAGTTTCCTGCTCAGTGACTACAATGAAGAGAGCCTTTTGTCAACCAGCAGTGGGCATGTAGCCTGAGTGAGGAGTAAACTTCTGTTGTTTTAATCAACTTAGATGATTTGTTTATAACTGCAGCATAATCTAGCCCATGATGATTGGTATGTGGCACAAAAGCAAAATCTTTAAGACAGAAAAACCAAACCATCTTCCAGGAAGTGCCCGGGAAAGACAACTATTCAAAGACCATTTGCTTCAACATACATACAATTAACAAGCTGAGATGACACAAAGTGTAAAATATGACTGGAAATGAAATAAAATTGTAATCTGCCCAATGTGGTCATTTTATTAGTCTATTTATTAGTAAAAGAACTTTTGGAAGGAATCTTTGACCTGGCTGACTTCGCCCCAGCACCAGACTAATTGAAAATCTCATCACATAAAATATAAAAGTCAAGATAGCAGGAACCTAGAAACAGAATGTCTCAAAGAGATAAAGGATTGCAAGATCATGGATTGTGCTGGAGTTAAAAAAAATTAGAAGGAGAAGATAGAGAGTGAATGACATACTTCACTGGATTTTTGTCTGCTTGCAGTTGCTGAACCTGATTCTGGAAGGTACAACCATTTTGGCCATCTTCCTAATCAATACTGTGAGCTGGGACCAAATTGATTGTGTGGTACATGAAACACAGCCCAGGAAAAGCTGATGAGACCTAGACACCATTATATATTTTGCCTGACTTATTAACTTACTCTGTGTCACAATTGGGTCCATTTTTGATAAAAATACAGTACTGAGGAACTGTTTCTTTCCTCCTTCTCCATGTCCTTGTGTCTTCTTGGTTAACAAACCTGACTAGCAATTGTTTTCCTTTTTTCTTTTTTTGCACTGTTTGTGAAGATTTTCTAACCTGGTATCACATAGGTAACTTCCTTTTGTTTGTTTATCTTACATTTCATCTGGAAAATTATGTGATAGGCCAGAGTAACACACAGACCTTTCTCCTAAAGAGTTAAGTAGAGCTATGTATCAACTTACCAACACTTGATTCTTTGGTTCAAACGTTGAGAACAGACCAAGTAAGTTTGGAGAAAAATGAGATAAGCACAAATGATGAAATAGGATCACATCCCTGAGTAACTTTCCAGGAGTGGAAAAGTTCTCAATTTAATAGAGGGTGAGATACCAAGTTTCAATTGTATATACCATTTTTTGTAGGTAGAGTGTATCCCCATAGGAAAGCTCATTTTGAAGAAGCATAATTGTAACTCTGGATGGAGGTAGTCACCCTGTGTATAAAAGGACAGCACAGGTAGAGGGAGAAAGTGGATGAGAGAGAGTGGAACACCCCTAGACCTGAGGCTAATGGAGGTGACTGGTCTTGGCCTCTTGCAAAGAGTTGCCAAGAACACAGATTCATCCCAAAGCTGATCTCATCTCTTTTGCTTCTTGGACGGACAGTGCTCACATGATTCATAACTTAGCTTAGAAATAGTAATCTGTCTGGTGGTGTCATGGGCAGCATTGCTTGATGCCTCCTGCCGAACACTTTTTATATGAAAAATAAGAAACTGCATTTCCTTTCTGCAGTTTCTCCCCCATTTTGGCCCATGATTTTTCCCAAAATAACTTCACTGATTCACTGGAAAGACTTTGTGGATACAAATATGTCTTTAGTGTTCTCCGATTGCTAGATCTAAAGACATGAATACTGTTAGGGACCATGTCTGGGTGAAGCCACCCATCTTTATTATGTCTGATTCCTGCCCACTCTCTTTAAGGAAAAATCACAGGAAGGAGACTGATTGGAATGAAAAGGCAATATTAATATGCATTGCCATTATCAGAGTCTATCCCAGAGCCTGGTGTGAGTGATGATACAACAACAATTCTGGGTGATTAATGAACAAATTCACAGATATCCAGTTCCATGCATAAGGCCTATACCAGTTTCCAAGGCACTCACAGTCTATTGCAAGAAACAGACAAATAAGAAAATGAAATCACTACTGACTGTATGGTAAGTGCTATGCACATATTGTTAGCAGTATGTGTGGAATGTGACAAGAACTTTTAAAAGTAGCATTTAACCTGACCTGGAGGGGATTATATTAGATTTCTATTGTTGCTGTAACAAATTACCACAAACTTAGTAGCTTAAAAGAACACAAATTTATTATCTTATAGTTGTAGAGGTTAGAATTCTGACACAAGTCTCATGGGGCTAAAATAAAGGTGTCAGCAGTGATGCATTCCTTCCTGGAGGCTCTAAGGGAAAACCATTTTCTTTTCTTTTCTAGCTACTAGAGGTTGCCCACTTTTTTTGGCTCATGACTCCCTTCCTCCATCTTCAAAGCTGGCAATGTTGCATCTCTCTGACTTTTCTTCCTTAGTCATGTCTCTCTCTGACCATAGCCAAGAAAAGTTTTCTCCACTTCTAAAAACTCGTTTAATTAGATTGGGCCCACAAGGATAATACAAGATAATTTCCATATCTCAAGGTTATTAACTTAATCACATCTGCAAATTTCCTCTTGCCAAGTAGGGTAACATCTTCTCAGGTTCTAGAGATTAGGATATAGACATCTTTAGGGTGTCTACTACTCTGCCTACCACGGTGGAGAAAGAGGACACGAATAAAAGCCTTCTAAATGGGACTGACAATTTATTTGAGTCCTAAAAGGCAAAACTAAAATTATTCAGGCGAATAGGGGAAGGGGAAAAATATGGGGAAGAGAATCTTGACCAGATGGGAACTTTGGATTAGATGAGAGCAATATGTATTGAGACCAGTATGTAGATTCAAGAACACTGAGAGCTAGAATAGATATTTCCTTGGTATTTCAAAAGGGTATATGGCTATTTCCTATTACTTCAATACACACCTAAATAGCCAAGAGTTTTGCTATTATTAGCTTACTTATTCTAATTTAATTAGCAGCCTGATGAGGTAGGCAGGTGGTATTATTAATGAAGATAGAGTTTGTTGTTTGTTTGTTTTTTTAGGTATCTAGCCAGGGTAGTAATGAAAATGTGATCACAACAGAATGGAAAAATCAATGAAAGAACAGCTGAAACTGTAATGAAAGAGACAATATATCTTTTCAATAAATTATGGGAGAAAGACTAATTAATAAAAATAATGACAGGCTGTGATCTTGAGCTACCTTGGCTCAATGTCTCATATTATCATAAGTAAACATTTTATGTTTGCTGTAGAAACTTTTCTACTTTGAAATCTTCAGGGCAAGTGCAGAAGTGCAAGGAAGTAATATATTTGAATGTCTATTTTATCATATATATTCTTATCATAAAGAGAAAAAATGGAGCACTCTGGTCTGTAAAAGCAATTCCAGTGTTCTTTAGATTCAGTGTATATCTAAAAAATATCTAAAGAAATATTTGAAAAAAAAAAACCTGTCAACCCAGAATTCAATATACAGTGAAAATATTCTTCAGGAATGAAGGTAAAATAAAAACACTTTCAAGTCAAGTCAAAGAAAATGAAAAGAATTTGTTGCCAGCAGACCTACTCTAAAAGAATCAGTAAAGAAAATCTTCTGACAGAAGAGAAATGATACCAGAAGGAAACTCAGAACATCACAAATGAGAAAAGACCAACAGAAATGGTAAACACGGTAGATTGTTTTTTTCCTCTTGAATTGTTTAAGTATGTTTGATGGTTGAAAGTAGAAGTTAGGACATTGTCATATGAGGCTTTCAGTATGTGCAGATGTCATATATAAAATAATTGTAAGATAAAGGGGGAAGAGAAAGAATCCTATTTGGTGGCGAGAGTTTTACATTCTACTTGAACTAGTAAAATATTGATTCTACGTAGACTATGAAAAGTTATATATGTAGACTGTAATCTTTAAAAGGGCTACTAAAATATTACTCACTGAGATAATTAAAAATACATTAAATAAATTAAATTTAAGCTTAAAATATTTAAATTATCCAAAAAAGTCAAGGAATAGAAAACAAAGGAATGAAAAATAGAGAAAACAAATAAAATGGGAGAGCTAAATTCATAATAACTATATTAAAAGCAAATGGTCTAAATATACCAACTAAAGCATAGAGATTGTCAGGATAGATGGATTAAAAAAATAAACCAACTACATGCTATCTACTAGAAACTCACTTCAAAGGAAATAATATAGGTAGGTTAAAGGTAAAAGGTTAGAAAATGATACATCATGAAAACACTAATCAAAAGTAAATGGAAATGTTTATATTAATATCTGACAACATTCCATCAAATAACAGCACATGAAATATTCCTTTTTAAGTGCAAATGGGAAATTCACTAAGATAAATTATATTCTGGGGAAAAACAAACTTTAACAAGTTGAAAAGCTGAAATAATAAAAGATGATCTCTGACCATAGTAGAATTAAACTAGAAATAAATCTAATTGAAAGCTATCAAGTGTATAGACATGCTACTGATTTTTATATGTTGACTATTTTTATCCTGAGACTTTACTAAAGTTGTTTATCAAGTCTAGGAGTCTTTTTTGCAGAATCTTTAGGGTTTCCTAGATATAGAATCATATTGTTAGTGGTGATAAATTTTTCCTTTGTTGGTGGGGGGAGGGCAGTGCCTTTTATTACTTTCTCTTGCCTGATTGCTCTGGCTAAGACTTCTAGTACTATGTTGAATAGGAGTGGCGAGAACAAAATCAAGAGTGTAATCTCGTTTACAATAGCCACACACACATACAAATACCTGAGACTACATGTAACAAAAAAGATGGAAGATTTCTATGAGGAGAACTATAAAACATTGCCTAAACAAATCAGAGATGACACAAACAAGTGGAGAAGCATTCCATGCACATGGGTTGGAAGAATCAATATTGTTAAAGTGTCCACACTTGCCAAAGCAATATACAAATTCAGTACTATTCTTTTCAAATTACCAATGCCATTTTTTTTTTTTTATTATACTTTAGGGTTTTAGGGTACATGTGCACAATGTGCAGGTTTGTTACATATGTATCCATGTGCCATGTTGATTTCCTGCACCCATTAACTCGTCATTTAGCATTAGGTGTATCTCCTAATGCTGTCCCTCCCCCCTCCCCCCACCCCACAACAGTCCCCGGAGTGTGATGTTCCCCTTCCTGTGTCCATGAGTTCTCATTGTTCAATTCCCACCTATGAGTGAGAACATGCGGTGTTTGGTTTTTTGTCCTTGCGATAGTTTACTGAGAATGATGTTTTCCAGTTTCATCCATGTCCCTACAAAGGACACGAACTCATCATTTTTTATGGCTGCATAGTATTCCATGGTGTATATGTGCCACATTTTCTTAATCCAGTCTATCGTTGTTGGACATTTGGGTTGGTTCCAACTCTTTGCTATTGTGAATAGTGCCGCAATAAACATACGTGTGCATGTGTCTTTATAGCAGCATGATTTATAGTCCTTTGGGTATATACCCAGTAATGGGATGGCTGGGTCAAATGGTATTTCTAGTTCTAGATCCCTGAGGAATCGCCACACTGACTTCCACAATGGTTGAACTAGTTTACAGTACCACCAACAGTGTAAAAGTGTTCCTATTTCTCCACATCCTCTCCAGCACCTGTTGTTTCCTGATTTTTTAATGATGGCCATTCTAACTGGTGTGAGATGGTATCTCACTGTGGTTTTGATTTGCATTTCTCTGATGGCCAGTGATGATGAGCATTTCTTCATGTGTTTTTTGGCTGCATAAATGTCTTCTTTTGAGAAGTGTCTGTTCATGTCCTTTGCCCACTTTTTGATGGGGTTGTTTGTTTTTTTCTTGTAAATTTGTTTGAGTTCATTGTAGATTCTGGATATTAGCCCTTTGTCAGATGAGTAGGTTGCAAAAATTTTCTCCCATTGTGTAGGTTGCCTGTTCACTCTGATGGTAGTTTCTTTTGCTGTGCAGAAGCTGTTTAGTTTAATTAGATCCCATTTGTCAATTTTGGCTTTTGTTGGCATTGCTTTTGGTGTTTTAGACATGAAGTCCTTGCCCACGCCTATGTCCTGAATGGTATTGCCTAGGTTTTCTTGTAGAATTTTAATGGTTTTAGGTCTAACATTTAAGTCTTTAATCCATCTTGAATTAATTTTTGTGTAAGGTGTAAGGAAGGGATCCAGTTTCAGCTTTCTACATATGGCTAGCCAGTTTTCCCAGCACCATTTATTAAATAGGGAATCCTTTCCCCATTTCTTGTTTTTGTCAGGTTTGTCAAAGATCAGATAGTTGTAGATATGCGGCATCATTTCTGAGGGCTCTGTTTGGTTCCATTGATCTATGTCTCTTACAAAGTTACACATACACTTATGACATGAACCCAGTAATTGTGCTCTGGGGTTTTCATTCCAGAAAAATAAAAACTTATGTTACATACAAAATGTACACACAAATGTTTATAGCAAATTACTTACAATCACCATAAACTGAAACTATTGAAATATCCTTCAAGGGATGAATGGATAAACCACTGTCCTATAGCTACAATGGGATACTACTCAGCAACAAAAAGTAACAAACTATACAAACGACAACAAGAGTAAATTTCAAATGCATTATGCTAATTGAAATAAGCCAGACTCAAAAGATTACATACCCTATGACTCCATTTATGTTATTCTGGATGAGGGAAAGCTCTAGGACAGTGGTTGCCAGGGGCTAGATGCTGGGCAAACAGCAGAGATTTGAGTACAGCAGGAGGAATTTGAGAGAATTGAGAGAATAGTGTATCTTGATTGTGGTGACAGTTACATGACACAATACATGTATTAAAATTTACAGAACCAAACACCAGAAAAAGAGTCAATTTTACTGTATGTTATTTTTTTAAATGAGAAAAATGTATATTTGGACACAAAGATGGTAGAAGCTGAAAAATCTTGCCTATGTCTCCAGTTTGCAATGGTATTTTTGATGTGGGACAGGAAAGAACATAAAAATCATGAGTTTATTCCACCTGAACATTATAACTATTCCTCAGCCAGGTTTTATAAGCAAAAAAGAAAGAAAAAGAAACCAAACTTGGAGAAAAAATACAGTGAAGCCAAATCTTCCCACTGCCCTCTGATAACAGAGTTAGTCACTTCTGAAGTGGCTAAGAGGCCCAGAACAGAGTCATACAAGCTGTCACCTATGAGTTATAAAGCCAGGCCATTCCTAGTTTCTGGGGATCAAGGTTAAATGTGGCATTGCCACAGCCTGTAGGGAAGTATCTTGAAATGGAATTCCCAGGAATGTTCAAAGATCATGTAACTCCCTTGGGGTTAAAAGACTGTAATAAGAGGAAAGCCCAACTTTAGTCTACTTGGAACAGTGCCAGCCTCCTGTGCAGGGTTTGGTATGCTGACAGGAGAAAGGGTGTTGACATGCAGTAATTGTTAAGGAAAAGAATAAAAGCAAGTGTTGAAAATGCAAGAAGCTGGGCTAAGCTGTAAAATGTTGTACTCTATAGGCAGCCTTAATCAAGAGATAATAGATCCAGACTGATGCAGTGATGCTTCTGAAAAAGTCACAGGGCTGGGCTGGAGGCTGCGAGAGATCATTAGCTTAGAGACCCAGCCCTACCTCTAGATGTCCATAGCTTGTGTTAAACCCCATCTTATAGCCACTTGGGGTCTTCTGGCTGCTTCTGTGATGGGATAGATCTCATTAGACTTGGGCTTCCAAATCCAGGACTATGAGTTTAGAATGAGACAGAGATTTGTGTCCCTATGATGTTGGTATGACCATATATTTGCTTAGGTCAGTAAGGTGCATATATGATATAGAGAAAAAAAATCAGACTAAAGTATGCTAAAGTGCTTCATGATTTGACTTTCTGAGAAGGTGTGGGGCAGTGGAAAGAAACTGGGAATTTGTCTAAACCCCAGTTCTATCCCAACTCAACATGTGGTCTAGAGCAATCTCCCAGTGTATTTCAATTTATAGCTCACCCAATCTATGCCACTTCTGATATCAAACCGAGAAACCGAGTCCCAGAAAGACAAAATGACTCGTCTTGGGTAACACTGTCATTTAGTGCCATACTGGCTTTAACTCAGACCTTCTGATTCCAGAGTGGGGCAACACATAAGGAAATGATTTTGATCTTATAGGCAGGCCTACCTAACTTCTGAGAGAAAAAGTTTACGTCCTTGAGAGGAAGGTTAGCTAGCTAGCTAGACACATATACACTTACAGAGATAGACAGACAGAAAAAAACTCAGGGACTTGGTAAGATTTTCTTGTTTGGTTGGGTTTTTACCTGCATACAGGGCAATGCAATGGAACGTAACACCTACTAGAGAGGAAATTATAAGGAAAAGTCCCTTTTCAGGCACAAAGCTGTAAGACACTTGTATCCCAAATACCTGTAATTTGTTAAGTGTTATTCTGATCTACTTCTACCACAGAAGGGATGCAGAGTGGCTAACACAAAGGGGCTCAGATCAGAGACTGCTGATAGAAGGACAGCAAGTGAGAAACATTAAAGATTATTCAGAGGGAAATGCATGAAAGTAAACTCTGTTTACAAAAGGGATAAGTCATGTCCACTTATTATTGATAAAGATATAGTGGCAGTTTTGAAACAAAATAGGTAAGTCTCTAGAAATGGATGAGAGTTTGGGAATGGCGATCTCACTTAAGATTCTCAGGAGTCACCAAAGGTGAAGATGCCTTTTTTTTGTAAACAAAGTACTGACAAAATTCTGACTCTGCTCCTCCTTCCTGCCTAAGTTCCCATCACTTATCTACTTTGTCCACCTACTCCCCAGGTTATCCCGAGGCTGTCTTATTCATCTTTGTATCATTTATTAGCCTACTCTAGTAGAGTGGCTGGCATACAGCAGGTACTCAATAAATGCTTGCTGAATAAGTTGATAATGTTGACTTTGTAAGCTCTAAAGGGCCACAAAAGGAATTATCGTATCTCTTGAGAAGATGCCTCCCTGAAGCTATTTCAATTCCAGGAGTCAGTTATCACACTTGATGTGAACAGAAAGGGTGTTTAACTTCAATTGTCCAATTCTCTCTGGGAGAGTTGAAGCAAACTCAGGGGAGTTTGGACCTGGCAGACTGGCACTTGGGCAGCATCCTATACTGAGGTTGTATTAGGCTTCATCATTAACTGGAGGGACTGGAAGCAATTTTCTAGCAATTTATAGCCAAGGAAGGAAATCAATTTCGGTTTAAAAGAAACATAATCAAAGGACGCAAAGTATGAATGTGAAGCCCTGGGCAGGATCTGAGGAGGTTAGAAATGAGTGAAAAAAATTTGGTGCAAGCAGGATGAAGGTAAATGGTTTGTGAACACAGTGGTGCTGGAAGTCCATACTTTGGAAACACGTGGCCAGTTTAAAAGCCCAGGTCAAACTAGATATGAGGTTAAAAAACATAATAGAAATACACTAGTTTTATTCTCTTTAATTTTCCATTTATATATGTATACATCTTGATGTTGACATATACTTATTTTAGGTTAGACATGTTGGAACTTGAATAGTTCATCTTTTTTTTTTTTTAAGTTGCTGAAATTTGCCCAAACATAAAGTGTGGGCATAAGCCTGACAAGCTGATCATTTAACTTATTCCAAAAAGGCAGGGCTTTATGTTTTTTAAGCAATGCCTAAAGACTGACTCTCCTACGACCTGTGGATATGAATGATATCCTGGAGAAAGAAGGGGTGTCCCTGGAATGTCCTCAGTCTCTGACTTGGGGGTGAAATATAATTTGGTCCAGGGACCTGTTCCTCCCAACTTCCTGCAGTTACTAATAAGCAAATATGTGGAAAACCTGTCCCTGAGATCCTCTCAAGGCCTATGGTATCAAGAAATGCAGGTTTTGGCTGGGGGTGGTGGCTCATGCCTGTAATCCCAGCACTTTGAGAGGCCGAGGCGGGCAAATCACTTGAGGTCAGGAGTTCGAGACCAGCCTAGCCAACATGGCAAAACCCATCTCTACTCAAAGTACAAAAATTAGCTGGGCATGGTGGAGTGCGCCTGTAATCCTAGCTACTCGGGAGGCTGAGGTAGGAGAGTCGCTTGAACCTGGGAGGCAGAAGTTGTGGTGAGCCGAGATTGTGCCGTTGCACTCCAGCCTGGGCAACAGAGCAAGATTCCATCTCAAAAACAAAAAAACAAAAAAACGCAGGTTTTAGTTCTGGCTCCACCTCTTACCAGTTCTGTGACCACTGATGAATTCTCTTTCTGGACTCAATTCTCTCTCAATTGAATGGGAAGGACGATAGTATGTAGCGCATGAGGTTGTTGCGAGGGAGATAAATGTGATAACGTGAATGTTTAACAAGACCCTGACATATTGCAAATGCTCGACAAATACTTGATATTATCAATGTTATTATGTACATTATCTGGGCATTCAGAAAAATTCAGAAATATCAAATATGGAAGGGAAGCTAAACTCACTGTTGGCGGGTGTGTGATCAAACTGCAGCATGCTCTGCTAATTCTGTTAATTCAGAAGAACCATTGGGAGTTGGCTGAACTGTAAGCTTTGGTTAGAGAGATTTGTGTATTCAGTTGGGAACAACTGATAGTATGGAAAGATAACTCACAGGGTCGGAGGCACTGACAGGAAAGTCCTATAAAGCATAAGAGAGGGGCAGGTAGTTCTGCCATCTTATCCAGATCTCAATCAGGGCTGTTGGACCACTACAGGTCTTGGACTTGCTACCTGAAAAATTGACTTCTGTTCTCCCAGGGCCCTGGTCTCCTGGTCAGGTCTGTTTAGTTGTCATCCTACCATGAAAGGGAAGCTCACTAAGCCAAGGGCCCTTTGTACCACCAGTGAAAGGAAACAAACTTCAACTAAACACACATAGTACTTGACAAATGCCAACTGCACATAGTCTTTAGTAAATAATCACCAAATGAGGAAGAGGCAGGTCCCAGTTGGATATAAAAATAAAACCCAGGACAGCAGCATGGTGTAGTTTCCAGATATGCTTGATTTACAGTAGGACTCAGAAACCAGAAAAGCAGCCTAGTGATATAGGTCCTAACTTGTTCCTCCTTGAAACAGTGGATCCTAGCTGAAAATTTAACTCAAAGACACAGGGAGACATACATCAAAATGTTGAGAAGGTGAACTTCAGAAGAATGGCTCGTGTAAACCTTCCATTTGAGCCCACAGAAGGAATCTTTCTCTATTTGCCTCAACCAACCACCAACTTTCTGAAACCAAACAACAACAACAACAACAACAACAAAGAAACCAATAGAAAAACTATACCACTGCTCTTTTGTATCTCTTCTTCCCAAGTGATGTGAGTGTTTAGGAGTTAAATTTTCTTCTGTGTCTCCTGCAATCCCCCTAGAATAGAGCTCTAAAAGCAGACAGACAGCTGTTTCAGAAAAGCATGAGGCAATAATCAGCCCACATTGCTTACCAAAGCACAAAGCTCTCGGGAACACAGGCCGTTATTCAAATCAGACCCAAACTCTCTCTTTCTCTCTTTTTAAAATCCTCAAACTGAAAAAGTAGGCTGGAACCTTCAAAATCTCTCTGTAATTTTCCTCCAAAATAAACAAAGTGGTCAGATATTTTTTCTTTTCAGTGCTATAAAAATGCCCGGGCAGACATATAGACTTTCATATTCAGGAATGAAGAGCTTCAGGAAGCTGCAGATGCAACTAGCTGTTTTTTCTAAACAGAAGTCTAGATGTTTTTTCTAGACAGGAGACTGGTGCAGCCGTGATTTCCACGTTCAATCTCTCCTCAAAGTCTAAGAAAGTGGGCCCAGCCTCAAGGGCAGAAGCTTTGCCAACGGCTGACGAACATTAGATTTTCCCAAAATGACTCTGAGTCTGCTCACTACTGTTTAGAAGCCTTCACCAGAGCAAAACTGCCCACCTACCTGTGAACAAGTTCAAATGCTTTCATTTGACCCAAAAGAGTCTTCTCATTATTATTGCAACCTATCTTTGCAAACTGGGCTCACTCACTTCTGTGCACTGTTCCTTGTCATTCACTAACCATGTCGTGCTTTCTCCCGAGTCCACATCCTTACACATGCTCTTCTCCCTTCCAAGAACCCTCCCCAGTCATCACCTGGCAAATTCCCACCGGTCCTCCAAGACCTAGTGCAAAGTCACTTATTTTGTGAAGCTTCCCAGATGTCTCAGGAAGAGATGGCTGCTCCTTCTGCTGCCTCAGCCAACACTGTGTCCCTCCTCGTGAGTCCAGGAGAGCACTTGTAACTTACTTGTTTGAGGGTCTGTCTCCCCAGTGAATGCCTCCAGAGCAAGAACTGTAGCTTATGTCTAGCAAAGGACCAAATGCATAGCAGGTCTGAAGGAATATTTGCTCAATGAATAAATGAAAAAATATTGAAATGAAATACATGGTAAGTTCAGAAGCACTGAAGAAGAAAGAGTGTGTCTGGTATTTCCACTGTGTGTATGTGTGTGTGTGTGTGTGTGTGTGTGTGTGTGAGAGAGAGAGAGACTGAAGGAAGAGGCATGCAGCTCAAGTATAACCAGGAATCTATTCCTTGAAAAATTAATACCAAGTTTTCTGGTCAGTAGCTACTTTTCTGAAGGGTTTTATTTTTCACAGACAACAGAAAAACTTGAGTTTAACAAGATAATGATAATTTTTTTTATTATACTTTAAGTTTTAGGGTACATGTGCACCATGTGCAGGTTAGTTACATATGTATACATGTGCCATGTTGGTGTGCTGCACCCACTAACTCATCATTTAATATTAGGTATATCTCCTAATGCTATCCCTCCCCTCTTCCCCCACCCCATAACAGGCCCCGGTGTGTGATGTTCCCCACGCTGTGTCCATGTGTTTTCATTGTTCGATTCCCACCTATGAGTGAGAACATGCGGTGTTTGGTTTTTTTGTCCTTCCGATAGTTTGCTGAGAATGATGGTTTTCAGCTTCATCCATGTCCCTTTATACGCAACGGGAATTTTTCTTAAAAACATGAGCAGACTAGTAAGAAAACACAAATGCTTTTCCCACAGGGTTAATGATGAGGGATTCATGCATTCCAGGGGCTCTATTACTTGGGAGCTTCCACATAGGTTTGCTCCACAGAGCTGAGATTTTTATAATGATGCTCATTCTCAGAGCACATCCAAGGGCCTCCATTCATTAAATTGTACTAAAGACAGACCACGTGAAGGTGGCTTTGTGCGGAAGCAGTGTCAGAGCATGGCTCATCAGGTGGCTTTGTAGGGTCCATGGAGAGCCTTGGGGAAGTCCTTCTGTGTGGCAGAGACCATACCTATGGGGGTGGGGTGAAGAGTGGAGGTAGGGGGCAGGCTGGCAGAGCATGAGTCTAGTGCAAGATGTTGCCCCAATTGAATGTGGAACTTTGGACAGAGCAGTTCATATCTGTGTTTGGTTTCTAGATTTGTTGGACCAGATCTATAAAGTAATCTCTAAGAAATATTTTTGCTCTAGGAGGGGGTGACTTCAGGAGTAGGTAAATCTTTCTCTTAATTTTCAGTTACAACATTATTTTTCTTATTTTGTCTACCCATTAAACATTCATATGGACCAGCTTTACAGAGCTGGTTTTGTATTGTAATTAACAGTGATTTGACTGTTCAGAAGTTTCCAAAGAATGAAATACAATTTTTCTGAGTATTTGCCCATATCCAGTGTGAAAGAATAAAAACATGAATCTGTAACCGCAGGATGAAGAGGCTCTAACATTTACAAAGTAATCATTACATGCTAATCACTATACACGCTTTATCAGTCCGTACGATAACCAATCCAAAGCCACAGTTTTAACCTTATTTTATGAGGAGGAGACTGAGCATGGTATAAGATCTCTCAGCCCATTTCATATTTGAACAGCCTGTTCCCCTCTTTTCCCAACTAAATGTGTATGTATATGTAGCAAGAGGAATACTAAAGACGAAAAGTAGGAGAAACCTGAGTTCTTGTTTCCATCCCCTACGGACTAGGGCTATGAGTTTGCCAGTTGCTTTAACTTTCTATTTAGTTTTAGTTTTTAAAATGGTGATTTGTAATACCTAGTATTCCCAATTCACAGATGTGTTACGAAGTTCACAGAATAAAATATGAAATCTCTTTGAATAATACAAAATACCACTCAAAACTCCAGATTATATAGAAAGGCAGTTTGCACTGTGATTGAGGCAGAAGTCTCTGGAGTCCGTCTGAATCCTGGCTCTGATATTTATCATGTGTATGACCTTGGGCAAGTTAACTGACCTCTCTGTGCTTAGGTTCCCCATCTGTAAAGTGAAGATAATAAAAGAAGCAAATGCTTGTAGGGTTCCCTAAGAAAATAACACACATCGACAACACCCAATATTGCAGTGCCTCACATACAGTGTGCATGTAATAAATGTCAGCTATTATTGGCAGAATTTTTTCACTGGAGTGACATGCTACAAGAGCCAGAACTCTGTTTGTCTCATTCAACATCTTCAGCACCCAGACCCCTGGCTGGCATCTAGGAAACATTCAATAAATATTTGTTGAGTCAACGTAACCCCACACTTCTTCACATGACTGCAACCTCCTTCAACTAGACTGTATGCACTATGAACTGAACAATATTCAGGGGATATCTTGGGATAGGTGTCCAAAATAAAAGGTAAATTTCTAATCAGTTCCAAGTTCCTCCCATTATACACAACATCTACCGATTGCAGCACATGGTGGTTAGGCCCCCTAGTAAATATGTTACTCTTGTTATTTTCTATTGGGAAAAAAGTGTGGTATGGAGCTACCAGCACACTATTAATCTCCTGGTTTGAATAGGCATGCTAAGGCAGAGATCTTTTCAAACTTAGGTGGCACAATACAAGGATTAAACTCACCACACCAAAGTAGAAAATACAGCATTGAATACTCCCTAGTCACAGTGACAGCAGCAAACATTTTGTCTGATGGAGAGAGGATGGAACTGAGGGAACCAACATTTGTTGCATGTCATCAGAGACCAGATAAGTGATTTTAGTTAATCCTCATAACAACACAGCATTTTATACTTTCCACTCCACAGATGTGGAATCAGAAGTCAGAGAAATTACATAATTTTCCAAGGAAACAACATAATTTGAAAGGAGGTCGTCTTATCCAAAACCAGTCCTTTCTGCACTACGTTAAGCCTGGCACATAGAAAATTCTCAGTAAGTGGAGAATATTAAAGAAAGTTTTATTTTGTTTCTTCTGGCTGGCCAGAGATGATGGTGGAAGTGATGTTTAGCCTGACTTTCATTTTAACTGGGGCTTTTGGACTGTTCTGAAGACTGTTTTCTCTGGGTTTCATATAGAAAGTGGCTTTACTGGCTGAGACTGCTCCCAGTCCCAAGTAAATTTCCTTCAGAAGTTGGTTCTTATCCTGCATTCTTAGTGTCTTATGACCAAATCTTGCCTCTTGGTTCCTAAAGAATAGGTAGGAATCTGTCTTGATGGGAGAGAGAGCGCGAGGCCACAATGATTGTCTGGAGCTATATTAAGGGGTGATGGGTATGGTGGAAGTTTTGGGAGCGCGGGATTAGTTAAGTTCTCTCCGTGCAGGATGCAAGAATAAAAACAAATTGCTGCAGACCAAATGCCAGGCACAATATTAAGAGTTTTTACTTGTACTGTGATGTTTAATCTTTATAACTAAAATATTTGCAAATATACACAATTAAAATAAATGCAGTATGGCATGGTGGTAAAGAATTTGTGCTCTGGAATACCCTGGCTTGAATTTTGACTCACTATTGGCAAGTGCCATTTTCTCATCAATTTTTCTCAACTGTAAAAAGAATATTAATCATAATATCTACCTCAGGTGATTTTTGTGAGAATTGACGCAAAGAAAACTTACACTATTTATATAAAGGGATAGATACAGTTCCTGGAACAGAGCAAGCACTCAGTTAATGTCTCCTTTACAGCAATCTCCTTGAGGGCAGAACCCATGTCCATTCAATTCAGCCCCGTGTCTCCAGCTCCTTCTGTATAGTAGGCACTCAGCAAATATTAAATGTGGGTTGGATAAATAAATGAATGCATAATGGATATAACAGAAGAAGCATTAGAAGGACCTCAGATCACGAGGCTGAAGTAAAATATCAATACTATAAGGAGGTTTAATGTTAAAATAAAATTAATAAGAGCCTCAAGGAAAACTTTCAAAGTGCTTTCTACCCCATTTAGTACTAGGGAGAATTTGAATGTTTTAAATGGCTTTCGTCTGCCTAATGGCTTTTCTTTGGCCTCCCTCCTATACACACAGACACGCACACACACTCATGCACACACATACACATATGAGTCGGGGGAACCTCTGAAAACAACCTGCCTCCAGGCCTTGGGCTTAGTTATAGCCCTCTATAAACAGGGGTTCATATAGGCTGGGGAGGAGAAACGCAAGTATGGTTTCTTCTAGCTGGCGTGCAAATCTAGAATTTAGGATTGTTGAGGTCTGAGGCTTAGAATAAGGCACCTGAGAATTGTGTCTTCCCAATAAGTTTCTCTCCAAAGTCCTAGACTGCCCTGCATTCCTTCCCCTGGTTTGAATATGGGTAGTACAAGGTAGTACTTTCATACAATGGGGAAAGAAAAAAAACCTCAAGAGAAGTTCAGAAGTAAATATACCTTTGAGCCCTGAGAAGGCCTTGCTCTGAGAATGAGCTGAAGTGAGCCCCTGCTTAACTCCAGTGGCTTGAGGGTGCCATTTAATTCATGCCTTGGATTCCTCCTGCCAGTGGTAGGGAGAGAAAACTTTGTATTAACTAAATTGATATAGTTAATTTTTGGTTAACTATATTACATCAGGTCCCTGGAGGCTACCTGCCAGGGATGGGAGGTTATCTGAATGGATAGGTACACACAGGAGCTTCAGAGTTCAGAGAAGGTAAATGTGCATTTCCAGAGCTTAGACTGAGATTTAAGTGCTCGGTAGAAATTGCTTTTGATCCTGGGCTCCTCTGAAAGTTTTTGGACCCTAACTATATTCTGCACAGGGACCAATCTCAGCTGCTTTATCTGTAAAATCAGTGAAAATATTTTTCTCCCAGAATTGTAGTGGAGATGAAACAAGATGTACATGGAATGGCTTAAATGAGCAGTACAAATAAAATCTGGGGAAGACTGGGAAACAAATACCAGGATTGCCTAAACTGGTGTCTTAATGTGTTAATTTTAAAAAATTCTCAACTTCCACTAAAACAAAATTTCTACTTGAAAATTTTGTGAGTTCATTTAAAGTCACTGAACTTAACTGAATGAACAAAATTCCATTCTGCAAAATATTCTGTAATTTATATTTTTTTACCATTTCAGATATGCCCTTTGTGATGTTGGAGTCAGGGAATCGTACTGTATAAAAAACAGTCTTAAAAAATCCATCATTAAAAAGTCAGGAAACAACAGGTGCTAGAGAGGATGTGGAGAAATAGGAACACTTTTACACTGTTGGTGGGACTGTAAGCTAGTTCAACCATTGTGGAAGTCGGTGTGGCGATTCCTCAGGGGTCTAGAACTAGAAATACCATTTGACCCAGCCATCCCATTACTGGGTATATACCCAAAGGATTATAAATCATGCTGCTATAAAGACACATGCACACGTATGTTTATTGCGGCACTATTCACAATAGCAAAGACTTGGAACCAACCCAAATGTCTAACAACGATAGACTGGATTAAGAAAATGTGGCACATATACACCATGGAATACTATGCAGCCATAAAAAATGATGAGTTCATGTCCTTTGTAGGGACATGGATGAAACTGGAAACCATCATTCTCAGCAAACGATCGCAAGGACAAAAAACCAAACACTGAATGTTCTCACTCATAGGTGGGAATTGAACAATGAGAACACATGGACACAGGAAGGGGAACATCACACACTGGGGACTGTTGTGGGGTGGGGGGAGGGGGTGGGATAGCATTAGGAGATATACCTAATGCTAAATGATGAGTTGGTGGGTGCAGCACACCAACATGGCATGTGTATACATATGTAACAAGCCTGCACGTTGTGCACATGTACCCGAAACTTAAAGTATAATAATAATAAAATTAAAAAAAAATCCACATTGTGTTAACCCGTCTTTTGCTATTGACCTAGCACTGACAGTGACTGCTGCTAGTAACAATCTGAGAAAACCAGTGTAAAATTAAATGCCATCTTCTATGGTTCTGTTTCAATACTTTGCCATAGCCTATAGCTAGAAGTTTAATTCAAGACTTCCGTAGAGCTGAAGCCCAGGTGATTTAGCCATGATGCTTGCAAAGCAGGAAGACTGTTGCCTGGCAACCGGAAACATTTGAAAATATCCAGTACATTTTCTGTTTCGCGTTCACAGCCCTCTTGATGTTCCAATACACATAGCAGATGTTAATCCTCCTGTTTGAATTTTAAAGGCATGAAACAGAGTAGTGAAAAGTGGAGACAACGTTTTCATTTGCAAACTAACAAATTGGCTTCGGCTCCAAATCTTTGGGAATTTGCAGAGACTCATTTTCTTCATGTTGATTTTCCCTTCTTCTTCCCCTAAATAGAACTAGTACACTGCTATTTTTTCCTCCTTTAACCTATAAGAGGAGTTAAGCTTCTTATAAACCAGAAATGCTTGCTGGGAATGTTGATAAGGAAGGTAAAGCTAGAAAGAGACTTTGGAGTGTTATTTATTCATTCGCTCATTCATTCATTTGTTCTCTCACTCACCCATTGGTAAATTAACGAATGCATGCTGTATTGTTTAGGAATTAAGAGACAGAAATCAGATACATTTAAGTTCAAATCTATCTGTCTGAATGACCACATTTGAAGTTCTTTAACCTCTTACTGAGCTTCAATATCCTCTTCGTAAAATGGAATAATAATAGGAACTGTGTTTAGGGGCTTTTTTTGGTAAGAATTAAATGAAATAAAGTAGGTAAAGGGATCAACATAGCTCATGGTATAGAGGGAGCGCTCAATAAGTTGTAGGTGATGCTATTGCTACTGTTGTTATTTTTGTTGGTAAAGTCCCACTCTAAGTCCACACTATGATATGGAGGTTTCTATAACTTAATGGAAAAGAGTATAAGCTCTGCCATCAGACTACCTGTATAGCTTTGAGCCAGTTTTATACACTATCAGTGCCTCAGTTTCCTCAGGTGTAAAATGAGGTAAACAATAGCATTTTACCCCACAGGTTGTTGAGAGAATGAAATGAGAGAAGGTTTTTTTTAACAGCATAGCCCAGTGCCAGGCACAGAGAGCTAGTGCTCCATGAAAGTTGGCTTCCATCACCATTATCATTATTACATATTACCACCACTGGTGGTACAAAGATGAATAAACCATGGTCCCTGTTCTTGAGCAGTCTTGTGAGGGTATATGCATTCACTGGAGCACACTTAAAAATGATTACCTAGAAGGGGGCAGGTATGATACTAGAGCTACAGACAGAAAGCCCTAGAAACCCCAATAAGAGTATTATCCTCCTAAGGCAGACACTGGAACTATGGTTCTCTTAAAAGATAAACTTTGGCATGTTAACATTTTAAAGAGTTTATTTGAGCAGATAGCAATTCATGAATCAGTCAGCTCCAAACTGGAAGTGATTTAGGGCTCTGCCCAAGAGGCACAAAGGGAAAGATTTAACAGGTTGAATGTGGAAGTAGAGCAAATAAATTATTCGATTGGTTAAAGTTTGAGCAATTGCCTTACTTGGACTGTCCTGGTGGGAAGTTCAAGACAATATAACTAGTGGTTAGTTGGCCTCCTATGATTGGCTGAGCTGAAGTTTAGTTTTCTTTTGAATTCGCCCCTTACGGGAAATGAATCTGAGCTAGGTTTCTATGTGCTTAGGTAGGAACCCAGGGTGCAAGAATCACCTCAGTCTAATGGCTCCCATTTAATGATTTTAACAGTTTTCGCTCTTGGCTGCGTATTAGCATTGCCTTTAAAAATTACTTATGCGTGGGTTCTCCTCCCAGAGATTCTGAGAATTGGCACAGGATATCACCCGGGCATCAGGAATTTTTAAAGCTCTCAGATGATTTTAATGGGCAGCCAAGTGCAGAATTACTGTGAAGTAATCACCACTTGATCCTGATCATCTTTACTGCAAAATTGGCACAAGTATCTGAGAGGAGTTGTGAGGTTCTTATCCTTGTTATCACCACCCCTGCCAAGAGCATGGCACTTCAGAGTACCAACTGCAACAGTAGCAATACTTCTGATTTTTCCAAGTAGTGGTGCTGGCATACAGATACTGACAGTAATTGCTCTCATTTATTTAGAATATTTTATCTCATTTAACCATCCCAACAACTCTGAGAGCTACTTTTCTCTTCTTTACACAGATGAGAAAACTAATGATAAAAATATTTAATTAGTTTACCCAGTGTCTCACAGCTGGTAAGTAGCAGATGTCTCTGTTCCACTCAACTCACCTAAAGGTTTATACCAGAGGCCCTGAAATTTGACCCTGAAAATTAGTATCACTTGCCACTCATCCTCCCTTAGGCCTTTCTCCTGTCTCCACTTGCACTTGCAAATGAAAGGGACTAAATATTATTATTATTATTATTTTGCTGTATATGTATATATATTTATTACACTTTAAGTTCTGGGATACATGTGCAGAACGTGCAGGATTGTTACATAGGTATACATGTGCCATGGTGGTTTGCTGCACCCATCAACCCGTCATCCACATTAGGTATTTGTATTCTTTCTGTGAGTCCTCTGATGGCTGCGTTTTGTGTTGATATGGTAAATAAGTCAAGCTAACTGTAAAGCTTCTTTGGTAGAGGAGTCTGGTGTTTTCCTGAAGGCACAGAAACGTTGGTGTGGACTGTAATGTGCACTTGCAAAAGCTGGGGGTTTGGGAAGGTGTGGATAGCAAGTTATATTAGAGTTGGGTAGAGTCTGGGGTGCAGAGAGAGCTGTTCTTAATCATCAAGGGATAAAGTTGGGGCCTGGCAGAGGGACTACAAACTGGGAAAGAACAACTTCCTCTTTTTTATGAAGTTCCTGAGGGCTCAGTAGTGCTGGCTTGGATTGAGAGTTGAAAGTTTTGAGATTAGAAAGGGGTACAAGGCCAGACATTGTGTCTAGTCAAATTTCATCTGCACCCATTGGGAAATAGTGTGGACCTTCTAAATGCTCCAGATGTGGTTGTTTCTACACAGTCAAAGACTAGATGGTGAGGGTTACTAATGGCACGTTACCTTTGTCAAGGGCATATAATTGCACAAAAGAACATCAGCTGTTGTGTGGGGAGGTCCTCCCTGTGCCAGGCGTTCTGCATACCTTATCTCATTTAATTATTATAAAATTCCTATGAGCTTAGTAATATCATGACCTTGCTACAAATAGAAACACTGAATCTTCAAGACTAAGTACTTTGTGGAAGATCAAGCAGCTGGTAATTTGAGAAGTAGGCAAATAAATAACCTTCTGCCTCTGGTTGCTGACACCAAAGGCAGGAAATATGGGTCATCAGTGCATGTCTTGGAGTGGTTATTCATGTTCAGCCTTGGGCAACTGACTGTGAGCTCTGACAAGACAAAATTTTCCCCTCCCTCCCTACACATTTAAAGATGTGTCTTGGTTTGATGTGTGGGTGGTAGAAGCAGGAGCTTCACAGAATGAAGGCCAAAGTATGCCTTCTACATTTGTGCCTTTCTTCCTCTGCTTCCATGTCTATGTTTCTATGTAATGTTTTTGGCTGAAGGAGATGGGGTTTTATTTCTCCTACCACTGACTCCAGGGTATTTGACATTCTGTTTCCTGGAGGAGATGGCTTTGACTCCAATTTTGGTATTTCCTTTTAACTATGATTATTTCAGATATGCTGAATATAAATTACAGTTCAAAAGCATAGGAATGAATAACAATAATTTTTAAAAGTTTTGTTGGCAAAGAAAAGGCTGTTACAGACAACTATAAAAAGCATTCTTTTTTTAAGTTTTTCCCAAAATACAAACATCATAACCCTTCTGGAGTGTGTATGTATCTGGAACTTATTTTTAAGCATTCTTTCCTGTGTGATTAAGCTCTAATTTGAACAACATTTCTGTAATCTTTAATTTTATGAAAATAAAACCTACTCTCTCATTTATATTACTTGAAGGTAGACAATGAAACAACTTTTCATAATTTTCACAGTACCTGATACATGTTCTTGGCTAGGCCAGCTTTAGCCTATGGAACGACCTAAGAGACAAGTGAGGATATTATCTCTTACCCCCAAGAAGCTGCTTCACAGTGGCAGCATGGTTTTCATGGTCCTGAGATTCATTCCCTTCTTTGCTGCTTGGGACAGGAAGTGACCACCTAGAAAATTGTCCAAGGAATCACCCCTCTGTCGATACTGTTCAGGGACTCAGAATAGGCCTCTGCTCAAAAGTCTGAGGTGAAGCTACCAGAAGGGCTGTATAGGGATGTAGTCGGTGGGCAGGTTCCCAGGATATGACTGATTTAGGCTACCAGCTTGAGGATTGGGGTTGGGAGCATGAGATCTGGAACCATGGATTTATGGGAGAGAACCTGGGTTTTTGGCTTAGAGAATCCTAGAAAGGAGCTTACAGGAGAGTTTATGCTAACTTGGATTTGAGTTTGAAGAGGAGGAAAGGATGATGGTGGTGGTAGTGGTATACAGCTAGAGAAGTAGAAATAGAAATGAAAGAGCCTGGAGACGTGTGAAAATTTCATCTTATAGGAGTCAGGAACTGAAGATGGTTGGAAAATATCTTGGCCATTCAAATATACCATTTATTCATAGCATTTAATGAAATGACCCTGTGAATAGCCTGGGAATGAGCATGATGCAAGAAAGGTGGACTTTAGTCCTGGTTCTCTCATTAACTGGTGTTGAGTTTGACAAAGCCAGTTAACCTGTTGAGTCTCATGTTCTTAAATTGTAGGAGAGGAAGTAAGGTGATTGCTTTCTTGTTCTCCCTTCCAACAAGGTATCTTTAAAAATGGATTTCCATCTTTGCAAAGGGAAGTTACTTGTCTAGAGAAGCACTGATGAAGAAAACTTTTTTTGCAATGATAGAAATATTCTATAACCATGTGCCGATAAATACAATAGCCAGTAGCCCCATATGGCAATTGAACACTTGAAATATGGCTAGTGAGACAGGCATATGGAATTCTTAATTTTGTTAGATTTAATTAATTTAGCCTTGTTTGGCTAATGACTACCATATCTAGACAGATATCTAAGTCTAGATAAATTTGAAACACGTAGTACGCTTCTAGGTTTGGAAGGTATGCAGGGGTGATACCCAGAATATTTTACAGCTAGCGTAAAAAAGGGAAGAGACTATCTCTTATTAGTTGACCTCTCTGCTTGGGAGCTGCCACCATGAGTTTGAACTGTCAGAAAATGTTTGTTTGGGAGTGCGATTTACATAGCAAATCAAACATAGGGCATGTCAGTTTTCACAATGACACTTGAAACCTGGTTGTTTTCCCTGGAAGATGGAGATTTTAAATAAAATTAAACATAAAAAGACTTTGTCAATTACTAATGCCATATCTTTCAAATTCCAGCATTATAAAGTGAAATGATTCCTTTCTCCAAGTCCTGATATTAATTGGTCTATAAATGAAAGCATTTTCTTTATTGCTTGAGAGATTCACCACAGACCTGACTCCTGAATTTTTTCTGGACTTAAAACTCTGGGAATTGTGTTACTTTATGCTATCATTTAAACCACTTTATTCCTCACTCTAACATCTTATAATAAATGTGTGAAGTTACTCACAGATGAATTCCTTTTGATTACTCACTGTTTAGAAAGAGGTTGGGTCTACAGCAAGCAATGTTCCACATGGAAAAGCTAAGATAAACACACCCATGTAAGTAGATACATGATTACATAAACAAGGCCTGTGGAGAATGTTCATACATTCATGTGACTCTCAAAGTTTTTATGACTCATTTATGCTATATATGTTTTCCTGTAATTTTGGTCCAGCATTAGCTGAGTACTGTTAGCTAAAGAATAACAGTTTCTCTTTGCTGTGATTAAAACCCTTGGTTTCTTTATCAATTTCAACATGAATAATGAACATGAACAGCTACTTTTTTGGGGGGTGGGTGCCTGAATGGGACTTACCAGGGTCTCCATATCATCACCTGACTGAAATGACCAGCAGGAGGCCAGAGGAGTACAAATGGAGAACTAAATATCTTCCTTTTCCTTTTTTCTCCTCTTTATCTAGCCACTTCTGTTTTTCTAAAAAGCCTTGGGAATAATGGAATGGTGGAAAGCATGTAGGCAAATCCCAACTCCAAAAACATTCCAGTTCTGTGGCCCTCCACTCAACCCCTTTTCTCACTTGCAAAATGAGTCTATGAGTACCTGATAGAGATAAGAATGTATTCAGCCCTTAGCAAATAGGAGCCCCTGAATAGATGGTTATTAATATTATTGGTCAAGAACTCGTGGTCATTGTCATCATCTCTCTCTTTTTTTGTTTATTTACTGATTCTCTTTCCCTTTTTTCCTGTTAATATTAATCATCCTTCAAACATTTTTCTTGACTATCTTAAAACTTTAAGGGAATAAGGCTATCTGTACAATTAACTACATAACTAATCTTCATCCTTCTCCTCTTGTCTCCCAACCTTTCCTTGGCCTGAAAATACATCCCTACCAACAAGCCCATTACTATATACATGATGATAAAGTTGCAGGAAGCAGGCAGGATAAAGCTACTTAAGCAGAAGTAAAGGAAGAAATTGTTAAGAACTCACTTTGTATCAGGCAGTGGAACTAGATGCTTTTAGTAAGGAAGAGTGTCTGATGTATCTGCCCTAACTCCACCTGCTTCCATGAACAAAGATTTGACAGTGATGGTCTCAGACTCGGTTCATATCCCTTGATTAACAGTTTTTTAGCACTGATATTTGTATAGATGTGAATGCTATTGGAGCTTTAAAAAATCATTAGATGAAATTTATTTTTGCTTGAAAAGTCTATGTAGAATGTAAGTGGCATTAATTAAGTGAGTTTAGATAGGCAATCGCAGTAAAATCCTGTAGGGGAGGACCTTTGGTTCTTGTAATACAGCTTAGTGGGGCTCAGTTTCACACCCAACCAGGCAAATTCTCTCATTAGCTTTATTTATTTTTATTTATTTATTTTTTAAATATATATACATTTATTATACTTTAAGTTCTAGGGTAGATGTGCACAATGTGCAGGTTTGCTACATATGTATACATGTGCCATGTTGGTGTGCTGCACCCATTAACTCGTCATTTACATTAGGTATATCTCCTAATGCTATCCCTCCCCCTTCTCCCCACCCCACAACAGGCCCCAGTGTGTGATGTTCCCCTTCCTGTGTCCAAGTGTTCTCATTGTTCAATTCCCACCTATGAGTGAAAACATGCAGTGTTTGGTTTTTTGTCCTTGTGATAGTTTGCTGAGAATGATGGTTTCCAGCTTCATCCATGTCCCTACAAAGGACATGAACTCATCATTTTTATGGCTGCATAGTATTCCATGGTATATATGTGCCACATTTTCTTAATCCAGTCTATCATTGATGGACATTTGGGTTGGTTTCAAGTCTTTGCTATTGTGAGTAGTGCCGCAATAAACATACGTGTGCATGTGTCTTTATAGCAGCATGATTTATATTCCTTTGGGTATATACCTAGTATACCCAAAATGGTAATGGTATGGCTGGGTCAAATGGTATTTCTAGTTCTAGATCCCTGAGGAATCGCCACACTGTCTTCCACAATGGTTAAACTAGTTTACAGTCCCACCAACAGTGTAAAAGTGTTCCTATTTCTCCACATCTTCTCCAGCACCTGTTGTTTCCTGACTTTTTAATGATCGCCATTCTAACTGGTGTGAGATGATATCTCACTGTGGTTTTGATTTGCATTTCTCTGATGGCCAGTGATGATGAGCATTTTTTCATGTGTCTGTTGTCTGCATAAATGTCTTCTTTTGAGAAGTGTCTTTTCATATCCTTCACCCACTTTTTGATGGGGTTGTTTGTTTTTTTCTTGTAAATTTGTTTGAGTTGTTTGTAGATTCTAGATATTAGCCAAATGCCATCCCCATCAAGCTACCAATGACTTTCTTCACAGAATTGGAAAAAAACTACTTTAAAGTTCATATGGAACCAAAAAAGAGCCTGCATTGCCAAGTCAATCCTAAGCCAAAAGAACAAAGCTGGAGGCCTCACGCTACCTGACTTCAAACTATACTACAAGACAGCATGGTACTGGTACCAAAACAGAGATATAGACCAATGGAACAGAACAGAGCCCTCAGAAATAATACCACACATCTACAGCTATCTGATCTTTGACAACCCTGACAAAAACAAGCAATGGGGAAAGGATTCCCTATTTAACAAATGGTGCTGGGAAAACTGGCTAGCCATATGTAGAAAGCTGAAACTGGATCCCTTTCTTACACCTTACACAACAATTAATTCAAGATGGATTAAAGACTTAAATGTTAGACCTAAAACCATAAAAACCCTAGAAGAAAACCTAGGCAATACCATTCAGGACATAGGCATGGGCAAGGACTTCATGTCTAAAACACCAAAAGCAATGGCAACAAAAGCCAAAATTGACAAACGGGATCTAATTAAACTAAAGAGCTTCTGCACAGCAAAAGAAATTACCATCAGAGTGAAGAGGCAACCTACAGAATGGGAGAAAATTTTTGCAATCTACTCATCTGACAAACGGCTAATATCCCTTCTCTCTATAGCTTTAAAACTCAAGAGTAGTTTAAAGCATCAACAATTTCTTGTTGTTGGTTTTTTTTTAAACTACTCATCAAAAAGATATTGGTAATTGGGGATGAGTTAGTTGGAAAAAGTAATGAGCTCTTGTTTCTATGTCATGAGTAATGTATGTTGCAAATATCTTCTCAGATGTCTTCCTAAATCTCAGTCATATTAGGCATGGGAGAATATTTAGAATTCTTATTTTCTGTAAGGAAATGGCCATGTGAGGACCCAGAGCATATCTTTTCACCTTCTTGGGCTTGTTTTCCTTTTGAGAAAGAAGGGCATTGGGCTAGCCCAACATCACTGTATGGCCTGAAAAGTCCTTTCACTGAATCTAAGTTCCAGTTGTCCAGGGATTTAATTTACCTCCCTGGTAGGGATAGGAGGCTGTGAGAGAGCTTGTGTATATACTTTCCAAAATAAATGTGTACTTTATTAAGCCTTTAGGCTTAAAATGGAATTTTAAAGAAATCCTGTAAATGTTTTTGACAGTGAAGTGGAATTATTTAGTTGATAGGAGATAAGTACTGAATTGGTTGTGAGAAGATCTGGTCTTTTTTTAGCTAGTTTAGTATCCATAAGCAACTAACATGGGCATTAATATTTGCCTTGTAAAATTAATGTAATTGTATCTGCACAGAATTATTTTGAAAGTGAAAAGAGGCAAGGTGAGTGTCTTCTGCAGGCTTGAGTCAAGAATTCTCAGTCATCTTGGTAATACTGGCTTGGATAGATGCCTAGAGCTGCTGGAAAAAGGCCAGAACTTTCAGATCTTCAGAGGAAAGGCATCGACCTTGCACGGGCCATCGCATACTGGGACTCATTTTTGAACCACAACAGCTCCAGGGGAATTGGTGAGTTCACCTGGCAAGGAGCAACTCTTTCTTGCCACAGGCCTCTAGAACCCCGGCAGGAGGGGAACCCTCGACCACCACATGACACTTGAGGTAGCAGCAAGAGCTGCCTAGAGAAGTGGTGGGATGGCAAGCCAGCTGATGTGAAGCCCAGAGGGTTTGGTGCAGGAGCATCTGTAGTGGAGCATGGTCAGGGAGAGCCATCCCCCTAAGCTCAAATTGCTCTCATAGGAGGCTTTAGCCCTAGGGGAACTGTCAGTTCTGATCTCCACAGGGTGGTCTTGGACATCAGATGGGGCTGGACTGACCTGAGCACCGCTTGGTCTCCTGGCCTCTCCCAGGGCCTCAGCCTGGTCATGCCAGTTTACAGAGCAGTTTTGGGTGCCTGGGGGCCCACACCATAGCTTCTGCACTGGCAGACCTTACCTGACTGGCAGAGAGCTCCAGTGAGTCAGCCCCTATGGCCTCACACCAGCCTGTATGCCCCCTCCCCATACTGCAGCTTTCCCCAATCCCACATCAATTTCCCACATCACTTTGCTGGTGTGTGTCTTCACAGGTGGGTTTTGCATTACTTTGCCCATCAGGATGCAAGAGTGCAGTCCACTCCCCTTCACTCACTAACCACCATTGCAGTGAGCCTTGGCTGGCACAGAGCCAGCAAGCCCCACCCCCCTCACCAGAGCCCTGCTTTTGCACTAACGCTGTGCAGACAACAATGGATCCTTCTATGCCCTGAGTGATCCTGCTTGCAGGGCATGGAGAAGGCACCCAGGCCTGAGCTAGTCAGCATCCTGCCCCAAGCCAACACCACTTCTAGTGCAACAGCACACACAGGCTCCAGCAGGGGCCCTCTGTACCCCCTGGTTGCATTGCCCCCACCACTGTGGTGGATGCCCACAGGAAGGCAGGCAGCCCTGCATCTGCTAGCACTCTGCTGCAGCTGCTGCACCTTGGCTCTCCCAGCACAGTGGACTCCAAACCTTGAAGAGCTAGATAATAAGGTTGGGGCCAAATACGAGTCCCCCAGAGTTGGAGCATGCAGTCTAGCAGTTGGGAGCTGAGGGTTGGCCCCCTAAAATCTCCCAGAGACAAAGTCAGTCAGCTGAATCCACCTTATACCACAATTAAATCTTCAAGGTCATCAAATAGAATAAAAGAAAAAAAATCCAAAAATCATCAACCTCAAAGATTGAAGGTAGATAAGCCCACAAAGATGAGAACAAATCAGCACAAGAAGTCTGAAAACTAAAAAATGCAGAGTGCTTTCTTTCATCCAAACAACTGCATCACTGCTTTGGCAAGGGTTCTGAACCGAGCTAAGATGGCTGAAATGACAGAAAATAGAATTCAGTATATAGATAGGAATGAAATTCACTGAGCTACAGGAGTATGTTGAAACCCAATGCAATGAAGCTAAAAATTATGATAAAACAATGCAGGAGTTGGCAGACAAATAACCAGTATAGATAAGAATGTAACTGACCAGATAGGGCTAAAAAACACAAGAATTTAATAATGCAATCACAAGTATTCATAGCAGAATAGACCAAGTGGAGGAAAGACTCTCATAGCATGAAGATTGGCTTTCTGAAATAAGACAGGCAGACAAGAATAGAGGAAAGAGAATGAAAAAGAATGAACAAAACCTCTGAAAAATATGGGATTATGTGACTCTTGGTGTTATGAATCTATGACTCATTGGTGTCTCTGAAAGAGATGGGGAGAATGGAACCAACTTGGAAGACTTATTTCAGGATATTTTCCATGAGAACTTCCCCAAACTAGCTAGACAAGCCAACATTCAAATTCAGGAAACACAGAGAACCCCAGTAAGCTACTTCACAAGATCATCCCCAAGACACATAATCATGATTCTCCAACATCTAAATGAAAGAAAAGATGTTAAAGGCAGCTAGAGAGAAAGGTCTGGTCACCTATGAAGAGAAGCCCTTCAGACTAACAGCAGACCTCTTAGCTGAAACCCTATAAGATAGAAGAGATTGGGGACCAATATTCAACATTCTTAAAAAAAGAACTTTTAACCCAGAATTTCATATCCAGCTAAACTAAGCTTCATAAGAGAAGGAGAAATAAGATTCTTTTCTGACAAGCAAATGCTGAGGGAATTTGTTACCACCAGACCTGCCTTATAAGAGCTTCTGAAGGAAGCACTAAACATGGAAAGGAAAGACCATTACCAGCCACTACAAAAACACACTGAAGGACACATACCAGTGACACTGTAAAGCAACCACATAAACAAGTCTGCAAAATAATCAGCTAACATGATGACAGGATCAAATCCACAGATGTCAATAATAACCTTAAGTGTAAATGGGCTAAATGCTCCAATTAAAAGGCATAGAGAGGTAAGCTGGATAAAGAACTAAGACCCATTGGGCTGCTGTCTTCAAGAAATCCATCTCGCATGCAATGACACACATAGGTTTAAAAGAAATGCGTGGAGAAAAAATATACCAAGCAAATGGAAAACAGAAAAAAGCAAGGGTTGCAATTCTAGTTTCTAACAAAATAGACTTTAAACCAACAAAGATCAAAAAAGACAAAAAAGGGCATTACATAATGGTAAAGGGTTCAATTCAACAAGAAGATCTAACTATCCTAAATATATATGTACCCAACACAGGAGCACCCAGATTCATAAGGCAAATTCTTAGAGACCTTCAAAGAGACTTAGACTTCCACACAATAATAATGGGATACTTTAACATCCCATTGAAAATATTAGACAGATCACTGAGACAGAAAATCAACAAAGGTATTTAGGACCTGAACTCAGCCCTGGATCAAATGGACCTGATAGATATCTACAGAACTCTTCACCCCAAAACAACAGAATATACATTCTTCTTATTACCACATGGCACATACTCTAAAATTGGTCACATTCAGAAGTGAAATACTCCTCAGCAAATGTAGAAGAATTGAAATGATAACTAACAATCTCTTGGACCACAGCACAATCAAATTCAAATCAAGACTAAGAAATTCACTCAAAACAATGCAATTACAAGGAAATTGAATAACTTCCTTCTGAATTTCATTGTTTACTTTTTGGTAAGTAGTCTGGTAAAAGTGATTTACTTTTTGGTAAATAATATCATTATTTACTTTTGAGAACAAAGATACCACATATCAGAATCTACAGGACACAGCTAAGGTGATGTTAAAAGGGAAATTTATAGAACAAAATGCACATATCAAAAAGTTAGAAAGATCTCAAGTTAACAACCTAACATCACAACTGAAAGAACTAGAGAATCAAGTGCAAAGAAATCTGAAAGCTAGCAGAAAATAAGAAATAACAAAAATCAGAACTGAACTGAATAAGATTAAGAAATGAAAACACATTCAAAATATCAGAGAATCCAGGAGCTGATTTTTTGAAAAAAATTGATACAATAGACAGACTTCTAGCTAGAGTAATAAAGAAGAAAAGAGAAAAGATTCAAATAAACACAATCAGAAATGACAAGGGGGATATTACCAGTCACCTCACAGAAATACAAACAACCATCAGAGAATATTATGAACACCTCTATGCACACAATCTAGGAAATCTAGAAGAAATGGGTAAATTCCTGTATACATTCACCTGATATGGTTTGGCTGTGTCCCCACTCAAATCTCATCTTGAATTGTAGTTCCCATGATCCCCACAAGTCATGGGAGGGGCCAGGTGGAGATAATTGAATCATAAGGATGGTTTCTCCCATCCTGTTCTCATGATAGTAAGTTGGTTCTCATGGGATCTTATGGTTTTATAAGGGGCTTTCCCTTTCACTGGGCACTCATTCTTCTCCTTCCTGCTGCCATATGAAGAAGGACATGTTTACTTCCCCTTCCACCACAATTGTGAGTTTCCTGAGGCCTCCCAGCCATGCTGAACCATGAGTCAATTAAACCTCTTATCTTATAAATGACCCAGTCTCAGGTGAGTCTTCATTAGCAGCGTGAGCATGGACTAATACAGTAAATTGGTGCTGGGAGAATGGGGTGCTGCTATAATGATACCAAAAAATGTGGAAGCAACTTTGGAACTGGGTAACAGGCAGAGGTTGGAGCCATTTGGAAGGCTCAGAAGGAGATAGGGAAATGTGGGAAAGTCTGGAACTCCCTAGAGACTTGGAGGGCTCAGAAGACAGGAAGATGTGGGAAAGTTTGGACCTTCCTAGAGACTTATTGAATGGCTTTGACCAAAATGCTGACAACAATATAGGCAATGAAATCCAGGCTGAGGTGGTCTCGGATGGAGATGAGGAACTTGTTGGGAACTGGAATAAAGTTGAATCTTGGTATGCTTTAGCAAAGAGACTGGTGGATTTTTTACCCCTGACCTAGAGATCCGTGGAACATTGAATTTATGAGAGATGATTTAGGGTATCTGGAGGAAGAAATTTATAAGCAGCAAGGCATTCAAGAGTTGATAGAGCATAAAAGTTTGGAAAATTTGCAGCCTGATGAGGCAGTAGAAAAGAAAACCCACTTCCGGGGGAGAAAGTCAAGCCTAATGCAGAAATTTGCATAAGTAACGAGGAGCCAAATGCTAATCACCAAGACAATGGGGAAAATGTCTCCAGGACATGTCAGAGACCTTAATGGCAGACCCTCCCATCATAGGCCTGGAGGCCTAGGAGGGAAAAAAGGTTTCCTGAGCTGAGTCCAGGGCCCCCCTGCTCTGTGGCATGGGGACTTGGTTCCCTGTATCCCAGCTGCCCCAGCCATGGCTAAAAGGGGCCAAGGTACAGTTAGGGCTGTGGCTTCAGAGAGTGCAAACCCCAAGCCCTGGCAACTTCCATGTGGTGTTTGTCCTGCAGTGTGTAGAATACAAGAATTGAGGTTTGGGAACCTCTGCCTAGATTTCAGAGGATGTATAGAAATGCCTGGATGCCCAGGCAGAAACCTCCTGCAGGGATGGAGGCCTCATGGAGAACCTCTGCCAGGGCAGTGCAGAAGGGAAATCTGGGGTTGGAGCCACCACACAGAGTTCCCACTGGGGCACTGCCTAGTGGAGCTGTGAGAAGAAGCCCACCATCCTCCAGACCCCAGAATGGTAGATCCACTGACAGCTTGCACCATACACCTGGTAAAGCCACAGACACTCAACACTAGCCTGTGAAAGCAGCTGGGAGGGGAATTGTACCTTTCAAAGCCACATGGGCAGAACTGTTCAAAACCCTGGGAGCCCACCTCTTGAATCAGCATTACATGGATTTGAGAGATGGAGTTAAAAGAGATCATTTTGGAACTTTAAGGTTTAAAAATTACCTTATTGGATTTCAGAATTGCATGGGGCCTGTAGGCCCTTTGCTTTGGCCAATTTCTCCCATTTGGAATGAGTGTACTTACCCCATTGTATCTAGGAAGTAACTAACTTGCTTTTGATTTTACAGGCTCATAAACAGAAGGGACTTGCCTGGTCTCAGATGAGACTTTGGACTTGGATTTTTGAGTTAATGCTGGAATGAGTTAAGACTTTGGAGGACTGTTGGAAGGGCATAATTGTGTTTTGAATTATGAGGACAGGAGAATTGGGAGGGGACAAGAGGGGAATAATATGGTTTGGCTGTGTCCCCACCCAAATCTCATCTTTAATTGTGGTTCCCATGATCCTCACATGTTATGGGAGGGACTAGGTGGAAATAATTGAATCAGGGGTGCGGTTTCCCCCATTCTGTTCTTGTGATAGTGAGTTCGTTCTCATGAGGTTTTATAAGTGGATTCCAGTCCACTGTCCACTCATTCTTCCTGCTACCACTTGAAGGAGGATATGTTGCTTCCCCTTCTGCCATGCTTATAAGTTTCGTGAGGCCTCCTCAGCTATGCTGAACTATGAGTCAAACTTCTTTCCTTTATAAATTACCCAGTGTCAGGTATGTCTTTATTGTCAACATGAGAAGAGACTAATACACACCCTCCCAAGACTGAAACAGGAATGCATTTAATCCCTGAAAAGGCCAATAATGAGCTCTGAAATTGAGGCAGTAATAAATAGTCTACTAACTAAAAAAAAAAAAAAAAAAAAGAAAAGAGAAAAAGAAAAAAAGCCCAGGACCAGATGGATTCACAGCTGAATTTCACCAGATGTACAAAGAAGAGCTGGTACAACTCCTACTGAAACTATTCCAAAATGTTGAGGACTAGGGGCTCCTCCCTAACTCATTCTGTGAGGCCAGCATCATCCTTATACCAAATCCTGCCAGAGATACAGAAAAAAAAGCTTCAGGCCAATATTCTTGATGAATATCAATGTAAAAATCCTCAACAAAATACTGGCAAACAGAATCCATCAGCATATCAACAACTTGTTCACCATGATCAAGTAGGCATTATTTCTGGGATGCAAGGTTGGTTCAACATACACAAATAAATAAATGTGATTCATCACATAAACAGAGCTAAAGACAAAAACCGCATAATTATCTCAATATATGTAGAAAAGGCTTTCAGTAAAATTCAACATTCATTCATGTTAAAAAGTCCCAATAGACTCGTTATTGAAGGAACATACCTCAAAATTATAAGAGTCATATAAACAAATCCACAGCCAACATCATACTGAATGGGCAAAAGCTGGAAGCATTCTCTTTGACAACTGGCACAAGACAAAGATACCCTTTCTCACTGCTCCTAATCAAAATAGTATTGGACATTCTGGCCAGGGAAATCAGGCAAAAGAAAGAAATAAAAGACATCCAAACAGGAAGAGTGGAAGTCAAAATATCCTAATTTGCAGATGACACAATCCTATGTCTAGAAAACCCCATAGTCTCAGCCTAAATGCTTCTTAAGCCAATAAACAAGTTCAGCAAAGTCTCAGGATACAAAATCAATGTGGAAAAATCACGAGCATTTCTATACACCAGCAACAGTCAAGTCAAGAGCCAAAACAGGAATGTAGCCCCATTCACAATTGCCACAAAAAGAATAAAATGTCTAGGAATACACCTAACTAGGGAGGTGAAAGATCTCTATTAGGAGAACTGCAAAACATGGCTCAAATAAATCAGAGATAACACAAACAAATGGGAAAACATTCCATGCTCATGGATGTGAATAATCAATATCATTAAAATGGCCATCGTGCCCAAAGCAGTTTATAAATTCAGTGCTATTCTTATTAAACTACTGTTGAGATTCTTCATATAACTAGAAAAATCTATTTTAAACTTTATGTAAAACAAAACAAAACAAAAGCCCAAACAGCTGACACAATCCTAAGCGAAAGGAACGAAGCCAGAAGCATCACACTACCTAACTTCAAAGTATACTACAGAGTTGAAGTAACCAAAACAGCATGCTACTGACACAAAAACAGCCACATAGACCAATGGAACAGAATAGGGAGCCCAGAAATAAAGCTACACACCGACAACTATCTGATCTTTGACAAACCTGACAAAAACAAGAAATGGGGAAAGGATTCCCTCTTCAATAAATGGTGCTGGGTTAACTGGCTAGCCAAATGCAGAAGATTGAAATTGGACCCCTTCCTTACACCATATGCAAAAATTAACTAAAGATGGATTAATGACTTAAATATAAAACCAAAAACTATAAAATTCCTTGAAGTCAACCAAGGCAATACCATTCAAAACATAGGCATGGGCAAAGATTTCGTGATGAAGATGCTAAAAGTAATTGCAACAAAAGCAAAAATTGACAAATGAGATCTAATTAAACTAAAGAGCTTCTGTATAGCAAAAGAAGCTATCATCAGAGTAAACAGACAACCTACAGAATGGGAGAAAAATTTTTGTAAACTATGCATCTGACAAAGGTCTAATATCCAGCATCTTTAAGGAACTTAAACAAATTTACAAGAAACAAACAACCCCATTAAAAATTGGGCAGACATAGACAGTTTTCAAAAGAAGACATACATGTGGCCAATGAGAATATGAAGAAAAGCTCAACATCATTGACCATTAGAGAAATGCAAATCAAAACTACAATGAGATACCATCTCACCCGAGTCAGAATTGCTATTATTAAAAAGTCAAAAAATAACAGGTGCTGGTGAGGTTGTGAAAAAAATGGAATATTTATAGACTGTTGGTGGGAATGTGAATTAGTTCAACAATTAGGGAAGATAGTGTGGCAATTCCTCAAATACCTAAAGATAGAAATGCCATTCCACCCAACAATTACTAGGTATATCCCCAAAGGAGTATAAATTGTTCTATTATAAAGACACATGCACGCGTATGTTCGTTGCAGCACTATTCACAATAGCAGAGACATGGAATCAACCTAAATGGCCATCAATGATAGACTGGATAAATAACATGTGGTACATACACACTATGGAATACTATGCAGCCATAAAAAGAACGAGGCTGTATCCTTTTCAGGGACATGGATGGAGCTGGAGGCCTTTATCCTTAGCAAATGAACACAGGAACAGGAAACCAAATACCACATGTTTTCACTTATTAAGTGGGAGCTAAATAATGAGAACGTATGGGCACAGAGATGGGAAAAACACACACTGGGACCTATTAGAGGTTGGAGGGTGGGAAGAAGCAGAGAATTGGGAAAAATAACTAATGGGTACTAAGCTTAATAACTCAGTGATGAAATAAGAAATGCCCATGACACAAGTTTGTCTATGTAAAAAAAAAAAAAAAAAAAAAACCTGCACATGTACTCCTGAACTTAAAACAAAAGTCAAAAAAAATTAAAAAGCCAGGTGTGGCTCACACCTGTAATCTCAGGACTTTGAGAGGCTGAGGCAGGTGGATCGTTTGAGGTCAGGAGTTCAAGACCAGCCTGGGAAACATGGTGAAACCCCATCTCTATCAAAAAAAAAAAAAAAAAAGACTTAATGGGACATTATGCTGTACACCTGTAGTCCCAGCTACTCGGGAGACTAAGGTGTGAGAATTGCTTGAACTCGGGATGTGGAGGTTGCAGTGAGTTGAGATAACACCACTGCACTCCAGCCTGGGAGACAGAGTGAGACACCGTCTTAAAAAAATAAATAAAAATAAAAGATTATAAACATAAAAACACTTTGCAAACTCAAAGGCCTTAATTGACCTATAGATCGCTAGATCACTTGAGTCACTTTTAAAGATGATTCCATAGATTCCCTGCCAAAACGTTTGAAGCAGAAGAACACTGAGCTTCATTCCAACCTTGAGTACACCATATGATGATTGACTCTTCCGTGAGTGAACTATCCATAGTGCTGAATCTGAGTGCATTGATTTAGAAAGGGAAATCTTATTTTATGTGAGTGGTTTGTTATTAATGACTTTGCATAAAACATAATTTAAATAATCCAAGGCTAATTTTCCCAAAGTAATAAGTGTAAAGGAGAAGAGTGCATGTCAGAGGACAAAAATCTACATCCCCATTGTCTCAGTTCTTCCCTCACTCCCTCCTTCTCTTCCTTCCTCCTTCTCATTCTCCTCCTCTTCCTCTTATCCCTCTCCTCTTCCTTCAATGATGCTTTTATATATTTCGGTGCAAAATTATTTATTATTTATCACACTTCTCTCCTAAATCAGCAGCTCATTGTTTCATGGTAGTTATCTAGTTCTCTTTAAAGTGTTTTAGCATATCTAACCTTTGTCCCAAAGTTGTTATTTTTGGAGGCTTTTTTTTTTTTTGCCCTAGCACTATGATTTGATGAATAATTAGAAACTTTATTATAGTATATTAAAAGGCTACATACATTCATAATAGTAAGCATCACACTAAGAGTCAAATAGTCACCAGAATTATCTGCTAAAGTTCTGATACATACAATAATAAGATTCACTTGATTTTGGCAAAGGATAAGTTATTTTGCCATTTGGTGACAGCATAATACAGTTTATAGTTCACTTGGCTTTCTACTTCAGAAATAATACGTTTCCTGATTTCTAAAAACACAGATTTTTATTATATAAAATTTTGTGTATACAGTGATTTTAATATTTTATATCACACTATTTCAAATTTGCATAATCTAAATTTGCATAAAGCGTCAATTACATTACACTTTAAGGTCTCTCTCCCTTCCTTTGTCTGGAGAAGAAAACATAGGTGATGTATTCTCTTTTGCTTTGGTAAGTTTCCACAGTAGTATTGCATTGTTTCAGTGGAGATATTGCAGAGTAGTGTATGAACATGTCACTAGAGTGAGAAGACCCAAGTTCAAGCTACAATTTTACTACTCACTCACTTTGAGTCCTATCCATGCAAGGTCTACGTTTTCTTTTCTAGACAAAGGAAGGGAGAAAGAGGTATTTTCCAGAGTATTTGGGTATTAAATCAGATCATTTGGATGTCTTTCTTCCATAACTTTTCTTTATTTTGAGACGGAGTCTCGCTCTGTCTCCCAGGCTGGAGTGCAGTTGTGTGATTTCAGCTCACTACAAGCTCCTCCTCCTGGGTTCATGCCATTCTCCTGCCTCAGCCTCCTGAGTAGCTGGGTCTACAGGCGCCCACCACCACGCCCAGCTAACTTTTTTGTATTTTTAGTAGAGACGGGGTTTCACCTTGTTAGCCAGGACGGTCTCGATCTCCTGACCTCGTGATACCCCCCATATCAGCCTCCTAAAGTGCTGGGATTACAGGCGTGAGCCACCGTGCCCGGCTTATAACTTCTAAGATGCTATACAAATGCAAGGCGGTTCTAGCTAGTAACACCCTTTTTAACAATACACAAAGTTCCATAAAATGAGATAAAAATATGGTATTAAAAGTCCAGGATTATAAAGATGCTCATCATTATCAAGTCAATGTACACTTTTTTATAACTTACATTTTTTTGAGGAGAGAATGACACAAATCCACTATAACAATAGGAATTTGCATTATAATAAACAACAGTATTTTCTTTAGACTCAAGATTTTCTGAATGTTAACTTTGTTTAAAATTTTATAATACACAGCAATTTTCTCTGAAGACTGATTTGACTTAAGCCAAAACTGTTTAGTTTAGTTTCTTTTCTCTTTTCTCTATTTCTTATAGTTTTAATTCCCAAAGAGTATTTTTTATGTATAAATACTTACTGAAACATTTGCTGTTCAAATAAAAATACTGATAACAAATCTGGTACATATGGATATTCAAATTGTTTGATAGAAACATGAGAGCGTTTATCACCTTTAGTTGAGTCTGTCTTTGCCTCATGTTCAATAACTTTCTTTTGGCCTTGCACAAAAATTAAAGCCTGTGCAAATATAAATAAATACAAAGGCCACAAAACCTTTAGATTTGAGCTAGAAACTCAATGGTTAAAAAAATCAAACACCAGATAGTCTATCTTTAGGGTTTTCTTTTCGTTTGCTTGTCCTTTCATTTTTCCTGAAATTGCAGATTGGACAAAACCATTTCAGGGCTCTGGGATGTGTATCTTCCATGTACAACAGAACAAATTACAAGTGAAAAAGCATTGTTATGGAGTCTTCAGCTTAAAGTTAGCATATTTATTTGTTATGTGCTGCACAATTTCTATTTCTTGGTCTCTTCCCATTATAAATCCATCATATACTTGTTTTTTAATTAAAAAGGCAGTTATTTATTGTGTCCTCATTTAATTTAGAACCCGAGGTATCATATCATTAAATCAATAAGATTTGATGACAAATTTTATCAAGTTGCCAGAAAAATATGACCATAAACTTGATTTTAAAATTCAGGCTACAACTGCTATCACTAGCTTTATTCTTTCAAGTGATGAAGTAGCAAAATTTGCCATAACGTTAAACCTCAATTATTATCCTATAAAATATTTTTCACCTGAGCACTCAGAATCTCATTAGTTTCTTTATCTTTTCAAATCAGCAAGTTCTGAAAATTCTTATTTGAAATGCAAAAGCAAAAGAGAGGGTTGTCAGCAGCCCACTTAATCTTTGATTCTCAATTTTTCTCACCCCAAACCTAACCTCTTTCCTCCTCCTATATTCCATTAATAATTTCAGGAATATTTCCCAAACTTTCATTGATTGAGTTACCTTAGTAACAGTGGACCCAAAGTTTCTGGTAAGAAGGTTTCAATTTTGTCAGGCAAAGATATTTTTCCTTTCAGTTACATTCATTTGTAGTTTCACTATTTGGAAGAAAGCCTATTTAAAAATAAGTAGTTTGCAGAAATATTCTGTTTCCAAGGAGCTTTGAATTTTTTTCTTTCTTTTCCTTCGTGCAAATTTTTGAAGGTATTTTCCAAGAAGAAAAAAAAAATAATGAAAGTACTAAAAGTGTCAAAATTAGAGTATTTTCCTAGTAGTTTCTCTTGGCTGCTCATGAACAAAAGCAGCAATCATAAAATAAATAATAAAAATTGAGGTTCTGCATTCAAACTTTATTTTATAAAGCCCTGGTTACCTCCACAATTTTGAAACTCTGTCTCTGCCCTACAGTGCTGTTTGCGTATCATCCTCCAGTTGTTTTATTCACTTGATTCCTGAGCATTATGTTAATTCCCATAAGCAGCAGGACAGTTCAGCATTCAACTGGATATGTTTTTCTCATGCTATCTTTGCAAAAGTCTTTGTTTAAAAGCTACTTCATTCCCATCGGGCAGCAATGTAGAAACTCCAGACCAATAAGTACACTGAAGCATATTACAAAAATATGATGAGACTCAATGAAGAAACTTTTGGATATAAACATTAATCTTCCTCTTATCAGGATAGGAACCAAAAAGTCTGATCTGACTTTTTGAATTGTTCATGCAGTTCATTCCAGTCATGTGAAAGTAAATCAGGGTCAGCCTTTTTTTAAATGACAGTGCCTTTATTTTGGAAAATGTCATGGCTGCAGCCAGAGATATAGTTTTCTTAGTTCCTATTTCTAAGAGCATCCTCATATGGATTCCCGGATGGAAATGCAAAATGCCTTTGTTATCCTTAGCCACCCCTACTGGGCCACTTTGTCCTTGGATGGTATTTGTTTTTCTAAATCAAGCAAGCTCAAGAGAAATTTCCAGTCCATCTAAACCTATTCATAGATTCAACATAGAGATACTTGCTAATTTGCTTTCATGTTTAAAAAGATAAATAAAAGCTGTATGCACTTCTTGCCAGTAGAAATTCATGATCTACAGTTGGTTGGAACATGATTTGTTCTTCTTTTAAATGTAAGGTTTCCTGAATTAAGTAGAGACAGTATGTCCAGATACCACTCTCTGATTCATCAGGGAGTCTCTGTGGTAACTACGTTTTCCTCTTTGATTATTTGGGTGTTGGGAAAGTTTTTTAAATTGTAAACGAAGTAACTAAAAGTTGTACACCAAATACAGACATGGACTCAGGTGCATACATACACAAAGAGGTGTTACTTGATGGGATTTAGGACGTGGTATCCCCAAATAGGACACCTTGGAATTTGAGAGAACAGTAAAACAGGAAGGTCACTGTCACCTTCCCTCCTCCCTTGAAGCAGGTAATAAAACTTAGGAAGAATTTTTTCTGGCCCGAAGCAGGTTATAAGGCCCTCATTTGAGAGGTGCCCTTCCTATACTCAGAAGAAAAGAATGTCTTTACCTCTAAAGACACAGGGCACAGAGAGGAATTGGAATAAACAGGTCTTACTAAATTCCTTCCAGTTTATTACCAATAGATCACTTTTAAAGAAAATTAAGTCATATTTCTTCATGACTACCAACTTCATCACCAAACCTAGTATGGAAAATGCACAGGTTTATCCATTTCTTTGGGTCTTTATTTCTTTATGAAGTCTCCCATGCCACGTAAAACTTGTATTAAATAAATGTGTATGCTTTTCTCTTGTTAATCTGTCTTTTGTTATAGGGGCTCAGCCTATAGAGGCCTCAGCCATCAATGTAGAATGGGTGAGAAAAACGTATTTCTCATCCTATCTATACTAAAAAGTGAGTTTACTGTTTGCAAAAGTCTAGGACCATCAAGGTTTATTCTCTCTCTCTCTCTCTCACACACACACACACACACAATGAAATCAGTTATGAAAGAATACTAGAGTTTCTAAAAAGTATTTCATAATGATATTATTAAGAACATGGTTTGTGGTAGTCAGTGCTTTTTCCTGAAGCCTGGAGGACTTTTTACTTTGACCAACCAGAATTTGCAACTTGAGTGCCTCTTATCTCTATTTTTAAAAAGCAAAGAATAACTTACTTAGAAGGTATTAACTGAACTATTAAATATTTTATTGGGTTTTCTTCTGGTTTCTATCTATCAATGCTTATTCCTTCAGAATGATACTGTTTAAAAAGAAAGCACTTGCTAGACTGTGGGAACATTATTTATTAACTTCATGGTGAGGAGATAACAATTGCTCAGGTTTGGACTTAATAATTTCCTAACAAATAGCTTCCCACGTACATAGCCCTTCAAGGCAATAGGATGATGTTATATAAAAACAAGGCGACTAAAGTATTAAATATCAATTCCTAAATATAAAAACAGACACAGTGTTGATGTGGCTGATGTATTTGTCAAGCATAAGCAATAGCCACCTTGATCTCTGGCTGCCTTTGGATGGCACTAACACCCACAGGCCAACATGTAGTTGTAACCACGTGCCTTAATGTTACAAGACAACAGAAACCTCAAAGTATCTATGAAAGATCTTATCAAAAAGCAAAGATGCTATCAAAAGGCATTCTCAAGTGTAGATTCCTTGGACTAAACCAGATTATTATTATTGATGATTATGGCCTATTCCAGGAGCTTTTAAAATACTGATAGCTACTGGTCCCAGCCCCACCTTCACCCCTATTTATCAAGGAAAGCTAATGGCAGAGCCTAGGCATGAACATAAAGCCAGGCCTGCCTCACTTCAGAGCCCTTGCTTGTCACCAGATCAGTTTTTACCTTGTAATCAATAGATCTCTCTTCTTAGTTTGTGGCCTCTCACCCAGGTGGAGTTAGGTAGGCATGGTCCCCAGAGGAGCTGTCCAACACTCAAGGTTCTGAAGTAGCAGAGTATAAGAGGAAGGAGGGAGGGCCTTCCAAACAGGTAAAAGATGTATGCATTTGTTTAGGTAAGAAAGGGAAAATTTCACAGATGAGTGCTTTTAAAATAAATTTTACTGTGTATGTTTAAGGTATACAAAATGATGTTATGGAATATATGGAGATAGTAAAAAGGTTGCTATAATGAAGCAAAATAACACACCTATTTATTTATTTATTTATTTATTTATTTTTTGAGATGGAGTTTCGCTCTTGTTGCCCAGGCTGGAGTGCAATGGCGCGATCTCAGCTCACCACAACCTCCACCTCCCAGGTTCAAGAGATTCTCCTTCCTCAGCCTCCCGAGTAGTTGGGATTACAGGCATGCACCACCACACCCAACCAACTTTTTTGTATTTTTAGTAGAGATGGGATTTCTCCATGTTGGTCAGGCTGGTCACGAACTCCCAATCTCAGGTGATCTGTCTGCCTCGGACTCCCAAACTGCTTGGATTACAGGTGTGAGCCACCATACCTGGCCACATACCCATTATCTCAAATAATTACCCTTTTTTTTTTGTCTGTTTCTGTGGCAAAAGCAGCTAAAATCTACTTATTTGGCACAAATCCCGTACCTATATTACCTATAGTGGCCATGTTTTACATTAGATCTCTAGACTTGTTCATCCTGCATATGTGCTATTTTGTATACTCCAATCTACATCTCCCCATTTCCTCTCCCACCCCCCACCCTGGAAACCACTGTTTTGTCCTCTATCTCTATATATTTGAGATTTTAAAGATTCCACATATAAGTGAGATTATGGAATTTTTTTCTGTGTTTGGCTTATTTCACTTAGCATAATGTCCTCCAGACTTATCCATGTGGTGGCAAATGGCAATATCTCATTTTTTTAGGAATAAATCATTTTTCATTGTATATATGTAGAACAGTTTCTTTATCCATTCATCTGGTGACGGACACTCAATGTCCTCCAAACTTATCCGTGTGGTGGCAAATGGCAATACCTCATTTTTTAGGAATAAATAAATTTTCATCGTATATATGTAGAACAGTTTCTTTATCCATTCATCGGGTGATGGACACTTAGGTTGTGTCCATATCCTGGCTACTGTGAATAATGCTGCAGTGAACATGTGAGTGCAGATACAAAGTTGTGATTTCCTTTCCTCTGGGCTTTCCCTGTAACTATGGTGGTGAGTATCTCCACTTCTCATTTCCTCTGAGTATTTGACCAGAAGAGGGGTTGTTGGATCATGGGGTAGTTCTATTTTTTGTTTCTTCAGAAACCTCCATACTGTTCTCCATAATGGCTGCACCAATCTCCATTCCTACCAACAAGATACAAGCATTCCCTTTTCTCCACACCTTTGCCAATATTTACCTTTTGACTTTTTGATAATAACCAGGCAGATGAGTGTTTTGACAGGAATTTGATAAGCCTGGAAAATCAGAATCGTCAGCAAACAGGAGCAGTTGATGAGTGAAGTTTAAACTGAGGGTTGGGCTGCATTGTCTGATGCAATAACGACTAGGCACATGTGGCCACTGAGCACTTGAGATGTGGCTAGTGTGAAGTGAGATGTGCTATAAGTATAAAACACACATCTGAATGTGAAGACAGCATAAAAAGAATGTAAAATATCTAATTAGTAATTTCTATGTGATTACATGTTAAAATGATAATTTTCATGTATTTATTCAACTTTTATCCTAAATTCAGTGGGTACATGTGCAGGTTAGTTATCTGGGTATATTGCATGATGCTGAGGTTTGGGATATGAATGATCCTGTCACATAGGTACTGAGCATAGTGCCCAACAGTTAGTTTTTTTGAGCCTTGTCTCCCTCCCCTCTCTGCGCCATCTAGTAGTCCCCAGTCTTTATTGCTGCCATTTTTATGTCCACAAGCATCTAATGTTTAGTTTCCACTTACAACTGAGAACATGCAGTACTTGGTTTTCTGTTTCTGCATTAATTTTCTAAGGATAATGGTCTCTAGTTGCATTCATGTTGCTGCAAAGGACACGATTTCATTCTTTTTTATGGTTGCATAGTATTCTGTGGTGTATATGTACCATCTACTGTTGATGGGTACCATGGTTGATTCCATGTCTTTGCCATGGTGAATAGTGTTGCAATGAATGCACAAGTGGATGTGTCTTTTTGGTAGATTTATTTCCTTTTGAATACATACCCGATAATGAGATCACTGTGTTGATAATGAGATCACTTTCTACAGTGGCTGAACAAATTTACATTCCCACCAACAGAGTATAAGCATTTCCTTTTCTCCATAGCCTTGCCAACATCTGTTGTTTTTTTTTTTTTTTTTTGACTTTTTAGTAATGCCATTTTGACTGGTGTGAGATGGTATCTCATTGTGGTTTTGATTTGCATTTCTCTGATGATTAGTGATGTGGAACATTTTTTCATATGTTTGTTGGCTACTTGTATGCTTTCTTTTGAGAAGTGTCTGTTCTTTTGCCCATTTTTAATAGGGTTTTTTTTTGCTTGTTCAATTGTTTCTTATAGAAAATGATAATATTTTAGATATATTGAATTAAATTAAACATCAAAATTAACCATTTATTTTCATTTTGCTTTAATGTATATATTAGGTGATTTTAAAATTACATATACAAGTCACATTTGTGACATGCATCAAATTTCTATTGGGCAGTGTTGACTTAGAGTTACAACTTGAGAGGAATATTGCTTAGGAGATGCCGAATAGAAGATTTGAGTAAATAGGTGACAAAATCAACATTATACTTGAGGATTATGTTCTTGTGGTTGTGGCAGCTTAGAAAAATTTGCAAGGAGAAGACAGCAGTTGGAGGGAAGAGATGACCAACAGCAATTATTGTGTAGTGACACTGTGCCTGGCACACTGGTCCACTATCTCTCTTTATCTCCACAAAAACCTTGGTATGTAAGTATTCCTTGTATTTCACAGACGAAAAAACTGACATTTAGCAATGGTGAGTAACATTTCCCAAATTACTTGACCTACTGAAATACGATTGGAGGTTCAAACTCATGTATACTCCATGTCCTTCCACTTGACCAGGGAAGTGGAGAAGAATGGCAGGGGTACTGGGGACATACCTATGGGGATGGGGAACATTTAGAAAACTGCAACACAAAAATTAGCAGGCTTTGAGAAAAAACTAGTGCAAGCAGTTAAGAAAGAAGATATTTAAACAAACCTTAGGCCAAAAGCCTTGGGGATACTGAGAGTGGTGAGAAAAAGTTTTAAGTCTCAAATTGAGGGTTATGCTGATTAAATAGCACTGCTCTCCCCCGAAACCATTCCATAAGCCCATTCTAATAATATACATTTAGTGGACTCCCACTGTATGCAAGATCGTGCCAGGCAGGATGGTGGTGGGCAAAAAGAACCACAAAATACATTTTCTAGTCCTTTGTCTACTTGAGAAGGCAAGAAGTATGCCTCTGAATCTATTGAGTGGTAACAAAGCTTCGTGTAGTCAATATGACAGTATCCGGCTACGTATTTGTCTGAGGACCTTTGGATAACTAGCAGTAGGACGTTGGACAAATTACTTAACCCTTCTAGTGTTCAGTTTTCTTATCTGTAAACTTTACATAATATTATCTAGCCCACCTTTCATGGTTGTTGTAAGAACCAAAGTCCAAATGAAACAGTGTATATTAATATGTCTTGTGAATTATAAAGTGCCATACCTGACTTGAAAACTCATTTATTAGATGTTATTAGGCTAGACAGATATAGGCCCATTGCTTTTTGGGGGGCAATTAATAAATTCACAGATGTTGTCAGGCTTCTAATTCATTCCCAGAAGCACCAGAATGTGAATTAGCCATTAAAAATTATTGAGCACATAACTAATTCTCACTGCTTACAACAATCCTGTAAAGTTGGTATTGTTAGCACTATTTGACTAACAAGGAAACTGCAGCTCCAGGTTTCAGTGACTCTAATTAGTAAGTGTGAGACGATGATCTGAAATCTATGTTCTCTGACACAGGTTCTGTGCTCTGGCCTCTGATTCCCAGAGTCTGATTCTCTGAGTCTGGAGTATCTGTATATCTGTTAAAACTTTTCAGAGATTTTAATAGGCAGCTAAGCTAAGGAATCACTGCTCGACCAAGCTTTTGGTGACAGGAGTTGTCTTGTGAGGCAACTCAGAGCTCTGACTCTGAGAACAGTCACAATCTGCCTCCTGGAGCTTCTACTGATTGGCCCCAATTCTATCCTGCAGGGACACAGAGGTAGCCTGAAAATCTTTCAATGACAGTCCTTCAGACACTTATCTTCAGGGGCATCCGTTTAGGGAATTTGGGGGCCCCTTTCCTAAGAGTCATATTCTAACAGTCTTTAGACTCCAAGTCTAAAATTTCTTTACTGGGATACATTTTGCTGAGAGAAGATAGAAAGACAAGATTTAGAAAATGAGTCACACTGAGCAAGGTTGTTGGATGAGGAGTGAGCAAAACCAGGAGAGCGTGGTGTCCCTTGTGGACACCTAGACTAGATCTGTACAGTTGCCAGCAGAGAGCTCTGATGGAGGATATCAGAGACATGACCTCAGTAGCTTCAAAAGCCAAGAAGGAAAATGAGAAATTCCTCACATTGGAATTGGGTTATAATATTTCTTTTTTCAGTAAAATGTAATATAAAGAGTTTTAGTTGTGTCTCAATTTTCCTGCATTTTCAGTTCCCAAAATAATGAAACAAAAATCTTTGGAAATAAACAAAAAAAAAAGGTTTGGATACAGAATAGCCCAGATGAGTGACAACCAGCCTCCAGATAGCCCAAGTAGCTGTTGTAGAAGCTGTAAGTGTATCTGGAGCACATGGAAAAAGTGTGCTTCTAGCCAGACAGGCCCTAAAGAGACATCTGGGCCTCCCTAGGCAGGTACTGGTAGAGTCAGATTAAAGGAAAAGGCACAGTCCCTCTGCATTCCCCAGCTCTCCCCTCACCTTATCTCTCTCCCACAGGCTTTGCAGTAACTTTACTGGGATTAGGGAAGACGTGTGCAGTCTCATTCAAGTAGAAAAGAAAGTGGGGGGCAGAAACAATCAGCCTCTAATTTATGTGCAGAGGGGTGCTCCAGAGCTCCTTGGGGTCTCCAGAGAGTTTGTCCACTCACAATCCTGGAGTCTGGGGCAGATCCTTCCCCACTGTCACCTGCCAAGGTCAGACTCTATGCAGTCCTCCAACTGCTTGGGGGAAAAGCTCTGAAATGTATCTTTAGGAGACATTTCTGAGGACAGAGCACTTTGTGAATGGGGGCATTTTTACTCACCCTCTTTCAAATCCTTGTTGGAAAAAATAAGGGAAATGTATACAAAAATCAAATGATAGGCACTCTGGAATGGTGAGGCTTTACTGCACTAGGGAGTTTTTAAATTTAATGTCTCTGTTCATTCTCACCAGGCCTTTGGGCATCTTTATTTTAACCAACACCCCCAGAGGTCAAAGGGGACAGGGCAAGTGGACATGAACTTGGGTGTAACTTCCCTTTGTTTCCAAAGATCCTTGAAATGTGCATGTGGCCCCTACTGCCATACCTAAGACCTTCCTTGAACCTAATCTTCACTACCAGCTCTTCTTTTGCAGATCTAAACCAGCACGTCACTCTGAGCTTTGTGTAGAATCATATATCTATCTGTGCAAGCCCCAACAGACAGTTGGAAAGCTCTGAGAGGAAAACTTGGGTATATGAAATACCTACTAAAAACCAGGATTTGTGCTAAAGATTTTAATACTCATTCATTCATTCCACTGATACAAATAGAGCCCATAGGCTGGGTGTGGTGGCACACACCTGTAGTCCCAGCTACTCAGAAGGCTGAGGCAGGATGATCACTTGAGCCCAGGAGTTCCAGGCTGCAGTGAACCATGAGTGCACCACTGCACTCCAGCCTGGGTGACAGACAAAGATCCTATCTCTAAAAAGAAAAAAGAAAGGAGAAATTGAGAATTGAGCCCTTAGTTAATATTACAGTAGTGATTAATGTTAATGTAGTGTGTATCTTTTGGGAGACCCAGTCAACAAATAAAAAAACTGATAAATGAACGACAATAACAACAACAACAAACCAATTATAGCAATAGTTAAATGTGAAGAAGGGTACAAATAGAGTGCTGTGAAAGAGAATAACAGAAGGATTTATTTTAGAAAGAAGATCAGGAAAGGTCTATGGATCTCTTTTACATTGAGCCCGGTAATGTGATGAGAAAGCCATAACCATGCTAGTGACTGGGGGAAGCCTGCAGCCCACAGAATACTACATGGTCCCCACGTTATTCTAGGACTTGTTGGTCTCCCCTTCTCCACTCACTGGCAGGCTTTGCCCACAGAATACAGAAAATGTTTGCATATCTTTCTGTTCTTTCTCCTTTGGATACAGCAGCATACCCAATAGGTGAAGTCGTCTGAGTTTTCATGTGCTGGTGGTTCTCAGTGTTCTGGGTACCGGACTGTGTTAGAAATGAGGTTATCAGCCTACACAAAGTGTGCTCCAAGGCAACTCCAGTTTGATCAGCCATTCACATAAGGCTGAAGATAAACAAATCAAGTTCTGCTATGCTTGAATTTTACTGCCAGGTTTCCTCTCTTCTATCTTCCTCTTATTTTTATGTCTCTTTGGCTAATGTCTTATATACCTGTGTAAAACAAAAATAAAGCCCCTTAGGCCCACAGGCAAGAGGGAATGGGCTCTTTGTGACAATAAGATTCCGAATTATAAATGGGATCTGAGGCCATGTCAGACAAGGGTTAATTCATGCACCGCCCCCTCCCCCTCACTTAAGAATAAACTATGTTCTAACTGCCACAGTTTCCGTTTTTGTTTTTTCGTCTAACAGCTAAAGAAGCACTGGTTTCAAGATAAAAATGTTAAAACAATCGCAGCTCACTGACCCCTGACACTGACTAGCTCACCCTCCTGTTCCGTAAGCCATAACTCCCGTTTTGATTGGACAAGAGACTGATTTCAGCAACTTTCTCCTAATTAGAGACCACTGATGATGAACTAGTTCCGGCCAGTTTATAGAGGTTGTGAACGGAGAGCCTTCATGTCCTTCTTTTATCTTTTGATGTATAGAGGCTAATTGTAATGCATTTAAATGTTAAGTCTCTACCCCAAAGTGAGCATGGGTCATATGTAACATACATGATTATTTAGGGTGTGTGCATTAGGACCCCCTTCCTGAATATTCATAGCTCCTCCAATAACCTGTTGAATATGCATACTTGACCAACCTGTTCAGTATAAATTCCTGTCCCATCCTTCTCCCCCTTGAAGGGCTTGCTTGCTTTCTCTATTGGAGGCTATGCTTCCCAGCCTATCAAAATGATCACTTCTCAGTGTGTAACCCTCATTAAGCAATAAAGCCTGCTCTCCGAATTTGTGAAAACCTCATGATTTTTGAGTTGACACCTGATTCTCTTTACACGGTGTACAGACGACAGGCCAGGGGTGTCAAGAGGAGGCTGGGAAATGAAACACATGTTCCTGGTAGGAAGACAAAACAAATGAGCTGAGGGCAGCAGGGGAAGGAGGCTGGATGCTGAGCTTCATCTGGGCCAGCGCAGAGGGCTGACTATGAAGAGTGCTGTCTGTGTCAGGCGGGGGCTTCCCACATGCCCAGGCTTATCTGTGTGAGTCCCTCTTCATGTCTTCTTGTCTCTTGTCCTTTCCATGACCCGTATTCCTCATTTCTTTGGTTGTTCACAGTCTAAAATTGTCCTCTATGTAAATACCCTCCTTATGGCTTCCGGTGTTTTCATTAGGAAAAGAGATATAAATACGTAGAGGTTAGGAGGAAATCTCTGAGTCAGGAAGCCCTCTGTCAACTGAGGTCAGTGTGGGGAGTTTGATTTCCCACTCCCAGAGTTGTGGCAGGTGCTTTTGTTTTAGCTGGTTTTACTTATTAACTGAGGCAAAGGTTACACCATGAAGATATCAAAGGTGGGCTGAAGAAGACTTCGCTTCCATTGCAGCTGGAGTCATTCTCTCTTTTGCGGTGGTGAGGCGGGCAGGGCCCAGAATAGGGACCATTGGCTCTGGGATCTGACTCCTGTCTGAGGTTGGCCACTCCTGTGGCCTAGGGTGGACTATTCACCTTCTCCCAGGCTACATTTCCTTATCTGACACGGGGATTATGCCTTCCATACTCTAGTGAGGGCTCAGTGAGGTAATGCAGCTAAAAGCGTTTCGTAACTGTAAAATGCTGAATAAACGGGAGGTATTGTCTTTCCCTAGTATGGAAAGGTCAGGAATAAGTGAGTGTCAGGCAAAACATAAGAAAGATTGCGTAGTGTGCAAGTATATTGATTCTGCTACCTAAAGTCCGTGTGTCAGGCTATAAAGACTACTGTAAGGACATTTGCTGTGAGAGGTTACTTTACCTCCAAGTGGCTCATTTTCTGCCTCTTTATGGATTATCGTCACCTGGGTGACAATAAAAAAAACTCAAGCTTAGGGCTCGGTGGCCTTCTTGGGAGGCAGAAGGTGATGAAATTCAAACCCAGGATGCTGCTCCCTTTGTAGAGCCACTAAGGCGTGCTTGGAAAGAATGGTGGAGCTGGAGGAGAAAACAGGATGGCTGGGAAGGATGTGAAGATGGACTTTGGATATTAGGGAGAGAGGAGAGTGGTGAAGGTCCCTCCTGTCAGTCCCAGCCCTGCACTGTCTCGCTCCATCTGTGTCAGTATCTCCACATGTCTGTCAGTCAGTTCACCTCTCTGTCTGCCAAAAATTAGACTGTAGCCCTAACCATGGAGTGAAGCCTTTATCATTCGTGCCCACTGAGTTAGTCTTGTCATTCATGCTCTGGTGTGCATCCAGGCTCTGAGACTGGACTTATGCCCTGGGTGGCCTCCAGTTCTTTACTGGGGCCTTAGCACTGCTACGATGCCAGCCTGCTCCGTTTTCCAGGCCTGGGTGCTTTCTCTAAACCCCAGCTTCAGCTTCAACCTAGTATTAGAGGCGTAACATGGGCTTGGGGTCATAGATACTTGAGTTTGAATACTGATCCTATCTCATACTAGCTGGGTGATTTTAGGCAAGCTGATTGACCTTTCTGAGCCTCAGTATTCTCATCTTCAGAGTGGGGGTAATAAGGATTTTGAACAATTATGAGATAATGTTGATAAAGTATCTAACAGACTCAATACAGAATATGTTGTTTATAACTGGTTGATATTATTAAGGTTATTGCACAGGGGGAGAAACTTTGGGAACAAGCATGTTTCTCTCTGTTTGACAGGAGGCCAGAGACTCCTCTAGCCTCTGGGTAGATCTAGCATTTTAGATACCAATCCTCATTTTGTAATGATGCTGTCAGCCCTCTAATTTATACTCTGATCTGTATTATGGCTATTCTTTTCTCTTGCCCCTAGAAGTTTCTAGAGAAGAGCAGATAGTTCCACTTTTAGATGTGCTTTTCCAAGAAAACGTGTGAACATTGGTCAAAGATTTTTCATATTTATTGAAGAAAACTTTTTTTTTTTTTTTTTTTGTTTTCTTTTTGTTTTTGAGACAGAGTCTCGCTCTGTCGCCCGGGCTGGAGTGCAGTGGCGCAATCTCAGCTCACTGCAAGCTCCGCCTCCCGGGTTCACGCCATTCTCCTGCCTCAGCCTCCTGAGTAGCTGGGACTACAGGCGCCCACCTCCGCACCCGGCTAATTTTTTGTATTTTTTAGTAGAGACGGGGTTTCACCGTGGTCTCGATCTCGTGACCTCGTGATCCGCCCGCCTCGGCCTCCCAAAGTGCTGGGATTACAAGTGTGAGCCACCGCGCCCGGCCAGAAAACTTTTTTTTAATGTCTAAGGAAAAAGTGGTCAGATGCTAACTTGCACTCTTTACTTACCCAGGCTTGCCCTTGATCAGGTTTTGCCCTGAGTCCACCCTGAGCAGGTGTGTCAGAAGTTCTGACACTAACAGAAATCCAGCCCTGTGGGAAAGCTGGCAGTTCATCCCTCTAAACTGAACATCACCTCAGTCTCCTTGAAATGCGCTCAGAAACATGGTAACTGGTACTTAGTTTGATGCAAGTTAGAGGAATAAGATCCTTTGTTTTAAACCTCATCAGTTTATGCAAGTCTTGGCTGATGTTTACTATTCAGTAATTTAAATACACCAGGCTTTTCACAAATGCTTATTAAGAAGCTCGTTAGGCTTTTAAATACTGAATAGCTTGTATAATAGGACATGACAATTGTTGAATTAAAAATGAATCAAAATTATATTTTAAAACTATATTATCTTTCATTCAACATTTACAAACATTTACTGAATCCCTACCATGTGCTGGATATGGTGCTGAGGATTAAAAGCACTAAAACTATTTCTGTCCTTGTGAAGCTTGCCTTCTATTTTAACAATTAGTAGAGGATATAATAGGAAGTGCAGGAGCTGCAATTATAATTTTGTGGTCAGAGAAAGTCTTGCTGAGAATTTGTGAGGGAACCACATGGCATTCTGGGAAGAGAACATTCTAGGCAAGGAGAAAAAAGCCCTCTTTCTGGAACAATGTCCAGTTTGTTCCAGCAATGGCAAGGGGGCCATTGTGGCTGAACTGGGCCAAGCAAGGGGAGAGCAGTGGAAGAGCTCAGATTGTGGTGGCCAGATGGTGATGGGACTTAGAGGCCATTGCAAACACTGGCTTCTATTATGAGAGAGGTGGGTTTCGAGAAGGGGGAACCATGATCTGGCTTGCCTGTTAGGGTCACTGAGACTGCTTTGTTGGAAATAGACCATGATGGGGTTGCTAAGGAAGGTAGAAGCAGGGAGACCTGTGAGAATCTATGTGAGAGATAAAGGTAGCTTGGATTAATATGGCAGAAGTAGTGGTGTCAGATTCTGGATCTATTTTGAAGGTAAAGTCAATCAAACGTACTGATGGATTAGATGTAGGAAATAGAGAGAGAGAGGAGTCAAGGATGTCTTCTGGACTTTCATCTTGAGCAACTGAGAAGTTACCATTGATGGTGAAGACATGACTGTAGGTGAAATAGGCTTGGAGGAACCAGATATTTAACTTAACATGCTAAGCTAAAGATATATATAGATTAGACACCTAAGTGGAGATGCTGAGCAGAAAGCTAGAGTAGAGTCCAGAGTAGAAATATAAGAAGTTGTGAGTTTACAAATGGTATTTAAAGCCATGGGCACTAGATAAGGTCATCCGAAGAGTGAGTGTAGAAAGAGAAGAGAAGAGGTAGAAGAGATGAGGAGTCAAACAGAGGAGAGTGAAAGAGAGTGGCCAGTGGGGTAAAAAAAAAATCAGAATATCATGCAATTCTGGAAGCAAGTCAAGAAAGTAATTGATGGATGAAGAAGGGACAGAGTCAATGGTGTCCAATGTTTCTGAGATATAAAGAAAAGGAGGCCTGAGAATTGATATTTCGTTTAACAAGTAGAGGTTTAGTAAACATGATTAAAACAATTGGTAGAGTGGTTAGTAAACTTTATTAAAACATGTGGGCAAAAGTCTAATTGAAATGAATTTACGAAAGAAGGGGAAAGAAAGAATTGGTGAGAGTGTAGGCAGAGGCTTGTTAGGCTTTTACAGATGAGGACCTTACTTTAATGAGAAGTAGACCTTAAAGGACCTTACTGAAATGAAAAGCAGAAAAATGAGGCAGTTCCTCTAGGAAAGTGAAATCAAGAAAAGATTCTTGAAAGACTGGAGAATTAGCCTGAGCCTGCCTTTAGGCCGATGGTAAAGTTTCCATACAGAAGAAAAATTTAATCATACAGTGTTGGGGCACTGTCTTGGGTGGGCATGGGCTCCAGTGCAAAGCGAAGGGGTTGCTCTCCCACAGGTGCCCTGACAGTTCATCTATAGTAAGAGGAGGGAAGGTGAAACTTATAGGCACAGATGCTGGTAAATGGGTAAGTATGATGGTGGGAGCTTGAAGGAGTTCTCTTATAGTTGTTTCTACCTTTTTTTCAGTAAAATAAGAATTAAGGTCATTAGCTGAGAGTGAAGATACCGGAATAGAAACCAGAGACATAAGAAATAATGAGATATGAATGGAAGAATATTGCCTTTGGTAATAGACTAGGAAAGTATATTAATAATATATTTTCCTTTAGGCCCACTTGAAGTTTATGGCCACGAATAAAAAGTGAGACTCTTTCCATTGTTGTATACTTGTGTCCAGCCATAATAAACTGAATGGGTACAAGTACAGATTAAGTGGAGAGTCGAACTAGGGTTGAGGTTTTGCTGAATGATTGTAATGAAGTATAAGAGGGGCAAGAGAATTGAGAGTGCATGCAAGGGAGGGATACAAATAACTGGCTATGCACTTTAAGCTAGGTAAGAGAGAAGGGAAAATAAGGAGGCAATGGACAATAAAAGAATAGTATGATCAATGAGTTGTGGCTCTTTGGGCCATCAGTGGTTTTTGGTAATGTGTAAGAGCAAATGAACCAGAGATACAGAAAGTGGTGGTCAGAGAATGGGATGCTTCAAATTTAGATTACAAGTGTTTTGCAGGTTTGGAGGACAAGCCTGGAGGTATGACCCTGGAAGTGAGTGGCTGAGATAGGAAGATGGACAATATCACTAGAGGAGAGCAGTTTTGGAAACGGAAAGGCCAGAGTTTTGGAAGTCTCATCTTGCAGACATTGAAGTCACTATGAATTTAAAGAATTTCCCTAGTAAAAATATTGAAGACATTAGCTTAGGATGCACCATCAGCTTCCTCAAATCAAATGTTCATGACCACATTTCTCTATGGGTGTATGAAGTCACGAAGTCAACGTTAACATAGACCCTTGTGAATGTTCGATGCCTCTCCATTGCATTTCCATAAGCAAACTTTATCTCCTCTAGGCTATCAGTTACACAGCAGTCATCTTTTTAATCTGCTTTCTTTACCCAACTACAAGCTCTTTAAGGACACGGATGTATTATTAGTCATAGTAACCTTAAAGGCTGGCACAGTGCTCAAGAGATATTTGTTACTTATAATGGTTGAGAACACTGATTCTGGAGTCTGAAAGACCTAGGTTGTAATTCCAGCTGCCTCTTATTAGCTAAATAATTCTGGAAAAGACACTTATGGCCATTTCCTTGTCTGTAAAATGGGGACATTACCCCCCACTACCTCCTGCACCCCTCACAGTGGTGTGGTAAGGAATCCATGTGACAAGGCTTTACATAGAAGGTGCTCAGTAGAGTCCTGGAACGTAGATAATGCTTTATAAATTTTAAATACTGATTCATGAAGGCAATAAAACTTCGTTTGTGTTATTTCCAGAGTGCCAGACTTCCACATCAGCCAGTCCTGTGCTGCAGTCCTTCAGAGAAAAAGGGTGTTAGGAGGAAGCTGATTCTCAGAGAGTCTCCAGTAGTTTGGTAACATGCCCAGTGAGAGATGATGAAAGAATGTTATTACTAGAAAAGATTTCATGAGTTCTCTTAGCCAAAGGTGTGCACCTCTCTGTATGCACAGCCCAGGAAATGCAGTGTCTCTGTTTCCATAGTTACTCAACGAACTGAAAAGTGTTGCTAGTTCCAGCCTCTATGTTGTCAATGATTACATTATTGTATTACATGTTGATTAAGCTAGAGCACACAGATATGATAAATACTCATTTATAAGCACAAAAATTACTGTTTCAGAAAAGCGCACTTAAGGAACTGTTCTTAGGCTCTTTGTTTTCAGAGAAGCAAGGACAGACAGCAGAGCAGGGTGACGTGGGCTGAAATGCACACTGTCTAATGCAATGCAGCCTTTCTCTGCTCTCTGTTAATCCCCTCAACCTTCTGACTGACCAGAAAACTGTGCTGTGGATCATCAATTTCACCTTCTCTCTGTATTCTGTATTTTCTCTATAAGCTCAGAGCTTGCTGCTCTGAGACACTGGGGGCTGAGATAATGAGTCTAGACTGCTCATTTGCTCTGCTAAGCAGATGGGAGCACCTGTCATGTGTGGGCAGACTACCTCTCTAGAGGTTGGGCAGTAGTGGTGTGTTTGGACCCTCTTTCTAGTTCCAAATGCCACAAGGTTACACAATTAAGGAAGAGTTTGAATCAAAACATCTTATATCAACCTCAAAGCAACTGAAAAGTGCTTCTTCTTGTAGTTTAGTGGAATTATCCCTGAATTGGAAACTTTAATCAGAGCAATTTTCTTTCAATGGGCCTAGAGGGAAACAATACAGGCATTTTGATTCTCTCGATTTCTTTAGATCTCTGCAGGTTCAAACCAATAGCAACAAAATGCTCTATTTCCTTGAGGCCTGTGTGTTTATACGTGTGTGTTGGAGGGGGTGGTGGTGAGGGGGGCAGTGGTGGTGTTTGACTTTCAAGAGTTAATCCTTTAATGCAGGAATCAGATTGAATCTGAAATTTCTTTCTATTCTGGAACCAGTTCTATTGTCACCTGTTACTTGCTCCAACCTCTGCTACACCCAGGTCTCCCAGCGGGAAGAATCGATCTCCCTTTTGTACATTCCCAGAGGCCTCTAGGTATCAGAAAAATATCTGAAGTGTGAGTTAGAAGACCTAGATTTTATACCCAGAGCAGTTACCAACAAATGAGTGCCCTTGGACAAATCACATCACCTCTCCCAGCTTCAGCTTCCTGTGTAGCAGAATAAAGAACACTGAGCTGCCTCACAGGAGAGGCAATGCAGCAGAGTGATTAAGACTTTTGACCAGGAGTCAGATGACCTGGTTCAAAGCCTGGATTCAAAACTTAAGAACTGAATGACTTGGGCCTCAGTTTTATTACCTGTAAAATGGGGATAATAATGGTACGTAGTTTATAAGGATTGAGGCCTTCTGTTGTGCAGCCCTCTTAGGAGTTGAGCAATGAGCCATCATCTTTAGGTAGGTTTATTCTGCTAATTTTAAACTTGCTTAACATCAATACAATAAAGGCCTCAGAACACTGGCACGTAACACTAAAAGTGTTAATTACTGTTGTTATTACTAACAGACATTCTAAAGAGTCTCCCAGTTTTAAAATTTTCTTTTGTTTTAATATCATTTGCTTCTATAATCCCCATCCCTTTGCAGAAGTTCTTTGATTGATGTGACTGGTGTTAATGATATCTAGGGTTAGAGCCCAGAGGTGCTGCTAGATGTCCTACAGTGCACAGGCCAGCCCTGCTTCCCACCAACAAACAATTGTTCTGTCCTTGAGGATTGCTGTGAAGGAGGGATTTGAAACCTGCTTTGAGTGTCTTATGGTGATATGTTTTCTTTTCCTTTGCCAAATTAGTATTTATTGGCAGTGGTGATGCCTCTGGCTCAATAAGTGGTAATAGAGGAGGATGGTAAGTCTTGTTTTATATCCTTCACTTTCCACTGAGAAAGCTCATCTTCGAATCCTTTCTCGCAAATCAATCAATATGTATATGTATTTTCTAGTCAAGAAGAATCAGTGAAAACCAGCTCCAGACACCTAAAAGTGAAACTTTTCTTGGCTGTATATCCACTTCCTGCTTGCTTTCTCTTATCTCTGTGGTTTGCTGCTGCTTCACATTCTACCCACTGTTGGGACAAGGGATCCCTCTGCTGTTAACCCCTTCAACTTCTGTACCTACTAAAATTCTGCTCATCCTTTAAAATCCATGTCACACATGGTTCCTTCCATGATGCTTTTCCGAAACATCCAAAAGTTTCCTTTTTACTGCTGGCTCCCAGAGCCTATGATTTTATGTTTCATGATGTATCTCATGTCCTGCCCTGTATCACAGGTATTGACGTATTTGTGTAATCATTTGTCCTAAATGATAAGTTCCTGGAAGACAGGGATTGCCTCTTATTCACCTTTGAATTATGTTTAGAATTTAGCCAATGTGTTGCATACACATGGGTGAGGTTGGTTAGGTGAGGCTTCAGCCAACACTTGGTGAATTACAGTATTGTTCCTGTGACTAAACTCCACCCCTACATGTTCACTGCAGTTGCCCAGGACGTCCCTAGGCCTGCATTAGAATTCCTGTTTTAATGTTCCTAGGTATTATGTTTGTAATGTCTACACTCTGTCCTCTCCTTCTCTCCTCTCTCCTCTTTTTTTTGAAGGTTAATTATTTTCACCGATGAAATCTGCCGTGATATACTTCATTTGTCTGTCCTCTTCTGTTAACATGCAAGCTATTTTAGGATTGCAGTAAAAGGTTGCAGCTGCTATTTATAAAATAGGAAGCAGTCCTGAATTCCCCTGCGAGTCACATGCCCATCCATCTTCACTTATGTTTGAGAGGTGTTTCTTATGAGCCCATGTGATTTACTTTTTTCCTATCATACTACCCATCCTACACACTACACCAATCATTGAGGATTTTCATTTTATTTTTGTCCTGGCTTTAATTTTACATTTGATTTAGATTCTTTCCTTACTTCTCTCTTCTCATAAGAAGCAGAAGACAGGGGGAAAACCCTCTGAGCTATGTAAATATCTTTTTATGAATTGGATGAATTGGACCTCTAGAGATGAGAGCTTCATTACTGAAGGAAAGATGAACTGTCTGTCTCTGTGAGTTGATCATAGAAATGTGCCATTTTATAGAGTCTTAAGTGTTTTTTTAAAAGTGGTAATAGATAAACAATTTAATGTTATAATCACTTGCTATTAAAGAACAGAAGATATGGACAATTGCAGTAAGTCATTATAAGTAATCATAGCTTTTTTTTAGTGCTGATGAATTGAATTACATTTGGATCTGCCCACAAGTACACAATGCCCACACATATATAAGTAGGAGTTGTGATTCAGATTCACACACTGTAGCAATACTATTAGCTCGATGCACAGATCCATAACTTTAGGACCTTGTAGGGAAGAGATTCATTACTTCATGACTTTAAAGAGCTTCCAAGCTCAGCCCCCTGACATTTTTTTTTTCCTACCTCTATCTAACCTCACTTCTGCTAGGGTTACAGTTTTAAGGATGATCTGTTTCATGTCCTGAAAAATTTCACGGTCTCCATTGTGTACAGCTTGGGGTCCACAGCTCCTCAATATTGCAGAAAAAGCTCTTACACTCCACCCAAATTTATCTCTTGGCTCCTGTATTCAGTACACACTTTAGCCACAGCAAACTTATTTCCCTTCTCTGAAAATATTGTGGACCCTTCTGTGCCTTGGACCCTCTGAACAAAAGCTTCCTATTTCCTGGAAGGTTCTGCTCACCCCTGTCTCCTTACCTCCTCTTGACATAACCCCACTTCCTCCTATGAAGTGATAAATGTGAAAAGGACTAGCAGAGGGCTTGACGCAGAGCAGTGGCTCAGCAAATACATATTCCATGAATGAATAGACAACTGAGCTTGCAAATTCAAAGAAGGATCTTTGTCTTATTAATGAGTTCTCTTCTGGAGGTTTATAAGTAAGTTTAACCCAGCATGACTGATCCACGTATAATATTGTTTTTATGTAAAAAGAGATACGTACTCCCTCTGCTTAAAAACTCATGGGGGCAAGAGAGGACCATCCTCACAGTAATTATTCCCCCCACCACCACCCACTGTGGACTGTTCGTCTGTCAGCCTTGGCCGACCAGAAACCCTGGGGTAGGGGAAGAAATGGACATTTGGACAGGAAAGTCGGTACTCAAGAGTGGGGTTTTAGGGGGCAGAGTCCTGGATGGTAGAGGTTTGATGGGAGAGGTGGGGTGTATTAGTTTACCAGCTCTGCCATAACAAAGTACCACAGACTGGATGGCTAAACAGCAGAAATTAATTTGTTTTCAACATTCCAGAGGCTGGAAATCCAAGATCAAGGTGTCAGCAGGATTGGTTTTTTCTAAAGCCTCTTTTTTTGGCTGTAAATCAAGGCCACCTTCTCACTGTGTTCTCATATGATGTCTTAGTCTGTTTCGTGCTGCTACAACAAAATGCCTGAGACTGGGTAGTTTATAAGAAATGAAAACATGCTTTCTCGCAGTTATAGAGGCTGGGAAGTCTAAAATATAGGCATCAGCATTTGGCATCTTGGGAGGGCCTTCTTGCTGTGTTCTCACAAGGTGGAAGGTAGAAGGGAAAGTGAGCTAAATGATGTGTGAAGCCTTTTTTACGAGGGTCATAATCCCATTCATGAGGAAGGAATCCTTATGGCCTACTCACTTCTTAAAGGCCTTGACTTTGTAATACTGTCACATTGGCACCATCTAAACTGTGGAGGGGACACATTCAAACAATAGCACATGGTCTTCTCTGTGTGTCTGTGTCTTAATTTCTTCCTTTTATAAGGATACCAATCAGATTGGAATAGGCCTATCCTAATAACCTCATTTTAACTTAGTTACTTCTTTCGTGACTCTAAGTACATTTGATCCTCCATATCCATGGATTAAAAATGTTTGAAAAAAATAAAATAAATATAACAATAAAAACAATACAAATCAAAAAGAATACAATGAACAACTATTTATGTAGCATTTACATTGTATTAAGTATTATAAGTAATCTAGTGGAGATTTAAACTATCTGGGAAAACTTGTGTAGGTTATGTGCAAATACTACATCATTTTGTATACGAACTTGAACATCTGAAGAGTTTCGTATCTGTAGGGGGTCCTGGAACAAATCCCTGCTCAATCACATTCTGTGGTACTGCAAGTTAGGACTTTGTTGTATGAACTTTGGATGGGGGGATACAATTAAGTTGTTAACAGGGTGGTAATTGGGACAGCAGTGGCTGCTCACAGGAAACCCTGGGGAGCAGGAGCTATTCCTTGCCTTGGCCTTTTTCACAGTGCCTTGTTCATGGTGGGCATTTAATAAATCTTTTGGAATTAAATGACAGACTCTACTTAGAAGTGAAATACGATTCTGGTTATGTCTTTTCAACACCCAAGCTTTCCCTCTTGGCCTTTATTTCATATGCCAGTTTTATCGGCATTTTGTTGACATACTGATTTAAATAATTTTAGAAAACACCGTGCAGGATCAAGGATTGAAGCCTTTCATTGTACACCCTTCCTCTGGGTTGGCAATAGCTATAATTTTTGTAGGTTTATTTCACTAATTTTAAATTCAACTAACTATATTGCCATGCAGGTCACATGCCTCTACAAAGATGTTTTGTTATGTGTTTATTTTACCAAGTATACTGATGGATTTTTTACATGCTTATCACAAAACTGATTCCTAAAAAATGATTTGAGGTGGCCCTTAAAATTTAGACACAGTATTTCTATTGCATTATCTTCATCTATCTCTTTCATGACCCTCTTGCAAATGTAAGTAGTGTTGATCTGCTGATCTTACTTGTTCTCAGTTAACCATGCTGGTGTCTAGTAAATGTGATGCTCTTAAGTGTTCACAAACCATGTTTTAAGTAACCTTTTCAGAACATTTACACCTACTTTCCTGGTCTGCTGCTCTCCAATGACACACACACATCTACATTGAATAGACAAGTAGAGCTAAAGTGTAGAGGCCTCCATAGCTGCTTCATGTGCCCAGTAAAGCCACATCATACATACTTATCAGCATTAGCTGGAGGCATAATAGAAAGGCTTAACGGGGATGCTATTCTCGGACAACCCCACTTGACAGGATTTGTGCTGATGAAAAGATGCTAGGAATAGTTCTGAGATTTGAGACTGTATGGTCTTAGTATCACCATTTATTATTCTTCTGGCATTACATTACATATTTATTTGTTCACACATTCATGAATATCTCATTCTGGAAGATAAACTGTGCAAGGATAGAAACTTTGCCTGTCTTGTGTGCTGCTCTATTGCCAACCATCAGAGCAGTTCCTGATGTTAAGCAGGTGACAGATTCTCTGAGGATAAACTTGCTCATATGTCAAATTATAATACCAATATTTGTTATGCCTAATCTCAAAGTCATTGAAAACAACTAAAGAGGCATAAAAGCAATTTGTATAGTGTAAGCTTGTAAAGATAAGTTAAACAGTTATAACTATATGTGGTTTTGAAACACTATAAAGAAACACTATGTAATAAAATGTTACATAAGGACTTCAGACTTGATGGAGTACAAACCTTTAAAAAAACCAGTTCGTTTGCTGGGTTGCCAGCTTAGTATTTTTAAAAAGTTTATCATTTTTTAAACAATGTTGAATTTGTTTAGAGAAATCTAAAAGAAAACAAAATTATATTTGAAGGCAAAAATTGTTGAATTTACAGATAGCACATGAACCTCTCTTCTCTTGTTATAAACTCTTTTAAAAGTGTGACTTCTCCCTCAAATGAATCCTGTCTATGAGAAATGTCCTCTGGTGGAACCTTAAAGGTCGATCAGAATTCCTAGAAGCTCTTTGTTTAAATAATCACATGAAAAGATTCCGCTTAAACTTATCTGTCAGCAAACAAATGCCACAAAGCAGAATGAATTTTACACCTTTTGGGAGTCCATTAATTTACTTTCAGTGGCATCAAGTAATAAAAACTCTTATAGCAAGGTCACAGTTCCATTTTATATCAAGCAACTATCCTTTCTCATGTATGATACATGAAGCACATTTCTTGCTCAGGGCAAAATGTTTTATTAAAATTATTTCCTTTGTTCTTTTGTACAGATCGTCCTTTGTGACAAGAAAAATTATCTTCACAATATATCTCTTTAGGACTTCACTGTATAATTATTATTATGCCAATAGAACTTCATCTAAGGTTGCATTTTTTTTATTTTCTCTAAGAAGGATGCCATTATTTATGTGAAAATGCAATTTTTCCCTTCCTCCCTCCTTCCCTCCCTTCATTTCTCCCTTTTTCCCATTCTTCCTTCCTTCATCTCTCCTTTCTTTTAACTGTGGGAGATTTATAAAAAGAGAAGTAGAAAAAAATGAGTCTTTCAGATACAGGGAGGCCTTTCTTAATCCTCTGGGTACAAAGAATGACTGATAATTATAGATTTTACAGAGCAAACAAGCCAATCTTCATAATCCCCTCCTTACACCATCACAAATATATTCTCTAGCCAAAATTGTTGGAAAGAAAAAAAAGTATATAATAGTGTAGCAAAGAGGAGTGCATACCCAGGTTGTTTGACTTCAGAATCATCCCCTCTGTCATTCAGACTTAGATTTTTATAGCCTTTCACCCAGATTACTGTAAAAGTCTCTCAATTGTTCTCCCTCTTATCTCAGCTTTCTCCAACCTATCTTTCCCTCTGTTGCCTGAGAGATGTTTCTAAAATTCCGATCTAATCATGTCATTTGTTCTCTACTTTTATTAAAATTTTAATCTTGACCCTCCTCCTCCATTGTGGACATTTACAATTTACAGGGCTGGCTGCAGTGAGTTCCTGCAGGTCTCAGTGTACCACATGAAACTTCTCTGAATGAGGATGAGTGTTCCTGTCCTCCCTAACCATCAGGAGGTAAAAGTGCTATGTAAACAGAAAAATGCCAAGTCTAAAGACATTAAAAAGAACAGTAACCCTTGAACACCCCGACTCTTTCTCTTCCCTCCCCTCCAGATCGTTAGAAGGACCAGTTTTTCTTCTTTTGTGAGGTCTTGTATCTGTTGCATTGCCAGAACTCTTTCAAACTTGTGCCACAATCTCTAGATTAATCTTCTTGCCACCAGTGTTTCAGCTACAGTACTTCTTTCACATCAGTTTAACACCCTTAAAACACTCCTTTGCATCATGCTAAGATAGCTTCAGAAGCTTCCAGATGCCTATAGGGAAAGCCCAGATGCATGAGTTTTATATTCATTTTGAAAGTTCTGTGCTAACAGTAAAGTGTTATACAAAATGAGGTAATAGTGTTGTCTTTTAATGCATTGGTGTCATTTTGGTATCAGCTAGGTCCCTAGAGAGCAGCTACGTAAAGTTCAATCTTTCTAGTGATACACATGACTTAAGGAATGAAAACATAATCTGTCTTCAGTTTGTACTTTGCTAAGCCTACCCTGAGACTCAAGGGATTTTCTAAGTCAGAAAGAAATTATTTGGAGATGAGATTAGGAATATCTTTGCTGTTTCGTAAGGTGGCAGTTTAAGAGTTAAAAGAGAAACTGAAATCATGTAGAAAACATTAGGGGAAATTTTCTTGGAGGCAAGTGTGGTGTCATGGTTAAGAGCATGGGATATGAATTTACAGTTCTTCAGTTTAAACTTGGAACACTTTTATATTCTGGATAAGGTATCTTATTACTACAGTGACTCTCAAAGGATCATGCCTATTGTATGCATACCCTTGTTGAGATCTCTCCACATTAACCCTAGGTTTGGTACATTGGTAATGTGACTCAAGCAGAGGCTTAAAGAGTGCTTATTCACTGAGGCTTGCCCTTTCTTACTCCTTCCTGGGAACCCATTTGGCAACAAGTGAAGAAACCTAGGCCAGCCTCCTTGAAGATGAGGGACCAACGGAGAGAGAGGCTCTGCTGTCCTAGCCCTCCCACATAATAAGTAAGCCTAGCCAACACCACATGGAGCAGAGATGAACCATCTCAGCTGAGCCCAGCCCAAATTGCTGACCCAAAGAATTGGGAACAAATAAATAATTATTGTTTTAAGCCACTGTGTTTCTGGGTGGTTTCGTATATAATAGTAGCTATCTGATACATTGGATGACCAAATTACTGAACTTCTCTTAGGCTTGTTTTATCATGTGTAAATGGGGATAATTTTAGTAATTTGGGGTTGCTGTGAAGATAGTGGGATAATCCATTTAGAGATCTTAGCATAAGTGATGAATAAATATTAGTTATAATTATATTTTATATCAGGAATTATAATTAAAAATCATTAAATTTGTAGTGAAATAATGTAATTTTTTTCATATTTGTTATTTCATACTCACACTTACTCTGTGAGATATTATTATCCACAATTTATATTTGAACAAGTGGAAATTAAATGAGATCCTTGACAAGCAAATGTTTTCTAAGCCCGGGCTCTTTGCACCATATAACAGATGATACAAGCTCTTGTCCTTTTTATACCACAGAAAAGGTATAAGACCAAAATGGTGTGAATTTTGTATATAGTCTTCATCCTTGGTCATATTTTATAACCCGCAGTGATCTGTATCATTGTTTACATCATATTTATGTTGCATTTTATGTGTCTCTAAGCTACCTCGAATCCTTTTTCAAAACTTTTTTGAGGCATTAGAAAAAGAATATAAAATTTATATAAATATTGCCCAAGTAATGACATGGCCCCTTGAATAGTTTTTGATGTTGGATAAAGCTGAGTCAATGGCAACTTGTGAAGAGAAAATGCAAAGAAAACAGTTTAGCAAAGGGTATTCTACTTTTAGGATTATCTTTGAGAATAAAAATTTATTTCTGTGGCTATGCAATAATTTCAATACTTTAGCATATAAACACCTGTGCTTATAATCATGAAAACAGTATTTATTCACATCTAGAGTAAGTACCTACGGAATATTCTGTGTGGCCTTAGTCATACCATTTCTGAGATGAATATCATAGCAGATTGTTTAATTTCTAGTTAAATTTCAATGCCATCTGCTGTCTCCTTGATTCATCTAAGTTCTCTGAGCTTTTGTTTCCTCATCTGTAAAGCAGGATAATAACAGCCACCTTATCATGTTGTGAGGACTATAGATCTAGTAGTGGGTATTGTGCCTGTAAGAATGCTTGGACTATAAGAGGCATTCAATGAATTAAAGACATGTAGAGCAGAGCTTCTCACACTTCAATGTGTGTATGAATCATCTGGGGAATCTTGTTAAAAGCCTGATTATGATTCAGTATATATGGGGCGGGATCCAAGATTCTGCATTTCCAGCAAGCTTCCAAGTGATTCTAATGCTGCTGGTGCATGGACCACACTTTGAGTAGTAAGCATAACAATCAGGGGTTGGTAAACTATAGCCCATGGGTCAAATTCAGCCAACTGCCTGGTTTTGTAGACAAGTTTTACTGGAACACAGCCAAGATCATTTGTTTATCTACTGTCTATATCTGTGCACTACAGTGGCAGAGTAGAGTGACTGCAAGAGAGACTGTATAGCTCACAAAGCTGTTTAGTGTCTGTTTCTTTATAAAAAAAATGTTTATTGCAGCTATTCACAATAGCAAAGACTTAGAACCAACCCAGATGCCCATCAATGTAGACTAGATAAAGAAAATGTGGCACATGTACACCATGAAATACTATGCAGCCATAAAAAAGGATGAGTTCGTGTCCTTTGCAGGAACATGGATAAGATGGAAACCATCATGCTCAACAAACTAACACAGGAACAGAAAACCAGACACCACATGTTCTCACTCATAAGTGGGAGCTGAACAATGAGAACACATGGACACAGGAAGGGGAACATCACACACCAGGGCCTGTTGGAGGGTGTGGGGCTAGGGGAGGAATAGCATTAGGAGAAATACCTAATGTAGATGACGAGTTGATGGGTGCAGCAAACCACCATGGCACGTGTATACCTATGTAACAAATCTGCACATTCTGCATATGTATCCCAGAACTTAAAATATAATAATAATATATGTGCGTGTATATATATATATAGAACGCTGAAGGTTCGTAATATCATGAAGGGGCAATATAATGCTGCTGGAGGAACATAGAAGGATCTGTCTGAAGAATCAGGTTATTTTATTGGATCCTACTAGACCGCCATGTAGGAAGGAGATGCTGGGAATAAGCGTCAGTGTCAGGCCCTGTGTATATGAAGCAATAGGTCCTGGTGACAAGTGTGCAGGATTTGAAGTCTTGACCCTGCCCTTTACCAGCTCTGTGACCCTAAGCAAGTCATTTTAACCTCTCTGAGTCTTAGTTTGCTCAACTGTAAAATAGCATTCACCAAACCAACTCTTGGATTCCCTTGGAAGATTAGTGATTATGTGTGAAAGATATTTAACATATAACCTGCCGCAGAGTAGATAATAAAATAACTGTTACCAGGGCATGGGCTAAGCAAAGAGGGTCTTGTCAGCTCTGAGAGTCATGGCTGGAATTTCTAAGTCATTGTGATGCTCAGGGTCGAGTGGGTAGTTGTTTCCTGGTTCCAGGTAGTCCTTCTTGGGAAGGGGCTGTGGTGAGAACTCAGTCCCAGCCAAGTGGGTTGGGCTTCATGGCAGAGTTCTAGTCCTGATGGTAATATTTCAGAATCCAAGACAAAAGCCTTATCACACAGATAGGGAATATTTGTAATAATAAAAATAATGACTATTTTCAGTTGAATGCCTACCATTGTCTGGTGCTGTAATAGGTATTTTGCATACATTTTCTTATTTAATATCCTCTGCAAACTCTGCAATGTAAATACTAAGAGATGAGACAACTGATGCTCAATAAAATTAAGTAATTAATCAAAGGGCAATCAAGTAATAAGTAGCAGAAATGGACTCAGATACAGGACTGTGTGATTCAAAATTTATGCTCTTTTTGCTTGGCTATGAGGCTCTCATGCTGCAGGATAGAAGGAATGGCTGAAGCTTCATATACAGACTAGTGCTCAGGGCTCATCTTAGGCCTATTGGGAAGTCAGCCTATTGTGAAAACTCCAACTTCAACACCATTTTCCATTTGCTGATGGAAAGTTGTCTCTTAAAAACAAAGCCACCATGTCTGTGATTAGGTGGGAAACTGTGTGGGGCTTAGACTTAGATTGGATAATGATAATAATAATAATGATAATGATTGTAGCAAAAGCTGCCATTTATAAAGAACTATAATGGGCCATGTGCTAAACACACTATCTCATTTAATGGGCCATGTGCTACACACATTATCTCATTTAATGGGCCATGTGCTACACACACTATCTCATTTAATTAACACAACTTTCGTATGAAATAGGAGTTATTCATTTTATTTTAAGAGACATTAAGTAGCTCGCTTATGAAGCCCATGTGGCTTGCATTATATATCAGAGGGTGCACATAAGCCAAGCTGTACAGTGCAGAAATTGACCAAATCTGGGGCCATGTCTTGGCTTTGATGTTAGCTGAGTGAACTTGAGATAATCATGTACCCTTCTAAGTTTTTATTTCTTTATCTGTAAACAGAGGTAATTGTACCAGAAAATATATCATGGATATTCTAACACCAACATTTTAAGATTCTATGAAATTGACATCAAAGTTGACTAATATCACTATCTGGAGAAAATCTAACTTTTAAAATTACGGTTTTAAAGAACATGTTGAAGGCTTTAACTCTCCAGCTTCACAATATTCATACAAATGTTTAAATGTGAGGGGCTTCTATGTTTAAGTGTGGATTTGTTCTTCATGAATGTTTTATCTGGCTGGAAACCTGAGGATGCAGAACATTCTGCCTTGAAATCAAATTGCATAATATAATGCTTCTGTGATTTTCACCTGGCAGTTGTCATATCGGATCTGGCCTCCATTTTGGAGACATGCACAGAATTCCACAGTGACTGCTTCATGCGTGAGCTGACAGCTATTTGAAATGTTGAAAATATCCTTAGCCTATTGCTTTGCGAAAGCTCCTTTAGCCAGATTAGAGGCCAGAAGGAAATGTACATCTTCTGAGAGCCCGTTCACTTTACTATTGGCTTTCTGTTGAGGCCCAAGCTCAGGCATTTGCCTGAAGAGATAACCTGGTATTCTTAATAATCTAATGGGGTGGGAGCTGTCTCTCAAGTATGTCATTCATGTTTACTCCGCACTGTGCATGCCAGACTTAATGATATTATCCTAATTCAGGAAGATAACATGCTGAGCATTCTGTAGGCTTTTGATGTAATAATATGAGCAGTCCTTCATGTGTAGTATTATTTTGAGCATCATTTACTGAGTAATATATTACAGTCATGGTATGGTACTAGCTAGAGGAGTCTGGATGAAGTAAAGAAAGCAGAAGGCATGGCCCTCTGGGCTTTCCTTTCATTGGCTGGCATGCATTCTATCTAGATTGGAAGGCAACCATCCACACATTAATTAATCAGAAAAAATTCATCTTTTATACTGATGCAGGAGAATGTGACACAGATATCTTGGTTCAGAGGAAAGAAAAAGTAAAGGAAGAGAGGGATCAGTGCAGGAGTAAGAAAAAGCTTCTTGGAGTAATTAGTACCATGAGCTTTCCTGACAGCATAAGATGTGGGTGCTAGAGAAAAGGGAGGTAGTACTACTAAGAAGAGATAACCTTATCTTGATTAAATAATGAAGATTCATTTAACTTTCATGAACAGATGGTTTTGACTTCAATTTCTCAATGATGAAAACACTAGCAGCTTACTGGACTTGTTATTATGAGGGATACCTGTTTGTTAAAGTGCATACTTTGGAAGTTTGACAACTGGTGTGAAAAAAAATGGCATTATTTTGACAAGATCTTAAGTTTCAGAGCCAATGATGGCTGTCTCTTCCCTCTCATCATCTCTGTCTTTGTCCTCGCTTCCTTTCCTTATTTCTCTTTCCTGGACTCATTCCATGCATTTAAGCTGAGTGGGATTCTAAAGTGCCAATACCAAGATAGAAGTAATGGTAAAACAGGACTGGATCAAAGTCAGATACTTGAGAGAGTAAGTGCCATGGTTAAAAGATGGTTTGTCCCCATGAAAACTTGTGTTGACACTTGATTCCCAATGTGGCAGTGTTGGGAGGTGGTGCATTTAAGAAGCAATTAGGTCATTAGGATGCATTGCTTTCTTTGTGTTGGATTGGATTAGCTTTTGTGGGACTGGATTAGTTACCATGAAGGTGGGTTATTATAAAGTGAAGCTGCCTCTTGTGTTTGTTCTCTTTTGTACAATGCTCCTGCCATGTGATGCCATCTGCCATGTTATGACACAGCATAAGGCCCTCACCAGATGTAGCCTCCAGGTCTTGAACTTCCCAGCCTCTAGAACTGCCAGCCAAATAAACTTCTTTTCATTCTAAATTATCCAGTTTCAGGTATTCTGTTATAGCAATAGAAAACAGGCTAAGACAGTGTGGTACAAAACACTCATTATAGAGCAAAACCATAACTGATTACAGGCCACAGACATGAGGATAGCTTTTATCCATTGACGGTAAGCTTGCTATGTACCGTTACCTCAGTTTGAAAGGATCTTGTTTGAGGTAGGTGTAACTATCCTTATTTTACAGGTGAAAACCCAAGATTTAGAGAGATGACATAGCTTGAACAAGGTCACATAGGTTTAAAGGTGGAGTTTGTTCCCAGGCCAGTCCAGCTTCAAAGGCTGAGCCTTATGCTGAGAGCAAGAGCCCTCAACTCCAGGCTGGAGTGACTAAGAATCAGCAATGAAAGAGAACCTTGAGATATCCTTCAAAGAATTTAGAACAATTAGGAGAGAACACCAGCGGCCTGAAGAAATGAACTCAGAGCTATCCTGTGTGGTGCAGGACCTCTTTTGTAGGGATCATAGCAGCAGGGAAAACATATGGGTTCTGGAGTCAGATTGAGGTTTAATATTGCCTCTGCTACTTACTAGCGGTGTAGACTTAGACAACCTGTGAACCCTATTTCCCTCATTTTGCAGGAATGTAATAACAACTGAGGTACTGAAAGACAGAGAGCAACTAGCAGGCAAGTGGCAGACGGCCAGCATAGTAGGTACTCAATCAACAAAAACCCTGAAAGGCACACCCTGCATTTGGGTTTGACCGAGTGAATTTTTTCTTTTTTTAACTTCAGCTGCACCTACTTGTCTCCTTTACCACCCCTCCACCCTGCCCCAACAAATACATGTTTTAATCATGGTAATACGTGCTGTTTAAACTTCACAGATGAGACTTAAAATATAGGTCAAAATGAGTACAGCATTCCTTTATTTATTTATTTTTTTGAGACAGAGTCTCGTTTTGTCTATAAGACTGTAGTGCAGTGGCGCGATCTCGGCTCACTGCAATCTCCATCTCCCAGTTCAAGTGATTTTCCTGCCTTAGCCTCCCGAGTAGCTGGGATTACAGGCACCCACCACCACACCCGCCTAATTTTTGTATTTTTAGTAGAGACGGGGTTTCACCATGTTGTCCAGGCTGGTCTCAAACTCCTGACCTCAGGTGATCAGCCTGCCTCAGCCTGCCAAAGTGCTGGGATTATGAACATGAGCCACCGCACCCAGCCTGAGTACAGCATTCTTTAGATGGTTGCAAGAACACCCTGTTACCTTTGCTATTACACTGATTAACACATTTCTGACATATGCTATAATATCATCATTCAAGAAGAATTCTCAGGTGATAATTTCTACTTTATAGGAATATCATTTGAATTCAGCATTCATTAGCATGAATGCCTGTTAGCTAATGAAAGAAAGCTTGCCTGTTCCTGGAGAATCATTTTGGGATTGCTGGAGTTCAGTTGTCAGAAATAATTCTATTTGCATTTAATAGACTGTGAAGATATCTCAGAAGAAATTAAATATACATTTTCGTTTACATTAATGTAATATCATTGAGGTCCCACTCAGCACTTCCTAGGTCATATTGATAGGTAAGCCTGTTTTCTATCATGTTTAGGTCTTATTTACATGTCTGGTTATGAGACAATGGTTGCCACTTTCAAAAAGGAAATAATATTTCCTTTTACTAAAGGAGAAAAGGCCTTATGTGGGCCTCCTTTATGGAGAATACATGAGTCCCATTTGGTTTCATTGCTGTTCCATCCCCAGTAAAAGAAGGCTGATAGTTACTGTGATTCAGATCTCTTGTTTTCCCCGTGATAAAAGTAAATTCTGATAAGAGGTTATGAATTCAGGAAGTCTGGGAAGCTCCTACTTTTATATGAATAACTTTCGCGCATCAGGCTTTGGGGAAATCCTCAGAAGACCGATTTGTCTGCTTAGAAGTGTGGCAGGTAGGGCCTTCTCTGCTTGTGCTGTCCAGAGCCCAGGACCTGGGTGTTCCTGGCCTCTGGAAATCTCACTCTTCAGACCAGTAAACCACAGCACTGTCGCCCTTTCTACAGGGCTAACTCTCTCCTTGCATTTTCTCTCCGTTTTGTTTTGTCTTTTTTGGAGAATTTTCTTTAGAAAAGATTGGGAAAGCTCAAAGGCAAGTCAACCAAGGGGGATCTTTACTGTCCTTGTAGGTGTTTAATCCTTACCAGTTACCCTAAAAGCTTTCTCTTTTAATTTCTCAGCACTTCATCTGGGCTACAGCTGTGATGTTTTATTTCCAATTCCTTTATCTACTTCTTATAGGTAGAGCCCAGAGATCATTCTACATCAGCTTTTTGTCACTAAGTTTTTCACCTGTGATTTGAAACTGCCTTACACTACTTTAAGTCTGAATTTGGGTAAACTCTTACTAACACATAATACAATCATTATCTTACATTTTTGAGAGAATTAAAATTAATACTGAAGTACTCATTCCTAGTTTGTGCAAGACTTTCTTTTCTCGGACATGGAAAGGTGTATTTAAATATAATTCATTTCACTAAGTCCCAGGGAGATAGAGAGAGAGAGAGAGGAAGAGAGAGAGAGAGAGAGAGCTAATATTTACTGAACTTTACATTAAGCATGTTATATACCTTATTTGATCTCATTTAACTCTCATGACTGCTCTCTGAGGTAGAAACCACTATAATCTCCATGTTACAAATGAGAAAACTGAGGCTTAGACAGCCTGAGATAACACAGCAAATAAGCAGAGGAGCCAAAACTTGAACCTATTCAGGCTGACCGTAGAGCTTACTCCCTTAAACAAGTATGCGATACCATTTTTCAATAAGAACAATACAGCTCCACCTTACGTTTTGCTAGTCAAAATGCCTTCACCTCAAAATGTCTTCACCTCTTGTGTTTTCCTCACCAAAACCTCTCTACACTTAAAAAACAAAAAACAAAAGCATACACATAAAAATCCCAGCTTTCTAAAAAAAGTCTAAGTATTGGAATACAGTTCAAGGCTATGCCTCAAGAGATAACATGTATGTTTGTTCTTTGAAAAGTATAAACTGTCAGTTTTGACCAATTTTTGTTGTGGTTTTCGATCTCATTCATTTTTGCCATTAATTTTATTATTTTCTTCCTCATTTCTTTGGGTTTGCTCTATTTATCCTTTGAGTTGAATGTTCAGCTCAAATTTTTGGTTATCTTTGTTTTGTGATAAATATATTCAAAGATGTAAATTTTCATGTAAAAATTATTTTATCTGTGTCCCTCATATGTTGACATGAGATGATTTTACTACCCTTCAGTTTAAGGTATTTATAAATGTGCATAAATAAAACCAGAATCTCCTTCTTTGAAAAGACAAACAAGAAGAATCAACTTATGGCAAGGCTAATTTTTAAGAATAAATGAAAATACATAAAATCCAGAATGAAATAAGGGAAATAGTCACAGATTATAAAATAAGCTTATAATATAATAAAATAATAGTGTAAAACACTGCATGCCAATAAGTTTGAATAAAATGAAGTGGACAAATTTCTGGAACTGTAAAAAGTGCTAAAATTGGCGCAAGAAAAGACTTAGCTAGATCTATAACCTAAAGCTTCTAGGTTCAGTCCATTACACAGATGATCTGACTCAAAGTTGCAAGAAATGGTAGTTTTCATCTTATGAAAGAGTTTTCAGAAAGTAGTAAAAAAAAGGGAAGATTTTCTAACTGATTTCATGAGGCCAGTGTAATACTGAGATGAAGGACACATAAGTTCAGCACACATATGAAAATTATAGGCCAATTTCAATGACGGTTATTGGTGCAGATGTTGCAAATAAAATCTCAGCTAGCCAAATTTAACAGTATATTTTATAAAAATTATAATTAAGCATAATTTAATCTTAAAAACATAAATATGATTTATATTAATAATATGTTAATGCAATTCAATTCATTAATAGAGAAAAACTTCTTTAATTATATCAATTCTTACTTTAGTTAAAGAATATCAAAAACACTTGATGAAGATTTATGGTTTCTAAAAATTTCCTTGAGGGTCAGGCCTTCTTTAACTTTATAGAAGCTACATATCAAAAGGCTAGAGCAAACATCATACTTAATGGAGATACTTTAAGGTGAGGCACAAAACAAGGATGGCCACTATCTTTACTACTATTTGGTACAGTACATAGTATCCTTGCTATGCTATAAGAAAATAAATAAAGAATAAGAATTAGAAGGGAAGAGACAAGACTGTTATTATTTGAAAATGACATAATTATTTACATCAAACATAAAAAGAATTCACAAATAAACTATAAAAACTAGTATGAGTGTTTAGCAAGTTTAAATTAACTTAGTATTTTTATATTAGCAAAAATCAGATAGAAAATATGATATTATCCAAGGGCTATGAATATAAACTATCTACATAGAAATTACCTTAACAAAGAATCCATAGGACCATTATGGGGAAAGTATAAGATCCTACTAAAGAATATAAAAGATACCTGAATAAATGAAGTGATAGTATTAGTATATGGATAAGATGATGTTGTAAAGGTGTTAATAGTTCTTAAATTAATATATCAATTAATTTACAGATATAAATTTAATTAAAATACCAGCAAAAATTTTAGGATAATCTTAATAAGTTGACTTAAAACAGTATATAGAGGGCTGGGCGCAGTGGCTTACGCCTGTAATCTCAGCACTTTGGGAGGCCGAGGCAGGTGGATCACCTGAGGTCAGGAGTTTGAGACCAGCCTGACCAACATGGTGAAGCCTCGTCACTACTAAATACAAAAAGAATGGCCAGGCATGGTGGCACATGCTTGTAATCCCAGCTACATGGGAGGCTGAGGCAGGAGAATCACTTGAACCTGGGAGGCAGAGGTTGCAGTGAGCTGAGATTGCACCACTGCACTCTAGCCTGGGTGACAAGAGCAAAACTCTGTCTCAAAAAAAAAAAAAAAAAGTATATAGAGAACTAGAGGTCCAGAAATAGCTAAGAAATAAAAAAAAAAAAAAAGGAGCAAAGAGGGGGAATTACCTTACAATATTAAATATGTAACATTATTAAATTAACTAAATTTAAACATTAAAACATTACAATATCATAGATGTATGTTAAAAGTAGCTTCACAAATCAGTGGAGGAAAAAAATACATGATTCTTTTTTTTAATACTTTAAGTTCTGGGGTACATGTGCAGAATGCGCAGGTTTTTTACATAGGTATACACATGCCATGATGGTTTGCTGCATCCATTGACCTGTCACCTACATTAGGTATTTCTCCTAATGCTATCCCTTTCCTAGCCACCCAACCTCGACAGGCCTCAGTGTGCGATGATCCCCTCCCCGTGTCCATGTGTTCTCATTGTTCAACTCCCACTTTTTGATGGGGTTGTTTGTTTTTTTCATGTAAATTCGTTTAAGTTCTTTGTAGATTCTGGATATTAGCTCTCTGTCAGATAGATAGATAGATAAAAATTTTCTCCCATTCTGTAGGTTGCCTATTCACTCTGACAATAGTTTCTTTTGCTGTGCAGAAGCTCTTTAGTTTATTTAGATTCCATTTGTCAATTTTGTCTTTTGTTGCCATTGCTTTTGGTGTTTTAGTCATGAAGTCTTTGCCCATGCCTATGTCCTGAATGGTATTGTCTAGGTTTTCTTCTAGGGTTTTTATGGTTTAAGGTCTGACGTTTAAGTCTTTAATCCATCTTGAGTTAATTTTTGCATAAAGTGTAAAGAAGGGATCCAGTTTCAGTTTTCTGCATATGGCTAGCCAATTTTCCCAACACCATTTATTAAATAGTGAATTCTTTCCCCATTGCATGTTTTTGTCAGGTTTGTCAAAGATCAGATGCTTGTAGATGTGTGGTATTATTTCTGAGGCCTCTGTTCTTTTCCATTGTTCTATTTATCTGTTTTGGTACCAGTACCATGCTGTTTTGGTTACTGTAGCCTTGTAGTATAGTTTGAAGTCAGGTAGTGTGATGCTTCCAGCTTTGTTCTTTTTGCTTAGGATTGCCTTGGCTATATGGGCTCTTTTTTGGTTCCATATGAACTTTAAAGTAGTTTTTTTCTAATTCTGTGAAGAAAGTCAGTGGTAGCTTGATGGGGATAGCATTGAATCTATAAATTCCTTTGGGCAGTATGGCCATTTTAACTATATTGATTCTTCCTATCCATGAGCATGGAATATTTTTCCATTTGTTTGTGTCCCCTCTTATTTCCTTGAGCAGTGGTTTGTAGTTCTCCTTGAAGTGGCCCTTCACATCCCTTGTAAGTTGGATTCCTAGGTATTTTATTCTCTTTGTAGCAATTGTGAATGGGAGTTCACTCATGATTTGGTTCTCTGTTTGGTGTATAGGAATGCCTGTGATTTTTGCACATTGATTTTGTATCCTGAGACGTTGCTGAATTTGCTTATCGGCTTAAGGAGATTTTGGGCTGAGATGGTGGGGTTTTCTAAATATACAATCATGTCATCTTCAAACAGAGACCATTTGACTTCCTCTCTTCCTATTTGAATGCCTTTTGTTTCTTTCTCTTGCCTGATTGCCCTGACCAGAACTTCCAATACTATGTTGAATAGGAGTGGTGAGACAGGGCATCGTTGTCTTGTTCCAGTTTTCAAAGGGAATGCTTCCAGCTCTTGCCCATTCAATATGATATTGGCTGTGGGTTTTTCATAAATAGCTCTTATAATTTTGAGATACATTCCATCAATAGCTAGTTTATTGAGAGTTTTTAGCATGAAGGGATGTTAAATTTTATCAAAGGCTTTTTCTGCATCTATTGAGATAATCATGTGGTTTTTGCCATTGGTTCTGTTTATGTGATGGATTACGTATATTGATATGTGTATGTTGAATCAGCCTTGCATCCTATGGATGAAACCAACTTGATCACAGTGGATATTCTTTTTGATGTGCTGCTGGATTTGGTTTGCCAGTATTTTATTGAGGATTTTCACATCAATGTTCATCAGGGATATTGGCCTGAAATTTTTATTTGTTGTTGTGTCTCTGCCAGGTTTTGGTATCAGGATGATGCTGGCCTCATAAAATGAGTTAGGGAGAAGTCCCTGTAGTTCAGAAGGAACACCCAAATTCATAAAGCAAGATCTTAGACACCTACAAAAAGACGTAGACTCCCACACAATAATAGTAGGAGACTTTAACACCCCACTGTCAATATTAGACAGATCATCGAGACAAAAAATTAACAAGGATATTCAAGACTTAAACTCAGGATAAAGTGGACCTAATAGAAATCTACAGAACTCTCTACCCCAAATTAACAGAATATACATTTTTCTCAGCACCACATCACACTTATTCTAAAACTGACCATGTAATTGGGAGCAAAACACTCCTCAGCAAATGCAAAAGAATGGAAATCATAACAAACAGTCTCTCAGACCACAGTGCAATCAAGTTAGAACTCAGGATTAAGAAACTCACTCAAAACCACACAACTACATGGAAACTGAACAACCTACTCCTGAATGACTACTGGGTAAATAATGAAATTAAGGTAGAAATAAATACGTTCTTTGAAACCAATGAGAACAAAGACACAATGTACAAGAATCCCTGGTTCACAGCTAAAGCAGCATTTAGAGGGAAATTTATAGCACTAAATGCCTATAGGAGAAAGCGGGAAAGATCTAAAATCAATACCCTAACATCACAATTAAAAGAACTAGAGAAACAACAGCAAACAAATTTAAAAGCTAGCAGAAGACAAGAAATAACAAAGCTCAGAGCAGAACTGAAGGAGAAAAAAAATCAGTGAATCCAGTAGCTTAAAAAAAAAAAGATTAACAAAATAGACTGCTAGCTAGACTAATAAAGAAAAGAGGGAACAACCAGATAGATACAAATAAAAAATGATAAAGGGGATATCATCACTGATCCCACAGAAATACAAACTACCATCAGAGAATACTATAAACACCTCTACTCAAATAAACTAGAAAATCTAGAAGAAATGGATACATTCCTGGACACATAAGCCCTCCCAAGACTAAACCAGGAAGAAGTTAAATCCCTGAATAAACTAATAACAAATTCTAAAATTGAGGCAGTAATTAATAGCCTACCAACCAAAAAAAAAAAAAAAACCCAGGACCAGACAGATTCACAGCCGAATTCTACCAGAGTACAAAGAGGAAAAATACATGATTCTATAGATGATGCTGGGAAAACTGTTGCAGAAAAAAATAAAGCTGGATCCCTACCTCACATAATATGCAAAAAGCTTCTAATTGAAATAACTTCTAAACAAGAATAGTCAAAATATAAAAAGAATAGAAGGTGATGTTTATGAGTATCTCTAATTTTTATGTGGAGAAGAATTTATTGAACAAGACTGAAAGAGCTTAAAACATAAAGAGCAAAGATGATGGATTGATTTACATCCAAACAAAAATTATATTCAATGAAACAGAATACAGGAAAAATTACCAGAAGATGAAAAACTAAGACAAGTTACTTACAAAGTGTAAAGCAGATAAAGGAAACTAACATCTAAATCATATAGGGAATTACAAATCTGTAAGAAATGGCAGGAAACCTAGGAAAAACGGGCAATACCATGATTAGACAATTTAGAGAGTGGGCTACCTATGTCTATGAACTGAGGGACATGATGAATAACGACTTTAAGATATAAGCAACGTCACACTTATTAGAGAAGTGCAAATTCAAAAAACAATGAAATACCACTCCACATCCATCAGATAACATATATTAGCACACCAAATAATGCCATGCTTTGCCAAGGATATGGGGAATTGGAAAACGAGGAAGCAAACTATCATTGACATTAAATGTGCAAATCCTGGTGCCTAGATATGTCTATAAACCAAAAAATCTTTAACAGACTTATATGGAGTTGATGTTTATTTGTTACAGCAGCAAGGAAAGAAAGGGTAACAGGTAAGTAAAATGTAATCTATGCATTCCATGGAATAGTAAAGCAGACAAGTTAGGTTTATATAAAAACAGAATGGTTCACTCAAGAAGTGTTAAGAGAACAAAGAAATGACTTTTTTTTATGTTTTTGTTTTATTTTGTTTTGTTTTTAAGAGACAGACTCTGACTGTAGTTCAGGCTGGGGTAAAGTGGCATGATCATAACTCACAGCATGCTGCCTTGAACTCCTGGGCTCAAGTGATCTTCCCCCTCAGCCTCACAAGTAGCTGGCACTACAGGTGCACGCCGCCACATTTGGCTAATTTTTTAATTTTTTTGTGGAGATGGGGTCTTGCTATGTTGCCCAGGATGGTCTTGAACTACTGGCCTCAGGCGATCCTCTTGCCTCAGTTTCCCAAAGTGTTGGGATTACATGCATGAGCCATTGTGCCTGGTAAAACAACTTATTTATAACATAATATTTTTGTGTGTATCATATATGGGAACATATATTTTAAGAATACATAGAGCTCTGAATGAATGTGTGAAAGTAGAATATTAAATTCTTTAGTGTGGATACCTATGGTGCAAAGAATAAGAGTGTTGGTAAGGAACAAAGGGAAAAATAGGGCTTTGCATGAACTTGATGAGAGTGTGTCATGAGCTAAGAAATGTGATTAATTCAGTGTTGTGCACTTGAAGTCAGAAGAAAAAAGAAAAGACAATATGTACTGTATAAATGAAATTAATTATTCATATATAATTATATCAAAACATTACTGATATTCTCATGTTTGAAAGTAATAACTGTCTTTAATCATTTGACTTAAAATGAGACCTTTATTTTTCATGAATTGTTAGCAAATATTTGTTCTATGATTATATCTCCTACTGTATTTTAGTATGTCCAGAACAGTGTCCACGTTGCTCATTTCTATATCCCAGCACCTAAAACATTATTGCTGGACCATGATGGATTTTCAGTAAAGGTTTGATGAATAAATAAATAAAACTGCCTTGGTTATCCAAAAATCATGAAGGGAAGCCTACTTAACTATTATTAAGTACTTAATGTGCTGTAGGTAAATAACATGTATTCGCATTTAATCAACAAAACACTATGGGGTAGCCTTTCTCATTTACATTTTATAGATGATAAAACTTGGGTTCAGATAATTTAAATAACTTTTTTAAGCTTATAAATGGTGGAATTAGGATTTTAACTCAGGTTATTATGATTCTAGTGCACTCTATTAAGGCTGGAAACAGGCGAGTAATCACAAGACATTGCTAAATTCTAGTAGAAAGCAACTAAACTCTTTTTCTCATTTATTTTCGTCTGCAAATTTTGTCCGTAGTGTATGTCTAGAATTAAAAAGAGAAAGATGGAAAAAAGCACAAAGGTAATGAACTTCATCTGTCTAACAGGAATTTTCTCCCTTTATTTTATTATTTATTATTTATTTGTTTTTATTTTTTTAATTTGGAAGGAGAACTTTATGTCTTGTAAAGGGTTGCAGCCTGTGGCGTGGTCTTTCTGGCAGTCTAGGAAGCATATTTATCCTTACAACTGGCATTAGTAGACGTGCAAACCAGAGAGGTCCAGCAGCAGGCAAGCTGAGACTTAAGTTAGAGCTGGATAGATTATAAATTGATGTAGCAGAATCAACATATAAACATACTTCACAGCTGTCTTCTTTATTGCATCTATTTTCAATTACAGTATAGCTATAAGATCATACTTATTTTTCTTAAAGCTTCTTAGCATTTATCCAACAATAATATATATGGAGAAGTTGATTCAAGAGATCAATTATGTGGCTGTATAATGAACTTTACTATTGAAAATGCTTTTTTAATAAAGACGATTTATCTGTAGAGCTGGCATAGTTTTTATTGAAGTCATTTTTCTCCTTATTGAGTGGAGGATAAATGTTCTTTAATGAATTCTGTCACCAGGACCAGACCAAGTTCATTAACAGCATGACACACTATTAACTTACTATCCAGAGCTGTGACTTGGGAGATTGATGCCAGAGAATGCTTCCGTCACCCTTTCTTCTGTAGTCCTAACTGGCTAATTCTCAGACCTGCTGGCCGGAAAGGACTGTTTCAGCTGTGCTTACAATAGCAGGTTCTTACTTCTCTACAATGAGTGTCATGCTTTCCCTGGACTACAACATCAACATCTCTGGCCCCATAGCTGTTTCCCTTTTATCTTCCTATAAGTCAGAGAAACAGATGCCCTTTGTCCCTGGGAGATTCAGTCTATTCTTTTCTGGCTGGCATAGCTAAATTATATTAAGTTTGGGCCAAAATGAAGCCGGCAGTTAAACCAAGCTTATAATGTAGAGGAAACAAGTTAATGTGCTGATGATTCATCAAAACCTTTGTCACGGATGTTGAGCCATTGTCAGATATTTGCCTGTTTCCAGAGTCCTTAAGAGTCCACTGCCCAGCACAGATGGAAATGAACCTTGGGCTCACCCCACAGCTGTTTGATTTCTCTGTGATCTTCAAACTGTCTCTCCAGGACTATCATCTAAGCAGGGACACAAATACCCTCAGGAAATAAATGTTCTCAGGCCCACTTCTCTGGACACTGTCACCTTTTTTGTTCCGAGCTACATTTTCTTGTGTTCTGATGAGACGTTTCTCTTGATAACCGTGGATGCAGGTAACTGTATGCAGATGGATACGAGATGCGAGGGTCTGCCTTACTTCTAAGTGGAAAAAAAATGCGCCCTCATTATGTGATTCCAGGAGGACCTCATAAAACGCCTGTCCCCCGTCAAGCAGCACCAGACATTCTATCAGATTTGTTAAATGCCTAATACTTTTTATTCCATTAAAAGCTTATAGGCATATGAGGACATTTGGACACATATATTTCACAGACCCTTTCGTGCTTATGCCTCACCCATATGCCCTCCCTCCCCACCTCAGTCAGAGCACAGCCTCCAACTGCCTGCTGTGAGCACTGGTCTGTCTTGCCTGAGGGCTTTCTCAGGCCCCCAGAGCCGGCTCTGTGGCCTGGTTGGCAGAACAGAAGTGCCACTAACACTGATCCAGGAGCACCCTAACCAGTGAATGAATAGATACCTCCACTGTCTTTGAGCTATTCTCCTAACACTGGTTCCCAGGGCTGCCCTGGTGGGATTGCATATCAGTGGCCCATAGAGGCAGCTGGCTTGATATTTTCCCCTTCATTGATTGCCTTTCCTTCCTGGACTTAATTTGCATTCCCCTTACAGATGTTTATTTCCCCTGCCAAAGAAATGGATGGCACTGGAATCATTGTCTCAGGAGTTTGCTTTCAGGGGATTCTGAGTACGAAAGGCAAGGAGAGAAAACATAAGAATCTTGGATCTTAGGCTGGGTGCGGTGGCTCATACTTGTAATCCCAGCACTTTGGGAGGCCGAGGCAGGCAGTTTGCCTGAGGTTGGGAGTTTGAGACCAACCTGACCAACATGGAGAAACCCCATCTCTACTAAAAATACAAAATTAGCTGGGCATAGTGATGCATGCCTGTAATCTCAGCTACTCAGGAGGCTGAGGCAGGAGAATCGCTTGAACCTGGTGGCAGAGGTTGTGGTGAGCTGAGATCATGCCATTGCACTCCAGTCTGGGCAACAAGAGCAAAACTCATCTCAAAAAAAAAAAAAAAAATCTTGGACCTTAAACAAGGGAGGGGAACTACCATTAGAAAAAGAAAGCAACATTTTAAAAAACAAGTACCTATGTCTTAGGTGCTAAGGATATTGAAAGGCATTTTCATATACATGTCTTCATTTAACTCAATTTAATGTAATCTAGTTCTGTTTGGTACATTCTTATCCCTATTTTATAGGTGGGTAAACTAAAGCTCTACAAAATGAACTTGTCTAAATTCATGTAGCTTGTAAAGGATGTAGAACTTTGGTTCATACTGAGATTGTGTGGCTCCAAGTTCACTATTTCTTCTGTAACACCATGTTTGCCTGCTACTCTGCCTCACAATTTTGGGTAGTGTGAAAGTAAAAGCATGGGTCTATGGCAGAAACTGATGCAAAGCTAGGAGGAGAAGTTGACGATGCACACATGCGCATGTCTTCAGCTTAAGGACAATCTGTGAGCACATTGGAGCTTAAGTGGCCCCATCTTAGCCTTCCTCTATCATCTCACAGAGGCAGCACTGCTGCAGAGGGCCTGCTAAGCCAGGCAGGTGGAGTTCCAGGTGTCTCAGGATGAGTGTAAGCCCTTAGTGTGACAGAGTGCGGTGGTTCTTATATAGTTGTGTCTGGGTATGACACTTAGTCACATGGAGCCATGGAGGACATGGACTTTGAAAATCAGCAGCCCTGTGGTCCAATTCATATCTTCCCCACCTGGCTCTCTCCAACAACACTCCAATAATGACCCACCTCTCTTCCTTGGCTAAATGTGCTCTGTGCTCTCTCAGTGCCTTTGCACACTGGTGCCCTTTGCGTGGAGTTCTTTCTTGCTTCCTTTCTATCTAGAGAGTTTCTCCTGTATCTTGAAGTCCCAGTCAAGCACCACCTTCTGGGGAGCCTTCCTTGATTTAGGCATTCTGGTGGAGTACTTTGTTTTTGCCTTGCTCGGAGGGTATTATCATTTCTTTCAGATCCCAAAAGGACTTCTGAAAACCAGGTACAGTTAGTGACGTGGTGGAACTGGGGGAGTATTTCATGTGCTGGTTTGCCTCAGAGGACATGGTCTGTGAGAAAGCTGTTGTTTGGATATCTAAAGGTGTGAAGTGTGAAAAGGGATGGAAAAGACAGTGGCATATGCCCCTATATCCTTCTGGTAGTTCCATGGGCAAGGTCTAAGCTCTTGAGGGATAATGATATTGAAGACAGACTCGGCGTTCTCAGACTGCCCTGAGAACTGGGCAGTGATATCATGACAGGCAATGTAGATTGAGGAAGAAGAAGGCAACGTGTGTGAGGAATCCTTGAAAGTGCCTAGAAACAACAGGGCGAGTCCCTAAGAAGGTCAGGCTAGAGGGTTTGAAGTTGGGGACATTTCTATGACTGGAACCTACTGTTTCCTGTAGGCTGGGGAGATCAAGGATGCCTGACTTTTAGCTCCTGGAGAGCAGTGAACTTATCTTTTTTGACAAGATTATCAATATCTTGAAATAAGTATAGATTCACAGTATGTTGCAAAGAAATGCACAGGGAAGTCTCATGCACCCTTCACCCACTCTTTACCAACATTAGTGTCATGCACAACTGTAATACAATATAAAAACCAAGAAATGGACACTGCTACAATCTGCAGAGCTTATTCAGGTTTCAGCAGTTATACATGCATGTATGTGTGTGTATATATAGGGCTATACAACTTTATCACATGTTTAGCCTCATGTAAACACTATTACAATCAAGACACTTAATTGTACCATCATCACATGACTCTGTCATGTGTCTGACATCTTTATAGTCACCACTTCTATCCCTTCCACTCTGATCCCTAACCTCTGGCAACTACGAACCCATTCTCCAGCTCCATAATTATGTTATTTCATGAATGTTCCATAAATAAAATCACTAAGAATGAATCCTTTGAGATTGGCTATTTTCATTTGGCATAATTTCCTTGAGGTTCATCCAGGTTATTGCATGCAGTGGTTCATTCCTTTTTATTGCTGAGTTGTATTCTATGCTATTGTGTACCAAAGGGACCTTGTCCCACCCAGCACATAGCTGGAGCTCAGTGTCAGCTACGTAAAAGAATAACTGACTCTACAAATAACTTGCTGTGTCAAACATCTTCTACAGGTGGGGAAAGTTGAAGCTGGTTATTTCCATATCATTTAAAACAGGTAATTGTTTTGACCTTCTGATTGAAATCCACTGCCATGAATTCCCTTAAATGACCAGTCACCTCATTTGAATGATGAAGAAGTAGATCAAATAAGACCAAATGATACAACAACTGCATTTGCATGCTTCCATGTCAGGCCAAATTTTAAATTGGTGATATAGTTGAAAACTTCAGTTTTAAATGTCTCAATTACACTACAAGATTTTTACCCCAGCAATGGAGTTTAACAAAAAATTTGAAATCCCAGGAAATGAAATTGCATTAATGATGGACTTTATGTATAAAAACCTGATGAGAGGATCTCAGAACATCTTCTCCCTAACTTGCACTTCTAATAATTTTAGTATCTTCCATTTCTATGGCACTTGAAAATTATAAAAGGTAGCTTCATACATATCATTGTGCTTAGTATTCAATTAATACTGTGAGGAAGGTGGGGAGCACAGGGTGGTGCTTGTGATGGGTGTTATTGTCATTTCCCTGGACACATAAGAGAACAGAACCACAGAAGTGTCATCTTATTTGTCCAGGATTGCACAACTACTTAATTTATAAGCCTAATTAGAACTCTGATCTTCATTCTACTTTCATCCCATTTCTCATGGATAAATAAACACTTTTTAGAAAAGGAGAAATCTGTGCTTTTTTTATTTGGAGACTATTTCCATCATTTGACCTTTACAATCCCAATGTCAAAATATCCCATATATGTATTTCTGTAGCAATCACTTGCTGAAAGTCATGTTTGTAAAAAACAAAATCTCTATCTGAATTGTTTTTCCCCAAACAAATCTTAGAGATACTTAGAATAAACTGCTGTATATTATTACACATGATTGCAGTAATTTATTTTACCTGGGGGCAAAATCCTAGCTATTTAGTAAGTCTTATAAAAATCTCCAGATGGCTTAATTATACCAGTTTAGAAACTAAGGGTATAAAAATAAAATGGATAAATAAGCATAATTTAGAAACATATTGAGATGAAATATAAAAGTTAAAAAGAAAGTTTTTAAAAATAAGATTTACCCATTCATGATAAAAACTCTCAACAAACTAGGAATCGAGAGGAACTTTCTCAACTTGAAAAGAACATGTACAGAAATCCTAGAATTAGCATGATGTTAAAGAGAAAGAGGACATTTTCTCCAGGGAACAAGGAAAAAAGTTTATCTCTTACTACTTCTATTCAACATTATACCAAAAGTCCTAAGTACTGCAGTAAGATAAGAACAAGAAATAAAATGCATACAAAGTGGGAAAAAAGAAAAAAAACTTTATTCACAGATATGATTGTTTGTGCAGAATATCTCAAAGAATCAACAAGAAACCCCTCCTGGAATGAATCAGTGATTATAGCAAGGTCCCAGAACAAAAGGTTAATATATAAAAGCCAATTGCTTTCCTTTTACTAGCAATAAACAAATGGATTTGAAATTTAAAAAAAATAGTATCACATAAAATTGTACCAGTGAAACTTAAGTATAAATCTGACAAAATATGTGTGGGTTCTACATGTGAAAAACTACAAAACTCTTCGAAAAAAATCAAAATAAATGTAGAGATATCCACATTTATTAATTTAGAAGACTTAATATTAAGATGTTAATTCTTTCAAACTTAATCTATAAAGTTAACACAACATCAGTCAAAATTCCAGGAAGCTGTTTTGTAGATATTGACAAACTGGTTCTAGAGCTCTTATAAGAAAGCAAAAATCTACAATCAGTTACACAATACTGAAGAAGAACAAAGTTGGAGAACTGAAACTATCTGATTTCAAACATTAATGTAAAGTTAAATAAATCATGACAGTGTAGTATTGGTAAATTAATAGACACATAAATCATTAAAACTAAATTCAGAGTCCAGAAGCAGACCCAGAGAAACACAGACAATTCAATGGAGGAAAGGTAGTCTTTTCAACAAATGGTAATAGACCAATTGGATCTCCATATGCAAAAAAGAAGGACCTAGACACAGACCCAGAGACCTTATTACTTAAAAAAAAAATTAACTGAAAATGGATCATTGACCTTAATGCAAAACTACAAAACTTCTCGAATAAGCATAGGAGGCAATCCAGGTCACCTTGGATTTGGTTCTCAGTTTTTAGTACAACCTCCAAAGCACAATCCGTGAAGAAAAATCAGTAAGTTGATCTTTATTAAAAAAATGAGAATTTTGGCTTCATGAGTTGGGAATTAATTTTTGGTTGTGAAATAATTAACTTTTAGTCCAGATGAGTTTTCAAATCTATATAAACAACAAAAAAGGAAAATTTTCAAGGCATAGAGACTTAGTGATATGGTTTGGCTCTGTGTCCCCACCCAAATCTCATATCGAATTGTAATACCCAGTGTTGGGGAGGGATGTGGTGGGAAGTGTTTGGATCATGGGGGCGGATTTTCCCCTTGCTGTTCTTGTGATAGTGAGCGAGTTCTCACAAGATCTTGTTGTTTAAAAGTGTGTAGCACTTCGCCCTTTGTTCTCTCTCTCTTGCTCCACCACGGTAAGACATGCTTGCTTCCCCTTTGCCTTCTGCCATGATTGTAAGTTTCCTGAGGCCTCCCAGCCATGCTTCCTGTACAGCCTTTAGAACTGTAAGTCAATTAAACCTCTTTTCTTCATAAATTACCCAATGTCAGGTAGTTCTTTATAGCAGTGTGAAAATGGACTAATACAGTTACCAATAGAGATAGTAGCATCTTGTGCCCATTTCATTGTGTTGTAGTAAGTCATAATATATAAAATCCACAAGAATGTGAGGTTGAAAATAAATTTTAATATTTCATGACATTCTTTTTTTTCTAGGACAAGGGAAAACATTGATATTTATTGGCATGTGTTCTGTGTCAGACACTGTACTAGACATATACATAACAGTATGAGGAAATCTTTTTCTTTCCCACTTTTAGCCGTGAGAAAATTGATACATGCTTACACTGATTCTATCCCTCACTCCATACAGAAATAATAGAAGGATGTTATGCAAGACATGCAAACTAAGAACTTGATTTAAAAATTGAAAAAACCATTTAATTTTAAATGTCCTTCTGATGTTGTATAGAACCACATGGTACACGTAGGTGTGGATGTGCTATAGTGAATCCCATTTTTTAAAAATTTCCAAGAGGCCTTAGAAGTGAGTGATAACTCACAGAGAGTGGAAGAATGGAAAGGAACATGTAACAGGGGAATGGACAATTTAGGATCAGTTTGAGAAGAGCCCTTTTTCCCAAAGGGGAAAGTTACTCCTGAGGATGAAGAACCCTGGGATTTGGGTTATATAGATATTATTTATTTTTATTAATAACTTTGTCATATAAGTATTATTTAACCATCTTGTAGATAATGAAATGAGTCTCAGAGAGGTTAAATACTTTGCTCAGGATAACACAACTAGTGGTAAATAAGAGAGGAAGGATTTAATCCTTGTCTAACTCCACAGCCAATGGACAGTACAGTATAGTGATCAAGTAGGTAGATTCCAGTGTCAAATTACTGATTCTCTTTCTGTGATTTTCACTTATTAGCTGTTTAACCTTGGAAAATTTATTCAACATATCTGTGCCTCAATGCTCACATCTGGAAAATAGTGATATGATCTCATCAGATTGCTGTGAGACTTAAATGAGATAATTAATGTCAAGCTTTTAATATATTACAAGGTATATAAAACAGATCATATGTATCAACTGGAATTATTTTAACATGGCTTTGCTTCTGTCATAAACAGCAAACAATATTTGAAGATGTTACTTGGATTTGTAGAAATTTAAAAAAATCTATTCAAGGGTAACTCCAGTACAGCTAAAGTTGATAAAACAAACAAGAGTAGAAAGACATCTTACACATGAAATCTGTAGGCACCACTGCATAATGTAGAAACCTACCTTAAGTCAATGATCTATATTTCTAGAATAAATATAAATTACATGGATGTTTTAAAAATCTACTTAACAATTTAAGTCTTTGAGAAATGATTGACTAATGCTATTTTTAAAGGCTTCTATGAAAGAAGTCTACAAGCATTTGGTAGTCTGTACCAGAACAGCGCATCTAAACAACCCCTCTAATTGATATGTTCTTTCTACTATCTAAGAAAATACTTCCTGGTCAAAATGTAATTTCTTTCATATCTGTCTCCTCTGATAAGACTTCAACCTCAATACATATGAACTGGGGCCAAAATATATACAAGACACTACATTAGTTATTTAAGCTTACATTCTTGTCAAGAGTGTCTTTTAGTAAGTATTTTATCATAAAAAGTGAGAAGTGCCATAAGAGAATTGCAGATAAAACACTGTAGGTGTTTGGGAGCAGAAAAGATTGCTTCCAGCAGGAGGATGGGGAAAAGCTTTAGAGAAGAGGTGGCATTTTATTGGTGCCTTGACGCAAGAATAAATTCAGACATGTAGAGATAATGGGGAAAGCAATCTAGAGGGGAATAAAAACAGGAAAATATAAAGGAAGGACCATGCAATTCAGTAAATTAGGAGTGTATCTGAAAGAGATTAGAAGGAAATTAACCAAGAAAAGTTTGGTTGAAATGAGGTTGTGGGGATCTCAAAAAACAGTCTGGGGAGTTTGAATTTTACACACAGGCTAAAGGGTACAATTAAATGTGTTTAAGAATAGTAGACTTTTCCCTGTCCTTTGAAAAATAACTCTGGTAGCTATTTCCAGAATTGGCTGGAAGACAGAGAAAAGAAGTGAGCCCATGAATTAGGTATTGTGGAAATCCACAGCGAGGTCTGAATCAAGGTGCCGATGGTGAAGAGGACATAACTGCTATGAGTTGTGGCAGTTGAATCAGCAGGATTGAGCCCTGTTTAGATGAGTGTCCAGGAACAGAAGGGAGTTTAGTAAATCTGAAAGCTGTATGAGTAAGAGGGTGCTGGGACTCCTCAGTAGAAACAGAAGTATTAGAAGATTCAGGATTGACAGAAATACTGAAATCATTGTGGGACTTAATAAGTTTGAATTTATCTTATGGAACACCCAAGTAGAAACATGTCCAGTGAGATGTTGTAAAGGGAGAATGGTCTATCAGAGACAGAAAATAACTACCATATGCAGGGTTTGTTATGAGCTTTGGGTTTCTTCTACCATGCTTGTGACTACCTAGTATCTACAGGTTTGCCCCATGAGTTTGTTAGTGGTTTCTTCATAAACCATCTATCCCTGTATGCCCTTCATTTCACTTGTGTTAGACCATTTACATTCATTTACTGAATTAGAACAATAGGTATGGGACCTCAGAAATTTTCTTTTTCTATAATTTCACCTCATAGATTGGGGAAACTAAAAATCAATGTAATTAACTATCTTCTAAATGTTATTAGCTACTAATGAAGAACCTGCTCACCACTCCCTTCCAGTGTCCAAGTTCTGCTGTGTCATATGATAGTTCTGCCCATCCCTGTGTCACAGAAACTCCTAACCTCAAGAAAAGAAAATAGCAAAGAAATATAATTTGATCATGCTGGTGAAGCTGCAGAGGAAAAGGAATGTTTTTACACTGTTGGTGGGAGTGTAAATTAATTCAACCATTGTGGAAGACAGTGTGGCTATTCCTCAAAGACCTAGAAGCAGAAATACAATTTGACCCAACAATCCCATTACTAGGTACATACTCAAAGGAACATAAATCATTCTGTTATAAAGATACGTGCTTGCATATGTTCATTGCAGCACTATACACAATAGAAAAGGCATGGAATCAGCCTAAATGCCCATCAATGATAGACTGGATAAACAAAATATGGTACGTATACACCACGGAATACTATGCAGCCACAAAAAGAGAATGAGAGCATGTCCTTTGCAGGGATATGGATGGAGCTGGAAGTCATTTTCCTTAACAAACTAATGCAAGAACTGAAAACCAAACACCACATGTTCTCACTTATGAGTGGGTGCTGCATGATGAGAACACGTGGACACATGGGGGAGCAACACACACTGTGGCCTATTGGGGGGCGTGGGCTTAATACTTGGGTGGTGGAATGATCTGTGCAGCAAACCACCACGGCACATGTTTACCTCTGTAATAAACCTGCACATCTGGCACATGTACCCGTGTACTCAAAAGTTGAAGAAAATAAAAGCAATGCTTAGAAGAGACTCCAATGATAGAGAACAACGATTCTTGGAAAGAGGTCCCAGATGGCTTGCTCAAGCAGTTTTGCGTATTTGTCCCACATGAAGATGAAAAGAATGCTGGAAGCTTCCAGGTACCAAGAAGCTAAGAGAATGAGTGCAGTTTTTCTTTCTGATTATATATTAAGTCCCCAATGCACAGTGATATCACAAGGCAATGAATTGGGACGTGGGTCCCTCTATTTGTGTTTTGTTTTTAAATGACATGCCTGAAAAACATAATTCATCTAAGTTGAAGAGATTTTTTTTAATGTTACTTGTGCCTCTTTATTTTATTTTATTTTTTCATAAGTTATTGGGGTACAGGTGGTATTTGGTTACATGAGTAAGTTCTTTAGTGGTGATTTGTGAGATTTTGGTGCACCCATCACCCGAGCAGTATACACTGCGTTATATTTGTATTCTTTTATCCCTCACTCCCCTCCCATTCTTCCACCCAAGTTCCTACAATCCATTGTATCATTTTTATGCTGAAGGGATCTTTTTTGAGAAGCAATTTTCTGTAACTCCCTGGGCTGGGGTTGGAAAATTTGGAAGAAACCAAACACTGACTTATGGCCGTATCTGAGACACAGATTTCAAGGACATCAAGTACTCAAACAATAAATTATGTTATATCTAATTTAAAATCAAAGTTCAAAATTACTTTAGCTTGGGAAAAATGCTCAAACCATACATAACATGAAGTGCACAGGTGAAATATGTCTTCTGCATCTCTAATGACAGTGATGTCAATGAAATTATGAAACTCTGGCTTTTGGTTAATAACCATTTTGTTTGTGGTACTAATGACTATGAATTAGTAGGTAATGAACAAGAACTGAAGTATTGAATTTTTATAATTATTATAGTTTACCAGGCAATGATCTTTAAAATAATAAGCTAAAAGATAATTTCATGCCCAAATATAAATTCTTAAATGTCGCCATATAGACACAGTGGTGAATGATTGGTATGTGAGAAAAACACAGAATGTATACCTGAATATAAATTTAGGTCTTGACGGCACCACACAGCCTGAATGAAGAAGGACTATGACACAGAAAACTGGGCAGAGTTGCAGAGCAAGTGATGAGACTGGTGAGGAGAATGTGGCAAGACGCCAAATGACACTTCTATTCATTCATAGAAAACTGTGATACAGAGATTTCAGAGCTATTCCACTGCAGCTACATCTAACGTTGTCTGTTGTTTTTCCCTCTGCTCGGCGTCAAAGCTGAGCTTATTGTGAGGAAGGGAGTGTGTGTGTGTGTGTGTGTGCATGTGTGTGTGTGTATGCATAAGCACCTGTGTAAGGGATATTATAATTATTGCAAACCAGAATCCTGTAACTGCTGGATACTTGTCTTAGTAACATGTATGTCCCCAGGCCTCACTAGCCTACTGGCAAGGAAGAAAATAAATCAGCAATTTGTATCCAAATGGTGCTGGCTCTTAGCTCTTCTTAGTTCAAGCAGGTTGGTAAAGTGTCCTCCTCTGGCTGGTATTTTGGCTCATCTCCAAGGCTGTTGAGTGCAATAAAATCTTTGTGCACTGGGCATTGCTGTTTCCTCTCCAGCCCTTCCACTATAGAGAAGCACTACCTTGTCTGGGGTGCTGCCCCCTGCTATGCCTCAAAGCTGAAAAGTCATACACCAAAACAGAATTCAATTCCCTTCCATCACCACAGTCCAGGAGCCTCAATATGGGACAGGGAAAGGGGAAAATTTTCCTCCCCATTGAACTCAGTCTTGTACCCTTGCACCCCACATTGCCTCTATCTCTCCCATTTTACCCTAGGCCTGGTGTGACCAAGACCTTCTGATCAAAGGCCCTTTTCCTCAGAGCTCAAACAATTCAAACAAATATACAGGTATAGAGGCCTTCAGGGTCATAGGCACTCATAAAATTAATCTTGGTTACTCCCCTCTGCCTTCTTAAATATTTCTCCCTGAGATCTCACATCAGAAAGATGGCAGCTGTTCACTTAGGCTTTTGAGGGAGTCTAGCATTTGGTTTTGCTCTGTTAGACCAAACCGTGTGATATGGTTTTGTTGTATCCCCACCCACATCTCATCTTGAATTGTAGTCCCCATAATCCCCACGTATCATGGGAAGGACCTGGTGGAAGGTAATTGAATCATGGGGGTGGTTACCTCCATGCTGTTCTTATGATAGTGAGTCAGATATCTCATGATATCTGATCGTTTTATAACGGATTTTTCCCATTTTGCTTGGCTCTTCTCTTTGCTGCCACCATGTGAAGAATGGCATGTTTGCTTCCTTCCCCTTCTGCCATGATTTTAAGTTTCCTGAGGCCTCCCTGGTCATGCTGAACTGTGAGTCAATTAAACCTCTTTCCTTTAAAAATTACCCAGTCTCAGGTATTTCCTTATTAGCAGTGTGAGAACGGACTAATACAGTAAATTGGGACTGCAGAGAGTGGGGTGCTGCTGTAAAGATACCCAAAAATGTGAAAGTGACTTTGGAACTGGGTAACAGACAGAGGTAGGAACCATTGGAAGGGCTCAGAATATAGGAAATGTGGGAAAGTTTGGAACTTTCTAGAGACTTGGAGGGCTCAGAAGACAGGAAGACGTGGGAAAGTTTGAAATTTCCTAGAGACTTGTTGAATGGCTTTGACCAGAATTGTGATAGTGATATGGACAATAAAGTCCAGGCCGAGATAGTCTCAGATGGAGATGAGGAACTTGTTAGGAACTGGAGTAAAGGTCACTTTTGTATGCAAAGAGACTAGCGGCATTTTGCCTCTGCCCTAGAGATCTGTGTAGCTTTGAACTTGAGAGATATGATTTAAGGTATCTGGCAGAAGAAATTTCTAAGCAGCAAAGTGTTCAACAGGAAGAAGAGCATAAAAATTTGAAAAATTTGCAGTCTAATGATGTGATAGAAAAGAAAAACTTATATTCTGGGAAGAAATTCAAGCCAGTAGTAGAAATTTGCATGAGTAACAAGGAGCCAAATGCTAATCACCAAGACAATGGGGAAAAGTGTCTCCAGGGCATGTCAGAGACCTTCATGGCAGCCCCTCCCATCATAGGCCCAGAGGCCTAAGAGGGAAAAATGGTTTCCTGGGGCAGGTACAGGTGTCCACCCACCCCCCGACCACTGTGTGCAGCCTCAGGCCTTGGTGCCCCACATCCCAGCCCCTCCAGCCTTGGCTACAAGGGGCCAAGCTACAGTTTGGGCCATGGCTTCAGAGCCTGTGAGCCCCAAGCCTTGGCAGGTGCCATGTGGTGTTCAGCCTGCAGGTGCACAGAAGTCAAGAACTGAGGTTTGGGAACTTCTGCCTAGATTTCAGAGGGTTTATAGGAATGCCTGTATGTCCAGTCAGAAGTTTGCTGGAGGGGTTGGGGCCCTCATGGAGAACCTCTGTGAGGGCAGTGCAGAAGGGAAATGTGGGTTGAATTCCCCACACAGAGTCCCCATTGAGGCACTGCCTAGTGGATCTGTGAGAAGAGGGCCACCATTCTTCAGACCCCAGAATGGTAGAGCCACCAACAGCTTACACTGTGCACCTGGAAAAGTTGCAGACACTCAATGCCAGCCTGTGAAAGCAGCTGGAAGGGGGGCTGTATCCTGCAATGCTACAGGGGCGGAGCTGCCCAAGGCCATGGGAACCTACCTCTTGCATCAGTGTGACCTGGATGTGTGTGAGACATGGAGTCAAAGGGAATCATTTTGTAACTTAAAGGTTTAATGATTGCCCTATTGGATTTTGAACTTGCATGGGGCCTGTAGCCCCTTTGTTTTGAACAATTTCTTCTGTTTGGAATGGGTGTATTGACCCAATACCTGTACTCCCATGGTATCTAGGAAGTAACTAACTTGCTTTTGATTTTACAGGCTCATAGGCAGAAGGGACTTGCGTTGTCTCAGATGAGACTTTGGACCTGGACTTTTGAGTTAATGCTGGAATGAGCTAAGACTTTTGGGGACTGTTGGGAAGGCATGATTGTGTTTTGAAATGTGAGGACATGAGATTTTGGAGGGGCCAAGGGTGAAATGATGCTGTTTGGCTGTATCCCCACCCACATCTCATCTTGAACTGTAGTTCCCGTAATCCCCATGTGTCATGGGAGGGACTCAGTGGGAGGTAATTGAATCATAGGGGCAGTTACCTCCATGCTGTTCTCATGAGAGTAAGCTCCCATAAGATCTGTTGGCTTTATAAGTGGCGTTTCCCCTTTTTCTCAGCACTTCTCCTTGCTGCTGCCATGTGAAGAAGGACATGTTTACTTCCCCTCTGTCACGATTGTAAGTTTCCTGAGTCCTCCCCAGTCATGCTGAGACATGAGTCAATTAAACCTCTTTCCTTTATAAATTACCCAGTGTCAGGTATATCTTTATTAGCAGTGTGAGAATGGACTAATACACCATGGATCTTAGTTTGATCTGAGGGATAGAAAGCATACTGTGTGCACTATCATTTTTCCTTGATCAAGCCACTCTTTTCTGTAATGTTATTGTTTGTTGTGGAGATAAAGGCAGAGGGACATACCCAACAGTCAGAGAAAGCCCTGTGTTTTCAGCCTCTGTGTTGAGATGTGTAAAGTTCCTGAGGCATTGTGCTAATCCTGTTTCCAAAGGAAACAAAACATCAGGATAACATGGTCTTGCCTCCCAGATGACGCAGAATAATTTATAGTTTCAATTAAATTGCTTCCAAACCTGTTGTACTGTCAACCTGTTGCAGTGAATGCAAATTAAATAACCCATATTTCTATTTTAACTGAAAATATTTTCTAGTAAAGCTGGAAACCATGCATGATATGAAGCTGTGGCTAGAATCGCTGTTTTCTCCATATGAGAATTAACATCTGGATCTATTATGCTAGGTATGCTTCTGTGGCTTGAGAATTGTTAGTGCAGTTAACTTTGCGTAGAATTTAAATTAATTAGCCAAAGGAGTGGCAAAACAAGCTGAAATCCATAATTTGAATTTTAGTAGTCCCATTTTCTCCCAACACCTTTTAATTTGAATTGCGACAAATGGCACACCTGAGATCTGAATTTCCCTCTCTCATTCTTTGTCTACCTGGCTATAATCAAGCAACAATTATTCATCTATTCATCCATTAATCCATTAATCCATCCATTCATCCATCCATTCATCCACCCATCCATCCACCCCCCATCCAGTGTTCACCATGTGTTATTTGGGCCTAACAATGGGCAGCAAAAGGGAATGAAGGAATGCCAGCCTCATAGGTGGAAGCTGAGTAGTTTTGTCAGCTCATGGATTGCGGGGTAAAATGCATTCATGTCATTTTATTAATAGCTATGTGGCTTGAGTCCCCTAGCCTTTTCAATCTCAATGTAGCTGTTACTGACAGCACTAATAAGCTGTCAGTCTGTTTTTGCCATGTGTTAGGCAGCAAGCACCACTGAGAATGCCATCTTTACCAGGAATTTCAGAAAGTACTGAGAGGTTTATCAGTCACGGAGAGGAAGGAATATGAAGTGGGAAGATGACCTAGAGGTCTGGTTAGTGAGTGAGGAGTAATTTTTACCTGGATGAACCATATTAAGGACATAGGAAGGGTCTCTGCCTTTCTTAAAGTTTAGATATCTGAATCCTTTTAAGAGATAAGCTTCCATCAGGGAGAGTAGAAACACTTTCTCCGTATTAAAAATGCTGTATAGTTTTATTAAGTTGTCTGACTTCTTTCTTTGCTTGTAAATAATGCCTAACATATTCAGAACTACTGAAAAATAAGGTGCTTCACATAAATCACTTTTCCAGATAATTGAAAGTTGCTTTCTAAAACACTAAAGCTGGTTAGGGTTGGATAACATTTTCCTAAAAACAATTCCAGCATTTCTGTTCTTAAGAGCTCTTAAGAGTTCTTAAGAGTCCACTAGTGAAAGAAACATTTTGCTTAGAAGACAGAAGTTCAGGTCTCCATTCCTCACATCAATTTGCATATACTATTGCATATAATACCGTCTTTGTATCTTGAAAAAAAGAGATGGGGAAGACAAGAAAAGGAGAAGGGAGGAGGGAATGGCATGGTATCTGTTGCCCTCTCACCTCCTTGAATTTACTATAAACTAGAAGCTGGACTGTGGTGCCCACAGTATACTTATAAAAACCAGAAGCTGGCACAACCATTTTCAAGAAAGAATTTGTGATATTCCAAACCAGTGTAACTCTAGTTGGGAACCAGGTGGCAAAGTATAGCAAAGAGTTTAGAAGAGATCGTTCTGTCTGTGACTGGCAGAAACAGAACTTGACAGTCCATGACCTTGGCATTAGTGATGGTTCCAAAATTCTTATATGGAACAGCTTACTGGTGGCAGTCCTGTTGGGAGGAGATGCTGGAACACTTATTTTATTTCAAAGATGATTTTGTGTTCAACACACATTTTAATTTAGATTGTATGCTTATTTGTCAGTAGGTTCTAGGAGAGTATTGCTGGAAATTGTGGGAGAAGGAGGGGTCTAAAACCCAAGCAAGCCGTCCTTTGATACCATCTTTCTTGTCATGGTCTTGGTGTAAACAGAAATGGCTCAATTGTAGCAGATAGTCTCTTAAAAGAAGCGCCAGGGAAATGGACTTTGTGGTCATTTATACATGGAAGTAAAAACAGGAAAAAAGCAATATGATGGACACTGGGGCAGGGTGAGATCCTCCTTTAGCACTGGAGATTCATAACTGTCATTGGGCATAACTGTAACTGCGAGTCTGTTGGTGGCATCAGGTAACATTGGCAGTACATTAAGCATTGTCTCATCTTACCAAATCTAAGAACCATTACTAGCCTATACTGTTTACTGTAGTTTGTACTGCAGAAATGCCCTTTGAAAGTATGGAGGTATGTAGGGCATTTTGCTTTACTCTAAATGGGCCCAAACTTAATGAGGAGGTTCCATTTGGAAACTCCTGGTTGATTATTCATTTCCATGAGCACAAACTTACTACTTCTCCTTCTTGACTTTTTATCTATTGAATTATTTGTGTTTATTGTGTATTTCTTTGAGGTCAAGGAGTTTGTCTTATTGATCTTTGTGTATCTGTGTGTCTGGCACAAAGCTTTTACTGTAAGAGGTACTCTGTAACTATTACATAACAAAGTACAATGATGACTGTGATCTTGGAATATTGGTGACCTCATTTTCCAGACCAGGATCCTGTTTATGTTGTTTTTAATCTCTCTGATTATAACACCTCTTATGCCTTGCAACCACCCCATTCTCACCCCAACCAAGTAACACCCTGCTGCTCTGATTCCTCTTGAACTTTACCCAGCCCCTCAGACTTCTAATAAGAAATTTGCCCTTCACTTCACCACTCTCCCTTTCAGGAGGAATCACCTCCTTTGTCCCTGTTAATTTTTACTACAGGATTGCATTTAGTTTATCCTTGCTTGCTCTAAAATTAGAACACGCTATTTATAATAAACAAATCAAACAAATCCAGATGAGTAGAATGAACGGATATATAAATGTAGAAAAATGTAAGACCATGTATAGAAGACAATGAGTCGCTTAATATGGCTGGAACTAAAAATGCAGGAAGGAGTGAAAGAATAGAAGTTTGGAAAGCTAACTGGGAACTGAAATAGGGAGTTGGGGGTTATAATGTAGATAATTAGGAGCATTTTAAATATTATAGAAAAGGAGAGGTCTGAATGAAAATATTCATTCCATACATTAAATTTAATAGTTAAATTTGCTTCAGTTAAATGAGTATTTTTATATTGTTGAGATGATATCAGGAGAAGATATTTAAGTAGACAGAGGTCTTATGGTAAAAGTAGTCCAAGCTCTTGGGCCATGAGCAATTTAAAACCAAATATGTGTTTTCCTAGATATAAATATAATGGCTATAATATACACATAGTTGGAAGTATTCTCTCCAGAGCAGCCCAACCAGAATTCTTTAAAAGACTTAGGCATTTGAACATCTCTACCATTTTTAAGAATGATTTTCCCTTTCCTAAATCCCAGGTAACTACACAGTGGTCCTTAATATAAACACCAGAAAATGCCCTTCTATGGTAAAGTTTATCACATGTACTCCTAGAGGGTCTTTTGCAGTGGCATCTTCCCATAATGATTCTTCGGTTTATTTAACTCATACCCTGAGCTGGATACTTACAAAAGCCCCATCATTTTCTGTATAGTTTTAGACTGCAATTCCTTGAAAATATTGCGAGATCACAATAATCAAACCTCATTCTCTAATCTCAGAAATGATGGCTAGCCTACCCTCTCCAGCATTTTGATTACATTTATTCTCCAATTCATGTTCTGTGTTATAGGAAGTAAAATGGTAAGTTAAGTGCACTTTAATTGGCAGAAACCAGGATCATTATTTTTCCTTTCATAGGATTTCTTTTCAAGAACTATTTACTTACAAAATCAAATGGGACTAGGGTCTGGTATTCACAAAGGAAAACCAAGTGCTCTTGTCTTCTTGTGTTCAGTCTTCCTTTAGCATTGAAGCAGAATCCTAGAGAGGAGTGTTAAGGAAGATGGATGTTGACAAGAAGGGAGAGGGGCTTAGGGAAAGTTACTGTATGAGACAAAATAATCTAGCTCTAAGATAATTCTAATAATAATTAGAAGTTTGTTTACGAGTATATTTTGAAACTGTTAAAAATATGAAGCAAAATCTTATACAATTAATTTAGAGCGAAGTCATTTTCTTAATTAAAACTGGGCTAAGTGGTTAGTTTGCGCTCATTGTCATTAGCCAGGAAATTCACACTAGTCAATTCCACACAATTACAGCTGCCTCTTTAGCATTTTCTGGGTGTTCAAGTCTCACTTTTTCCTTCCATCAAAATTTATATTCTTTGCTCTTCTTTGGAAAATCAGTGACTGAAAGACAAGACAGAATATTTGATTGCACTGATTGCTATCCCCATAATACAATTCAAGTCTTTGAGAAGCAACAACTTATTTCAATACAATTTTATCAGATTAGCATAATCAAGGCTGAAATGGCTCTTAAAATACAGGTGAAGAGAGCAGCATGATTAGCAGCTGCAGGTCTGTTCTTTTTCCCTGTGACCTTAAATCAAATGGTCACCATGATGAAAGAAAATTAAGATGTTTTCCAGGGACAAAGTTGAGAAGGTGTCTGAACATTTGTTGAGGAAAGTTGTTTCATATAGAATGTTATTATGATAGTGAAATGAGTCAAAATGAGATATCATTTCTCACATGCTTTTATAAGAACAAATGTAAAAGTTTTCTTTCAAAAAAGAACTGGGTGTTAGGTTTCAGAATCAGTCTTATAATGAGGCTCTGGACTGTACATAAAACTGTTCTCCTAGGACATTCTACTATAATCCTAAATGGATGTTCAAAGCCACAACATCAGACTTCAAATTCTTGTTTCAAAGGCAAAATTAATGGAATAACAGTATAAATTAGTCTTAGTATTTTCTTTGTAGTTGTACATTTAAGGAAAAATATTACCAGATAACCTGTAAGCCAATCATGAATGAAATTAAAGAATTTCAACTTTTCTTTCTGGTTACTTCAGAAATTTAGGCTTTTAACACAGAGAGAATAAAATAAACCTCAATGTTTATAAATAATCTAGCCAACTCAAATCCTTAAACCTCTATGAGGCAATTAATAAGATGGCATTAATTGCACTTAATAATTTTACACAGGAGACAGGCATTTATCCTTATAAATTACTTTTATAACCTTGGATTTTGCCATTGGCCAATGTAAGTTAACATTGTTATAGTTAGCAAGTTAAGGTAACTTGTTATAGTATAGTTAAGTTATATATATACTTACTTATATATATACTTATTATATATGTTATATATAACTTATATATAGGTAAGTATATATATAACATATATATAGTAAATATATATATAAGCATATATATAACTTATATATATATACTTATTTACTATATATATATGTTATATATATACTTACTATCCTACAGTATAGTATAGTTAACAAGTTATAGTATGATATGGTTAGGCTTTGTGTCCCCACCCAAATCTCATCTTGAATTCTAATCCCCATAATCCCCATGTGTCTAGGGAGAGATCTGATGGGGAATGGTTGGATCCTGGGGACAGTTTGCCCCATGCTGTTCCCATGACAGTGAGTGACTCTCATGAGATCTGATGGTTTTATAAGGTGCTCTTCCTACTTCACTACATACCCTTTGTCTCCTGCCGCCTTGTGAAGAAGGACATATTTGCTTCCCCTTCTGCCGTTATTGTAAGTTTCCTGAGGCCTTCCCAGCCATGTGGAACTTGAGTCAATTAAATCTCTTTTCTTTATAAATTATGCAGCCTTGGGCAGTTCTTTATAGCAGTGTGAAAACGGACTAATACTTAGTAATAAAGATCACTTGTTGAATACTTATCACGTGTCAGGCACTTTGCAAGCCATTTTACTTAAATTATTTAATTTTTCCCACAAGCCTGTGAGGTAGGCTTTATTATAATTTTCACTTCATAAATGAGAAATCAATGCTCAGAAGTGTTAAATAACTTGCATGGGTCTGACAGACAGTACTGGTGTTCAAATTCAAGTCTCTCTGACTCCCGGTCCCCTTTGCCTTTTTGCAAGATCTCTTATACTGCGCAAGGGAGCAATGCCAACGATAGAAATTTACAGAAGCATTTTATCCCATCATTTTCCATTTTCCTCAGTAGTATGAGAGAATGAACTCAGGTACCAGAGCATTCTGAAATTAACCTTCAGCTGGGCACGCATTAAAATAGTTTCCCTGATCAGTTTCTTCTTAAAAAATACTCTGTGTCCTTTAGGCCTATTTCACTGTATAATAAATGAGACGGGAATGTCTCTCACTAATACTTATGGCAAGATCAAGTCTTACTCTATAGGGTGAGTCATGTCAAAGTTTTACTTTTTGCCATTGATGCATTTGGAAGAACATGAACACATGACCCCTGATTTATGTAAGAAGGGTAGGAAAAGTGAACAAATGGATATTGAGCATATACTACACTGCTGATAGCACATACTGCAGAGTTGAAAACAGGTTCAGAAAAGTTTAATAACTTCACTAAGGCTGCCTACCAAGTAGGTGAAGGGTTAGTATTTGAACCTAGGGCTGTCTACCTCCATGACTCATCTTCTCTTCCCTATTTTCCACTGTTCTACACTATGTAATAATTCACTGCTTGATTTGTGGCAATCTCTGTTCTCTGTCTTCCTAATAGATTTTGCTATGAGTTAGAATATAGTCAAGCACCTTAGTCGCCACTCCTGTCCCCTGGCCCCCTGGCCCGCCTCCCCACCCCGGCATTGACCCCAAAGTGCAATGCCCTGGTCACTTGGCAAGCGGCTGGGCCTGACGGAGGCCTAGGGGCGGGCTGGAGCTCCAGACAGACCCCTGAAAAGAAGCGGGTGCTCCCCCACTTCCAGGCCTTAGTTGGGGTGGGGGGTCCAGCTCCTGGGCCTGGGGTCTTCTCCCTGCCCCCACCCCCTTGTCCTGGGTAGGCCCCTGCCTGCCTTTCTCTGCCTTTTCCCTGGGTGTCCCTCCTCAAGCCCCTGTGGCACTGGCTTGGGTGGCAGGGCCCACTTGTTTCAGGGACCCCAGGAGGTGCTCCCTGGCTCCCGGGACTGTGTGTGTGGGTCTGGGGGGTGATGAGGTAAGAAGGGCTGGGAAGAGGGTGCAGGGGAGGAAACGCCTCACCAGGAAAGCCAAAGACAGGGTTGTGCCTTACCCCAGGAGCCACCCCTGTGCCCCCCTTGCCCTGCCCTTCACCCCCACCCCTTCCCCCGGGCAGCCTGCTGCTTTTTCCTTATCTTCCTCCCGTGCCCTGCCCTGCCCTGCCCTAAGCTGCATGGTTTACCCCACTCTGGGCAGCCAGGAAGGAATCTGAATGGAGAATCACCGACCACCAGAGAAAAAAGACCATGGGGCCCTCCCCTGCCAACTCCCCTTCCCTGGCCGCCCACTCACCCACACCTCTTTCACTCAGGACAGGCTGCCCGCCCTGTCCACGTGAAGTGCCAACACCTTCCCCACCCTGGACCGAGCCCCCACCCCTCCCTGGGCCCCCAAGTGAGGTGGCACATTTAACTACTGTAATGAGGGGAGAGGCATTGGCAAGTGTGAACCATGAAAATATAAGTGAAACTGATGAGGAGAATAAACTAAATGCCTTTAAAAAAAAAAAAGAAAGAGAAAAAAAGAAAAAATAGAAAGCTACTGAATCTTTCTAAAAGCCCCCAATTCAAGATATTATGAAATTACTAACATACAGGTCAAATGAATCACACTTGATAAATAATGTGTTATCTCAACGAGTATGTTGGAAGGAGAAAAAATTGACTTTATGCAACATTACACATTTTCCACAGTGGAATTCAACTATTTAGTATAAACATCTTAGTACAGATATTTTGCATCTACAAAAAACGAATTTGTGTATTTTCAAAAATCCCAGGCAATAATGAGAAACTTCTGTTATTAAGTTGAGCTGTTCATGGGTTGGGTATCAATCCAGAAAAAGGCAAAAAAAAAAAAAAAAAAAAATACCCTGTAAGCAAGTTTTTTTTTGTTTTGTTATTTTTTTTAATTCTCTGAGGTTTGATTAAAAGAAAGCTGAAATCTGCGCTTACTTGAATGCTTGTGGCAATTTGCTCAGCTCAGCTCACCTTTGGATCAGGGGCCTTAGGTTAGCTAACAGCCTGGGAATTGGGCCCAGATGCACACAGCACATAGGTGCTAATCCACATGAAACTTGAGGCACTGAAGTGGGCAGCTGTGTCTGATGTAATTTCTCATCCCTGTGTTGCTATTGTCCTTAAGGTATCCTATGACCTGGGACCTTCTCTCAGGAGAGCTCCTGGGCAAGTATTCTTCCAATGAGATTATACCTGAGGTTTGCCCAGCACTCAAGGAGAAGGCTAGCCGAGGTTTACCCCTGACGTCATGAATAGCTGTGACTCATCATTTTAAATTGAGGCCTTGAATGGCCACCAGTATGGATTTGTAGATATCTACAGGGCATGTTTCCAAAACAGGAGGAGTTGATGCAGAGGGAAACAATAAACAAAAACCTGGAATGAATTATAAAAGTTTGCTGAACCTTAACTCAAATACCAAACATTATTATTTTATTTTCTATGGAACTGAGAAATAAAACAAAGCTTATTTTATTTTATTTTATTAGTTAAACTGCAGTGAACCAGTTTGAACCTGTCACTGATTCACTGAACTGGAACCAGACTAGAACATCAAAATATTTTCTAAATCACACATGAGTCAACTGAATATTATTTAGTTGAGAGTTCCTGACTTGTTCACTGTCAGAACTAAAATTCAAGTTGATGATTTCTCCCTGCCATATATCTGGGTGTGGGTAGAGACACTACAACAGAGGCTTTGGTAGTAGAATAGGCAGACAGAATACCTACTAAATTAATGCTTCAAACATTTCTTTTAGCCAATTTTGTTAATCAAACAAACTCTGACACTGAGATTCAATATAAATCACGTAAGTGTGGCCCTATGGTGATTGAAGCAGTATCTGAGGCCCCAAGTCTAGGCAGTTGGACACTGCTGCCCCTCTAGGGAATGTCAGCACACCATCAAACACAGAAAAGCCCCACACTAAATAGCACTGTGCAGGATTTGAGTTCTGTGGCTTTAATCATTTTTGTGTGTGTAGATGACTCCTTGGGCTTTATTTCTCTCCTGAATGTTAATCCATTCCTATTTGCTATTCACTTAGACTACTTACTGGTGTCCCAAACTTGACATGTCTAATGTTGAATAGTTCTATGTTCCTTCAAACAAACAACTCTTGTACCGACTATTTGTGTTAATGTCATTCTCCTGGTTAACTGGGCTTGAAACTTAGTTAACTCATTTAATCTCTTCTCATATTCAATCCCCCCCAAAAAAAATCAGTGTCCCAATTTGTTATGGTCTAATTAAAGGATCCTATGTTTGTGTCAGACTTGGTCTGTGATGCTGTACTCAGATTTCAGGTGGGCAGTTAAGTCAGCAGGAGTGCCTGGATAAGCAGGCACCACCAGATGCTATGGGGGAGGCTACTTAACAAAGCTGAAGCAGCAGGTAGAGAGGTTTTCAGGAATCACAGCAAGATCAAGGTTCAGAACTGGGGCAACTCAAGAGGGCATTGTGAATGGTGATCAGTTCAACCCTGCCTGTGGTGACTGTCATCGCCGCTGTCTTTAAGTTAACTCTGGCCTTGGGAAGTTTGAGAGTCAGGTTCTTCCTTTGGCTTTACCATTTATTAGCTATATGACCTTGAGCAAACAACTTTCTGAGACTCAACATTATCAAAGGTAAAATATGGATAATAGTTCCTTCCTTGCCTTCTTTGACTTTGTGGTTAAAATTAAATAAAATGGTTGTGAAACAGGCACCATACATTTTAATGTGCTCTGTGCATGTAGTGGTGTTAGGCAGTAAGATCTGTGCACTCAGCTTTTCATTTGTTCATTCATTCATTCATTCATTCAAATATTTATCAAACACCCACTGTGTCCAGGCACTGTGCTAGGCACTACGATATAGTGGTAAACACATTCTCAACCTCTTACAGATAGATTCTGCCCTCACAGAATATATGAGAAGGCAGGTTTTAAACCACTTATTACATGACTAGTAATAGTTTTCAGATATACTCCACTTCCTATATGCCAATCTTGTTCTAAGCATTTATCTCATTTAGTATTCCTGACAATCCTATAAGAGAAGCAACAATATCCTATTTTACAAATGAGGAAATTTAGCCCCAGAGAGCTTAAACAACTTGCTTGAGGGATTTCACAGCTAGTAAGTGGCAGAGGCAAGATCATAACCCAATTAGTTTCTCTCTAGATTCTATGCTTAAGCTAATAATCACTACATCAAATTACCTCCCTTACTTGAGCCAGAACATCCATCTGGGTAGGTAAGAGCAGTCACTCCCAAATTCCATAGTTAACTAACCTTTCTGATCTTGAGTCTTCTTCTCTGGAAAATAGGGGATAATACTAATGTCTACTTATGTGTTTTTTGTTTGTTTTTTTGTTTTGGACAAAAGGAGATAATCCTTGTAAAAAAAACTTAACAGAGTAATTTATCTCACAAATGCACAGTAAATATTAGTTTTTAGCTATTGATTATAATAAGTGCAATGGAAAAACCTGCAAAGTGCTGTGAGGGAGTAAAACAGGAAGACCTAGTCTAGTCTGGCTTAGAGGGGCATGAAAACAGCCCTGGAAAAATATTTAAGCAGAGACCCAAAGAAATAATGAACAAAGATATCAGAAAGAGAAGGGTGGAGGAAGCAGATATTTAAGCAGAGACCCAAAGAAATAATGAGCAAAGATGTCAGAGAGAGAAAATATTTAAGCAGAGACCCAAAGAAATAAGGAACAAAGATGTCAGAGAGAGAAGGGTGGAGGAAGCCCTAGTTGGGCAACTGAATTAGTTCCTTCCAGAAAGAGATAAAAGGCCAGAATAGCTAAAACGGAGAGAATAAGAGGAGCAGGAATTAGGGGGTTGGTTGGAGAGGCAGAAGAGGAACTTCCCCATCTGTTCCTCCCTTGTTATCTGTTCCACTGCTGTCATGTGAATTCAGGCTCTATTATTTCGGGCCTAAATTATTTCAATGACTTTGTAATTATTCTTCCTGTTTGTACTCTCTTGCGTCTTCTATTCATTGTGCATATTGCCGGCAAATTAAGGTCCTAAAGCATCCCTTTGACATTGCCTCACTAAAAAACTTTCAAAAGTTTACGATTGCCTATGAAAATAAATTCCAAACTCTTCAGCCAAGCATACAGTGGTAATTTCAATCTGGCTTCAAACCGCTTTGGGTCTTATATCTCACAACTTCCTTTATACACGCAAAGCTCTTAACTAATTTTGCTCTGTCCTTCTCTGCCTAGAATGCATCCTTCTTTCCCCTTTCTATCCAGTCTTGGCATTGGCAAGTCCTGTTTATCTTTCACGGTTCTATCAAATGTTATCTTATTGCCAGGAGTTAGATCTTCATCCTTAAAATCCTACACCTTTTTTGGTTGTCTTTTGCTATGGTCTGAATGTTAGTGTTTCCCCAAAATACATTATGTTGAAATCCTAACGTGTAAAATGACGGTATTAAGAGATGGGAACCTGGTTAAGTGGTTTGGTCATGAGGGCTTAGTGTTCTTATTAAAGAGACCTCAGAGAATTAGCTCATTCTCTTCATCATGCAAGAGCACAGTGAGAAGGTACCGTCTATGAACTAGGAAGCAAGCCCTCACCAGACACTGAATCTGCCAGCACCTTGATCTTGGACTTCTCAGCCTCAAGAATTGTAATAGATAAATTTTTGCTGTGTATATCCCACTCATTCTATGGCATTTCATTACAGAAGCTTAATGGACGAAAATGTCTTTCCTGTATATAACTTTTTCTCTAAAAAATAATTTCAAATTTTTTTCAATTTAAAATCTGCATATAAAAAGTATTCATAGTTTTATTAACTTATCCAGCTATTAGCATTTTGGCATATTTTTTCTAGTTGTATGTATGAATATTGAGAACTTAATTTTTATATACTTTTCATTATAATAGCATGTTCATAACAAGTCCTTAAAAATATTACTTTGAGGGCTGCCTAATATTGAAGCGTAGGAACATATCATAATATATATAAACATTCCCCATGGGAGCCTTAGTTTCTTTTTCCATAGAATAAGCCAATAAGAATGCCTGTCTTCCAGCATTATTGTGAAGATTAATGAGAAACATATTAAAGAACTTACAAAAGGAACTAAGACATAGTAGATGCTCAGTAATAATCATTGTTCCTTTCTGTCTTGCCGAAAAATTTCTCCATGATTCCTCTGCTCTCAGATGAAAGATGGAGTGTATAGGGGTAAGAATGAGGAAGCTCTTTTATGAGGGACTTCTCTTTGCCTGTTAAAACCAAAGATTTTTCTGCCCACAAGAAACAAAAGGCCTCCATTTCTCTCACAAGACTCAGTAAAAATTATCCAAAACATGTAAATTTTTATTTTTAGCAATTTCGTGGGTCAAGGAAAAGGTTGGAAGCAAAATGTGGTTTAAAGATGTTGGAAATGAAATTCATTTTACTTTCTGTGGTCCTTATTTCCATATATAATCACGGATTGACTTTAGACTTTTTTGGTTTAATTGTCGCAAGCAGAAATATCTTTGGGCCTCGGTTTTTTATGCTCTAATAAATCTTTATAATAAAATGAGTTAGAGGTAGTCTTATTTTATCCAATTACTCCTAATTTGATTGCAAGTCCAAGAGCATTTTAATCCTCTTGGTATTTAGAGTCTTCAAATCTTTGATAATTTCATGTTGCAGCCATCTTTTACTCAGTTACATGTTTAATAACTTTGCTTTGAGTATTTCTTTAGGTTTTTATTTCCTTGATCAAAACTGAGCAGGCTGCTTGAGACACTTCTAGTCTCTATAGTTCAATTTCCATGTGACTTCTGACATTTATTCTTAGAGGAGATGAAGTTTCTTATTTTAAATATATCTGCCATACCTGCAGCCAAGGAAAGATAGTATATAAGGCCCTCCAGTCTCACTCTCCTTCCCCTACTAGACTGCAAACTCTTCAAAGCCAGAGGTCATATAATGCTTTACTCTGTATCCTCAGAACCTAAACTGTGTCTGATACATGGCAGCTGCTCTGTAAGTATTGGCTGAAAGAATTAACGATGACTGCTGTTTCCTCACTATATTAGAGAAACCTTTTTAGGACAAGGGCTTTGGGATCAAACAGAGCTGGGTTTTAAACCGTCACTGGCTGTGTGTTCCTGGACAGGCGATTTGTATTCCCTAGTCCCAATTTTTTATCTTACAGTGAAAAAATAATTCTTACCTAAGGACTAAAGGAAATAATATGTGTAAGTGGGCTTGGCCCATGCACCATAAAATTTATCTTTCCTTCCTTTTTGAGACACCCCAATTCACATTCCTTTTAAAATTCTCTTAGCCTCTCCTCTATCTGAGGCTAAATTTGGAAGAGAATAAACTATGTAAGTAAAAGGCTATAAAAAGCAGTAGAAAGATGGAAAAATGGGAAGGGCATTGAAAATTTTTTAAACTTCTTTATGGCTTTCAGTAACTTTCATTTTCCAAAAATAGGTTTCTGTTTGCCAATCAGATAGATTACCTTCCCTTTACCTCCTCTCTTCTCACTTTTGAGTTGTAAGTGAAAAGGAGGCATAAAGAGAGTCAAAGAAAGTGTCAGAAATCCCTATGCTTGACCCCTGAATGCAAGAACGAGGCTCTTGCTATGTATTTAGTCTTTCTTTCTGTTGAAATAGGGTGAAGACAGAGAAGGATTAGGGCAGGATGATTCAGCACACAGGCTCTGTGGGCAGATGGGTTATGAGGATAAAATAAAAAATTCATGTAAAGAAAACATTGGCAAGGTATCTGGCACACTGTGAGCCGTAAATAATGCCAATATTTAGGACAATAATAGATGATAATAATGTTAATGGTGATAACTAGAAGGAAATCCACACAAAAACAAATAAAAAGTTGTATTATTTTTGCTGTTATTTATTTTTGTAATAATGTGGAAAAGTAAGAATTTGAGCTTGTGGAACCATAATTTGATATTGGTTGAAGTTTTTTTCCCCTCATTTTTGCTTATATATTGCCTATATATATATATTTCCTATATATATATAGGAAATAAGATAAAATGTATTATTTTTACTTAAAAATACTATCTATAAAATGATTCTAAGTTTATTAAAAATTTATCTATCTTCACATGATTTTTGTCTTTAGGCATATCTACAATGAAATATGCCAGAAATGTGTCTTCTTAATGTGAAGGACGATTACTTTTGAGTGTTGGGTTTTCTTTTTTTTTTTTTTAGACAGAGTCTTGCTCTGTTGCCCAGGCTGGAGTGCAGTGGCATGATCTTGGCTCACTGAAATCTCTGCCTCCTGGGTTCTAGCAATTCTCTTGCTTCAGCCTCCGGAGTAGTTGGGACTACAGGTACCCACCACCACACTCAGCTAATTTTTTTGTATTTTTAGTAGAGACAGGGTTTCATCATGTTGGCCAGGATGGTCTTGATCTCCTGACCTTGTGATCTGCCCGCCTCGGCCTCCCAAAGTGCTGGGATTACAGGCATGAGCCACCGCACCCGGCCGGGTTTTGGGTTTTCTTTTGTGTTATTTTAATACTTTCACCTTTGTGTTTTTTTATTTTTATTTTTATTTTTATTTTTTTGAGATGGAGTCTTGCTCCGTCGCCCAATCTGCAACTTCCACCTCCCAGGTTCAAGCGATTCTCCTGTCTCAGCCTCCCGAGTAGCTGGGACTGCAGGCGCCCACCACCACGCCCGGCTAATGTTTTGTATTTTTAGTAGAGATGGGGTTTCACCATGTTAGCCAGGATGGTCTCGATCTCCTGACCTGATGATCTGCCTGCCTCGGCCTCCCAAAGTGCTGGGATTACAGGTGTGAGCCACCACTCCTGGACTGTGTTTTTAAAAACATTTCATTTTTTTAGATGGTAACATTTCTTTTGAATAATAATAATATTTTAAAACAAGCTAACAATCATAATTAGAAGCAAATATTTCAAAGTTCTAGTAATAATTAATTGAGTGGTAGGAATTTGAGCAATTGTTGTTTCTATGTTCTTTTAAAAATAAAAAACACACACAACAAAAATCTTCTTAAAGAACACTAAAATCTAGGCAAAAAAAACCCAAAAATAAAACATCTGTATCTCCTCCACCCCTACCACATTTCCCCAGTGAGATAGATGGATGTCTATGTAGCCCTGAAATCTCTACAGGGAGGAAAATGGAGTTATCCTTCTGGTCGTTGATTCCAGCCTGGTCAAGTAGGAAAGGAATGGGTTGGAGATAAGATACCTAGATTCCATTTTCCATTTTTACAAATGATTTGGTATGAATCTGTAGGCATATCATGGAAGTTTACTTCCTTTTTGTTTTTCCATCTATGAAATGGGGATTATAAAACCAACCCCACAGGAGGCAGGGCAAGATGGTGGGATAGAAGCTTCCACTGATTGTTCCTCCCACAAGGACACCAAGTTAACAACTATCCACACAGAAAAAAACACCTTCATAAGAACCAAAAGTCAGGTGAGCACTCATAGTACCTGGTTTTAACTTTGTGTCCCTGAAAGAGGCATTGCAGAAAAGAAAAAAAACAGTTCTGAATTGCAGACGTCACCCCTCCTCTACCCCAGGCAGCAGCAGCTTGGTGCAGAGTGTCTCTGGATGCTGGGAGAGGGAGAACACAGCAATTTTGAGGCATTGAATACAGTACTATCCTGTTAGACCAGAAAAGAACACCAGACAAAACTCTTCCAACACCCATCCAAGGAGGGAGCGTTTAAACCAGCCCTAGCCAGAGCACCATTTCTGATCCCAGTGGTGTGAACTTCAGTGCCTGAAAACCTTGCCACTGAGGGCTACAGCACTCTATATCTCCAAGTAAACTTGAAAGGCAGTCTAGGATGTAAGGACTGCAACTCTTACGTGAGTCCTAATGACAAACTAGGTTCAGAGATGGTGGACTCTGGGGGCACCTGACTTACTAAGACATCAGCTGGGGCTGCCAAGGGATTGCTGGCATCATCCCTCCCTCACTTCAGGCTGCATAGCTCACAGATCCAAAAGACAGCCCTTCCTTCTGCTTGCGGAGACGAAAGGGAAGAATGGGGAAGACTTAGTTTTGCATCTTGGATACCAACTCAGCCACAGCAAGATAAGGCACCAGTCAGAGTCATGAGGTTCTCATTCCAGGCCCTAGCCCCAAGATGACATTTCTAGACATCTGGGTCAGAAGAGAACCCATTGTCTTGAAGGAAAGGAACCAGTCCTGGCAGCATTCATCACCTGCCAACTGAAGAACCCTTGGGCTCTGAATAACAAGCAATGATACTCAGGTACTGTATCAAGGCCCTTGGGTAAGCCTCTGAGACTTGTTGTCTTCGGGCACCAGCACAGCCACAGTGAGGCAGAGCATCAAGTGGGCTTTTGGGTTCCCCATTTCCAGGATTTGATTCTTGTATGGCATTTCTGGACCTGCCTTGGGCCAGAGGGGAACCCACTGCCCTGACAGGTGAGCCCCAGACCAGGCAGCACTCATCACAAGCTGACTTAAGAGCCCTTGAGCCTAAAGGGAACATTGGTTGGTAGTCTGGCAGTTCTCCTTGTGGCCTGGGATGGTGATGGCTGCAGGGTGAGGCTCCTTTGCCTTTGGAAATGGGAGGGAAGAGTAGGAACGAGTGCATCTTGTGGTTTGACTGCCAGCTCAGCCTCAATACAATAGAACACCAGGTAGACTTCTAATATTTTTGACTCTGGTCCCTGACTCCTGGATAGCATCTCTGGACCCACTTGGGGCCTGGGGGAATTCACCATCCTGAAGGGAAGGACAGAGGCCTGGCTGGCTTTGCCACCTGCTGACTGTAGAGCCCCAGAGCATTGAGTTAACATAAGCAGTAGCCAGGGAATGATTACAGTAGGCCATGGGCGAGATGCAGTATTGTGCTGCTTCAGATCTGATCCAGGGCAGTCATTGTGGTGCTGGCTACAGGGGTGTGTGTGTCACTCTGCTTTCAGCTAAGGTGACTCAGAACAGAGAGAGAAAGAGGCTCTGTTTGCTTTGGAGAAAGTAAGGGGAGAAACAAGAGCTTCTGTCAGGTAATCCAGATAATTCTCCTAAATCTTGTCCAAGACCATCAGGGCAGCACTTCTATGAGTCTGCAAGAACCATAGCATTACTCGTCTTGCGGTGCCCCCTAAAGTAGACATGGCTTAGATCACAACACCCAAGCCCTTTCAAACATCTGAAAAGCCTTTTCAATAAGGACAACTATAAATAAGCCCAGACAGTGAAGACTACAATAAATACCTAACACTTTATGCACAGACACCAAAGAACATCTACTGTCATCAATACTATCCAGGAAAACATGAACTCACCAAATGAACTAAATAAGTCACCAGGGACCAATGCTGGAGAAACAGTTATGTGACCTCTCAGACAGAGAATTCAAAATAGCTGTGTTGAGGGAACTCAAAGAAATTCCAGATAACACAGAGAAGGAACTCAGAATTTTATAAGTGATATGGTTTGGCTGTGTCCCCACCCAAATCTCACCTTCATTTGTAGCTCCCACAATTCCCACATGTTGTGGGAAGGACCTGGTGGGAGGTAATTGAATCATGGGGGCAGGTCTTTTCCATGCTGTTCTCATGATAGTGAATAAGTCTCATGAGATATGGTTTTCTAAAGGGGAGTTTCCCTGCACAACTCCTATTCTCTTGTCTGCCACCATGAAAACATGACTTTCACCTTCTGCCATGATTGTGAGGCCTCCCCAGCCATGTGGAACTGTGAGTCCATTAAACCTCTTTTATATGTATATATACACACATATATAATATATATATAATATATATATATATAAATTAGCCCAGCCTTAGGTATGTCTTTGTCAGCAGTGTGAAAACGGACTAATACTATAAGATAAATTTAACAAAGAGACAGAAATAATTAAAAGGATTCAAGCAGAAATTGATTTGAAAAATGCTATTGGCATACTAATGAATGCACCAGATTCTTTTAATAGCAGGACAGATCAAGCAGAAGAAGGAATTAGTGAGCCTGAGGAAAGACTATTTGAAAATACAACAGTCAGAGGAGACAAAAGAAAAACATAGAAATGAAGCACACCTACAGGATCAAGAAAGTAGCCTCAAAAGGGCAAATCTAAGAGTTATTGTCCTCAAAGAGAGGGTAGAAAGCTTATTCAAAGGGATAATAACAGAGAACATCCCAAACCTAGAGAAAGATATCGGTATCCAAGTACAAGATGGTTATAGAACCAAGCAGATTTAACCCAAAGAAGACTACCTCAAGGCATTTAATAATCAAACTTCAAAGATCAAGGCTAAAGAAAGGATTCTAAAAGAAGACAGAAACAAATAACATTTAATGGAGCTCCAATACCTCTGACAGCAGACTTTCCATGGAAACTTTACAGTGCAGGAGAGAGTGGCATGACATATTTAAACTGCTGAACTTTACCCTTGAGTAGTATATGTGGTGAAAATATCCTTCAAACATGAAGGAGAAATAAAGACTTTCCCAGACAAACAAAAGCGGAGGAATTTCATCAATACCAAACCTGTCCCGCAAGAAATGCTAAAGGGAATACTTCAATCAGAAAGAAAAGGATATTAATGGGCAATAAATACTCATCTGAAGGTACAAAACTTACTGGTAATAGTAAGTGCAGAGAAAAACACAGACTATTAATACACTGCAACCATGTGTAAAGTATAGTGGCACAATCTTGGCTCACTGCAACCTCTGCCTCTTGGGTCAGGAGATTCTCCTGCCTCAGCCTCCCAAGTAGTGGGGATTAAAGGCGCCCACCACCATGCCCCACTAATTTTTGTATTTTTAGTAGAGACCGGGTTTTGCCATGTTGGTCAGGTGGGTCGTGAACTCTTGACCTCACGTAATACTCCTATCTCGGCCACCCAAAGTGCTGGGATTACAGGTATGAGCCCCTGCTCTCAGCCTAACATCTTTTTGTCATTACGGTAAGATATAAATAGAAATAATAAAATGTTAAAAAGTGGAAGGACAAAGTCATGGTGAGTTTTTATTAGTGTTCTTTTTGTTTGTTTGTTTTTTGTTTATGCAAACAGTATTAAGTTGTTATCAGGTTAAAATAATGGGTTATAAGATAATATTTGCAAGCCTCATGGTAACCTCAAACCAAAAAACATACAATAGATACACAAAAAATATAAAGAAACAAAATCATATTATCAGGGAAAATCACCTTCACTAGAGGAAAACAAGAAGAAAAGAAAGAAGGAAAAGGAGGTCATAAAACAACCAGAAAACAAATAACAAAATGACAGGATTAAGTCCTTACTTATCAATAATAACATTAAATGTAAAATGGACTAAACTGTCTAATCAAAAGACAAGGACTGGCTGAACAGATGAAGAAACAAGACCCATTGATTCACTGCCTACAGGAAATACTATACCTATAAAAATATAAAGACAAACGTAGTCTGAAAATAAAGGGTTGGAAAAAAGATATTTTATACCAATAAAAACAAAAAAGAGCAAGAGTCACTATGCTTCTTTCAGACAAAATAGATTTCAGAACAAAAATTATAAGAGACAAAGAAGGTCACTATATAATGATAAACGAGTTAATTCAGCAAGAAGATATAACAATTTTTAATATATATGCACCCAACACTGCAGCACCCAGATATAGAAAGGAAATATTGTTAAAGAGAAATAGGCCCCAATATAATACTAGCTGGGGACTTCAACAACCCACTTCCAGCATTGGGCAGATCTTCCTGACAGAAGAATAAACAACAACAACAACAAAAATCAGACTAAATTTGCACTGTAGACCAAATGGATCTAATAGATATTTACAGAACATTTCATCCAACATCTGCAGAACTCACAATATTTTCCTCAGAACATAGATCATTCTAAAGGATAGACTATGAATTAGGTCACCAAACAAGTCTTACAACATTACGAAAATTAAAATAACATCAATAATCTTCTCTGACCACAATGAAACTAAACTAGAAATTAATAACAAGAAAAATTTTGGAAACTATACAAATACATGAAAATGAAACACTATATTCTTGAGTGATTAGTGGGATGATGAATAAATTAAGAGGGAAGCTGAAAAACTTCTTAAAACAAATAATAATGGAAACACAGCATGCCAAAACCTATGGGATACAGCAAAGACAATACTAAGAGGGAAGTTTATAGCTATCGGTGTCTACATCAAAAAAGAGAAGAAACTTCAAATCTATAATCTAACAATGCATCTTAAAGAACTAGTAAAGCAAAAAGTAAGTCAAACGCATAATTAATACAAAAATAAATAAATAAATCAATAAATAAAATGAAGAAAATATAAAAGATCCATGCAATAAAAAGGTTTTTTTGGTTGTTGCTTTTTTTTTTTTTTTTTTTTTTTTATGAGACAGAGTCTCGCTCTGTCCCCCAGGCTGGGGTGCAATGGCACGATCTCAGCTCACTGCAAGCTCTGCCTCCTGGGTTCACATCATTCTCCTGCTTCAGCCTCCCAAGTAGCTGGGACTACAGGTGCCCGCCACCACGTCTGGCTAATATTTTTGTATTTTTAGTAGAGACGGGGTTTCACCATGTTAGCCAGGATGGTCTCGATCTCCTGACCTTGTGACCCACCTGCCTCGGCCTCCTAAAGTGCTGGGATTACAGGCGTGAGCCACTGTGCCCGGCCTGGGGTTTTTTTTTGGAAAAGTTAAACAAAATTGACAAACCTTTAGCCAGACTAACTAAGTAAAAAAGAGAGAGGTTCCAAATAAATACAATGAGAAATACAAAAGAAGGTGTTACAACTGATACTGCAAAAATTCAAAGGATTACTAGTGGCTACTATGAGCAGCTATATGCCAATAAACTGAGAAATCTAGAATAAATGGACAAATCCCTAGATACATACAACCTACCAATATTGAACCAAAACATGAACAGACCAATAACAAGTAACAAAATCAAAGCTGTAATAAAAAGTCTCCCAGTAAAGAAAAGCCTGGGACCTGATGGCTTCACTGCTGAATTCTACCAAATATTGAATGAAGAATAAATACCAATTCTACTCAAACTATTCACAAAAATAGAGGAGGAGCGAATACTTCCAAGTTTATTCTATGAGGCTAGTATTACCCTGATACCAAAACCAGAAAAAAACACCTAAACATCACTTCATGATAAAAACCCTCAGAAAGACTGGGTATAGAAGGAACATATCTCAACATAATAAAAGCCATATACAACAAACCCACAGCTAGTATCACATTGAGTGGGGCAAAAACTGAAAGCCTTTCCTGTAAGATCTGGAACACAACAAGGATACTATCCAAAATAGTACTGGAAATCCTAGCTAGATCAGTCAGACAAGAGAAAGATACAATGGGCATCCTGACTGGAAAAAGAAGTCAAATTTTCCTTGTTTGCAGATGAGATGATCTCAGATTTGGAAAAACTTTGAGACTCCACAAGAAAACTATTAGAATTGATAAACAAATTCAGTAAAGTTGCAGGATACAAAATCAACATACAGAAATCAGTAATATTTCTATATGCCAGCAGTGAACAATGTGAAAAAGAAATAAAAAAGTAATCCCATTTAAAATAGCCACACATAAAATTAAATACCTAGGAATCAACTTAACTAAAGAAGTGAATGATCTCTATAATGAAAACTGTAAAATGCTGATTAAGGAAATTGAAGAGGACATCAAAAAAATGGAAAAATATTTCATGTTCATGTATTGAAAGAATCGATATTGTTAAAATGTCCATACTACCCAAAACAATCTACAGATTCAAAATACCAATATTTTTCACAGAAATTAAAAAAAAAAACTATGCTAAAATTTATATGGAGTCACAAAAGATCCAGAATAGCCAAAGCTATCCTAAGCAAAAAACTGGAGGAATCACATTACCTGACCTCAAATTATACTACAGAGCTACAGTAAACAAAACAGCATGGTACTGGCATAAAAACAGACACATAGACCAAAGGAACAGCATAGAGACCCCAGAAACAAATCCACACACCTACAGTGAACTCATTTTTGACAAAGGTGCAAAGAACATACACTGGAAAAAAGATAGTCTCTTCAATAAATAGTGCTGGAAAACTGGATATTCATATGCAGAAGATTGAAACTATACCTCTGTCTCTTATCATACACAAAAATCAAACCAGCCTGGGCATGGTGACTCACACCTGTAATCCCAGCACTTTGGAAGGCCAAGGTATGTGAGTTGCTTGATCCCAGGAGCTTGAAACCAGCCTGAGCAACATGGCAAAACTCAGTCTCTACCAAAAAATATGAAAATTAGCTGGGCATGGTGGTACATGCCTGTAGTTCCAGATACTCATGGGGGTGAGGCAGGAGGATTGCTTGAGCCTGGGAGGCAGACGTTGCATTGAGCTAAGATGGCACCACTGCACTCCAGGCTGGATGACAGAGGGACAATCTGCCAAAAAAAAAAACATATCAAAATAGACTAAAGACTTATATCTAAGATCTCACACTATGAAATGACTACAAGTAAACATTGGAGAAAATTTCCAGGACATTTGTCTGGGCAAAGGTTTCTTGAACAATATCCTGCAAGCACAGGCAACCAAAGCAAAAAATGGACAAATTGGATCACATCAAGTTAAAAAGCTTCTGCACAGCAAGGGATATAATCAAGAAAGTAAAGAGACAACTGACAGAATGGGGAAAAAAAACACCTCAGACAAGGGATTAATAATCAGAATACACAAGGAGGTCAAATGACTCTATAGGAAAATATCTAATAAACTTATCAAAAAATGGGCACAAGATTTGAATAGACATTTCTCAAAAGAAGTCATAAAAATGGCAAACAAGAATATGTAACGGTGCTCAACATCACTGATCATCAGAGAAATGCAAAACTACAATGAGATATCATGTCACCACAGTTAAAATGGTTTATAGCCCAAAAACAGGGAATAACAAATGCTGGCGAGGATGTGGAGAAAAGGGAACCCTTGTACATTGTTGGTGGGAATGTAAACTAGTACAAACACTATGGAGAACAATTTGGAGGTTCCTCAAAAAGCTAAAAATTGAGCTGCCATAAGATCCAGCAATCCCACTGCTGGGCATGTACCCAAAAGAAAGGAAATCAGTATATTGAAGAGACAGCTGTACTCCTGTGTTTGTTGCAGCATGGTTTACAATAGGTAAGATTTGGAAGCAACCTAAGTGTCCAACAACAGATAAATAGGTAAAGAAAAATGTGGTATATGTACACAATGGAGTACTATTTAACCATAAAAAAGAATGAGATACAGTCATTTGCAGCAACATAGAACTGGAGGCACAGAAAGACAAACTGCATATTCTCACTTATTTGTGGGATCTAAAAATCAGAACAATTGAACTCATAGACTCAGAGAGTAGAAGGGTGGTTCCCAGGAGCTGGGAAGGGTAGTTGGGGGCTGAGGGGGCAGTGGAAATAGGCACAAAAAATAGAAAGAATAAATAAGACCTACTATTTGGTAGCAAAATAGGGTGATTATTGTCAATAATAACTTAATTGCACATTTTAAAATAACTTAGAGTGTAATTGGATTGTGTGTAACTCAGTGGATAAATACTTGAGGGGATGGATATCCCATTCTCTATGATTGTGCTTATTTCATGTTGCATGCCTCTATCAAAACATCTCATGTACTGAATAAATATATGCACCTACTATGTACCCACAAAAATTTAAAAAAAAAGATAAATTCAAAATAAAACCAACCCTATGTATATTTTAGGACAGTTTTAATGAGAGAATTAAAAGCCAATTTGAGCACTTCAATTTTAACTCCACATCCTGCAGGAATAAATGATTACTGCCAGCCTATGAGTAAAATTATAAAGTGCTCTTGCTTCCTTGTTTACTTTCCTTCATGGGTTAAAAATCCCACAAAGTCCAATTTTTCTCCAAAGCATTCATAGTGTCTGTTGCTTTACTTTAGAAGTTTGAATTTAATTTTCTTATTTCGTCTATTTTGCTGTTACCTCTTTCAAAGTCTTTCTGTCCTGTGACTATAATTTTACTTCCTCTCGTGTATATTTCTGTGCTTGTTTAGGATGATTCAAAATATAAACCCACATTTTTAAGCTCTCTTACTCCCTTTGTGTGCTCTGTGTCTCCTAAACATTAAAATTTTACTTAAGGAAGAATCTTAGAACTACTAGAGAAATGGTGTTCATTCTTGCTAGCTGAGAAGGAACATGGATCCCATAAAAGTTGATCTGTTCTTTTCATTAAAACCTATAAAGAAAATCTCATTTTAAATGACTGTATTGACAACAGAGCATAGAAGGAAATTACTTATGTTAGATACTCAGTAGCTGACCCCAGAAATTACGAATGCTTTCTTAAAGCTTTGTCTTTAGTATTTGCTAATAAACCAGTTAGCAAACCTGAAACACAAACTTGTATGTGTTTATACACACACACACACACACACACACACACAATGAATTTGGAGGGACTAATGCTAATTAAATTGACAATTGCATTTACTTTGATCACTACCTTGGTAATCCTGTATATGAACTCTCAGATAAGATACAATGCCTACATTACAGAGATTGAGAAACACAACTCTGTAGTCCTGAAATCCGGGCAGTCTAGAACAAGAAGTTAACAGGCTGTTGTATTCAGAGGTTTGAAGAGGTTTGCAGGCATTTTAAAAACAGAAACATGGATTTTAAATGACCACTGACATACTCCATCCACAATCCTGCCTGTCTTTTGATTTCTTAATTTATTATCAACTTAGCCATTCCACATGTTTCAGAATCTTTAGGGCTCAGTCAAAATATCCTTCTTCTAGGAGATCTAACCCATTTGCCACTGCACTGTATACCCGCCCCGATGTTTTTTACACCCGAATCACCATTAAGTTTCTATATTCAGTTCTTTGTGTTGTCTTAACCTCTCTTTAAGAGGAATATGCTCCAGTGGAAATAATACTCGTCCTAAATCTGACCTTGGACCTGGTCCTGTCTTAGTCTATTCAGGCTGCTATAATAAGCTACCATAAACTGGGTTGCTTATAAACAACAGAAATTTATTTCTCACAGTTCTGAAGGCTGGGAAGTCCTAGATCAAAGTGCTGGCAGATTCAATGTCTAGTGAGGGACTACTTATTGGTTCATAGATGGCTGTCTTTTTGCTGTGTCTTCACATGGTGGAAGGGGAGAGAGAGCTTTCTGGTATCTCATCTTGTATTTCCTGAGATTGAAGCTTTCTCTATAGCTCAAATCCCATTTGTAAGGGCTCTGCCCTTGTGACTTACTCTCCTACCAAAGGCCCTTACCTCTTAATACCATCACATTAAGGATGAGGATTTTAACGTATGAATTTGGTGGGGGGGATGCAAACATTCAATCTATATTATTCAGCTTCTGCCCCCACCCCCAAATCTTGTCCTTCTTAAATGCAAAATACATTAAAGAGATCATCATAGCCCTAGAGATGGGTGAGACTCAAGGTATGATTCATCCAGAGACAAATTGCTCTCCAGCTGTGAGCTTGTGAAACCAAACAAGTTATGTACTTCCAAAATACGAAGATGGCTCAGACAAAGGATAGAAATTTCCACTAGAAAAAAAAAAAGAAATAGGAAAGAAGAAAGGCATAACACATTCCAAATAAGTCCAAGCTACAAGGCAAACTTCATGAGGTCTTACAGCTCCAGAATAATCCTCTTTGGCTTGTGGCTTTGCCCTCTAGGTCCATTAGTTGGGGTGGTACCTCTCCATGGACCCACAGCTTTGGGCAGAACCTGTCTAACCAGTTGAAACTCAGGCAACAGCTCCACTTTTTGAAACTGAAGAGGCATCTCTGATGATATTTTAATTGCTTTTGGGGTCCTTCTTCCCTTGTCTTCAATAGTGCACATTTGCAGCTGAATAGGTCCTATTCTATAAAACGTATCTATAATATAGGTCCTATCCTATAAGATTTAAGAAGTCTGACAACCTCCCTTCATTCCTTCCTATCTCCTTCCCCTTCATTTCAAGCTGGTGATATTCCTTCTGGGGTGGCTGATTAAGTCTACAGTTTATGCCCACACAAATCTTATCAAATGGTCACTAGGCCACACCCTTAGTGTTCCAAACATTTTTTCTCAATTTTTGCAATATGGATGGCTGCAAATTTTCCAAATCTTTAAGTTTAGATCCTTTTTGCCTAACAATTCTATTGTTATGTCATTTTCTCCTCTTAGATTTTACTGGAAGAAGTCAGGGGGCACCAAGCTGTACTTTTAACACTTTGCTTGGGAATTATTTCAGCTAAATATCAAAGCTTGCAAGTTCTATCTTCCACAAAACACTAGAACATAAACACTATTCAGCCAAATTCTTTGCCACTTTATAAAAAAGATCACCTTTCCTCCAGTTTCCAATAAAATATTCCTCATTTTTGTCTGACTTTTGCTGTTTATATGTCTACCAATATTCTGTTCATGATACTTAGCTATTCCCTAGGAAGACTGAGGCTTTCTATGCTGCTTTTCTTTCTGAGCCTGTACCAGAATCACCTTTAAAGGTCTATTCATGGCAATGCAGACTTTTCCTAGCATGTACATACAAACTCTTTCAGCCTCCACCCTTTATCCTGTTTTAAGATACGTTTTAAGGTATTTGTTACAGCAGCACATTCACTTCTTGGGACCAATTTTCTGTCTTAGTCAGTTTGGGCTGCTATAAGAGAATTCCATAGACTAAGTAGCTTTTAGAAACAACAGAAATTTATTTCTCCACCGCTCTAGAGGCTGGGAAGTCCTAGATCAAAGCACTGACAGATTCAGTGTCTGGTCATCTTCTGGTTGTGTCCTCATGTGATGAAAGAGGGTGAGAGAGCTCTTCAGAGCTCTTTTATAAGGGCTTTAATCCCATTCATGAGGTCTTGGTCCTCACAACCTAATCACCAACCAAAGGTCTTGCTTCCTAATACCATAATATTGCAAAACATGAATTTTAGGGGAACACAAACATTCAGTCTGTAGCAGGGCCTAAAAAAACTACTTGACCTTAGGCAAGACATAAGTCTTTGGGGACTTCTTTTTATAGATCAGTAAAACAAATGGGTCAAATTGAATATTGTCTAAGCTTTCATCAGTTTTATGATTCTGTTGGTCATAAGCTATTATATCACCGTTATCAGTATAATGTGTCATGTTTTCAGAATTCTTAGGCTAGCCAGGAACTTACAGATTGCCTAATCAAATTGAATAATTTTACTTACTAGGAAACGGATTGATTTAAATGATTTACTTTGTGTCAAATAAGTTAGCCAGCAGTGGGACCAGATTCTATGCTTTCTCATACAAGGCAAGTAACTTCAGAATGAGTATCATTAGTTACTAATAAATCAGATGAATGATTTGGCAAGGGAAATTCTAGCAAGTATTGGTGAAAATGAGATTTTTCTGGATTTTCATAATTTTAAAAACCAAATCTTGTAATTCCAAACTTGTAAATTCCATTTATATTTCTTTAGTTCATTTAAAAATATTCATAAACCATTAAAATCAGACTTGAATGTTTGCACTAAAACCATAGAGTAATTTTAGGTTATGAGGAAAAAATGATGTGGATTTCAGACATTTTGAAATGCTGCTGGCTGCATGCTATAAAATATTCATGGTTCTGGGTTACACTGTGTGCTTTTTTTTTTTTAAACCACTTCAATTGCTTCTTTCAGCACGTTTTTTGTATTGAATTTTACTCTGTGAAACTTTGTTTGTAGCATTATTTTCCATATTTTGGAATTAATTTTGTAATTTCTCTTGATCATATCTGGCTTTGTCCATCATGACTTCATATAACTCACTCCACTCCAGTTGCATGTCAGTTCTGTGGTTTAATTTTCTTTCCCACCTGCAAACAGTGCTTATTTAGCAAGGAACAGCATTCCCATTTGCTTTGTTCCAAAGGGGTGAGACTACTGGGGGGAGGTGGGCAGGGAATGAGGACACGCCGAGTATGAGGTGATGAAAGACTAAGATCAGAAACAGGATGCCCTTTAGAGAAAGAGGTGAGCAGAGCCATGTTGGGGTAGCCTGCTGTCTCTCTGGAAAACAGCTGCCACAGTTGCCTTGGGGTGGTTCTGTGTCTCCTCAGTGTGTGAACTCTTGCTCCAGGGCTTTGAACTGTGTCACTGATACTCTTCCTTTTAGACAAATATATGTGCAATGTCAGTTTCACTTACCAGCCTTCATGGTTGCTTTCCCCTAGACATGAAATTTTCAAATGTCTCTGAACACAGAATGAAGGTGCTTAAACTTGAGAATAAGCAGTAGAATTTCCAATTCCCAACAGACCCTCCACTGCCTAGGATAGAGTATCATCATGTCAGTACTGCATCTGGTTACCCTGCTTATCATTCAACCAACATTCTCTCCCTATGGTCGCAACTCTCCCATGTTCCCGAAGACAATGGATGTCTGTGACCCTCTCTTGTTGGTCCTCTCTGCAGTTGTAGAGCATCATCTCCCCCTGGAAATGTTCTCTTCTATTCTGTTCATTTCTTGAGCACTTCTGATTGCCTCTCCTGACCTTTTGGGTCTTCCTTTTTTCCTTCCTTTGCCCATTTCTTCCTTCCTTCCTATGCCCATTTCTCAAATGACCCATTTCTTTTTTCAAAAATTTGTTCTAGGGTTTCTCTTTTTATCTACATGTTCTCTCTGGGCTATTTCTACAGCTTTAATCTCTATCTCCATACCTTCCCAGATCCCTGACCTGTGTCTCTGTCCATTTTTCTATTTCTTTTAGCTCCTTAATAACATATATTTAATTACCTGCTTTGTGTAAATCTGATATATACATTTGAAATAACTTACATTTGATTATTACATTCTACTTATGAGACTTATAAGCTGCACCCTCAGGACCCAAATGCCATCTTCTGTCCCAAATCTCTTCCTCCTTTTTTCCCTGCCCCAGGGAATGACATAATCCTTCTGACTGCACACTTCAAAGACCTCATCACCTGCCATATCCAATTAGTCACTGAGAACTCTCAGTTCTACACCTTGATCACAGTCCATCACCTCTCCCACGTCATTCGTCTAGGCTGTCACTATCTCTTACTATAATGGCCACCTGTTTTGGAAGATGTGCTTCCCACCCCATCCAATCTCTAACTCCAATATATTCTCTACGTTAGTGGTTCTCAGTATGTGGTCCCCAGACCAGCTGCATCTGCGTCATCTGGGAACTTGTTCAAATTGCAAATTCACCAGCACTATAACATCAGAAACTCTGGGGTGGGCTCAGCTGTCTGTGCTTTAACAAACCCTCCCGATGGCTTTGGTGTTTGTAAAATGTGAGAACCTCACCAACCTCAACCCACTCACTTCATATTTGTCCTACTGAGCTACAGTCCTTTACTCACCCTGCGTCCTCTCTCCAGCTGCAGGACCCTCATACCTGCTGCTGCTCCCATTCTTCCTTTCCACCTGGCTGGCTCCTCCTTGTCCCTCTGGCTTTGCTTACATACCACTCCTCCCCCCTCACCCCTGAACCTCCCAGTACCCAGAGCTGTAGTAGGGCTTGTCCTAAGTGTCCCACAGGACTCTGCAGTAATGGCTATTTTTTATTACCCCCCTTTATTGTAATTGCTGATTCCTTGTCTGTCACATTCTCTACAAACTCTCTGAGGATTTGGACCTTGTTTATTCTATTTCCTGAAGCTTTATTTCACTGAAGCTATTAACTAAACCAGAATTATTCAGGCATACAGTAGGTAAATCACACACACAGATATATATATTTATTTATTTATTTTGTGGGAAGGGGGATGAATGATTCTGGTTTCAGCCCTGTATCCCTCTGGGTTCATGCTGCTCTATAGCCATAGCAGATAGTTACCCTAGATTGGCAATCTCTTCTAATTCTCCAAAGTCATACTTTCCCCTATATTCCAGGTCTCTGCCATACCAGCTAAGTCATCTGAGTGGTGATTAGGATATTATCCTGGATCTATCCTTCTTATACCTCTTTCCTCTATCATATCAAGGCAGTCAATAAGCCTGTTGAGGAAAAATCATGCAGAAGCCTGTTATTAATTATAGAGAGATCTAATAATTCAGTCTGGCAGAAAACCCTTTAATTTACCTACTGTCCTCCAATTCTTTGCCATGGCTCCTCAAAATGGTCAGAAAATTACTGGCCAGGTATTTGTATAATGGCTTTTCTTTTGTTGCCTTTGTTCCTTTGTGGCCCCAGCTAATTACTTGAGAGTGCCACTGTTAGTTTTCAACTCTTTCTGATAGAAACCCTGTGTACTAACATGGAAATCTTAGGTAATCTGCTTTTTCAAAGCACAATGCAGAATTTATTGGCAGTGATGTAACTTTTAGAATATCCGAGAAGCTGCCAAGGCCTCTAGGTAAAATAGAGTGAGGCACTTTTCTGTACACTTCCTTTACCCTGTGACTCAAAATGAGGGCCCCTGCTGAGGAAAGGCCAGGAAAGTAATGCAATGTTTAATTTTTCTATACTTCTTGTAGAAGTGTTCTTTCTGAGTCAGCTGTGGACAGGGATATTCACTGACCTCAAGATTATGCTAGCCAAAGAGGTTTGTGTTATTTTCATACAACTGAAAAACCCCTCACAGGGCCACATTCATTAAAAAGACCAGTGGTGGTTGCGGGTTAAGGTCCTAAAGACCTTAACAAAATCACCTTCGTTTTTAAAATTTTTATTTATTTTTATTATACTTAAGTTCTGGGATACATGTGCAGAATGTGCAGGTTTGTTACATAGGTATACGTGTGCCATGGTGGTTTGCTGCACCCATCAACCCGTCATCTGCATTAGGTATTTGTCCTAATGCTATTCCTCCCCTTCCCCCCGCCACCCCCCGACAGGCCCCCATGTGTAATGTTTCCCTCCCTGTGCCCATATGTTTCTCATTGTTCAGCTCCCACATGTGAGTGAGAACATGCAGTGTCTGGTTTTCTGTTTCTGTTTTAGTTTGCTGAGAATGATGGTTTCTAGCTTCATCCATGTCCCTGCAAAGGACAGGAACTCATCCTTTTTTATGGCTGCATAGTATTCCATGGCGTATATGTTCCACATTTTCTTTATGTAGTCTATCATTGATGCTGGAGAGGATATGGAGAAATAGGAACGCTTTTACACTGTTGGTGGGAGTGTAAATTAGTTCAACCATTGTAGAAGACAGTGTGGTGATTCCTCAAGGATCTAGGATTAGCAATACCATTTGACCCAGCAATCTTATTGCTGGGTATCTACCCAAAGGGTTATAAATCATTCTACTGTAAAAATACATGCACACATATGTTTATTGCAGCACTTTCACACTAGCAAAGACATGGAACCAACAAAATCACCTCCTTAACCTCTCTGAGCAATGTCTGCCCTTGCCCTTCATTCCTACCCTCTCTGTCCTGAAGTCCCCATCCTCCCTTTCCTTTTTCTCCAAAGCAGCAGATCCCTCCCTACCCTTTATGAAACAAATGCTTATGTAGAATTCTGTTTTATAAAATAGATAAAGCTGCTTTTTATATGGATACTTTTATTTTCCAATGTATAGCTTTTGCTTATTAAAAGTCAGTGTATTCCTTAAAAAATTAAAAATAGAGTTACTGTAGGATCCAGCAATTCTACTTCTGGTTATCTATTCAAGGTAATTGAAGGGTCTTAAAGAGATATTTGCACACCCATGTTCATAGCAGCATTATTCACAATAGCCAAGACATGAAAGCCACCCAAATGCCTGTTGATGGACAAAAGAATAAACAAAATGTGGCATATATATACAACGGAATATTCAGCCTTAAAAAGGAAGAAAATTCTGACATGTGATACAACACGAATAAATCTTGAGGACATTATGCTAAATACAATAAGCTAGTCACAACTGGGCCCAGTGGCTCATACCTGTAATCCTAGCACTTTGGGAGGCCGAGGTAGGTGGATCACTTGAGGTCAGGTGTTCAAGACCAACCTAGCCAACATGATGAAACCCCTTCTCTACTAAAAAGACAAAAATTAGCCAGGCATGGTGGCACACACCTGTAATCCCAGCTACTTGGGAGGCTGAGGCAGGAGAATCATTTGAACCCAGGAAGCGGAGGTTGCAGTGAGCCAAGATTGTGCCATTTGACTCCAGCCTGGCTGGGTGACAGAGTGAGACTCCATCTCAATAAAAAGGCTAGTCACCAAAAGAGAAATACTACAGAATAAGTCTTGTATGAGGTATCTAGATTAGTCAAATTCATAGAAACAGAAAAGTAGAATGGTGGTTCCCAGGGGCTGGCAGAGGAGAGAGAAATGAGTTGTGTGTTTAATGGGTGTAAGTTTCAGTTTTGTAAGATGAAAAGGTTTTGGAAATCAGTTGCACAACAATGTGAAAGTGCTTAATACTATTGAACTGTATGCATAAAATGAATAATGAATACACATAAAAATAAAATTTTATGTGTATATTACCACTTTTTTAAAGCAAGCAAATGCACGAGATAAAGTCATGTGTAAGGACGAGTGTGTGGAACACAAAACACTTGAAATCTGGAATTGTGTGTTGCGATTTGTCATCAACATTTAATGTGTATTGTTTTGATAGCACATACTTTTAAAAAATTCTGTAGCCTGATGACTTTTTCTTTTTCCTGATTTTTTAGTGGGTTGCCATATAATTCCAAGCTATTCATCAGTTAAGATTTCAGGAGCATCTTTATTGAATTAAATTGGAAACATAAATTCAACCATCCCTGATGTATTAAAATTTGATTTATATCACATTGAATTTTTGTCAATTATTCTTTTTAATAGTAATTAAGCAAATATTTTAAAAAGCAAATTGAAAGCAAGTGTTTTACAACCTTTGCAGAAACTCCATAAAACCTTAGAGTTTTGGTGAACCACAGTTTGAAAATCACTGCTATAATACACTATGTTAATCTTCTACTTGGTTTTCACCTCTCTTGATCCACTCTCCACACACCTGCTGGACTTGTCTTTGTAAAACACAAAACTGACCTTGACATGTCTTTGCTTAAACATCCTCTGCATAACTCCATCTCTGTAGCATGGTGGTGATCCCTAGCTGTCTGTGAGTAGCACTGAAAATTCCAACCTCAAGTCTATCCCCAAACCAAATAAAACAAATATTTTGGGATGGGTTCTGAATATATTTCAAAAACTCCCTAAGTGTAGTGTGCAGCAAGAATGAAGAACGACTGATTTAGAGGAAAGTGCGCACACTCCTTAATACGACACATAAGAGCTTCAAGATTTGATCATTCCCCAGTCATGCTTAATTTCAACATGGCCCCACACATGGATCAAATGAGGTCCCTGGTCACGTGTGCACTCTAACCATTTCCTACTTGCTCAGGTTGCTCCCCTGGGTCTGGCCCTTTTTGTTTTTTTGTCATAACCCCTGGGAGTCCATCTTGATAACACAGCTCAAACATCACCAGTTCCATGCTGGTTCCTTCTTTCCTTTGTCCCTCCTTCCCCCTTTCTTCTAACTAGTGAATAAACTCTACTGTAATCATAGCTTTCTTCCTAAAAAACAAATCTCTCTCCCTGTTTGGTTCATTATTGATGTGAATTACTGGGAAAAGTTTCCTTACCAGAATGAGTACATAAATGAATGAGTGAATGAGTGAACAAATAAATAAATAAACAAACAGAATACATATTAGCGTGCTAAGAAATCTGGTCACTCTATCTCTATATAACAATTCATATTCTCTAGCGCTTTACAGACCTTTATTGTCTATAATTTGCATCGCAGAAAAGTGCTGCTGTGTCGTTATCTCTTGGCTGGATTCAAACCTGGAGTTCTCTACAAATCCCAAGCTCATCCCACCAAACACTTTTATATACGGAACTACTCCCCAGTTGAGAGAGTTTAGAGGTTAAGATGGAGGGCTTATAGCAAAATGGTCAGGTACCTGACTGAGCTCATGTAGCAAGTTTTGAGGCTGGTTTTAAACTCTAATTAGAAACTTGAAGTCTGTATTTCTTGTTTTTTTGTTTGTTTGTTTTTGTCCTGCATTTTCCTTAATTCTTTATCATCAAAGTGTTTTCTAACAGTTTAAAAATCTGAGTTCTTATTAAGGCTCCGTGTTTCACTTTTCCAGCCATTTCTTCCTCCCACCCCAATTTTTTAACTTTTGAGTTATTTAAGAGCCAACACAAAAGAAGAAGTTGTAGCCAAGGAGATTATCAACAGGGCCACTTTTTACTATCATAACTCGGTCAGAGAGGAAAAGATGAAAATAACCATCTAAATATCTTGCCTATAACCTTGTAAACAACCCATGGTAGTTAGGAAAATGAACGGTGAGGAGCACATCATTTGACTATATTTGTGTGAAATTATTGACATTGTGATACTTGAGCACCTCCAGTGTTTCTGCTTCAGGAGTCTTAATGCAATTCATGGTGAATGATGTGTTTGTTGTATCGCTACGTCAGTAAATGGAAATGATAATGTGACTTTTTTCCCATTCATGCTTTGCACGCCAATTTTATCCCAAGTGAAACATTCTCTTTGATTATTCAATGGGCCTAGCTGCGCAAACTCAGTGTTGTGCACATTTCATGAGGAATGAAGCTAGGGAGAGGCAAGTGGCTTTTAGATGCCTGCACACTTATAAGTGAGCTTTACTTTTCCCAATGGCTGTGTCCTCTGGGTCACTTTCTCCTTCATAATGATGATATCCGAAATAAACTTTAAACCAGACATTAATGTAATGGTTATTGAGCTGTACATTGTGTATCTTTTTACCTATTAACATCACAATCAACATAGCATTCCAGAGTGCCCCACAATCATAATTCATTAACAAGGCAATGATTTTCAACTGGCTGAGGAGCTCCTTTATGATGTGATAAAAACCCATTATAGAAAAGAGGCATAAGAATGTCAGGGTGTGAATTAAATTTCTCCCCATGATGCCTGTTTAAGTCAGGTAGCTTGAGACTGTGCATTACTAACCCTGTTCTTTTATGAGTCTCCTCAGCATGCATGGCATCTGTGTGGAGAAGAGCAGCAGGCACACCTGTGAAGGCTGCACCTCAGGATGGAAACTCCACCCACCCTCTTCTCTCCTCTCTAGCCATATGCCACATAGAAAACTTAAATGTGAAGCAGACAATGGATTGGATGTATTAACTGAAAGAGGTTCTCCAATAAATTATATCTTTTAGTTTTGGTGGAGATTTATGGGTCCTGTTTGAGAGACAGATTTAGTGTCTGGTACAAAATTGAATCTCTTGCCTTTTAGAAACATAGAAGTTTCTTTCAATCAGGCTGTTGTAAAGATATCTCATTCATTCCTGGACTTCACTAATTGTATCAGGGTTTGGCAATCCCTGGGTGGGGGGTGGGGGTGGGGGTGGGACTGTGGAGCTAGAAGATGGGAGAGGACCATGGAAAAACTTGTTGACTCTTTTAAGGCAGAAAAAAGAAGCAAATTAATCTCATCCAGAGGATGGAATAGACTACAGTTCGGCTCATGTTTGATATTGTCTTATGGAAAGTAGCAAAGGGTCATGATGAGGTGAGGTGGTAGTGTAATTAGGGAAAGCTTGGACTTTGGATTTATATGTTCATTGAGTTCATATCCCAACTCTTCCAACTATTAGTAGCTTTGTGATCATAGGAAAGAATGTTTTTGTTTTTCTGAGTTTGTTCTGTCATTTTTAAAATAGAAAAATAATGCCTTTCTAATATGATTGTTGTGCAGCTTAGATGACGTGAGCAAAGGCCAAGTGTATATAAAAGTATAAAATTAATGATATATGTTCTTATTTTGAACTATCATGATTGAAGATAGGTTATTAAAATTGAAAATAGATCATCTGCAACTGGTTGCTTGGGAATGTGTGAGTAGGACTCAGAAACTTAGTTAACAAAAGGAAAGCATCCAAGGGATTAAGATTGAAGAGCAAGATAAAATGTTAATGTGTTGGCATCTATGGGAACACATTTCAGCTCAAAGGTGGCAAGAGCTAAGTGGGTGAGGTGGTTGAGTGGAAGGTGCCTCTCAAGCTGAGTCCAGACACATTCTTGGGGTCATCATTCTCTTCCCCTTCAGTGCTTCTTCAGAAAGCTCAAGATCCCCTGCCTGAGGGTGTCTAGTGATTAAACCCAGATACACACACAGAGCATCTGACCTACTGAATGGTGCCCAGTAAAGACAATTTATTTCCTTAGTCTTCAATTTGAAATGTAAAAAAGATCTATACTACTTGTCATCCTGCGCCATTTATTGGTTTGGCAGCTGTATGAATCCGTTCTCACACTGCTAATAAAGACATACCCAAGACTGGGTAATTTATAAAGGAAAGAGGTTTAATTGACTCACAGCTCAGTATGGCTGGGGAGGCCTCAGGAAACTTACAATTATGGTGGAAGGGAAAGCAAACACATCCTTTGGCACATGGTAGCAGGAAGGAGAATGAATGCCCAGCTAGTGGGGAAGCCCCTTATAAAAATCACTAGATCTCATTAGCACTAACTCACTACCATGAGAACAAGATGGGGGAACTGCCCCCCCGTGATTCAATTATCACCACCTGGTTCCTCCCACAACACATGGGGATTATGGGAACTACAATTCGAGATGAGATTTGGGTGGAGACACAGCCAAACCATATCAGCAGCCAAGGATGAGCAGGACCTCGGGCTTTTCAGAAAGGTGACAAGTTGAAGAAGAGCAGGCACTTGGACTACCAGGATTCAAACCATGATGACCCATTCATCAGCTCAAGTAAATCACTTCACCTCCTGAGCCTTAGTTTCTCAAAATTTAAATCAGGGATAATAACACTGACCTGCCTAGTATTTGGATGTCATGAGGTTCAAAGTCAAACAGAGATAATGGATGATAAATCACACTGGAAACTCTTAGCCATCATGTGAGGATGTGACAAATTTTTAATATGCTGAAATACCTCTTTTAGCAGTGATAGCCATCTAACAGTTGACAGCCTTATCGTATTGATTTTTTTTTTTTTTTTTTTTTTTTTTTTTGCAAATACTGTGTATGGCCACTAAGGCACAGAATAATAAGACGTTAGTAATTCAATATTCAAACAGATAATTGTATGCCCATGTCTATATTAGCCTAATAAATAACTTCATTAGTAGTGTGTCATTGGAAACAAGAATTGCAAACAGATTTTTCGTAAGAGAATATGGTGAAGAATGAAATCTCTCTAATGATACTGATGTGAGACTTTAGCATTGTTGTGCAAGTTGGGATCTCAGTATTATTCATTCATTTATTCATTTCACGTTTTTAGTGCTTTTTATGTGTTAACATTCCTCTTTTTTTATCTATACTCACTTATAAATAATGCTTATATGTTGACAACTTCTGAGTTAATTTATCTAGATGCAGCCTCCCCCTTGAATTCCAGACTAAAATATCCAATTGTCTACAAGGCATCCTGACTTGAGTGTCTAATAAGCATCTCAATTCAACATTTCCAAGATTGAACTTCTAATTTGCTCCTATTATCTGCAAACATGCTCTTTCTATTCTGTCTCAGTAAATGGCTACTTCAATTTTCCAATTCCTTTGACCCCAAACATGGAGTCATCTTTGATTTCTTCATTCTGTCACACCTACATCAATTCACCAGCAAATCCTATTGCTTCTAGTTTCAAAACACGTCCAGAATCTGGCAACTTCCCACCATCTTCACTGCTTCCACACTAATTTCTTGCTCAGGTTAATGTAATTTCTTCATAATTGGTCTCTCTGCTTTTGCTCTTCTCACACTTCTCACTCTCACAGACATTCTCACCATGGAAGCCAGAGTGAGCCTTTAAAATACAAAACAGATCATACCAATTATTTGCTAGAATCTTCCAGTGACATTCCATTTTACTGAAAGCATAAGGTCCTACATGATCTGCCCCTTTTTCTGCCTCCTAGGTAATCTTCTAATAGTCTTCCCTTCACTTAATTTACTCTTGCCTCAGTGGCCTTTCTGATATTCCTCAAATATGCCAGGCACACTTGGGTAGGTAAAGAGGGAGGGAGGGAAGAGGGCATACCAGAAGAACAAAATAGCGTTTTCAAAGTGATGGCTCTCAAAGAACTTGCCTGCTTGGAATTTCAGTCCCTCTGGGGTCATGCAGACATGATTAGAGATAAAGGCTTAGTCAGGTAATGAATGGTCTGGTATGCTGTGGCCAAGAGGTTGGACTTTATCCAATAGGTAAAAAGTAGCCAATAAAGAGTTTCAAGCAGAAGGCTGACATAATCAGACTTGCATTTTAAGAATCTAGGGTGGAGATGTATTGAAAGGAGAAGGATGACGTGTTGGAAGGACATTGCAATAACACAAGAAAGAGACACAAAAGCCCAATCTAAGGCCAGGGAATTGGTAGTAGAGACGGGAGGTGATTAGGTCATTCCAGGAAGTGGAACATGCCGTATTATGGACATTAAATAACTATTGGTCAACAAAATAAGCATTGGTCAAATCAATAGAATAAAACTTTGTCACCAATTAGTTTTCAGAGTAGATTATAGTGGGGAGAATTCAGCTCAAGGACTCCAAAACCACTTTGAAATCAGTTTACAAAATTTAACTTATCCAATGAAAAAGTGGACTCACAAAAGTAAAATCATGTCTTTTGATGCAGTCTTCTCTGGCTAGACTCTTTGGCATGTTTAATTGTGGATTTCAAGATGCATTTCATTTGATTAGTCCCTGTAGAAGGAACTGGGTCAGGTGATATATGGCTTCTTACTGGTTTGCTTATTTTATTAGACACTTATTTCATTTCTGGTACCTGTTCCCAGATGTATCATTTTCCATTTTACACGTCATAAATATATACATAAATATTTTTAAAGTTTCTGTTTCTCCAAGTTGAATATGTGCCATATAATGGATAACAGCTCTAAAAGTACTTAGGTAATAAACTGCTCTGGCCTTCAAGCTTAAGTTAACTTAAAACTGGAGAATGGCATGTTAGTTGGCAGAACCCATAGAGATCATCTATAACATCCCACTCCCCAACACCAGAGCCCCCTTCCCTCTGCTCCTACTTTATTTTTTAAAAAAAGAAATTGAGGAGTAAAAGGACTTGTCAAACTTTATACCTTTAGTGGCCAAAACATTTGGAATATTAAATGGTGTTTTCTGAGGCCATATTAAAGCAAAAGAGTCACACGAAAAAAGAAAATGACTTCAGTGTGCGTTAGAAGCTCCGGAGACTATGCTAACAAACCAGGCCCTTCTCACAGAGATTCCGATTCCATAGAAACCTTCACTTTAAAAAAATACCTCAATGCAGTGATGCTAATGTAGACGGTCTATGTGCCATACTTTAAGAATGACTCCCATAAAACAAAATAAGCAGGCACAAACCAGGAGTTTACCAAAACATATAGACCTACCAGAACTTTGAAGAGACTATAGTATAACCCAGATTACAGGTTAACAGATATTACTTCTCTATGAACATCTCTTTTTATGGAAAACACACATAGCACACATAAGCTGTCATAGAGCCCTTCGTGGCTGATGCCAACATAGCATAATAATTGCAAATACAGTTATCCCTTTTCAGCCATTTGTGTATCAAGCCCTCCTGATTTTGATGCATTACACATATGCATTATTCCTTAAGAGTGTGAGATAACCATAAGTATTAAATGATGTCTTTGTCCTCAATGGACCTCTGGCTTAGGAAAACAGATGTGGTCGCTCTCTTGTGAGAGGCAGAAGCTCATCTGTATTACCTTTGTGTTCCACCTGCACTCTTACATTCCCGTAGTCTGAAATAACACAGTCAAACTATGCCTTTCAGGAATGCTTTGTTTGAGGGCTAAGGGTGAGAGATCACATATTATGTAGCCTGAACATGATTTACAACTGCTGGTGTGATTAAGATAATTCAGACCATCCGTAAATATTGCCAGTAATAGCAAAGAAGAAAATCCTGTGGAAAGCAATATATGCTACAGATATGAAGGGAATGTATTCTTTTGCCCTCGCATAGAAAGATACAAACTTGAACTGGGTTATTATAAAAATTCACATTGGGCTAAAACCAACACTAGGAATCATCTTATTCGTAATTTTCACCAAAAAGAAAAAAAATTGGTGGCAGAATCCTGTTTTCAAACAAAGTTTTATATAGAACCCTAAGAAAAATAAAGGCAGAGCTGCTCTCAATGAAGCCAGGGGAGTAGGGAAAAGCTGAGCCTGATCTTTTCAACCTGCTGACTGACCAACCTGATATTCTACATCAGAGTCCCAGGGTTTCACAGGAAAGCACTATGACCAAAGACGTTAAGGGATTTGTCTATAGCAAGAAGGGCTGGAGTCTTCAAGTTAAACTTAGGAGTCCAGAGACCAGCCCTTATTCTCTGAAGGCCAAGCTGCCTCTCACTCCTTGATACCGATGCCAGATTATAAAAACACACCATCAGTAATGGAAGTCCCAATGGCATCTATAGCCTCTTTATAGTCATGTGACAGTCTGGCTGAGTGCCTCCTTCTTCAATGTGGATTTCTTTAGGGAAGATTGATTTAAAGCAATGAGGGACGGGGAGTGCTACCTCCTCCTGAGAAGGCTTGGGGATGAGCAGGAGAAAAGTTTTTAAGAAAATGGAAACGATGAGTTCCTCATTTATGCATGTTTTGAATCTTACTGGGTAGAGCACTTGGTTCTAGAAAAAGACAGAATGAGCCCTGAAGAAGGGAAAAGCAATGAAAACCTAGTGATCTGTGCAATGAAAGACAAGGAATGTGAAACAGTCAGCTCTTTCTTTTGGCAGACTCATGTGTAGCTGATTCCTCAAATGAGTATTTATTAATCTTAACCATTGAGTATTGATTATATACAGGGATGTTTGGGATTTTTTTCTATTGGAGTCCTCAGATCTATGGATTAAATATGAGAGGATGAGAATTACTTTAAATAAAGACCTATCAAAATGTGACTTATGAAATATTAGCTTCCTCTCCGTTGCAGATTACATCATTTTGTTTTACAAGTTTCCTGGGCCAAATTCTGAAGTAGCTTGCTTTCAGTCACTAACCTGTGCTTTGTTTTTTAGTGGCTCATGGATCATGCAACATAATAAAAAACATTGAAATGAAGTTAGTAGACTTCCTTTCTCTTTCATTCAAGTAGGAGGAAATGTTTGGGGGTAAAAGAGTTTACCAGTCCTGCTCCAAAATTGTAACTGCAGTAGGATCCCAACTCTACCTTAAAAAGTGATTAAAGTATTATATAAAAGTAGAGTCGTGGAGGGCCTGGGCACTGGCATGATATACTCAATCATGACTAGTCATGATGTACTCTTAGTTTGAGTAGTGTTTTCTCCAACTACAAGCTGTATGGCTCAAGACAAGTTACTTAACTGTTCTGTGCATTAATTTCAACCATAGATAAGAGATAATAGTAGTACCTACTTTATAGTGTTGATGAGGATTAAACAAGATAATGCATACAGCTCTTGGAGAAGTATCTGGAGTATACAAAGTGCCCAATAAATGTCAGCTATGATTGTTTCCAAGTGGTAGGACAATGAGTGATTTTTTTCCCTTAATTTTTTAAAAAAAGTTAATGCAATTATATGTTACATTATGACAGAAACTAAAGTCATAAATACAAAACAAAAAGTAAAAATTTTTAAATGTTGAAAGGCTCTTTTTTTTTTTTTCTAAATCCAACGTCAACTAAGATGAGGTTCAATTTTTGAGTGGAATAGTGTGTATATGAAGGGGAGAAAAATAGATAAAAAATGTACAGATAAAATTGTTCTACCCAATCTTTTTGCAAATACCCATTCTCCCTCCTTTCTTCTCAATGAATATTTGTCACTATGACCTTCCAGCACTAAATAAGAGAGAGAAGGAAGGAGGATAAGAGGAAGAAGATGAATAAAAATGGTTAGATGCAATTTCTCTGGTTAAACCTTCCCAAATCTCAATGGAATAACATTTTAGTCTCATACCAAACCTTACCTCTCACTGTCATAATTTTGGGGCAGTAATTTTAAGTGTATTGTTATGGATACAGATCTGACTTGATCTCATCTTACACAGTAGGCCATTAAAAAAAAAATTCCCAGCTCAGGGTGAACAATTTAAAATGTTATGACTTTCTTTAGGGGATTGCAGAGTAGAGTTTTGAGATCTCACTTTTACCTCGTCTTGCCACTTCAGTGAATTAACCCACAAGTATTTATTGAATGGTTAATTACTCTGGGTCCAAGGTTTTAAAACTTTGTCTAGGAAATGGCCTCACACAATCTCTTTTCAAATGTGAGGGAACCCTGGATGGGATCAGACTGAAATAAATCTATTGTCAAGGAGTTTGAGACCAGCGTAGGCAACACAGCAAGGGCCTGGTTTCTACAGAAATATTTAAAAATTTGTCAGGTGTGGTGGCACATACTTGTAGTCCTAGCTACTTGGGAGGCTGAGGCTGGAGGATTGCTTGAGCCCAGGAGTTCGAGGCTACTGTGGGCTATGATCACACCACTGCATTATAGCTTGGGTGAAAGATCAAGACCTTATCTCAAAAACAAACAAACAAACAACAACAACAACAAAAAAACTCCCCCTCCCCCTCCCCCCCAAGAAAAAAAACAAAACCATGGTGTGAGTTCCTATGATCTGCTGGTTATTTCTGAGACACCATAATTGGGAATTAGGAAGTGGGGTGTGGAGACAGATCTCATTGAATTAGCACAGGCTGTGGTGTTTGCATGTGAGCTCAGGCAGAAGCAAACGTGCTAACAAAATTCAGTGATTTTACAATGCACCTAGTGTTTCTGTCAGAAATTTGGGCTCTGCAAACCTGCTATTTTCTAATTGGAGGGCTTGGAAGGGGGAAGCTGAGCTGTTAGAACGTTGGGGTAAAAATCCATTACATTTATTTGATAATGATTATATGTTTTAGGTAATTTTCTATTTAGATAAACCTGCCCTTCTTTTTAGTGAAGAGTCTTTTTTAAGGCCATAGAAGATGGTTTAAAAAAGCAACCCTACTAAGTATTTAGTGTTTGAGTTAAGCCTGAGGGGAATCACTTCATTCACATAGGCTCTTTTAAACCACTTAATAGCTGTGTGACCTGAACAGTCATTAGCTGTTGAGCACTTTCTTTGCGCCAGGTCCTTGCTCCTTGTTTGATATCCATTATCTCATAAATTACTCACAATAGTCCTTTGAATGGCCCCTCTTATTTTCTCCAAGAGGAGCCCGAGGCTTAGAGTACTGTGGTAATTGCCCAAGGTTTTATAAGTGGTGTAATGATGCTGGGTAGCTGGGTTCAATGTCTTCAAACGGAAGTCATAATAGCTACCTCCCAGAGTGGCTGTCAGGAATACATGTATATGTATACATGTTTATATACAATATGTGATATCCACACATATATACATATGATATTTATGAATATAGATAAAAATTAAATTAAAAATTATATATATACCCACACACATATATGCATGTATGTGTGTGTCTGGTACATGAGAAACATTTGATAAATAGCATTATATCAACAGAGATCACCTTTCTACAATGAGAAACTTGCTTCTGTAGAGGAATATATAGACATGATACTGGTGAGAAGTAAATGAAGAAGCTTTCATTTGAGGCTTGCTAACACTCTCTTAAGGCAGAGTTTTAATTACTTTCTACCATCTCCCTGCTTAAAGTTCCCTGAAAATTGTAAATCTCCCACTAGTTAAATGAATTATACACTGATAGAACTCTTTTGCTTCCACCTCGGGTAATGGTGACAGAGCTTTTAACCTCTGATTGGAATGAGGCCTTTTTTTCGCATGGGACCTCTCTCTGATAGGCTATGAGCTTCTTAAAGGCAGGGTCGATCTGGTCAATGAAGTCCTTGACAAAGTGCCTGATGTTGTACAGGTGCTCTGTTACCTGCCATCTCTTAGTAAGTCAGAGAGAGCCTCTGATAAAAAGATTACTATGCAGCCATAAAAAATGATGAGTTCGTGTCCTTTGTAGGGACATGGATGAAGCTGGAAACCATCATTCTCAGCAGACTATCGCAAGGACAAAAAACCAAACTGCATGTTCTCACTCATAGGTGGGAATTGAACAATGAGAACACATGGACACAGGAAGGGGAACATCACACATCGGGGCCTGCTGTGGGGTGGGGGAAGCGGGGAGGGATAGCATTAGGAGATACACCTAATGTTAAATGATGAGTTAATGGGTGCAGCACACCAACATGGCACATGTATACATATGTAACAAACCGGCACGTTGTGCACATGTACCCTAAAACTTAAAGTATATATAAAAAAAAAAGATTACTGGCTCATGCCTGTAATCCCAGCACTTTGGGAGGCCGAGGTGGGTGGATCACCTGAGATCATGAGTTTGAGACCAGCTTGACCAACATGGCGAAACCCCATCTCTACTAAAAATACAAAAAAAAAAAAAACAAAACAAAATTAGCTGGGCATGGCAGCACATGCCTGTAATCCCAGCTACCCTGGAGGCTGAGGCAGGAGAATCGCTTGAACCCGGGAGGCGGAGGTTGCAGTAAGCCGAGATGGCCCCATTACACTCCAGCCTGGGCAACAAGAGGGAAACCCCGTCTCAAAAAAAAAAAAAAAAAATTACTGGAAAAGATAATCATTCTCCTGAGTTCTGTTTATTGGGGGAGAAAGGTCCTTGGACCCCAGGGGTCCTTCTTCCACCCTCTGTTTCCCAACACTTCCCAGGCCTTAGGTCAGCCTGGGATAATCCATTTCTGCTGGAAAATTTATTAGGGATTATCTAGTAAAAATGAATAAATGAAGACATCTTAAAAAGATTTTCCCTAGTAGATTGGAAAATGTAGTATAAAAACTGAAGAAGTTAGGAGCCATTTAATAACAAAAGAGGTAGATAAATAGACCCAGAGAGCAGAATAGAGTTCAAACCATGTCCTCTTCCCCGATTACTATGTTCACACCATAAACGTGGCATTTTGAATCAGTAAAGGAAGAAGAGACTATTTTATTACATATATTTAGAGAAAAATCAAAGTATATTCCTCCTTGGTATCCAAAAGGTGATTTTAATCCACATTTTAGTCCAGGTGGATTAAAAAATCTAAACATAAAAAACAATATTGTACTAGAAAAAGTATAAGAGAATAGTTTTATAATCTTGACATCAAACCGAGAAACCACAAGAGAAAAGATTGGCATTTTGGGCCGGGCGTAGTGGTTCACGCCTGTAATCCCAGCACTTTGGGAGGCCAAGGCGGGCAGATCACCTGAGGTCAGGAGTTTGAGACCAGCCTGACCAACACAGTGAAACCCTGTCTCTACTAAAAATACAAAAATTAGCCAGGCATGGTGGCACGTGCCTGTAATCCCAACTACTCAGGAGGCTGAGGCAGGAGAATCACTTGAACCCGGGAGGCGGAGATTGCAGTGAGCCGAGATCATGCCACTGCACTCCAGCCTGGTTATGGAGTGAGAGTCTGTCTAAAAAAAAAAGAAAAGAAAAGAAAAGAAAAGTGCTCTCTCCCCACCTCCTTCTATTCTTCTGAAAAAAAATTATGAGAGACTGTTTTCAAAAAGTAAATTTTAAAGACACAAGATTTATTTTATACTAAAATATAATGCTGACTAAAAGAGCTCATCTTTAGACTTCCTGACGTGCCTGATTTGTTACCACAATTACTTGTTTCTTTTTTTTTCCCTGTCCAGTGGCATATCACAAAGTTTCTTTTTTAATTTGGCTCTCTGCTGGTGTTTGCAGCTGGAAATTATTTCCACCTCCTGCTTAGGTCAAGGGAAAGTCAAAGATGGAAGGAATCTTAGAATTCATCTAGTCAAATCCTCCATCCTAAACTTGAATTCCCTCCACAAAATCCCCTCTTGACACATCCGTGGGCTTATCCCAGTTGCCCCAGCTTGTGTAAACGAGGCAAAGAGCAACAGACAGGGTAGAGAAACAGCCAAAGGGGAGCCGTGGCTCCCTTACTTACAATCTTACTAAGTTTTCTATACCACTCTACCATACAGGAAAAATACTCAATTAAAGATTGTTTTATCAAAGGCCTTACCTTCTGTTCTACCACACACACTAACTAATAAACTTACACGGCAGTGTGCGAGCATTAATGAGAATGAATCACTCCTAAATTATCAGCTCACATTAGCATATAAATGATCACTTTTATTTTCTCTCCCAATAGTGCTATAATCTCTAATAAAGCAGTTTATACATGTTTTAAGTGAGACTACAGTGCCCTAGAAAACTAGCATTATATTGCTTTGTTAATAAAAATGCAAAACTACTCAGGCAGCTTTTACCAGATGCCTAAGTCTCTGGGTCAAGCACAAGTCAGCCCACTCTACATCTGGAAGAAAAGCAAGTCAGACTGAACCCTGAACACAGTGTTACAGGAAGTATCCCAGGCTTGGTATATTCAAATACCCAGATAAGATTGCTGATGATGGAATCTATTTCCAGCCCTGTCTCTCTCCCCTTCCCAACCCTAAAAATTTCTTTTATTAGAATTTGGGGGTCTAGTAGCAAAAGTAAGTGGAAAGCAATGATCCTACCTTTGATGCATTGTGGCCATGATATGGACCATGAAGAAGAAGTTCTCTAGTCTAGTGAAAGGGATGGTTAATATAATAACTTGGACTTAAACGAAGCCGATTGGCTCTGTAGGAATACAAAAGAAATGACCCTGAGGGGGTAAAACAGACCTTTATAAATTTCATCATGCATCATGTGGGACAAAAGAGCCACTGAAATTCGAGTTTGTACAAATGTATTATGATGATGCTGTTTTCAACAAGTTCTGCCGAAGTCTGAAAAACACAAGCATTTCTAGAGTCGCTATTTGCCAGGAGAATAAACTGCTTTCTGTTTGCAGAAATCTAAGTGAAGGAAAAAGGATTCTGTCCAGAGAGTTTTAATTTGACTCAAAACCTTAATCAGATGACTTTTCTGTAGATCCTTCTCTTAGTCTGTCAAGAAGAGCGCTGCTGCTGAAGCCAAAAACATTGGCAGATAAACTCCTTCTTAGAAGAAAGAACATTGTAGATAGGTGCACATATGTAAACAATGGCTATGCCTCAGATGGTTTCTGTTTGTTTTTTGAGGGTGATGGAGGGAGGTTATTGCAATCTTTTGGCAGTGAAAAAATAGCCGGTGTGATAATCAACTCACTTTTCTATCAAGAGAGTGAATTTAAATGGGTGTCGCTTACATGATATTAATATAGTAGAAATTTGACTACTTAGTCCAAAATAAAAGAAATAGGGAAGAATTTTCATACAAACTTTTTCTTTTGGAAAGGGAGGGAGAGAGGGAGAGCACCTGCGGGAGACTGGGCAGGATCTCTCCTATAAAGTCAGAACAACTATTGCCTGTGGCAAAGTACCCAGCACTGTCTCCCACTAAGCCTCACTAATTAATCTTAGTCTGTACATGTAAGAATCCTCCAATACACCAATCTTGGACCAGTTTCTCATTCTCGTTCAGGGTTTTTTAAGGTGAGCAGCAAGCTGCTTTGGAGGCACTAAACTTGTGTGTTGGCTGGGATATAAAAGCCATACCCAGATGCATGAGCCATCCCTTTCATCATCTTTTTAAAGCAGACACGTTAGCCCTGCCAGCTAGGACAACCCCTTGGCTAGCTGCCTTTTGTCTTCTGTACATCTCCTTTGCCAGTACCCTTGGAGAAGTTAGGCATTACAAAACATGACAAAAATAACACCATTTCTGGTTAAATAAATGGTTTCAACCCAAATTTTCCTAACCAGGGAAGATGGCTTAGGGTGGAGTTTCACAGACCTCCGGTTAGTTCTTCCACCTGCTACTGCATCACTTTCAGGCCATGAGAACAGGTAATTATAATACCAGGGAGTGCTGTGAATAGCCTGCTATTGGAAGTCAAGGAAAGGAACCATTGACTCTGGCCAGTTCCTTCTTTTCTGACCTTAGTGTTTCTGAGTACATTTATGTGCATTATCTCATTTGTTCTTCAAAACATCTCTGTGAAGAGAGTAAGGTATTATTCCTACTTTTAGAAATAAAAATTTCTGAGCCTCAGAAAAGTTAAGTAACTTGCCAGGATTACACAGCTAGTAGATTTTAGCTGTGAAAAGGAAATTTTTATTCTGCCTTTAAATTCTAACTTCTTGAGGACATCATTGTAAAAGATCCAATCAATGAGAAACAGTTATTGTTTTTATATTTTGTAACTCAGTCAAATTTGAAATAAATAGCTCAAAGTTCTTAACTATTTACAATTACAGAATATCACCTCCAATTACTGAATTAAAGGTTTTCGATGAATTCCCAGCCAAAAAGAGACTGAAACTTGCCATTATTAAGTTCCCTTTTTATATTTGTATAACTTAATTTTGATTTAAATAAGAAAATAAGATTTAACCAATGATTAGTATAATCTAATGTAATTGCTCATCTTACTTTGTGGAATGCAAATAACAAATGGATCATACTTTAAACAGCCAAATATCCTACAAGTATATTAGCAATTTTTATAGTAACTTTTTTATTTCTGAAACATGCATTTTAATATGTATTGACAACTCTAGGTAGCCATTTCATCCATCAAGTAAATAATGTATACTTTAAGACTGTTCACTTGAAGTTCTAAGACATAGATTATATTGAACTCAAAGCACATTATTTCTGTTTCCTCTTATAACCAAATGAACATATAGAAAATTATTCCATTTTTAAAGAGAACCAATATCATTGGGTTCTTATTTTATGCCAGAAGTTTTATATATACCATGTCTTTCCTTCAGTTTTACCATTGAGGAGTTGATTCTCAGAAAAGTTAAATAATTTGCTCATGGTCATGCAATAGTTTAGTGGTAAAAATAATATTTAATCCAAGGCCTTTTCTCTGCATTGTGCTGATTCACAGTGACATTATTATTTTTTTCTTATAAATGGGCATATAAACAAAATCATTTGCAAAGTCTTCCTATTTCTAGAAGGCCTAAGAAAGATATAGACAATGGATATAGAAAAATAATTATTCTGGAGGGAAAGCTCAATGTAAATTAACTTTTAAAGAAAATTAGTGATAGATGTGGGAAGAGGTCAATCAAAAAAGTGACCTTTTGAATGATTTGCCCTGTATTTGTAAAACTAGACAACCCATTTTCTTGTAATGACATGTCTTAAGGAAATAAATTAAAGTATTTGTTATGCTCCTTATCTGATTTTTTTTTCTATTTTTCTATACTTTAATTTCTGTTATATACGTGCAGAATGTGCATGTTTGTTACATAGGTATATGTGTGCCATGGTGGTTTGCTGTACCCATCAACCTGTCACCCACATTAGGTATTTCTCCTAAGGCTATCCCTCCCCTAACTCCCACCCCGCCACAGGCCCTGGTGTGTGATGTTCTCTCCCTGTGTCCATGTGTTCTCATTGTTCAACTCCCACATATGAGTGAGAATAATATGTGGTGTTTGGTTTTCTGTTCCTGTGTTAGTTTGCTGAGAGTGATGGTTTCCAGCTTCATCCATGTCCCTGCAAAGGACATGAACTCATCCTTTTTTATGGCTGCATAGTATTCAATGGTGTATATGTGCCACATTTTCTTTATCCAGTCTAGCATTGATAGGCATTTGGGTTGCTAGCAAGTCTTTGCTATTGTGAATAGTGCTGCAATAAACATACATGTGCATGTGTCTTAATATTGGAATGATTTATAATGCTTTGGATATATACCCAGTAATGGGGTTGCTGGGTCAAATGGTATTTCTGGTTCTAGATCCTTGAGGAAATGCCACACTGTCATCCACAATGGTTGAACTAATTTACACTCCTACCAACAGTGTAAAAACATTCCTATTTCTCCACATCCTCTCCAGCATCTGTTGTTTCCTGCCTTTTTAGTGATTGCCATTCTAACTAGCATGAGATGGTATCTCATTATGGTTTTGATTTGCGTTTTTCTAATGATCATTGATGATGAGCTTTTTTTCATATGTTTGTTGGCTGCATAAATGTCTTATTTTGAGAAGTGTCTGTTTATATTCTTTGCCCACTTTTTTGATGGGGTTGTTCTTTTTTCTTGCAAATTTGTTTAAGCTCCTTGTAGATTCTAGATATTAGCCCTTTGTCAGATGGATAGATTGCAAAAATTTTCTCCCATTCTGTAGGTTGCCTGACCACTCTGATAATAGTTTCTTTTGCTGTGCAGAAGCTCTTTAAGTTTAATTAGATCCCATTTGTCTATTTTGGCTTTTGTTGCCATTGCTTTTGGTGTTTTAGTCATGAAGTCTTTGCCTAAGCTTATGTCCTGAATGGTATTGCCTAGGTTTTCTTCTAGGGTTTTTATGGTTTTAGGTCTTATGTTTGAGACTTTAATCCATCTTGAGTTAATTTTTGTATAAGGTGTAAGGAAGGGGTCCAGTTTCAGTTTTCTGCATATGGCTAGCCAGTTTTCCCAGCACCATTTATTAAATAGGGAATCTTTTCCCCATAGCTTGTTTTTGTCACGTTTGTCAAAGACCAGATGGTTGTAGATGTGTGATGTTATTTCTGAGGCCTCTGTTTTGTTCCATTGGTCTGTCTCTCTGTTTTGGTACCAGTACCATGCTGTTTTGTTTACTGTAGCCTGTAGTATAGTTTGAAGTCAGGTAGTATGATGCCTCCAGCTTTGTTCTTTTTGCTAAGGCTTGTCTTGGCTATACGGGCTCTTTTTTGATTCCATATGAACTTTAAGGTAGTTTTTTCTAATTCTGTGAAGAAAGTCAGTGGTAGCTTGATGGGGATAGCATTGAATCTATAAATTCTTTTGGGCACTATGGCCATTTTAACTATATTGATTCTTCCTATCCATGAGCATGGAATGTTTTTCTATTTGTTTGTGTCCTCTCTTATTTCCTTGAACAGTGGTTTGTAGTTCTCCTTGAAGAGGTCTTTCACATCCCTTGTAAGTTGGATTCCTAGGTATTTTATTCTCTTTGTAGCAATTGTGAATGGGAGTTCACTCATGATTTGGCTCCCTGTTTGTCTATTATTGGTGTATAGAAATGCTTGTGATTTTTGCACATTGATTTTATATCCTGAGACTTTGCTGAAGTTGCTTATCAGCTTAAGCAGATTTTGGGCTGAGGTGATGGCGTTTTCTAAATATACAATCATGTCACCTTCAAACAGAGACAATTTGACTTCCTCTCTTCCTATTTGAATACCTTTTATTTCTTTCTCTTGCCTGATTGCCCTGGCCAGAACTTCCAATACTATGTTGAATAGGAGTGGAGAGAGGGCATCCCTGTCTTGTGCCGGTTTTCAAAGGGAATGCTTCCAGCTTTTGCCCATTCAGTATGATATTGGCTGTGGGTTTGTCATAAATAGCTCTTATTATTTTGATACATTGTATCAATACCTAGTTTATTGAGTTTTTAGCATGAAGGGCTGTTGAATTTTATTGAAGGCCTTTTCTGCATCTATTGAGATAATCATGTGGTTTCTGTCATTGGTTCTCGTTATGTGATGGATTACGTTTATTGATTTGCGTATGTTGAACCAGCCTTGCATCCCAGGGATGAAGCCAACTGGATTGTGGTGGATAAGCTTTTTGATGTGCTGATGGATTCAGTTTGCCAGTATTTTATTGAGGATTTTCACATCAATGTTCATCAGGCCTGATATTGGCCTGAAATTTTCTTTTTTTGTTGTGTGTCTGCCAGGTTTTGGTATCAGGATGATTCTGGCCTCATAAAATGAGTTAGGGAGGAGTCCCTCTTTTTCTATTGTTTGGAATAGTTTCAGAATGAATGGTACCAAATTCTCTTTTACCTCTGACAGAATTCGGCTGTGAATTCATCTGGTCCTGGGCTTTTTTGGTTGGTAGGCTATTAATTACTGCCTCAATTTCAGAACCTGTTATTGGTATATTCAGAGATTCGACTTCTTCCTGGTTTAGCCTTGGGAGGATGTATATGTCCAAGAGTTTATCTATTTGTTCTAGATTTTCTAGTTTATTTGCATAGAGGTGTTTATAGTGTTCTCTGATGGTAGTTTGTATTTCTGTGGTATAAGTGGTGATATCCCCTGTATCATTTTTTATTGTGTCTGTTTGATTCTTCTCTCATTTCTTCTTTATTAGCCTGGAGAGTGGTCTATCTATTTTGTTAATCTTTTCAAATAAACCAGCTCCTGGATTCTTTGATTTTTTGAAGGGTTTTTCATGTCTCTATCTCCTTCAGTTCTGCTCTGATCTTAGTTATTTCTTGTCTTCTGCTAGCTTTTGAATTTGTTTGCTCTTGCTTCTCTAGTTCTTTTAATTGTGATTTTAGGGTCTTGATTTTAGATATCTGCTGCTTTCTCCTGTGGGCATTTAGTGCTATAAATTTCCCTCTAAACACTTCTTTAGCTGTGTCCCAGAGATTCTTGTATTTTGTGTCTTTGTTCTCATTAGTTTCAAAGAACTTACTTATTTTTGCCATAATTTCGTTTTCACCTAGTAGTCATTCAGGAGCAGTTTGTTCAGTTTCCATGTAGTTGTGTGGTTTTGAGTGAGTTTCTTAATCCTGAGTTCTAATTTGATTGCATTGTAGTCTGAGAGACTGTTTGTTATGATTTCTGTTCTTTTGTATTTGCTGAGGAGTGTTTTACTTCCAATTATGTGGTCAGTTTTGGAATAAGTGTGATGTGGTAGAAGAACATATATTCTGTTGATTTGGGGTGGAGAGTTATGTTGATGTCTATTAGCTCTGTTTGGTCCATAGCTGAGGTCAAGTCCTGAATATCCTTGTTAATTTCCCATCTCATTGATCTGTCTAATATTGATGGTGGGGTGTTAAAGTCTCCCATATTATTGTGTGGAAGTCTAAGTCTCTTTGTAGGTCTCTAAGAACTTGCTTTATGAATCTGTTTGCTCCTGTATTGGGTGCATATATATTTAGGATAGTTAGCTCTTGTCATTACATTGATCTCTTTACCTTGATGTAATGCTCTTCTTTGTCTTTTTTGATCTTTGTTAGTTTAAAGTCTGTTTTACCAGAGACTAGGATTGCAAACTCTGCTTCTTTTTGCTTTCCATTTGGTTAGTAAATATTCCTCCATCTCTTTATTTTGAGGCTGTGTGTCTTCGCACATTAGATTGGTCTCCTGAATACAGCAGACTGATGGGTCTTGATTTTTTATCCAATTTGCCAGTCTGTGTCTTTTAATTGGGGCATTTAGCCTGTTTACATTTGAGGTTAATATTGTTATGTGTGAATTCAATCCTGTCATTATGATGCTAGCTGGTTATTTTGACTGTTAGTTGATACAGTTTCTTTATAGTATCAATGGTCTTTACAATTTGGTATGTTTTTGCAGTGGCTAGTACTAATTTTTCCTTTCCATATTTAGTGCATCCTTCAGGAACTCTTGTAAGGCAGGCCTGGTGGTGACAAAATCTCTCAGCATTTGCTTGTCTGTAAACTAATTTATTTCTCCTTGGCTTATGAAGCTTAGTTTGGCTGGATATGAAATTCTGTGTTGAAAATTCTTTTCTGTAAGAGTGTTGAATATTGGCCCCCACTCTATTCTGGCTTGTAGGGTTTCTGCAGGGAGATCTGCTGTTAGTTTGATGGGCTTCCCTTTGTGGGTAACCCAACCTTTCTCTCTGGCTGCCCTTAACATTTTCTCCTTCATTTTAACCTTGGTGAATCCGACAATTACATGTCTTGGGGTGGCTCTTCTCAAGGAGTATCTTTGTGGTGTTCTCTGTGTTTCCTGAATTTGAATGTTGCCCTGTCTTTCTAGGTTGGGGAAGTTCTCTTGGATAATATCCTGAAGAATGTTTTCCAACTTGGTTCCATTCTCCCTGTCACTTTCAGGTACACCAATCAAATGTAGGATTGGTCTTTTCACATAATCCTATATTTCTTGGAGGCTTTGTTCTTTCCTTTTCATTCTTTTTTCTCTAGTCTTGTCTTCATACTTTATTTCATCAAGTTGATCTTCAATCTCTGATATCCTTTCTTCTGCTTAATCAATTCGGCTATTGATACTTGTGTATGCTTCACGAAGTTCTTGTGCTGTTTTTCAGCTCCATCTTCTCTAAACTTGTGTTTGTGTTCTTCTCTAAACTGATTATTCTAGTTAGCAATTCCTCTAACCTTTTTTCAAGGTTCTTAGCTTCCTTGCATTGGGTTAGAACATGCTCCTTTAGCTCAGAAGAGTTTGTTATTACCCACCTTCTGAAGCCTACTTCTGTCAATTCATCCAACTCATTCTCTGTCCAGTTTTGTTCCCTTGCTGGTGAGGAGTTGTGATCCTTTGGAGGAGAAGAGACATTCTGGTTTTTGGAATTTTCAGAATTGTTGAGCTGGTTTTTCCTCATCTTTATGGATTTATCTACCTTTGGTCTTTGATGTTGGTGACCTTTGGATGGGGTTTTGGTGTGGACGTCCTTTTTGTTGATGTTGATGCTATTCCTTTCTGTTTGTTAGTTTTCCTTCTAACAGTCAGGCCCCTCTTCTTCAGGTCTGCTGTAATCTGCTGAAGGTCCACTCCAGACCCTGTTTGCCTGGAGTGGAGGCAAGCAGAGGCTGCAGAAGAGCAAATATTGCTCTCTGTTCCTTCCTTTGGAAGCTTTGTCCCAGAGAGGCACCCACCAGATGCCAGCTGGAGCTCTCCAGTATGAGGTGCCTGTCGACACCTCATTTGTGGGAGGTGTCAACCTGCTGGGAGGTGTCTCCCAGTCAGGAGGCACCGGGGTCAGGGACCCACTTGAGGAGGCAGTCTGTCCCTTAGCAGAGCACGAGCACTGTGCTGGGAGATCCTCTGCTCTCTTCAGAGCTGGCAGTCAGGAACATTTAAGTCTGCTGAGGCTGCACCCACAGCTGCCCCTTCCCCCAGGTGCTCTGTCCCAGGGAAACGGGAGTTTTAGGTATAAGCCCCTGTCTGGGGCTGCTGCCTTTCTTTCAGAGATGCCCCGCCCAGGGAGGAGGACTCTAGACAGGCAGTCTGGCTACAACAGCTTTGCCAAGGTGTGGTGGGCTCTGCCCTGTTTGAACTACCTGGTGGCTTTGTTTACACTGTGAGGAGAAAATTGCCTACTCAAGCCTCGGTAATGGTGGATGCCCCTCCCCCTACCAAGCTCGAGCCTCCCAAGTGGACTTCAGACTGCTGTGCTGGCAGCGAGAATTTCAAGCCAGTAGAGCTTAGCTTGCTGGGCTCCATGGGGGTGGAATCTGCTGAGCTAGACCACTTGGCTCCCTGGCTTCAGCCCACTTTTCAGGAGAGCAAACAGTTTTGTCTTGCTGGTTTTCCAGGCACCACTGGGGTATGAAAAAAAATTCCTGTAGCTAGCACAGTGTCTGCCCAAATGGCTGCCCAGCTTTGTACTTGAAACCCAGGTCCTTGGTGGTGTAGGTACCCAAGGGAATCTCCTTGTCTGCGGGTTGCAAAGACCATGGGAAAACAGCAGTATCTGGGCCGAGTGCATGGTTCCTCATGGCACAGTCCCTCACAGCTTCCCTTGGCTAGGGGAGGGAGTTTCCCAGCCCCTTGTGCTTCCTGGGTGAGGCAACGCCCCACACTGCTCCTGCTTGCCCTCCATGGGATGCATCTACTATCTAACAAATCCCAATGAGATGAGCCGGGTACCTCAGTTGCAAGTGCAGAAATCACCTGCCTTCTGCACTGATCTTGCTGGGAGCTGCAGACCAGAGCTGTTCCTATTTGGCCATCTTACCAGCCACCCCCTTATCTGATTTTGTATAAGCTTAGAATGATGTAGGAAAGGTGGCAGGACTGAAAATATAACCTCTAAAACTGGGACAAACTTCTGACTTAAAAATCATATTCTTGTGACATCCAGCTGTCGAAATTGCAATGTACTTAGGCTAAATAAATGGTGAAATGAAGAGATTTTGATTTTAAACAGTGTTCACAGTGTCAGCAACAGGGATGACATAAATATATGGACATAAAAATTTTTTCCCTATAAAGTTCAAGCTTGGTAATATTCTCTCCCTCGCACATCATAAGTATGTATTGCAAGCATTTTTTTATTACTCACAATTTCTAAAAAGTGAGATTGGTAGATGCCTACCTGGCATGGGACTCATTGTTCTTCCCTTTACTGTAGTTTATACTGGTAATGATCATGATCCTGTGTATCTATATAAAGTCCTTTGGTTCACAAATGCTCTTATATCTATTATTTCATATTAGTTGTATCCTGTCAATAATCCTGTGGAGTAGAAATCACAGCAAAATTACCATCAGTTCTGACTATCACTAGATGGTATCTTTATTTTCTTGGATTTGTGCTCCTACATGTTTTGAAGTTGATTTGTCACAGCTCACTATTGTTAGTATACATATTTTAAACTTGATATGTTAATATTGACCCTGGTTGGGAGGAAGATTGGAATGATGCTAATAAACTTAGCAGTCTTGGTGTGTTTTACTTGTGGTGATGTGACATAACCCCCTACCCCAGAACCAAACTCATCCTGCTCTCTACTCACTGAGTCCCCTTCCTTCTGTAACTACCCAGCCCAAACCAGTATCTCATCTCTTTCCTCACTTCCATTCTCTTTAGATATTTTAATATTTCCATAGTATTTATCACAGTTGAATTTATCTTGTTTATTTTCTCACTTTTATTATTGCCTCTTATAACTAGAATGGAAGCATCACAAAGATACAGATTTTATTTGTTTATTTATTTATTTATAGACAGAGTCTTGCTCTGTCGCCCAGGCTTCAGTGCAGTGGTGTGATCTTGGCTCACTGCAACCTCTGTCTCCTGGGTTCAAGTGATTCTCCTGCCTTAGCCTCCTAAGTAGCTGGGATTACAGGTATGCACCACCATGCCTGGCTAGTTTTTGCATTTTTAGTAGAGATGGGGTTTCAGCATGTTGGCCAGGCTGGTCTCGAACTCCTGACTTCAGGTGATCCGCCTGCCTCGGCCTCCAAAAGTGCTGGCATTACAGGCATGAGCCACCACACCTGGCCCAGATTTATGTATTTATTTAAATTGTGTACATTGTATCATCCAGCACATAGAGCAACAGGTGTGTGAATGAAGGATAAAATCTAGATGATCAGGCCTTGAACCACACAACACTTCCACCCTGATTAAAGCTGATTGGGCAACAGTTGGGCACTTGACTCAAGGGCAGCCGATCCTTAAGTTGGACAGGGATGTCTGACACGGAGTGGATTAGAAAAATAAGCCAAACAGGCAGATTCCCTCCCTTAGGAATTTGCAGCAAGAGCCATAAAGAGAATCAACATGATATGGTGGCTGTGGAAGTAAAAACATGAAGAGAAAGCAGTTCTAAGCTGCAATGAGTCCAACAGGGATAGAGACAAGTTGAATATGAAGAAATACTTAAAAGGCAAAGCGATAAGATATGTCCAGAAGGAATAAGGTGCATTTAGTTCTGAAGCCCCATGAGGAGCCAGGTTAAAGTGGTAGAGTCAGAGCGTGAAGAGGCACAGCCCTGCTGCCTGTGTGCTCAGTGCAGCCTGATCTCCAAACAAGCTTCTGCTTCCCTCGTTTCCTCCATGGGAACCTGCACTACCTAACAGCTCCTTGTCTGGGGCAAGAGGTGTGTTTCCTTGGTTTCTGTGTTCTTAGAGGACCTCTGTTCTTATATCTAAAAGAGACTAATTCAACTGCCCTTCTTAGTGTCGAATTTAGAGTGCCACATGTTTGGCTCTATTCTTGGAAAAAGTCATCTAACATTAGAACATAATTTTATAATCTACAGAGTGCTTTAATGTATATTATGCCATTTGCTTCTCACAGCAACCTCGCTCTGTGAAGTTTCTTTATTTCCTCTAGGTGGGAAATTTCTCTCTTACACACTTCTTGATCATTTTGATCTCTCCTTTCACAGGCATCACAGCTTTATTTGAGTGAATGCCTTACATTTTTCTATTAAACACTAAACATGTAGAAAGCAGTTTATCTCTCACACTGCTTAGTGTCATGTCTCATACAACATTGTTGCTAAATAAAAGCCTTTTTGTTTTTTTTTGAGACAGGGTCTCAGTCTGTTACCTAGGCTGGAATGCAGTGGCACAATCATGGCTCACTTCAGCTTTGACCTCCTGGGCTCAAACAATCCTCCCACCTCAGCCTCCCAAGTTGCTGAGTTGAGGCATGCACCACCATGCCTGGCGATTTTTTTTTTTTTTTTTTTTATGTTTTGTAGAGATGAGGTCTCCCCACATTGTCCAGGCTGGACTTGAACTCCTGAGCTCAAGCAATCCTCCTGCCTTGGTTTCTCAAATTGCTGGGATTATAGGCATGAGCCCCCACTGTACACAGCCAAATCAAATCTTTGGTCAAATACGGAACTGGCTTTAAGACTGAATGTAAAACAATTCCAGAAACTCTGGTTGCACTTATTAATATCTATACTACTGATTTAGACCTTAATTCATAAACTTTTGGAGTTGTTACTTAGAATATTTCTGGCCAGGTGTGGTGGCTTATGCTTGTAATCCCAGCACTTTGGGATGCTGAAGCAGGTGGATCACCTGAGGTCAGGAATCCGAGACTAGCCTGGTCAACATGGTGAAACACCATGTCTACTAAAAATACAAAAATTTGCTGGGTGTGGTGGCAGGCGCCTGTAATCTCAGCTACTCGGGAGGCTGAGGCAAGAGAATCTTGGAACCCGGGAGGCGAAAGTTGCAGTAAGCCGAGATTGTGCCACTGTCCTCCAATCTGGGTGACAGACTCTGTCTAAAAAAAAAAAAAAAATTTCTTCCTCAAATGTATTTATGTTTTTACATTTTGTTCATAATAGTTTCAGGAGAACCTATTACAATATTTACTGTATGAATTCATAAATAAATGAAAAAACCTACTTAAAACATGTGTCCAGTTATAACATTAGTAAACAGTTTTAGATTCATTTATTTTAGTTATTCCAAGCATTTTCTTAGGTTTTTATTCTTTAAAGTCATAACTTCCTAGACTACGACTTGATTAGGTTATTTATATTTGCTGATTGCTTTTCTTCCTATGTAAGTGGTGTTCTGAGGACTGAGTCTGGATGAATAATGTCATTAACCATGGAATCCACATTTCCCTCAAAGATGCTAGGATGTACCTTTGTTTTATCTTGCTGTTTTATTTTTAAAGATGCAGAAATAAAGTGGGGAGAAGTAAATCAACAACCAAAATGCATAAAATTGCAAGTCTTTTTCAAAGGTAGTAGAGATAGCACTGGAATTTTGCAGAAGATTAATACATTTCCTTTGTTATTACTACTAGGTATCATGTTCTAAGCAACTATATTGTTATATACTAAGGTCATATGTTTGAGATTCTTGATAATCTTTCATCATCAGTATTAGTTGAGAGTAGCATATAGATAAAAACAGACAAGATAGTATTTGTTCTTTGGATGATTCTTCCCTTGAGAAAATCAGTGATTTTCTGTTTCCGTAGCTACTCTGTTAAATAGGTGGTCATGCATTCTGTGTATGGATATAATTTTATAGCTTTGTTGAGCCAGTTAAATAAGCAAGTGGCATGAATCCGCCAGAAAGTCTCTTCTGTCTATACTAAACTGTTATACTCACACAAAAAATGCGCATTGACCAACCACCCTTCCTTTGTATATGCTGTGCGGCTACCCCTGAAAATGTTTCCATTTGCTTGGAGAAATGATCGTGTAACATTCATTTGAAATATTCAGAATGGCAGAATTTTAAATTCAAAAAATAAATTCTTACACTTGTACAGTAATTTACAGAGTGGGAAACAAATAAAGACACATGCACACCTGTGTTTATCACAGCACTATTTACAATAGCAAACACTTGGAACCAACCCAAAAGCCCATCAGTGATGAGCTGGATAAAGAAAATGTGGCACATGTATATCATGGAATACTATGCAGCCATAAAAAGGAATGACTTCATGTCCTTTGCAGGGACATGGATGGGCTGGAAACCATCATTCTCAGCAAACTAACACAGGAACAGAAAGCCGAACACCGCATGTTCTCATTCGTAATTGGGAGTTGAACAATGAGAATACGTGGACACAGGGAGGGCAACGTCACACACCGGAGCCTGTCGGCGGTTTGAGGGCAAGGGGAGGGAGAGCATTAGGACAAATACCTAATGCATGTGGGGCTTAAAACCTAGATGACAGGTTGATAGGTGCAGCAAACCACCGTGGCACATGTATACCTATGTAACAAACCTGCATGTTCTGCACATGTATCCCAGAACTTAAAGTAAAATAAATACATAAATAAGTGAAACAGAAAAAAAAAAATATATATATATCCATAAGGAAAAGGCAGATCCACAGAATTTGCCTTACCTACAAATATTCCTTCTATTTTATTTATTTATTCACCATATATTTATGTAACACATTGTTAGATCTTGATCAAAAGGGGAAATGTGAAAGTTGTCAGTTTCAAAACAGAGTCACTTGTGTTAAAACAACAACAACAACAACAACAAAATACTTTTGACAAATAGAGCCAGGAAAAGCCATGATGCTTGATTAAAAAAAAAAAAAATCGCAAAAGACTCTGCTACACATCCATATACATATATAGAGCAACTAAAAAGTAGAAAGAATAAAATTGTAATAAATTAGAAATTGTATTTAAAGTACACATGGTAATTCAGTGTTTTAAAAGTTTATAGTTAATTTGTGGAAGAAAATATTAGCCTCTGTGACATTGTAGAAACAGTACAAAATGTTTACATCAGAATATGGCTAGCCTTGCTTTCTTGGGAAAACCACTTTAAGTCTGAAACACAGTTTCCCAATCTCAAAGTGATGAACATATAATAGCTATTTCAAAGCATTGTTGAATGGTTACATCCTATGAGGCAAAACAGATAAAACTTTGGTGTAAATTGTAAAGTAAGATAGCGTATCTTTGTGGTCAAAGCTCCTTTTCTTCTTACCAGAGTTCATTAATTACATTACCTATTACCCACATTTTTGTGAGAATAAAAATTGCTGCATGTCATATTTTCCTGACAGTCATTTCTTTGTAAGTTTTTGCTCTTTTGGCTGGTGCCTCCTGCTCCTTTTTTCTCTTTTCTTTGCTCCGGAATCAAGTGTTCTGGGTTTTTTCTCTCCACAATAGCTAGTGACAATTATGTGAAAAAAACTAAGGACTAAAAGTCTTTGTTATACTGAGTTATTAACAAAGCAAACATTTACTTTACCAAGAGCAAAACAAAACAAGAATAAAAAAAAGTATCATTACTATTGGTCAATGTTCAGAAGGGACTGGAAATATTTTAATTATAATGACTTTCTATTGCAGTTGGGTTCATTTTAATGAGATAAGTTTCTAGTCTTTCTTGAAATATTTTCACGTTTTGTCTAATGACTTCCTAATTTCTCAGACTAAATTAAAAAGTTGTGGGGGACTTTTTTTGATTGCAGGGCATTGTGAGTGATTTAAAAAAATGTATAAAACATAGTCCTCCTTGAGAGGGTTATGATTTGTCTCCCAGCATAACTAAAAATACATGAAAACTAGGAAACCACTTTCAATGGGTGAGAGACTGAAGTTTCAAGATGGTGATGTCTTGTAAGGCACTACAAATATATTGGGGAGTATTGAAAACAAACTACTTCACTCTAAAGATTAAAAGAAATAACATGCATAGGAGAAAGAGCCAATGCATACCAGATTAGATGTCATTACTAACAAAAGAAAAGGAAAACAGACATGGCTACATTCCAAATCATCTTGCTCCATGCCAGGGGTAGAGAAATAATATTACAATGAATACTATAGGAGTTGCATTTCAAGATAATAACACAGTTTTAAAATTTCATCTTCAGCCCCTTTCCTTTATAAATCAGGAAAAAAAAGGCATGCAATAAACAGATATAAGTTGAAGGAGGCATAGATGCAGAAGCTATTGCTGGAAGCAGCTCTGCATTACCCCTTGAAAATCACTGAATTTTGAGATAGAAGGGCTGACTTTCTAACTCTTTCAGAAGGTTGAAGACAATTAAGTTCATTATCCTAAATATTTACATTTATATAATTCTTCACAGTTTACAAAGTGGCTTTGCATAAGTTATCCCTTTAAATTAAAGAGTGCAGATGATGTTCAACATACCAGGTTGTGAGGAAAACATGTTTTTCTACTCAGAATGTTTAAATCCTGAGACAGTCCGGCGGTTGTTAACAACTGACTACAGTGCTATGGAGGCTCAAGGAGGGAAGCAACCAAGGATGTAAAAGTAATTTATGGAGGAAGCTGTAGGTGGCATCTATTATTTTGTTTCTTCTACATCCTTTTCATTTGGAAATTGTCTCTTTCTCTTACTGTGATTTGGATGAGCCTATGAATCAAAGGGTAGTGCGCCCCTCTACACCACAGATGTGGTTACATGAACCAAGGTGGTAAATTAGAATGTGCTGTGTTTCTAACCATTGTGATTAGCCACCATGATCGTGTGGGGCCAATCAGATTTAAGCAGGGTCTCTTCACTTGAAGTCCTCTTTTAAGGTAATTATTTGGATGTTTGAAGAGAGAGCCTCTCTGTCCTACTGAGGGCAAAGTCTATGTAGCTCTGAAGCTTCTGGTGGCTATTTATTCCTAATACATGGGGAAAAACTTCTGGAAAATGTAGCCAACCCAAAAGAAAAAGAGCCAAGAAATAAAGAGAGAACACTTTGGAACAGCTATGCTAAGCCAGTCAACTCCTGATATTTTTACTTATGTAAGCCAGTGTAATTCATATTTGGTTGGATGTATTTGAAATGTGTTTCTGTCATTTATATCCAAAACAGTTCTGAATAATAGAGACTCAATTCTTTTGAACCAAGGTCCTAGTTCAGTCTGTCTGCCTGTCTGTCTGTCTATCTATCTATCTATCTATCTATCTATCTATCTATCTATCTATCATCTATCATCTATCTATCTATCATCATCTGTCTATCTATCTATCATCTTAAGGATTTCTCTACACATTCCAGATAGGATAAATTCATTTATTAGTTCAATAAGTACTCCTTGAGTGTCTTCTAAGCGCTGGAAAAGTGCTGGTTATGATGTATTTCTCTCCCTTTCGTTTTACCATTCCTCTTAAGAGCTATGAAATACTGTGACTGTTAAGCTGATTGACTATCCCCATGATTATAGCATGAATGTCATCAGAAGGTTTTGTGCTCTTTCCAAGCGGAATTCCTTGCTCTGACATTGCGAGTGTTCAAGATATCACTGGCATTTATGAATGTGTAATCTGGAGGGATCCAGATTTTGTCTGTGGTTTCAAAAAGGGAAACAGGAAAGTATCATGAAAGAAACATAGCAGGAACATACATCCGAGCTGGTGTAGTTACACTCACAATCGTGTAGTGGCTGACCCTGTTTCAACAATTAGTCAACAGGCTTTGAAGTCTGAGACATTTATGAACTTGCTTTGACTCAGATAAAAAGGAGAAAGGGAAACTACTTTTTCTTTCTGTCTGTGATTACATATCTTCTTATCTGTGTCTGAGTACATATGAAATTATAAACCAAGTCTAACAGCAGTGTCATATGGAAATTAGGCTTTCCATATGTTAATTTTCTAGATAACTAAAAATTGCCTCTTAACATGACAGCATTGTTTTATAACATTAAAGTATTTGAAAGGGAACTTTAATCACACATTTCTATGTTTTCTTAAGCAAAATATGGTAATAATAATGTAGTTACCTAAATGGATTCCATGTGGTGGACCCTGTGTTAGCCACATACATTCAACATTTCATTTAGACCTAGTGTACTGTGAGGAAGAGATGGAATCTTTATCTAAGGGAGTAGTAAACTGAGAATCATGGTTAAGCAACTTAGCCAAGATCACAAACCACAGGGTGGTAGAGCTGGGATTTGAACTCAGATATGTCTGACTCCACAGCTGCTATTTTTAATAGTGTCATCATTAAGAACACAAAGTGTGTGTTTTGCAAAGATTAAATTATGCTCTCTCTGGCTACAAATAGTCTAAACTATTTGTCCTGGCGCATGCTGCTCTTTAAGTTATATCTGTCTTTTATAATTTTCTCCATATCTTTTCTTTATTGTTAGAATGCTAGCTATAATTCTTTGCTATTGTAAGCAGGCCTGACTATAGCAAATGTGTCCTCCATTTCAGCTGATTGCTTTAAGGCTAAATAAGTTTGCTAGTGATTTCAGGTCCTCTGTGTAGCCATACAGAGGCAATAATGATGATAATAATATAGTGATCATTTATTGAATACCTTCTCTAAGCCACTAGTTGTATTACATGTGTGTCTACTTAATCTCCACTTTTAGACGTTTCTATTTGTTACTCAGGACTTCCCCCCTCAACTATTTTCTATGTCTCAGGTAATTTTCAAACAGATGATATTGGCTGATAACTGATACCATGCTTAAGTGAGCTATTTAGACACACACACACATACTCTCACACGCTCTCACACATGTGTACTCTCATCCACATGTACACTCAGAAACTCAGATTACTTCCATTGATCTTTCTGCTTCTGGTCAGATATTGGCAAGTATAAAAATCAGAATGAGGAAACCTAGAATGGTGATATGCAAAGTACACCTTCAATAGAGTCACGATACGCTTATTTGAAAGTAATCAAACTACTTCCATTAAGTACCAGAAGGTTTGAAGACATCTTATTAATCTGTGTAATTATTCATCATAATGCATCCTCAGTACCTACAGCCGCAAAAGATAGGAAGTTAATCTTTAAATGAATGTTTCTCAATTATGCCAACATCAATGTGTTTTGCTGTAATATTTCCTGGAAAGCCATTAGGTGGTTAATTCATACAATATGAATGCACACTGTTAAGCACAGTGCTACTTGGTAACTTTCGCAAAGTGTGCACTGTAAATGTATCCTTAGTAAAATGAATTTTTGCCGAAATGCCCCCACTTGAGCAACATTCATATGGAGTTTCCTGGATTTGTACACATTTATCTAAATTTAAAGTAAGGGATAGTTTTTTTTATGTTTGCTTGATTTAAAAAATTAAATTAATATGTTATTCCTCTCTGACATTGGCTTCAAAACAAAAAACAGAGAAACTGGTTTTCTTGAAGGAGACAGGATGTAATGGCTAGATAGACTGACATTTCTTTTGATTTGGTTTTGGAGAAAGTTTTTGAATGGCTTGTGTGTTATAGTCCATATGAGTTTTCTCTGAGCTAACATTGCCAAGTAGGAGTGTGTGTGTATGTGTGTGTGCACATGTGCAAGTGTGTGTGTGTGTGTTTGTGTGATACGTCCAGATACTGCCACTCAAGTGCTGAGACCATTGAACTTTACAGATGTGATTCAATTTATATTTAGACCTACCTCTAAAAGTATCCAATAGAAAATTAGTACCTTTAGTAAACTGCACATTCTAAACATAGTTTTATCTTGTTTTTTCAATAGGCCAGAAAAAGTTGGACTAATATTATACCTTGAGAAAGTTATACACTACCATAGACCTTAGCAGACCAGCCTTGAGCATTTTTATCTGAAAGACTTCATGTGTTATTACTTAGATGTTTTAGGAGAAATGCATATAAGAGAAGAGAAGACCTTAAAGGACATCTGGTTCAACCATCTTTGGGTGCTTCAGTTTATTCTCATGATATTCCCCTTGCCAGTAAGAATCTGCCCTGATTCAAAGAGATAAGTTACTATCATTGATTTGTCTACCTTCAATATTCTTGGAACTTTGGACATATTTCTGAATTTTTTATATTCGTGTTTTACTCTTTGTTACCTTGTTTCCGGGTTCTAGATTTCATTAATAATTATAATCAGTGTTATTAAATATTGTAGTGTGTCTAAAAGTCCAGCTCTTCTTCCTTGTATGAGATTTATATTGTGAGGATGTGATTGATCAGAATCTTGATTTTCAGCAGGATACTATATGAGAAAAGCCAGAGGAGGTGCTGAAGATTTAAATTTGGAGATACAAATGCATTGGTAGAGAATCTGAAATTCAATGATAGCTATGTGTACCTGGCCATGTCTTCTGGGGGTAATTTAATCAAATAGTTAGACTTGCTCTAAAGAATGACACTCTTAGAAAAACAAACTCATGTGACACAACACTTTCTTTGTGTCAATCTTCATATCTAGAGGTATATATTAATTCTTGGCGAAAGAATGAGTTTGTGGCTGCTGCCATGGCCTTCATCCATGCTTTAACTGATTTTCCTTGAACAATTTTTCCTACTCTTCACATAATTCTGTTATGCGTCATTTTCCACTCTAGACAGTGTAACGTCATTTCAGAAGAAGAGGAATCCCAAAATGTAAACTTAGAAGTCAATACTGAAGGAGGAACTATGATGAGTCCCGACTGCTGGTGGCTGCTTGTGTGACTTTGGGTTCATTATTCCTTTCCACCTTTTTTAATGGAATGATACTTTTCTGTTTGAGATAGTTTAAATAATGCAGAACAGCAGAAAGTAGGATGTGGTCTCTTCCACTCTAGCCCTTCATCTCATTCTCTAGATGTAACTACTGTTAATCACTTGGCATGTAGTGTTCCAGATCATTCACTATATCCATACAGATGTATATATACTTTGTTAATAAAAAGTTAATTTTGCTACTTATATTTTTGTATTTTTGATTTTTATACTAAGAAATATTACTAAAATATTCTTCCAAATGAATTTAATTTCATATACTTTAATATTTTTATTACCTTCAAAGTATTCTAGAATATAGATGTATCATAAGTTGTTTTACCAAATAACTGTTAGGTTGCCTCCAAAATGTTAATATTACAAATAATGCTGCAATGAGGAAAATTGCACATAATATCTTTGCACACATGAAAAAGTATTTCTGAGGAATAAATGGCTAAAAATTTCATTGCTGAGGTAATAATTTTGCTTCTTAAAGTTTTTGAAAGATTTGAATGAATTACCCTCAAAAACATTTGTATTGATTTGTAATCCATCAAGTTTTTGAGAGGTAGGCAAGTTTTTTAAACTAAGCTCTAATTTTCTTGTGCAGAAATGGGAATAAATTACCTTTTTTTCTCAAGATTAATATGAGGATTCGATAAGGCAATGCATGTAAATCACCTAGCACTGTGCCTGACTAGAAGTGGGGTGTTTGATAAATCTTTATGCCCATCTGTTTACTTTCCAACTACTCTACTTTATACAAAGCAACAACATGCAATTGTTAGATAGGTCTGATTTTTCCTCTCAATTTTTCCAGTTGGATTAAATGCCCTGTTCTCAGCACTATGATATTCAGACCTACATCAGCACTGAATTTCTGGTCTCAGTCAGAGTTTGTTCTAGTCACTATTGTTATATATTAATCATTGTCCTTCTATGACATACGGTACCCATCATAATCAGAATCTCAATTTTATTTTATTTTTTTTGAGATGGAGTCTCGCTCTGTCACCCAGGTTGGAGTGCACTGGCATGACCTTGGCTCACTGCAACCTCCGCCTCCCGGGTTCAAGCGATTCTCCTGCCTCAGCCTCTTGAGTAGCTGGGATGACAGGTGCATGCCACCACTCCTGGCTAATTTTTGTATTTTTAGTAGAGATGGGCTTTCACCATGTTGGTCAAGCTGATCTCGAACTCCTGACCTCATGATCCACCTGCCTCACCTCCCAAAGTACTGGGATTAGAAGCATGAGCCACCACACCTGGCCAGAATCTCAATGTTTTAAAAGTACTTTGCAGATATCTTCTCAGTCTTCTTGTTGACGTTCTTCATTTCCATGTTTTGAGGATTTTAAAACATGGATTTCTATTTTGAATGATTCAACATTAAAGTGTCCACTTTGTCTCAGTCTCACAAAACATCATAAAGGTGGCTCTGAGAGATTGCAGATCCTAAATTCTGAAGCTCCTCGTCACTAAGCCCATGCTATCTGCTCCTTTGTTGAAGGACTGTGGGGGTGGTGCTCTGGTATTTCCTTTCCAATGTACCCACACTTCCCGGACACCACCCTTACTTTCTAGGATTGCATGTGCCTTCCCCATACTTTATTTTTCCTGGGTACTTAATTTATAACTTCAACTGATTCTCATCTCAAAGCAGGGGTGAGTCCTGTCTGAGAAGTGAAATATGATGCAAGACCGTTCAGTAAAGGAGATATGTCTTTGACTTCAAGTATCTGTTGCACATGAAATTGAGTCCAGGTTTATAAGCTACCTTTGAGAACCATCTAGGCCTGGACCCTGGTAGTCTCCAAGTCTGGGTGGGCTTTTCGTTTATCAGAATACTGTCTCATAACCATCTCATGAATGTTTGCCCTCCAGCTACCCACCACAGAAACAACTCATTTAAGCTTTGGACAACTCTGAATGTGAAGACAACTTCATTTTATTTAATAGATAATGCTTACTCTGTGCAGATACTACTTTAGGTGCTTTACAAATATTTACTCATTTAATCCTTAATGGCTGCCCAGTTTTTTTCTGGTTTAGCCTCTGAAGAGAAGCTAAAATATCTGTAATACCTCATCTGTATAGCAACCTTCAAATAGTTGGAAGACAACCACCAGGTTCACAAGGGTCTATGCTTTTTCAAATTAAAGGATCCCAGTTCACTCAGTTGTTCCACATACTGCACAGTTGTGAGTTATTTCATATCCTGACCACTCTCCTTTGAATGTCCTTTTATTTTTTAATGACTCAGAGATTCTGGCTCACACATGTGTTTTGCTTGACACAATATCTATTTTATTTGTTTTGTTTTTACATCCAAAAGTAAAAGCAAAAGGAATTTGACTATCTTTCTGCTGGGCACACCCTCTCCAGCTTCAAGGTTTCGTCAGTGCCTACTGTCTTTGTCCCACTTTCACTCAACTTGGTCCCCAAAGGTGTCTGTGTTTAAGATCCCTGCTAAAGTGTCATGTTCAGAACTGAACCTAGATGCAATCTAGCCAGTCACATTCTGATCGAGGAGGGCCTTCATGCTATGATGATAGCAATACTGCAAATTCAGATTTGTGTATTTCAGCACATTTCCTTACAATGCATTTTTAACCCATGAGTCAGCCTCTGAAACTGGATTTAATCATTTTACCTTCAAAATAAAGAATCCACTTGCACCAAGGCATTACTGAAGAGTGTATAGTTTATTGACAATTTAGAATTGGAGGAAAAAGAGAGGGTTTGTAGAACACAGCATTTCCCTCCAAGTTTCTTTTCTTAGCCTTATAGCTCTTGGGTCTTCTTCTCTACCTTCTTATCCGCTTTTTCACTGCTACCACTTAGCTGTAATGGTTCCTGCTTCCCTTCCCAGAATCCTCTCTGTGGGGCTTCTCAATCTCTTTCCCTTAATTATGCAGTCTTGGCCCAGCTGTGCCAAACCTAGTGGTCACACTTGTCATCCCCTCGGCTAACAACAGACCCTCCACTTACCAGGACCTACTTCATAGATGTCAGTGAGTGATTGCATAACTAAAACATATTGTTTTTGTATCACAATAAGATCAATTGTGTTAGAGCTAAGCAACATATCTGACAGAAGGGTCACATTCGTTAATGAAGATAACACAGCTAATTATAGAAAGGTAGGCAAAGAACCCAGCACTGGGGGCTCCAGATCTGCATATATAGCATTGCTTTATATACAATATTACTAGAAACTGTATTTGTACATGAGCTGTCCCTAATTGTAAGTACAGTAAGTCTTGGTGATATTTTAGATTTTATTTTATGTACACCAAAGTGGATAACTGAATTTTAAGTAAGCCCAATTAAAATTAAGAAAGTTCTAGAAAATGGCTCAACTTGCTCTAATTCCCTGTGTGAATCTTGCCGTGTCTTTCATCATGTCTTGGTTGGTTTGGTGTCCTGTAATGGTGACAGTTTTGTTTTTCCTTTTGTTAGTCTCATTTTGTCACTCTTCCTTCACCTTGCACATACACTATAGTTGCTGCATATCAGATTATAGCTAAAAGGCTGCTGTATTTCTTTCCCTTCTGAGTTTTGGCATAAAGTATGTTTTGAATCTCCTGATACAGGGAATTTTGCAAAAGGTAAAAAATTGTGAAGTGAGCATTTCCAACTATGCTAACATTGGAATCGAATGCAGCACTATTACAGAATGATAGGATTTTAGATTTGGAAGGACCTTATAAATCATCTCATCTGATCCTTCTCTACATTTAACCATGAGGAGATTTAGGCCTGAAAAGGTCAGTCTTTTGCTTAGAGTCATAGAGCCATTTAGTTTCAGAACCAAGAATAGAATTCGGCTGTCCTAACCCTAGTCTAGTTGCGCAACTTCACACAGCTTTCATGTAAAAGCAAATAAACAAAATGGCCTATTTCTCAGCGTTGTTTTGTTTTTATTGATAGCAAAGGGGATCATGTGCTACTTACAGTAATCTCTAAACATTTTATAATAATCCTTGCATTATCCTGTTAAACAGTTGCTGTAGCTCTGTGCGTAATAGATTGAAATCTATTATTCATAATGCCATCTTGTTCCTGTTCAAATAACATTATCCTCATGACTAAAATTTTATGGAGCCATACTTGATTTCTTAGTGGAGCGAGATGATACATCATTAGAGAAAAGAGTTTTCATTTGTGAATACAATTCAATAGATATTTTTCAAGCACCACCCTGAGTGTGGCATTATCGTTGGCACTTTTTTGGATGCAGAGGCAACATATGGCATGCCTTTTAGCCTCAGATAACTGATACTCCGCTGTGTGCTTCTGAGTGTCCAGAAGCATCTGAAGCAAAACAGTGCTGCGCCTAAGGAGATGGTATAGTGTGGTGGCTCAGGTCGCGCTGGGTTTGCATCCTGGTTCTGTTGTTTAGCAGCTGTGTTATCTTGGGCAAGCAACTGTAGTCAAGCCTTAGTGTCCACATCTGGGGACAAAAATGCACTAACTTCATATAGTTATTTCAAAAATTCTGATAAAAGAAGAGATAGACATCATTTAGCACATCCCTGACACATAGTGCTCAAAAATGTTAGCTAATGTTTAAAATCTTTATCACCTTAAGTCAGTGAACTCTCTATCTTCAAAGCACAGTGTAGAGCAAAGCCAATTATCTCGCTACATTTAGGAGAAGAAAACTTTGGCTTTGGATAGATTTCATTGATTGACTGACTACTGGTTGATTGATCTAGTTGTGCTTGTGTGGCTCAGTGGAGCTCATTTGCCCATACAGTAATCTCAAGGTTGGAAAAAGAATTCTAAGGATAAAGTTGGGAATAGCAATTGCTTCAGTGGGGTGATATCTTTAATTTAATTTTGCATTATTTGTTTTCATGAGAAATACCCTCCAGATAGAAGTCTCCCTCTCTTTGATTGTCAGTTTTTATTAGTCACCTCAGATTCTCAGGCAAAGGCCTCCTGATTGGATGTCAATTACTTGGGTTCTAACCCTTTCTTATCTCTAACTCATTCTGTTGTTGCTAATAAATTAGCCTCTCAGAGGAAACATTTGAACCAAATGGTACAAAGTATCTTGGAAAACTTGAAGTATTTTGTTTGGTGATCTCAAATAATCAAATGAACTGACTAATTACTTGCCAATTTTTTTCTTTCTTGTGGTTCTTAATTTATATATATATAAAGTAATTTATATATATTAGTAATTTATATATTCATTTTCCCTGTTTAATAAAAAGGATATGTATAATATATAATAAACATATTGCATATTCATAAAAGAATATGTAAATATACATATATATTTTAATATATATTTTATACATATTCGTATTATATATTATATACATAATTTTTATTAAACAGGGAAAACTAAATATGGGCAAGGAAAATGACCTTAATACATCTGTATAGTCTGAAAAAATACATTATGGCTAATTTAAAATGAAAGGTTTCTTAAACAATTTTGCAGTCAGGCTATTAATAATCATTTTTGCAAAATGGACAACATATACTAGAGCACATTGGAATATTAGAGATTCATGAATTGCTGTCAGTTTGAATTTGTATATATTTTCTCATCACTAAAAATACTGTGATCTAGTATGCAGAGGAAAAAAGAGTCCCAGAAAATAATAGTGTTGTTAAATGTTTTTGTAAGACAGTTTACACGTGTGAAAAGTTAATTAATGATATAAAATGCATATTTGGATAATTAATACCAGTGAAGACTAGACACTTGTTGCCTAAAACAATGAAGATACTTTTTTTCTAGAATCATCTAGATGCTTATATCCATTTTCCAACTCAGTTTGCATGTCTAGACAGAGCTTCTTTTAGAAAATTGTTCAAATACAAGAAAATTCTGATAGTAAAATAATTGAGAATTTGAAAGACTGAGAAAAATCATGATTCCAATGTATTATATTAGAGTTGAAATCTGAGACTTGTGAATTAACATCACACAATGTTTTAAAATATGAGAAAATATGCACTAGAATCAAGAATAACCCTAAATCCAACTAAGAAAAGAAAACTCACTTCCCTGTGAAAGAAACCATTCTCACAAGTCCTGATGTCCCTCCACTCCTGACTTTAGAGTCATACAGATAGTTCCAAAGCCAGGAAATATTGCATTTTCTACACTTTTCCATCATGCAATCATTTTACAAAACATCCAAACCAATACAGCTCTTTTCAATTGTAGCCTCTCCTCTCTTTGTGTATCACCAATTCTTTTTATTAATTCATGGAGATGAATGCAAAATAAATACAGTTCTTTGGGTGAGTCCAGCTTACCCACAGTGCGTGCTGCCCTCTCACACCACTCGCCGCTTTGTTGCTCTTTCTCTCAGTTCTTTCCAACATGCCCCTGGGGCTCATGAGACGACCCAAGAGCATACTGCATACTTGGATAGGATTAAGAAAAGAAGGAAAACAGAAATGTGCCCAGCAGCATTTGTACCAAGGTGCAGTGCCCTTCCTGGCACACGATGTGAGAAGAGAGCAGTCAACCATGCAAGGTAAATAGCAACCAGCCTGGTGCAACTACCTAAAGGTAGTGAAAAGCCCACTGAAGCACAGAGCTGAGTTTAGAATACTTACACCAACGCTCCTCTATTTTACAGATAAGGAACCTGAAAGTGAGCCATAAATTTATTTATAATTTAAAAAACCTGGAACTATGATCCGTGAAATATTCTTTACAGTTTGTTTTTAACTATTTTAGAAATGTTGGTGGAGGGATGACAAAAATTAAAATACAGACAGAAATGAGAGAGACTTAATTCTGAAAGAAGTGTTCTAGCTTATTCATCTTGTTTTACAGATATAAAAAACCCCAGGCCCAGAGAATTGCAGCTCCTATCCTTGTATTGTAGCTGTGCAGAGGAGACCCACTGATCTTGTTACTACACATACAGCTCCTTTTTAATTACTTAAACTAAGTCCTGTTACAGCTTGCAGGATCTATCCTGCTGATTCTGTAGGATTGCAAGTTTTCCTTTTGCCTTTCATTGGATTTTAAACAATGTATTGAGTGTGGCAACTGAATTATTACAGTCAGTTATCTGTGTATTGTATGAGCAATTTAAAATTGACTTGGGTTAAAATGGGAAACTTTACACTAGTCATAAGAAACTCTTCAGAGATGCAGCAATTCAATCTGGTTCACATAATAACAGCAATAAAGAAGAAACTGAACATAGTTTTTTTTTCTCTCTTGCAAAGAGCTAAAACCAATTTACAGATTTTCTTATTAATCCTCCCAAAAGAATGACAGCCATTTTGCTAACCAGGAACCTCATGACAGAGGTCAGGAGGCCAAGTGTGTGCAGGAGCCGAAGGCACTTGTGTGGGGCTCCAAGGCTTCATTTCAACGTCTCTTGGTGTTGCTAACTTGCTGTCTGATGGTGGTCAAGTCAGAGAATCTCTCTGAACCCTAGTTTACTCATAATTTAAATGGTGGGTGAGATAATCTCCAAGATCCCGTCAAGGATGAATTCTCAGTGATTTCGCAGAGATCTCAATGCACTGCTTAGATTTCCTTATTCTTGATACCTTTACTTAAAGTCTTCACTAAGGCTCTATTAACTTTACTATTCTTCTAGCTGTTCCCCAATTACAATATTTCTTTTTCTCTTTTTCATAAGAGTAACAAGAAACACAGTAATGCCCTTTCTTTGTAAAGGAATGGCCAATGAATAAGGGTAGAGAGAATAAAGCAGTAATTGGACAGTTACCTTGTTTATCTCTGTGGAAATCTTAATAGTTATTTGGAATGCTTTAAATTTCTTTCATGGCCCAATCTTACTTTTGCACCCTCAATGTAAGCATCTCACCTTCTACTTTCATCAGGAGTCCTTTCAAAGTCTTTCTAAATGTTTCTGCTCTTAATTCATCCTTTTCTTACTCCTCCACCCCAGTACTATACTACCCTCATCTCAGAGGAAAAAGAGAGCCTTTGTCATCCCAAAATAACCATCTATAGTGGTCTTAATCCAATGTCCAGTTCTTCTAAGTCAGTGACTCCCTTACCTAGGTACAGATTTGAATCACCTGGGAAAACTAGTAAATAATCCTGATCAGAATCAAGACCAGGCGTTAGTATTATAATAAGGGTCCTAAGTGAGTTTGATGTTAAGAAAGCGTTGATAACCAGTGCTCTGGAGGTCTTGATTGATTAATTAATCCTTGTTTATTCTTCAGCTTTAATCCATTTTACTGGCTCCTTCCCTCCAACCTGCAAATGTGTTTAGGCTTTTATTATCCTAGTAAAACACCTTCCCTTGTCCCTCAAGCTACGATTCTATGCATCCTCCTCTCTCCCACTTTATCTTCTCAATGGTTCTGCTCCTTGTTAGCCCTGAAACAGCTTTCTATGCAGTCACCTCATGGCATACACAGTCCCTCATGCTTCATGCTACTCAGGCTTTCTTTAGGGCCTGACATTCCCAATCACCCTTGCCACTGTAAAATTCGCTCTTCCTTTGGCCTCTCTGATTCTGCATTCTCCTGGTTTCCTTCCCAGTTGCACAAAGTTTCCTTTAAAAGTATGTGTCTAGGCCGGGCGTGGTGGCTCACCCTTGTAATGCCAGCACTTTGTGAGGCCGAGGCGGGCGGATCACGAGGTCAGGAGATCGAGACCACGGTGAAACCCCGTCTCTATAAAAAATACAAAAAATTAGCCGGGCGTGGTGGCAGGCGCCTGTAGTCCCAGCTACTCGGAGAGGCTGAGGCAGGAGAATGGCGTGAACCCAGGAGGCGGAGCTTGCAGTGAGCCGAGATTGCGCCACTGCACTCCAGCCTGGGCGACAGAGCGAGACTCCGTCTCAAAAAAAAAAAAAAAAAAGTATGTGTCTACCAGGCGTGTTGGCTCACGCCTGTAATCCCAGCACTTTGGGAGGCCGAGGTGGGTGGATCACGAAGTCAGCAGTTCAAGACCACCCTGACCAACATGGTGAAACCCCGTCTCTACTAAAAATACAAAAAAATTAGCTGGGCGTGGTGGCAGGCGCCTATAATCCCAGCTACTTGGGAGGCTGAGGCAGGAGAATTGCTTGAAACTGGAAGGCGGAGATTACAGTGAGCCGAGATTGTGCCACTGCACTCTAGCCTGGGCAATAAGAGCAAAACTCCATCTCAAAACAAAACAAAAAAAACCAAAACCAACTATGTGTCTATGAGTCTCCAAAGCATAGCTGCTTCTTACTGTTCTATACTAGTTGCCATTAAATTATTGATTTATTCTCTCCCCTAAACTGATTGCTTGAGTTTAAATGATGACATCCATGTAAATGACTCTAGAATCTGCATCTCTTCCCTGAGTTGTAAATTATACTTCACCAGGATATATCCTCATCTGGATGTTCTTCCTCCACCTCAAACTCAACCTGTGTTTATCATCTTCTACTGATTTCACCCCTTCTCTGTGACATCCTGCTGAACTTCAGTCAGCACTGTCCTTCCAGTTTTCTGGGCTTCTAAATTCTGGTTATCTTTCGCTCTTCTTTTTCCTGTTTACTCTCCATATCCTATGCATCCCAAGTTGTGTCTGTTTTGCTTTTGAAATTTTGAGGTGTCTATTTCCTTCTTATTTCTAATTCTTATTCGAGCCTTTGTTTAAGACACAGATCAAATATGCAGCTTTCCACGATGGCATCCCTAACTCCTGGTCAAAATTAGCTTTCCCCTCTTTGGTGATCCCAAAGTGCTTTGTGAGTCTAGTATAACAGTGAGCACATTCTACTTTGTAATATAGCACTGTATGCATAGTCTCCACCACTTAGGTTAGGCCCTCAATGTCAGAGATGATATTCTTTCTTGGATGTAGTCAGTATCAAGGATCAGGGACTTACAGTCTATCTGGGTAAACAAAAATATCTCCCCATTCTTTCTCCCCCAGGCCTCCTCCCCACAAACTGCAATACAGTGGAAATGGCTATTCACCATAAAGTGAATAGTGACAATAGGGCTTTGTGAACATAGCTTTTATAACAATGGCTAGTTTTGATTGCTCACCCATCATATGAGCACATGTCTTATATATGTCATTTCATTCAAACTTCCCAAAAGACCTGCAAGATAAACATTATGAGCAACCGTTTATAGATGTAGAGACTGATGCTCAAAACATTAAGTAACTTGCCCAAGATGACACAGCTAGTAATGAGAGGACAGGGTCCAAATCCCAGGTGTGAAAGCTCACGCTCTTAACATCATGTGATTCCATTAGATTAAATTGGGTGTTGTGTCATACAACAGGAGTTGGCGGCACAGGGAAGAAAATTTTTTGCTAGGGGAAGGTTTGTGGACAGTGAAGAGTTATTTTATTGAGAAAGAGTAAAATGTTCTGTTCAGTCTTTCTTTTGACTCTCATTGTTCTTGGAACTTCCCAGTTGCAGAGTCCACCTGAGCAGCAGGTAGCATGGGGGCTTTCCACGTGTGAGGACAGTCTTCTAACATGCCAGCAAATCTGATCTGTCAGGCCACCATTTCTATCACCCCTCTTTTCGTCCTGAAGGCATCAACTTTAAGTAATCCCAATTTAAATGACAAGAACATTGGTCTTGGTCATATGTTCTTATCAGCTACCTGCTAAGGAAGGATTAGTTTGACAGCCTTGTGAAGTCCTCTCTAGACAACTTCTATCCATAATAAAGTCACTTGCAGAGAGCAGAGACCCATGTCTTTACACAAGACCCATATGCTTTTGAAAACCAAGACAGTGCTTTCTTTTGAGTAGGAAACAATACTAATTTGCAAGCAACTTGAGAGTAAGGGAACATGTCTTCCAGTCTGTTTATCAACCTTAGTTTCTTACTAGCCTACTGACTTCTGAATGTGAATTATACTTATTTCATAGAAATAATGCAAACTTGAGTTCTTTGTTTTTGAGAGGAAGGAAAAGCATAAGTGCTTTTTTTTCTGAAAGGGGCCTGATAAGTGATTGTTAAAAAGAATTGAATTAAGTTTATTTGCAAGTTGGGCCACTTGTTCTACATCAGAAAGAAAGAAAGGAATTGTCATTTCTAATTAGGTTCTAGGTGACATTGATAAGAGAAAAAAATATTTTTTTCTTTAAACATACGTGTTTATGAAGTCTCTAAATATCACTATGATTTGAAGTTCAATTCTATAACACCAGATGACAATAGGCATGGTTCTTTGGTACCAACTATAGTTTCGAGATTTGACTCTGATAAATATTTCAGGTTTGAATTCTTATTAAAAGTTGATTCAATTTATCTACAACCATATCCTCTGAAGGTTATTATTTTACATGCATAGTAGTTTGAAATTTTATTGCAATGGGGATAAAGTATATAAACTCTGGAATCAGGATTGGATCAACTGAATTTGAATCAAGGCCTTAACACTTGTTAACTGTAACTTTGAAGAAGTTGAAGGTCTTTTCTTTGCCTCGTTTTCCCCATCTGAGAAACAGATATTAAAAAAAATGTACCTCATAGCTTTATCATCAGGATGAGATGAGATAATCATGTAAGCATAACACCTGACACATAAATATAATAAGTAATCAATAAATGTTAGCTATTAATAATTTTAATAGTTTTTGTTAAAACAATCTGGCTGTGGTATATTTCTTTTCAATGGTTTCGTCTAATTATTTGCATTTTTCTTTTCTCTGCTTACCTTCATTCCTTCTTTTATTTTTAGGAAAACCGATATGAACAATCCTCCAGTACTATAGAATCTCTGGCTGGGCTCAGTGGCTCACGCCTGTAATCCCAGCACTTTGGGAGACCAAGACAGACAGATCCCTTGAGGTTGGGAGTTTGAGAACAGCCTGGCCATCTCTGGTGAAACCGCATCTCTACTAAAAATACAAAAATTATCTGGCTGTGGTAGCATGTGTGCCCATAATCTCTGCTCCCTGGGAGGGATGAGGCAAGAGAATCACTTGAAACCAGGAGACGAAATGAAGCTGGTGAGCTGAGGTGGTGCCATTGCACTCCAGCCTGGGCCACAGAGGGAGACTGTCAAAAAAAAAAAAAAAAAAAAAAAGGAATCTCTCCGAAGCTGATCAGAGAATGCTCAGCCAAAAACTCTCTTTCTGTGTCTGGGTCACAATTCCCATCATTTCTTGCATTTGAGTGGCTTGTCCATGCCTTTTAATTTTGTTTTCAGTGGGCATTGTTAAAAGTCTGTGTTGGCCAATATTCAGTTCATTTTTCAAAAGTTTGAATCAAATCTTGTAAACATATCCAGATTAAGATTAGCGGCACACCAGGATTTCGGGTTCTTTTCTAGCATGGTGCCAGATGGTACTTAGGTAGGATAATAAGAGAAATCTGTTTCCTTCCTCACATTTTATGTGTCTGTCATAAATCTTAACTGACTTTAGATGAACTGCAATTTAGAAGTTCAAGTTTCAGGTGAAGGTTCGGGTGAAATTTCATTTTAATGTTGTATTAAAATTGATTTTCTTTTGTGATTATGAATGAATGCAATATCACTGCAGAGGAAGCATGTTGACAAGCAGTGACAAAAATCCAGCTAAGATAACAACATACGGCAGTTGTTTTCTGCTTATCTTTATTGTAGAACTACCAGTAAGAAACCCTTAGGCGTTATTATGCCTTCAAAACACGAGTAACATCAAACTCTGCACTAGTTAGCAAAGAAGAGAGAAATCTAAGCATCATTATGGGGGCTGTCAGAAGTGACTATGGTATTTATTCACAAATCTGGCAGACTACTGAGCCTTAAAATATGTGACTTATTAGGACATTCCTTTTGAATACAAATTATAATAATTTTAGAATAATAGATTGTTTGAATTCCTGTAATTTAGAGAAAAGCAAAAGCAAGGATACTTATTATATTTGCTTGAGTTAAAACAGTTACAAATATATATTTAACAAACTAATAGAGATGGAAAGAACTATCATCTAAATTCTACCTAGTTTGAGGAAAGGTGATTTTATAGAAAAGGAGCCCATGCATCACATTAATGAGCTCAAGGCTGATTTTGGGGAAATGAAACAGAAAGAAAATAAAGCTTATAGTACCATTGATATACAGTTATGGAAATTATTAGGTAAATAAAATAGAGGCATAATAGCATTTTGTCTGAAATGGGTTGTCAAACTGAATTGTCTTAGGATGGTGGCAAAAGAATAGGATATTTTTGGGTTTTTTGTTTTTTTTTTTTTGAGGCGGAGTCTCGCTCTGTCACCCAGGCTGGAGTCCAGTGGCGCGATCTCGGCTCACTGCAAGCTCCCCCTCCCGGGTTCACGCCATTCTCCTGCCTCAGCCTCTGAGTAGCTGGGACTACAGGCGCCCGCCGTCACGCCCGGCTAATTTTTTGTATTTTTAGTAGAGACAAGGTTTCACCGTGGTCTCGATCTCCTGACCTCGTGATCCGCCCGCCTCGGCCTCCCAAAGTGCTGGGATTACAAGCGTGAGCCACCGCGCCCGGCCTTTTGGGGGTTTTTTAATTCAAAAAATAAAACTGCAGAAAAATAGAGAAACAATTTGATGATATGTTAAGAAAAGAATAGGAAATCTGTTATAAAACATTTTCCTTCTTTGCTGGACTCTTCCTTCTCTTTCGCAACTCCTCAGTGTGGGAGTTTGTGGTGGGAGTGCTGTTACATCATTCTTCCACAGTCGACATTTAGAATCGTGTCTGTAAACCTTGGTCAGAGTCTGGATGGGGACCAGCCATGCATTACTTTGTGCATATATACAAAGAGAAAAGAGAGATTTTGATCCACAGGAAAGCAGATTGCCTGGGTTAGCTGCCCAGACGTTAGTGTGTGTCATGTGCTTTCTTCTGGGTTCTGGAGCTCTAGGTGTGGCCCTCCTAGGACCTCATAGTCCAGACCTGCACACTTGGGGCTTGTGCACACTGGTACCTAAGGAGAAAGTATGTCAAATGGCCAGCAGGTGTCAAATGGGATATTTGAAGGTCTGTCAGTCTGGCAGGCTTCAGCTTGAATATTGGCTTTGCCATCTACAAGTTGTGTACCTTGGGCAAGCTGATCATGCTTTCTGAGCGACAGATTTCCCAAGGGCACGATAGGCATTTTAGGACTGTTCTGAACTTCAAATGACAGAATGCAGGTAAAATGCCTAATACAATCCTTGCACTTAATAAGGGCTCACAGGCTATAACTGATATTATTGTGTAAACTGTCTGCTAGCTACAAATGTTACACAATGTTGTGTAACGTTGTGGATATTTTTGAGGACTTATTAGCAGTGGCCCCCTTAGAATAAACAACTATTTCTCCAAGGATTTTCCCTCCAAATCCTCTCTGGAAATGCACACGTCTTACTGAAGAAGGTTCAAAAGGCGGAAGTGATGGGTTCACAGTTAGATCAGGCAGTGTGGCCTGCAGTTTACATTAGAAGAGCTGATGGAAAGCCTGGCTCTGCCATTACTTGTCATGGGACTTGGGATAGGACTTTCAGTGCTTTTTAACTTCAGTTTTTCTGTCCTAAATGGGGATGGTGATGCTTACCACACAGAGTTGTGAGAATAATAGGAGATAAGTTTAGAGTGAATTCAATGTGTAATCTACAAAATAGGATAAGATACTAGTTCATCAACTACCAAAAAGCCCTCACAGCCAGCCTCTGGGAAGAAAAAAGCATCTACTGTTCCTTCATTGTCACCAGCCCTTTGTCAACTGCCCTCACTCTTCCTTTCCTTTTGGGGAAAATTTTTTCTTGGAAAGAATAATCCGCATCCTCACCACTTGCCCAGTCCTTTAATGTCATTGCAACCTGATTTTGGTGCTTATCCTCTTTGTGGAAAATGGTCTCCCGCTTTGTCATTGAATTCAGATCCAAAATCACAAAATCCAAAGCCCTTCCTTTGAATTCTCTGTAATATATGACATGATTACCCACCTCATCTTAATAATAAAAACAGGAGTCGTTTATTGAAATGCTACTATGTGCTGCACTGTGCTAGCCATGTGGCATACGTGATTTCATTTAACTTATGCAAAGCCCTTGTGTGGCAGGTATTCAGATCCCATTTTACAGAGGAGGAAACTGAGGCACCGAGATGCTAACTAACTTGCTCAATATCACATAATTGCCACACTAGTGGCAAAAAAGAAATTGGAACCCTGCTAATACTGATGTTCCTTCTTAGAGCATTGTTCTTTTCTTAGCTTCTGTTCATAATATTTTTTCTGTCTATTAAAATATCCAAAGCACTTTGTACCTTTGTATGGCATTTGTCTCACTATCTCACTCCTAACTCCTGGGAACTTGACATACCTCTTGAATAATTATACATTATTATTACATAATTATACATTATTCAAGAGGTATGTCATAATCCTCAAGGACCTCTTTTATTGTAATGCCTTCGTGGGGCAAATCTTTTTTTTTTTTTTTTTTTGAGACGGAGTCTCACTCTGTCACCCAGGCTGGAGTGCAGTGGCACTATCTCGGTTCACTGCAAGCTCTGCCTCCTGGGTTCACACCATTCTCCTGCCTCAGCCTCCCGAGTAGCTGGGACTACAGGTTCCCCCCACCATGCCCAGCTAATTTTTTTTTTTTTTGTATTTTTAGTAGAGACGGGGTTTCACCGTGTTAGCCAGGATAGTCTCGATCTCCTGACCTCATGATCTGCCTGCCTCGGCCTCCTAAAGTGCTGGGATTACAGGAGTGAGCCACTGCGTCCGGCCAGGCAAATCATTTTTTAACAAAGGAAGTATTAGACAAAGAATCTCTCCTTGGGGTTGCAAAGTCTGAAGATTAAAGTAAGAATCTGAGAATGACATTAATTCCTCAGTTGATTTACTTGTATAGCCAATATAACAGTGACCTTATCAAGGTAAGAGTTTCCTTTAAGTTAACTGGTCAAGAGGTATTTTTCTTTTCATAAATAATGCAAGGGGATAGAAAGATAGCTGAAGAGAAAAAAATATGCATACTTTTTTTATAAGTTACTTTTGGAAACATTATTGTTAATCTGATTAATGACAAAGAATTCCAGCCAGGGTAGAGCGTAATGTGATTTAGATAAACTCTAGGTAAAATAACAATGCACAGGAGAGAAATTTGAGCAAGTTTGCATGATGCTCAGATGGACCATAAACAAGAGACAATGAATGTTGTTACTTTTCTTGTTGACCTTTATTTAACAGAACTCTCTCATTAGAAAAGAGCTTGCTTTAGCTTATTGTTAAAACTGCTGTGTGCTCACCTGCTTTGAAAAAGGAACAGGCAGCCCGATGTGGTGGTTCACGCCTATAATCCCAGCACTCTGGGAGGCTGAGGCAGACGGATCACCTGAGGTCAGGCGTTCAAGACCAGCCTGGCCAACATGGTGAAACCTCATCTCTACTAAAAATACAAAAAAAAAAAAAAAAAAGCTGGGCATGATGGTGTGTGCCTGTAATCCCAGCTACTCAGGAGGCTAAGGCAGGAGAATCGCTTGAACCCAGGAGGCAGAGATTGCAGTGAGCCAAGATTGTGCCATTGCACTCCAGCCTGGATGACAGAGTGAGACTGCATCTCAAGAAAAAAAAAAAAAAAAAGAAAAGAAAAAGGAAGAGGCAAGGTAAACCCTGAGGCAGATTGTTTCCCTTCTTTTCTCTCTTCTCTCTATTTCAGAGTCTCTCTAATTCTTCTCTCTCTTCATGCTAATAGGGATAGCATTACTATATTCATTTATATATTCAGTGAGCAATATGTATAAAGTGGATGTAAAGCATAGTATACAACAATATTTTATAGAAAAGCGTACTAAAATATAGAGAACCACCAGGTATAATGAAATTTCCATTTTGTTAGTGAAAATAAAATATTACCCATTTCATATTGCTTATTTTTTTATAAGATATCTCTACTTATACTGATCAAAATTCTATAAAATAAGTGACATAATCTCACAAATAAGGGAACTCAATTATTTGCCCAAGGACATGCACTAGATGGATTTTGAACTCTGGTCAACTTTCTTTCTATTCATCAATTCATCTTTTCATAAAATATAGTTCCTGTCTTCAATTTTGTAAGTAGAAGTAAAAAAGGAAAACTTATTTATACATATAATTATGTTACAAGCAAGTACCAAAAGGTAAAATCTGCTGAAGGAGTTCAAAGATTGGAGAGGCTCCTTCTAGCGTGGAGTGAAAGGAATAAAAAAGGAAGAGGAAAAATGGGAAAGGATTAAGGGGAGACTTTATTTAAGAGGAACCATTGAGAATTGGTAGATTTTGACAGGTGAAAATCCGAGGGGAAAGAGACCTTTTCTGGAGGTTTGAAATGCATGGGGCTCAGGGACAGAGATATAAAGACATGATAGGCATGCTTGAGATACAGCGAGTAGTATAGTTTAGTTGTAACAGGGTGAGAGAAGGGAGGTAAGGATTAGGCTAGAAATTCACCTGGCCATCAGAAATCGGAGGGTCTTGACATCTAGTCCTAGGAGACTTGATTTGCTTGGTTAAGTGAGAGCCAATGGCTGTGATGAGGGAAGTTCCATGATCAAGGTTATGCTTTGAAACTATTCATTTGCATGATCTATGCAGAAGAAACCCAGGGCAGGAAGAGATTGCAACATTTTTTTCTCAAAATGTATAATATATAACAGATCTATCTATAGTATTTGGTAAATTTCCAGGCCTTACCCAAAAAGATTCTGATTAAATATGGGCCACATGAATTGATATTTTTACAAAGCTCCCCAGATAATTCTTGTGCAGGTGATTCAATAACTACCACTTTGAAAAATATGAGAGTAGAGTTGAGGAGGTTATTTAGCAAACTATCTTAATAATCAAAGTGTGCCAGTAAAGGGGCTTTATTTGTCCATGAAGAGAAAAGTCACAGAATCAAAAAATATTTTGAAGGAAGGATCAGTAGGCTAATTAGGTCTATCATTGGAATAGGATTCAAAGACTATTACTGGCTTTAATAGCTGGAAGACTTGTGGTACAATGAATAGAAACATGAGACAGTATAGATTTATTAGGTCTGATAAGAGTTTAATTTTGCCAAGTGAATTTCGAAGTCTAAAGATGACAGCCACAGGGAAATGTCAACATAGGTAGTATACAACATAGGACTTGGGTTGGAAGAGCAAGGTTGCAGCTGGAGAGATGGCTTGGGTTTTAAGTGTGGATAGATGATATTTGCAATTACTGAAAAAAGCTCTAAAGAGTAAGAGAAGATAAAGAATCCAGGAAAGGAGAAAAGATAAAAAGAACTATAAAGTAGGAGAGAACCTGGGAAGTTAAATAGTTAAACATAATTCAAGTCAAGTAAAGAGAGGATTTCAAGAATATACATGCATACATACATACATACATACATATATACATACACATACACACACATATATGAAGTACAGGCAGTGAGTATACACTATAATTTTAAAATGTTTTTTGATGAAAGGGAACTGTAGTCCTTTTCCAGTGTTCCATAATCTCACCATCTATCCAGTTGTTCAACCAGAAATATAGCATTATCCTTGACATCGTCTCTTTCTCTACCCACATCTCAAATTTAGTCCATGAGCAACTCTATGAAGTGATTTTCTGTCTTAGTTCATTTTATGCTGCTATAACAGAATACCTGAGACTGAGTAATTTATCCAGAACAGAGATTTATTTCTTACACACCTGGAGGCTGGGAAGTTCAAGGTCAAGGGGCCGCCAGTGGTGGAAAGTGGAAGAGCAAGAGAGCACACACACATAAGAGAGAAGTGAAAGAGGAAAGGGGGCCAAACTTATCCTTTCATTAGGGACCCACTTCCACAATAACTAACCCACTCCAGTGAAAATGGCATTAATCCATTCTTGAGGGCAGAGCACTCACAACCTACTCACCTAAAGGTCCCACCTTTTAACACTGTTGCATTGGGGATTAAGTTTCTGTCACGTGAACATTGGGAATGTATTCAAATATAGCACTTTCCAGACACATATTCTTCTGGCCGTCTTTCCGCCATCTCACTGCTGCCTGGGCTAGGCTAGCATCATCTGGATTACTACAGTAGACTTTCATCTGGCTTCTTGGCATCCACTTTTGTTCTTCTCCATTTTGATCACAACATTGCAGTCATAGATACCTTTGAAAAGTGCAACTATCTTGTCAGCCCCCTGCTTAATACCTTGGATGGCTTTCCATTCCTCTTAGAATGATGAGCAAACTCATTAATGTGACCTGTAAGGTCTTACCTAGCATGGCTCTTTTCTACCTTTTAGCCTTATTTCCAAATACATGCTGCTGACTCTTGCTCTCCAGACACATTGACACTCTGTCAGGGCACAGTCCCCACTTACTCCCTGTAACAGGCTATAATTTAAAGGGTAGTAGGATGGAGAATGAATTTTTCAAATGTGTAGACACCTTAGGATGTTCATAGGTTGAGGTGAAGTAAGTAGCTTCCTTTTTATCTTGTTTATTAATTTTCTTATTACTTCTCACTAGAATGTAAGCTGCAATAAATGTACTAAACACCACCATGTGCCTGAAATCAAAATTACAACTTTATATGCTTATATGAAAAAAGACAGCTTTCTTCATATAGGCATGTAAATCAGAGCACATTTGTTTTCTTTATACCATTTCTTTTCACTTTCAGTTTAGCAAACTCTAAATCCACGTGTCAATGGGGAAATAGACCTACAAGACTGAGAAGCAGATTGTTATAGACATTCTCTAGCCAGTTTTCTCTGTACCAGTTCTATTGTTATATTTTCTATACCTACAAAAATTTTCTCATATTTGGGTATATGTTATCTAAACCTTCCTTCCCCTTTGTACATAAACTTTATTTCTCTCTCTCAACTTTTCTTTTGATTCATTCCAACAGAGAAATGAGTCCTGTGCTGTTCTATTTTTATGTTTTCAAAGCAAACAGTTACCTTGAGTTATCTACACAGAGAGCCTCACATGGCTGTTCCCAAGCACCACACAAATAAAACCACCACGAAGCAAAGTTAAACCAGTGAATGATCATCTTCACAGAGAGGGAAAAATGGGACTAATCCTGTTAAAATGTGATTAAAATGTGGCCTCTAACGTTAGCTATTATTTTCTTCTGGATGTCAGGATTTTTTCCCCCCTTCTTCTAATTTACTCATTTGAAATATAGTAGGAAACAAACAAACAATCCAGAGACAACCAATAGTTCCAGAATTTCTACAGAAATAGAATCCCTCTGTAGGAGTTTTAGTTCAATTTGATGGGACTATACATTCTTCATATAGTCTAAAATTTTCAGATGCTTATGCAAAACCAAACTCAAGACATTCAAGAATTATCTCACGAGCAAGATTTACCAACTGCTTCTCTATCCTTCTCATAAAGTGCCTTATGCAGCATGTCCGGAATGATTCTCTGCATCTGATGCAAAGCAAGAAAGATTCTAGATTTGCATTTGAATTGATGGCTATTTTTAACTTTCTCAGAGTTTTACTTTGAGAGATATTTTACCTTTGTGGATGAGTTATGGAGTCAGGTGCTTGACCTTTACCAGCTTTCCAGTGAAAAATCCAATGAGGAAAAGACTTCAAATGTCTTACAAAACCAAACTCATTATTTATGAAGTCCTGAACTGTGTCAGTGACATTCCCAGACACACATAGTGTAGTAAGGGCTTTTTTTTGAGAAATTTCCAAATTGAATCCTCTTTAGTAAGAATCCTATGTGGACTAATTTTGTAAATGATTTCCAATCATAGAAATGTCTGTGAGTGATAGGATTCTACAAACAAACAGGCAACATCAGAACTCACAAGCTGCTCTTTCCTTCCCCTTCTATAAGAGCCGTCTCTACACTGTGGTGTGCAAAGGGGATTCTGTGGAATTAAAACTTGTGTGGTTTCTGGAACCCTAAATCCCCAGTCAAGCAGCCTGGTAAATAAAGATAAGGCATTTACTTGATTTCCCTAATATGGCTTTACCTCAGGGGATAGGGTGAGGAGGAAGGCATATACTAATCAAGAGGTTGCTTTTAAAAAACCTATTGTATATATTTAATATAGTTCTAGTCACCTGAGATTTATAAAAAACATTGTTGCTGCTTTCAATGAGTTTGCAACCTAATTATTTGGCTAAAAATTAGACTTTAAAATTTTAGTTGCATATTTTACTACTTGCCTATTTTTTTTTCTCATCAGATAGATTTGTCGAAAACTGAAAATAAGCTCTCATGTCCAGAATCCTTTGGAGTTTTAATTTTACACTCAGGAAAACACCAAGATGACAAGGAATCTACATGTGGGATTCAGCTGACATTTTCCCTATTTAGTATAATGCTGGCAAATGTAAGCCAAAGCCCTCCTGTCCAGTATTATAAGTATCTTCTCTTTCTTTCCTAAGAAGTCAGCAGACTTGACATTTGACTGCTGATTCATTTCCTCCCCTCCCCAGAGCTGCAATTCTCACCCAGGCTCATCTGTCACCCTGGCCTTTGATGAGGAGGGGGTTTAGGCATTTGCTGTCTGGGCTGTCAAACTCAAAGTCAGCTTTGAATGGAAGGTCCCATCATGTGCTTTAGAAAAGTAGGGTAGTGGCTGTTGGCAGACAGCAGAGAGGAAGGGAGAGAGAAACAGTCAATAAGAGCATCTGATGTGGGCCTGGGAATATAAAGAGAAGAGGTGAGAGGACAGGTGAATGAGAGGTTAGTGAGCCCATGGCAGATCCAGGGCTTAATTATTATAAAATAATTCCCTGCGGCACTGTATTTCTGAGGTGTATGGTTTTTTTGACCATGTGGGCATTTACCCTTTTTAGGTCAAACTGGACACTAAGAAATCTACTATAGATATGATCAATTTGTTCTTTCAGGAAACACTTATTGAGCATTAACTACTACCATGAACTCTGCTAGGCACTGAAAGTACTGTGATGACAATGACCTAGTCCTTAACCTTTCAGAGACTTACAGTTTAAGGAGGGGTGGAAGGAGGCAGATAAGTGAACCAAATATCACAGCATAATGTAATAAGGACCGTGGTAGAATTATGCACAGAGTACTCTTGCAACAAAAAGGAGCAACATATTGTGAAGATTAAGAAAAAAATCAAATCTTAAAAATCTGTGACATTTTTATGACAGTGACACATACACACTTTTGGAGAGAGATACTAGTGTTGGGACCAGTTGCACTTACAGAGGAAGATTTGAGAAATTACAAAATATTAAAGAACACATGCCCCAAAATTCAACCATTAGTTACCAAGCTTCAGGAATCAGAAATTTGAGAAGTTATTTGGTACAGAATGAAGCTCAGAATTGACTGAAGAAAAGGAAAGTTTAACCTATGTAGTAGATCAGGATTTGAGAGTTTCCCAATAGTTTAATTGGAGGTAGTGATATTTTTATTGAGTGATTAAATGAAACACCCTTTGGATTCAAAAATTAATGCTAAATCTAGAGTAACTGATGAGGCTAATTGCCAATTTCATGCACGTTGTGCACTGAAGTCATTTGTATGATCGTGCATTCACCTGCATTTCATGGAGACATGAAATGCCAAGAAGTAAAAACTAAAGGGGGCCTTTAAACCAAATCTCGCAGTATTATAATATATACAATTAAAGTTTATAGTTTCATCTTAGATAATAATAGTTTAATACAAATAGGTCATAGGCATTATGCACTAATTTGTGCCAAGCATGGTGCTAACACCTGGGCATAGGTTATTTCATTTAATCCTTGTGACCCCATGAATAATATACCATTACTACCTACATTCCTTCTAAGGAAAGGAAGACTCAGGCAAGACGCAGAACTGGGATTCAAACCAAGATATTCAGGGCTGTGAAACTGGTTTTCTAATACTCCATTCTATGGAGTGTCTAGAAAGGGCTTTCTTAATTTGTAAATTTGCATTAATTCAGATTGCTTCCTGGGAGTTTGAGTGTACTTTTGTTTAGGGAAGGAGTACATGAGACATCTGTATTGTTCAAATATGAAAGAAAATCCTATTCTTTAGATTTTTCCTTTAAAAAAATTCTCCTAACCACCAGTAGCCTTCAGTCATCAAATACATTAAAGAGAGTTAATCTAACATTCTATTTATTAGGAGTCTTTACAGCTGAATAGACAGTAAATTTTGATAGCGTGGTGGCTCTTTGACCTTGAGCAATTTGAGTAACTTTCCTACTTCTGAGTTTTCTTATCTGTTCAATGGAAGGTATAATATCTACTGCTGAGGTATGCTGTGAAGATTAAATAACAATAGCAATGAGATAACTATTACTTTTTGAGCTTCTCCTCTGATCCAGTTACTGTAATTGGAAAGTGGTATATATTATGACATTTAATCTTCAATCCAACCAGGTAGTTATTACTGTCACCAATTACCACTGAAGAAATGAGGCTCAGTAAGGTTTAAGAAACTTGCCCAACATCATGTAGCTATTGTTATATATAAAGTTTCGGTGCTGCAAAAGGAATAGCACTCAAATGTAAAATTTTCTTTTTAATTCTCAGCAAGACAAGTTACTTCTATAGAAGGCTGCGCCCTTACAGATGGAGCAATGGTGAGCGCACACTTGGACAAGGGAGGGGAAGGGGTCCTTATCCCTGACACATGTGGCCCCTGCTGCTGTGTTGTTCCCCTGTTGGCTAGGGTTAGACTGCACAGGATAAACTAATTCCAACTGGCTAATTTAAAGAGAATGACAGGGTGAGTGCTTTGGCGGGAGTCAGGGCAGAGCAGGTAGCAGGTAATCTGAATGACTTAGGGTGGAGCAGGTAATCGGAATGAGTCAGGGTGTAGTAGGTAATTGGAATGAGTCGGGGTGGAGTAGGTAATCGAAAAAGGTTGCTCTACGAGGAAGTTAAGTTTAAAAGTAGAAGGCAAAGAATTGAACATACTGATATTAATTCTTTGAAAAGAAATTTAGAACTCATATCTAACAACATGAAGTGAAAAGGTGAGATTCAAACCAAGTTTATCTTGTCTTAATGCTTATGTTTGTCTCAGATGCTGCATCCTTTTCACGTCACACTACCTCTTGACACTATAAAACATTCTAGAAATATTGGACATTATTATTTAAATCCAATTGTACAATAAGATGATTGTATTTTAATTAATTAAAAAATGTATAAATGGTAGAGAGGTCACTGTTTAACAGAACATGAGATTGTACCATGCTGATTTTGAAAGTGTAAATGAATAGTACGATTATTGATTAGTATTAACTGATTCCTACTGCTGCACAGGCTACTGGGGCTTGTACACTTAGAAAACCATACTGACCCCAATCATCCCTTCCAACTTGGTTTTACCATCCCTTTCCTCATCACTAGGGGAGAGCAAAGAAAATATAGGACATGTCAACATTTATAGTCATTTGTATAGGAGACCTGTGAAAATGTCCTTTTTGAAATAGAAGTCATCTTTTGGATAAGATCAAATTCAGACAAATTGAATTTTTGCTTGCTTTGACATGGATTGGAATCAGTGATGTGATTTTTTTCCCCTCCTGTGCAGGGAGGGGAAAGAAACCCATCTTGATAAATTTCCTTAACTTTCTTGAAGGTGCTCAGTATTTTTCTCTTTGGAAAAAGCAACAGAGTGTTATGACACAGAGCTCTGACTCTGAGGTTGAAAATCTTATACTTGGAATCTAATGTTACTAATGGATTTTGATGAAGGAAAACATTTAATTACTATATTGAACAATTTGTTCATTCATTTGACAATTGCTCATTAAGTGCCTACTACATAAGAGGCCCTCTTCTAAGTGCTATGAATACTTCAGAAAGTGCATAAAAATTCCTGCTTTCATAGAGTTTACAATTGAGGAGAAGGGAGATAGACAATAAAATCTTAGCACGTAACGTCCTGGGGATAATACGGTATGCTATGGAGAAAAAGAAAGCATTGTCTGGGAATAAGAAGGGTACAAAGGGGTGTGATTTGAAAGGTGTTTTCAGGGAAGTTTTCTGACATTCAGCAGAAACCTGAAAAAAAGTAAAGAACTGAGTCAAGTGACTATGCAGGGGAAGAATTCTTTAGGCAGCAGTCAGAGCAAGTCAAAGGCTCTGAGGTTTGAGAGTGCTTGGTGGATTTGGGCACTAGCCCAGGAGGCCAGCGTGGCGGCAGTGGAATGGGAAAGAGTGGCAGCAGAAGGGTACAGGGAGGAACCAGATTATTCCAGGGCACACGGGCCCCTGTAAGGTCTTGGCTTCTATCTGCAGTCATACAGAAAGACATTGGAGGCTTTTGAGCAGAAGGTATGACTTAACATCAATATTGAAATGACCACCGGTGTTGGGTAGAGAATAGAACGTGTGGGTGGGAGAAGGGAGGCAGAAGTAAGAGACCAACTGTGAAAAATATGTAATAATGTGAGAGTTGGTAGTGACTTGCCCAGAGTGGTAGCAGTGGAAATGATAAGAACTAATCAAAGCTAGGCATAGTTTGAAGGTAGAGGCACTAGGATTTCCTGTGATGTTCGAAAGAAAGAGAGGATCACAGAGGACTCCAAGGTTTTTCTTCTGAGCAAGTGCAACAGTGAAGTTCCCATTTACACTGATGGAGAAAAATACAGAAGGAGGACATTTTGTGGAATTCCGAAATTTGATTTTGAACATATCCTGTGTGAGATGCCTATAAGACATTTAAGTGGAAATGTTATGTAGGTAGTTGGACATGTAAGTATGGAGGTTAGAGGAAAAGTCAAGGTTAGAGATAAGAATTTGTGAGCTCTCTGTATATGAGAAGTTTCTGTGGGCTTGATACTTGATTGAGCTCATTTAGGGCTTAAGTATAGATCAAGAAGAAATTTATAGTTGATCCATGGAACACTCCAATATTTAAAGATTTAGGAAATAATGAGGAACCAGCAGGAGATTGAAAAAGTCTCTATTTATAAAATAAGGAGAAATCATACACACGCACACACACACACTCAACACACACACTCTCTCTCTCTTTTTCCCCGTTTTTCAGAAACCTGAGTTAAGAGGTAGGAGTCAGTCCCTGAAAAAGGATAATGCTGTTTTTCTTGAAGTACCAAGAAACCTAAGGATGAAGAGGATTTGACAATGGAATGGCATCTTTAATCAGTTGTGCTTAGACAAGCAAATGACTTTGGAATTTGAGGTGAAGACATACTACATGATATGCAGCAGGATCACGGGCAAAGATGGCAACAGGAGCTAGAGATAAACTTTTATGATATGTCTTATTCTTACTATTGATATAATAGATGCTCTTTGAAAAAAAAATAGCAGCTGTGCAAATGTATGAAGAGAATAAAATGCACCAATTCCACCTCGCTGAGATAACTGCTGTTAAAATTTTGATGCATTTTTTTCTAGTTTTTTCATACACACATATGCATTAGCAAAATCATATATACATTCTTGCAGTCTGCTTTTTTATTTGATATAATAGCAGAAATATTTTTGGAAGCTTTATTTTTAATTATATTCTGATGAGAGGGAGAGATAATCAAAGGGAAGATTGTGTTAGTTTGAGAAATATCTGGTCCAATATCTTCCAGTAAAGTAGGATGATGACTGTCTGTGTATATAAGAGAGACAGAGAACAAGGACAACTCTGGATTCTAAGTGTCTTGGTGACTGATACGATGGCTGTGTTACCCATGGGGACTGAGGAAACAAGACTGACTAAAGCTGTGCTTATTTTTTGTATCAAGGGGGATTACAGACTTGCTTTTTGCATAGCTGGAGAATTGTTTGTTTTTTATTACTAGATGTAGCAGATGTTGAAAGAAAAAGATATCTCAAAATGTGTTGGCTGATATCTACCAATGTAAACAGGCAATGAAATTAATTTGTGATACAAAGTAGATTGTTTTGACTAAATTACTTGGTTTGGCTTTCCTCACAGCTTACAAAGAAAAAAAACAAGCACCGTATCTCCTCTATATTTTTCATGTTGTGGGCGTACAGTCCAGACACATATATCGTCAAGAATTAATACAGAAACTTTTTCCTCATCAATCTGTGAAAATTGTGAAAATTCATTTTAGTTTATCAGTAAAGTGTTATGAGCATAACCACAGCAAAATAATTTCTCCTGTTGACAACTTTCACAGCACGAATTGCCTCTAAAGTAAATACTTGATGCAATTAGATTCAGAAGGTATTGGTAAGACCAGAGGCAGTGAAAGTCCTTTAACCCTTAATGAAATTAATGAAAATAATAGAAATAATATCGATTTGTAAACCTCTAACAACAGTAAGTAAAATGTATGTGTGTATTTTTGTTTGTGTATTTTGAGCTCTCTCTTTCTATACATGCATTCTTGACTGGTCAGTTGGCTGGAGAAGGGACTTTACAAGGTCAAGGGCACACACATTTCACTGGCCACACAGAAGCAGAAAACGATGTCACAGCTATCAAATGCACCAAGAATTCCATACAGTCATTTCGTGGACATGTGGTCTGGTCACGTAAAGACCAGCCAAGAGAGTTTGGCTGGTTCAGTAAAATCCACCACACTGTTAGGAAAAACAAACAGGAAACTTTAACATAGATGCTACCTACTATGGGGCAATGATTTCAACTTTGTATGTGGATTACAGTGTATATATAGAAGCTCACAAATACACAAACTCAACTGTATCAGAGAAGAGCAAAAGCACTAATATCCTTAATTGAAGTATTTAGCTGAAAACAAACATACTCTAATTGTCTTTCACTTTTATTTCTAGTTAATTCTGCATTAGTATGGAAGTTTTAGATGCATTTGAAGAATATTGCATTCTTTTATAAATTTACAATGATTTCATGTATCTGCCATTCGTTATAACCAATCTATGCCTCAGAATATAGAGTTTTTCAGAATATAAAGCAACATCTTTACAGCTCAGAGTTTGTGAAGTCCACTGGGGAAACAACACAACAGCACCGAGAAATTCACTTACTATGTTTCTGCCACTTCACATTGAGGGTCATATGCAATGACAAAGACTGAAATTTGCACCATAGATCAAGTTGAGAAAACACTGGTTTCTGATCATTGTACTTTTGCCTTAGAAATCTCAGCTTGTGATGTCCTGACATTTCCTTTTCTGATTGTGCTATACCGATCCCATATAAAGTACAAAGCAGTATAATAAGTTCCTCTGCAAATCTACTCATTATCCACTGGACTTTGGAACCCAACTGCCCCTCCCATCTTTGAAGGAGAATTGTGTTTTTATGCTGCTCATTTAAAAAACAAGACAGAACAAAAAGGTAAACTGTCAAGTCTATAACCTCTAACGAATCACCATTTCCATCTGCAGCCCCGGCAGTTGTGTTGAAAAGCAAGAGCAGCAACCGAGAGAAAGCCCCTTCTTTTAGTCGAAAACTCTTACTCTGCTTAGGAAAACCATGAACCCAAACAGTGTGGGTCAGCCTTTCAATATGCAAAACGGACAAAGGTACCCAATTTTCTTTTATAATGGATTACATAGGAAATAGTTCTTTGTCAGGGAAATTAGTAGTAATCTTCCAATTTACCCTTTGAAAAATCAGACTCTGACCATCAAAACACATTGACTGTAGAAATAAAATATTTATCTAACAGGTTTCAAATCTTAAGGACCGCTTCCTCTTTATTTTTCTTGGACCTTTATGCCTTCCACCCACCAAAGTCTTCACTCAACCCTACCAATAGCCCAGCTGGCACCACAGATAAGAGGCAAAGTGTTTCCTTCGTGACCTCTAAGCATTCTACTCCACAGGAAAAGCAACGTGGAATGCACACTCAGCAGGCTACAAGCCTGGAGCCAGTTTGTCCTGGAGGCATTTCTGCCACAAAACATAATACTATCCACTGTGTTTTTGCTCTAAGCAGACCATCTCCCACTCCCCTCTCCCTCCTCTTGCTGCTTCTCACTCCGCACCTGGCTGCAATTCATGATCCGCACGCCACAGAACAAACAAAAAGCATGAAACAGCAACAGATTCCTTTGTTTTACATGCAAATCCTACCTCCGGTAGTTGTCACATCTTCCTCAAAAGCCACGCTTAATTTTTAATGACAGCGATCCAGTGCGGTCCTCCAAATAGCCACCGGTAATCATCATTACCTCTTGTGCCTAAAGCCTTTGTGGACCATTAATGTCACAACGCTTTCTAACTCATAGCTTTAATACTCCCTGCTCAAAATGTCTGAAATAGTTTGGAAGGACAATAGGAGTGACAGGCATGCTAGACAGCCATGCTTGAAATTAGTTATCTGGAGATCCGTTAAAGCTGCTTCATACTGTTTTAAAGCGTGCAGGAGGTAGGATTTATTAGCCTATGATAGGCATGCTGTTTCTGTTTTTATTAAATACTGTAATAGGCTGTCTGTTAGCAATGCTGTGATAGGTCCAACATCGCTTCCCCACTGCTTTCGAATTCTCATATTAAAAAGGGAGAGAGGGCTCACAGTCTTCCTTCCCAGACCGACATCGCCCTGCACTGGATCAGATTTCCAAATCCTCCTTAACTACAGGAGAGAGAGCCAAATAGATATTTTCGATATGGAAAGCGAACTTGGTAGTAAACACTCTAGGATTCTCCAAACAATTCTCTCACTCCCAGCAAGGGATTCCTGCTCTTCCCAGTTACAAAAATAAGTGTTCTCTGGAGTTAAGTATGAGAATCAATCCAAATAGAAAAAGTTCTCATTATTACTGAGATATGACTTCAGGTACACATGTACACAAAATCTCAAATTACAGATCAACTAGACTGAATGGATCATTCAGTGCATAAAGTGTTTATTTTATGCTGACTTACAAAGCTTTGTGTTTCAGGCTGAAGCAATCACATGCCATGCACAACTGTCAAACGGAAAGAATGAATGGTGGATGGAAAGAATGGGAATATGTATGTTATCTTGCTCCACTTTGGACAGTCATGATTATGGAAGATAGAAGAGGGATTTCTTAACATTGGTCACAGAAGAGGGTATCAGTTAGCTGGAAGTGCTACTCTGAAAAGTTAAGTACCTTTGCAAGTAAGGAAGCGGAGAAAGTTCTTAGTAGCTCAAGTAACATAGGGAACGTTTTATCCTCCAACTACCCAATTTATTCATTCTCTTCCACATTTCCTTTCTTCCTGCTACCCCAGGAGCAGTAGTTTTGTAGTAGTTACTACGGAAACTAAATGGTCTGCTCCAGGGAAGGGCTTAAAGAGAGCAGCAGATGTAAGATGGATGGACATGTATTATACTGGCCTATAGAACTAAAAATGAGTAGCAATTAACAAACAAAAACTGCTACAAACTACTACAACAAAATATTGGAGAGAATGATTATAAATCACCACTATTTAATTATTGGTAGTTTTGTAATCTAGAAATGCTCTAATGATCAGTCATAGCATCCATTATTTTATTATATGTAATAACTGAATATCTGAATTGCTCAGATGTCTGATAAAGCAAAGATACTATTTCCTTTGCTCCTTTGTCCCTCCCTCCCTCCCTGTCTTCCTTCCTTCCTTCCTTCCTTTCTTTCTTCTTTCCTCCCTCCCTCCCTCCTTCCCTCTCTCCCTCTCTCTTTCTTTTCTTTTCCTCTCTCTCTCTCACTCTCTGTCTCTCTCTCTCTCACACACACACACTCTCTCTCTGTCTCTCTCTCTCTTTCTTTCGAGACAAGGGTCTACTATGTAACCCAGGGTGTTCTCGAACCTTTCTTTTTCTAAACTCCTGGTTGTCAGTTTGAATATGCCCTAATGGTGTGTGAGTTTTAGTTGTTACTTGACTGGTTACAGTTTCTTCTCAGGAATGAAATGTGATTTAGAGGAAAACTCTCCTAGTATCACAAATCATAATTTTATTCTCTTTGAGTATCCTTATAGTGGTTTTCCTGGGACAATCAAAGTCAGAAAATACTTTTTGCAACTCAAATTTAAAAAAAAAATATTTGCCCATTAAATTGGTAGGAAAAAGATAAGACTTTTTCAAATTTTCAGTTTTCCAAGTAGTAAAAGAAAAAAAATTCTTCTATGTTAAGTGTCCAAGATATTTCACTAGCCTCATGGTCATCCAAGAGTAACTATTTCTCACCAGAGTAATTAAATTTTCACAGTTGTGAGGAGTCCAGGGAATACAAAATTATTTTCTTCAGTACCTCAGCTTCACAGTTTGTAATTGGAGTAACTGATACCTCTGAAGTGAGAGTATAAAAACTCTGAAAAGAAATTGTTGAAAAACAATGCTTCAAGATTTTATGAAAATCCTGTCTTTTATAGGCAAGCAAATAATCCAAACATTTGTAATAGAAGAATTATTTCAGGGGAAAAGTATCTGTGATATTCTCTTTTAAAAATAATGGGGCTGGGCACGGTGGCTCATGCCTGTAATCTCAGCACTTTGGGAGGCCGAGGCAGGCGGATCACCTGAGGTGGAGAGTTGGAGATCAGCCTGACCAACATGGAGAAACCCTGTCTCTACTAAAAATACAAAAAATTAGCCAGGCATGGTGGTGTATGCCAGTAATTCCAGCTACTCGGGAGGCTGAGGCAGGAGAATCACTTGAACTTGGGAGGTGGAGGTTGCGGTGAGCAGAGATCGTGCCATTGCTCTCCAGCCTGGGCAACAAGAGCAAAACTCCGTCTCAAAAAAACAAAACAAAACAAAACAAAAAAGGAAAAGTAATATTACAAATTATATCTCACAGTTATTTTTTCAAATGTAAGGAAGTATTTAAATTATAACCTAAACACCACCACTATATGATTTAGAGAGAGAAGAGAAGAGAAAGAGGAGAGGAGAGGAGAGGAGAGGAGAGGAGAGGAGAGGAGAGGAGAGGAGAGGAGAGGAGAGGAGAGAGAGGAGAGGAGAGGAGAGGAGAACGGAGAAGGGAGAAGAGGGGAGGGGAAGAAAGCAGAGAGGAGGGATCAGAAAAAAATACCCGAGTTGTATACTTCCTTCCAATTTTTATCTGTGGTTAATTCAGAGAACAGTGGCTAAAAATAGAAGAGATAAATGAGTAAGATTTTGATAATGGGATAAAGTGAGAAGGTGGGCCTGGGGCAGGGATTGTTAGTGACGCTTTCTGGAGACTCTGTTCCTAGAGGTGCAAAGAAAGCCCTTAACTCGGACCCATCTGAGAATAAAGGAGGTTTCTGGAAGGAGCAGTGTTCAGATGGGAACGGGGATGGAGCATAAGATGGTTTGTTGAGGTAGTGAAAAAGGAGCAGGAAATGAGGAAGGGAAGCTGAAGGAGGAGAAAGAAGAGAAAAAGGAGAAAAGAGATTTATGAGGAAGGGAGGAAAGAATTTCTTGAGGTAGCATGGTGTTGGAAGAGAGCACAGGCTTTGAAATAAGGCAGCCTGACTTTGAAACAGTTCTGCTAGCCTGTTTCCAGTTCACTGTGTTCAAATGAAATGATAGCAATGGCTGTTCTAAGACTGCAGTGATGTGAGTGAAAGGACATAATGTATGAGTGAAGCTCTTTATAAAGAGATGTACTGAAATAAATGTTAGTTATTACAGAGCAGGAAGAAAGAGGGAGATGCGTGATTGAAGATGAGGAGAGGGCCACAATAGGAAACAGGAGAAAAGGGATAGGAAGAAAAGGAAGTATGAAAATAACCTCTCTAGGGGAGGTAGAAGAGAGAAAAATTTCTCCTGTTGAATCATATAAGATACAATCTCTTTCTTGCGTTTGTTTTGTTTTCTGGATCACATTTCAATAGCTGTTGCTTTAGTGCTACCTCTATCATGAAGTTTCAGATAATAAAGTGTCTTTGAAGCTCATACCTTCTTCAACAAGAGAGAAACCTACACTGAATTTGTTGAAAGCTTGTTCTACCATTTTGAAAACAGTTGATCTGAGGAGTGAATTTAGCAACTCTTAGCATTACTTTTCTGGATGGTTCCCCGGAGAGTGAAGTTTGGGCCGGCAGAAGGCAGGGACTGAAGTGATATTTCGGAGCTATATTACCAAACACATTCAGCAAGAATATTTTGTGCATCTGTAACTTGATAACATTTCAACAGCATCTGCTCCCTGAATGTACATCAGAGAACTTGTTCTGGAAAGAATTTGTATGTGTTAACAAATATTAGGTTAAGAACTGGAGACTGGGGGAGAGTGGTGCGATCACACATACACAGGATTTGCAGTTTACGTGCACAACCCGCTAGTGAAATGGTTTAATGAATGGAACGATGAATGCATAATTTCATTATGAGTCATCACTATTAAAATGAAAATTTGATAGATACATAACCAGAAAATGTAGCTATCTGTTACAGACACAAGTGCTAATTATATTTTGGAGTATATATAATTTATGCTCTGAATAATACAACAAGTAACTGCTTTTTCCCTGTTATGACTATTTTTCTAGGAACAACAGGAAAGTTAGTTTAGACACTGCTTCCTTCCTATTATATTTCTGTGAATGTTGAAGCTGACTCACTCTGAAGTGATCTACAGTTCCACATTAGGTGCATACAAAATGCATTTTCTAGTATAAACTCAAATGCATAACCTTAGAAAGCAATTAAAGACAACAGTTGAAGAAAATCTAACATCAAACCAGCATCTTATTTCTAAATAGAAATGAAATGCTTTATTGGCCCGTATCACTTTTAACAAAAATTTTCCTTCAAATTTAAATTTCTCCAAAAAAGTTTTCATGAAATTATAATTTTTAAAAGTTTACATTTCTGGAGTATATTTGCCACATCATATTTGATCCTCAGAATAAAGTTATTGGGCAGCAAGGCAAATATTAATAGTTACATTTCCATCTAGGGAAACTGAGGATAAGGGAGGTTTAATGATTTTTTTGTTTTTGCAATCACGTAGCCTGTGCGTATGTCCTCATAATCCAGTGTTCTTTTTATTTCATAAAATTTTTCACCTAGGTCCTGTATTTTTTAGTTAAAACTTCTACTTCAGAAATATATGCAGCAGAAGAATTTTTTTAAAAATTTTAAAATAAGAGAGACAACGAAGAGAAGCTACACACTGGTAGAAAATATTCACAAGACATATTTTATAAAGGACTGCTATCCAAGCTATACAAGGAACACTTAAGACCTAGCAATAAGAAAACATACAACCTGATTAAAAAGTGTGCCAAAGACCTTAACAGACACTTCATGAAGGAAGATATATGGATGGCAAATAAGCATATGAAAAGATGCTGCACATCATATGTCATCAGGAAAATGCAAATTAAAACAACAACACACTACCACTATGCACCTATTAGAAGGGCCAAAATCTAGAACAGTGACAACACCAAATTCTGGAGAGGATGCGGAGCAACGGGAACTCTCATTCGTTGCTGGTGGAAATGCAAAATGGTGCAGCCACTTTGGAAGACAGTAAGCAAAGCATACTCTTACCATATGATCCAGCAAACAGGCTCTTTGGTATTTATCCAAACGAGCTGAAAACTTATGTCTACACAAAAATCTGCACACAAATGTTTATAGCAGCTTTATTCATAATTGCCAAAATTTGGAAGCAACCAAGATGTCCTTCACTAGCGGAAAAAAAATAAACTGTGGTACACCCAGACAATGGAATATTATTCAGCACTGAAAAAGAAGAGCTCTCAAGCCATGAAAAGACATGGAGGACAGTCAAATGAACATTACTAAGTGAAAGAAGCCAATCTGAAAAGTCTACATACTAATTCCAGCAACCTGATGTTCTGGAAAAGTGAAAACAATGGAGACAATAAAAAGATCATTGGTTCCCAGGGGATGGGAGGTCAGGGGAGGGATATGTGGGTGAAGCACAGAAAATTTTTAGGGCAGTGAAAATAGTCTATAATACTGTAATGATGGATCATGTCATAATACATTTGTCCAAACCCATAGAATGTACATCACCAGGAGTGAACCTTAATGTAAACTATGGACTTTGGGTAATTATGATGAACCTAAATATAGTTTCATCAATTTAGAAATTAAATATAGGTTCATCAATTTTAATAAATGTACCACTCCAGTGGGAGATGTGGATAATGGGGAAAGCTCTTCATATGTGGGGCAAGGAATACAGTGAGGGGGTATATGGGAAACCTCTGTGTCTTCCTCTCAACTTTGCTGTGAACCTAAAACTGCTCTAAAAAATAAAGTTTTTAAAATAAACTACAGAAAAAAGCATAAAATAAGACATTGCTGGAATGTATATATATATATATATATATATTATTTTTTTTTTTTCTCCTTCCATGTGACAAATAGTCATGGCTTTTTAAGAAACATTTTGTTTTATTGCAACTTATGTTTTTAAGATAGAGTTACTAAATATTTTTAAAAGGTGAACTATAGAAATTCATAATAATTTTAGTTACAGAGTCAATATTGAATAATTCTGTAATAATTGCAGCTGCCCAGGACTTCCTGACCTGTGGGCTACAAGCAAAAACCCACCCAGTAAGACCATGATTTGGGTCATGTTCTTGGATTCTTTGATTGCTTTTCCATCTCTCTTTATCACAATTAGGAGAACAAGTCCTATATGACCTAACCCCCACCACCAACCTTGTGGCAGTTAGCCTTGCCTGCAGGTTTTATGTAGAGTTATTACCATTCTGTATGCATGTGGTTAAATGGGAGAAGGAGGTACATGATAATATAATATACATATTAATTAATTTTATCTGAATTTTCAGAATAGTAACATCCTCTCCAACACCTCCCTGATTCCCCACCAAACACAGATAGAGATGCTGCAGAGCCCACTCTTGGATCCCATGAGAAAGCACTGGAATAAGCTAGTTTAACCACTTTCAGAAGCCATAGTTCTTTGGCTGAGGCACTGCACTTGGCAGAAGCTTATTGGGGCTTCATTACCATCCTTCTGAAGCCTGTCAGAGTACTGAACATAAATCAGTTTTTAAATAAAACATAAAATAGAGCATTGACAGTTGCTGAGGTTTTATTTCATTTGGAATCTCCTACTTCCCAGGACCTAGCTGCAGCCTTCCTGCTTATTGGAAACATGGACGATATGAATGTGGCACTCCAGGCTCAGTGTATCTATGTGCAATCAATGGGAAGATGATACTGGTTGCTATACAACATAGCATTAGATATGACACCTGCTGCTTTCAATGTTATGTTAATTAAAAGACATCTGTCTTCCAAACACAATGAAACAAAAACAAAAATCTTTGGTATGCAGAGAGCTCCAAGGTTAGCTATAAAAGGCAAAGATTTATGTGTATGTTGGTGTTTACATTCATGTGTATATTTTATTAGCTCATTTTATGTTGCTAGATTCTTAGAGTAAAAGAAGAAACACTTAATAAATAAAATGCTTTTTAGCAAAATGTGAATATTTTTTGTGAAACGTTCACTTTACAAAATGACAGCATAATCCTGATAAATGTATTGTGTCTTTGTTAGGTGGAGAATTTTTAAGGGCTTATTAAATGCTAGGCATCTAGGAAAGTCTTAATAAATATTTCCTTGTTTCATAAGTTACTTAGAAAAGGAATCGGCAAAATGGATATAAACACATACATTTGTATATTGACGAATATTTGTAAAGTTGTTTTCATAAAGGGTGTAAGTTAGATAGGATGGTAGTGTCATTGTATGTGCTGTTTTATTCCTTAAAAATAAAACAAAAAATCTTTAAACCTTGTTTAATTCAGATTATGAAAGGGATACACACTCAGAATCGAAAAATTGGAGTATAGAAAAAAGATAAAAATTAAAAGTATACAAAGAATATTTTAAAAGTTTCCTATCATCCCACAATCCAGAGATAACTTCTATTATAATATTAAAAAGTAAGAATTTTATTGCATATAGTTTTATATATTTATTTTCTCCTTATCCTTGTGTTTTCCATGTTATTTTGAAATCTTTAAATCTTTTTAATAAAAGTATAGTATTTTGTCATATGCATCTTCTGTAATTTGTTTCAACAATCCTCATTGGTTAACACACAGGTTATTTTCATTTTTCATTAGCAAAATGGCTTTGCTGAAGGCTTAGTACCAAAATCTTTGCCTACATCTCCGATTACATTATCTTAGGCTAGATATCCAGTGTGGATTGTTGGGTTGAAATGTACGAGCATTCTAAAGGGTCTTGGTATGTTCTTGCTGAAGGGTTGTGCCATTTTCATAGTCCCATGAGTGGAGTATGACTCTACTTTTGGCAGAAGAGTCATCATGGTGAGAAAAGAATGCTTTATTCCAGTCTTCCACACAGGTTTATTTCATTTTCTTTTTGCTTTTTGGACTAAAGTGGAAATCACTTGTCATTTAACCAGAGGGGAGAGAAAGGGGGCAAAGGAAAAGGATAACTAGTGTTGGCATTTTTATTTCAGTTTCTTGAAGTAGAAATGTTTTCATTCTTATTGTGGGAAGAGGGAAAGTGAAGAACTACTGCAAAGTCTGGTCCCTAGATTCATGTTGTTCCTATTGCTCAAAGCAGAATCTCTTCCTCACGGTGTCCTTTAAAACCTTGGGTATTTCTACTTCCAGGGGATTCTGATGCATGCAAATCCACATGGTAAATCTGGTGTGTCTTCCTGGAAAATCAATTTGCTCCAAGACTGTAGGGACAGGAGTTTTGAATTTTTGTGTTCTGTTAAGTTTTTAACAGATGCATAAAATCAGGTTATTTAACATCATTAATAATGTAAACTTGGAAAAAAGAGCAATTTTATGAACTGGGAGTCATTGGGAATCTGGAACTTTTTTGTCTTCAGGGAGCTTTTGTGATAGAAGTCAAAATGAACAGAAAACAAGTCCTCAGTGAGAACTGGTGATGCTAATACAAAAGGGTGGGAGCGTACGATTTCTTGGCAAGTCAGAAGAAACTTATGTTGCTTGCTGTATGGAGAAAGAGTTTATTTCCTTTCTAAGATTCAGTATTATTTTGGTTGTTACACATAAGAAAACTGCCCACATACAAATCAGATCAACATCTTGCTAAAATTGCATTCAATTAAATGTTAATTTAAATGAGTCCCTGTTTTATTTTAATTTCTACCAGTGAAGTAACTTAAATTGTGTGTGTGTGTGTGCATGATTCTAGTGCCATATCTAATTTATGTCTAAAGTATGCTAATTCTAAAGTTATATTTTCAACTGTGATAGATCTCTGGCTAGTGAAAACCAGTAACTCTTCAAATGAGCTTGAAATATCAGGAAATATGCAAGACAATGAAGGAAATTAAGAATAACCTGAAATTATTGACATGTGTCAAAACTGACATCCTTAAAGCTCTCTACAAAGTGCTTGATAGCAATAAGGTTGATAGCATGACCCAACTATGTCTGGAAAATACATAATGAGAAGCATCCAGACTTGTCAAAAAGTGTAGAATGTATCCAAATGTTTATTTAAAATTTGAGTATATTATTGTGGAAATAGAGAATGACCTTTTTTCTTATACAAGAATACAATGGATAAACATTCCATGAATCTATCATTTCTGAAGGGAAATTTAAAAAAAATCACAGAATTTTTGAAGAAAAAAATCACTAGAGTTTTGCCAACTAAAAGAAAAAGTCTTGGGTAGAAGTACTACAATGCATTACAAAATGAAACAAGCCATGCAAAACAACTTGACATTATCTTTAAGTTTAAAGTGTTACCTTTTCCATTTCTCTTAGAAAATGAAGCTCATAAAATAGAGACAATTTGGTGAAATCTTAACCATGCATGTGGCCAGATGGTGACTTTGTAAAAATTAGAAAAAGCCACCCCTTCATCAGAATTTATGAACCTACTGTTAGAAAATAGTCTCGATAAATAGGAAAACACTATGATGTCTACATATATGAATGGCAGCTCTGGAATCGCAGCATAGAAAACCTGCATGACTACAGGTGATACTCTTGTATTTCTCAGCTGAGAAGTGGTAGCACAGGCCAAAATAATTGTGACAAATTTGTGTTTTAAAAAGGATTAGGATTAACCTTCCTCTTTCCCTTATATTTTCATGATAACTTGGATAATTGTCTTTTTATTATTAATAGTGTATTATTAATGGTCGTGTTTGTGACATTAATTTGCAAATTACTCAATTGTATTAAATGATGAAGAATTGTTTAGTGAGTTATTTAACGAAAACAATAGTAAGTGCAAAAATGTATTAACAAAGAAGAGATTTTATGATACAGTTAGTTGAGTGTGGCTCACTTCCACTCTTTCCTTTCTCCAATAGACTGATGGCCCTTTGCCGGTGTGACCCTGAGCTCTGTTGGATTTCTTGTGAAGAAAACTCCAAGGAATGGATGAATGCCTGGAAACGTACTACTGGAAGTCATAAGGCAATGACAAGAAAATAGCATATCATTGGAAGACTTGACCCATGGGATCTATAAATTCCTAGGGAAGCTCCTTACTAAAATTTGTTTGGTTTCTGTGGAATCCAACAAGAAAAGAAATAGTGAAACATGTGGGTTGTCTCCTCTTTGGCACTGAGCCTGGGAGAATATGAAGATATCTGAAAACAAAGAGGTTTCCTTCAGGTGTTCGGGAGAGGGCTAACACTGCCTACTTGTATGTCAAGGGCCCATGGGAGTAGACACTCCCAGAATGCTACCACTTGGTTTCTCCAGGGATCGTATGTGATACCAATCAGCTAACAAAGAAAATAACAACCCATCTAAGGGGATTCAGCAGCTAGAAAGAAAATGAGTATGCCAAGCAAATTGAATACACGACCAGCAAAATAAGAGCTTCAAAAGGAGACAAAATGCAACATTCTCTCTTTCTCTCTCTCTCTCTCTCTCTGTGTGTGTGTGTGTTTGTGTGTAAATAACAAAATTCAAGTTCTGGACACAATTTTTAGAGCTAAACACATGACTTTCCAACTAAACTTTTTATTAGATATCAAAGAAGCTGGTCACTGTTGAGGTGAAGATCAAGTGCAAGATATATTTTGAGGCACAGAGCAAAAATATAAAGAATCAGAAAAAGATAAGAGACTTGAGGATTTAATCCAAACAACTGAACAGCTAAAAACAAGAGCTACAGGGGCAGAAGAAGAAAAAGTTTAAAAAAGAGACAATATATTTATTATTTTCTGTGAGCAGAGGAAAAGCTAGAAACCTGTTGTAAGCAAGATTTATTGAATTTTCTCATCATAGTCTTAAACGAGCAGTACTCCAATAGGTCTTGTTTACTAAAGGAAGATTTGTTGAAAGAATCAAACAACTGATGGAGGCCGATGAAAAGAATACATGATGATCAATGACACTTCGTACACACATTCACACTCACAGATACATACAGAAACGTTGGATAGGAAAAGGCTGGCTGGCAATATGTGGCAACAGTGCTCTGTAAGGACTCTTGAAGTAGAATAAACAGTCTTACTGAAAGAGGAATTCGGATTATTATTTTTAAAAAGCTTAGAACAAGAGTTCTAGGCTGATTCAGCAAAAACTAGGAGCCAGGCTAGGGGAGGGGATAAGTAAAAATCCTTCCAAAGGATTCCTACCTGGGGAAAGGAGGAGAAGGCCAAGTGTTTAAGATCTCATATTGTAGAGGACAGGAGAGGGAGCAAATTGAGAAGAAATATAGCATCTTGGTTGTATAGTGTGTTCTAGTGTGAAAATGTGCATTTAATGTTCAAAAATAGTGAGTGTGAGAAAAGATAATCATTGATGGAATAGCACCATAAAAGTCCCAAATTAACAAGAAAAAAAAAAAGAAAAACCACAAAGATAAAGCATGATCAGCAAAGATAGGGGAAAGAAATAAAAGTAGTAATATAAAATAAATAATTAAAGTGTAAAGGAAGACATAAAATCAAGTACAATGGTTACTATGTCATTTGTAGACAGAATTTTCCCTTTGAAAGACTGAGACGTCAGATTGGGTTAAAGCAAATTTAACCCATGTATATGCTATTTAAAAGAAAATAAGATAAAGGTGAACAAAGATTAAGATAAAAAGGTGAAAAAAGAGGTATCATATAAATGCAAGCTAATAGAAAGTTATATTAGTGGCAGCTGATATATTTAAACTTAAAAGCACTATAGAGGATAAAAGGAAATATTATATAACGATAAAACTGATACTACTTGAGGAAGCAATGATAATCATAAACCTATATTTACCCACCGATTAAAAAACATCAACTAGCTAAATACATAAAGCAAAAACAATTAAAAATTTGAGAACTTTTAAAAAATTATAATAGGTGACACTAATTTAAGGAAGTGATAGCTCTCTCTAAGAATTGGACAGATTAAATAGGCAAAAAATAAGTAAAATCATAAAGCAATTGAAGAGTGTCATACATCAGTAAGTATTTGTAAAAAGCTTCCATCTTTTAAATAGAGAATTATAATTACAAAATAATCATAGTAATAATAATAATGGTGATAATTATGTACTTCACTAACAAAGGAAAACCTTACAAATTTTTAAAAGTTGGATGTGAGCCGTGAGCCATGGTCTTCTGTCAAGCATAATTTGTGGCAGAAATAAATGAGAGGTGACTAAAGAAAGGTTATTTCTTATAAATAAAATTTTAAAGAGCACTCGAATTACCATTGTAGAAAGGAGAAGTCAAATGGAAATTATTATGTATCTAAGAACTAGAAAGGGAGACTCTTTATTCTGTAACTTACTACGCTTAAAATATACAACCCCAAATGCCTGTACTATTAAAAAAGATGTGAAAATAAAAGCAAGTACTATACACCTGAAAAGATTAGAAAAGCAATTTTTAAAAAGAGGTAGAAATTAATAGAATAGAAAAAAAGAAATGAAAGACAAATTAATCTAAAACCTTAAAAAAACTAATGAAATAGATATACTCTGAGCATGATTAAAGAAAACACAATGAGGAAAAATATATGACATCAATTAGAAGGAAGATATAATTATAAATATAGAAGGAAGACATAACTGTAAACATGTACATTAAAACTGTAATAAAACATTTGAAAACTTAGATAACAAACATGCTAATAAACCAATCATCACATAAAAGATCAGACATATTCACAGCTGAAATTTTACCTAAACTTTAAAGAATAGTTAATTGTAAAGCTATTTCTAATCCAGATCATAAAAAATGAGTAAATCATTTAATTTGATTTTTATAAAGTCAGAATAACTTTAGTACCAAACCAGAATAAAGTTACTTCGGAAAAAGTAATAATATATTGTGTCAAACTAGGATTCATTCAAGAGATGCAGCATCTATTAATCTATCAATATAAGCTTTCAACAAATTCAAGGGGAAAAGCCATATTATCTTATTAAAAGACATTACAAGGCATTTGATAAAAGTCAACATCCAGTCCTAATAAAATATTAAGTAAAATAAAAGAAAGAAAAAAGAAAGACAATTTAAACATAATAAAGACTGTTTTCCAAAATCCAACAGCAAATATTCTAAATGTAAATCTCTGAGGAAATTTCAATTAAAATAAGAAATTAGTTAGGGATGCTTAGCTCAAAACTCTTGATTGGTTCCACACTGGTCTATTAAGAAGTTCAAGCTTCCTGACATATGAAGGCATTCTTTCATGGCCCTGCCTCCTTTTGGAGCTTCATTTTCTTCACTCTATTACTCATAGGTCACTGTCCATTGAGATCTTTGTCTAGCCCCCATGTTTGATGTTTTCTTCCCTCTCTGCTTGTGCTCATGCTGCCTGCCCTCTTTGCCTTCCATGACTGCTCATGCTTCTCCTGTCTTTTTCTTCTGGGGAATGTCTCATTTTTAAGACCTACTCCTGCCCTCCCATAGATGCCCATGCATTCCTCATAAGAAATGCTGCTTCAGCACAGAAATGAGGTCCATTTCCCTTTGCATACCCAGTATCTAGCTCTGTGCCTGACATATAGAACATGTGCAATATAAGTTAACTGAATCAATGTATGAAGAGATGAACAATCCACAAATACTAAAGCCTCTGTTGCCTTGCTTTTACTACCCCTAGTAACAGTAATGGTGGTTACTTCCTGCTGAGAGGCCCATTCATGATGATGACAAAACTTGTCTCTTTGTGGATGGATGAATTATGTTCTTTTGTTTTATGACCCACATGCACACCTGACAAATGGTGCTAGTAATGGATTTTACTCGTGTTCTGCGTCATGAACTGCCAATTGTGTCCATATCTGTTAGATTACTTGCTCATTCCTTTGTTCTTGCCATTGTGTCCTGAAAGAATGGGATGAGCATGGGGGCAGAGAAGATGTTCCAGAAGCCCTGTTCAGTGATCCAGAAGAAGTCTTCACCTTTTACATGGTGTTTTATACAAATTCTCTAGTGTTTTGCTATGGTGTTTTGCTGGCTGATGATTCAGAGAACACTTTTGACAATCGTTGCTTGTGCAGTATGCATCTTTTTAACTACAAATCTCGAGGCTGTCAAGGGGAAAATTTCTTTTGAATGAACTCAGAAGAGTTCAGTAGGTGAGCTTGATTCTGCAGCTGCTAGAACTTGCCACTTCTTGTAGGTTTTTTTTTTTTGTCTCTCACTCTAGACTTTGCCATCTGCCATTGTTACATGGCCCAGATGTAAAAGATTTTCTCATTCTCCTGTAAACATGACTCTGTCATCCCCTTCATTTGTCTGGCCATTAGTTATCAAATTGTTGAGGGTCTGGCTGACCGTTCCTTAACACATCTGTTCCAGATGCTGCTTCTCCAAGGGGAATGAAGAATAGCTAATATGCTTTGCAATTAGTAGCTTATATTTAATTGCTTTCTCCTAATTCCAGTCAACTTGCAAAAATTTTAGTAATCGGTATAATTTATAGTCAGTTGTCCTGTTTATTTGGGCATGTAAAATGTACCATATGGAAATTAAGGCCACACTCCTTCAACTTCAAAACTCATTTCAAGTACCATATTCTCAGGGAAGTCTTACCTGACCCCACCCAGAATAAGCTGTGATTTTTTCCTTTATTCATGTCAGTATTTTATAATATGCCACATTTAATTACAATTGTTTGTATCTCTAGAGGTGAGGTTGGGTTGTATATGTCTTTTTACTTCCATAATCTCATTTATTAACACTATTAGCAATTGCTTAGAAATTAACAGGTGCTCAGTAGAGACATGTAGCCTGACTGACCAACTACCTTTATTTGAACTCTTTATATCCATGCTGGTGAGTTCTTAAAGAATGCAGGATACCAGTGCTAGGGAAAATTCTAATAAGCAATCTTTGGTGATTTTTTTTTTTTTAAGATGGAGTTTCACTCTTGTTTCCCAGGCTGGAGTGCAATGGCACGATCTCGGCTCACTGCAACCTCCTTCTCCCAGGTTCAAGTGATTCTCCTGCCTCAGCCTCCCAAGTAGCTAGGATTATAGGTGCATATCACCACGCCCAGGTAATTTTTGTATTTTTAGTAGAGACAGGGTTTCACCATCTTGGCCCGGCTGGTCTCAAACTCCTGACCTCATGTTCCACCCACCTTGGCCTCCCAAAGTGCTTGGATTACAGGTATAAGCCACCATGCTCGGCCACTTTGGTGATATTTCTCTGGAAGCCTGGCATTGAAGCAAGAGCACTGTATTTATAGTTGAGAACTGTGGATTTCAGTATCATGACTGCTGTTTTTGAACTTTGCATGGAGTAATTTTGAATGTCACCTTGGAAAAGTCATGTACATTCACCTTTCCCATTTCTAATACAAGGATACTAATATGTATCCCCACCTCATAAGGTTGTAGTGAGAACCAAATAAAAGAGCTTTTGATAAAATGTAAAACGATATGCAGAACGAAGCTGCTAAAGTTGCTTCTGCTCATTTTGACATATTCAATGTATATATATAGGTCACATGATATATTTAATTTAGTACACTTAAATACTGTTTTAAAAAATTATTTGTCACATAAAGAATATAGAGCACTCTATAAAGGATAATAAAAGTGATTTGTCTTCTGGGCATAACCAAGGCTTTAGTAATCCTTCAAAGATGGAAATATGGCAGATTACAAGAAATGGAAAGCATATAGAATAATCACAGCATCCTTTTTCAAAACTGGTTGCTGACTGCCTCTTTAGTTCTCTCCCAAAACTATATAGGATTCCTTATATTTATATATGCAGGTGGCATTTGACCAAATTAGGCTGTCTGTATAAGAGCTTTATTGAGTAATTCCAAAGGAATTTCCCACTCTTGCTTTCCTTGATAGAAGGTCACAGAATTCACTTGGCTTCAAATAGACCCATGTGAGTGCTGGGAATTTGGTTCAGCTTCCCCTCCCTCTACATATTCTGCTGAGAGTCAATTGATGTCTGCTCGTGTTCCATTTGTTAAGTAGTGGATTACTGATCAAATGTTATCTCTCTGGCAGAGCCTACGATGACTTAGAAACCCTCACCTTTTACTATCATTTAGGGGTCCCACAGTCACTGCTCTCTTAGGTTTGTTAATTTCTCCAAAGCCTTCCAGTAGTTATTACCACCGTTCCTTCTTTAGGGTAATCAAAAGCAGTTTAGAGAATAAATTATGCATCTCTACTCTGGAAATTTGACAACAGAGCCCTTATCAGCTCCCTAAGATGCTGTCTTCATCACATAAAACAGGCTTTTTTTGGGTCTATGACCTTAAATTAAGTTTATGCCATTAGCTTCACCTATCAAAGTTTTGGGGGCTAATTCATTCCTTTTATCTTAAAAAAAAGATTAAAGATCTGGTATAATGCTTTTAAAAGTTTTCACATACTTTGATTTCATCTTCTTATTGCCATTTTTCAATTTCAATTACTTAGTGTTTTAGAACCAATATGCTAAAACTCAGCATGATAGAAAATACAGACCAGATCTTTAGAAAAGGGCGGACAGCAAACTAAAAGGCAGAAAAAGAAATGGAACAAAGAATGGTCACACAAGATCTGTAGTATGAGCTCTTCGAGATGCCATCCGTTCAAACGTTACTTACCTTGGCCGCAAGACTTTATTCTACTGAACATCACTTGTTAGGTTCCTAGGCTAACATGTATTTTCAGACATGGTTCTCTGATTTTCTTATTGGAAAACCTGGGCTGACTTATATTCTATGACCTGAAAATAGATGCCTGCTTTTGTTGATGGAATATTAGCTCAATTAAAAAGTATAGGAATGCTGGAAGGTACCTAGAGATGACATGGAAAATTACAGGATTATAACTCTAACTTTTACACAGAGGAAATTATTATAAAATTCATTTTTCCAGAACACTAAGGTTGATACAGGATTTGACCTAGGAGTACTTGCCTTCGAATCTGTGTTTAGCCATTTACTTGTGTGCGAATCAGGGCAAATCCTTTAACTTTTGTGTTCTTCAGCTTTCTCATCTATTAAATAGGACTTCAAATACCTACCTCACAGAATTATCATTAGGTTCAGCTGTATAAAATTCCTTTGACTACTCTAAAGACTACAACTGCCAGTTGGTCTTGAGGTTATTGCTTGTCAAGATCAAGCCCTATCAGAAAAACCTAGTCTCATGTAGGGTGGAAGGATAGTTTTGGTTTCTGACATTCTATAGATGTCATTTCTCTTGACCTTGGTAATGTTTCTTTTTTTTTTTTTTTTTTTTTTTTTGAGACAGAGTCTCGCTCTGTCGCCCAGGCTGGAGTGCAGTGGCGCAATCTCGGCTCACTGCAAGCTCCGCCTCCCGGGTTCACGCCATTCTCCTGCCTCAGCCTCCGAGTAGCTGGGACTACAGGCGCCCGCCACCGCGCCCGGCTAATTTTTTTGTATTTTTTAGTAGAGACGGGGTTTCACCGTGGTCTCGATCTCCTGACCTCGTGATCCACCCGCCTCGGCCTCCCAAAGTGCTGGGATTACAAGCGTGAGCCACTGCGCCCGGCCCGACCTTGGTAATGTTTCTAAATTGAGTTTGCAGCACAGTATTGGTCCTTATGGAAATATGACTAAGAACACATACACTTCTAACTACATAACATCTGGCTAGAAACATAATCTGAGAATAGTCTTTGAAAATAAGTGGTTAGAGACACAAGTGATGTTCAGTAGCAAGAAGTCTTAGAACCAGGGTGAGTCACATTTAAATCAATGACACAGCAGAGACCAATGAAGACTATTAAGTATATCAGTGACAAGGCTGTGTAAACTGGGTTCTATTACTTTGATAAAAGATAGATTCAGAATTCAAAGTGACTTTGGTGATTTAGAAAATAAATACAGAAAACTGGTTTCTAACTAGGAGCAGAGGAAGACACAGGATGGGGAGAAGGCTCAAATGTGCCCATATTTATGAGGGGAAAGAGCCAGTTATGTGTGGAGAGGCAGAAAAAGAAAGTGAGGTTCTGGGTAGTTATCAGATTGCCTGTGAGTCAGCAACGCGGCACTGCAGTTAGAAGAGCCAGCTGAGTGCTGCAGGGCACGACAGGAAGGTGGCATGGAGCAAAATCTGAAGGTCCACCTCCTCTTAGAGGGATAACTGGACAGACCACATATGGATTATTAGTCTCTGGTTAAATACCTGTATATATTTCTTCAGGACACCTACTATGATCACTTTTGCAGAGTGAAGATGGCTTTTCTCTTTCTAATGTGAGCCATAAGGGATGCATTACGGGAGAGGAGTTATCTAGAAATGAAGAAATCTAATCTTATTTAGGGCAGGAGGGACCGCAACCCTCCTCAGCCTCCTCTATTAAACTATTATTTGTCGGTTGTTTTGAAAGTTTCAAAATACTTTAAAGATTTTCTAATTTTCAGCCTATATTATCTCTTGAATCCTTAAGTTTACTACTCATAAGGGTACCACTGTGCATGAAGACCATTGCACCCTGTGTCTTGTGTAAATTCACTTTCTTCTTGGACAGCCCCTTTTCCTTATGTCTACTTGGTGAACTTCTCTTTATCCATCAGGTCTCAGCTGAAGCCTCACTCTGTGTGAAGCCCTTTTTGACCTTCCTGGGTAGAGTTGCATCCCTTACGCTCACCTCTGCTGCACTGTGTACATTCGCCTGTTAAAGGCTCATTAATCACCCTGGATAGAATTAGAATGTGAGCTTCTTGGAAGTACAGATCACATCTTACTCATCTATTCATCTTTGTATTCTCAGACCTAGAAGTGCCCCTGGCACATGGTGTGTGCTCTATAATTACTTATGAAATGATTTAATGAAGGGTTGAATGAAGATGAGTACATAACTACAAGATCTACGTGAATAGGTAAAAAAAAAAAAGTCTGCTATTTATCTAGAAAAAAGGCAAGTCCAGCTTTCTGCATTCCATAGTGTACCACATGGGTGAGGAATTATATTTTAAAAAGAATTTTAAGAGTTTCCCGTGAGCTGTAAGAAAGAAGTCATTGCCAGTAACAACTAAGCATAGTCTTTTCTCCCTTCACATGCAGAGGATGAGCTAGAGTAAGTTTCTTCTAACTTTGAGTTCTTTATTACCTCATGCTAAGCTTCAGCATTTTCTATTCTTTGGCTTGTACCAGTTGCTTGAGGATCCATGATGGAGAGACTCATCCTGAAAAGCCCAGTTCCACCTTCAGCAAAACCTGCAAGAGGCCTCATCTGTTGAAGTGAACTAAAAGTTTAGCAAGTGATAAAATTTTCACATTGTCACACATTCATTTAATAGTAAGGGGAAACGTGAAGCCAACAAATATTTGTTAAGGCAGCAATGTACAAACATATCTTTTTCATTCTGTAAATCTCTTTTCTCAGGGTAGGTTTGATCAGAGGGAAAGAAACATCTTTGCCATAGTATTGTCTCCAAGTGTTCTGTTTCTGTTTTTTGAGTGAAGTGTTTGATGCCTGTGGAGGTTTTAATGGTCTGATTCTGACTGTCAAGTTGCTGATTTCTTCTACCGACTACCATTTTTGTTTCAGAAACAAAGCAACAGAAAATGGCATCGTTTGTTTGCCTAATGACATGTGCTAAACACACACACACACACACACACACACACACACACAGAAGAAAAACAAAAAGCCTTCCTCCTGTCCTACAGCTCATTTTTAATATTTATCTTTCCATGAGTACATCCAGCCTATCTTTAATGTTGTCAACATGTTCCTAAGCAGGCCTACTAGGGTGTTAGCAAACAACAGCAGCAGGAAATCTCTAGCCCCTGACAGTTAGAGAAGGCTCCCCTCCAAGAAGTGGGCCTAAAAGGTACATATTAGCTTTTTTAAAAAAATCTCAGACTCAACAAATTTATTAGTGTCATGATTTCATTTTCTATTTTAGAATATCATGGTTTTCACAGTGTCCCATGATTCTACTAATTCCTTTTTATTAGCAAATGAGTTATAGATATTTTAATTTATATCTCAATTCTTAAGATTCTAGAAGACATAATTCATCAGTCACAGACATCAAGACCCAGTAAGAAATTGGTTGGTAGTGGTGACAGCATGAGTTTGAGAACCAGGCTCACCTGAATCTGAATTATGGTTCTGTTATGTTCTACCTGCATGACTGAGGAAATAAGCTTCTCTGTGCCTCAGTTTCCCACTTATAAGATTGACATTACCCCCTTTTCAGAGTTAGTGTGAAAATTAAGTGAATTGCAACATGTAAGGCTCTTAGTACAATTTCAGATATATAGTAAACTCCTGATAAATGGTGACATTGATGATGATGGAGTTGAAGATGCATTTTTTTTCAGCAGAGTTCATTCAGACAGGTACATTCCCTGATGCTGGAGATTGCAAATCCTTATACATAAAAATCAACTCTACCTTTTAGGATGGAAAATGTCTAAAGGTTTTCAAGGTGTTGATTTTCAAATGTCTTAAAAATCTCAAAAGAGACAAAGGCTTCAATATTCAGACTGTCGGCTGGCAGCATTAAAGAGAGAAGTCTCAGTCTATGTAAATCTAGAAGTTGCAATTTGTCATTTATTTTCTGAATCTCCAAATGCATGTTTTGGACCTTTATTTTATTTAAATTCTTGGGTGATAATTAAATCACAGGAGTATCTATGACATATGTAGTTGGGTGATCACCTCTTAATCTCAAATACCCTGTGACTGTTTCTGACAAACATATTTTGAAGACATTTATAAAAGAGGATAAATAGTTCGCAAATATTTTCTCCCATTCTGTAGCATGTCTGTTTAGTCTGTTGATAGTTTCTTTTGCCATGTAGAAGCTATTTAGTTTAATTAGGTCCATTTATCAATTTTTGTGTTTGTTGCAATTGCTTTTGAGGACTTAGCCATAAATTCTTTGCCAAGGCTGATGTCCAGAATGGTGTTTCCTAGGTTTTCTTCTAGTATTTTATAGTTTGAGAACTTACATTTAAATATTTAATCCATCTTGAGTTAATTTTTGTATATGGTGAAAGGTAGGGGTCCACTAGCATCCAGAATCTCTTAGGAACTTAAACAGTTCAACAAGCAAGAAGTAATCCTTTTAAACAGCGTGCAAAGGACATGAACAGACATTTCTCAAAAGACGACATACAAGCAGCCAACAAACATATGAAAAAATGTTCAGCATCACTAAACAGCAGAGAAATGCAAATCAAAACCACAATGAGGTATCATCTCACATGAGTTAGAATGGCTATTACTGTTATTATTATTATCATTATTTGAGATGGGGCCTCGCTCTGTCACCCAGGCTGGAGTGCAGTGGTGCAATCATGGCTCACTGCCGCCTCAACCTCAAGTTATCCTCCCACCTCAGGCTCCTGAGTAGCTGGGTCTACAGGAATGTGACACCATGCCCAGCTAATTTCTATTTTTTTGTATTTTTTGTAGAGACAGGGTTTTGCCGTGTTGCCCAGGCTGGTCTTGAACTCCTGACTTCAAGTAATCCACCCGCCTCAGCCTCCCAAAGTGCTGAGATTATTGGCATGAGCCACTGCACCCAGCTGGCTATTACTTAAATGTCAAAAAATAACAAATGCTGGTGAGGCTGCAGAAGAAAAAAGGGAATGCTTATACACTGTTGGTGGGAATGTAAATTAGTCCAGCCACTGTGGAAAGCAGTTTGGAGATTTTTCAAAGAATGTAAAACAGAACTACCACTTGTCTCAGTGATCCCATTACTAGGTATATATCCAAAGGAAAATAAGTCATTCTACCAAAAAGACATGTGCTTATGTGTTCATGGCAGCACTATTCACAATGGTGAAGACATGTAATCAACCTAGATGCCCATCAATGGAGGATTGGATAAGAAAATGTGGTATAATATACACCATGGAATACCACGCAGCTATAAGAAAGAACAAAATTACATCCTTTGGGCTGGGTGCAGTGGCTCATGCCTGCAATCCCAGTACTTTGGGATGCCAAGGCAGCCAGGTCACTTGAGGTCAGGAGTTTGAGACCAACCTGGCTAACAGGGTGAAACCCTTTCTCTTAAAAAAAAAAATGTCCTCAGCAAATTAATGCGGGAACAGAAAACCAAGTATTGCATGTTCTCACTTAGAAGTAGAAGCTAAACATTGGGTACACATGGACATAAAGATGGGAGCAATGGACACTGGAGACTACTAGCAGGGGAAGAGAGACAGGAAGGCAAGGGCTGAAAACTACCAGTTGGGTACTGTGCTCACTATCTGGGTGACAGAGACTGTCATACCCCAAACAGTTGGGTACTGTACTGGGTGACAGAGACTGTCATACCCCAAACCTCAGCATCACACTATATAGCCATGTAACAAATCTGCACATGTACCCTATGAATCTAAAATAAAGATGAACATTTTTTAAAAAGTAAAAAGGGTCAAATTAAAAGATAATTATAATAATATAACTGTGTTGTATTTTAAAAATAAGTAAATGTATAAATGTTAAAGACTAAGAAAAAGAGGATCAGTAGAAAAAAAAGGTGTTACTATTTTAAGGTAATTAATATTTTGGCTTCCTTGGCAGTAAAAATAGGACTTCACCAGATGGCAGATGTCTTTTTGGTTAGTAATGTCACGCTATATTTTCAAAGAAGAAATGGGGGATGGAGGGGAGATGCTGTTGAGAACAGCTTTTTCAAATCACACCAAGGCATATAATATGGGGTTTGGGAATGGAGGAGGAAATGAATAAACAAACAAGGTATTTTTATTGCCTAAGAGCATGAACTTAGTTTTCTTGAGAAAATGTGACTTTTTCAGATGAAATTGAACATGTGAGAGCTGTGGAATTCGTGAGGGTGTGTATATTAGAAATAGAGCAATGCAGACAATGAAATGCCCAGACGCCTCAGAGCAGGAGTGTTCAGGGTAGTTAGGAGAATGCTTCCCTGAGACAGAAGGGAAAGACGGGACAGGTGGGTCTCCCTTACTTTGAATTCCTCTGCGGTGTTCTTCTCCTTTCATACACATGGATTGATTTAAGACTCTTTTAAGCCTCTGGGAAAAGCACTGGGGAAACAAAAGCTCGAAAGCTCACCACCTGGTGAAGAAAGCAGGCTGTAGCCCTCACTTATGGACCAAAGCCAAGGCCCAAGCAAGGCAAGAGGAAGGCCAAGGTCCCACATCTATTGCAGCTGGGGGCAGTTAGACCTCAAGCCTTTTCTCAGTGTGATAGTCTCAGTCCTCTCCAAACGGCCTTGTGGTGGTGATGGTGAACCAAATGGCTGAGCCATGAGTGAGCCTCGGAGGTAATAATAAGTGGCATTTATTGAATGCCTACTATGTGCCAGAATCTTTATATGTGCACTCTCTGCTTCCTTGTTGATCCCTCAAGACAGGTGTCATCTCCACTTTGTTGGAATGACAGGGAATTGAGGCTCATATTGGTGGAGTAACAAACTCAAAGTTACACTAAAATGTCGTTTAAGCCCCTATCATTCTGGAGTCAAAGCCTGCATTCTTCCTATGATATCACAGGATTCCATAGGGCACATTTATTAGTCCATTCTCAAATTGCTACAAAGAAATACCTGAAACTGGGAAATTTATGGAGAAAAGAAGTTTAATTGGCTCAGGGTTCTGCAGGCTATACAAGAAGCATAGTGGTTTCTGCTTCTGGGGAGCCTCAGGAAACTTACAATCATGGTGGAAGGTGAAGGTGAAGCAGGCACATCTTACATGGCAGGGGCAGGAGGAGCAGGTGGGAGGAGGTTCTACACACTTTTAAATAAACAGATCTCATGATACTTCACTCACTCACTATAACAAGAACACAACTGAGGGGATGGTGCTAAACCATTCATGAGAACTGCCCCCATGATGCAATTACCTCCCACCAGGCCTCACCTCCAACATTGGGGGTTACAATTCGTTGTTAGATTTAGGCAGGGACACAGGCCCAAACCATATTAGCACACTTGTGTCTTCTGGCATGTTCTCATTTTCTTTAGCTTCTGGGCTGGCAGCAGGAGAGGAAATATATGTTTACATGATAAGATTAAACATCTGGATTTTAATGCGCCCAGTGACATGAAGTATGTGCTGATGTTATTTTAGTATTACCACTACGGAGAACAGTTTGGAGGTTCCTCAAACTAAAAATAGACCTACTATATGATCCAGTAATCCCACTGCTAGATATCTACCCAAAAGAAAGGAAATCAGTATATTGAAGAGATAGCTGCACTCCCATGTCTATTGTTTTTCCTATCTTTTTTGCCATGGTGAAGCAGGGTAGTATGTGGAAAGGATATTTATGTGGAAGTTAACCCATGAAGATTTTAGTCTGAGTTGCACCTGGGTAAATTATTTAAAATTCTATGCTCCAGTAACTTCAAATGAAAATGAGGAGTAGATTAAATTACTGTTTCTCTAATTTTTCCTCTAGGTCGAATACTAAATGATTTTTAAAGACTCTCAAAGCCTTTTTTGATGAAACCATCACTCCTACCTTTACCTCATCATAACTGCCCCATTTCATGTGAAAAGACTATGGTACACATATAGCAGATAACTGACTTCACATCTGCTTTGAATGTGAATAGACTCCTGATTGAGTCTTCAGTGATGGTTTGAGTAGATTTAGGAGCACACTTTCCAAATAATTACCAATATTCATGAAGATAATTAACTTACACAGACGTTGGAGGTGTAATACAATTCTTAGAAATATCATCTGATGCCAGGAATGTTTACTGAAGATTCATTTATTTCCCCAATCAGCTGAGGCATGAGGGGAAAAGGAAAGATAATTTCATGGTTTTACATGCTCTGTGGGTACATTCTTAGAAACCTCCCTAGCTTTATTATTTGCTTTTTAGACTCATTAATTCTGCCAAGGAGATTAAAGAAGCAAATGCTAATAAAAGAGAATTGAAAACTCTAAAATGCTCATGTTAACATATGTTATTGCGAGTATCAGTAGCTGCTGACTTGAGTACTTCCTAAATTCAGATTCTCTGCACATATCATGACCACTCTTTACAGTGACCTTTTAAGGCAGCTGCTGTCATCTTTTTTTAAAAATAGCTTTATTGGTATATAATTCACACTGTTGTCTACCTTTCACCAGCCAAGTAAAGAACCTCATAGGACTTACGTTGTATATTCAAAGGAACTTACTGTTTGTGCTAAAAGTATTACTTGAGCCCAGATCAACCGTATTAAAAGGCCTGTGTATTTTCCTCTCTGCTGGAGGGGAGAACACGATCACAGCGGTATAGAAGGGATGCCCTGTGAAATGAGTGATATTTACTCTGAGTGCGTGCTGAGGGTATCGCTTCTCATGCCAGAACACATGGGTGTTTGGGATGGGCTACAGAAGGGCATAGCTTACAGCTGAAAACTGGTGCTCTTACAAACATTTTTCCTGAAGCCTATATGCATGGCTATCCCCCACTCTTTTGCTCATTGTACGTCCACTCTCAAAATCTTTAAAAGACACAGTTCAAAACCTAAAGGTCATCTGGTTTAACCCTCACTTTTACAGAAGAGAAAATGGACAATTAAAGAGATCAAGTACTGTTGAAGACTAGAGAGAGTCTGGAAACATAGATTTGAGTCCAATGGCAGAGTATCTTGAGAGCCAGATTAGGGAATTTAGACCTGAACCTATAGGCAAGGAGATACTTTAGGCATTAAGTAGGGAAGAGACCTTTACTCAAGGTCACACCCTCATCTGAGGTTGATTTGAGAGTAAAGTCCAGATGGTCATGTTTAATTGTTTCCATCTGTACCCTGCTTCTCTCATTCACTTTAACCTTTGATCTGTTTGGGTACCATTATGGTAAACTAAGATCTTTGGAGCCATGGTAATCCCAAACTTTGTCACTGATGTGTAATATACGTGTAAATAAGGGTTACAAATAAAAAAAACTATAGAAAATGTCTTGTTATAAGAAAGGAATGTTTGCTGCATTGGATTTAATCTAGATACCTTTTAGAACAAAGAAAGCATATTTCACAATTGCAACAAGTAGATTAAGCTTAATAGGAAGTTCATGATTTAATTACAGTAAACAATTTGGAACACGGTGGTTTCTATCTAAAGATAGACCACAGCAGAACTTTCACCTGGAACGTTTATTTTCCCTGCATTATGGATACTCCAGATAATCAGCAATTTTATGTTACCTAATTAAACCATACTTTCAATAGTTCATAAAAATATTGTTATACTTATGATTATCCTCCCATATTCTTGCCTCTGCTTCTTTACTTTTGCTCTGGTGTCTGTTTTTGTTTTACTTTTCTTAGAAAAACAAATACACACACACACACACACACACACAGAATTCTTTCCCTTTGTAAATGAAAATAATTTGAAGGTTTTATACTTGATGTAAAAGTCTATGTAAAACATTCTTTATGAATTTTGTTTTACTCTTTACTTCAGGCCATACCACATTATTGTTTAATATTTTCAGGTTATCTTTGTATTAAAATAATACTGCCCTAGCTTGGCTTCTCTGACACTGAGATGGAGTTTGCAGTATGAATTAATTTCCTAAGGCTGCTATAACAATGTACCACAAACTGAGTGACTTAAAAAACAGAGACTTTGGCCGGGTGCGGTGGCTCGCACCTGTAATCCCAGCAATTTGGGAGGCTGAGGCAGGCGGGTCACCTGAGGATGGGAGTTTGAGAACAGCCTGACCAACATGGAGAAACCCCGTCTCTACTAAACATACAAAATTAGCCAGGCATGGTGGCACATACCTGTAATCTCAGCTAGTCGAGAGGCTGAGGCAGGAGAATCTCTTGATCCTGGGAGGTGGAGGTTGCAGTGAGCCTAGATGGCACCATTGCACTCAAGCAATGCACTTGTTGGGCAACAAGAGCAAAACTCCATCTCAAAAACAAACAACAAACAAACAAAACAGAAATCTATTATCTCACAGTTTTGGAGACTGAGTCTGGAGTCAAAGTGTGGCAGGGTTGGTTCCTTCTGAGGGCTGTAAGGGAAGGCTCTGTTCTATGCCTTCCACACACCTTTTGCTGATTTGTTGGCATTCTTTGGTCTTCCTTGGCTTGTGGCAGCATCACCCCAATTTCTGCCTTCATCTTCATATAGCGTTCTTCATGTGTGTGTGTGTGTGTCTATGTCAAAATGTCCCCTTTTCATAAGGCCACCACTCATATTGCATTAAAGCCTACCTTATTCCAATATGACCTCATCTTAACAAGTTACATCTACAATGACTCTGTTTTCCAATAAGGTCATATTCTGAGATACTAGGGGTTGGGACGTCAACATACAAATTTTGGGGGCCCACAATTCAACCCATACAGGGTACAAAATGTATATCTGTGAAGGAAATGGGGAAGAAGCAACATTGGGCAGAGGAAGAAGTTAGGCTGTGATGCAGAGCCTCCAAAGCCTTGGACCTTCTGGTGGTGGGCTTTGGAAGAAGTATTGCCCATCAGAGTGTCCTTCGACAGGCAGTGGTGAGCCTTCACATCCCTGCCTCACTCAGTGATTGGGTGTGGGCTGCTGGGAAGGACTTGACCTTAGATGGGGCATCTTTCTGAAGTACTGGGAGACCCTGAAGGAGCAGACAGTCAAAGGCTGGCTACAGACTGCATTCCTCATGGGGACAGCAAGTTCTTCCATGAAGGGAGATCTGGGTGAGAGAAATCCATGTCTATCACAAATACAGTGAATGTTACTGACCTCTATGAAGGTCAGAAAAACCTTGATCTGAAAAAATATTGACCTTATAAAAATGTCTCTCTTCCCCACTTAAATGCCTCAAGTATCTCCATTACCTATAGGTTCAGGTCTAAATCCCCTAAACTGACTCTCAAGAGTCAGATACTCTGCCATTAGAGTCAAATCTATGTTTCCAGACTCTCTCTACTCTTCAACAGAATCCTCTTCCCTAGCCATGCTGATATTTCTTTACCTAGGATATGACTTTTGCATTCTTGCTTCCAACACTTTGTACAAGTGGAACTCCTGCCTTAATGGTCTACCTGATGAGAAGTACAGAGGTATTGAAAAAGTAGATTTCACTCCAATTGGAAAGGCCTTGAAGTCCAGACTAAGAGGTTTGTAACTAAATCTATAGTCTAACCCAGGGGCTGACAAAATAACCTTCAGGTCAAATCCAGTCTGCCATCTGTTATTGTAAATAAAGTTTTATTGGAACACAGCCATGCCCTTTTGTTTACATATTGTCTGTGGCTATCACATTATGATTCTGCTCAATAGCAGAGTTCAGTAGTTACAACAGGAATTGTATTGCCCACAAATCCTAAAATATTTACTGTCTGGCCCTTTACAGATAAAGTTTGTGGATCCTCTAATTCCTCTAAATCAACCTTTTGTAGTAGTAGTAGGAAACATACCAGCTTCCCCCTTCAGCACTCTGAATGATTCCTACTCTCACTGAGATTTCCAATCTCTAAAGTGATAAGGCACATAGCAATTTTGCTATATTGGGATTTGTGCTTCCAATGTCTATGTCCCATGGATCCAGCCAGATTGTGAGCTTCCTGTGAGCAGAGACGGTGCCTTCATTTTATTTTGGACTTTGCACAGTGCTTAACAGGGAGCCTCTGTTAATAACATGGAGATTAATAGCACTCGCTTGTGAGACAGTTTCTTGGACTGCAGAAACGGGCTTTGGAGTCCAATAGATCCAGTTCCTCAGTGTTATGTGTGTGACCTTGGGAAAGACACATAATTTCTCTCGGCTTCAGACTTCTGCTTGGCCTCCTTATGATTTTCACAATTTGAGGCTACAAGAGAGGTATCTGGCCTAGAAGATAGTCTTTCATTCCATGCTATAGCTACTGAGGTAAATGGCACCTCTCACACTCAAGCAGAGTGGACAGAAGGCTTTGTGTAGAAGGCATTGCCAGTGACTCATTTGTGTCATACACAGGCTTGTGCAAATAAAAGAAAGAAGAGATAGAGCTCTGAACTTTTTCAATGGGAACACTAATGGCATTTGGTGGGGCGGTTGATAGTTTTCTGAGGTGAGGGGGTCCTTCTCTTTGTAGATTGTTTAGCTTTTCTGTTTCTCTCCCGCTAAATGCCAGTAGTGACTCCAGATATCACTGTGACAGCTGTAATGGCTCACACACATTTCCGAATGCATGCCAGGGGTCACCAGCACCTTAGCTGAGCTGGTCACACTCTAAAAAGTGCTAGGCGTTCTGCACTTAGAAATCTCTAAAGGGTTGAGGAGACTTCCAGTAGAACACTTCTACTTTTTTCTGTTTTGTGTCATTAAGATTTTTTTGAAAGATGCCTATGGCTAAAATTTTTGAAATTAGATATAATAGTAGCTGTACAGTTGAAATCAAACGTTGCTTCACTGTAAAGGCTGAACCAAAAACATGTCAGATTGAAACTAAAAAAAGATCATTCAACCAAAGAAGGCATGGAGCAGAATAGAAAACATGGTGGTGGGTTTGGGGGGTCCTGTCCTATTGAGACCAATACAGACTGCCCCCCCCCGCTATCATCTAGATATGGACACAAACACCAGGATCATACTGCAATCATGATAACAATAATGTCCAAATAAGTGATTTGGTACCTAGTAGGAGCTAAACATTACATACATACTATTTCTACACTTAAAGAAACTTAGCATGGTAGATATTATAGAGGCCAAGCAGTCTCAAGGAAGTGGAGCAACGTCCCCACACTTATGCATTTATACAGCTGATTAGTGACCGAATCTACATTCAAACTTACATTCTGCTATAAAAACCATAGACTTTCTGCTCTACCAAGCTATATAATATTATTTATAATTTGTTCTTCATCTGACATATCAAATAAACAGTTGTTTGCATTGGGCATATTACTATGTTTATGTTTTTATCTTTCTTTTTTTTTTTTTTTTTTTAAATCTGGAGGCAAGGTCTTGTTCTGTCACCCAGGCTGGAGTGCAGTGGTGCAATCATGGCTCACTGAAGCCTCGACCTCCTAGGCTCAAGCAATCCTTCTGCCTCAGCCCCCTGAGTAGCTGGGAGTATAGGCATGCACCACCATGCCTGGCTAATTATTTTATTTTTGTAGAGACAGAGTCCTACTATGTGGCCCAGGCTAAGCCTCTAACTCTTGGGCTCAAATGATCCTCCCACTTGGGCCTCCCAAAATGCTGGGATTACAGGCTGAGCCACCACACCTGGCCAATGTTTCTGTTTAAATGTGAAAAAATTGTATGTGGCATATTGCATACGATAATGTAAGTTTTATTTTTTTCTGCTCATCAATCCATTTTTTGTCCTTATTAAGACTCCTTTCAGGTAGTTAAGTGAGATGCCTGCACTAGGGTGAAGCATCAATATTTGCACTGTCTTAGAGCCCTCTCAGGCATGCCAAGCAAGGAGTGTCTCCTCTAGAAAGAGATTGAAAGCAGCCTCTTCCTGTGTCCCTTATTACTCCACGTTGGTACAGATTAGGAACAGAAGGAATGCTACGGAAATCAAACATCTCCACAGGAGCCAGTTTTTCTTTCTAACAAATCATAGGAATGGTTCTGTGAGGCAAATAAGGCACTGTTTGAAACTGTGGACTTTTGATTTTTTTAGCTAGGATAAATATGTGTCACTTGTGAAAGCTCTGAGTCAGGACTTTAGATTATTAAGTATGCTGCTATTGTTAAATAAATAAGTCAAGTCAATTGATTCTCATCTTTGGAACATGGGAGTCCATTTTGCAAAATCAGCTAATGTGCCTAATCATGCACAGAAGTTAGATATGAGACCTTTATGTGTACATCGATAATAAGCCATTGTTATGAAATGCAGATACACGATTTCTCATTCTGTTTCTCATAATGCTTGATTCCCATATGTTTCATTGTTGACAGCTCAGCAGAGGCATGCAATATTTCTCCCTTATTTTCTGGCTTACCACATAGATAAATTGTCTAGAAAATGCCGTAAGTAATTTTCTCTGTATTTACTTAAATTGCTTATACAAATTGCTCCATCAGTTCAGGATATGAAGTTCCATAGAAATTAGTAGCTTATATTTCTGGCTTTGGGTTTTTAGTGTTTTTGGGTTCCATTGTCTTCTTTCTTAAAGTATGTTATAAAGACTTGGGCCAACAAATTCTACAATTATCGCCAAACTTCAGAGGTTTTACATTTTTTCCTTCCGCCCACTTCACTATTTAGTGTCCCTTTTCATAGTAAAAAGTGGTTTTATACAATTAAATCAAATTGTGTTATAAATGAATATATTTTTAAAAGAGGAACACTGTACTTGCAGATGAAAGAGCTGGATAATCTTTGCTTGTAATTTCTTTGTCCAACCTCTAGATTGGCTATGTGGCATAGAGCAGACCATCGTTAGTCTGGGCTAAGGTTTTCTCTTCCGCCAGATGAGCATGTTGGAACAGGGATGGAAGCACTCCACAAGTGACATGCTGGATGGTGTGGGTCAGGCATTTCTCTCATGCCCATAGAATCTGTCTGGCTTCATTGTCCTTTTCAACATGAATCTCTAGGCAGTATTTCCAAATGACCGAATTAATGCAAAGTAAAAGCAAGTTGTCATCGTTTGTCCAATGACTAGTTGGCTCCTTCAGGCTCACTTTAATGAGTTGTAATGTCAGTCCCTCTTAGTTATTTTTACATACGCAAGAGATGATGGGTGGAGCACAACACTTAATGGAAAGCAAAGACTCCCTGACAATAAAAAGTTAGCAGAGTAGATGAGAACATTGGGGAAGGACAGATGAGAATCTGAGGCTTTCTTGGTATCTGAGGCTTTCTTGGTATCATTCAAATCCCATGCTCTTAATATCATCCTATATTATCTCCCTTTCAAAACTCATTCTATTTAGACTTTTAAAAACTAGGAAATTTTAGCTGTTAATTTATAAGAATAGTTTTTCTACTACTTAAGACTGAATAAAAATTAAAACTTTGGGTTACTTAGAATTTTATATATGAATAAGAATCAATGAATTTTAATTGTGAGAAAATTGAAGAAATCATGAAAAGCTGCAAAATTTTGGACAAATAAAAAGAATTTTTATTAACGTAATCAAGTTTCTTCATTTCAGAGTAGCTGATAACTGGCCTCAAATCCTCAAAGGATATTATTTTCATAGGTGACATACTCTTTGCATTTACTGTTAACCATGTGAACGTGTTGGGAGCACACACACAGAATACTCCTCTCCATCCCCCCTCCCCAACACCACTCCACTCTTTTTCCTCCATCACAATTTCTATTCTCTATCTGTTAAGGTAAATGTATCAGAGCTGATCATAAGAGGCACATATTCTCAGGTTGCCATTTATCTTGTATGTACTGGCAGATTTGCTTATTTTTTCTTTTGATGAGATTGTCGCCTTTTGTAAATTATAGGCAAGACCAAAGAAAGCACCTGTTCTTTTCCCATATGCCTCTTTGTTTCTTCCCAAATCTAGTTCCCCTTTAAACTCAATTTAGCCAAATGACTCATGTAACATCATAATAATATCACCCCAAACAAGCTCATTCCTCATGGTCATGCCAAGAAGCTTGCTGTCAGGGGTTTGTGAATTTTCCTGCATCCACATTGGGATTTGACTCATACTGAACTTTGTTGACCTGAACATAACATTTGTTATAAAGTATATAAAATGATGCATAAAAGGAAGTGCCATAATGAAAAGAGTTGAAGCTTGGAACTGGATAAATCAAAGGATTTAGTTCTGGTTTAATTATTTACTAGCCTTTCTCATGCAAATGCTTTGAGTTTTTTTGACACTCGGCTTTCCTATCTGGAAAATAAGAGTAATATTCTTACTCAACAGCACCTAGAAAAGTTTCTGAATCATACCGGATGACCAAAAGAGGTTGTTATTGTTCATATGTTATTGCTATTACTATTATTATTTGTTATTCAGTGGCAAAAATCTCAAATATAAAAAAGTCCTAGAACCTGTCTACGGTTGGCCTTCATACCTAGGGGCTCTACATCCATGGATTCAACTAACCTTGGAATAAAATACTTCTTTAGCTGGGTGCAGTGGCTCACGCCTGTAATCCCAGCATTTTGGGAGGCAGAGGTAGGTGGATCACTTGAGCTCAGGAGTTTGAGACCAGGCTGGACAACATGGTTAAAACCCATCTCTACACACAAAAAAAAAAGAAAAAAAAATTAGCCAGGTGTGGTGGCTCACACATGTAGTCCCAGCTGCTTAGGAGGCTGAGGTGGGAGGATCTCTTGAGCCTAGGAGGAGGAGATTGCAGTGAGATCATGCCACTGCACTCCAGTCTGGGCAACAGAGCCAAACCCTGTCTCAAAAAATAATAATAATAATTAAAAATACTAAAAAACCATGTATGGTTGTGTTTGTACCAAACATGTACAGAATTTTTTTCTTGGCATTATCCCCCAAACAACATAGGAAAACAACGATTATGTAGCATTCGTGTTGATTGTATTAGGTATTACAAGAAATCTAGAGACAATTTAAAGTATATGGGAGGATTGTGTGGGTCACATGCAAATACTGGACCATTTATATAAGAGACTTCTGTGGATTTTGATATTGTGGAGAAGATCCTTAGAATCAATACTGCATGGATACTGAGGTATGACTGTATTTCTATATTGGCTGAGTTGTGAATTAAACATTTTCTGTAAGAGAGAGAGTCTATAAGATCTGTTCTTATTTTATAAGATAGAAGAAAGTTTTGTAGTAGTATATGGAGTGACAGTCTTGGAATATTATATGGGTTAAATTTATACTGATTCATAGAATTAATCTGCCTAATTGGAACCCCCTCAGGAGCTGATGAGCACAAGCAACACAGCAGAGCCCATTAACTCCCATTTTAATCTAATTTTAATGCAAAAGCCAATGAGCAAATAGTGTTTACTGTATTAAATTTTGCTCTCTGCATCCTGTATGACTGAAGTGAACTGCCTCAGGTGACAGAGATAGCCTGGGGTCAGTGAAGTTTCCCTTCATGGTTTACTCTTATAGAGTGACATACAACACAATGAGAAGCAATGAAACACAAGCACATATCCAGATTCTTCATTCATTCACTCTTGCTTTTACTTTAAAAAATCATTGTTTTTCACACCTGTAATCCCAGCACTTTGGGAGGCCGAGGTGGGCAGATCATGAGGTCAGGAGTTCGAGACCAACCTGACCAACATGGTGAAATGCTGTCTCTACTATAAATACAAAAATTAGCTGGGCATGGTGGCACGCACCTGTAATCCCAGCTACTCAGGAGGCTGAGGCAGGAGAATTGCTTGAACCTGGGAGGCAGAGGTTGTAGTGAGCCAACATCGTGCCACTGCACTCCAGCCTGGGAGACAGAGCACGACTCCGTCAAAATAAAAAAAAAAAATCATTGTTCTGATTCTTTACAACAATCATGTTGACGTCAGTTAATATTTGTTGGGATGGTCCCCTTACTCATGATGCTAAGCACTGAAGAAAGAGACTGCTTGGATATAGGCTCTGCCTTCATGTTGTTTACTGTCTAGTAGGAAAGGTAAACATAAATAAATCAGATGAATGAATGTTATAGATACACTGATGACACTGATTAGGAAACAGGGAGAGTATAAAGGCAAGAGTAGTTAATCCCAAACTCTGCAGTATGAGAGTTAAGGACTTTTGTGATCTTGTACCAGCCTAATTTTTCAGCCTCAGCCTTTACCACTTTTCCTAATCTTATATTCCACTCCCCACAAATACATGTATGTATTCCGTATTGTATTAAATTGTATTAATTGCCACCCTGTATTAAATTATATTTTTCTGTATGTCCATGCACAGTCATATTACTTTAATATTCGGATGGCTTGGTAGGAAGCCTAAACCTTGGCTAAGATTTAAATTTAATCATCAGAGGGGTGAAAAATAAACATCTCCTAGGCAATAGATGACTTCCTCACTGAGAATTTTGGAAGTCACATTTCTAAAGTGACTGCCTGATCAATACATGGTTTCTTCAGCATGGCACCTGAAGGAGAAACCTAATGAACTCCATTTTATTTCCCAATCCAAAGAGCTGGCAGATGTTTTCCCAGAGAGCTTTCTAAAAGTGAGGATCAAAAGTCTCCGTCGTGATGAGCATGAGCACGCTCATTCTTTTCTTTTTTTCTTTTGAGACGGAATCTTGCACTGTTCCATACTCATTCCTAAGATAATATTTCCTCATACAGGACAATGGTGTGGATTGGCCTAAAAACAATATAGAAGTAGTTACCACCACACTTTTGACTCTTGCATCTGATGCGAACATGGCTGAGAAGCTCATGGCAACAATTTTACATCCTGGTCTCAAGAGACATGTTTTGCAGAAATATAGTCCTAGAGGAACGCATTTATAACACTAGGCTTAAATGTACCCTCTGTGACAGAAGAATTCAAGCCTAGCAAATCTCCTTTCTACTCTTATTTCATTCATTTCTGCAAACGATTTTTGATTGCTTGTGTTAGGTAGCATGGAGAAATAACCCAAGCAATCTTCGATCACCTATGTTTTAGGTAATGTGTAAAGAAGCAACCCAAGCTGTTTGCATTAACGTGGATAGCTATTAAGCCGGTTTCAGCCTTCACTTACTGGGATAAGGTGGTGAAAGCCATGGTCAGGTTTTTTTTTGTTGCTGTTGTTGTTTTTGTTGTTTTTGAGACAGAGTCTGGCTCTGTCGCCCAGGCTGGAGTGCAGTGGCACGATCTCAGCTCACTGCAAGCTCCGCCTCCCAGGTTCACAGCATTCTCCTGCCTCAGCCTCCTGAGTAGCTGGGACTATAGGCACCTGCCACCACAGCCAGCTAATTTTTTTTTTTTTTTGTATTTTTAGTAGAGACAGGGTTTCACCAAGTTAGCCAGGATGATCTCGATCTCCTGACCTCGTGATCCGCCCACCTCAGCCTCCCAAAGTGCTGGGGTTACAGGCTTGAGCCACCGCGCCCAGCCAAGCCACGGTCAGGTTTTGGTAGTCAAGACCACAGCTGCTATCTTAGGAGTGGTGCATACACTACAGTTCTGGCCATTTTTCTTGAGCTAGACAAACACTTTCACATCATTCCAGGAGGGTTTCTTTTAGACTATGATTGAATATGGTTCTGATATGAGATTTGTCAAAGGAAGCCAGCCTGACTAAAATTTTCCATTATCTGAATCACTTCCTCCAAACATAGTTTACAAAAAACCAAAAAGTATTTTGACTCACTTTTAATGATGACCATGATATAGTACCAAACTTTACAAGGATTGGTAAAGATATCTCTTAAGTTGTGAAATAAAGAAAAATAGGTCAGTAAATATTTGCATTTTAGTTTGACTACATCCTGAGTTTGGAAGAAGTGGGGGACAAAGAGAAGGGTAAGATTGATGGCTGATGCCAGAAATGGCTAGGAGGTTTTCTGAGGTCTGTTAGTCCCATATTTATAGGGAATATTTAAGTCAGGGACAATTACTTAAATATTAATTTTTTTAAATCAAAGCAAAATGATTTAATGAAAACTAAAGCAATATAGCCATACCACCCCCAACAGCTTGGAAGACTGCATCTTTGAGCCATACCTGGGCAGGCTAGAATATATTTCTACGTTCTTCACATAGAAAAGGGGTCTGATGGGGTGGGTATAGAGGAGAAAGAAGAAGTTTTACAACCCTAGAATGTGGGGAAGAGGCCAGGAAAGAGCAGTATCTAAATGAAAGCTTGTACATTGAGACAATGGAAAAGGTTAGCTTTCTGAAACTTGAAGTATGTTAAGGTTGGGCTGGTTCATAAATTTCTCTGATATACTCAAAGGATTTAAAAAGCAAGAAAAGTGGGCTCTAGGCTCTTTGTTATTTACACGACCTTCAGCAAGTCATTTAACCTTTGTAGAGCTCAATTTCCTCATCTGTAAAATAACAGGATTGAATTAAATAATCTTTAAGGTCCCTTGAAGTGCTGACATCTATGAGGTTAGAAGCATTAATACTTAAAAGGATTAAAAATATTATCTATCCATTCCCCTTCTCTCCACCGAAAAACAAAGCAAACGAAAAAAAGTGGACTACATCTCAATAGAAACTCCTCATTTGGGTAGTGAGATTGATAAATACTTGAATCTCCTGGTCATTAGAACAAAAAGAAGTCTCAATAGGGTTAAATCCCTTAAGGTGTGTCTTGGATTGGATTATTGAGCCAACTCAGCACTGCCTCTTTCCTGCCTCATGCCTCTGATCCCCTACCCTCATGAAAGACCTGAGGTTCTCCCACAGCATGACCTTCTCCCTTACTTGCATGCCTTGGTGAACCAACCTTCTGCCTGCCCACTCCTTGTACACACCTCAGGACTCAGCATAACAAAAGATTCACCAGAAAGTCTGACCTTCTAGACATCTTATCCCTCCCACAAAAAAGCAAAGTCTTATTCAGCTGGCCATTTCTGACTACATCATTGTAATTTTAACTGTTTATCACCCTTCTCCCCTACTAGTCTGGAAAGCAAGGATCTTCTTATCTATCTTGGAATTTCAGAAATGAGCACTTTGCGTAGTACTAGGAGGTGGTCAATCAATGATGTTAATTAAATTAATGAACACATAATTAAACACTATTCAGGGAAAAAAATGCAGAGACAAAACAATGTCTTTAAAAGACAAGCCAGACACATGTCTGCTTTTTCTAATAGTCTATTTCAAAGACTGCTCTGTCACCTTCCCATTGGGAAGAGTCTACTGGCAGAGATAATACTAATCACTTCCCATTTGCATGCAATTGCCAATTTTCCCAAGCTGCATTTGGCTGGGAGCAACGGAGTCTAATCTGGTCCCATCCATTGGAGAGCATTCCACTGTAATAGCTGTCTTAACGTAAGTTGGGAATGTGTCACACACAAGCTACTTATTTCTGCATCATAAACTTCTAATGTTTCTTTAGGCTGATAGGGTTTTGTGTTTCCTGAAGTTGGGAGATTAGCCAAATATTGTTTTCTTCTTGTCAACGTTTTAGATTGCCCCCTCACCTTGTGTCACTCTCCTGTCCCAGTGCTCACTGGAAGTCTGGGATTGCTGGAGTTAGCAGACTTTTTTTCCAAGATAATGTTCCCTCCTTAAAACCAACTATAAGTTACTAGATGTTGACTGAAGATAAGAGGTCAGCCATCCATGGAGTTTATGCCACAAGTCTCAATTTTGGGGCATGCTTAGATCAATCTATACTATCACTCCCCACTTCAAAACCTGCCAATACTTCTCCCTCTAATTCTCTAGGGGCAGAGGGTGTAAGCACATGATGTGGCAGGAGGTGGAGAGTAGCCCTCAGCAGTGAGCCGCAGATGGCTAGGTACTGAGATGGGCCTGGGAACACAGAAATGAATAGGACATGATGCTGAACTCCATGGAATCCAGCATCTAATAAGGAGACAGATAATTAAATTACAATACAGTGTGATAACTGCTAACATAGGGGCGAGCATATACTCTTTCATGCCGTTTCTTATTCCCCTGGCACCCAAGTAGAGTGGAATGCAGTGTGTGAAATGTATTCCCCTGCTCCCTTCGAACATCTACTAATTATTTCTTCCTTCAGAAGGCTGGGACCACACTGTTCTTTCATATTCACTGGTTATAGTTATCAATCCAGGTCAGACAGAGAGGAGAAAAGAGCTATGACCCGGCTCTGGATTCATCACTAAGGAATTCACTCTCTACCTGCATGAAGGAAGAAACTCTCATGTCCTTGCCCTCAAAGGGCTTTTGGTCTGCTGGGGGAGAGAGAAATGTCACATGTTTGCCCTCAAACTTTCTAGATCCAGTAGGGCATAGTGAGGACAAGGTGAGGTCTGCATTAAAGTGCAATGTGTGTGTCTGTGCGCGTGTGTGTGCGCACACGCATATGTGTGTGCATGTATGTGTTGGGGGGTAGGAGGAGGGCAGAGGTTTCTCGAGCTATGAGTTGGGCAGTGTATTAGTCCATTCTCACACTGCTATAATGAACTACCTGAGACTGGGTAGTTTATGAAGAAAAGAGATTTCACTCACAGTTCTGAAGGCTTTACAGGAAGCATGGCTAGGGAGGCCTCAGGAAACTTACAATCATTGTGAAAGGTGAAAAAGAAGCAGGCACGTCTTCACATGGCAGAGCAGGAGAGACAGAGAGTGAAGTGGGAGGTGCAACACACTTTTAAGCAACCAGATCTCATGAGAACTCATTCACTATCATGAAAACAGCAAGGGGGATGTCTGCCCCCATGACCCAATCATCTGCCAACAGATCCCTCCTCCAACACTGAGGATTACAATTCAACATGAGATTTGGGTAGGGATACAGAGCCAAACCATATCATTTGTCCCTGCCAAAAACTTATGTCCTTCTCACATTTCAAAACACAATCATGTATTTCCAACAGTCCTCCAAAGTCTTAACTTATTCCAGCATTAACTCAGAAGTCCAAGTTCAAAGTCTCATCTGAGACAAGACAATTTCCTTTTGCCTATGAGCCTGTACAATCAAAAACAAATCAGTTACTTCCAAGATACAATAGGGAAATAGGCATTGGATAAATGCTCCCATTTCAAAAGGGAGAAATTGGCCAAAACAAAGGGGCTACAGGATCCATGCAAGTCCAAAACCCAGCAGGGCAGTCATTAAGTCTTAAGGCTCCAAAATAGTCTCCTTTGACTCCATGTCTCATATCTAGACCACACTGATGCAAGGAGTATGCTACCAAGGCCTTGGGCAGATTCACCCCTGTGGTGCCACAGGGTACAGACCTTGTGGCTATTTTCACAGGCTGGCATTGAATGCCTGTGGCTTTTCCATGCACACAGTGAAAGCTTCAAGCTGTTGGTGGATCTACCATTCTGGAATCTGGAGGATGATGGCCCTCTTCTCACAGCTCCACTAGGCAGTGCCCCAGTGAGGACTCTGTGTTGGGGTTCCAACCCCACATTTCCCTTCTGTACTTCCTTAGTAGAGGTTCTACATGAGGGCTCTGTCCCTGCAGCAGACCTCTGCCTGGACATTCAGGCATTTCCATACATCCTCTGAAATCTAGGCAGAGGCTCCCAAGTCTCAACTCTTACCCTCTGGGTATGCACAGGCTTAATACCATGTGGAAGCTGCCAAGATTTATTGTTCACACCCTCTGGAGCAGTGGCCTGAGATGTATCTGGGGCCCTTTGAGCCATGGCTGGAGCTGGAGTGACTGGGGCACATGTAGCAGAGTCCCCAGGTTGTGCATGGCAGTGGGGCCCTGGGCCCAGCCCACAAAACCATTTTTTCCCTCCTAGGCCTCTGGGCCTGTGATGGGAATGGCTACTGTGAAGGTCTCTGAAATGCCTTCCTGGCATTTTCCCCCTTGTCTTGGCTATTAACCTTTGGCTCCTCTTTACTTTTGTAAACTTCTGCAGCCGGCTTTAATTTCTCCCCTGAAAATTGATTTTTCTTTTCTACCACATGGTCAGGTTGCAATTTTTCCAAACTTTGATATTCTGCTTCACTTTTAAAAATAAGTTCCAGTTTCAGATAATCTCTTTGCTCATGAATATAAGCATATGCTGTTAGAAGAAGCAAGGCTACATCTTGAATGCTTTGTTGGTTATAGATTTCTTCAACCTAAATCAACTGAGACTGGGTAGTTTATGAAGAAAAGAGATTTGACTCACAGTTAAAAATTCCACAGATCTCTAGGGCAGGGGCACAGTGCCTCCATCGTTTTTGCTAATGCATAACAAAAGTGACTGTTGCTCAAGTTCCCAAAGTTCTTCATCCCTATCTGAAACTACCTCAGCCTGGATTTCATTGTCCATATCACTATCGGCATTTTGACCACAACAATTTAACATACTCTAGGAAGTTCCAAGCTTTCCCTCAACTTGCCTTCTTCTTCTGAGCCCTCCAAACTGTTCCAACCTCTGCCTGCTACCCAGTTCCAAAGCTGCTTCCACATTTTCACATATCTTTTTATCAATGCTCCACTTCCTGGTACCAATTTTCTGTATTAATCTGTTCTTGCATTGCTATAAAGAACTACCTGTATGGGATAATTTATAAAGAAAAGAGGTTTAGCTGACTCAGAGTTCTGCAGACTGTACAGGAAGCATGGCTGAGGAGGCCTCAGGAAACTTACAATTATGGCAGAAGTGAAGTGGAAGCAAGCACGTCTTCACGTGGTGGATCAGGAGAGAGAGAGAGTAAAGAAGGAGGTGCTACAAACTTTTAAACAACCAAATCTCATGAGAACTCACTCACTATCATGAGAACAGCAAGGGGGAAGTCTGCCCCCATGATCCAATCACTTCTCATCAAGCCCCTCCTCTAACATTGAGGATTACATTTCAACAAGATTTGGGTAGGGACAAAGAGCCAAACCATATCAGGAGGTGAATAAATGTTTACCAGGTTAACCGATAGACAAAAAAAAAAAAAAAAAAAAAAGATATTCTAGGAAGGATGGATCTGGAGGTCTAGGCCTGATGGCTCTAACTGTTTATAGTAGTGGAGATGTAGCCAAGTGGGCTAGTATTGCTTCAGACAACACAAAATACGTAATCATAGCAAATATATATGACAGGCATTAACACTCCAAAGGTCAGGGTCCCAAGGTGGTCAAAGCACAGAGGTGGTGAATCCAGGCAGTCTTCACCTAAGAGATGGCTTCACCTAAGAGAAGTGCAAGGCCTTAGACATGAAAAAAGCCTGTAGAGTAAACATCTTACCTCTGCAGGGGTGGATGGTGACAAGGCAGTGTAGAGGCTTTAGGAAGCATAGCTCCTGGGCACCTGGAGGATGGAGGGCCACACAGGAGCCTAGGGGTTATCAGCAGATATCCACACCTTTTGGTAGGTTAGGGAAAGATTTGAAGAGTCAGTGTTGGAATACTGAGAATGTGAGGAAAATATTGCTGAGATCCACCAATAGGGCTAAGGGGACAGTTGCTCCAAATGCTAAAGCTCCCTGTGGCCTGCTTTGGCCAGGACTGGCTCAGGAACTGCAGTAAAGCACTGGGGGACACACATGTGGAGACATGGGGTGGCTGAGGCAGAATGGACCTCTCTTTTTGAGTCACCACCTCCATTGTGTTATTCTTTTTCAAAGACTTAGAATGAGATCCTGATGCCTCGCCCTTTAAGCTCAAACTCCCGTGAGTGGCCAGCTGGGACCTTCAAATTAGACCCATATTTCCTTTACAGTCTTATTTCTCACTTTTAAAATAACATTTGAGAAATGTTCCCAGACCACAGCAGGCTCATTTCTATCTAGGATTTTGGTTTTCTCTTCGTTTTCACTTTAAATGGCTGGAATGACTTGCTCACTACTTATGTAAATGATATTCATCATTAAACAGCCAGTCAAGCCCTACGTGTTTTCCACCCTTACTTTCAGTTATTTTCTCTCAATGATTTCCAAACCAATTTAGCCCATGTGTATACATATTTCTCTTGTATGATGACACACTATTTAACATCTAATTATTCCTAGATTGTTTAGAAGATGTTAGCTTTATCTCCTTAGATAGATAATAAGCTACTATAATAACAAGGAAACAAAATAATAGTAAGGAAACAAAAGTTTCCTTCTCTCCCCATATTCTCAGTCATTACCTAGTACTTAGCACAACACTGCAGAACCATATGGGGCTAAATACAGGCATATAAATTGGCCAGATAACTGAAGTAATTTAGAGACATAGATTTGAGTTCCACTGGACACTTAATAACTTATATTTGGCTGAAAAATGTGTAGATCCTTCTTTTCATTCTAACCACTCATATCAGTTCTCATGGTTTATCATGAAGTGGTTTTTTTTTAAATCCATCATGATCATTTTTCACATTTCCTACTATATTTCATGTGAGTTTTGGGCTGTCTACCACCACCATCCACAAATTTGGAGTAGAGTAAGGCCAGAAACAGTGATGGGTAATAAACATAAAGGTTTTTTCTTCTTTGTAGTTCAAAGCATTTGCTCTATTGTGTTATGCAACTTGGACCTCAAAATCCATTTGAGAGGCTGAGCATTTTGAAATCATTCTCGGCTGTTTTGCAGACGCCATCAACACTGGTAGCCCCATACTGTCAGCCATGATCTACCCCACCATGTTCTTCCACATCACCTTCAATGGCAAGCACTTGGGCCGTGTCTCCTTAGAACTGTTTGCAGACAAGTTTCTGAAACAGCAGAAAACTTTTATGCTCTGAGCACTGGAGAGAAAGGATTTGGTTATAAGTGTTCCTGCTTTCACATAATTATTCCAGGGTTTATGTGTCAGGGTGGTGACTTCAAACACCATAATGGCACTGGTGGCAAGTCCATCTATGGGGAGAAATTTGATGAGAAATTCATCCTGAAGAATACAGGTCTTGGCATCTTGTCATGGCAATGCTGGACCCAGCACAAATAGTTCTCAGTTTTTCATCTGCACCGCCAAGACTGAGTGGTTGGATGGCAAGCATGAGGTCTTGGCAAGGTGAAAGAAGGCATGAATATTGTGGACGCCATGGAGTGCTTTGGGTCCAGGAATGTCAGGACCAGCAAGAAGATCACCATTGCTGACTGTGGACAATTCCAGTAAGTTTGACTTGTGTTTTACCTTAACTACCAGACCATTCCTTCTGTAGTTCAGGAGAACACCCATCCACCCCATTTGCTTGCAGTATTCTATAATCTTTGTGCTCTCGTTCCCTTCAGGTTCCATGTTTTCCTTACTCCCTTCCATGCCTAACTGTATTACAGACTTAAGTTTATGATTATGAAAAAAACTAAATAACAACAACAACAACAACAATCATTCTCATTTTTGGTCTGAGTGCTGAGGCTGTCTGTAAACGAGTGAGAGAAAAAATTTGCTTTATGCTAATTCCAAGTAGAAATGAAAAGTCTATCAATAACCATGATGGTTTTTGGAAGGCTTAGGTCACGATGTTTGGGTGATCATAGTCACTCTGCTCAGCTCTTTAATTTCACCAAAGCCTTGATACGTATGTTACTACTACTTCTGTTTTATAGACGAAGTCTAAAATGCCTCAGAATTGCCTGTGGCATGGGGAACGAAAAACAAAAGGTGGCACTTTGGCAGAGGTTACAGCTGTGGCATATCAGTCACATTCACCAAATGTCATCATGGGTTGGAGCTGTCGGTTCACAGTCCTTCTGAGGTAGTGTGAGAAGTAGAGGTTTGGGATGGGCAGACCTCCTGTAAATTCCACCCTCAGTTTCCTGGGCTTTGTAACTGAGAGCAAATCACTTCACCTTTCTGTCAGTTTATTCATCAGTACAATGCAAGGTGCTAATAACACCCACTTTGCAAGATAATTTATATTTGTATATGGCCTAACACAACATCAGGTGCTAGTAGACACCCAGTAGCTGTGGCTATAATTATTAATTCAAAGAATGTAGTTCATAGAGCTAAGATGACAGAAACATAATATTGAGGAAAGAACAAAGACTTTGGAGCAAAATCTGGTTTTCAATTCTAGTTCTTCTGCTTATTATCAGCAAAGGTTGGTAAATTACACGTCAACTCTAGGCTTCAGTTGCCTCATATGTGAAATGAGAGTTGTAAGGGTACCTACCTTAAAGGACTATCATGCACATTTAAAGAGCAAAACATGTAAAATCCCACGAATAGTTCCTGGCATATTGGTAAAGCATATAATGAATAGTAACTGTTGTTAATTCACATTCAGATCTTAAAGAAAAAATAGTATTTCTAAGTCCATCTCTCTATGATGGATCCAGGGAATCAAAGGCGAATGTTGTTCTTATAGAGGAGGGTGAGAATTTTATCAGCGATATACTAACAAATGTTTAAAAATTAGCTAACTATACCCACCTCCTCACTAGTTAAGTCCTAATCTGTAGTGTTTGCTGATTTCCATGGTATAAACACTACCAATGTGATGTCAGTGAGCACAGAGCTGGCAGGAGATGCTAACAAGCTGCCACTGGATTTTTTTCATCTTCCTGAACACACATAATACACAAGAGCTATAAAATCACATTATCTAGGTTGCCCCATGTGATATACCGATAGTATATATTTATATAAACTCTATGACTGAGAATCCCGACTGTGGTGAAGTAGTCACAGGACTGGGAATCAAGGACTTGGGCTCTAGTCCTAAATTTTTAGGGATGCTGTGACCTTGGAAAAGTCACTTAACCCCTTCAAGACTCAATGAAGTCTGAAGCCTGGAGCGTTTCTAAGACCCTTTCCAACTCTAAAAGCCAATAATCAATAATTCTAAAGATACAGCTTTCCATTGCTTATTCTTAGGTCACATGTCTTTTTTATCTAGAGACAAAATGGACAGAATGGATTTTAACAAGCTCTGTAGGAAAAAATAAGTCTTTTATCTTTATAGATCCTGGTGAATATTTGTTCTCTGTGAAAGGGATTTTATTGACCATTACAAAAGTACATTCTGAAAAGAGCCTCACCAGTGATTAGAAATTTGAATTAAGTGGGTCTTACCTTCTTTTCATGCTTGTCATATGATTTAATGAAATAATACAACTCAGGGAAGGAGTTTAAAGAGCATAAAGTGCTACCTACTCTTAAGGTGTTAACTTAAACAGGTCTTTTCTACAATTTCTGCAAAAATGTCACCATGCTAAAATAAAAGTAAGTTTAATTATCTTTTAAACGTCTACTTCAAGCTGCACTGTGAGCTGTTCACGATATCTGGCCACAAAATAAATAATTTCATGCAATATCTGGCCACAAAATAAATGATTTCAAAAGAAATGCCATATTTTAAATAATTAATGATCGGCACTTTGAGTAATATACAAATCTGATGCTTTGCAAGAAATGTTTGTTAAAAAAACTTACTATAAGTCAATTTTATTTTCTTTTGCATAAGAATCATGCTATCAGACATTTCAGTGCTCTTGGCACTGAGGTATTTAGAATACAACAGAACAGAGAGAAAATGTTAATTGAAACATATAAAAAATTGTCTTTGATGTAAATGTTATTATTAAGTAGTTTATCTAGCTTAGACATTTAATTATACCAGAAATCCATCAATGATTTTTCTTTCCTTTTTGCAACGGCAGTGCTCAAAAGCATTATTTTGGAAACACCAAAACAATCCACTGATTTTGTTATTTCAGAGTAACAGTTTGTTCATTCAGTGAACTACCTATCAACAGTTACGATTGAACTAACTAGGATATTTTACTTGCTATCCATCCATTCCACAAATACCTGTTGAGCACCTACCTATGTAAGACACTTTTAGACACTGGGGATATAGAAATGGATCAGATTGCATCCTGTAATGGGTTCGATGGTGGCCTCCACAAAAGATATGTGCAGGTCCTAATTCCCAAAGCCTTATTTGGAAAAAGTTCCTTACGCATATAATTAAGAATCTTAAGATGAAGAAATACTTCTGGATTATCAAGATAAGACTAATTCCAAGAACAAATGAGGCAACATAGCTACAGAGGCAGAGATTGGAGTGATGTGGCCATAAATCAAGAAATACCTGCAGCTACCAGAAACTAGAAGAGAAAGGGAATTAATTTTACCCTAGAATTTTCACAGGGAATGCAGCTCTACCAACATCTTGATTTTGGACTTCTGTCCTCCAGAACTATGACAATAAATTTCTGTTGCTTAAGCCACCAAATGTGTGGTAATATGTTATGGCAGCCTCAGGAAACTAATGAAGATCCAGTCTCCAAGGAAGATAACATATTTCTTTCTACATTATATTGTTGTTAAATGCAATAAGATTGGTTACAATAGGAATTTGGAGAAAGAAGAGACTTCTTTCTGTTAGGGAGCATCAGGACATAGTTACTAAAGGAGAAAGGATTTGAGAATCCTCTTAAAATGAACAGAATTGTGATTTAGAAAGATTGAGCTTATGAAGATTGTGCTGGAGGTTGGTGAGCCTGGGATTGTTGAGTAGATGTGTTTTGGGTATTGGTGGAGGTGGACAGTGAATTCCAGGCAGAAGGAAACTTAAAATTAAAGGTCCATAGGCTGTCAGGTGGGAGACCTAACCAAAGAAGAGGGCAGAGTTCAATTAATTTGTGAATGGAAGAGCCACAGATAAGACACATAAGAAATGGCCTTGTGTGTCCAGTTAGAGTGTGGATTTCATTTTATAATCTGTAGAAAATAGGGTAGTTTTTAGGCAGGAGGAGGACAAGATAAGATCTGTGTTCAGGAAGAATCTCTGGCCGTGGTATAATTTAGAGAAGAAAAGTACTGAAGGTAGGGAGAGACTGCTTAGGAGGAGATAATACTATATTGCAAGAAACTAGGGTGTTATGGGCTAAATTGTGTCTCTTCAAAATTCATATGTTGAAGTCCTAATCCCAGTATATATGTCAGAATGTGACTATCGAGAGACAGCATCTTTTAAGAGATAATTAAGGTAAAATGACATCATAGGAATGGGCTCTAATTCAATATGACTGATATCTTTTGTAAAAAAGAAGAGATTAGGAAACAGACAACACACAGACAAAGGGGTGACCGTGTGAGAACATGGGGAGTAGGCTGGCATCTGTAAGCCAAGAAGAGAGGCCTCAAAGAAACCAAATCCACTTACAACTTGAACTTCTCGCCTCCAGAGCTGTGGGAAAATAAAGTTCTGTTGTTTAAACCACCCAGACTGTGATATTTTGTTATGACATCCCTAGCAAACTAATACAAAGGATTTCCTATGGGTATTTTGCAACAAAGCACACCATTCAACATGGAGATTTTTGATGTGTGTTATTATTTGCTCTCTTACATAGAGTTGTGTCTGACCTTAATATAAGGATGCTCAGTTTAGTTTCATTACCTCCCAAAAGGAGGTATACCATTGCCACGTTCCAACTCCAAAAGCGTGGTGCATCAAAAGGCACAACAATAATACCAATTTTATAGTTGCTATAATATCACTTCTTTTCAGAATATGTAACAGAATCTCTTTTGCTTCACAAACTCCAGGCATTTTGTTCCTACCTTTCTCATAAATAATGATACTAAACAGATGCTACCTTCAGATATTTGTTGACTGAGTTATGAAATATTCCCATTGCCTGAGCTTCTGGGCATCCAGATACAGTAATCTATCTTAATTTTCCCCTTCCTAATCTGTCCAAAATTTACTCATCAGTGAGGTCTGATTGTGTGGGCTTTGCCCTGAAGGTGAACAGCAGATGGGAAGTGAATGAGAAAGATATGGACTACTCCTATAGTTCATATTGCAGGTTTCTAACTGAGAAGACAATATTGTCAGGGTATCAGGATGAACAGTATAAAATGCTTCAGTCAAAAAAGTGGCTCATCTGTTAGAATTGAGGGCAAAAGCCCTAATGGATGCCCATTTAGATTTCCCAACAGAAGTTAGTGTGATGTTCTTTAGCGTTCTGCAATGGGGAAGCTACAACTTGTGGAAAGCAAAGGAGATCAGAAAACTCAGGCCAGTCTTGACTTTTTTCCCATTTACACTTTTTTTTTTTTTTTTTTTTTAAGTCTCATGGAAAACATAGCTACTGACTGTTTAACCCTGTTCTTTGTGTTATGGTCAGCCATAAGGCTGAATGTGAATCCATTGAGCGTCCAGCACCATGCTAGACATTCTAGAAAAGAAGGAAGTCTTAGGAAGCTGGTGATCAATCTGGAAGGCAGGCCAAATACTTAACACCTTATCAATTATTGTTAATTAGTATGGAACAGAATGAGCTAAATATGACTGGCTGGCTGTGGGGTACTCAACAGCAGATTTGGGTTGATTTGATTACATTCAACACGTGCATCTCATTATTTCCTAATGCACACTCAACTATAAGCCAAGTGATATGGGAGTTACACAAAGGTTGTAAGACCTTTCTCTGTCCCAAAGGACTCTTAGATCACCTGAGTGACTAAGACTTAGATGACACAAGCAGGTAAAAAGTAACATTGTCCAAATGAATGGTGTCACTGTGTGCTAGAGAATTTAGAATTCAAAAAATTAAGAGGACAGTATAAGCCAGTTTAGCTGTAGGAGGCATAGAAAATAAGGCTTGGTATACACATTAATTTATTTATTATATGTTACATATAATTATAGATAATTTATTATTTATTTATTATGCATTTATTATTCATGTATTTTTCATTCACCCAGCAAACATTATATAAGTCATGTACAATATTCCATGTTCTGATAAAATGGTGAAGAAAACTGATATGGTCTCTATCCTTATGGTGTTTATAGTTTAAGGGGAGAGACAAACATTAGTCAACTAAATGAACAGATATTAAATTATACACTGTGTTAAGTGCCTTGAAAGAAAATTATTAGGGGAAATGGTCTGGAGCAGAGTGGTCAGACCAATGTTTAATCAAACATCCAAAGGATGAGTAAGAGATAGTCAGGCAGTGGAGGTGGGGAGGATTCTAGGTATATGACATGGCATGTACAGAGAGAGACGTAAGGTGGAGAAGGAAGGCAACTGCCCATCTGCAGGAAGGCAATAAGCCAGTGCAATTAGAGGACTGAGATGGGGAGAATTTTCATTCCTGATGTTTCTGGACTCACAGGTATATTTAAGATCTGTTGAAAGCTATGCATCCTCTCTCCAAAATGTGCTCTACATTCAAAATTCAGGAGCTTCACAGATTGGCAGAAGCCTGTCCTCAAACTCCAGAATAAGAGCTCCTGCTTTAAGGACAGGATGCAACTGGGCCTGGCTCTCAGGAGAAGAAAGTGTTTTCTCAGCAAGAGGAGTGTTTGGAATGAGCAGTGTTTGCATGATTGTCAGGGACAAGGGTTCCTGCTAGGCAGGATTTTTATCAGTCTTACTCCAGTTCCACTGGATGATCTCAATTCACAAAAAACAAGGTGAATAATAAGGGAAGAGCTATCTCTCTACTTGTATGCATCTTTGAATTTGCTAGCAATGCTAATGGTGGCATTTGGCCTTTCAGTAACGATTTGCCTCCTCCCCCTGGCTTGGCTCTTTCCTCCCAGTGCATTACCCATCAGCACCAGGGAGCTGGTACAGTGTGCAGGGATATGGCAGAGAAATAGACTCTGTGGCATTGATTTTCTGACTCAGTGGGCTTCAAAAACATCAGCAAGAATATTAGCGAAGCTGTTGAATACAAACCATTTCCTAATGCATTTTTAATTAGTATTTGGTCAGTTAAGTTAATCAATTTGTAAAATATGTGGAAGGAAAGGCCTATTAAAATAGAATTCATGCTTGGTGTGGTAAATCTTTCCATAAACTTACAACTACAAACTAGATATTTCTTCTGAATGGGAAATGTGGGCAGGCAGATACACCGATCCCCTGCGGACACTATTTTCAGTATTAATTACCTTGCTGTGCCTTAAAAGGTTATTGTTTAGGTGTTAAGAGCTTTGTGGAGATTAGATTATTTAAATGGCAAAAATCAATTTTCCTGAACTTGGACAGTCTTTTGCAGTCCAGTGTAAAAAGCCAAAGGGAGTAGAGAAAGAGGGGGAATTTTGTGCATCTCATTTGTTCTTTCCCAAATGTGAAAACAAACTGAATTGTTAAAACAAAGAAAAGGAGGGTGTACATTGGAGAAAAAGAAGTAGATTTCAAATGCTTTTGTCTTTCTTTGACTGGGTGGTAAGAGGAAGCCAGCAGCCATGGCCATGGTTAGAAACCAATTAATGGACTATGCTCCATTAGCTTAGAAGTTTCTTAGTTCAGGAGCCAGGAGGGCTCAGGCAGAAAAAATGAGATAAACATGTTCAGTGGGATGCTCATAAGAGGAGCTGAAATGTGCCCTGAGGAAAGGCAATATTGTCTATCACACTGAAAATATCTTCTTCTTCTCTAGGGCCAACATGTAGCTTAAGCAAAATTTGTTTTAATTCAGCAGATGAGTGAGCCTGTAGTCTGCAAGAAGGCATGTGCTTGGCTCTGAGCCTTACTTCTCCACAAAGAGCTTCCCGTTGGGCAGTTATACTGATGCACAGCTGACAATGTTACACAGGGGGCATGATCAAGAGGTCTAATATATATTAGGTTCCTGACACAAGTTTGCTAAATGTATTAGCATGCTCCAGCTGCCCTAACAAAATATCACACATTGAGTGGCTTAAACAACAGGAATTTATTTTCTCACAGTTCTGGAGGCTGGAAGTCTAAGATCAAGGTGCCAGCAGGTTTGATTTCTCTGAAAGCCTCTCTCCTTGGCTTGCAAACAGCCACCTTCTTGCTGCATCCTTACATGGTTCTTTCTCTGTGTGCTTGGAGTTGGGGGCAGGAAAGAGAGAGAGAGAGGTCTCTAGTATCTTTTCCCCTTTTTTTATAAAGACACTAGTTCTATTGGATTAGGGCCAAATCCTTACGATCTAGTTTAGCCTTAATCATCTCCTGAAATACAGTCATGTTGGGAGTAAGCACTTTAACGTAGGAATTGTGGGAGGAATGGAATTCAGTCTGCAGTAGGGAGTGGATGAAAGAGGAAATACAAATACAGTCCATAGTGCTATAAACATATATGGAATAAAAGATTAATTTTGATTTGAAGTGGGGACATTTCTTAGAGGATCTGTGATTTGAGCTAGATCACAAATAATAGCAAGAACATTGTTAGAACTGTATGTGAGGGAAAGGAAGCTCAACTGTGCAGACAACAGTTTGAGGAATGCTCGGAGGCCTGAAAGATCAGGGGAACCATGTGGGGAACAGTGACTGGGTCATGGGTCTTTTGGAGGGGGTAGACTATGCAGGTAAAGCTAGAGAAGGTTGTAGGGGTAATTCATGGGGACGCATTATTATACTGAGGGCATTAAAGAGACAGTGGGCTCTGAGTGAGAAGGTGCCATGATTCATGGAGATTTGGGGAAGATGGGTGGGATGGCTTGACATGGGGAAAGAATAAAAGGCAGGGGGCTCAGGCAATCAGTACGGGTATCCCTACTCCCTTTCTTCACAAGGCAAGTTAACATCATTTTCCTGTTGCCCTCTGGCTATCCAGATAAACTTCTATCGTTCCATGCCTCCTCTGGGCTGAACATCAGGTTTTAGTTTAAGACTGGGGATCTTGATTTATACTAAAATTCTACAACAATAATTCACAACCAGGTGTAGTAAGCAGTAGGGGTTATTTTGGAAGCACTGGGATTTCCTAGCAAGGAGATTCAAACTCCAACAGCCACATGACTGTGCCCCTGCTCTCCTGCCACACCCCTCAGCCTCCATCCCAGGAATCCTGAAGCCTCTGTCTTGAGGAGTCTGTACCCCCACCATCCTTTTTCAATGAGGATGCCTGCCATGACCAGCTGCATGAATGATGGGAGTGTGACATTCTTATGTGATTGGATGAGAGAGAAAGTTGAGAATCAGTCTGCTAGAAAGTGGGGTGATGTTCTGCTCCCTGTTTTTGAGGCCAAGAGAAGAATTTATTCCAGATGGGCTGTTGTTCCTTTATAATTCAGAACAGAGCCTTTTAAGATCTAGGGAAGATAACTGAAGAACTGTTATCACAGGTTAACCAACAATACTGTTAAGAGAGATATTAATCCTCATTGCCTCGCCATTCAATAGTTCATGCAAACAATACAGGAGATACGAGAATAATTCACAAAACTAATTTCCTGCTTTGATGAACACTCCATTTGTAATCTATTCAATTCTTCTTCTGCTTCTTCTCCCTCACCCTCTGTTTCTTCATGTTAGTCTTTGGGTATTGATCTCTTCATCACATCTTTCTTTCCCCATCATTACTTTTCACATTTGCTTCTCTATGCCTCTTCATCCAATTTACTAATAATTGTTTTAAGATTAAAACAATATATGAAATTTTTCTTTATATAAAACTGTCATGTAAAAATATAACTCAAACTAAAAGACTCTGGGACACTGTTTGTCTGGCTACAGACAAATTGGATGTGTTTTCATACTCTCAAAAGGAATGAAAGGAATGAATGTTTGAGTAAGAAATGAGCTTAATGTTTGCCTTCCTTCATGATTCCACAGCTGGCAGAATGAGAGGGAATAGAAGGATCTAATCTCTTTTCTTCCTAAATACATTTCCTCCTTCTTTCCTCGCTGTGTACCTGTCTGTATATTTCACTATCTTTTAAAATGTCCCATTTTTTCAATTTCCATGATAATGGGACTAAAAATGTTATTTCAGCAATTCTGATACATGGTCGAGTTTTATGTTTAATTTGCCATCTTTCTCCTAAATAAATGGAGAACATTATACTAAGAGTTATAGGTGATAACTTTTTTTAAAAGTTTAGAAATAATCCTGGCCTTCAAGGAGCCTAACATCTAGTGAAATGTATCATGTAAGAACTCTTTGAACAGAGAAAGTGGTCAAAGTGGAGGTCTTCTTATAATTATATGGCTGGGGCAAAACCTGAAGTTGGTCCCTTTATCATTTTTCTCTTAAAATGAGGTAAAAACCAGATCAAAGCAAAAACAAAACAAAAAACTAAAAGGCAATGGGAAACCTATCTCTTCCAATTGGCTGTACAGGAGCAGGGAGGGTCTCTTTGCCTGATTTGGTTTTGGTTATGGTCGCAGGCTCAGGGGCTGGCTGTATACTTACAAGCCTCGGGAAATATTCAGCTCCAACTAGTGCCATCTTTTTTCCTGGCAGCCTCCCTGTACATTGCTTAACCACAGATCTCTCATATCATGGGCATGTTGATCACAGTTGCCATATCCAGGAATGCACTTCCGAATGGCACTGACACAGCTGGCTGGTTCACTCACTGGAGGGAAATCTAGAAGATTGGAGTCTGGGTAGAGGCAGCATTAGAAGCAAGCACTTGCAAGAGAAATTTCCCAAGTGATTTTTAAAAGCATTATTCTTTGAAACAATAGATTTTTAGGTGGATTAAAAAGTTTTCTCTCTTTCTCTCCATTTTCTTACGATACAGATGCTGGCTTTTTCCCAATGGGGCTATTTCCATTAGTGCTGCATTTTAGTGAGATCACCGCCTTCACCAGTGGGTTAGAGCCATTAGTGCTCTGAGTTTTAGCTATCGTGACCTCTCATTACGCATGCTGTTTGGCCTCACAGTCACATAAAACGCACAATAATAGGACCACTGGCATTTTAGATTTCATTACAATTCATATTTTGTTTAGCACTTTCCCCCTGTACACTTTAATTTCTGTGCATAGCTGAACTGCCTCATTTCCACAGAAATGAAGTTAGACCCAAAGCCTGCACTAACTGGTTCCAGAGGTGGTGATTCACTTCTGAGCTTTTGTGTCTTTTACCCCATGTGGGAGAAGCATACACACATACTCACACAGAGTAATTTATCTTTTCCGGACTTTGCTGTTTTCATGATCTCTTTTAAGAGTAGATATGGAAACGGATCTTTGCTCTGCTTAATTGTTTTTAATACTGAAGGCCGTTAGAAGTCACAAAACAACATATCTGAGTGCTTTCTGAGTGGCTGTAATAACCAAAAGATATTTTATCAATATTTCCTACTTTTGTTTGAGTACATACACGCATACACAATCTCAACCATTTTTGACTGAATTGGCTGTTTAACACACCACTTAATTGCTATATGCTTGCTGAATGAAGTGACCACTTCCCCCCACACCCCTTGACTCCAATTGATCTATCAATAAAATCCATCACAAAGGTTTGGCAGTAGGGACAAAACTTTAGCTGCATGTTGAAGCTATCTTTGCCTTTCTCATTATCTGTATGATTGAGTCAAAAGCTCTGACAAAATCTGAACATAATCTTTCTGAGTGAAGTCAAGTAATAACATCATATGCTGCTTCTATGAGAAATAATTTTTTCATTTGAGTAGCTTGAGGATTACAGAACTTCCTGCTGCTACCACATTTGGGGTCACATCGTAGGTAAAGGCTCTAACTTTTTTTCTTTTTTGAGACAGAGTCTTGCTCTCTTGCCCAGGCTAGAGTGCAGTTGCATGATCTCGGCTCACTGCAACCTCCCTCTCCGGATTCAAGCGATTCGCCTGCCTTAGCCCCCTGAGTAGCTGGGATTACAGGAGCACACCTTCCCTAACACCAAATAATGCCCAAGTTCTACTAAAAATACAAATTCCACTAAAATACAGATTGAGTAAACTGTGAGGACATTTTAAAATCTGCTGGAGCAGACTGCAAAATACTTGATGAGGAGGATGTTGGAAGGATGGGTTAAGGCATCTATTCAGTGGCCCATCTAAAAAGCTTGCATTTTACTCTGGAGACATTGGAAAAACTTGGGCACTTAAACACCAACATCTGGAAATAAATGCCTCACATATGTATACATATTTGAGGAAGGTTGTGCTTTCACGGCGATGTGGGATGCATCAGAATAGAGATGCTGGAGGTGAGCAGTTCAGGCTGGGGTCTAGCAAGGTTCCAAGCAAGAGCACCCAGCCAAGATGATAGAAGTCAGAAAGTGAAATGCAGGGTGGTGTGAGAGGTAGAACTCATGGAACTCGATGGAGTGTGGTGGGTAGAGGTCAGAATAGAAGCAGAAGTCAAAGCTGCCCCCAAGGTTCTGAATCAGTGACTGGTGGTATAGACGGTGCTATTAGCAGGGACAGGAAAGGCAACCCAAAAGAAGAACAGCTTTGAGAAAGGGGATGCTTTGCTTAGGGAACTTAAGGTGCTGACTCCAGAGTTCAAGTTAGTTAGGGATTATAGGGGCAGCTAAAAAGACATTGATGGGCTGAGAAATTTGTTTGAAAGAGGACGCTAACCCCCAAAAAAGGAAGAAAGCAGACATATACTTTACTTGCCTTAAAGAAAGAGTGCTGTGCTATTTAATAAGGTGATCTAGTAGGGAAAAGCCTCCTCTATAAACTTTTTCACAATCCCAATTCCAACCCACATGGCTTTCTCCAGGTGCTAGGCCTTCCCAAGAAGAACCCCTGCATGACCCTCCCTTTCAGCCCAGCAAATGCTACTGTGCTGGTTGTGTGGGTGATAAAGGGCACTGCCCCCAGGCACCCAGGCTGGGCTTGTTGCATAGCAGGGTGGGGAAGAGGGTGTGAAGTGGATGTGAGGGAACTGATGCCTCTCTCTGTATTGAAAGGCCGAGTATAATAGATGGGGGCGTACCACTTCCCTGACGCCTCACAGACCCTGCCTCTCAGAAACGATTCTTTAAATGGTATGACCTGCCACCTTTCTGAAAACTGTCTTAAAACACTTGAGATTGAAAGTTAAAATTCACAAACAAAAGCTTTCTTGTTCCCATAGCAAGTGATCATCATTAGTCAAGCTATTCAGAGGAAATTGAAATACCCTCTCTCGCTTGCAGGTGCCTTGGCTGGACTCCCACCCATCTTCCAGGTCCCTCATCCTCACCTGGTTTCCCTGGTGATCAGGACTCCTAGAGCAGGGAGCAAATGCTTTTATGGATGCCAATCAGGCCAGGCTGTCTCCCTGCAGGCCACCTCCCATGCCACCCTCATGTCTGTTGAGGGCCCAGTACTCACAGGTCCGAGGCCGCGCCAGGGCACAGTAGGCAGGGAGTGCTGGGGAGGCAAGCCTGGCAACCCTGCTCCTGACAAAGGAGGCAGTCGGGGTGGGGGTGGGTGGCACACCTGGGCCTTTTGTTTTCTGCTATAACTGACACGGACTGTGCTGCATTTCTTTGGCTTCATTTGCAAAGGGCTTTGGGATTAAAGATCCTATATAAATGGAAATTATTTTATCATTGAAAGGAAAAAGTACAAGTATGCATGAGATGATGAGAAACTAAGCTTCATATTATTGCATATGACCTTTTTCACTGGTATGTGTATGACACATGACAAATACCAGCATTAGCAGGAGCTGGCTTCCAAATACTGACACTTTCCTGGATCCATGCCTTCACTCCTGGATTATTGCCATAGTTCCCTAACTGGCTGTTCAACCTCTAATCTCTCTTCACTCTCACCCTCTTCAAAATAAACTGGAGGATACTACCATATGCCCTGATAAAGGCTAAAATGGAAAAGATAATAGTACCAAGGTTGGTGAGGATGTGGAGGAACTGATACTTCATAGACCGCTGGGGGGAGTGTGAATTGCATGTTTTAGAGAAATGTTTAGCAGTATCTACTAAAGTTGAATATCAGCATACCCTTTGATCCAGCAAATCTACTCCTATTTCATATACTCAGCAGGAGTAAGCACACATATTTATCAAAAGTCTTGTATGAAGTGTTCATAGTAACATTGTTTGTTAATCATCCAAATCTGAAAATAAGCCAGTTTCCCACCTCAACATCAGAACTGATAAATTATGGTATATTCGTATAATGGGATACTATACATCAATGGGAATGAATGAACTCAATCTACGTCACAATGTAGATAAAAATCTTACAAACATTAATATTGAGCAAAAAAAGCCAAACACTAAAGTACACATACCATATTGTTCCGTTCATATGAAGTTCAAAATCAGCAAAACTAACCCACAGTATTTGAAATCAGGGTAATTGTTCCCTTGTTGGGGTGGAAGGTTATGACAGGTAAGGAGCATGGGGTGGGGAGTGATCTCTTGGGGAGTTGGCAATGTTATGTTTCTTGACCTAATTACTGGTTATCTGGCTGACCAGAGGCCTGAGATGGACATATGTTCACTTTAAAAAATTCAATAAGTTGAACACTTATTTTGTGTCACTATTATACTTTGACAAAATTTATTAAACAAACAAAATAGAACTACCACAGCTTTCATGTTGCTTTCCTGCATAGAAACCTCAAATGGTTCTCCACAGCTTTCAGGCTAAAGCCTAAACTCCTTAGCTTCAGATATGAGCTTTTACAATCTGTCCCCGTCTATTTCTCCAGCCCCATCTCCTACCCATTCCTACTAAGTACACTATGCTCTAGCTCTGTGGGATTTTTCAAATCATTACTTCAGTCTTCCATGCATTTGTATGTCTTCAGCACTTTGCTCATGTTGTTCCTTCTGCCTGGAATACTCTTCCATATTTGTTAACTTGATGACCCAACTCAAATGAAAGGTCATCTCCTTTACAAAACCTTCCCTGACTTACCTGGCCAGATGTATTTGCATCTCATGTGCTCATATTGCTATTAAAACACATCTTACCCAGTTCGGAATAAACTCTCATATATATTTGTTAAATTAATGATTTCTTTGAGAGCCGAGCTACCTGAGATAGTAGGATTCATATTTCAAAGAACCTTCTGACGTAGATAGATGTAGAGACTGTCACCAGGAATTATTGGCTTGACTGTTTCTCATTCTGTTTACTTAGCATTGCTGCCCCTGCCTCTAGCAAAAGAAGAACTTGTTTGTGGGCTTCAAAGCTTTTTATGTAGCTACATTATTTACTGGTGTTATCTCTCGATGGTTTTGGTAGCAGCTGCAGACTAAAGATAATTTTATTTTGCTCTTATCTTTTGGGGGGAAAGGGGAAAATAAAAAACATGTGTGTATTTGTTTATTTCAAGTTAAAACAAAATTTTAATCTACAGAGTAGAAGCAAAAAATAAAATAGGGTCAAATTCTGCCATACGCTTCGGACTCTCTCTGCTTCTTGGGTCATGTTTTATTCTTCTAGCTGCATCTAGAGAGAAGTTTCTAGATAACATGATTTCCTTTTTGCAGGATTTAGGTCTCTGCATATTAAATTGATCACAGTGTGTGACTAAGAACTAATCTCCTAATGTTCTAGCCAGTTACTGGGTTAGCAATATATACATATTAGGAGATGAATGTTGTTTGTGAGAATTCACCCTTATATCAAAATGCATTAACACATGTATGGAGAAAAAGAGAAAAGCAGCAGACTAAAGGAAAACTTGTTTATAAGCCTGTATGGTTGCAATAGTGAATCAGAAGCAAGTGAGTAAAAACTCACACTAAATTAACTGGGTACATTTTGGGTTGTTTTTTCCCTTTTCATTTTATATACACCAATTTAAAGCCTCACGTTTCTCCAGCCTCTGCAATTACAGCCTCCTAATTCTGTGTCTACCCTGGAGATACAAATGAGCTAAAAAGAGACTTTCTAATCAACCCTTATAATTATGCAGTCAGATGGAAAATACTGATAACTAAGCCTTATTCTTAGTTATGAGTTTTGCATATTTCGAAGAAGATGGGTGGGCTGCAACACAGAGCATAGCCTATGCCTAGATTACACAAGTGACCCTTTGGAACAGTATTTTAACAAGTCTTGGTTTTCACAGTCTTAAAATATTAAAAGAAAAAAATAATACATTAGGATTTGTATAGTGCATTTTGTATTGTTCATATTTATTTTAAGGTGTCATCAGATCATTCCCATGTGGCTAAGACTGGTGTGTAACCTGAGGCATAATGTAGAGAAACTGCTTCCTAAGTGGCAACACAGGGATAAAGAGCCAGCTTAGAGCTGGTTGGCATCAGAGCAGAGTCTGACTTAAACCCAGGTCATTGACTGCTGGCTTAGGCTGCTCTCATTGACTCACTCTTGCTCTTTTCACTAAATCCTGCTGTCTCATGAAACTCAAAAGCGTTAAATAAAATGGACTCCCTGTGAACCTAGACTACTGGTGAAGCTGTTGGAAGCCTCAGTCTCCCAGGTACCAATACAAAGTAAACACCCTTCCGCTCTCCCTCTCCTCTAGCCCTTGGTAAAATCTGGCTGCTATGATGATGGCACAGAAGCTCCCTCCCTAGAGTGACTCCAAGTCTCTAAGCACACTCTCCATGGGGCTCCAGAATTAACCCACTAATTGCTACAATCAAGTCATGAGAGGTTCCTCTCCCTCCCCAAACTACCAATTGTCGTTCACCTATCGCAAGGGGAGTACCTTGGGGAAGTGAAGAAAGCATGGACTCTGAAGCCCCAGAGCTCTGCGTACCAGTTTTCCTTCTGCTATTTTGTAGTTTTGAACCTATGCAAGCAACTTAATTATCTGAAGCTCAGGCATCCCTTGATGCCTTTTAATTGGGTTATTTGGAAACTTAATGATAGTGCATACAATTACCTGGTACATAGTAAAAATTCAAAACTACTTTGAACTGAAAAATGGCTGCTAAGGCTGAAGATTTCAGATCCCACATAGTTTGAAGGCCTTCACATTGTTAGAAATATAAAATTTTCAGTGAAACTAAACTAGTCATCTATCTTCATCTCATTTAGCATCATCACAATGCCTGGCAGTTCCAGTTAGACATTTTGTCAGATGTATCTAGTTATGAGTCAGATTTTTCCCTACCTAGAAAATCTTTTTTTTAACTTACTTTTAAATCTATGATCATATTCATTTAAAAATGTATTGGGAAAGGTTTGTGGGCTCCAGGAAGGTAGGGCCAAGCCTGTTTTTGCCCTTTGTATTTTTATTATGTAATACTGAGCTAGTGGCTAAATGAATGAATAAACGGCTGGGTTAGAGTGCTGATGATTCTATAGAGCTTCATTAGCTCAAGAAAATGTATCATGTCCTGTGTCAGCAGGCCCACAGCATCATCCTTACATTTAAAAGGCAAGGGCAACACAGGGATAAAGAGCCGTTTTGGACTGTCAGAGTTCTGAGTTCATGTTTTGGGTCTGCTGCTGACTCACAGTATGACTCTGGTCAATTAAACTTATTTGCTTTGAAATTGAGGGGAGGGTTAGTTGATATTTCTCATGGAGGCATCAAGTAATGCCTATGACATACTATTTCATAGAAGCAAGGGGGTAATGCATGGTCATTAAAGTGCACTGTGTTGACCAGCTGGCTCCAACCCTTGGCATAGCTCCTATCCCACTGCTGTGGCTCCAGTAGCCCACCTGAGGACCCAACCCTATAGGGGCCTTGGAACAGTTCTGATCTTGGTTAACAGAATATTAGGAGCCTTTATTTGATAACTCTTGTGAATCAGTATCAAGTTATCTTGGCTGCCACGCCTATTCTGAGCTTTTGTGGCTCAAATATGGTAAGTGGGTTTCCATCAAATTCATGTAATTAAGTTCATTTGTTACATCTATTCATCCTCTATACAATTTACAATCTATGTTAGGGTCTGGGTATTTAAAGGTGGATCTGCCTTTAAAGAGTTCCCAGTCTAGTGGGAGAGATGTATAGACACATCATTGTATAAGAACAGAGCTTGATAAAGTGTTTTAAGATTGCCTTACGATCAGCATGAAACTCATTTAGCCCTTGTTTGGTGTTTTTCTGCTTCTCTAGGCCCAAGTTCTTCTAATCTTGGGATCCTGTCAGCTCATAGCAGGCCCTCTGGCACTGACTGCTGGCCGTGTCTTTACCTACCAGCTGCACTGACCAGGCAGGATTCCCTCCATTAGCTTGACTTTGTAATGCTGTCATCTTACCACATATTGGGGTCCTCCTGTTCCTGGGAATCTGCATCCTGTTCCTCTTTGTGGTTCTATCTGATGCCCAGGTATTGACCTACATTAGTTTTTATGGGTGTTTTTAATGTATGTTTTCATCTGGTTTCAGCTGTCTAGATGTGGAGTGGCCCACATAATGTGTATTACTCCATGCTGCCTCCCAACAATATTAATGATAAATTGTAAACAAAGTGTGTGTCTTCAACCCTTTGATCGAATCTACTCGCATATCATGCCAAAGAAACACATAAAAATCAACTATGAGCTCCAGTTACTGATCCCACTCTTTATCCAGGCTGTCCTCCCTCTTTTCTGTTCAGGTGTCCTTTCCTGCTCTTGTATTTGTTGCTCCTTCTGCACTCTCCTGGTTTTGTTCCCCAGCTTGCAACAAGACATATCAGAATTCCACTTCCCCGTGGTGTACAGATCAAATCTGAGATAAGAACTCCTTAGATAGAAGGCAGTGCTGTGTACTGGAAAGAACACAGTCTTGGAATCTGATAAATGAGTTTAAACCAGGCTATGTCTCTAGCTATGTGAGCTTTGTTAAATTAAAATAACTCAGCTAATCTGATCTAGAGATGTCTTCTGTTAAGTGTAGATAATAACATCTCATAGAGTTATGAGGTCAGTATGAGATAACGTATGCGGAGCTCTTAGGGCTTAGCAGAACCTCAACAAATGCTTGTCCCTTCTCTTTTCCGCATATCGACACAAAAACCCCATCTGTAACTTAAATTTGTGATTGCTCATCTGACCCTAAACCTGGGAACAAAAACAGTGTATTCGTGTAGTAGTTCTGACTTGACCAATAACTGCTGCTATGAGCCCTGGAAAGTCTTTTGTTATGTTGTCTTAAAAATATTATTGAAAATATATTTACCATTGGTCTAGGACAGGTTGTGGAATACTAAGAATGGATAGTCACTTGGAACAGGTTAAGGTCAAGAGGAAATCAATGAAGAACATTTTCCCCTTCTTTATCAGTCCTCAGCTCACAATGTGCAATGTTTTCTCTGAAGCAGCAGAGAATGAATGCATCCATATATTTGCATCAATAACATAATGATTGGAAGTCACAATTGCAGAACCAGACAGCTTGGGTTCAAATAGCAGATCCACCTCCAACTAGGTGTATAATTTTGGACCATAGTTTCTTTATTAGTAAAATATTTGAATGGCTCTAAAAATAGTAATACCTAATTTAAGGAATTTTTCTGATAATTTCATAAGTTAATTCATATAAAGCACTTAGAAAAGAATATGGCCCCTAGTAAACATTGCATCAGGCTTTGCTATGATTATTCTACACTTATCAACATTATTATCATTGAGGAAAAATCTGTGCTATTTTACAAGTAAACATATCTTACGTTAATTGAATCAATATAATCATAAAAAGATTTTTTCATTTGTTTATCATTTGCATTATTTATTGATTTGTTTACCACTTGTGTTTTTTCTTAAAGTTATTATTTATATTCCCTATCCATTTTTAATTCTTTACCATTAATAATTTCAAAGAGCTCTTTTTGTGTTGGTGATTATATTCCACCATCCACCTTTGCTTTGTTTTTTTCTTAAGCATATATATTTTCAATCCAGATTAAATTTGCTTCAAGGTAAAAGTAGACAAAGTTTGCTTAAAAGCCTATAAGCAACATTTTGAAATTAAAATATTTTTAGCCTTTTAACCACTTGTCTTATATTTTATAATATATAAGGTAATACAATAAGCTGATACAATTGGTAATAAATATTTAAATTGAAGCTGGTGTTTCAGCCTCACGATCAATATCTAATTATGTATTATATTAGGGAAATAATTCCAGGGGCCTTAATCTTGTCTTTAAGCTATATGGCCAATGTGCCAATCCAACTGTTTTTACTTAAGTATATTTTCAGTCTTGAATTAATAGGCTTCAAAATTATACTAAGATTTTTGGTTGAGAACATTGCAGGGTGATGGAGTGAATAATACATATGCACTATTTTTTTCCCTATGCCTTTTTTCTTTGCTGACCTTACATAACACAATATATTTATATTGATTTTGTATTTTCAATTATTTTCTCACTTACTAAAGACTTTTTCTTATGGTTTTCCACACTAGCATAACCATTTAACTTTTAATAAGATGAAATATAATAATAATGACACTTATTGAATGTTTACTGTGCACCAGGGACTGTTTTGTGCTTGTTATACAAATTTATTTAGTTCTCCTGAATAACATGCATTTGGTAGTATAACCCTCAGATGAGAAAACTGAGGCAGAGGAAGGCTAAGTTGCCCAAGAATATTCAGCTAATAAGTGAATTACAGAAGAATGGGAATTTAAGTAGAATAATTTTAGGGCATTGTCTGGCAAACTTTTTTTATGGTCAAGGGTCAGATGTTAAGTAGTTTTGGCTTTGAGGGCTATCTGATCTCTATTGCAACTACTCAGCTCTGTGGTTATACCACAAAAACAGCCATAGATAATATGTAAATGAATGGGTGTGGCTGTGTTCCAATAATACTTTATGGTCACCGAAATTTGAATTTTATAGAATTGTCACCTGTCACAAAATGTTTTATTTTGATTTTTAAAAAATGGTTTACAAACTATGATAAACATTTTGGCCCATTGGCTGTAGATTGCCAACTTCTGTTCTAGAGGATGAGATCTTAGCCACTGTGTTCCTACTTACTTGCACATATCAAAAAGTGAAAAATCCAAAGTGTGTCTAATACTAACGGTGTTACCTAGTAAGGATAACTCCTTCTTCAAAGATACTACTTATTAGAACTATATTATTTTGGTTTAGAAGTTAAAAGTTTATCAGTTGAATTCTTGAAGTTCTCCTGAGTGTTTGCATTTTTTTCACCCTTAATTGTGAGTATAACCCTCTTCAGCCTGAGCCCATATAGTAAAAGTAAGGCCAATTTGTAATTACTGGATTGCCTTCACTAAAGTGCAAACAATGGAGTAAATCAGAGTGAGAAAACATAATGTTAGGTTCTGAGTTATGCTGTTTTGCTGTCTACATTTATAAATTAACCTGGTTCATCTTCAGAACAGCATTTTGCTCTGTTTTGTGTGGATAGATTCTAATTCACAGCACCAGCAACTGGCATGGTTTCTTTATTATGGAAAATAAATTCCCAATAAGCCACCCAGCAGCATGATTAAATTTTGAAATAACATTGGCATTGTGGCCACATCATTTTAATTGTCCTCCCTGCCAGCCTAGTTTATCTTCATGACAACCACCTTATTCATTATCACCTATTACCAATCCAGAAGGCTCTCAGTGCACCATCTCCAAGGCAGTTCCAAACAATAAAGCCAGTTATACAACTAGACATGTCATATTGACACATAATTTGACCAGGGCTCCCAAGCTGTTGCATAGGCACCAACAACTTTCATTTGTCAGTGACTGACTCCAAGATTCTGCTTGAGAAGGGGAAGGCTAGGGCCTGGAGAGCTTGTAGAGCAAGAAGGGAAGTAGTCAACATTGCTGTGGAGACAAGTTTCTCAACCTCATAAAACTCTACACTATCTCCACACCAGATGATGTTAGAATGGCACTGACTAAGAAGGTTGGAGAGATTATGCTGAGAAAATGAAGAAATATAAGAGATTTCAAATAAAAAGGTTTTAGATTATTGCATGGTGATAGGTTAGCTAGACAACTTGAACAGATCTTTGCCATAATAAGCATTGTGGTTGTAAATTCTAGATTCACTTGTATTATAGCCTTTAATCACTGTCATAATAATGCGTGTTTTTTCACATATGATCATTTTTGAACTTTACTGTGTGACTCACTCAAGCAGAATAGATATTACTCTCCTCCTTCACAGCTGGGGGAAGCAAGGCACAGACGGGATTCACTGATCACCTCAAGTGATTAGGAGGGCAGGTTAGCGCTGTGACTGGAGTGTTGCTCCAAACTCCTGGCCATGACTCCTTCTGCCATGGTATACTACATGTAATTCCTAGGAATGGTGAAATACTGCTGAAGCAACCGGCTGTTTATACAGGGGAAGGAAACAAAATACAATTTTTTTAATGCATTAATAAAACCAAATTTTTAAAAGTCTGCAGAGGGCCTTGATTTAGGAGACATGGATTCAAATCACCAAGTTCATAGATTCCTAGGAACATAAACCTGAGCTTGTCAGTTATAATCTTGAAGTCTTACTTTCCTCTTCTGTAAAATGTGAGTAATAATACGCTACACAAGTTCTTATGAGAATAGAATGAGACAAAGCCATCAGGAAGCATCTAGCACTCGTCTTAGCACTTGATTAACACCAGTTCTTTTCCTCCTTGAAATTGTGCATTATCTGAAGCCAGATACACATGGGTAAAAACATTAGAGATATTTTCGATTATCTGTGCAATCTCTAAAGAACTTTAACTTGAAAAAACTTTTGCAGATGCCACTAAAATTTAAACTATCTCTTTTATTTACTTATTTACTGAGACCTGTTGTCCAGGCTGAAGTGCAGTGCTCTGATAATAGCTCACTACAACTCTTTTTTATTTTTAGTATTTCCTCTTACCCCTAGTGAATTGAAATTAGCAAATGAACAATAACAACAACAGCAAAACCCCCCAACCCCAGGATTATTTAGAAGTGGGAGATCATTAAAAGCTGATTTGTCCATGCCTATGTCCTGAATCGTATTGCCTAAGTTTTCTCTAGGGATTTTATGGTTTTAGGTTTTACACTTAAGTCTTTAATCCATCTTGATTTTTGTATAAGGTGTAAGGAAGGGATCCAGTTTCCATTTTCTGCATATGGCTAGAAGTTTTCCCAGCATGGGCAAAGTCTTCATGACCAAAACCCTAAAAGCAATTGCAACAAAAGCCAAAATTGACAAATGGTGTCTAATTAAACTAAGGAGCTTCTGCACAGCAAAACAAACTATCATCAGAGTGAACAGGCAACCTACAGAATGAGAGAAAGTTTTTGCAATCTATCCATTTGACCAAGGTCTAATATCCAGAATCTACAAGGAACTTAACAAATTTACAAGAAGAAAAAAAAATATCAAAAAGTGGGCAAGGGATATGAACGGACATTTCCCAAAGGAAGACATTTCTCAAAGGAAGACATTTATGTGGCCAAACACATGCAAAAAAGCTTATCATCACTGATCATTAGAGAAATGTAAATAAAAACCACAATGAGATACCATCTCATGTCAATTAGAATGGCAAACATTAAAAAGGAAACAACAGATGCTGGTGAGGACGTGGAGAAATAGGAGCACTTTTACACTTTTGGGAGTGCAAATTAGTTCAACCATTGTGGAAGAGTGTGGCAATTCCTCAAGGATCTAGAACCAGAAATACCATTTGACCCAGCAATCCTATTATTGGGTATATACCCAAAAGATTATAAGTCATTCTACTATAAAGATGGATGCACATGTATGCTTATTGCAGCACTATTTACAATAGCAAAGACAGAACAAACCCAAATCCCTGTCAGTGATAGGCTGGATAAAGAAAGTGTGGACATGTACACCATGGAATATTATGCAGTCATAAAAAAGAATGAGTTCATGTCTTTTGCAGGGACATGGATGAAGCTGGAAACCATCATTCTCAGCAAAGTAACACAGGAACAGATGACCAAACACCGCATGTTCTCACTCAAAAGTGGGAGTTGAACAATCAGAACACATGGACACAGGGAGGGGAACATTACACACTGGGGCCTGTCAGGGAGTGGTGGGAAAGGGGAGGGAGAGCATTAGGACAAATACCTAATGCATGCGGGGCTTAAAATCTTGATGATGGGTTGATAGGTGCAGCAAACCATCATGGCATATGTACACTTACGTAACAAACCTGCATGTTCTGCACATGTATCCCAGAACTTATGGTAAAAAATTAATAACAATAATAATAAAAGAAATCTAGATGGTCTCAATAGATCGAGACCATCCTGGTCAACATGGTGAAACCCCGTCTCTACCAAAAATACAAAAATTAGCTGGTGGTGGCACACGCCTGTAGTCCCAGCTGCTCGGGAGGCTGAGGCAGGAGAATCTCTTGAACCTGGGAGGCAGAAGTTGCAGTGAGCCAAGATCGCGCCACTGCACTCTAGCCTGGCGACAGAGCGAGACTCCGTCACAAAAAAAAAAAAAAGAGTTGATTTGCAAATTTTTAAGTTACGTTTTTTAACTGTGGTAATATATGCATAACATAAAATTTACCATCTTGTTTCTAAGTTTACAATTCCATGGCATTAAGTACATTCATACTGATGTGCCACAGTCACCATTATTTGTCTCCATTTCATCATTCCAAACTGAAATTATGTGCCCATTAAACAATTATTCCTCATTCCCCCTCCCCTAACCCCTGACAATCACCATTCTAGTTTTTGTCTCTAAGAATTTGACTGTTCTAGGTACTTCGTATGAATTGCTTTGCATATTTAACTCTCCATTCTTGAAGGGATCTGGAAACTTCTATTTTTGTTGCAGTATTGTATAAATTGAGTCTAATGTTATTCGATTAATTTTAATCTCAGAGAAGACTCCAACACTTAAAGTTACATCTTTATTTAATCAAAAACTAATCTTGCAATAGAAAGTGACATTTGAACTGAAAAGATTGACAAAGTAGTTAAAAATTATCCATGAGCAAACACCTCATCAATAATAATTATTCCCAGGACAGAATATGTACATACATGAGCACATTAGGTGAGTGTGTAAAAGAAAAAAGTTGATGCTGCGTTAATCATCCAAATGAAGTAATACTATTACTTTTATGTCATCCAATAGCTTGTATTTGAACTTATTAAAACCAGACCATAAAGTATAAATTATTAAACAGAATTACGTTGCCATTTTACACTTAAATCTCTTTCTTTACATTTTACTGTAAACAAACACATTTTAAATGTTTATTTAGCATGCATCAAAGTTTCTAGAGGCCTTTTAAAACTGCTCTCAAAATTAAACCAGTAATAATTACTAAATGATGCTTTAAATGGCCAATAAATTCCACCTTAGAAACTCATCAACCTGCGCTTCAAGTAATACTGGGTTGACATACATTATCTAAGTTTTCAGCAACCCTGTGAAGAGAGATTACTTCCACTTTACAGAGGAGGACAGGAAGATCCAGACATGTTGAGTGACTTGCCCAAGTCATACATGTCCAGTTTAGGACTCAAACTCAAGCATTCTAGCTCAAAGTCCTAGACCTGCTACTCTCAAGGCCCCTGCACAACACAATTCCAGGGACATCACTTTCTCTACACACCTGCCCCCTTTCTCTTTTCCATGTCGTCATTTCTTTATGGCACCACTTCCTTCAGGTTATAGTATAGTGGCTTACCAATGTGTCTGCTACATGCTACCAGACTTTCGTCTCTCTGGAGTCTGAAGTATTCTCGGTTATCTCAGTGTTTTCCACAAGACCTCACACGTCACTCACAAAGTGCTTTTGGAATTGATGCAGGGGTGTTGCAGTTGCAGAGTGTGTCATGTGAGGATATCTTCCTGGTGCCAAAATGTTAAAGCAAAAAATGTGAAAATTTTCGTCAATTATCTGGATGCTTTTCTCATAAACTTCCATTTGGCAGTAGACACATGGATGCATCTTTCATCTTTGAACAGTAAGATTAATGATGTGTGGCAGAATCTTTACTGTTATCAAAGTTGTCCTCATTGCTATGTAGACTAGGATGTCTTCATGATGTCCAATTTATTATTTAAGAATGCCTATCGAACAATTTCAGGGAAATGACTTGAAGTTGACTTGGGATAAATTCCGTTTTCTCCTTAGTAATGGAGTTGATACTCCTTTATGGACCCATCCTGATCTAATTGCTGATTTCTATAATTTAGCAATAAAAGTCTATGAAACAGGTTATCAATAGTGTGCCCAAATGGCAAGGTCATTATGAATTTAAGTTATAAATTAAATCCTGGACATTTCAAGGTACTTAGGTCTAAAAATTGTTTTATATTTAGGACTCTCTTGAATATATATATCAATATATATATCTCATATATATATATATGAAACTCTGAGAGTCTACATATTCTTAGAAGCCAAGAGCAAACTAAACCTCCTCATATATATATATATATATATTCAAGAGAGTCCTAAATATAAAAATATAAATATATATTTATTTATATATCTCAGATATATGTATCTCATATGTATGAGACATATATCATATGTAATATGATAAAACTGAATACTATATATACCTATCATATATAACTGAATACTATATATAGTATATATATATATACTATATATATACTAACTGAATATTATATATATAGTATTCAGTTATATCATACAACTGAAGTTTCAGATTCATCTTTCCTGCAGAATGCAAAGCAATGTGAGGGCATCAGCATAATGTGTTGCATAGATGGCCCATCTGCCAAGTATTTCTCTTTTTGGCACCTCAAGAACAGAAAATTCACTGGAGATTAGTTGAAAATCTGTATGTCTTGTGTCTGCTATATATTATTTGAGCCTATATGTTCATTTAATTAAAATTTCATAAAGCCTAAGATTATTCTCTCTCCCTAGACTATGAAAAATATACTATCTGCTGAATTCAATGTCACTATAATTGTATCTCCTCTGCCAATAATAATGCTTTTTATTCTTTGGGTTTTAGACAAGCATTAATGTGAACTTTCTCCCCAGATATTTTTACAGCACCATATAACACAATTAACAAGCTAAATTTTATAGCAGTCTTAAAAGAAGGTAGGAACTGCTAGACACAAGGGAAAGTGATGTTTCTGGATGAGAGCAGATGGAAGACCGGGAGTCAATGCAATGTCTGTGACTCCAATATCTGCAGATCTCGGTACCAGCTCCAGTTGGTATTGACCTGGTAAAAGTACAACCTCCTAAAATCCTAAATGGCCTTTGGAGAAGAGAAAGTTGTTAGCAGCTCTCTAATCTGCAGAAATGGAATTCTAATTGCTTGAAACTAACTGGGACTGAGGAACTGAGCATTTCTCTGGAGTTCTTTGGTTGAAACTGGATAGCTGAGAAGCTACATTTGTTTTGGTTCTTTGTATATAACCCTACAAGATGGATGCGTCAGATGAGCATTGCCCATTAAAGAGTCCTGGTTATGGCGTGCTGAACATGAGGGCTGCAGGTGAGGAGGAGCTCTTGAGTAGGTTCAGTTCGCTCTTGGCTTCTAAGAATATGTAGACTCTCAGAGTTTCATCATACATTTTATTCCTGGTTTCATTCACTTTCTTCTCTTCTCCTCTTCCTACCTTTGTCAAACTTTCATTCTATATGGTCCCTTGAGGTACAGAGTAACATATAGGGGGGAAATGTGCTTAGCATGACAAAGGTCAGGTTGAGTATAGATGGGTAAAAGGGGACTGTTTTGTTTTTGTTTTGTACTCCACCCTGAGTCATGCAAATGTCTAACAGAACTTTCTGAACACAGGCTTCTGAACACACTTCCTTCAAGCAGGAAACTCTCCCAGGTAATAGAGGCAGAGCATGGGCATCTGAAAGGAATAAGCTATATGAAGAAATGTACACTTGACAATCTTGGGACTATCTCAAGAAGGAGAACATATATCAATTCTTACTAAGTATTAGGTGCTATACTAAGCCCCTCATGGTCATTACATCATGCATCTCTCACACCAATGTTCTCAAAGGAGATGTAATTTTTATCCTATTATACAAATGAGGAAACATAATTAGAAAGGTTAAGCTATGCAGCCATGTTTCTCTGAACTTGCTGCCTAAGTTCTTAACCCCTCTGCTATACTGGCTGGTTGTAGGCCCCTTTGAATTTGTTTTTTGTGACCTGGCACTCATCCCCAGCTTCTCCCACTTAGTGGTCTCCCAGCGCTACTGAAATTCTAGCACAACATTTTATTTACCTTGCTATCCCTACTGCTCAGATCCAGCTTCATGGCAACCAGCTTCTTCAGAGCTGCAGTGGATATCTGGGGGCTTGCAGACCAAGCAGCTCTTTCCCTTCACTTTCCAATGAAAGTGAAGGGAATCACTTCTTCTCCAATGAGTATAGGCTAGTGGGATGATTAATAAAGCAGCTCTTTTTTTCCTTTAGTTGAAAGGTGGGAAAAAGACCCAACTAGGCTCACTAGCCCTCTCTCCTTGGAATTAGCACATAAAGTAGAAAACATAACACCCAAAAATGATGGAGTCCCAGTGACAGCAATTTATCCCTACCATGTAGATTTCAAGAGATCTTTGGGTTTTGCCTGTTTCAAAGACTGGTTCTTCAGTGTTCCACTCCATGCTGTGAGTTACCCCATATCATACCTTTATAATTTTTTAAAGTAGTTGACTCAATATTCATTGTTTAAAGGAAAAGAAAGTCAAGTAAAACAGGTTCAGCAGTAAAAGCCCTGGAAATTTCAGTCATACTATTTGAGTACTTTTTAAGTTTCAACAAGGTAAGCCAAGCCATTCATGTGTGTCTTCTTCTCCTGCAGTGTTCATATTGAGGCTGAGCAAGGTAAGCTAGGAAAAAAGCTTTTTCACTAATCAGTTCTCTCTGGGGAATGGGCAAACTGAAGGTCAAACACACAGGAAAGGCATTCAAGAGGCCAAGATATAAGATATGAGAAAAATCACAACTGAAAGAAAATGAAGTTCTAGAGAAAGAATGAATGACGAGAAATCCATATTTAGATGCATATGTCTTCCATAAAACAGCTTCTCTGGTACAGTCATCACTGATATGTATGCCCTGTTCAGTGACATTACTAATGCTGTGCTGTATGACACTTATAATCTTGTGCAAGTTGACTGGCCTAATCCATCAGAAATGACACATCAAAAATGGACCCGTTAGCTTGAGTTATTGAAAAAGAAGCAGCTCTTTGAAATTTCATTTTTAAATGAGCTTTGGGAATGTTAATAAACTTGATTACCAACATTGAAATCAAATTTCTTTTTAAAATATTGCTCTTTTCTGTCTCCATTGAAAGCCTGGTACTCAGCAAACCAAACATTCAGTCAGTGATAAAGTCCCAGACAGACTGGTTGCTTCTTTGTTCAGTCTCATTGAATTCACATGCCTTAGATCACACTCTTCCAAGAAATTATCTTAATTTCATATTTTGAAATTTTGATATTTAACACATTCTTCTAGCTCTTTCCTTCTCCCAGCCACTCCCCTTTTGGAGAAGAGAATTACCAGGATAGGCATGAAGCTGTTCTCCCTGAGCAATTTTTCCTTCTTTTAAGTCCATTGTGCAACACCTGTAACAGTTACACTCCTTTCAGTGTCCTCCCTGACTTTTTGCTAAAATGCAGTTAACTGTTGTCTGTGCTCTGTTTGAGCTGCAAAGTCAACGTGGGTATAATGGTTATGCCTGCATTTTGTCTCCTCAGGCCTAGCTCAACTGAGATCATTGCAGGTATAGCTTTGTACAACTCTGGGACCATTCTAGGGTAAGGCAGACAGTACATGGAAGTAGAAGGAAGCTGGGTTAATTTTGGCTGCATGGCCACTGATGGGAGCTCTGGACATGTGCAAGCATATCGTGCCACAGTGTTTTCTTGACCCAGCCATGTGAGCTCATTCTGACTAGCTGCTCCTCTGCCTCAGTACTGTATATATTTTTAAGCTGGATATCTAAGTTCCTGCTGTAACCACAAAGCTGTCCTCACAGCCTCAGCCCACTTGGCTGAGACTTGGCCTTCTGTCTTGTCTCTCTTTTCAGAGATGACTTTTTAAAATCCCTAGTCACCAGATTTGGAGCAGGACTGGTTCTGCTCTGAATAGCTCGGTCTACTCACAGTCTTTGCACCCTCTGCTGCCTGACTTCAAGGCTCATGCATTGTCTGTACCTCTGCGGTTGTGCCCCGCCAACTGAATTGGGCCTTTTAATGCTGATAGCAGACCCCTCAGATTGATCAAAACTGGATGCTGACCCTCAGAGGGCAGCTCCATGTTCCAATCCAATATATTAGCTCCAGACTCATCAATGTGCAGTTTCTCCCCACATTGTCCCACAGCACAAACATTTTAAACAATTTTAGCACACCTGTATTAGTCCGTTTTCATGTTGCTGATAAAGACATTCCCAAGACTGGGAAGAAAAAGAGGTTTAATTGAACTTACAGTTCCACATGGTTGGGGAGGTCTCAGAATCATGGCTGGAGGCAAAAGACACAGCTTACATGGCAGTGGCAAGAGAAAATGAGAGAGAAACAAAAACAGAAGCCCCTTATGAACCCATCAGATCTCATGAGACTTACTCACTATCACAAGAATAACACAGGAAAGACTGGCCCCCCATGATTCAGTTACCTCCCCCTGGGTCCCTCCCACAACATGTGGGAATTCTGGGGATAAAATTCGAGTTGAGATTTGGGTGGGGACACAGCCAAACCATATCATTCCGCCCCTGGCCCCTCCAAATCTCATGTCATCACATTTCAAAACCAAGCATGCCTTCTCAACAGTCCCCCAAGTCTTAACTCATTTCAGCATTAATCCCAAAAGTCCATAGTCCAAAGCCTGATCTGAGAAAAGGCAAGTCCGTTTCACCTATAAGCCTGTAAAATCAAAAACAAGCTCATTATTTCCTAGACATAATGGGGGTGTAGGCATTGGGTAAATACAGCTGTTTCAAATGGGAGAAATTGGCCAAAACAAAGGAGTTATAAGGCCTATGCAAGTCCAAAATCCAGTGGGGCAGTCAAATTTTAAAGCTCCGAAATGATATCTTTTGACTCCAGCTCTCACATCCAGGTCATGCTGATGCACGAGGTGGGTTCCCATGGTTTTGGGCAGCTCTGCCCCTATGGCTTTGCAAGGTACAGCCTCCCTTCTGGCTGCTTTCACAGGCTGGCACTGAGTGTCTGTGGCTTTTCCAGGTGCGTGGTGTAAGCTGTCAGTGGATTTACCATTCTGGGGTCTGGAGGATAGTGGCCCTCTTCTCACAGCTCCACAAGGCAGTGCCCTAATAGGGGTTCTGTGTGGGGGCTCTGACCCCACATTTCCCTTCTGCATTGCCCTAGCAGATGTTCTCCATGAGGGCCCCACTCCTGCAGCAAAGTTTTGCCTGGGCATCCAGGCATTTCCATACATCTTCTGAAATCTAGGTGGAGGTTCCCAAACCTCAATTCTTGACTTCTGTGCACTCTCAGGCTCAACACCACGTGGAAGCTGCCAAGGTTTGGGGCTTCCACCCTGTAAAGCCACAGCCTGAGCTGTACATTGGCCACTTTCAGCCATGGCTGGAGCTGTTGGGACACAGGACACCAAGTCCCTAGGCTGCACCCAGCAAGGGGACCCAGGGTCCAGCCCATGAAACCACTTTTTCCTCCTGTGACTCTGGGCCTGTGATGGGAGGGGCTGCTGTGAAGGTCTCTGACATGACGTGGAGACAATACCCATGGTCTTGGAAATTAACATTAGGCTCCTTGCTACTTATGCAAATTTCTGCAGCTGGCTTGAATTTCTCCCCAGAAAATGGGTTTTCCTTTTCTATCGCAGAGTCAGGCTGCAAATTTTCCAAACATTTATCCTCTGCTTCCCTTATAAAACTGAATGTCTTTAACAGCACCCAAGTTACCTCTTGAATGCTTTGCTGCTTAGAAATTTTTTTCCACCAGATACCCTAAATCATCTCTTTCAAGTTCAAAGTTCCACAAATCTCTAGGGCAGGGGCAAAATGCTGCCAGTCTCTTTGCTAAACATAACAAGAGTCACCTTTGCTCCAGTTCCCAACAAGTTCCTCATCTCCATCTGTGACCACCTCAGCATGGACCTTATTATTCATATCACTACCAGCATTTTTGTCAAAGCCATTCAACAAGTCTCTAGGAAGTTCCAAACTTTTCCACATTTTCCTGTCTTCTTCTGAGACCTCCAAACTGTTCCAACCACTGCCTGTTACCCAAAGTCACTGCCATATTTTTGGGTATTTTTTCAGCAATGCCCCACTCTACTGGTACCAATTTACTGTATTAGTCCATCTTCATGCTACTGATAGAGACATACCAGAGATTGGTAAGAAAAAGAGGTTTAGTTGGATTTACAGCTCCTCATGGTTGGGGAGGCCTCAGAATCATAGTTAGGAGGTGAAAGGCACTTCTTATATGGCAGTGACAAGAGAAAATGAGAGAGAAACAAAAGTAGGAACCCCTTATAAACC